>NC_053493.1:372232112-373602112 GCF_905171775.1 Rana temporaria | reverse complement strand
CCTGTGTACCTTAGGGAAGATCCCCTTCCCCTTCTGTACCAGAGACCAGAGACAAGACAAAAAGGGGGGGGGGGGGTTCCCATGTTAGAGAGTTGCCCCCAAAAAGGTGTCTCCATTGGAAGATTTCCCCTTTCCTTTTGTTCTGGGGAATCCTCCAAAATGTTAGCTTTCCCCTCACATTCAGTTTTGATGACAATAGTCAAATAAAGGGGTGAATCCCCCACTGGGGACACAGACAGTTTCTTAGATGAGCAAAACCTTTACCCACGCTTTTCAAAAACAGACACATTTTTTTTTTTTTTTATCCATTGATGCTCTTTAAGGAAACTTGTGCTTAAAGGGGAGTTCCACCCACAATTTCACTTTTTAAATATAAATACCCCTGTAATACACAAGCTTAATATAGTCTAGTAAAGTTAGTCTGTAAACTAAGGTCTGTTTTGTTAGGTTGTTACAGCATTTAGTTAGTTTATAATCTAGAAATAGACCGTGGCCATCTTAAGTGTGGGCATCATGAAGCCAGACTGTATGACTTCCTGGATTTCAGCCTTGCAGATCTCGCACATGCTCAGTGCTGCACAAGCGATGTAATAGGTTTCAGTCAGGTTTCCATAGCAACGGGAGTGTCAGAGGAAGTTGCCGCCCCTTCTCTATGCAAATAGGCTATTTGCAAGGACTACTGGGATACATGATGCCTATCCCAGAAACCCTTGCGAATAGCCTTGTGACTTAATAGCCTAGGCTAATAAGGAGGAGGAAGTAATGAAGGACTACAAAATAAAGGTATTTACAAGCAACAAAATAAATAAAAATTGTCCATTCTGAACACTATGAGATTAGGGCATGCAGCACAGACAAACATAAAAAAATGGGTGGAACTCCACTTTAAAGAATAATGCAAGTGGTTGCTGTGGACCTCCTTTTGAGCTGTCTGTAAATGCAACCAGTTACTGACCGGAAACAAATGTGATGTTAGTACTCAGAATCTGTATACATGATCCAGGTCAGGGTCTCAAAAAAAAAAAAAAAAGACACTCAATTCAGGGCTGTCTTAATGAGAGGGCACACCTGGGCACTGCCCGGGGACCCCAGCTGCATGGGGGGCCCCTGCCCTTTCCCCAAAGCAGCTTGTCCTTGAGCCTGGGCTGCCCCAAAATTAAATTGGGGCAGTCTGGGTTGCCCCTCTATATCCCAGATGTCCCCCCCAGCACTCTGACCCCTCTTCACCCTAGATATCCCCTACCTCTTACCTACTTGATTTCTGTTTACCTGCACTGTCTCCATTGTAGGGGCCCCAGAGCATTACTTTGCCCAGGGGCCCATGATGCTATTAAGACGGCCCTGGCTCAATTAGCCTGACAGCCAGGCAGGCAGGTTTTGCAAAAGAAGGGGTCAGCAACTGCAATCTACGCATTTCTCTCAGTACAGACTACCATTCAGTTTTAAAATGTGCTGTGCTGCTTCCTAGCACTTTTCAAGAAAGGACAGACCTGCAACAGAAAAATAATAATAGAGTGGGTCACCAATTGCTCTGTCACAGCTAGATTGGTTAAAAGGTTTTTTGAGTACTCGCCGATACCGAATACCGATACTTTTTTTTAAATGTGTCCCCAAATGCAGCCATGTCCCCCCACAGATGCAGCCATGTCCCTCCCCCCATATGCAGCCATGTCCCCCCCATATGCAGCCATGTCCCCCCACAGATGCAGCCATGTCCCCCCCCATATGTAGCCACGTCCCCCTTAGAAGCAGCCATTTCCCCCTTAGAAGCAGCCATGTCCCCTTAGAAGCAGCCATGTCCCCCTTAGAAGCAGCCATGTCCCCCATATATGCAGCCATGTCCCCCTTAGAAGCAGCCACGCCCCCCTTAGAAGCAGCCACGTCCCCCTTAGAAGCAGCCACGTCCCCCTTAGAAGCAGCCATGTCTTGAGTATTCTATTCAGGCATCGGGGGTATTTGCGGGAGTATAAGTACTCCCGCAAATACTCGGTATCGGTCCCGATACCGATACTAGTATCGGTACAACCCTAATTTTTATCATCCAAACCAGGGGTCTCCAAACTTTCTCAACAAAAGGGCCAGTTTACGGTCCTTCAGGCTTTAGGGGGGCCAGACTGTGGCCAGAGGATGTAGAAGATGCCATGCCGTTAATGAGAGCAAGTAATACCCCATTGGATGCATCCTTCCTTTTCTAATGTGTGTTGGAGATGGATGGAAGATGTGGGTTCCCCTATACACATTTGGTGGAGCAGCCATCTGATCTCTCCATTTTGGAAGAAAATGGTCACCCCATAACGCTACGGGGGTGATTTACTAAAACTGGAGAGTGCAAAATCTGGTGCAGCTCTGCATAGAAAAAAAAAACAGCTTCCTGGTTTTATTGTCAAACCTTAAATGGAACAAGGTGAGGTTATAAGATCCACTGTGTTTTTTTGGATATAAAAAGGCATCCCCAACAGTTGCCCTTTTGTCAATGATTCCTGGATCCATTTTGAAGGTTAAAGAAGGGCATCCTGTGGTATTGGCTGATGCCAGCTCAGGGCACCATCTCTCGTCACTGGAGAACCAGCTCTTCTCCTAGTTTATTACAATGGGCCTTCATTCTCAGTGACATTATGGTAATGAAAATATTGTTGGCAGGCCTACAGTGATTTGGCTGCCTTCCGAGCCCTAATCTCTTAATAACCTGTTCTCTTACTAAAAAGAGGAGTTCCGCCCGCCCCTTTAAAAAAAAATTAAAAGTCAGCAGCTACACATACTTTAGCTGCTGACATTTAACATTGGACACTTACCTGTCCTGGAGTCCAGCGATGTCGGCACCGCAGCCGCCATTGCTGGTAAGGGAAACTGGCAATTTAGACTTCTGGCTTCACGGCCGAGTCCCTACTGCACATGCGTGAAGCGCGCTGTGCCCTCACTGGCCTGGCAGAAGTGGAGGGAGGAGGAGGTCGACCTGCTGACGTACTTGCTGCAGATCGGTCAACCCCCACCCCCCGCAAAGGTGCCAAACGTGGCACAGGAGGGGGTAGGAGGAATCAGATAAGCAGAAGTTCCACTTTTGGGTGGAACTCCACTTTAAGATTTCTGTAGATCTTCAAGCACCCCTGAAAATTGCCAAAACATTCGTTTTTTTCCCACTCCTCAATGCCTGAGACATGCCACTGATTTACTATTTGGTCATTGTATGCAACGCACTGCACAGTTGGTTTTACCCTTCCTCTTCATAATGTTGTTTCATTGGGTCTCCATACTTCTATATTGTCTCTTCCAATGACATTGTGGGTTACTAAACATACTTCTTTGATTTTCTAGATGATATGACTTTATTTTTGCACTAACTTACTTAATATTTTGGAATATTGAATAAATAGATATTCAGTCATAACAACTGTAAAGCATGGTGGTAGCAATGTTATGGATTGGGGCTGCTTTGCCGCTTCAGGACACGAGTAGCTCACAATTCAAGTCCACTATGAATTCTGCATCACATCAAAGTATATGTGACGAGAATTTCAGGCCATCTGTCCAAAATGTTGAATGACAAATAGATCTTTCAAACATAATACTGATCAGATACACACTAGAAAATTAACCACAGTGGCTCAAAAGAGAAACAGAATGACTTAATTTGACTCCCAATGAAATTTTGTAGGATGTAGGAGGGTTTATTATAGGCAATTCATGTAAGGGAGAAAAGAGGGGAAGTTCTGCTTGTTTGTATGCCCCCCACCGCCTCTGCCACATTTGGCATTTTTTTTGGGGGGGGGGGGGTACCTGCTTCCACTTCCAATCAGATTGTCGTGGTGATCTGTGTGTAAGTTTGGCCCCTCCTCCTCCCCCCACAGCCTTCTGGGACACATCACAGGTCACAGAAAACTGCACATTTTTTGTGTTCTTAATTCAAGTTCTAGCACCTTTATCTGTAGGCACTATTTTTTTTTTTAAAAAGTTCATTTCCATGGGGTGTACTTACTTTTTCACATGGTTGTTTAAACAAGCTACGTGTTCAAGTTTCATATAAGAAATGTCCGTGGCCAAGGCATCATTGAGGCAACAAATAAATGAAAATTAAACCTCAAACTTTCTCACTTCAAAAACGACATATGTATTGTGTACCAAATCCACTAAAATATGTACTCTGCCAGTCTTTTCCTATAGCCATCCCCAAAAAAATACACAAAAAAAAAAAAAGACCCATCAAAACATTATATTAACCCATTCCATACAGGGCATTTTCACCCCCTTCCTGCCCAGAGCAATTTTTAGTTTTCAGCGCTGTTGCACTTTGAATGACAATTGCGTGGTCATGCAACACTGTACCCAAACTAAATCTTTTAGCTAGATTCACATAGCTTGCCGTAACTTTACGGTGGCGTAGCGTAGCTTGTTTACACTACGCCGCCGTAAGTTAGCGAGGCAAGTACATGATTCTCAAAGTACTTGCCTCCTAAGTTACAGCGGTGTAGGGTAAACCGGGCGGGCGTAATGGTGCCCAATTCAAATTTAGCTGAGGGGGGCGTGTTTTATGTTAATGGGGCTTGACCTGACGTTTTTTTTAAAACTGCGCATGCGCCAAGCGCCTACATTTCCCAGTGTGCATTGCGGCTAAGTCCGCCGCACGGGCCTATTGATTTCGACGTGGACGTAAACAACGTAAATCCCTATTCACGGATGACTTACGCAAACAACGTAAAATTTTCGAATTTCGACGCGGGAATGGCGGCCATACTTAACATTACTATTCCATCTATATGATGGAATAACTTCGGCCTATCTCTTACGTAAACGGCGTAAATGTACTGCGTCGGCCGGGCGTACATTCGTGAATAGGCGTATCTACTAATTTACATATTCTACGCCGACCGCAATGGAAGCGCCACCTAGCGGCCAGCCTCAATATTGCAACCCAAGATAGGACGGCGCAAGCCATCGTATCTTAGATATGTTTAAGCGTATCTCTGTTTGAGAATACACTTAAACATAGGTCGGCACAGATTCTGAGTTAGGTCGGCGTATCTACTGATATGCCAGCCTAACTCTACCTGAATCTAGCCATTTATGGGGTTTTTTCCCCCCACAAATAGAGCTTTCGTTTGGTGGTATTTGATCATCTCTGCAGTTTTTATTTTTTGCGCTATAAACAAAAGAACAGCAACAATTAAAAAAAAAAAACACAATGGCCGGGATTCATGTAGAGCGGCACATCTTTATACCGGCGTAGCGCATCTCATATGCGCTACGCCAACGTAAATCAGTGAGGCAAGAACAGTATTCACAAAGCACTCGCTCCCAACATTGCGCCGGCATAACGTAAATTGGCCGGCATAAGCCCGCCTAATTCAAAGTAGGAAGGAAGTGGGCGTGATCCATTTAAATGAACCGTGACCCCATGCAAATGAATGGCCGAACGAACGGCGCCGGTAGGGAAGGGGTTAACTTATTCACTCCTTGGTTATTTTTCCGCTTTGACTACTGCAACTCTCTCCTCACTGGCCTACCTTTACACAGGCCATCTCCCCTTCAATCTATTATGAATTCTGCTAGACTAATCTGATCCATGACTGTTGCCCCTCTCTGCCAATCTCTTCACCTACCCCATCTTATAAAATTAAGAAATACTCAACAATCAAGGCCATCTCCCTGTGTGGCTTTTAACAAAGCAGCTGAAAGCCAATGGGGGAGGAGGAGAGAAGCGGCTGTCAAAAACTTTATTGAAAGCCACACAGGGAGGAGAGCGGTGATTGTAACTGCCCCTGCACCGATCACCCTGACTGCCCAGGTATCGGGTCAAGCATCGTACAAGTGCAAATTTTCGGTATCGGCACCTATACTAGTATAGGTATTATCGCTGCAGCCCTAATCAGTATGTTATATATCTGCAGTATATCCCTCCTACTAAAATTTGAGGTCAGTATAAAAGCACCATTTACATTTTTTCTCGGGGGGGGGGGGGGGGGGGAATTAACAAAAGTGTACCTACAAGCAACCATCAGTACCAGAGATTATGTGTAAACCAACTGCTGTATTGCTTAGCTGCAATAGGCAAACGTCAGGTCATTGACCTGGCTACACTCCATCGCATGGGTGTTTAGGATTCAAGTAAAAAAAAATTAATATCAGTTCACAAATATACTGTATATATTTTAATTGTCTATTTAATTGTATGCCTGGAGTTCAGTTTTAATGGGCTTGCTCCTAAATTGATTAAGGCTCGTATAATTGTGGACGAGGACATTAGCGTGAAGGCTTATTTAGAGAACAGGGACCAATAATAATTAATCTGTGTATTCTGTAAAGTACTATACGAGATAATAGTGCTGAATAAATACTGGAGATAAATAATCTGGGTTGTATTGGGATAACAGTTTCTAGCAACTGAGATACAAAATGGCCAACAGCTCTTTCCCGAAGATGACAAATAATGTTCTATAATGATGAGACGGCAATGCAAACATTTGGATGAGGGATTACAAGTCCAGTATAACTAAATGAGCGGTAAAGGCCTAGTTAGACTTACCGGTGACGGTATTTCTAAGAGCCTTTCAGGACAACCTTGGAGAGAGCGCAGCTCCGCCTCTTCTGTAGGAAACACCCACAGGCTTTAAATCCCTCCTCTTCCACCATGGCTTCAGTTATTGTGTGGCCTCCGGCACTGGAAAACAAAGCACAGAGAACCACAACACCATGATAGATATATACTTTACTTTTTTATACACATTTAGGGAGGGAAATAGCGGTTGTCCTGAAAGGCTCTTAGAAATACCGTCACCGGTAAGTCTAACTAGGCCTTTCTCAAATCGCCTTTCAGGACAACCTTGGAGAGGATAACCAAGTAACTTACCCTAGGGTGGGACTACTGCCTGCAGTACCTTCCTGCCGAAGGCTTGATCTGCGGCCGACAGCAAGTCCAACCTGTAGTGCCGAATAAAAGTTGAGAAACTGGACCAAGTAGCAGCCTTACAGATCTGATCAGGCGTAGCACCGGCCCTTTCGGCCCAGGAAACTGCGGTTGACCTTGTCGAGTGAGCAGCGATCCCAGAAGGAGGAACTTCTCCTTTTGCTTGATAGGCTTCAGAAATTGCTTGTCTAAGCCACCTACCGAGCGTACTCTTAGAAGCTTTTTCCCCTTTTCGGGGACCGGAGAAAACCACAAAAAGAGCGTTTGATTTCCTGAACTCCTTGGTGACGGAAAGGAATTGTAACAGACATCTCCTTACATCCAGTGTATGGAAAGCTTCTTCTCCTGCATTAGCCGGAACTGAGGAAAATGTTGGTAGAATTATTTCTTGCGACCGATGGAAAGTTGAGGCCACTTTCGGTAGGAAGGCTGGATCCGTTTGAAGGACCACTCGGTCTGGCAAAACTCTAAGGAAGGGTTCCTTAATTGCTAGAGCTTGGAGCTCACTGATTCTCCTTGCTGATGTAATGGCAACTAAAAAAATTGTTTTGAGAACTAAATTTTTTAACGATGCACTCTGTAAAGGTTCAAACGGAGCTCCCGTGAGACCTTGCAAAACAATAGATAAGTCCCAACAAGGGAAAACTTTGAGGGCTATCGGTCTTTTTCGAGCCAGAGCCCTAAAAAATCTAGAAATTAAAGTTTCTTTGGATAAAGATCTTTCAAGATAAACTGAGAGAGCCGCTACCTGTGTTTTCAGGGTGCTGGCGGCTAGACCTTTCTCCATTCCTTCATGGAGAAATTCCAGAACTGAAATAGTACTCTTGATTTCGAAACTTTTGGAAGAACACCAAGAGTTAAATTTCTTCCATACCTTGAGGTAGATGGACCTAGTTACCTCTTTTCTACTTGATAGTAGAGTTTTAACTACTTTATCCGAAAGTCCTTTAGATTTTAGAAGGTCTTCTTCAGAAACCAAGCAGTTAGATGTAGCCTGCTTGCTTCCGGATGGTACACAGAGCCCTGAGTCAATAGATCCTTCCTGTATGGTAATCTCCAGGGAGGTTTTGAGGCCAGGTTCAAAAGTGTTGCAAACCAAGGCCTTTTTGGCCAAAAAGGAGCGATCAGGAGCAAGTTGGTGTTCTCCTCCCTGAATTTCCTTAGGACCAGAGGGATTAGTGGAAAAGGGGGAAAGGCGTAACACAGCCGGTAATTCCATGGGTGTGCCAGGGCATCTATCCCCACTGCCTGATCCATTCTGTGAATTGAAAAGAATTCCTGGACCTTCGCATTTTGTTGACTTGAAAATAGGTCCACTTGGGGATGTCCCCATTCCTCCGATATTATATCGAACACCTCCTGGTTCAGACTCCATTCTGCTTCCACTACTCTTTTTCTGCTTAGCAGATCTGCTAGGAGATTTTGTGATCCCTTCAGGTGGACTGCCGATAGGGAGGCCACATTTATTTCCGCCCATGACAGAAGTTGATTGGCCAAGTCCATGAGCCCTTGGCTCCTGGTTCCCCCTTGCTTTAGCACATAGATCACTGCTGTCGTATTGTCTGACAGAATCTGTACATGATGTCCTTTGACCTCCTGTTGAAAAGCTATCAGACCCAAATGAATGGCTTTCAGTTCTCGCCAATTTGACGATTTTCTTGCCTCTATTTTTGACCACTTGCCTTGAGCGGTTTGACCCTCCAGGTGGGCTCCCCAACCCCAGGAGCTTGCGTCGGTTGTTAGACGCTTGTCCAGGGGAAAAAACCATGGGAGACCCTTCGTTAGATTGGAAGGGTCCCTCCACCACCATAGTGCTCGTTTCACTTTCGCAGAAAGTTTGAAACGCCTCTCGAACGGCACCTGGTGTGACCAGACCTGCAAGATGTTTTTCTGAAGTGGTCTGGAGTGCAGTCTTGCCCACTGGACTGCCGGAATTGTAGCTGTAAGAAGGCCCAGAACTGACATAACTGTTCTGACTGGTACTGAAAGGTTCGTCTGGATCTGACCCACTGCTGAAAAGATTTTGTCTATCTTTTCCTGAGGCAGGAACACTTTTTGCACTACTGAGTTTAGGGTGTAGCCCAGAAACCTCATCTCCCGAGAGGGATCTAGATGCGATTTTTCTAAGTTCAAAATCCAACCTAGATTTTTGAGATGAGTCTGTGACGTTTGGAGGTTCGTCACAAGCTGATCCCTGGAATCTGCGAAGAATAATAGGTCGTCCAGGTATGGCACGACCGAGATCCCCCTCAGTTTTAGAGGCTCCAGGGCTTCCGCCATAATCTTTGTGAAAACTCTGGGGGAAGATGACAGGCCAAATGGTAGGGCCCTGAATTGGAGATGCCATACTGATGTTCCCAGATTGATGGCTAGGCGAAGGAATTTTTGTGAGGCTGGTGCTATTGGCACATGTAAATAAGCATCCCTTAGGTCCAGGGATGCCATGAAGCAACCTGGAGACAACAGTTTTGTGATGGAGTAAATTGTGTCCATACGGAAGTGTTTGTACCGTATTGATCTGTTCAGGATCTTTAGATTCAGAATCAACCGGTATTTGCCTGAAGGTTTTTTTACAAGAAATATATGGGAATAAAACCCCCGACCCTCCTGCTGTTTCGGGACCTGGATAATGACTTCTTGTTGAATCAGATCCTGTAAAAGGTTCATCATGGCCGAAGCCTTTTCTTGGTCTCTTGGAAGGGCTGTAATGTAAAACCTGCTTGGCGGACAATCCGAGAATTCCAGTTTGTAACCTTGTGAAATGATGTTCTTCACGAAAGGACTTGTGGATATTTGACTCCACTGAGGGAGAAAGGATGACAGTCTTCCCCCTACTGGAGTAGTTACGTCATTTGTCTTTAGGGTTTTGATCTGGAGGAGATCTGAAGAGAACCCCACCTCTTCCCCTACCCTTTTGAGGAAACCAACGTTTTTTGTTGACATCTTCTCTATTTTTGTAGGGTTGTTGAACAGCACGAAAATTCTTTTTAAACGTCTGTTTCTTCTTGGCTGGGAAAGCCTTCTTTTTATCGGCCGTTCTATCTAAGACTGTTTCCAGGTCTGGCCCAAAAAGAAAATCCCCTGAAAAAGGGATGCCACAAAGTTTAATCTTTGAGGCTGTGTCCCCTGACCACGTTTTTAGCCAGACTGCACGCCTAGCTGAATTGACAAGTGCTGAGGATCTGGCTGCCATTTTAATTGATTCGGCTGATGCGTCAGCCATGTATTTAATTGCATTAAGGATTAGAGGAAAGGAGTCTAAAAGGTCTTTCCTATGGGTGCCTGCTTCAATGTGGCCCTTCAGTTTCTCTACCCAGCATTCCAGGTTTCTTGCTACCACCGTGGAAGCCATGGCTGGTTTAAGGCTGGCGGATGCGGAGTCCCAAGCTTTTTTAAGGAGAGCATCTGCTCTTTTGTCCATCGCATCTTTCAAGACCCCCATGTCTTCAAAGGCCAGATCTGTCCTTCTAGAAACCTGTGAAAAGGCAGCATCCACTCTGGGTTTCTTATTCCAAACCTCAGTTTCTTTGTTTTCAAAGGGAAATCTTCTCTTAAGAGATTTAGGAAGGAAGGGACCTTTTTCCGGGTCTTTCCATTCTTTCTTAACTGTGTCAGATAACACTTTATGGACAGGAAAAACTCTATGTTTGGAGTCATCCATACCCTGGTACATTTTATCATGGACTGATAGTTGTACTCTTTCCTCCTGAATGTCAAGGGTAGTGTAGATTGCACCTAAAAGTTCATCCACATCCTCCAGGGATAATTTATATTTAGAGGTTCTGCCTGCATCCTCTTCTTCCTCTTCCTCAGAATCTACAAGTGAGGGAAGAGTACTTGTCCCCTCATCCCCAGAGTCCACCACTACCGGCCTGGAGGTGGAAGCTCTTGGGCTTGCTGGTGGTTGCTGGGGCTCAGTATGGACCGCACTCTGCACTAGCATGGATTTCACTGAACTAAGTGAGTCCGAGAGTTCCTTGACAGATGAAAATAATTCTTTAATTTGTTGAGAAGATTCCTCTTCAACTAGGTCTTTAATACATGATCTACACATGGCTTTCTGCCAAGAGTCTCTCAAAGGGTTTTTACAGGAAGGACATTTCCTTTGGCTTGGTGGATTTGCTGGTTTAGATTTACTAGCAGTTTTCTCCTGAAACGAGAAATTAAACTGACTTAAATCAAAGCTCTCTTAGCTAAGCAAGGGAAACCACCACCGTGCTAATACCACCAGAGTGAAAGAATGTCCCCTTTAGGAAGAAAGATAGAACATAGCAACCACCAGAGTTTCTGCTAGATGGCCCAGCATAGGCTTCCATCAGAGCAGAGCAGGCTCCCATAAGGAGGAAAAAACAACCAAACACAATAGAAAGCCCATAAGGATAAGAATAAAGGCACCATTGTACCCCTCTTACCTGGGCCTGACCGGTGCTGACGGCGCCTGCATCCGCCATCGCTGTAACTCTTTCCTCCATTGCAGAGAGACAGCTGTAGAGGAAAACGCTGGGCTTTTGAATTTCCCGGGCTCCGCGTCATCAATAGGAGCCGGAAACGGAAGCGCCGGTCAGAGAACCCGCCCTCTAGTCCCTGCGTTCCAGGCGCCAGGAGCCACGAGCGCCACGCCTCCACAGGAAACGCCGCGTCGCCGGCGTGACGTCACCCGCCAGACCGGGACCCGGAACCGACATGCAGGACATGTTTCTTGAAAGAAACGGTACCTGCCCGACCACCGGGGTCAAAACCTGCGGACTCCGGGCACCAGACGCAGCGTCCCCTATGGATCCTAAAGCTCCCGTGAGCAGGCGAGACCAGAGGACTCCGGAGCATCCCCCCTTAAAGGTACAGCGGAGGAGCTGGGATGGTTCAGTCACCTACAAAAAAGGTAAATCAATGAGGGAAAAGCCTGTCTCCAGCCTTGGAGAGAACGCAGCTCCCTGGCTCCAACCTGATGCTTCCACCATGGCGGAGGAAACACAATAACTGAAGCCATGGTGGAAGAGGAGGGATTTAAAGCCTGTGGGTGTTTCCTACAGAAGAGGCGGAGCTGCGCTCTCTCCAAGGTTGTCCTGAAAGGCGATTTGAGAAATATGACTTAACTAAATAAAACATTGGATCAGCCATTTGCTCCCTGCAGGTGATATGTACTTATGGGACTCCCTTATTTCTATCATTTCTCATCCTTTGTGATGCAAATAGGTAAGGATTATGTAGTTCTTGTCTGCATGAGGACGACTGCAGAAAAATAATAATTACAAAAGCACACAGCCATGTTTAGTCAATTTATACCCCAAGTTATTATAAATGGGGTGTTTTGAAACGGGCAACAAGTAAGGACATGTGTCATGGGAGAAATATGGGGCTGCCAATGCCAACCTACCCTTCTAAATATACCTGTAGCCCAATGCTGTATCCTGGCCTAGGCCAACTAGGGTAGCACTTTGCAGGGGGGCAGCACGGAAAGAGTCTCCGCCGGCTTGCGCTACACTGTTAGTGTAGCGCCAGTCTTATGGAGGTGGACTGGGCTAAGAGGCAAATTATTCTAGCGCCCCCATAAAGCGGCTACACTGCTTCCAGTATGCGGGTGGCCGGCATTACGCAACTGTGGGGGGCGCTACTTCTAATTTTGACTGTCTTATAATCCTGGACCACAAACCTTCCTCACTGTGCTATATGTTTTCTGCTGCACCATTAGCATGGTTATATCTTCTTAGTCCTCTCCATAAAATTTGTAGAAATTTGTGCTTAACCACTTGTGATCCGCGCTATGAAGAAAGACGTCCACAGCGCGGCTCTCGAATGTCGAGTGGACGTCCTCTTGTTGACATTCCCCGTGCGCGCCGCTGGGGAAGCGCAGCGGGGAAACAACGTGCCCGGCGCATTGCTGGGAAGCCGATGCGTGTGCCTGGCGGCCGCGATGTCCGCCAGGTACCCGCGATCGGCGATGACAGCAGGGACGTGGAGCTCTGTGTATTACCTGATTGGGTCATACATTATATAGACATACACACACATACTATACTATATCCAATCATGTTGGGCATCAAAAGGGTACATTCTCTGGCTCCCATGTTATGCTTGCCCCTCCCACCCCCATTGGTTCCCCGGGGGGGTGGGGGTCTTTGCTGGTTCCTTTTCTTCCACTCCCGGGGCAGACACACCTTGCTGCCACCTGTGGGTTAATTGGCTTTTGAGACATTGGTCTTATTCCATATGTGACTATGGGATCTCTTTGCGCAAGGTCCCCCATATTTGGTTTATGACATATGTATCTTTAGGTTATATATTTCTCATTGATATCTTTATTCTGTAGATACACTGCATTTAGATCTACTCCTGAAGAAGCGAGCAGTGACTTGCGAAACACGTCCAGTTTATGATGCCTGTGTATTACTGTATTTAAACAATTCCAATATATGTAATGTATGTACCCACTTGGTATGCTGTATCTATCACTGCTAAGTGACTTGGCACCTTTGTCTATGTATCCCATATACGATGAATGTTATACTTTTTTTAATACATTTATAAACTAGGTTTACTTTGTATACTATTATTGACCTTTTTGTGCATCTCATGCAAAGTCCCACGGGCGCTATTCTTTATTGTTGTATTTAATTTAGGGATGGAGGCGTGTCACTGGCAACAACAGACTATTTTCTCTTTGTATATAATCAACTTAAAGCGGTGGTTCACCCTCCTTCACATCAGTCTAGCATTACATTCGGCATCGTAGCGCGAGCTACAGTATGCCGGTCTTACATTTTTTATCCCCGTACTCACTGTGCTATTGCACATTGAAGAATCCGACTCCCGTGGGGAATGGGCGTGCCTATGGAGAGGGAGGATGATTGACGGCCGGCTCTGGCACGTCACGCTCCCCGAAGACAGCCGGAGTAGGTCTCGGCTCTTCACGGCGTGAAGAGCCAAGCCTATTTCGGCTATTTCCGGAGAAGCGTGACGTGCCAGGGCCGGCCGTCAATCACCTTCTCTCACCATAGGAACGCCCATTCCCCGGAATCTTCAATGTACAATAGCACAGTGAGTACGGGGATAAAAAATGTAAGACCGGCATACTGTAGCTCGCGCTACGATGCCGAATGTAATGCTAGAATAAAAAAAAAAAATTTTTTTTTTTTAATAGGGTGAACCCCCGCTTTAATGGGGACACAGACAGCAATACAAAACTGACATGTGCTGTGGTTCTATCTACTGGCTCCAATAAACCACGGGATACAGTAGGCCCGGGTGAGCATTAGAGAAGGCTCAGGTGAGCATCAGGGGCGGACTGACCATTTAAGCACTTGGGCACTGCGGGAGGGCCCCATGCCCCTAGGGGGTCCCATCAGGGTTGCCAGACTCAGTAAAACCAGGGACAGTATGTAAAAATCTGTGTTTTTTTACATCTGTCCCTGACCGACATCCTTTTGGTCTAAAAATCCCAAGATTATAGCTGCCCCGCCTCTCCAGTACCATTTCAGTGTGTGTATTCTGTGTGTGTATATTGTGTGTCTGTGTGTGAATACTGTGTATGTATACTGTCTGTGTGTGTGTATTCTCTGTGGCCCCACAATCTATTGCCTGGGGGCCACAAAATCTCCTATTGGCCGGGGGGCCCCATAATCTCCTATTGCCCGGGGGCCCCATGAGTTGTCAGTCCGCCCCTGGTGAGCATTAAGCCTTGTACACACGATCAGATTTTCAGATGGGAATTGTGTGATGGCAGGGTTTTGTCAGAAAATCCGACCGTTTGTATGCTCCATCAGACAATTATTGTTGGATTTTCTGACAACAAATGTTGGAAATCATGCTTTAAAATTTTCCAACAACAAATGTGTGAAGCCGAATTATCCAATCGTGTGTACACAAGTCCATCAGAAAAAAAGTACAAACACGCATGCTCGGAAGCTATGCCAACCATAAGACAACATTAGCAGAAGTTGCCCAGAGGGTGGCGCTAAAAAGCTGAAAAAAACACGTAGTTTTGTGCTTGACAATTCTTTGTCGTTTGTATGCAAGACAAGTTCACGGCCAACGCCCTTTGGACAAAAGTCCTACACTTTGCGGAAAATCTGATTGCGTGTACCAGGCTTAAGAGAAGGCTCCAGTGAGTAGTGGAGAGCTGTGGGGAGAGTAGTACACAGGTGTTTTTTTACCTTTATGCATAGAATGCATAAAAGGTAAAAAAAAAAAAAAAACTGTCATGCGATTTGACAGATCAAAGTTGCATGCCAAGTTGCACCCTATTTCTGGCTATGGAACCATTCATATCCGTGCACAGACGTTTTGAAAAGGTTCCTGAACCATTTGTGGCGATTTCATGTGCAACTTGCATTGACATCTGATCATGCAGTCACACAGATGTTGGCAGGCCACATTAAATCGCACTGACCAACGTATTTAAAAACACGCATTGCAACTCAAAAAATGCACCAAAAACACAAGGAGGGTGCATTTTATGTGTTTTCTATAGAAATTGGGAGATTTTGGTGCGCTTTTGAAAAGCCACGCAGGACACCACATCTGCAGCACACTGGTGTAAAGAGTTCCATTGGATTTTTTTTTTTTACACCCCAAAAAAAACACATAAAAAAAAACAAGTGGAAGGGACTAGACATGTGCACAGAAAAAATAGTTTTTTTTTTTTTTCCGTTTCGTATCGTTCCGTAGGTTCGTTTCCGTTCGTTTTTCGTAAGACGCCCGTTTTCCTGTTCGTTCCCGTTCGTTTTTCGTACGATGAGATTTTTTCGTATTCCGATCGTTTCGTATTTTCGTTACCGTTTTATTTTCGTACATGCGGGATGGTTCGTTATTCTGTTTAATTCATGTTCGTTACTTGTTAGACAATAATTTTTGTGAATTTTCGTCAATGATTTGCATTCTGTGTTTTGAATTCCTTTTTCTGTTTGTATTTTCAGTCGTATGTTCACATGACATCTAGAACACGAAAATACGAACAGAAAAAGGATTTTCGTCATTTTGTACTTTCGCAAATAGATCGCAGGATTCGCGGCACTTTCAACACGCGGCTCATCCATATTAACTATTGTTAAGCCCCATACACTTGGTCAGACTTTTTTAACAACAAACATAAAAACGATAGTTTTCCGTTCGTTCTCAGAAAATTCGTTCGTTTTTAAACTCCATCAGAAAACCATTTTTGGGTTCAAAAGTCTGGCCAACTGATCTCCCTTCAGATGAAAATCCAAAAAGGAATTCAAAATACAGAATGCAAATCTTTTGTTATAGATGTCATATGAACATACGACTGAAAATACGAACAGAAAAAGGATTCAAACAAAATACAGAATGCAAATCTTTTGTTATAGATGTCATATGAACATACGACTGAAAATACGAACAGAAAAAGGATTCAAACAAAATACAGAATGCAAATCCTTTGTTATAGATGTCATTTTCGTTCTTTTGCCATTTTCGTTTTGTCGTATTTTCGTCAGATTGTTCGTTCGTATTTGCGGTTGTTCGTTATGCGGCTCATTCGTAATCCCGTCGTTTTCGTATTTTGGTGCTTTAATTTTTTCGTATGTACACATTATTCCGCAGGTACGAAAATGAACATTTTCGTACGAAAATAACATTCATACGAACGGGAATGCACATATCTAGAAGGGACCTTAGGCTGTGAACCTTGAGTCACAATGAGATTGAGTCACATTTCTCCACCTGCCAGTAAAATAAATTCTTACCTTCCCCATGAGAATCTGTGCTCATCTTTGGCTTATTCTCCTTCTGCGTGGCGTGCTGCATGTCCTCCCGCTGCTGCTTGGCTTGTTGCATAGTGAGGTTTTTCCAAAACTTTCTCAGTTCTTCCGCTTCAGTTTCTGAGTCTCCCAGGGAGGGTTTTACCCGGAGTCCTCCTTCCGTCTCCTCTCCTTGGTTTCCAGGTTCAGATTCCTCGTTATCAACACTCTGCTCCCGGGATTTAAGCGCATTGTCCGACCCTCGATTGTCCTCTTTGCATTTGTACCCTGCACCCTCCACGTCCTCCAGCTCCGTACTGGCTTGTAATTCAGCAGATGCTTCAGATACTTTATCCAAGTCTTCACCTACCTTAATGGAAGCGTCGCTCTTTTCCAAATCATTGGCATTGCTGGCAATCCCGCTGTCGTTGGCTGATGGCCCGCCGTTGCCCTTTTCATACAAAGCATCCGTGGAGTCTGAAGTGTGTGTTGTGCAACATTCTCCTGCTGGTTGGTTGATTGTCTTAACAGATTCAGAGGATGCGCCTGAAGATTTGTCCTGTCGCAGCTCATCGGAGGAATGCACCTCTTCTCTAATAGGGGACAGCTCAGATTCCGTGAAGACGTCCTCGGACAAGGACTCCTCGGTGCTGCGGGGCGCGGTGCTGGCACTGTCGTTTCCAGTATCCCACATTTTTGTATCAAATTCGTGATTATTACTCTGAGAAATTTTCTTAAATTGGCAGAAATCTCTCATACTGGTCAGCTGCTCTACATCTCTGAAAAAAAAAAAAAAAAAACAGATTTATGTACTTTTAAAATTGTACGCCCCCCCCCAAACCGAACATCCTTCTAAATCTTACCTGTCTACACTCATAGATCTCCATTGTGGGGTCTGCTGGGAACAGCACAGCCTCTTTCCGAATGGCCTCCTGGCCAGGTCACAAATGTGCCGTAGAGTCCTACCATTATTTCCATTAGGAGAGTCTACTAGTAGTGCATATTTGACCGCACTCTAGAAGTACCTCTAATAACTAAAAAAATAAGTGTGGCCTGGCCAGGAGATTTTTCGTGTAGAAGTAGTGAAATTCCTATCGGAATAGTAACACAATCTACAAGGAGCATGGATAGGTACGTGTGGCATTTAGAGGGTGCTGATGGAGGAGGGTTATTTTAAAAAGAGAACTCTACTAATGGTTACCGTATATGCTCAAGTATAAGCCGACCCGAATATAAGCCGAAGCACCTAATTTTACCACAAAAAACTGAGAAAACGTTTTGACTCAAGTATAAGCCTAGGGTGTTCATCTGCATGCCTCACTGTGCCCATGCCTCACTGTGCCCATGACTAGACTGACGTTTAACATGGGAGTCATGGAAGGGGTCCCCGGCTTTGAATAAATCGGCGCTCCCCAGCCGTAGGTCCCCCAAACAACAAACTTTGCACACTTGTAGCAGAGAAATGGGACTGCATGTGTAGGGCATAGGTAGGGTAAAGCAAGATGGCGGCGACGACATCGAATGTGACGAGCGCATGCTCGTCGTAGTCGATGACGTCACCGCATTCGTGCCATTCAAAAGAATAACGGCTCTTTTGAATGGTGTGTCTGTATACTCGGCCGCCAAGAAAATCTTGCCAGGAATTTGTTTTTCCTGACGAGAATCCGGGCCGTGTGTACAGGGCTTCACTCTTCCTGTCCACTTCACTAAAGGAGCAAAAGAAACACCTTTGGACAGCAGCATTGTTTTGTTTTCCTTCCTTTTGGAATAAAAGGTTTTATTTAAAGTGGAATTAAACCCAAGAACAAATATTGTATTGCAGCTTACTAATTTTTAAATGTGACAGCTGCATTTGTATTTTTTTAGGCTTTCTTTATTTTCACCTGGTGCTCTGGTCAGCAAGTCTGTTGCTTTTCAACAGAACAAGCAGTTCTGCAGATGTAGTATTTCGAGGGTTGAGACAAACCATTTACCACTGACAGGTGCTTACAATGATCGGCTTTTATTTGTGTAAAAGGCTTTATTATTCCACAAGGGGGGGGGGGGGGGACTGTTGCTCTACCTGCTTAAAGCAGATTTTAACCCAAAAGGGGAATTTCCACTTTAAAGGTGTTGTAAAGGTACACATTTTTTCACCTTAAATCATTCTATGCATTAAGGTGAAAAAACATCAGAGGATTAGCGGCCCCCCAGCCCCCCCCCATTTACTTACCTGACCCCTTGAAAGTCCCACGCCGTGAACGTGCTGGCTTCTCGGCTCATTCATTGGTTGATTGAAAGCAGTGTGCAGCCATTGGCTCGCGCTGCTGTCAAATCACATCCAATGACGCAGCGCGCCGGGGCCGTGTGATACAGCGAGCGGCTATAGCTGCCGGCTGTATCACAGGAGCGCGCCGCAAGAACTAACCACCAAGCTCGCATAAAGGTGGTTAGTTCTTGTGGGGAGGAGCCAAGAAAGCCGCCGAGGAACCCCAGAAGACCAGGTTCAGGGCCACTCTGTGCAAAACGAGCTGCACAGTGGAGGTAAGTATGACATGTTTGTTATTAAAAAAAAAAAAAAACCTTTAAGTCCTCCTCCCCAGCTCCTGTTTGTGAAACTGAGCTTTTGGGGAGGAAAGGGGGGCAGGTTCCCAATTTGACAGGTACCCGCTCCCACTTCCATTCCGGTCACCTTAGGCCAGTAATGGCAAACCTCGGCCCCCCAGATGTTTTGGAACTACATTTCCCATGATGCTCACCTACAATGCAGAGTGCATGAGCACAATGGGAAATGTAGTTCCAAAAGATCCGGGGTGCCAAAGTTCACCACCACTGCCTTAGGTGATCGGAAGCGGAAGTTCTCCTTTTTCTGAAATCTTCTTGGACACACAACAGGTCCCAGAAGACTTCATGACAAGTCACAGCGCTGCCCGCGAATGCGCAGTGGGTACCCGGCTGTAAAGCCACAAGCTGTCATAGCTGGGTGCTCATAGTGGAGATGCCGGTGCAGCAGAGGGAGGACACGGGCAGAACAGGGAAGGGGCGAGTGCTGGATTGTGGGACAGACGAGTGGCGGTTTATTAAAAGTGTATTCTATACAGTAGAGTGTATGGAGCAATGACAAAAGGAAAACCACAGCAGTTCTGAAAAAGAAAAAGAAAAAGGCTACACTGCAGGAAGTCTAGTAACTAAGGGGAACTTTCTTTTCTCCCAAATGAAAGTGTATTTATTTAATATAAAATGTATTTGCATCGTATAAAATACAAGTTTCTATAATAGAATAGAATTGCGTAAGAAAATATTCTTACACAGGAATATCCTTCAATTTGCTATTGACTATTTCTTTGTACATAGCAGCCGATGTCACCTCCTCCATTGGGCACATGATGCCGTACTCTTCACAGCCAATCTCCTGCACCAGAGGATCCGTCTTATGAGGATCAAACATGATGTTATTTGGCGTCACGAGAAGTACGCCGCTGACCGCTCCCTAAAAAGAAAAAGAAACTTCTAAAACTCAGAGCAAGGTGCATGGTTATAGTATTTTCACAACAAGCTGACTGAATATTGACCCAGGCATCTTCATTCTGACCAGCAGACATTAAAAAGTGTTGTTACCCCAACTTTTCAAATTCCTGATATGTGCCTTCTGCACCATGTACTTGTAGTAGAAGGTCTCCTGTTCTCTTTGGTATTGCTTCCTTTATGTGAAATCCCTGGTGTTCCTGCAAGTCCCTCTGCACTCCTATTAAAAACTGACCACACTAGGCATGAGAGCACAGCCTGGTCAGTTTTCTAGCTCTGCTCAAATAAAATATACTTGCCCTGACATCCCCCCCCCTTGCAAAGCCATTCACCGGGAAGATTGCTGTGTTGTTGCTTCTCCTCCCCCAGCTCTTAAGTAGTTGGGAACAGAGGTTATGTGATCACTAATAAAAAAAGGGGGGGGGGTATTCAATAATATACCTTTTACATGTAACAGTTTGTTTTGTTTTTTGCTAGGAAATTACTTTGAACCCCCAAATACTATATATATTAAATCAGAGACCCTAGAGCAGGGGTCTCAAGCTGGAGGCCCTCCAGCTGTTGCAGAACTACAAGTCCCATCGTGCCTCTGCCTGTGGGAGTCATGCTTGTAACGCTCAGCCTTGCAATGCCTCATGGGACTTGTAGTTTTGAAACAGCTGGAGGGCCACCAGTTTGAGACCCCTGCCCTAGAGAATTAATTGGTGTTTTTTGCAATTTTTTTATATGTCACTATGTCACTCAGTGTTGCCAACCGTCCGTATTTTTACGGACAGTTCGTAAAAACAGGCACTTTTTCCCCCCGTTCATAAATGTCCGTAGTTGCGGGAATGTGCCAGTAAAAATAGCCGAGATCGGTTTGGCTTGGAACTCCGCATGGAGATTGGAGGCAGGGGGTGATTGTAGCACCGCAGAGGGGGATGCAGGTAGGGGGTGTTAGTGGCACCGCAAAGGGGGATGGTGGCTCCACAGAGGGTGGGAGATGGAGACGGGTTGTTGGAGGCAGGGGGAGATTGTGGCACCAGAGAGGGGGGTGAAGGCAGGGGGGATGGAGGCAGGGGGTAATGTGACTAAATAATTTGCCCTTATTTTATCGAAAATAACAAAAACAATGTTTTTTTACCTTAATATCTACCTTAAAATCACATTGCCATTTGCCTAGCATACTTGTTTGTAGCCTAAATACTGAAATTTGCACCTAAAAATGTAATTTAGTAACTTTTGTAAAATGCCAGTAAAAACATGGCTGCGCCAGTAAATTTTAGGTGTTGTGCCAGTAAATTTCAATCTGGTAGGTTGGCAACACTGATGTCACTGTGTTTGCGCAGCAGTTCTTTAAAACACAATTTTTGGGAAAATATATATAACATTTTTATTTTATTTTTTAATGCACACAAAAAAAAAACAAGTACATTTTACTATCCATAGGCAACGCTTTTAAAGCCTTTAAGCCGGGTTCACACTTATGCGAATTGAGTGCGGCTTAAACAGCATCCAATTCACATAACATTATAAAATACATATCTCTACTAAGGCTAGGTTCCCATCTATACAAGTTTGGTGTGGCTTCTGATGGGACTTCGATCCACTGAGTATAAAGTCGGATGAGTCGCACTGAAAATCCTGCGACTTTGAAGTCGCACAAGTGTGAATGGAGCCTTAATGAGCTGATCAGCAGAATGATATACAGTAATACCTTACATTGTGCAGAGTAAAGTTCGGCCACAGAAAGTTATGACACATTTATATATACTGATGTACACCAGACCTACCTTTCCATCAGTTATGTACTTGCAGTTAATCTTCAGAAACTTCTCTGTAAATGCTTCTTCTTCCTCCGATGTGGATGAGACCACCCTGGAAGGGCGGATCGATGAGTAGGAAGTTGTGGATACGGAGTCCTTGTGGTGAGGGCCTTGTGGGTCCTAAAAACACAGTAAGTGTCACAGTGATGCATGCAAGCAAGAATTCAGATTTCACAGAACTGGAGACCACATGCTTAGCGGATTCTGAATAATTAAAAAGGATATAGACTGGTTATGACGTGAAGAAATGTAACCATGCAAAAAAAAAAGAAACTCTACAAAATTAAACATACAGTACTGTGAAAAAGTATTTGCCCCGTCCTGATTTTTTATTTTTTTTTGCATATTTCTCACACTTAAATGATTCAGATCAAACACATTTTAATATTACACAAAGATAACCCGAGTAAATCCAAGATGCAGTTTTTAATCACTTTGTATCCGGACCATTGTAGTTTGATGGCCACAAAGTGGCTCTACAATGCCGGGAGGACATCTATTGACGTCCTTGGCTCCTCCGGCCACTGGGGGGCTCATTGAGGTGCCGATGCTCGTGCCTGGTGGCCACGATGTCCGCCAGGTACCCGCGATCGGCCGCTGCACAGCCAAGGACGTGGATCTGTGTGTGCAAACGCACAGATCCACATCCTGTCAGGGAGAGGAGACCGGTGCCGTGTCCCTTGTACATAGGGACTAGAGCTGCACGATTCTGGCCAAAAATGAGATTCTGAAATTCTGACCAAAATGAGAATCACGATTTTTTTGCTTAGAATGAAGATCACAATTCTCTCACAATTCACACGGCGTAAAATCTTTTACATTTATACAAAAAAAAAAAAGGGCTAACTTTACTGGCTAGTTTTTTTTTTATTCATTAAAGTATTTTTTTCCAAAAAAATTGCATTTAAAAAGACTGCTGCGCAAATATAGTGCAACATAAAATATTGCAACAACTGCCATTTTATTTTCTAGGGTCTCTACTAAAAAATGATATAATGTTTGGGGGTTCTAAGTAATTTTCTAGCAAAAAAAATAAATAATGATTTTAACTTGAAAAGAGCTGTCAGAAAAAGGTTTGGTGTTTAAGTGGTTAAACGTTCCTAATTTACATACAGAAGTCAATGTGATACAATGTTTAGACAACTTTCCAATGATAAAGAATGTTTTCAAAACTTGGCAGATTGCCCAGACTTTGACTTTTGGTTGAGAGCAGAGGAAATTCTTTGCATACCAAAGTGCAGAGAGAAAATTATTTTCATGTCAAAGATCCTGAAACCCTATGTCAAGAATCGCAATGGGAAAAAGATTGCGATAACAATTCTTAACGATTAATCGTGCAGCTCTAATAGGGACACAGATCGGTCACCTCCCCCAGTCAGTCCCCTCCCCCCCACAGTAAGAATCACTCCTAGGGAACACATTTAACCCCTTCCTCACCCCCTAATGTTAACCCCTTCCCTGCCAGTCACATTTATACAGTAAGCAGTGCATATTTATAGCACTGATCACTGTATAAATGTGAATGGTCCCAAAAATATGTGTCAAAAGTGTCCGATGTGTCCGCCATAATGTCGCAATCCCTATTTAAAAAAAAAAAAAAAGCAGATAACTGCCATTACAAGTAAAAAAAATAAATAAAAAAAAATTCATAAATCTATCCCCTATTTTGTAGGCGCTATAACTTTTGTGCAAACCAATCACTATATGCATATTGAGATATATTTTTTACCAAAAATAAGTAGAAGAATATGTATCGGCCTAAACTGAGAAAAAATAGTTTTTTTTAAAAAAAAATTGGGATATTTATTATAGCAAAAAAGTAAAAAATAGTGTTTTTTGAAAATTGTGGCTCTTTTTTTGTTTATAGCGCAAAAAATAAAAACCGCTGAGATGGTCAAATACCACCAAAAGAAAGCTCTATTTATGGGGAAAAAAGGTCAATTTTGTTTGGGAGCCACGTCGCACGACTGCGCAATTTTCATTCAAATCGTGACAGTGCCAAAAGCTGAAATGTCGCCTTGGCAGAAAGTGGGTAAATGTGCTCATTTATTAAGGGGAAAAAAGCTGTTCAAATCTGCCTTGCCCTACGTGAAAGAGTAAGACCCCTTTCACACTGGGACCTGAAACAGCGGCTGCTGTTTTTCCAGTGTGAAAGCCCGAGGGCTTTCACACTGGAGCGGTGCGCTAGCAGGACCGCTCCAAAAGTCCTGCTAGCCGCATCTTTGGAGCGGTGAATGAGCGGGGTGTTTACCGCTCCTCCACCGCTCCTTCCCATTGAAAGCAATGTGAAACCGCGGCTATACCGCTGGCAATGCGCCTCTGCAGAGGTGCATCGCGGGCAATATTAACCCTTTTTCGGCCGCTAGCAGGGGGTAAAACCGCACCGCTAGCGGCTGAATATTGTCGCAATTTCAATGGTAAACGGCTACACCAGTATAAAACCTTGGAGAGCCAGGAGTTATTTAAAAGAGTAACCGATAGGTCAACTTCAGTACAACCACACTGCTGCCCATAGATGGAACAAAATTCGACCAGTTCCTGCTGAACCTTCCAAATTTCAATCCATCTGTGGTTGGCTTATCGGGTATCTTTTGTAGTAGTTGAACAAATACATAACCTTTAAGTAGCTGCTGGAGAAGGATACTACAGATTGAGCTGTCATTTACGTGACATTTAAGTCACAGAGTCTGCTGGTGCTGCTGACATCACATCCAAGGGAGGCTTTACAGGTTCAGATTATGCATGAAATATGTTCAATGCACACGAGGGAAGCTTTAAAGGTATACAATATATCATGGTTTGACAAATTTGCTCGGAATCTAGGAGCCAGCTAAAAAAGTTAGGAGCCAGAAAACGCACCCCGTCCCGACGAGCTTGCGCGCAGAAGCGAACACATACGTGAGCAGCACCCGCATATGTAAACGGTGTTCAAACCACACACGTGAGGTATCGCCGCGATTGGTAGAGCGAGAGCAATAATTCTAGCCCTAGGCCTCCTCTGTAACTCAAAACATGCAACCTGTAGATTTTTTTAAAAAAAACATGGGAATAACTTTACTGTTGCCTTATTTTTTAATTAAAAAAAGTGTAATTTTTTTCCCAAAAAAGTGCGCTTGTAAGACCGCTGCGCAAATTCGGCTTAACAGAAAGTATTGCAACGATCGCTATTTTATTCTCTAGGGTGTTAGGATAAAAAATATATATAATGTTTGGGGGTTCTAATTAGAGGGAAGAAGATGGCAGTGAAAATAGTGTAAAATGACATTAGAATTGCTGTTTAACTTGTAATGCTTAACTTGTAATACCAACGGCCACCACCAGATGGCGCCAGCTCACATTTGGTGGTAATAACTTGTAATACCAACGGCTCACCACCAGATGGCGCCAGCTCACAAAAAAAAAATCATTTTTTTTTTCCGCTTTGCTCCCCCCCACTTCCGCTCTGCCTGCGGGCCATTTATAACTGGTCCGCAGGCCGCAAATGGCCCGCAGGCCGGTACTTTGAGACCACTGCTTTACAGGTTCAGATTATGCATGAAATATGTTCAATGCACACGAGGGAAGCTTTTAAAGGTATATAATAATAGGTTGATAATTATTGAAACACTGATGGCGTTATTGCATGTATGTTTGACAGGTCTTTAGAAATCTGACCATTATTTTTGAACGATTTTCTAACCGTGTATGGCCAGCATAAAGCGCAACCATAGGAGTTGATTTACTAAAACTGGAGAGTGCAAAACCTGGTACAGCTGTGCATGGTAGCCAATCAGCTTCTAACTTCAGCTTGTTCAATATAGCCCTGGTTCACACTGGAGCATTTTGACATGTCGAATCACATGTCAAATCGGTGGCAATTACCTTTTTTTCTTCTTTTATTTCTTTGGATAGAGTGGAGCAGTATTAGAACGCTTGTCATTTCTTATTGCTGTCTATGTCCCCGTTTAATGAGATTCACCCTCTTAATTTGTCCCCTTTAGCATTATCATTGAAAGTGAAAGTCCCCAGAAAAGTAATAGCAAGGAAATCTTCCAATGGGGAAACTAGTTCTGGTGATCTGGGGTTCCCCAAAGAACTCCTTTATTTGCAGGGATTTAAAGTGATTGTAAAGTCTTGTAGCTAGATTCACGTAGGGCGGCGTATGTTTGAGCCGGCGTAGCGTATCGTATTTACGCTACGCCGCCGTAAGTTAGAGAGGCAAGTGCTGTATTCACAAAGCACTTGCGTCCTAAGTTACGGCGGTGTAACGTAAATGTGCCTGCCTAAGCGCGCCTAATTCAAATTGTGAAGAGGTGGGCGTGTTTTATGCAAATTAATCGTGACCCGACGTGATTGACGTTTTTTACGAACGGCGCATGTGCCGTCCGTGGACATATGCCAGTGCGCATGCTCCACATTACCACTTTACGCCGCAAAGACTTATTGGTTTCGACGTGAACGTAAATTACGCCTAGCCCCATTCACGGACGACTTACGCAAAAATTTCAAAAATCGACGCGGGACCGACGTCCATACTTAACATTGGCTAGGCCAGGTTTTGTTGGACTAACTTTACACCTGAAAACGCCTTACGTAAACGGCGTATATTTACTGCGACGGGCAAGCGTACGTTCATGAATAGGCGTATCTCGCTGATTTTTGCATTCTAGGCGTAAATCAGCGTTCACGCCCCTAGCAGCCGGCCTAAATAGAACGCTAAGATACGACAGCGCAGGCCGTCGTATCTTAGCTAGATTTAAGTATCTCATTTTGAGAATACACTTAAAGATACGACGGCTTAGATTCAGAGTTACGACGGCGTATCTACTGATACGCCGGCTTAACTCTTTCTGAATCCAGCTATTGTTTTTTTTCCTACAAAAATAACGAATATGCTTTACTTAACTGCTCCGTCTTCTCAGGTCCCTTTTATGTGATCCTGGTCCCTCCCTTCTGTTCAGTGCCCCCACAGCAAGCAGCTTGCTATGGGGGCACCCAAGCCGAGTCACAGATCTGTGTGTCCATTTAGACAAGGTGCCCCAACCCTGCCCCATCCCCTCTCTCTCCTGATTGGCCAGCAGATTGATTGCCATTGGCTGCCCCTGCTGTGTCTCAGCTAATCAGAAGGGAGAACCTCATGCGGCTGAGACACTTGTGGACATGGCTGGACAGAGAGGGAGGCACAGGTAAGTGTTAAGGGGGCTGAGGTAAACAGAAGGCTTTTTATCTTAATGCATGAAGATAAAAAAACGTTCTGACTTTACAACTCCTTTGAGCTTTGAAAACAAAACCTGGAAGCAGATTGGTTTCCATGCAGAATTGCACCCGATTTTGCACTCTTCAGTTTTAGCCCTCGTTCACATTGGAGCAATTTGTCCTGTGATTTGGCAGATCAAACTGCATGACAAGTCGCAGCCTATTGCCAGCAATGGCACCATTCCAATCGGCGCGGCACTGATTTGCAAAAGTAGTTCCTGCACTACTTTTGGCTATTTCGGGAGAAACTTCACTAGACATCTGCGCAAGAAGACACATGGATGTCGAACCCAAAGTTGCACTAAAATCGTGCAATTTTAAAGTCGCACGATTTTAAAGCCGTATACAATGTGAACGAGGGCACCGTAAATCAACCCCATCATGTAGCATTGAGCCTGTATGTCTAAAGAGCTAATAGGTCTTCCCCATTTATAAATACAACTACAAAAGTATATGCAAAAACACACACACACACACACACACACACTATAGGATGTAAAACATTTGTAAAAATAAATAAGAATAAATCAAGCGGATTTTTAAACGCCTACTTCTAAAAAAAAAAAAAAAAACACACGAGAAGACTACACAATCTCTTTAGGCCATATGTCAGGGGTGACCAACCTTATGGAGAGCGAGGGCCACTTAAGTGACTTGGTAACCGGTCACGATAAACAATGAGCAGAGTGGCATGTCATGTCTGTGTCTGCTCTGCATATGCAGAGTGGACACGGACACAGCCCATGATACTTTTTAGCGGATCATATTGGAGGTAGAACACAAGTCGGTTTATGTCTGCCACCAATTTGAGGTGAATGGAGGGTCCAATTGGTCAGACTGTCGGACTGACCGCGTGAAAGGTCCATGCCAGGCCCAAGGCTACTTTCACACTGATGCGCTGCGGTTTACCCGCACCACTGGTGCAACGCAGTGTACTTTTGGCTTTCCTGCACTTTGCAATAGACTTCTATTATATTTTGCAGGTTTGGTGCACTTTCAGCAAAGCTCACCAAACTCGCAGGTAATAACAGAAGTGTATGGCTCAGTGCAGGTAACCCGCACCAGCACTGCTCTGCACTTGCGGATCAGTTTAAAAGCAGCCCAGTAACCACTGCAGAACAGATATGCCCAAAATATACACTGTGGCCCGGATTCTCAGAGGACTTACGACGGCGTAGCGCCATGTACACAGTCCGAATCTGACCCGTCGTATCTATGCGCCCGATTCTTAGAATCAGTTACGCATAGATATCCATTAGATCCAACAGGCGTAAGTCTCTTACGCCGTCGGATCTTAACTGCATTTTTTTTTACCGCTAGGTGGCGCTTCCGTCGAATTCCGCGCCGATTATGCAAATTAGCTAGATACGCAAATTCCCGAAGGTACACGCGGCCGACGCAGTAAAGTTACAACGTTTACGTTAGCCTTTTCCCGGCGTAAAGTTGCCCCTGCTATATGAGGCGCAGCCAATGTTAAGTATGGCCGTCGTTCCCGCGTCGAAATTTGAAAAAGTTACGTTGTTTGCGTAAGTCGTCCGTGAATGGGGCTGGACGTCAGTTACGTTCATGTCGAAACCAATGACGTCCTTGCGGCGTACTTTGGAGCAATGCACACTGGGAAATTCCACGGACGGCGCATGCGCCGTTCCACAAAAACGTCAATCACGTCGGGTCACAGTAGTTTTACATAAAACACGCCCCCCTGATACAAATTTGAATTAGGCGGGCTTACGCCGGCCAATTTACGCTACGCCGCCGCAACTTACGGAGCAAGTGCTTTGAGAAAACAGCACTTGCCCGTCTAAGTTGCGGCGGCGTAACGTAAATTTGAAACGTTACTCCACCGCAGAGATACGCCGCTGGACGTGAATCTGGGCCTGTGATTTTAGTAATAAACTGACTTTTAATAACAGTATTCTATTCTATTCCATCCCAGAGCAGGAGGCCGCGGGCCACATCAGAGGGCTCCGCGGGCCACTGGTTGGGCACCCCTGCCTTATGTAGAGATGGTGATTGCAGTAAAAGTATAGAACATCACATATACATGCAGGTGCTGTAAAACATATAAACTCAAATCACACAAAGCTTGTATAGTCCTAAATAATAAAAAACAAAAAAACAAAAACAAAAAGCAAATAAACGCATGGACGAAATGATCTACAAATACGCCATACTTACAATGGTTTTCTCAAATTCCACTTCTGATGAGGTTGGAGATAGAGGACTTATGGGACTGAGGGACGGGGAACTCTCCACACTGGAAATGCAGTCTGGGTCAGGGACGTATAGCAGCTTTAAATAGGAATAATAAAAAAATTAAAAAAAAAAAACAATATATGGCATTATTTGCAGAAAGTTAAAACATCCCAAAGGGACATAGAAGGAAGAAACGTACACTAGGGAAACAGAGCAATGACGCCTTTGAAATTTTTTTTAAATATATATATATATATATATATATATATATATATATATATATATATATATATATATAATCTATATCGTAATACTGAATCACCCAAGCACCTGACATTTTTTTTCCAGAGGTGCCATTGATGTGGCATCATGTATATTTACAGATAAATACAACATAATCCCAATTCAACTGCTTTTAGACACCAATATATTCCCATGAATGTGCAAAAAAGAAACCCACAATCTTGAGAGTATAAAGCCTCTTACACACGACCGAGAAACTCGGCGGGCGAAACACATCGCTTTTCTCGTCGAGTTCCTTGTTAGGCTGTCGAGGATCTCGGCGAGCCAAATTTCCCCATTCCCGTCAAAGAAAAAGAAGACATGCTCTCTTTTTGGCTCGACGAGATCCTCAACAGTTTACTCGTCGAAAAGTGTACACACGACCGGTTTCCTCGGCCCAAAAAAAACCCAGCAAGTTTCTTGCTGTTTTTTGCCGAGAAACTCGGTCGTGTGAACGAGGCTTAAGTGTTTGTAAGTCACCACATCCCTGTTACATATAGAAAGAACAAAACTACCCCCCTAAGGGTGGGACTTTAAAAGTGACACAAACACTGAGAGTATAGAAAAGTAAATTTGTATGTACATTTATATGTAGAAAAAGACACAATGGTGTCATATACACAATAAAGAGAAACAATATTCCACTACTGGCTTCACTTTTCTCCCCAGCCACGCAGCATCAGGAGGAGACTCCCCCACGGTTGTCAACCGCTCCATGTCCAACACCTCATTCCTCAGATGGATAAAAAAGTGCTCACTGTAAAAGCCAAGGTGAAATTTATTAAAAGCAAATCAGTGCATGGACAAGTCCACCAGGTGCACCCATACTAACGCATTTCGCTCCTAGCTGAAGCTTAACCTTGGCTTTTAGGGGGAGTGGCTTTTTCCCCTTTCTTCTGAGGACAGGGTGTGAAACGTATTCCCATGGTGGCCATCAAGACAGCTGCCAGCTGCATGTTCTTGGAAAAGAAATGAACCTGGCAACTTAAAAAACTGGTGAAAGTTTACTGAGAATCCCAGAATGTGCATAACTTCATCTCAATTAGCACTTCCGACATGTATATATGTACCCTCAAAATGTGTGCACTTTTATTTCAATCCATCGCTAAAGTTTTTTACATTTCTGAAAATATTGGGAACTGTCAATTATAGAGCTCCCTACTAGAGGAAATTTCCACATATGGCGGGACACGTTACAGTCCCATTGCCTCTCACAATTTAGCACCCACTGGGCTCAAGTGCTGTCCCATGGGGACTCATGGGAAGGGCCCTTATAGCCCTGTGTAAGCTCTAACCCTGTATTGGCCTGGAACCTAAAGTGGTTGCAAACTCACTTCATAATTATTTGAATCAAAAAGGTCTGGCAACTCAAAAACTCTTGAATAAAAGTACTTTATTGGTTACATGGGTACATGTGGTACATGTACATTTGGCCAAGAAGCCTTCATCAAGCACTTCATAAGTATCACGCAATCCTCTGTCTTTCTTAATACCAAGTGTCCTGTATATGTGTCTTATGAAAAATATACTGTTCTATACCGTTTTTTTAGCGCTACTCACGTGAGGGGAGAGCCAGCCGGGCACGTGAGGGCCACTAGGAAATCAGGTATAGAACAGGATATTTTTAATAAGGCACATATACAGGGCACTTAGTATTATGAAAGACAGGGGATTGTGTGAATCTCACAAAGTTATTTCAGCAGCAGTTGACAGAAGGGGGAGGGGGAATGCATCTGACCACGGTGTCAGGGCTCAGCAGCCATGATAAACTGTGGTCAGTTTACAGAGGGGAGGGCATAGCCAGTCAGGATCAGCCAGGTATTTCAAGTGATAGAAGGGGCCAGATTACACAGCACGAGCACTGTGCTGTTATTAATGCTTAAAAAGGAGCAGGATCTATAATATATATATATATTTATTTTTTTAGAGTAACGCTTTAAATACCTTCATAGGATGCTCACACAAGTGAATAGGAGGCAAGTATGTCCTCCTTACCCTGCCTACTAAAAGCAATCTGTTATTTTGCCCTGATTGGTGAAAGTATGAGCTTGTATTAAAAGAGACATGAGAATGATGATTTTTGGTCCATGGTATTATTTTTTTTAGGACTACAAGTTAATAAATTATTTTCATAGCCTGCATACCATTCCTTTATTTTACAAGTAGAACCTTTAGCTACAGGGTGCATCTATGACAATGATTGCACAGTCAATGCTTTTTGAAGCCCAACTCAGCATGCACACTCAGGCTACCTAAAAAGCTGTACAACGCATATCTACAAGGGAGTAAGGGAAAGAGCAAGGGGATATCTCCTCATCTGTGTAGAATCTGAGCTCCTGCGGTTTATTCACAAGCCATTGACAGCATAGCGGTAAAATTAACCTGGCAAAATTAAGAAGGGGTCTACAGTTCTTGCGGCTGGCCGCCTTGTGAATGTGATATATTCATGTATAATTCATATTAAACTTGATTTAATAAGAAGGATTTACTTTGATGAAAACTTCTTAGCCAAAACGCGTCAGTATATAGCCTATACCCATGTAACCAATAAAGTACTTGTATTCAGGAGCATCCGAGTTGCCAGCCCTTTTTGATTCAAATGATTTAAGAAGAATGTAGGATTTAAAAAAAATGCTATATTTTAGTTTTGAACAAGGAAAATATATGCAAAAACACCATATATAAAAAGTAAGAGAAGGTATGTCTTGAGGTACACATACCACTGGATGAGATCCTGTGCTCTAAATAAAATACAATCAAATAATATACAGAGAGCATACTTGTCCAGGTACGACCGCTCTGGAGAAAAGCTTATTGAGCTGAACCAGCTCATTTGGTGTTGTGTCAAACTTCAGGGAAATGCTGTTCAACGAATCCCTGGATTCCACCTGTAGAACAGAAGAAACATCAATTAAAACAGGAAAAGTTCTGCAATTCAATTTTGCAGGAGGAAGAGGTTAAGTTAAAGTGGTTGTAAACCTCAGACCTGAAATATGAACAAAGCATATTGTGTATACTTGTCTCGCTCCAGTGTCATTTCTGTCTGCTGTCCCATTTATCTGACAAGTTTTCCTGACACCAAGAGAAAAAAGGTGACAGAGGTGGGATTTGTTTCATCTCAGTGTATCACCTGAGGCCAGTCACATCACTGGGTATATGTTAGGTTTCTTAAATCACTTTAACCACTTCCATATCGCAGAACGTCATACAAAAACATGGGATTTCAGTGGTGATATCTGAATGATGCCAGGCATCATTCAGATATAAATTTTTCTTTTCACTGCAAGAACAATCATAGTGGCCGTTCAGCCGCCTGATCTTTCTTATAGGTGGGAGGCAGCCCGCCCTCCCCTCCACCCGGTGCTTCTACCGGCTCGCCCGTGTGATTGGCAAGCCGGGGAAGGAATCCGCCAGCACCGGAAGTTAGTCAGAGAAAACCAAGGGCTAGATGGTCGCCAGCACTCTCTAGAACTCTGAGGCCCGGGCGAGACACTATGATGTCACATCCAGGCCAGCAGAAGCAAACAATGCTGGAGACTCTGCTGGAAAGCCTGAAATCTGTAATTTTTTGGGGAATCTCATGCTTTCCAGCCTGGAGGGGAGATGTGGGGTCTTCTAGACCCCACATCTCTCCATAAAGAGGACCTGTCATGCACTATTCGTATTACAAGGGATGATTAAATTCCTTGTAATAGGAATAGAAGTGATAAAAAAAGAAAAAAAAATGTAAAAGTAAAATTAACAATAAAAAAAATACAAAATTAAGGCGTCGCCTTTCCGTGTCCTTGCATATGTAGGTTGTGTCTGCATTTGTAAACGATGTTCAAATCACACGTGATGCATTTATTTTTCTAAAAAAAAAAAAAAACGCATTCGAAAAATTGCTGCGCAAATACCGTGTGACATAAAGTTGTAATTTCTAGCAAAAAATTGGTAGGAGAAGAGTGCTGGAATTCACATGGTATGTAAGTGGTAAAGGCAAATAACTGCTTTTTTCCCCCCTGCTACTAATACTTACCTTTGCTTCACTCGCCTATCACACTGCCTGCTGAAGCCCCTTGGGACAACTGGTCCATCTGAGTATAGCACAGCATATATCAATGATGCAGTGTCCATTGCGTTAGAGGATTATCAGACACAAGCACGGTCATGTAGGGGTAAGTTGATAACCCCATGGAAGCACTGACATTAAAACAGGGCTATTAAAGCGGAGTTCCGGCCACAATTTCACTTTTTAAATATAAATACCCCTGTAATACACAAGCTTAATGTATTCTAGTAAAGTTAGTCTGTAAACTAAGGTCCGTTTTGTTAGGTTGTTACAGCATTCAGACACTTTATAAAAATAGAAATTGACTGGGGTCATCTTAAGTGTGGACATCATGAAGCCAGACTGTATGACTTCCTGGATTTCAGCCTTGCAGATCTTGCACATGCTCAGTGCTGCACAAGCAGTGTAATATGTTTCAGATCAGGTTTCAGCACCTGTACTGTCCAAGTCACATGATTCTTCTAGACTGGGGAGTGCACAGACTCCTGGAAAGTTACACCCACTACATTCCCAGGAGTCTGTGCGGTGTAGGTTAGGAAGCTTAAGCACCTAGGTGCAGGAAGTGGGAAGATTAACTATTCTGCCTAGCAACAACACTTTGAAGGCATCTAAAAAAAAAAAAAAATTTCTTAAAGGACTAATGACATTTTTTTTAAAACTACTGATGTAATGTTATATTTATGGGTGGAACTCCACTTTAACCAAGGGAAGAGTCACACAAGAAAGCTGCGTGTTTCTGCAGATGGAAAATGCAGCCCTCAGCAAAGGTGCATGGTACTGCAGAGGCTCTACATCAGTGATGGAGAACCTTGGCACTCCAGATGTTTTGGAACTATATTTCCCATGATGCTCATGCACTCTGCAGTGTAGTTGAGCATCATGGGAAATGTAGTTCCAAAACATCTGGAGTGCCAAGGTTCACCATCACTGCTCTACATGCATCTGGGGCCCCTGGGCAGTTCCCAGTATTGCCCGGGGAGTAAGATGGCCTTGATGAAGGGAATTTTCTCCAATTAGACACTAAGGCCGAGTACTCACGAGCAGACATGTCCGATGAAAGCGGTCCGCGGACCGTTTTCATCGGACATGTCTGCCCGGGGACTTCTGTTCGATGGCCGTACACACCATCGAACAGAGGTCCACGCGTAAACAATACGCGGGGCGTGTCCGCGGTGTCGCCGCGTCGATGACGCGGTGTCGCCGCAACAATGACGCGGCGACGTGGGCGGCCTGCCTTTAAAAGGCTTGAACGCATGCGTCGAATGACTTCGGGATGGCGGGTGGCCAGACATGTACGGTAGGTCTGTACAGACGACCGTACATGTCCGGGCGGACAGGTTTCCAGCGGACTGTTTTAAAGCAAGTCCAGGAAACAGTTGTCCACTGGAAACCTGTCCGATCCGCCCGAAAATGGTCCGCTCGGGCCTACACACGGCCATACATGTCTGCTGAAACTGGTCCGCGGACCAGTTTCAGCAGACATGTTTGGTCGTGAGTACGGGGCCTAAGGATGAGCTCTGGCGTGTTCGCATAGAACACGTGCAGAGCCCGCCAGGAAGTGTGCACGGCGCTGCGTTAATAACAGCCAGAGAGACATTTCACGATCCCTGCAGCCGAGCATCGGGGCAATGTCTCCCTGGCTGTGATTAGCACAGCGCCGTGCTCACTTCCTGGCGGGCTCTGCACGTGTTCTATGCGAACACGCCGGAGCTCATCCTTATTAGACACAGGTGGAAAACAATAAATACAAATAATAATAAAAAACTGAACACATTGCAGAGTTGCTATCATGGGAACCTATCAATTTAGCCTAGAAGGGCAAAAAGCCAAGTTCATTTTAAAATAAACCCAAGACTAATCTAGCTCACACCGTGCCCTGCAAGTCAGGTGATCATCTCGCTGCAGAAGCACTGGTCCGTCTCTACCCTTCTCCGGTTCATGAGCAGAGATGAATAGAAAACTGGCAATTGGGAAAAAGACCAAACACTCTCCGGAGATCCACTGATGGCACGATCTGCACTTTATACAGATAACACAATTGTGGCTGAAATCCTTTAAATGATAACTTTCATCGGAAGTGCAATTATCCTTTTACCTGCCTCCCCAACATACCCCTCCACCCCAGATGTATAATTATCTGTGGCCAGCAGAAACCTTAGGCTTCGTACACACACGATAGGTTAAACAGATGACACCGGTCTGATGGTCTGATGGTCAAAACCGATCGTGTGTGGGCCAACTTGCTTTAAATTTAACCGATGGATTCCTAACAGAGTTATTGAAGGGATTATAAAGTCTTGTTTTAAAAAATAAATAAAAATAACAAACATGTTATACGTACCTGCTCTGTTGCAGTGGATTTGCACAGAGCAGCCCCGATTCTCCCTTTTCTACGCTCCTGGTCCCTCCGTCCTATTGAGTGCCCCCTACAGCAAGCAACTTCTTATGGGGGCACCCGAGCCAAAGCTCCCTGTGTCCATTCAGACAGAGCTGCAGCCTGGCCCGCCCCCTCTTTGGCCCGCCCCCTCTTTTTCCCCGATTGGCTGACCGACTTTGACAGCAGCGGGAGAGTCCCAGATGGCCGAGACACTCGTGGACATCACTGGACAGAGATGGGGCTCCGGTAAGTATAAGGGGGCTGCTGTCACTCTGCAAGGGACCCAGAAGCTAGTGGAGATCACAGTTGTAGTGGTGTCGACTAAAGAGTTTTCCAGCTTCCATGGAGATCAGCAAGGTATGGTATATGCATAGACGGACCAATGCAACTATGTAAAAATCTACATAGTCCATGCATTCATTATGGCAAAACAATACACAAACGAAGGCAGGATACAATTTTGTAATGCATATGTAATGAACACTTTAACGTTGAAAGTCTGGGCACTGTTAAATGAGATAACAATTCTGACTTTAGCACTCTTACACAGTTTATTGGACAGCAATGGCAGTACACTGAAAGATGTGCTTTCTGGAGTCTTATTATGCAAAGAGAGACGTTCACGGCACAAGACCAAAAAAACATCGAACGTTAACTGACATACTGTACTGTATATAGTGCAAGGCTTTTTGTTGTACCAACAATACAAGCCCAATGGGCCCGCCCAAGCAGTAAAACATGAAATAAGAGTAAGAATATTTCAGAACTGACTGGTGCAGCAGAAGGTGTGATATCAAAGACAGCAGTGACAGAGAAAATCTTCTGATAATCACAAGAGTAAGAGAGTGTTATCCGCTCCTACTCAGCAATGAACCCGGGAAAGTCCTGATCTTAGAAGGCCGTGAGGAATGGAAGGGGTCACCTTGCTTCATCGATTACTTGCTTTACTTTAAAGTGCATGTCTAGACAATTGTATTCTTGCTCCTGAAGGTATGTCCCTTACTTCAGGTCTGGTGATAAGTTGTCACTGGGGCAGGCAGGGCCGGATTTGCTCTCCCCGCTGCCCCAAGGCCATGTTCCGCATGGAATACATGGAAAACACTGTGCATGCATTTCCAGTGCAGAAAAAATGCACACAAAACTATACAGAACTGCATCTGGTGTGAACTGGCCCTAAAACAACTTTCTGTTTTTTGCAATAATGGTCATTAGGACAAATGGAGAGGTCAATCTCCACAGTGGGGGGGAATGCATTTCCCCTTAATGCATTCTATGCATCCCAAAGGTGTTTTATCAGATTGAGGTCAGGACTCTGGAGTGGAGGCACTTGACTGGTCTGCAAACTCGCTCATCCATGTCTTTATAGACCTTGCTTTGTGCACTGGTGTGCAGTAATGTTGGAACAGGAAGGGTTCACCCCCAAACTTTAACCACAAAGTTGGGAGCATGAAATTGTCCAAAATGTCTTGGTATGCTGAAACCCCTTTACTGGAACTAAGGGGCCAAGCCCAACCCCTGAAAAAAAAATAAAAAAAATGATTTGGACCAGTGCAGAAAGCAAGATCAATAAAGGACAAGGATGAGCGAGTTTAGGGTATAGAAACTTGACTGGCCTGCACAGAGTTCTGACCGCAACCCGATAGAACGCCTTTGAGATTAATTAGAGTGGAGACTGAGCCAGGCCTTCTTGTCCATCAGTGCCTGACCTCACAAATGCGCTTCTGGAAGAATGGTCAAACATTCCCATAGACACACTCCTAAACCCTGTGGACATCCTTCCCAGAAGAGTTGAAGCTGTAACATCTGCAAAGGGTGGGCCAACTCAATATTGAACTCTACAGACTAAGACGCCGTTAAAGTTCATGTGCGTGTAAAGGCAGGTGTCCCAATACTTTTGACAATATAGTTTATGTGCTGCAATTGTGTACAGTATGTATCTGCCTAACACTTTAAGGCTATGCTTACAGTTGTGGCTGTAGGGGGGCAGTAAAAGCATATGGTTAAGAGGTGCCGTTTACCATTCCCCAACCGTTACTGCTTAAAGGGTCACTAAAGGAAATTTTTTTTTTTGCTGAAATGACTGTTTACAGGGCATAGAGACATAATAGTTAACTGATTCCTTTTAAAAATGATTAAAAATAGATAAAAAAAACAATCATATAATGTGCCTGCAGTGTAGTTTCGTTTTTGCTGTTGTTTCCTGGTTCTCTGATGTACAGAGAGCCACTAGAGGGCAGTCAGCCAATAGAGAGCAGTGATACTTTGTCTAAAACTCCTCAGCACCAATCCAGTTTAGTTTTACTCACACCTCCTTGATTAGTGACCACCGTGAGAAATCTCCCAGTACTGTGGTCATCAGGAAACAGGCAACCAGGAAGTGTCCAGAACAGAGAGGATTTACAGCAACATGAATGCAAAAACGAACAATGAGGACATGAAACCAGGACTGCAGCAAGGTAAAGGAAGCTATTTAGCTTAAAAAAAAAATTCCTTTAGTGACCCTTTAAGCTGCAAAGGTAGGGGGATCAAGCCCGCATAAGTGCCCCCATAGCTAGCAGTTTTCCCCAGAAGAGGAGGTTTGGGGCCACTCTGTGCTAAACCATTGCACAGAGCAGGCAAGTATAAAGGGCCAGATCCACAAAAGGGATACGACGGCGTATCTGCTGATACGCCGTCGTATCCCTGTTTCTAACTATGCGGCTGATTCATAGAATCAGTTACGCATAGCTAGTCCTAAGATCCGACAGGTGTAATGGACTTACACTGTCGGATCTTTGGATGCAGTACCGCGGCCGCCGCTGGGGGCATTTCTCATCGTAATCCAGCGTCGGGTATGCAAATTAGCACTTACGGAGATCCACAAAGCTTTTTCCCTTCGTTAAGTCGCCGTAAGTGTTAGTTTGCCGTCGCAAACATAGGGCTACTTTTACAAAGTGTAAAGTTAGTACACCATGTAAAAGTATACCCGTCTTTCTCGCGTCGCTGTCAAATTTTTTTAAACATTTTTTTTTTTCCCGCCGTATCTCTTTTTTACACGTCGCGATTCACAAAACCTTCCGCGCAACGTAACTTCGCGCAAAACACGTCAGGAAAATAGCGTCGGGAGCATGCGCAGTACGTCCGGCGCGAGAGCGCGCCTAATTTAAATGGGACTCGCCCCATTTGAATTGGCCCGCCTTGCGCCGGACTGATTTAGGATACACCGCCGCAAATTTCCAGGTAAGTGCTTTGTGGATCGGGCACTAACTTGGGCAATTTGCGACGGTGTAACTTAAATCACAAAAGTTACGTTGCGCCCGCTCGTTGTGGATCTGGCCCAAAATGTTTATCATTTAACCACTTGCCGACCGTAGGCAGTCATATAACATCCTCTGTTGTTAGTGGTTATACCGGGATGATGTCTGCAAGCTACAGGCATCATCCGAGTATTACAATTTTCACCAGGCTTTTCGCTTTTTAGAAGGGATTTGAGGGGCAGAATAGCCACTCAATTACCTCTGCGGGTGGCAGAAGGGGGTCCCCCTTCCCGCCTCCATCTCTCGAGGGCTCTGCCATGCGATCGTGGACCCGGGAGCGCTCCGACCAGCAACATTACACAGAGAAAGAGGAACCAATATAGTTCCTCGCTCTCTTTGACCCTGAAAACGTCAAGGATTTTGTCATTTTCGGTATTTATTTACCTGGCCGTTAGCAATTGATCAGACCAAGGAGAGATATGGAGGTCTACCCCAGATCTCTCCATTAAGAGGACCTGTCACAGCCCATGCTTGCATAAGAGATGTTGTTTATCCCTTGTGATAGCAATAAAGTTAATAATAATAATAAAAAATAAAAAAAAGTGCAGCATGTTCAATATAATGAAAGTGTATTTAAATAAAATAAAAATAATTGTGTTTGAAAAACCACTGCGCTGATACCGTGTGGCATAAAAAATTGCAATGACTGTCATTTTATTCTCTTGGGTCTCTGCTTTATATATATATATATATATATATATATATATATATATATATATATATATATATATATATATATATATATATATATATATAAAATGTTCCATTACTATACAAGTAATTTTTTTTACACGTAGACGAGAAGTGTCAGAATAGGCCCAAAAAGGTCAAAAATGGGTAAGCAAACCTGGAAACTTTTGGGAAGTGGTCTCCCCACCAGAGCACCAATGAATGTGTTTTTTCCCAGGACCTACCAAGCCCTGTGGACTATGATACGGAAAGGAAGGCCGTATGTGTATTGAGCAATAAAAGGCTACAGGGTAGGACACAGTTCCCATTAATATAAGCTAGCATAGGTCAGGAATGACAGATAAAATAAGGAACATGGTCATCAATTACTTAAATTAATCAAACAGCTGATAAACCCTCTATAGACATAAGTGAGAAATGACAGAGCAAAAACAGAATATAGAAAACATAATATTAAAGCTGAATCTGAGGTATGGAGATTTGTACACCAGCTTGGACCAAAGTAAGTGTATATGTGCCATACCTGTGTGATCCCTGTGGAAGCTGGAAATCATTGTAGTGATCTCCACTAGCATCAAGGTCCGTGCCAAGCAGTGGATATACTGTATTGTGAACACCGGCGGTCGCTCATTCCAGATGCATTTCCTCAAAGGGATTGTAAAGGTTAATTTTTTTCTTCTAAATAGGTTCCTTTAAGCTAGTGCATTGTTGGTTCACTTACCTTTTCCTTTGATTTCCCTTCTAAATGTTTGTTTCCCTTTGTCTGAATTTTTCACTTCCTGTTTCTCCTCAGTAAGCTCGCCCCCATCATCTGAGCCGTTCTGGTTGGGGGTTAGTCAGCGTGCTGGCCCCCTCCCTTGGGACTACATTCCTGTGGGGAGACTTTGTGAACATTCACAGCATCTCCCCGCAGTAGGAGTATAAAAAGGACCTGTTATGGCTCTATTCATGCAATTAACCCCACAGTGGAGCGGAGAGCGGAACGGGAGGAGCGGTCGGGCGGCAATTAGCCCCACAGTGGAATGGAGAGTGGAGCTGGCGGAATGGGATGGCGTGCGGGCAGGAAATTTGCTGCCCCCCTGAAAGTGCTGCCTGGTACAATGGTACCATCGGGTCCCATGGTAGGGCCAGCCCTGCGTGTGCCGAGTGAGTAACGTCCTGTGTTCAATATGCAGCCGTGGGCGGTGCCTACTACAATAATTTGCAGCTTTCCACAGGGATGCCACAGATATGGCACATACATGATTACATTGGTCCAATCCTATATGAACTATATCAAAATTGACATACCTGAAAAGCTTTGAATCCGAATTCCAGGTGTGGATATTTTTGCATAGTTACATTGCTCCAACTTGGACCATTGGAAGTATGTAAATTGCACACCTGGCCGATTCCGCGTGGAGTCGGAGAATCACTGCAGTAGTTGTCGCTTCTACATTGACCCTTGCTAGATTTCAGGTCCCATGCTGGGCAGCTGCCCAGTAACGACAGGGTGTCGAATGCTTAGCATGGGCACAATTTATAAAATGCCTTGAATTTTTTGCTAATTGAAAACAGGGCATTGTCTGATTGGACAAGGTAGAGATTGTGACATCACAACCTCACTTCTCCATCTCATCCAATCAGAGCATGCCTTGTATTCACTGAGAAAATGCGTATCGTTCTCTGAATGGAAACTGCACTGAGCGAGCAACCCTCGTTGGTTACTATGCAGCATGGCAGCCGCTCAGCATAGCAGCAGTGCAGAAGTGATTCTCTGCATCCACAGGGATTTACCAGGTATGGAATATACAGTTTAATATTGATCCAAGCTGGACTAATGTAACCATGCAAAAATATCGATATCGGGATTTCAGCTTGAAAGTGTGGCCATACACAAGAGAGCAGTGACCCTAGCTCCTGTGATCTGGCCAAAGCCGTCGCCATATTTGCGGTGTCCGATTCCATATAGCGGTATACTGCCTTCTTTTCTCATGTCTCGCACGTGCGTAGTGATCAATAATACTAATGGGTCTGAAATTTTGTGGGATTTCTATGCAATGCTGTGAAGTGCTATGATGGAGGCACAGCACCCGTATGAAGAGACTGATGGCACATCGAGCGTGCCATCAATTGGGGACAAAAGGAGCATGCGCCAGTGACCATGCCAACAAAAAGTCAGGTGAAATCTCCTAAATGGCGCAGATTGGTATACCATGAAAAACACCTAGGTGTAAGTCATTTCACAATACTTTACATGGCGCACAGTAGGTCAAGAGTCTTTACTACCATTTTTTTTTTTTTTAAAGTAAACCCTCAGGGCCGGGATTCACAAAGAGTTACGCCGGCGTATCATTAGATACGCCGACGTAACTCGGAATCTAAGCCCGTCGTAAGTTTAAGTGTATGCTCAAACTGAGATACACTTAAACCTAGCTAAGATACGACGGTCTGCGCCGTCGTATCTTAGGGTGTAATTTTTTAGCTAGCCGCTAGGTGGCGCTTCCGTTGATTTTGGCGTAGAATATGTAAATAACTAGATACGCCGATTCACGAACGTACGCTTGCCCGTCGCAGTAAAGATACGCCGTTTCCGTAAGAGATACGCCGCGTAAAGATAAAGCTGCCCCCTAGGTGGCGTAGCCAATGTTAAGTATGGCCGTCGTTCCCGCGTCAAAATTTGAAAATTTTACGTCGTTTGCGCAAGTCGTCCGTGAATGGGGCTGGACGTAATTTAAGTTCACGTCGAAACCAATGACGTCCTTGCGGCGTACTTTGGAGCAATGCACACTGGGATATGTACACGGACGGCGCATGCGCCGTTCGTAAAAATTGTCAATCACGTCGGGTCACCAAACATTTACATAAAACACGCCCCCTCATGCTCATTTGAATTAGGCGCGCTTTCGCCGGCCCCATTTACGCTACGCCGCCGTAACTTAGGAGGCAAGTGCTTTGTGAATACAGCACTTGCCTCTCTGATATTACGGTGGCGTAGCATAAATACGATACGCTATGTCGCCGTAAAAATGCACGGATCTACGTGAATCCGGGCCTCACTGTTTTTCACCTTAATGCATTCTACGCATTAAGGTGGAAAACCTTCTGTGGTGCAGCTTCCCCCCAAAGCCCCCCTTTTTCTAACCTGAGCCGGATCGTTCCAGCATCGAGGACAAGAAGAGCAGCTCCAGCCACTGTCTCGGGTCTTCATTGGATAGATTGAGAGCAGCGGGAGCCATTGGCTCCTGCTGCTGTCAATCAAATCCAGTGACACAGGAGCCAGGGGGTGGGGCCAAATCTCGATGTCTGTGTCAATGGATGGGAGCGCACCCGCACGAGTGCCCCCATGGAATGTGGCTCTCCGTGGGTGCACACGAGAAGGAGGAGGAGCCAGGAACGCCAGTGGAGGGACCCCAAAAAAGTAGGATCGGGGACGCTTTGTGCAAAACCCTTGCACAGAGCAGGTAAATATGACATGTTTGTTATTAAAAAAAATAAAATAAACCTTTACAATCACTTTAATGAATACATCATGTACATTGCTGCTGCACTCTCCTTCGTGTTATTTTATCAGTCCATGTACACAGGATTGTTTCTAGTTGTTTCTAGGCAGTTTGGAGGCTTTTTCTGGAACACCCAAAAAAATGCGTTCAGAAGCTCAGTTCAGAGTTCAGAGTCTAGAGGCATTTCAAGCGTCAAATGTGGCTAAACACAGTAACTCGCGTTTAGTAGCGCTTTGTTTACAGACATTTTTGACCCCAAAAAATTCAAATTAAAAATGCAAATGCTTCTAGACGCAAATGCAGTTAAACGCGACTAAACGGCCATTTTTAGACGCAGGTTTCTAGCGGTCAAGTTATTTTGTTCAGGAGAGGTTAAACAACGTCCTGTGTACATGAAGCCTTGAAGTGGATGTAAATCCAAAAAAAAAAATTTTTTTTTATGTCACAATGTAGAGAATACGATTTCCTATCATCTGTGCCCAGTCTTGCCACACAGAGTTAATCCAGCGCTGAGCAATCCTCTTTTTATTGTTCAGTGAAATAAAACAGACTTCCAGATAAAGACCAAAGTCCTTGCTTGAGTGACAGGTTATTTACATATCTCGTGCACTAGCTTGCAGACATGCACAGCTTCTTGTCTATGTATATTCTGATGGCTGTTTACACTGAACTGTGGATCACCCCATATTTTGAAAACATTTAATCAAAACACAGGAAAGACAGCCAATCCTGGGAGAGCTGGAGGGGAGAGAAGAGGAGGGGAGAGAAGAGGAGGGGAGAGGAGGGGGATGTGAATTGTGCACTTTACAGAAGCTGTGCATGTCTGCAAGCTAGTGCACAAGATATGTAAATAACCTGTCACTCAAGCAAGGACTTTGGTCTTTATCTGGAAGTCGTTTTTATTTTTACTGAACAATAAAAAGAGGATTGCTCAGCGCTGGATTAACTCTGTGTGGCAAGACTGGGCACAGATGATAGGAAATCGTATTCTCTACATCCACTTTAAGGTAAAAAAATAAATAAATAAATAAATAAATAAACTTCTGTGACCAGGATCCCACCCCTTATGCTTACCCAAACCCAATCTAGACCCAGCACTGTGCCCAAAAGCAGCATCTCTCTCCCTCCTCATACGGCAGGATTGATAGCAGTGGGAGCCATTGTCTCCTGCGGCTGTCCACCAAAACCTGTGAAGAGGGGGCAAGGTGAGCCATGCCATCTGTGTCTATAGACACAGACAGCATGGCTTTAGAATGAGCCTGCACAACTGTCCTCATAGGACGTGGCTTCCTATGGGGCACTTGCTAAAGAGGAGGAGCCAGGAGCACCAGCAGTAAGGTGACCACATGTCCCAGATTGCCCGGGACAGTCCCGCATTTTGCAGGTCTGTCCTGGGTCCCGTGCACCTTCATTCCAGGACAATATAGTGTCCCGGAATAAAACAGACACAGCCACCCCACCCCACCCGGCTGATCTTACCCCCCCCCCCCCCCAAAAAAAAGGCCACTACATCACTGCTTTACTCACTAACAGTACTTGTCCTGGCCGGGAATGTCTGCAGAGGCACAATACTCGATGTGGAGGCCTTTTTGGAGGGCATGATCAGTGCTTCCGTGTAGAGCGTGCACCCGCCACCCTGGCTGTGTTGTGATTCATACACTACCTTTCTGGGAAGGGGGAGGTGTCCCTGAATGGCAGTTTGGAAATGTGGTCACTCTAACCAGCAGGGGACCCCAGAAGAGAAGGATCGGGGCTGCTCTGTGCAAACCCATTACATAGAGCAGGTGAGTATAGCATGGTTTATTATTTAAAGCGGAGTTCCACCCAAAAATGGAACTTCCGCTTATCCCACTCCTCACCCCCTTACATGCCACATTTGGCATGTCATTTTTTGGGGGGGGGGGGGGGGGGGGGGGGGGGAGTGGGGGCTTCATGAGAAGGTGACTTCCTGTCCCACTTCCTCCTTCCGCCGAGGGGCTGCAAAGGCGATTAAGCTTAATCGCCTTTTGGCAGCCCCTCCCTGTAGGCGATCGCCTAGGACACGTGACAGGTCCTAGGCGATCGCCTGTCCAATCAAACAGCGCAGCGCCGGGCCGCGCGCGCATGCGCAGTGCCGCTCGCGCATGCGCAGTGCCGCTCGCGCATGCGCAGTGGGTGCCCGGCCGTGAAGCCAAAAGCTGTCACGGCCGGGTGCCCACAGTGACAATGAAGACGCCGGCCGGGGAGGGGGGGAGAGGAGCGGAGCCCCGGCCGGCGCGTCGCTGCAACGCTGGAGCAGGTAAGTGTCTGTTTATTAAAAGCCAGCAGCTACACTTTTTGTAGCTGCTGACTTTTAATAAACATAAATATTGGCTGGAACTCCCCTTTAAAAGAACTATAAGGTTTAGAACCACTTGAATTAGACCTTTAGAACATTTCGAGCAAAGTGCAGCAACCCATAAGAACCAATCGACCCTGCTCGTTCAGCGACCTGACCACAGCAAGCCAAAATCTGATTGGCTGCTGCTGCACTTTGCACATTATCCACGCTCTTTGAACTGCCTTCATGCAAAAGCCCTTGGAGAGCACTAAAAGTACAGGGACAGCTAGCAAGACTGAGGATAACAGACGTACACACACATAAAACACCCGACTAACACAGATCAGTTTGATTCCCCGCTCACACCGACATTGACATCACGGAATATGCGTGATTTGAAATTCGGTTGCCCCTAGTAACAGAGAAGCCAACTGCAGCAGAGGGTTTTGAGGGTCATTTCAAGAACATAGCAGTCACAAAGGCTCCATTTTCACCGGCTGACGGGGGGGGGGGGGGGAGACACAACTATCATCTCTGAGCTTTAAAATCAATAGCAATAAGCAGAGGCAGCGTGCAAGGTTATTCATCCAGGCAAGGTCAAGGTAAATTTCCCCACCGTGACCCGTAGCCTGCGCTGGAGATACGCGGCCAGTGATGAGTCTATACATTATAAATACTGAGATCTGAGCAGAACGTTCCATATACACAAGTCACAGCCAAGAGATTTCACAATAGTCATTCAGGATGAGGAAAGAAAAAGGGGGGGGGAAGTAGAAGGGGAAAGCGTACCGTGTACTCCATGGTCCCCTTTGGCTTCTGGAAGGACATCCGTCGCCCATCTTTCTTCTCGAGGGTCTTTTTCTGCCCGGTATCTGAAGGGTAATGAGGATAGGTACGCATTAGATTCATGTTCCTCCTTCAGGATTGTCACAGGCTGTTGGCTAGCACACGGCTGCTGCTGCTGCAAGACATTCTATTTCACCAGTTACAAGGCTTTCAATCTGGAACCGGAGGAGAATCCGTCTAACTGAAACCCAGCTGCCTGCGTTAACGTTTTTTTTTTCCCTCCTCTTTAACCAATATAAACTACTGTGACAAGTGTGATACATTAGCCGGGGCTGTGCTTCCTATTATCTGGAATAAAGGATAGCTCCAACGATTAGGAGGCGTTTATGTACCGGCTAGAAAAAAAACGTGCATTTAAAATAAAAAAACAGGCTTGACAGACATACTTTATAATTGATTAAAACAAAAGAGCAAATTGTCCGCGGCATTACAGGAACCGGCGTGAAAGCAGAATTGCAAATCAGGAAGAAAAAAAAAAAAAGTCAGTCGGCTTATTTATATCGGGGCTAAAAACTTTTCTGTAGTTGCTAATGGCAGAGCTATGGAGTCGTCGAGCGGAGCGCAACTTACAGCGCACTTGACGCATAGAAGCCCCCCACCACCTTTACAAATCACCCCCACCCCCCCAAACATAGGGCTGCTCAGGGTGGATATAAATACAATTATTTAAAAAAAAAAAAAAAAATCTGATTTTTTATTTTATTTAAAGCGGGAGTTCACCCAAAAATTTTTTTTTAACATTACATTCAGCCGAGTTGTCAGAATGACAATCGGCTGTTTTTTTTTTATTTTATCCCCGTACATACCGTATTTTCACCGCCGCTTCCGGGTATGTAATCTGCGGGACTGGGCGTTCCTAATTGATTGACAGGCTTCCGACCGTCACATACTGCGCGTCACGAGTTGCCGAAAGAAGCCGGACTGCGAGTCGGCTCTATACGGCGCCTGCGCACCGACGTTCGGCTTCTTTCGGCAACTCGTGACGCGCTGTATGTGACGGTCGGAAGCCTGTCAATCAATTAGGAACGCCCAGTCCCGCAGAAGACATACCCGGAATCGGCGGTGAAAATACGGTATGTACGGGGATAAAATTAAAAAAAAAAAAAGCAGATTGTCATTCTGACAACTCGGCTGAATGTAATGTTAAAAAAAAAAAAATTCTGGGTAAACCCCCGCTTTAAATCAAATATTTTTTATTTAACCGCTTGCTGACCGGCTCACGCACCTATACAAATCGGCAGATTGGCACGGCTGCGCAAAGCAACGTACCTATACGTTACTTTGAATTTCATGCCATGCGGGCGCACACGCGCCCCTGCCGCAAGCTCTGTGACCGTGCCCACGGGTCCGGCGGACTCGACATCCGCCGTTGTCCCGCGATCATGACACGGAGCTGCAGAACAGGGAGATTCCTACGTAAACAAGGCATTTCCCTGTTCTGTCTAGTGACATGACAGGGATCTACTGCTCCCTGTCATCGGGAGCAGTGATCGCTGTCATGTCACATGTTGCCAACCCCCCCTCCCCCACAGTTAGAATCACTACATAGGACACACTTAACCCCTTGATCGCTCCCCAGTGTTTAACCCCTTCCCTGCCAGTGTCATTTACACAGTAAACAGTGCATTTGTATAGCACTGGTCGCTGTATAAATGACAATGGTCCCAAAATAGTGTCAAAAGTGTCCGATGTGTCCGCCATAATTTTGCAGTGACGAGAAAAAATAAATAAAAAATATCGCAGGTCACCGTCATTACCTATAAAAAAATAAATAAAAAAATCCATAAATATATTCCCTATTTTGTAGGCGCTATAACTTTTGCGCAAACCAATCAATATACGCTTATTGCGATTTTGACCAAAAATACATATCGGCCTAAACCGAGAAAGAAATTATTTTTTTTATACTTTTTGGGGGATATTTATTATAGCAAAATGTAACAAATAGTGCTTATTTTTGTTATTTTTTCAAAATTGACGCTCTTTTTTTGTTTACAGCGAGAAAAAAAAGAAAAAAAAGCAGAGATGATCAAATGCCAACAAAAGAAAAGTTCTATTTGTGGCAAAAAAGGCCGTCAATTTTGTTTGGGGACAACGTTGCACGACCGCGCAATTGTCAGTTAAATTGATTTATTTGGATTTTTTTATTTATTTTAATAAAATGCTTTTGGAGTAAAAATCTAGTTAGGATACATTAATAACTGGAGTTTATTCAGCATAAAATGGAGCTTAGTTGTAGCATGAGGCTGTATAATCTGCAATATTTACATTTTTTGTATACTTATGCAATGAATCCAAGCTCTGCAAGATGAGATAACATAGCATTGATGCATTCACACGATAAAACAAAGTTCAGGAATATTCTTTTATCCCATTGTTTTGCAAATCTATGTACACTACAAACTGTATGATTAAATAGGTTTTCTGATTTTGCCGTTTTACTAACCTGACAACTTATTCTAAATAGGAAACCTTTGTTTTTTTTTTTTTTGCAAATATTAAAGATTCTAACTGCCAGCAAGAATAAGTCCTTACATTTAAAGAGCACCTGTTATTTCAGACCCATCATGGCAGCGCCTGTTAGCGGGCATCCACTCACCTTCTGGCGCCACGTCCCTCACCTTGTTGTGTCACTGCTGCATCACCAGCCGTCTCATTAAAGCGAACGGGACTGCCGGTGAGTCAACAGAGGGTCAGAGGAGGAGCTGCTGCAGAACAGAGATGACAGTTGCTCTTTAAAAACATAATTTAAATCAAGCTATTTTACTAGTAAATTTAAAAGCGGGATTCCAACTGCAATTTTTATTTTTTTTAAGTCAGCAGCCACACACTATAGCTGCTGACTTTTAATAAGGACACTTACCTGTCCTAGGTTCCCGCGATGATGGGCCCCCCCCAAGCCAATCCGGATCATTGCAGGTCCCAGCACCGCCATCCCCAGTAAGGGAAACAGGCAGTGAAGCTTGCAGCTTCACTGCCCGTTTCCTACTGCGCATTCGCGAGGCTTGTGCCGCTTTGTGAAGGAGGATGCGGAAGAAGACCCACCATAAATAAGGAAGGTTAGGAACATCCGCATAGCAACAGGTATTTCAGGTAAGTAAAAAAAAAATAGTCCCCAATTTTTTTTTTCTTGCAGCATTTTACTGTAATTTTTTTTTCAGGGTGGAACTCCACTTTAAATCAATCACCTTAAATTAGCGGAACTAAACCCTCCTATCCTTTTCAGCCAAGGAAGTTGCCATCTTAAAGGGGTTGTAAATAAAAAAAAAAATTTGCTGAAATGACTGTTTACAGGGTATAGAGACATAATAGTCAACGGATTCCTTTTAAAAATAGATAATCAATCATATAATGTACCTGCAGTTTCTAGTTTTGTTTTTGCATGTTTCCTGCCTCTGCTGTCCAGAGCCACAGAGCCAATACAGGGCAGTGATGGTTTGGAAAACAAAATTGGTGCTGATTGGTGCTGGGGGGTTTTAGACACACAGTAATCACACCTTCTTGATTAGTGACCACAGAGAGAAAGCTCCCAGCACTGTGGTTATCAGGAAACAGACAACCAGGAAGTGTGGAGATCAGAGAAGAATTACAGCAACTTGAGAGCAAAAACAAACAATGAGGACATAAAAACAGCACTGTATTAAAGGTAATAGGAAGCTATTAAGATAAAAAAAAAAAATATCCTTTACAAACTCTTTAAGCTGGCCATACAAATGAGTCGAATTCCAAAATAATTTTCTTAAAATCATAACCAAGAATTTTTTGTTCGAATTTCGCAACCATTAGTGGGTGGCAGTTTTTGCGTGGCCATCGAATTTGGGCGATCGGGCATGTTGGACATTTTTGGAAAAACACTTTTCTAATCAATAATGGGAGAATTGTGTGAGAAATATAATTTGAAAGAAATGCTCATGAGCGCAAGCAAAGAATATTCTTGGAAAGCAAAGAAGACGATTCCCAGCCACGAGAACTCTTTTCAGTAGCAACATGAGGCTTGGTTGGTCGAATTTCAAAATCAATGGTGGCACCATCGGATCACAAAACTCCCCAAATTTTAGATTTTCAAAAGAAAATGAATTCAGAATTGGACCACGAATGGCCTGCATAAGCTTCGGTTTGATCTGCAACTACCACGGTGCTGCACATGTGATCGGTTATGGCACCAGCCATGTGTTGCGTTGACAGTTTGGTTGAGAGCACAACCAATGTGAATACATTCCTGACACATGCCAGGAATGTAACAATTTAAAACTGTAAAATTAATGGGTTTAGTTACACTTTTTGGATTTTTTATTTGTTTTTACGGTTACAAAAAAAAAGTCAACACCATACACCATCCCCCAACTCCTCCCACCAGTCTGTGCTGTACCTTGGGGGATGGCAAGCTGTCAGTGCCAAAGCAAGTTCATCAGTCTGTGGGATTTAAAATCCCTGCTCCTCTCCCTCTTCTTTCTGCAGCACCTCCGGGACAGAGGATGGTGATTATGATCGGTCAGTGAATGCCACAAAGCACTATGCGGATCCCTCCTGGAAGCGCTGCATAGAGAAGAGTGCCGGTCTCTGTACACTAACTTACAGTTGGTCTTAATTACCGTATTTATTCGAGTATAACGCGCACACGTGTATAACGCGCACCCATAATTTTCGATTTAAAATCGGTATAAAATCATTGTAATTGCCAAAAATCATTTATTGACAATGTATTGACCCCTGTATATCCAGCCATGTCCCCTGTATGTCCAGCCATGTCCCCTGTATGTCCAGCCATGTCCCCTGTATGTCCAGCCATGTCCCCTGTATGTCCAGCCATGTCCCCTGTATGTCCAGCCATGTCCCCTGTATGTCCAGCCATGTCCCCTGTATGTCCAGCCATGTCCCCTGTATAACCAGCCATGTCCCCTGTATAACCAGCCATGTCCCCTGTATAACCAGCCATGTCCCCTGTATAACCAGCCATGTCCCCTGTATGTCCAGCCATGTCCCCTGTATGTCCAGCCATGTCCCCTGTATGTCCAGCCATGTCCCCTGTATAACCAGCCATGTCCCCTGTATAACCAGCCATGTCCCCTGTATGTCCAGCCATGTCCCCTGTATGTCCAGCCATGTCCCCTGTATGTCCAGCCATGTCCCCTGTATGTCCAGCCATGTCCCCTGTATAACCAGCCATGTCCCCTGTATAACCAGCCATGTCCCCTGTATAACCAGCCATGTCCCCTGTATAACCAGCCATGTCCCCTGTATGACCAGCCATGTCCCCTGTATAACCAGCCATGTCCCCTGTATGTCCAGCCATGTCCGCTGTATGTCCAGCCATGTCCCCTGTATGTCCAGCCATGTCCGCTGTATGTCCAGCCATGTCCCCTGTATGTCCAGCCATGTCCCCTGTATGTCCAGCCATGTCCCCTGTATGTCCAGCCATGTCCCCTGTATGTCCAGCCATGTCCCCTGTATGTCCAGCCATGTCCCCTGTATGTCCAGCCATGTCCCCTGTATGTCCAGCCATGTCCCCTGTATGTCCAGCCATGTCCCCTGTATGTCCAGCCATGTCCCCTGTATGTCCAGCCTTGTCCCCTGTATGTCCAGCCTTGTCCCCTGTATGTCCAGCCTTGTCCCCTGTATAACCAGCCATGTCCCCTGTATGTCCAGCCATGTCCCCTGTATGTCCAGCCATGTCCCCTGTATGTCCAGCCATGTCCCCTGTATGTCCAGCCATGTCCCCTGTATGTCCAGCCATGTCCCCTGTATGTCCAGCCATGTCCCCTGTATAACGCGCGGCGGGGAAAACAGCTATTCAAACTAAAGCTGTCTGTAATGTTCCCCGCGCCGCGGTGATTAACGTTGTAGCGGCGTTGGTGGCGGTAGCAGCGGCGGTGGGGGGGGGGCCCAAGGTGATACAAAAGGCTAGGTTTAAAGTGGAACGCCACTGCCACCCCACCCCAGTCCTCGTGTATAACGCGCACCCAAACTTTGATTTTTTTTTGGGGGTATAAAATTTTGCGCGTTATACTCGAATAAATACGGTACCTCCAGTTTCATTAGCTAGGAACTGTGCACAATTGTTTTTTAATTTAGTTCTCGGCTTTCCCCTCGGGATTTCCGACTGGAACTTTTCCCATTGGAAATCCTGCACGTGTGTACGGCCTTTTTTTAAGTTTATTAAAAGTCAGCAGCTACAAAAAGTGTAGCTGCTGGCTTTTAATAAACAGACACTTACCTGCTCCACGGCTCCAGCGACGCGCCGGCCCGGGGCTCCGCTCGTCGCCCCCCCCTCATTCCTAGTGTGGGCACCCGGCAGTGACAGCTTTCGGCTTCACGGCAGGGCACCCACTGCGCATGCACGAGCGGCGCAGCGCCGTCCGATTGGACAGGCTCTCGCCTACAGGGAGGGGCTGCAAGAAGGCGATTAAGCTAATCGCCTTTCCAGCCCCTCGGCGGAAGGAGGAAGTGGGACAGGAAGCCCCCTTCTCCTGAAGCCCCCACTCCCCCCCCCCCCCCCCCAAAAAAATGACATGCCAAATGTGGCATGTAAGGGGGCGAGGAGTGGGTTAAGCAGAAGTTCAATTTTTAGGTGGAACTCCGCTTTAAGAGCATATATATATATATATATATATATAAAAATATTTGTAACAAACCAATTTTGTGTAGCGATATTGGTGACCTTGTGAGTAAATATTTATATGTCCATTATGGTGCTATGAAAATGTGTACAAAGTGCACAACAGCGGCTGAAACATCATGCCATTGGCAAACACCCCACCCCCCCACCCCTCCCAAACCAATCCTGCAATCATAGCACAGTCCTAGCATATCCTTCCACCAGCTGAAGCTGAATCACTGCTAAATGAGTTGTTTCATTCAGGGGAGAATGGCTCTATTTATGACTTAAATGGCAAGTGAGGAGCTTAGAACAAACAATCCATTCCTTATTTCCCATAAATCCTCCAACTGCTGCAAACTGGTTATTAAATGAGATTTACGGTATTTATCATTTTGTCTCATGGGATGAGCGGCAATACCAGATTTCACCAGCAGGTGGCAATGCAGTAAAAACGTAATATTACAGCCACCAGAGCCGTTAAACGTATCTTCAGGTCAACCATCGATTCAGAAAATGATGAAGGATCTTAACCACTTGCTTACTGGGCACATAAACCCCCTTCGTTCCCAGGCGAAATCTCAGCGTCCGGCACTGCGTCGCTTTAACTGACAATTGCGCGGTCGTGCGACGTGGCTCCCAAACAAAATTGGCGTCCTTTTTTCCCCACAAATAGAGCTTTCTTTTGGTGGTATTTGATCACCGCTGCGGTTTTTATTTTTTGCGCTATAAACAAAAAAAGAGCAACAATTTAAAAAAAATATATATTTTTTTTACTTGTTGCTATAATAAATATCCCAATTTTTTTTTAAAAAACTATTTTTTTTCTCAGTTAAGGCCGATACGTATTTTTCGACGTATTTTTGTAAAAAAAAAAAAAAAATCGCAATAAGCGACTGGTTTGCGCAAAAGTTATAGCGCCTACAAAATGGGGAACAGAATTATGATTTTTTTTATTATTTTTTTTTTTTACTAGTAATGGCGGCGATCTGCGATTTTTATTGGGACTGGGATATTGCGGCGGACGTATCGGACACTTTTGACACAAATTTGACGCCATTCACATTTATACGGCGATCGGTGCTATAAAAATGCACGAATTACTGTATAAATGTGACTGGCAGTGAAGGGGTTAACACTAGGGGGTGAGGAAGGGGTTAACTGTGTAGCCTGGGTGTGTTACAACTGTGTGGGGGGAGGGGGGTGACTGGGGGAGGGGACCGATGCTGTGTCCCTATGTACAAGAGACACAGATCGGTCTCCTCTCCTCTGACAGCACGTGGAGCTCTGTGTTTACACACAGAGCTCCACGTCCCTGCTGTTACCGGCCGTGTCACCGACGATCGCGTGTACCCGGCGGACATCGCGGCCGCCAGGTACACGCATCGGGTCTTCGGCGATGCGTGGGGACAGTTTTTACCCGCCGCGCGCCACCCAGTGGCGCGCGCGGGTAATGCACATAAAGGCCGTTTTTAAACGGCCACTTGGCACTTGAGAGCCGCGCTGCGGACGTATTTCGTCTATAGCGCGGATCTCAAGTGGTTAAAGTAGAACTCCATTACTTTGCTTTGGTTTCATTTTGGATGGAAGGTTAAGAGAATTCTATCTTTCTTTGGGAGATTCTGTTTCTAATCCTGGTGAGACAAGACTTGAAATCCATTTTAGTAATACCATTTGGTAGCAACAGGCCTACACCTTTAGGGCCCATTAGCCTCTCTAGCGGCTAGCAGAAATGCTCTGGCCCATGCAAATACAAATAGTGGGCCAGATTCACATAGGGAGCGTGTATTTGTGAGCGGGCGTAACGTATACTATTTACGCTACGCCTCTGCAACTTTGACAGGCAAGTGCAGTATTCTCAAAGCAAAGTTGCGGCGGCGTAGTGTAAATAGGCCGGCGTAAGCCCGCCTAATTCAAATATGGAACATGTGGGCGTGTTTTATGTTAATTTATTGTGACCCCACGTAGATGACGCTTTTTACGATCGGCGCATGCGCTGTCCGTGAAAGTATCCCAGTGCGCATGCTCCAAATTAACCCGCAAAAAGCCAATGCTTTCGACGTGAACGGAAATGACGCACAGCCCTATTAGCGAACAACTTACGCAAACAAAGTAATCGACGGAAAATTTGACGCTGTTCCGACGTCCATACCTAACATTGGTACGCCTCATCTACGCCTCATAGAGCAGGGGTAACTTTACGCCGGAAAAAGCCTAACGTAAACGACGTATCTGTACTGGGTCGGCTGGGCGTACGTTCGTGAATAGGCGTATCTAGCCGATTTACATATTCTAGGTGTAAATCAGCGTACACGCCCCTAGCGGCCAGCGTAAATATGCAGTTAAGATACAACGGCGTAGGAGACTTACGCTGGTTTTATCTTAGAGAAATTCTAGCGTATCTGATTCTTTGAATCAGGCGCCAAGATACGACGCCTCAGACTCAGAGATACGACGGCGTATCTGGAGATACGCCGTCGTATCTCCTACGTGAATCTGGGCCACAGTGTGCAGTGAGCTGCAGCCAGCAGCCCCATGGCAAAGTTTGAAGCCTGTAGACGGTGCCGCTGTTCACATGCAACTGTTCATTCGAGAGGTTATATGCGATTAGGGACCTGGCCTTGGACGCAGACAGTTTACATCCAGGGATGGGGTTTCTGACAGGCCACAGCTAATCGTCCAATTGTTATGTTGCGCTATTGTGTCCAGAGGCAGAAGCATATCTGCCCATACGCACCCTGAATTACAGCCCATTCACACTTCTGCAATTTGTCGTGCGACTTTGGACATCAACGTCATATGACAAGTTGCACACCATTCTTTTCAATAGCACCCATTCAAATTACTGTGATTACTGTGATATTTGCAGCATCTTTGAGGTGCTGTAGGAGCGCTGTATACGGTGCTCCTAAAGCGCCCCTGCCTATTAGAATCAATGGGCAGAGCCGCCAGGAAAGCGCCGCTGCAGCAGCGATTTGTGGGAGCTTTCAACCGTTTCAGACGTTAGCGAGGGTTAAAAACGTCCGCTAGCGGCCGAAAAAAACAACGGTAAAGCGCCACTAAAAATAGCGTCACTTTACCGCCGACGCTCGGGCGCTGCCAGTGTGAAAGCGCCCTTAGGGATTTTTATATATAAAAATAATAGCACTTTTTTTGCTTATGATTAACCACCTAAAGTGGATGTAAACCCACTCTCATCCTTTCTAAACTACTGCCATAGTGCTGAATACTGCATGTATCCTTACCTGTCAAATGTCTCCCCTCTGTCTGTTATGAGACCTGAAAAACTGCAGATTCTGTGGCCATCTGTTGTCTCGAGCTCTGTGGGTAGAGTCGTGATGTCAGTAGACTCCCTGCCCACCTCTACACCCCCCTTATCAACATGCATTTTTTCCTATGTATTCCTTACACTAAATTCTGCTATGATCACCAACATCCAGTCAAAATCCATGAAAAGTAACCACATGAATTCAGAAAGGGAGTGGGGGTGGGATTTAAAAAAAATAATGCCTGTCTCCAGGCTAGTGCATGAGCTATGTAAATAACCTGTCACTCACAGCAAGGGGGCGGAACGGACTAAGGTTTTTCTCTGTAAGTCCGCTTTATATCACTGAACAATAAAAGAGGATTGCTCAGAGCTGGATTAACTCTGTGTGGCAAGACTGGGCACATATATACACACACACACACACACACACACACACACATATAAAATGTATACTGTCTGCTATAAAACATAACAAAACAAAAAAAATAGAATTTCTTCATAATTGTAGGTCAAAATATAGAGGGCCAGATCCACAAAGAAGTTACACTGGTGTATCTATTGATATGCCGCGTAAATTCTAGGATGCTCCGGCGTATCTTTTTTCTGTATTCAGAAAACAAGATACGCCGAAATTTTGCTAAGATCCGACTGGCGTAAGCCTCTTACGCCGTCGTATCTTAGTTGCATATTTACGCTGGCCGCTAGTTGGCGCTTCCGTAGATTTACACGAGGAATATGCAAATTAGGTAGTTACGCCGATTCAGAAACGTACGTCCGCCCGGCGCATTTTTTTACGTTGTTTATAGAAGGCTTTTTCCGGCGTAAAGTTACCCCTGCTATATGAGGCCCCGTACACACGACAGAACATGTCCGATGAAACTGGTCCGCGGACAAAAGTTTCTTAGCATGCTAAGAAACTTGTCCGCTGGAAACCTGTCCGTCGGACAGGTCCGATGGTTAGTACGACTCATCGGACATGTCCGCTGGTTATGACGTATAACCAGCAGCCCGAAATCCCACGCATTCGTTGAATTGATTCGACGCATGCGTGGAAGCATTGAACTTCCGTGTTAGAGAACGTCGGTGTCTTCTACGTCACCGCGTTCTCTGTCCGCGGGGATTTTGGTCTGATGGTGTGTACACACGAGACCAAAAGCTCCCAGCAGATATGTCCGATGAAAACGGTCCGCGGACCGTTTTCATCGGACATGTCTCCTCGTGTGTACAAGGCCTGCGGCGCACGCAATGTTAAGTATGGACGTCGGGCCACCGTCTAATTTTTTACGTTTTACGTTGTTTGCGTAAGTCGTTCGCGAATAGGGCTGTGCGTAAGTTACGTTCACGTCTAAAGCATTGAACATTTGAGGCGTAATTTGGAGCACGCGCACTGGGATTCTTTCACGGACGGCGCATCCGCCATTCGTAAAAAAATTCTAATACGTGGGGTCACGAATAGTTAGCATAGAACACGCCCCCAACCAGCCTCTTTTGAATTAGGCGGGCTTACGCCGCCCGATATACGCTACGCCGCCGTAACTAAAGGCGTAACTTCTTTGTGAATACAGTACTCGCCTTTCTAAGTTACGGCGGCGTAGCGTTTCTGAGATACGCTACGCCCGCCTAAAGATAGGCGCCTGTACGTGGATCTGGCCCATAAAGTTTTCTGCAAACAGAACTCTGTGTGTGATTGGCCACAGTCTATCAGACTGCGACTTAGAGGTACGTCACCTGGCCTGGAGCTGCCGCCCGCCAAGAATTTAGCTACTGTGGGTGGATGGTAACCGGTTAAGATGGAACTTCATCCTAAAGTTCTGCTTTATGTGGTCTTCCCCACCCCCTTTCTTCTTTTGGACTTTTTTTTTTTTTTTTCGTTTTAGCAGAGAAAATAGCTAGTTTTTGTAGGGACTCACTCTAACTTCCGGCCAGATCCCCTAGACTATTCAACCGGAAGTTCAGCATCCCCCCCCCCTTTCTGCCCGCAGCTTTCTGGAACACATCACAGGTCCCAGCAGGATGTGGGACCATTCAAACAGCGCAGCTTGGTTTGCGCATTCACAGTGGGAAGCTGGCTTTAAAAGAGCCATTTCCTCTACCCCTATACTTAGGCATTTAGCCCTTATAGTGCAAGGAGGGCCCACTGCAAAGGTAGTTTTCTTTAGTATTCCCAGAGCTCAGCTTTAAGTAAAATTGCCATCACAGCTCCACCCTACACAAGCCAACATCTCTCGGAACAGACACCTGAATTCACACTGAGATAGAACACAGAACAGAGCACACTTGGCTGTAAGAAATCTTTGTTTTGGAAATAGGCTTCTTCCTGTTTGGCCAAACACACCGACTCCGATATCAAGGTCGTAGGCTACACTGTGTGTGCAGCCAAGCTTGACCTTGACAACATCTGACAGAGCTGGTCATACAGAAAAGGTGACGATTGCCAAATGATGTCAGTGCGCCTAGACACGTACATTTCTATCACCTGGAGAAATTACGTTTGGAAGAAAATGGCAACTGGCGGAATATATGTCCCCCTACCCCTCCAGGTATCTATATTCCAGACATGAAAATAGGGTCTCCATTCAGCCTAAACAGCCCAATCTGGGATGGTCATTAAATCTAAAATCCATGGATAGCATCCGGTTCCATGGTCATCATATTTACATTGTGCTTGGCTTCAGCTGCCATACATATAAAAGTCAGCAAAGAAACATCAGTTAGAGCCAATAGGATAAGGTGACCAGATTTTTTAAATGAAATCCGGGGACATTTTTTTTTTTTCACTAGTAATGGCCCCAATCAGCGACTCTCTGACCGCCGCCTCACAGCCTCTTAAGTCTCACTCTCCGGGCCCCAGCCAGGCCCGGATTTACTCCCTTTGCCGCCCCAAGGCCGGGTTCTTCAATGATGCCCCCCCCACCCGCCCCCCTTAAAAAAACTGAAAGTCCCCCAAACCGTGCCCATCATTGCCGTCTCACCGTGCCCATCATTGCCGCCTCACCATCATTGTAGCCTTACCATGCCGTCATTACAGCCTCCCCATCACTGCCGCCTTACTGTGCCCAGTATTATATGCAGTCCAAATCTTTGCACTGGACACCTTTGCTGCTATATGCTGGGTGTCCAGTGTGCCCCTGTGCCATTAAGGAGGGGTGGGCTCCCTCCAGACCCAGCGCAGGGTAGCGGCGTGCTGACGTCATCACTACATACAGTGTCCCGAAGTGAACGGGCTATGTTAGCCGGCCGGCTACATATTTTCACATGCAAATTTGTATCTACTTATTGTAAGTGTGATTTTTAATATTTTTTGCATTAAATTGTTTACTGGATTACGCTATGTCAGCCTTCTTTCCTTCCTCACCTTGGCTATAATCACTATTGATCTTCCCTTTCGGTAAGAGGCAGTTTGTTTGGAAGGTGGAGGATTTCCTTTCTATCTTTTCACTGTTCTATGGTTCCCTTTGGTTTGATGTCACCATTTTATTTGAAGGAGAGCAGTGTATTTTCAGCCACCAAACTACCATCTGATGTGTCCTTTTTTTGAAAATAAGACATTGATTTTTTTCAGTTTTTCAACTTTCTTTTTTTCACTGGGACTCATTGAAATGTATTACGAATAGGGCAACCCATTTGTTTCAAGTGATTTCAATCTAACAATAGCACAATGTTATAATTATGTATGCTAGTTGATTGTAGGTTTGAATTATCACGATATTTGCGTGGCTTGTTTTACTTTATATTGGTCCTATTTGTGTGTGTCTCACATTTAAAGCTGCATGCATACTTGTTTTCTGTTTATCTACTTGACAGCGCAGTATTACCACATTTTTCACTCCCTCCAGACCCACCTGTCCTCTGCCTTGCCATTGTAATACATGTGCTTTTACTATGGAGGCTCTCAACATTTTTTATAGAGTTCTAGAGGACTGTAGATAATACTGGTGTGCCGTGAAATGGCTCCGCAGCTTATGCATGTCTTTGCAACTGTGTGCAGCCTAAACATCTGTTTTTAATGCATACTTTGGATAGAGTGGGGAAAGACTAGAACTCCTATCAGGTTTTCCTGCAACCAAATTCAGTTGGTTACAGACTGGTCGGTAAGTTGAGCTGGGAATTTGCTTTGGTTTTCCTTGCTGCCAAGGCCAGACATAGGCATAGGCAGTGGCCATCTCTTTGTACTGATAAGTGCCTCTACCCTACCAAAGGTAGGAGGACAATGCAGGGGAGGCTTGCACTGAAAGGGGCACTCTGATGTGGAGGGGCACTGACATTAAAGTGATACTAAACACACACTGTTTAATTTTACATTGTCCCTTCTCTTTCTGCATGTGGATGATGGCACTGTAATTATTTTAACCACTTGCCGCCCGCCAATGACAGATTGACGGCGGGAAAGTGGTTGTAGAATCCTGACTGGACGTCATCAGGATTCTGAGCCGCTGCACGCCCCCGGGGGCGCGCATTGCGGCGATCGTTGTTGCAGGGTGTCAGTCTGACACCCCGCAACACCGATCTAGGTAAAGTGTCTCTCACGGACACACTTTACCACGTGATCAGCCGTGTCCGATTACAATGTAAACAGCAAAAGCCGGTAATCGGCTTTTCCTCACTCGTGTCTGTCAGACACGAGTAGAGGAGAGCCGATCGGTTGCTCCTCTGACAGGGGGGGTTTGTGCTGATCGATTATCAGCACAGCCCCCCTGAGGATGCCCACTGGACCACCAGGGATGCCCACTGGACCACCAGGGATTCCACTAGATCACCAGGGATTTAAATCAAAGATATGCCACCCTAGACCACCAGGGATGACACATAATGGATGCCAATCAGTGCCACAATGGATGCCAATCAGTGCCCACAATGGGCATCACTGATTGGCAGGCATTGTTTGGCACTGATTGGCATCCATTAGTACAACACATTAGTTAGTGCCCATCTATGCCCATCCGTGCCGCCTATCCCTGCCCATCCGTGCCGCCTATCCCTGCCCATCCGTGCCGCCTATCCCTGCCCATCCGTGCCGCCTATCCCTGCCGCCTATCCCTGCCCACCCGTGCCACTTATCTGTGCCCATCTGTGCCACCTATCCGTGCCGCCCATCAGTGCCGCATATTGGTGCCCATCAATGCCACCACATCAGTGCCACCTCATCGGTGCCCATCAGTGCCACCTTATCAGTGCCGTACCATCAGTGCCCATTAGTGAAGGAGAAAACGTACTTATTTACAATGTTTTTTAACGGAAACAAAAAAACTGTTTTTTTTCCCTAAATTTTTGGTCATTTTTAAATTTTTTGGGCAGAAAATAGAAATCCCAGAGGTGATCAAATACCACCAAAAGAAAGCTCTATTTGTGGGTACAAAATGATAAAAATGTAGTTTGGGTACAGTGTAGCATGACCGCGCAATTGTAATTTAAAGTGCAACAGCACTGAAAGCTAAAAATTGGTCTGGGCGGGAAGGTGTATAAGTGCCCAGTATGGAAGTGGTTAATAAAAACAAATAAAAAAAATAAAATCTAAGTACCTTCTTTCCTAATCAATATACAGCTGAAACATCAACCAGCTCTTTCCCAGCATGTCTGCAGGGAAACAGTGACAGGAGCAGCTTCTAGTTATTCTATGTTAAAAAAAAAAAAAAAAAAAAAAAAAAAAAGAATCTGAAATGCAAAAGTAAAAATAAAAAATATCAATAAAACGGTTTTAAAATTGTCAGAAAAAATATATATTAGAAATTAAATCTATTATTGTTTGGAAATAACATGGGTGTGGGAGAAATTCTGCCAGTCACAGGATGTGTCTTACAATAACAGGGAGGTGAAGCCACCATTAATCTACATGTGATATCTCAAATCACATTGTGTTTAGCTGGTAGTGGGCATGGAGGGACTTGGCTGTTATTTACCACATGGGCTGCTCAGATATGATAGGAAGGAAAAGCTCAGGGTAGAAATGCACTGAAAACTGAGCATGTGCAGAGCTGCCAATCCCCAACTGCAGTGGGAAGAAGGTGGAGACAGAACAGCAGGATCAACCAGGTTTTTTTTAGAATTCAGAAAACAAATCCCATAGTGCCCAAGTACGGACAGCATGTAATACACCATATATTGATAGTTTATTATGATGTGGGCATTATTATGATGTGGGCATTGCAACATATAGGGGCACTACAACATGAAGGGGGGTGTGATGTGACAGGGGAACTGAGGACACTGTGGAACTCCTTTTGAGGGGTGGAGGGGGCTGTGAATTAAGGGGGGGGGGGCGGCAATGGACAATGATGTAAAGGGGGAAACTGATGTTATGGGGGGGGGGGGGAGAAAATGCTTATGTAAAGAGGGGACTGTGATGTGAAGGGTAGGTTACAAACATTGATGTAAAGGGGGGCCGTGATGTATTATAGTGGAAACATGAGATTCAGACATTTGCCAAAATAGAATTTTACTGACTGGACCTCCATAATAAAATTGTAACCACTTGCCGACCGCCGCACGTATATGTACCTCTACAGAATGGCATGTACATGTACGTCCCTGCCTTTCCGCGGGTCGGGGGTCCGATCGGGACCCCCCCCCCCCCCGCTACATGCGGTGGTCGGATACCCGCGGGGAGCGATCCGGGACGAGGGCGTGGCTATTCGTTTCTAGCCGCCCCCTCGCGATCGCTCCCCGGAGCTGAAGAACGGGGAGAGCCGTATGTAAACATGACTTCCCCGTGCTTCACTGTGGCGGCTGCATCGATCGAGTGATCCCTTTTATAGGGAGACTCGATCGATTACGTCAGACCTACAGCCACACCCCACTACAGTTGTAAACACACACTAGGTGAACCCTAACTCTTACAGCGCCCCCTGTGGTTAACTCCCAAACTGCAACTGTCATTTTCACAGTAAACAATGCAATTTAAATGCATTTTTTGCTGTGAAAATGACAATGGTCCCAAAAATGTGTCAAAATTGTCCGAAGTGTCCGCCATAATGCCGCAGTCACGAAAAAAAAAAAAAAAAATCGCTGATCACCGCCATTAGTAGTAAAAAAAATAAAAAAAAAATAAAACTATCCCCTATTTTGTAAACGCTATAAATTTTGCGCAAACCAATCGATAAACGCTTATTGCGATTTTTTTTTACCAAAAATAGGTAGAAGAATACGTATCGGCCTAAACTGAGGACATTTTTTTTTTATATATATATGTTTTTGGGGGATATTTATTACAGCAAAAAGTAAAAAATATTGATTTTTTTTCCAAATTTTCGCTCTATTTTTGTTTATAGCGCAAAAAATAAAAAACGCAGAGGTGATCAAATACCACCAAAAGAAAGCTCTATTTGTGGGGAAAAAAGGACGCCAATTTTGTTTGGGAGCCACGTCGCACGACCGCGCAATTGTCTGTTAAAGCGACGCAGTGCCGAACTGTAAAAACGCCTTTGGGCATTTAGCAGCATATTGGTCCGGGGCTTAAGTGGTTCAAGACCAATTGTAAATTGTTGGCTCGCTATAAATACAGTAATACATTGGAAAGGCAAGAGCTAGCTGTTTGTCAAAGGGAATACCCATTTTTCCATTCCTTAAGGCTAACAGGTTACGATGGGTATTCCAATCAAACATACTGATCTTTGAATAAGCTCTGAACGATTATGTTTGATTGGTAGTTTGTCTTTAACGCCGACTGTTCCACAAATGCTGGCAACCATCGCCGTTAAACAAGTATTCAGACCAGCCAATTATGTATTTAATACAAAGCATCCAGAACTTTGTTCCCACAAGGCCCAAAACACAACTTTCAGGAAATCAAATTAAGGATCTCTTGGAATATCTTTCTGCATGTCTTGCATTTTTAATATTAGTTGGCAGAATGCAATTCCGATTCTTCCTGAAGGAGCAGTTTGGGTTTCCAGCAGATCAGACGATAATGAAATACGCTTATTGTCAGGGGACTCGGAGGAACACAAGGAGATTAAAGAGCACAAAACACTTTTGGGTCAGCAACTTCGAAGAAAGATTAGGCTGTGGATGATAAGTGATTGAGCTTAATGGGTTTACTTTACTATGTGTGATACAACCTAGGAACAGAGAAGCGGCGTGACAATCCTTAATTCACCGGTACAATGATGAAAAGAGGATGGTGGTGATGAAAAGATGAAGAATGGAAGGCTTAAAGTGGACCGCATTACTTTTTTTTTTTTTGTTTGGTTTTACACAGATCAGAACATTTGTTACGTTTTTCTAGCGGTCCCCACAAGCAATACTTAAAGCGGTTCTCCACCCTAAAGTGGAGTCCCGCTGATCGGAACCCTCCCCCCTCCGGTGTCACATTTGACACCTTTCAGGGGGAGGGGGGTGCAGATACCTGTCTAAAGACAGGTATTTGCACCCACTTCCGGCCCGGCATTCACGGGCAAAAGACGGGCATTCCGTCATATCCCGTCGCCCCCCCGTTGTGTGCTGGGAACACTCGGCTCCCAGCACACAGCGGGAGCCAATCGGCGGGCACGGCGCGACTCGCGCATGCGCCATAGGGAACCGGGCAGTGAAGCCGCAGCGCTTCACTTCCTGGTTCCCTCAGCGTGGATGGCGGGGGGAGCAGCAGAGTGACGAGCGATCGCTCGTCATCTACTGCGATCGGCGCTGGACTCCAGGACAGGTAAATGTCCTAATATTAAAAGTCAGCAGCTGCAGTATTTGTAGCTGCTGGCTTTTAATATATTTTTCCCATGGCACATCCGCTTTAACTGGTAGTACTCTGTGGTCACCCAAGGGAGGAAGTAAAACTCCCAAAGAACAGTGAATTCTTGACATGTTCTGTAACCTGTGTTCATTAAAGCGGTGTTTCACCCTAAAAACAAGTTTCTAGCATGCCATTCAGCATACTAGCGCGAGCTACAGTATGCCCTTATATATTTTTTTGGCGCCGTACTCACAGTTTAATGCCGTAGTAAAGTTTCAGACTCCCCGTGGGGAATGGACGTTCCTATGCAGAGGTAATGTGATTGGCGGCCGGCTATGGCGCGTCACGCTTCCCGAAAATAGCCGGAGTAGGTCTCGGCTCTTCACGGCGCTATACGGCGCCTGCGCACAGACATCGGAGCTGACTGCGCAGGCGCCGTGAAGAGCAAACTCCTATTTCGGCTATTTTCGTGAAGCGTGACGCGCCATAGCCGGCCGTCGATCACGTTCCCTCTGCATAGGAACGCCCATTCCCCGCGGGGAGTCTGAAACTTTACTACGCGATTAAACTGTGAGTACGGCGCCAAAAAAATATATAAAGGCATACTGTAGCTCGCGCTAGTATGCTGAATGGCATGCTAGGAAAAAAAATGTTTTAGGGAGAACCCCCGCTTTAAATACAGATGTAGCACCCTGGAGTTTAGGCAGGGTTTCTCCTCACAAATTTACTTAGTTATCCTGGTTGATTGCTAGAGATCTATTGGTTTCTCCCCAAGTTTGGCCTTGTTGCACTTTTCTTTTCTACCACTAGGTGGGCGGGTAGTTGGTGGTACTAGATACGAGGAGGGCAGCGCAAGGTCAGGTTATGGGTATGTGGGGTATCTCAGCCAATGGGCAGGGGTTTTCTTGAATCCCTTGGCCTGCTGGGAGAGCCTATATATTCAGGTAAGGTCAGGTGATCTGTGCCACCTGGACAGCTGTCTGGGTGGACATGTGTTGTATTGCCCAGAGATTGGGTCTAGGATGGAGATTGCGTCTATCCTGGGCACATCCGGCTGATAGGCTGTCTGAAGGTCTATCCAGAAGCAAGAGAGCAGCTCAGGGTTGGAACTGCGGCTTGCAGTCCAACCAAAACTGACTGTCGGCCGGAGAACCTGTCGTGGTCGGAGGTAGAAGGGAAACGGCCACCAGTAAGGCACCAACCACTTAATCCACTTTTACCAGGGACCACAGTGAGTAACTGAAGTACCAGAGCAGAATTCTCACCAACCGGGGACGGTGAAGAATCGGGAAACTTCAGCGAGAATCAAGCCAGGGACCGGACCAGCGGAAGTGACTCTTGAAGAGCAGCCTTGTGTGTCAAGCCAGGGATCGAGCGGGCCAGCGGGGGTGAAGCTTGAGAGGTATCTAGAGTGGAGCCAGCAGAGAGGTGGGGGTGACGCTTGAGGAAGATACTATTGTGAAGATTGGGAGGAGCTCAAGGGATTCAGTGACCGTGAATCAGCCCACTGAACCGGGAGTTCAGTGGGCTGAAGAACTACAAGGAGTGATTGTAGTGAAAGTGAAGGAACTGTTAAAGACTTTTGCCATAGGAGACAGCATTCCTACACATGCAGATGTGGTGTCTTGCTGGATGCCTTTCCCTGCATGGCTGTACTCCTATAGAAGTCTGAGTATGCCAATTAATATTGCAACTACCTAAAGGTGTCCTGGCCCTAACCCTCTCTCCCCCAAAAAAAGGTTTGTTGAGAGAAATAAACTCTTTTGCATCCAAGAAGTGTCTGGCGCCCAATAACTTAACTATACACCCACCATGCCTCACAATCCACTACATACAGAAGAATATCAGCTATTCCTGGCCCTGGAGGTTCTCATTAGATCAAAAGGAGGCCTGAGGTAGCATTAAACTTTAAACACAGAAGTAAATAAGGTAACTAGTGTCACATCCCAAGTATTGCCACAACCATGGGATGTGATAAGAATCACAAGTCAACATAAGTTTCAGAAGCGACAGAATGAACAGTGACTGCCATTTCATGCAACCTTTGCCTTAAAGGGGTTGTAAAGACAAAAATATTTTCCTCTTAAATTAAAGTCTGACAGTAGCTAATAAAGTATAAAATAATGTTTTGCATTATAACTAGTTTAATACCTGTTGAAATCGAGCTGTTTTAATCACCTCCGTCACTCCTGAATCATTATTCTCACTGACTTCCTGGTTTGCGTTGCGCATTCATTCTTGCTACATCACGGCCTAATGGGAACTACAGTTCCTATCAGGCTTAGCCTCTATGCCTGTGAGGGATAAGAGAGCATCTTCACGCAGGGCTGTAGTCATAGGGAGGGGGTGAGCACATTCTGCTTTCCACCATGCAAAACGGCTCAGATGCTGGTGGAAAGCAAGAAGAGGAGTGACAGGAAATGGCATTTTTTAAACCTGGATTACTGTATTTTGGAGGTCAAAAGGAAAAACAAGGTAAGTGATATTTAAATGCTCTAGCTTACAGCAATCAATTGATCTAATAAAAAACAAACCTTTAGTGTTCCTTTAAAGGGTCATTAAACCCACATAAAAAATACTATAAGATTAATTTTCTGGATTCTGCAAAAAAAATAAAAAAAATGGTTGATCCTGCTGCTCTCTGTGCCCCCCCTGTCCATGTCCCCACTGCAGCTGAGGATTCTGCAGAGCAGCTGTTGGTAGCTAGTGCACATGCTAGGTTTTCAGTGCGTTTCTAAGCCGTTCATTTCCTCCTTGATCACATCTGAGCAGCCCACGTGACTCTAGAGCAGTGGTTATTAAACTGTGGCTCTTTGCTTACCTTTATCTGGCCTCTGGGGCATTATTCACCCAACTGACACCATTGATGGAGTACCATTCCCCCTACTGACTCCATCAATGAGACACTATTCTTCTCATTAATTAACTTATTAACAATGGGGCACTATTCCCATTAAAACCAATGATGGGACACTGATACCGGGGCATTTTCTATTCCCACTAGCAACCTGAAGGACAGTAAACTAGAAAGTTTGGAGACTAGGACTATAGAGTCACACATGGGTGCATACACAGTGGGTGGTGAATGACAGTCCACTCCAGAACAGGACCTCCTCCTCGCCCACTAAACAGATAAAACACAATAGAGGCAGGATATTTCATCTTGATTGATGGAGGTTTCACTTCCCTCTTATTCTAAGCACATACACACAGTCTGAAGGGTTGTGACACAGTCTGATTGGTAGAAATCCACTCACACCATGTTATTGCTAAAAATAATAAAGATTTGATTCAAATATATATTTGGCTGACAATTCTAGTTAGTAGATGCTGAAGATCACACAGTAAACTAAAGCCTTGTACACACGATCAGGAAATTGTAAAAAAATAAAAAATAAATACTGCTTTTGAAGCGATCGCACGATAATTGGATTGTTAGTACAGAGCTTTCGAGAACCGATAATGACAGTTCATTTGATATATCCGATCGGACAAACACGAAAAAATAATTTGTATGATGCCAGAGCCTATGATTTTCGTTTAATCAGTACAGTCTTCATTCAAAAATGCAATACAAACACACTACAGCACATGAAATCACTTCTGAATCTTTATTCTGTCATACGAGAATTTTTGTGACTTTTCAGGTTCAATCTGAGATTAGCATGCAAAAAAAAAAAAACACGGATGATCATTCGTCCAATAATCTTTAATCGTGTGTACTTGGCATAAGAATATTATTTTGCCCAATACGATTATATAAATATAAAAATAAATAGCAAGCCTCAACAAGACTCTTCCGACAGATTGGCATTAAAACGATTACAAGATAAGCGGTCACAAAACGAAAATAAAATAAAATGATGGACAAACACTCGCAATAAAAGTGAGAGCGAATTTTAGAAAATGTTCCAGTCAGCAGCAATTATATCTATGTAATCCGCTTACGTAGAAGAAAACCAACACTGGCTGTAAACTCTCATTTAAGGTTTAATAAGAATAATAAAAAAAAAATATGATCAGTAAATAGGCTGTCATGTGGTTATTTTTTGTTACAATCATTACAATCATTTTGTCACATCTCATGGTCATAGGACCAAGTCAGCCAAACAGATCCCTAAATTGCTTAAAACATGTACAGAATCCATTGTGCCAACGACAAGTGTGGTAAAGTAATGAGATGCATGCTCTGGACTCTAGTCTTGGACTACAACCCTGTTCCCCAAAAATAAGACCTACCCTGAAAATAAGACCTAGCGGCTTTTCCAGGAGGGCTGCAATATAAGCCATACCCCGAAAATAAGCCCTAGTTAAAAATACTTGTAAAATCCTAAAATCCACTCTATTACAGGAGTATATAATGTACAATATGTGTGTTTCTGTAATATAAATGCGGGGAAGAGAGCTCCGGCGGGTCACAGAAGCGCAGAATGGCGCTATAACAAAGGTATTTGGCACAATTATATTACAGGAACACACACATTATACATTATATAATACTGTAATAGAGTGGATTGTAGGATTTTACAAGCATTAACTCAGATCACACTGGGGATTCCTGACAGGCAGGGAGGGAGAGGGGGAGAGAAGACAGCACATTACATGGTAAGACATTACAAAATAAGCCCTACTGTGTCTTTTGTTGGCATATCTAATATAAGACCCGGGCTTATTTTCAGGGAAACACGGTAGTAGTGATCATCACCACAATGCATATTGTCCTGGCCACCAGATTAAAGACCGCATACTACCTAAAAAAACTGCACTGCTACTTCTCAAAGACTTGCTGGCTGTCATGATGACCCAATGGCTTTAACCACAGCTGACCCTTTGCCCCTGAACAAATACATTGATTGGGAGTAAAGTGGATAAAATACTTGACAATTTTCTATTACCCTGACCACACTGTGCCTATGGTATTACCAAATACCATAAGCATGGGGAGGGGGGGTTGTTTGGTAAATCTTTGCAGTCCATAAACATTTACTCATGTTTTGTATATGAAAAATGCTGGAAGCGCAAGTGCAGAAAAATACCTATTGGTCCTGCCAAAAATCAAGCGAGCTCCTAACTTTCTGTAGTGGGCAGACAAAGCTACACTGGAATCCAAACCAGTCTTGTCAGCGTTGTCCAATGACCACACACCTGACTCCCAATCAACCCTTCTGTGGTGTGTACAGGAGAAAAGTCATATACCGGATTCCTGCTTCTTACAGAGAACCCTGAAGCACTCTGCTCTGAGCACTTCCAGGTTCGCAGCTGCTGCTGTGTAATGCCCCGTACACACGATCGGGCCTTTGGCCGGCCAAACCCACATCGGAATGCCATCGGAGTGAAATAGAACATGTTCCAATGCTCTGATGGAATTCCTCAGGTATATCCATGGAAAAACTCTGATGGAGCATACACACGGTCCCACAGACTTTTTCCATCGGAAATTCCGATTGTGTGTACGGGGCATTAGTTGTTGATCAAAGACTTTCTGGGACAGTACAGGGGAGACATTAGACCTCTGATGTCTCCATAAAAGAGAACCCGTCACTGCACAATACTATCACATAGAGGACTTATTAGCCTCCCTGTGATGGTAATACATTGACATAAAAATATATAAAAAGTAAAAAATAAATAAAAAAAACGCTGAATTGTAGTTTAAAGTGCCTATGCTCATACACATGGTTAAAAATACATGCACCTACAATGAACAAATATTTAGTTGTCACGGTCAACAACAAAAATGAGAGGACTAATTAGTTACATATTACATAGTGGGCAAATATTTACGGTAACTCTAATCTGATGAGTTCTAAAAAGCATTTGATCATTACCTACGGACAATATTAGGTCTTGTAGTTGCCTTTAATGCAGGGGTCCCAAACGGGTTGCCCTCCAGCTGTTGCAAAAACTAGTCCCATGAGACATTGCAAGGCTGACAGTGACAAGCATGATTTCCACAGGCAGAGGCATGATGAGACTTGTAGTTTGGCAACAGCTGGAGGGCTGCCAGTTTGAGACCCCTGCTTTAAAGAGGTGGTAAACCCTTGTGTTTTTTCACCTTAATGCTATGCATACTAGCTCATTATGTTGCACTTACCTGAAATTGAAGCCCCCAAAGGCTTTCCCGTTCGCCGCAGCCATGTCCCCTCGCACATACTTCCTGTTTTTGCCTCACCGGCGATGCGATTGGCCGGAGCGGCGATGACGTCACTCCTGCACATGTGCGCGGGCCCGGGAGGTCCCCGCGCATGTGTGGGAATACGGCATTAACCCTGGTTATGCCATTAAGAAAAACTGCACTTTCAGTGCGCCTGCGCCATTGTCTACGGCGCGCCGTAGACATCAGCGCCTGTAATTATTGTAAGTAATTCTTAAACCGTGTAGGTTAAGACCCGGTTCACACTGGCGCGACTCGTCAGGCGACACAGCCGCCTGACAAGTCGCGTCCCATTGTAGTGAATAGAACCGTTCTAATAGGAGCGACGCAAGTCGCTCCGACTTAGAAAAAGGTTCTTGTACTACTTCGGGGGCGACTCTGGGCGATTTGCATTGACTTCTATACAGAAGTCATTTTGCAAATCGCCTTGGAAGTCGTTTTCAGGTCGCCTGGCCGAGTCGCCCCCGAAGTCGTGCCGCCCCTGTGTGAACCGGCTCTAAGTAATATATTTCTTGCACCTACAGGTAAGCCTTAATCTAGGCTTACCTTTAGAAGCAAGATGTGTGGTTGGGTTCACAACCACTTTAAGGTGAAAAAAATTCTGTCACTCATCAGCCCCCCAGTTTTACTCACCTGAGCCCGTTCGTTTCCCCACCGGAGACACGCTCTACCTATCTGGCCTCAGCTCGATTGGATAGATTAATAGCAGTGCAGCCAATGGCTCCCGCTGCTGTCAAGCAATTTCCAATGACGTGTGCGCCGGGGCCGAGTGCGGCATTCTATAGACACAAATGCTGAACTCGAGAGCGGTAACGTTTCTCCCAGGGGGTTTCCAGATGCCGGGAGGAGCCGCGAGCGTCGCCGGGGGACCCCAGAAGAGGACTTTCAGGGCCACTCTGTGCAAAACAAACTGCACAGTGGAGGCAAGTATGATATGTTTGTTATTTAACATGCCTGCACACCTGCCCTTAACCTATTCATTGTTATTTGTGCCTACTATGGAGTCTCTGAAAATTTTAGAGTTAGGACAGCAGTTTATACAGGAGGTCCCTTGGCATGGGCACTGGGGCTTACGCATGAATTTGCAAATGTGTGAAAACAGAACCCGCCGCTTTTAACAAACTGTTAGACAGGGCCAATTTCGTTGTTTTGCAGGCTGCCTGGTAAGTGTGCTGGGAAATCTTTTGTTTGTGATGTGCATTGCCCTTCCATAGACACCTTGCTGCAAAGGCCAAATTAAAGGTTGCGATGGTTACCACTTTTTTAAAGTGTAGCTCCCCCTTTAAAGTTAGTGGGGCGTTACGCTAAAGTTAGTGGGGAATGGGAGATTTCAGTTTCTCCCATTCACTAATTGTTAGTTTGTGCTGTTGCCAGTTTGGAACTGCCTCGTGGGTCAGTCTGTGTGTCCAGGGGTGCGTTGCCACCCCTGGGCGACAGTTGGCGCTATAGGGGTTCTGACAGAACCATTCTCCCCAGCAGCCAATCAGGGGGTTTTTGTTCCCCCTCTTTGGGCGTGCTGGCGGGGGATATATATCTGTGGCACCCGCCATTTTTGGTTGTTCTCTGCGGGGCCAAAGATCCAGGTGCGGCATCCACCTTCAGGGTGCACGCATCCGCGGGCCCCGTCCTCATGGCCTGCCTGGCTGAAGCTACGCACCTCGCGGAGCCTTCTTTTGATGAAGAGAGGGACCCCAGCGGCTTGCTGGGTTCCAGATCCTAAGCTGGGAGCTGAACGGTGGGGGATTGGCTCAGGAGAACCTAAGTACAGAGGTTGTTTGCGAGGCCTGGACGAACCACCGGGCATCCGGTCACCACACCACATGACAGGTACCCCTTTTTGCTGTCAGTAGGTGACCCTACAGAATAGGACTTACTGGGAGGATTCGTTATCCTTACGCTTTGACTATACTGAGAAATTTTACTAAGCCTGTGGCAGAGGCATTGTTTCCTCCCAGTGATTTGATTATTGCAAGTGACCCTTCGGCTGCCAGGTTCAAGTTTATTGCCTGTCCAGGGGGGCACTTACCCAACCTGGCGAGGGTGGCGACGTTTTGAAGCGTCTGTGCCGAGAGCAGGCTTGCTCTCTATGCTTCTGATATCCAAGGCCTGATGCTACAAGTTCTTCCTACTCATCAACCCTTTTCTCTACTGTGTGTCATGTTGATGTTGGCCATGTTGGCCTTGGAATAAAGCATTGAAAACTCACGCTACCGGCTGGACACTTGCTCCAAGTATCCACACTCACAAGTTCTACCCCTAGACAGAAGAATTTGGTAACTTAATACGCCGATCCCAAATCAACCAGCGTCCCCTTCAGGGGTGACCGCTACAAAAGTATGATGTTTTGTTATTTTGAAATAAAATAAAAATGTAACCTTAACACTTGGTTCACTTTTCAATTCTTATGAAGAGATTAGCTGTTCCTTTACAAAACGAGGATTCCTAGTTTGCATATATTGCAATATCTGCTCAGGCTGGCACGCTGTGTCAGCGATTCCTCTCTGGCCAGTGCCTACTTGTCTCTGCAGATTGCCAAATCTTAGCTGCTAAATAGTGTAGTCATAAGAGCATACAGTATAGTGCCAATATGAAGCATGATACAAATATGTGATGTACAGAGAACATGCAGAAATGTATTAAAGTGTTACTAAACCCATAACAGTACAATCAATCAGTCTGTATATGCAATAAAACATCCTGGTTCTACTCACTGTGGAACCTAAGGGGTTAATCCTCTGCATTGTATAAAAAGGCTGTTGGATCCTGTCTTCTTTGATCTTCCCCTTCTTCTAAAATCCCCAAACCGTCTCCCGACAGAACAGTGCTAGTGTACAAGCTGCACATGCTCAGATTCGTGCTTATTGCTAGAACGTTTTTTTTTTTCCTTCTTGGGAGAGTGCATGTGATCAGAACAGGGCCAATCAGCACTGTCCAGACAAAGGGTCGAGGGTCCTGCAGCCTCATAGGACAATCAGGGGAGAATGAAATCTCCTCCTACAAGCTTTAACCAGACACTGATAGAAGTCACAAGACTGCTATATACTGCTGATGAGAAGAGGTATTTAGCAGTTTATATTTACTAAAATAATTGCATTTCCATGTTCTGTGTACTGTGGGAGATCAGATATAATGAATGCAAAGTCCTGGGTTTAGTAACACTGTTGGATTAAAAACTGCTCCAAGGATATTACCATACAAATGACAAATATGTACAGGTTGAATGTCCCTATATTTCCCCCATCAGAGGAGACCATACTATACTAATCCTGTGCATTCTGCCATTATTATACACAAGTCACCTGAACCAGTTCTACAAGCCAGTGTGGCACCCGGAAAACTCATCTATTTATAAACACGTAGTGACATTTGTTGCAGGAACGTGGTTGCTTTAAAGGTGGATTTGTAGTAACAGAGGAAGTGACTCGACCTTCGAGATAAAACCGTTTGGCTTTGGAACAGGAAGTGAAGGGAAATCTCTCCAATGGGACAAAAAAATAAAAAATAAACCTTACAGGGGTTAAAACGGTCTCTTACTCCATCCCAAAACATAAATAAAATAAAAAAATAAATACAAGGGTTTTGCCTATAGTTTTACTTTGACTTTTGTCCTGCTTTAAAAATGTCCTTTCCATTTGTTTGCAGCAACTGTCATTTTCCAAGGGCTCGTGCATGAAAACTGAGGCAAAAATGTGCGGAGAGACATCAGTTTCACATCAATTTATCGCAGTTAGTTGACATCCGTTTTCATGTGCGTCAGTTTATGTGCCCTATGTACACCAATGTTGATGTCATGTTGATTTTTTTCCTGTGCAGAAAACTGCATACACGTGCAGATCCGGGCGCAGAAAAAAATACGCACTGTGGTGTGAACAGGGCACGTAGAACCTTTTTTTTTTTGCATTTATTATTTTGGAGACCTTGCAGAACATGTCCAGAAAATCGGACGTCTCTGCACCATAGTGTGAACGAGGCCTAAAACTGAAAAAAAAATGTTTTTTAAATATATATATATATATATATATATATATATATATATATATATATATATATATATATATATATATATATATATATATATATATATATATATATATATATATAGGGGTTAGCCCGGTAGCGGGGTGTGTGACCCCCTGGATGGGTTCACTACACACTGAATTTATACAGACAGGCAGTCGAAATTTTGGTTTATTCTTCCATCTTGATGGAAAAGTGCAAGCATCCAAACAGCATAAACAAAATCAAACATAAAATAAACCCTGGCCACTGGGGCATCTACCTTCACCACACAGGAAACTATCTAGGGAGTCTGGCACAGCCTAGTGATGGGCAGACACTGGTGGTCATACAGCAGAAAAACAATAGTCTTGATTTTTATCACACAGAAAAATCAATCCTCTCCTCACCTTCTCAGAAGACTTTCAGTACACTGCTCTTAGACCTTTTCTGGCTACTTTTGCACCCGACGCCTACTAACAATTGGTGTATTGCCTAAACAAGGCAGAAATGCATGTCCTGTCTGTGACAACACCCACAGATTTACCTGACTTCCTGTCACAATAATTATATATATATATATATATATATATATATATATATATATATATATATATATATATATATATATATATATATATATATATATATATATATATATATATATATATATAAATAAATAATGTTGAATGCCACTCCCTCCCATAATATTGCCAACATAAATGTTCCGTTGGCAGTTGGTGCACAGAACACCAGGAGAAATGTGATTTCCTAATTGTCCCTATGACCTCTGGGAGGATTACATCATTTGAATTTCTGTTGTGCTTTAAACTGACATCACAGATACTCACCTCCACCTTCCAGTGATTTGACCATTAGATCCCTCACTTTGGGGGGGGGGGGGGGGGGGTTACATGCAATAGACCATGGGTTTCCAAACTATGGCCCTCCAGTTGCTCAGGAACTACAATTCCCATCATGCCTGGTCTAGTCAGAGTTTTACAATGCCTCATGGGATGTGTATTTCTGCAACAGCTGGAAGACCGTAGTTTGAAGACCCCTGCAATAGAAGAATGTCTCTTCTACAAAGAACTGCCTGCTGACTTTTTATTATTGTAGGTTTAGTTCCACTTTAACAGACAGATTCAGAAAGACTTAGGCTGGCGTATCAGTAGATACGCCAGCCTAAGTCTGAATCTGCGCCGACGCAAATTTAAGCGTATTTTGGTAACCAGATACGCTTAAATTAGGCTAAGATACGAGCAGCGTAAGTGTCTTACACCGTCGTATCTTAAAGTGTAATTTTTAGGCTGACCGCTAGGTGGCGCTTCCATTGCGGTCGGCGTAGAATATGTAAATCACTAGATACGCCGATTCACGAACGTACGCCGTTTACGTAAGGCATTTTCAGGCGTATAGTTATTCCATCAAATAGCTGGACTAGTAATGTTAAGTAAGGCCGTCGTTCCCGCGTCGAAATTTGAAAATTTTACGTTGTTTGGGTAAGTCGTCCGTGAATAGGGCTGGACGTAATTTACGTCCACGTTGAAACCAATAGGTCCTTGCGGCGTACTTTGCCGCAATGCACACTGTGATATGTACAAGGACGGCGCATGCGCCGTTCCTAAAAAATGTCAACCACGTCAGGTCAACCCATATTAGCATAAAACACGCCCCCTCAACCTAATTTGAATTAGACGCGCTTTCGCCCACCGCATTTACGCTACGCCGCCGTAACTTAGCAGGCAAGTACTTTGTGAATACGATACGCTACGCCACCGCAACGATGCGCCCGCATACCTGAATCCAGCTATAAGACTCTTATGATATCATTCAGAATCCATTGACAGGTGCATCTAACCTGCCTCACTCAGGCAGAGGCTTTGCATTTCCTTGTAAAGGAATGCAAAACTTGCCTGGCAAATCAAAAGTCCACCAACACAGGTCTAATGCCGTCTGCAGAAGTCTGCACTGGAGTACAAGTTATATTTTATCCATCCACTACAAATGGTTCAATTCCCTTTACAGCTGGCCATACACATGGCAACTTTTCAGACAACTTTAAAAAGTGGAGTTCCAGTCATTTTTGTGTTTATTAAAAGTCAGCAGCTACAAAAAGTGTAGCTGCTGACTTTTAATAAAACAGTACCTGTCCCACGGTCCAGCGATGTGGTCGCCCCGAGCCTCGCTCCTCTCCCTCTCGCCTCTCTGCAGCGTCGGCACTGCAAGTGTGGGCACCCGGCTGTGATGGCTTGCGGGTTCGCAGCCGGGTGCGCACTGCGCATGCACAGGTCGTGCAACGATCCCCATTGTTTAGGCAATTTTCTGGGACCTGTGACGTGCACTGTGCATGCGTGGGTGGGTTGTGCAGGGCTTCCCCATTGGTCAGCCAATCTTCTGGCATATTTAGGGGGCATGCTTGAAGTGGAACTGCCCCTTCTTGGGTGGAGCTCCACTTTATCTACTTTCCATCAACCGGGAACCAAACATTCGTAAGTGGTTTCCTGAATACAAGCAATCTGCCACTCACGTGCTGCGCGTCACGACTTCCCGAAAGAAGCTCGGGCTTCCTTCGGGAAGTCGTGACGCGCTGTTGTTTAGCATGTCAATCAATTGGCATGTCAAAAGGAACGCCCACTCCGGCAGGATTCCCTACCCGGAAGCCGCGGTGAATTCTAAGGCTAAACGCTATCTACGGCAGAAAAAAAAAAAAAAAAGGTCAGTGTAATTTTATATGCAGAACTGGGCTGGATGTAGTGTTAGAATTTTTTTTATAGGGTGAACCTCCACTTTAAGGAGTCATATTGGACTTAACTTTTGGAATGGGACTCTGAGATGCTGAAATTATTGGATGGAAATAGCCCATAGGGTTAATTTACATCGTTAATTTACACCAATTGTTTTTATTCTTCATTACATTTTGCAGATTATGAGTCTATAGCTCATGAGCCGGTTCAAGTGGCTTTAGCGCTGTTAATGTTTTATTGATAATTGTTTTAATAATACATATGCTTTTTAGTACTTTGTTTTAATAGAATAGCTGCTTTTTACTGCTCTTAAATATTCATTAATACACCATTGTGCGCTTGGATCAGAGTAATCCGCCGATCACTTCTGATACTTTTTAACATTCCATTTACACCGACTAGAATGCGACTTCCTCCTGTCCACACTCTGTTCCCTCATTATCAAGGATTACATACTGACAGAGACAACAAGCGGGCTCTTTTCATGTACAGAGCCATCTGCTTACTACAGCCGTGCCACCTACTCACTTAGGAGGAACAACTATATTTATCCTTGAAAATACAGATCTCTGAAAGAACTAACAGAGCACATGAGGGGAAAGGGGAGGAAATATTCAGGAAAAACACCACAGTACACAAGGGGGGGGGGGGGGGTAAATAAATTTCAGTCTTGGGGGCCTCACTTCCTCCCCACATGGCATGGACCCCTTTGTTTAATGACAACAAAAAGTGTGTCCACCCCACAGTATTGGAAAATGTACTTTAAGGGTTCATTCACAAGGGTGCTGAGGCCCATGAGGCTACACACACACACACACACACACACACACACATACACATATACATTGGCCCGTCAGCATTAAAGTGATTCTAAAAACGAAAGATTTATCATTTTAAAAGTGGAGTTCCACCCTAAAATGGAACTTTCGCTTTTCGGAATCCTCCCTCCCTCCGGTGTCACATTTGACACCTTTCAGGGTGTGCAATACAGGTACCGTATTTATCGGGGTATTGCGCGCTCCGGCCTATAGCGCGCACCCCTAAAGTGGACCCGACATTCCTGTAAAAAAAGATTTTAGTACTTACAGTTTTGGTGTCTTGCGCGGCGTCCATCGGCGGCCTCGTCGGGTCCGGCGTCCGTCTGCGGCTTCGGGTGTCCTCTTCGTCGGGTCCGGCGTCCTTCTGCGGTGTCCTCCCCGCTTTCCCGCACCGAGTTTGAATACTGCGCCGGCATATACCGAGCGCAGTACACTCATGTATAGTCGGGCAGGCTCAGCTACTCTCGCGCTCACGTCCTGTACGTCCAGGACGTGAGCGCGAGAGGAGCCGAGCCTGCCCGACTATACACAAGTATACTGCGCTCGGTATATGCCGGCGCAGTATTCAAACTCGGCGCGGGTATCGGCGTATATCGCGCACCCACGATTTTGCCCTGATTTTCAGGGCAAAAAAGTGCGCGGTATACGCCGATAAATACGGTATTTTGCTACCATTTCCAGGCATAGATAGCCGAGCCACCCACGGCTATCTACGCCAAGTCCAGCGCTTCTTCCGTCTCCCCCCCCCCCCCACACACACTTTATTTTGGGAGACACACAGGTCCCAGAAGACAGCAGGGACCTGTGGGGTCGCGCATGCGCATTAGGGAACCAGGCTGTGAAGCTGCAAGGCTTCACTTCCTGATTCCCTTACCAAAAGATAATAGACAGTGGGGAAAAAAAAAAAATGGGACTTTATGAGGCCAGCTAGATGTACGTTCATCCCCGATAAATTTGAGAAAAGAAACAAAATTTGGGACTTTTTTTTATGAAGCGTGCAGCCAGGGAAATAACATTGCATAGTACTATAATGCTGTTTGGTGATAGGGCCATCAATAGTGTCATATAGTAAATGCATAAACAGAACAGCCATCATAGTAAAGTAATAAAAATGTATTCCATAACATGATACATAGTGATAAAAATGAGGATAGCATAATGACACAATGATAGCATGCTGGCCTAGAGCCACAGTGGTAACATATTAAAAACACACCAGACTAGTTGCAACGCATTTCCACTGTAGATTATAGATTGGCATATTCCAGTAAATCATAGTAATGGTGGCTTAGATAAAAAGATAGCAGGGAAAAGCATCCAATTAGCTTGACGCGTTTCGTAGCTGTAGTGCTACTCTTCAGGAGCAGATGCACAGAATTGGTCTATAGATAATAGAAATAGATATAATAGTGAATGGTCATGTAACAACATAGTTGAGACTGTAGAAAAAATCTATCACTCATACTTGCAAGTCAGATCGGAGTCTGGGCATGGATCTGGAGACTGGTGGCGAACCCAGTTAGCCCCAGAACCTGAGGCGGAGAACCCCAAACCAGTCTCTGGTTTGGGGTTCGCAGTACTGAATCGGGCAGTGAAGCTGCAAGGCTTCACCGAGAATGGCGGCGGAAGCTGAAGAGGACCCAGCGATTGCTCAGCCTCGTCTGCTGACATCGCAGGCGCGCTGAACAGGTAAGTGTCCATTTTTTTTAAGTCAGCAGCTGCAGTAAGAAAAAAAAAATATTCGGGAGGACCTCCGCTTTAAGGACCAGGCCCATTTTTCAAAATTGTTGTTTTCAAGATAAAAATTATTATTTATTGTTTTTTCTAGAAAATTACTTAGAACCCCCAAACATTATATATTTTATTTTTCAGACACCCTAATTCATTCATTTTTTGAATGAAAAAATAAATACAAACAGTAAAGTTAGCCCAATTTGCTCATATTGTGAATGAATGACTTGTATAGCGCAACTCATGCGAACTGAATCGCCTCTGGGCGCTTTTTGCAGCCAGAGTCTGCTTGGCTGGTGCGGTCATTTTACCCCGTAGGATCGTGACACGCATGGGACACGCAGTCATACACACAGATTATATTGGCCCAGTCAAAATTGGCCCAGTATGTATATGTGTGTGTATATATATATTATATATATATATATATATATATACACATATATACACACACACATACATACTGGGCCAATTTTGACAAGATCCAATTTACCTAGCATGTCTTTGTGGGAGGAAACCGGAGGAAACCCACGCATGCACAGGGAGAACATGCAAACTCCAGGCAGATGGTGTCGTGGTCGGGATTCGAACCAGCGACCCTTTTGTTGCTAGGCGAAAGTGCTACTCACTGCACCACTGTGCTGCCCTGAAAGATAATGTTACGCCAAATAAATTGATACCCAACATGTCACGCTTCAAAATTGCGCCTGCTCGTGGAATAGCAACAAACTTTCACCCTTTAAAATCTCCATAGGCGACGTTTCTACAGGTTGCATGTTTTAAGTTACAGAGAAGGTCTTTTGCTAGAATTACCTCACATGTGTGGTTTGAACACCATTTTCATATGCGTATACATTCGCTTCTGCACGCGAGCTCGGTGGGATGGGGCACTTTAAAAAAAAATATATAGATTTTACTTTTTATTTTTATAGTGTCCTTTTTAAAACAAAAAAGTTTGGGTCACTTTTATTCCTATCACAAGGAATGTAAACATCCCTTGTGATAGAAAAAAAGCATGACAGGACCTCTTTAATGTGAGATCTGGGGTCAAAAAGACCTCAGATTTCACATTTACACTTAAAGCAAAGGAGTTCTGCCGCTACAAATACTGCAGGGCCAATTCACAGCATAGAAATGCAGTCCGGATGCGTTCCAGATTCTTTTCTTCATTTACTTTTTGATGCATTCCAATGCATTTTTGGTGCAGTCCAGCACATTTTTTCCCTCCTCTTTTTTCTTAACCTTACATAAGGACATGTGCGTTCCAGTGCATTTTTGATGCAGTTTTTTTTCTGTAACTGGAACGCACTGGAACTGTAAGCACTGGTGTCAACTATGCCATTAAAAACCATATAACCTACTTGCTCCATGCGGTTTTAATTCAGAAAAAAAAAAAAAAAAACGCACTGGACTGCATGTGGTGTGAACTGGCCCTGTAAGGATGTAAACGCTCAAGTGTGGGAAGATCTGTACAGCTGCTGCATCAGTCTATTTGTTTGTTTTTACCAGGCTGCTGGACCTCAGCTATACAGAACACCTGTGCCTCCCGCACGCTCTACAGACCTCTGCGCCCAGCCACAGACCTCTTGCGCCCAGCCACAGACCTCTTGCGCCCAGCCACAGACCTCTTGCGCCCAGCCACAGACCTCTTGCGCCCAGCCACAGACCTCTTGCGCCCAGCCACAGACCTCTTGCGCCCAGCCACAGACCTCTTGCGCCCAGCCACAGACCTCTTGCACCCAGCCACAGACCTCTTGCGCCCAGCCACAGACCTCTTGCGCCCAGCCACAGACCTCTTGCGCCCAGCCACAGACCTCTTGCGCCCAGCCACAGACCTCTTGCGCCCAGCCACAGACCTCTTGCGCCCAGCCACATGAGACCCAAAACCAGATTCACATCCACAAGATGCAGCAAAGTTACTGGACTGCATAAAATACACTGCAGCGCTGTTCATTGTGATTGGCACCCCAACGTACAACCAGGGCCGTCTCAATAGCATCATGGGCCCCTGGGCAAAGTAATGCTATGGGGCCCCTACAATGGACACAGTGCAGGTAAACAGACATCAAGTAGGTAGGAGGCAGACAAGCGGAGCTTCCCCTTTTGCGTAGTTCTCCACATTAACTACATGAACAATCATTCTGTACAGCAAAGAAACATTGGAAAAATACTACATACATAAAGTAACAAAGCTGTCCTGTGCATATAATATATCTGCTAGATGGATGCCTCCCCAGCATGGCCCCTCTGCACCGCTACCAGCCTGCCTCCCCTGTGTATCCATCACTCTCAGTGCCACCATGGGGCCCCCAATTTTGGGGCAGCGTAGGCTCAAGGACCAGCTGCTTTGGGGAAAGTGCAGGGGCCCCCCATGCAGCTGGGGCCCCTGGGCAGTGCCCAGGTGTGCCCTCTCATTAAGACAGCCCTGCATACAACTCCACTGGCACAACGTACACCGTTTAAAAAAAAAAAAAAAAGTGCAAGGGCCGATAAAAAATAAAATTACTGTTGCAGTACATTAGCAACACAGTCAAGGAAGTAGGCTGCCTAGCCAGTGTTTGTGTGTACTGTACACACCCACGGCACGATGCCGGCGGTCGCGAGGTCTGCGGGCCACCCGCGATTGCTCCACAGATAGATCTCAGTTCTGACAGGGAAGTATCTGCTGTTCCTAGTAATCAGGAACAGCGATCTCTCTCCTCCTCCAGTCACTCCCATCCCCCCACAGGGAACACATTTGACCCCTTGATGTTAACCCCTTTCCTGCCAGTGACATTTACACAATAATCAGCTATCCTTTACATGACCCTCCCCACATCTTGCACTAACCTGTCCTCATTCCTCGGAGATCTTTGCTGCGTGTCGTGCTGCATAAGTTTGATCTTGGAAACTGAAGTGAAGCTCCGAGCAAATTACCTTTCAAGTTGTATGCATGCAGGTGTATATACTTTCAAAGAATATGATAATATGCAAACTCCAAGCAAATAGTGCATAGAGTTTGCATGTTCATGGCCAAGATTCAAAGCAAGAGCTAGCCAGTAAGGGATCTTTCACGCTTTCGTTAAATTTTAACCACTTGCCGACCAGGCTTTTTCTGGCACTTTTTGTTCACTAGTTTAAATAAGTATTTTTTGCTAGAAAATTATTTAAAACTCCCGAGGGAATAAAATGGCAATCGTTGCAATTTTCTTATGTCACATAGTATTTGTGCAGCGGTTTTGCAAACACAATTTTTGTGAGAAAAATTACACTTCCTAGAATAAAAAATAAATAAAACATTTAATAATAATAATATTTACCCCAATTTTTTTGGATAAGATGTTACGCCACGTAAATAGATACCCAACATGGCACGATTTAAATGTGCGCATGCTCATGGAATGACGATAAACGACAGTACGTAAAGCAGTGTTCCAGCCGTAATATTTTTTTCTTTAAAAGTCAGCAGCTGCAAACACTGTAGCTGCTGACTTTTAATAAGGACACTGACCTGTCCTAGGCGCCCGTGATGTTGGCCCCCCAGGGCCAATCCCTCGATCGTGGCAGGTCCTGGCGCCGCCATCCTCACTAAGGCTGCATTCACACCTGTGCGTAGGTCGTTCGGTCGTATTTTCCGGCGTTTTGTCGCACGTATTCATGCTTATTTGCGCGTTTGCATACAGCGTCGTCCGACGTTTTTGTACTTCGACGTTTTTTATTTTAGCCAATAGGAAAAATTATCACCTTTTCATCACTTGTTGGTAGATTTTTTTTATCTTTTGCCTGGGTGAAATGTTCTATTGATTAAAGCGACAAAACGCCCGTAGCAAACGCTCGTTGTCGCGCTAGTCGCTTGAATCGAGCGTTTCCATTACTTTCTATGGGAAATGGAAACGCTCAAAAACACCCAAACTGCCCGATTCGCTCAACTTGTTTGAGCTTCAGGCGTTCGGCGTCAGGCGTTTTGGAGTGGAGATGTGAACCATCTCCATAGGGAATAACGTATTTTTTCCCCTCTAGCGTTTTTGAGCGTCGCGCTTCAGACGACAAAACGCTCAGGTGTGAATGCAGCCTAAGGGAAACAGGCACTTTATGAATGGACGGCTGTTCTCTGGGATACATACAGTTCCCAGAAGACAGCGCGCCCCATTCCCCAGAAAACAACGCAAGGAGGAAGACCAGCCGTGGACTAGGAAGAGGTAGATTAGGAAGATCTGCCTAGCAACCTGGTTTTAACTTTTATTCCTATTGCAAGGAATAGAATCATTCTTTGTAATATAAATAAGGCCCTCTTTATGGAGAGATCTGGGGTCAAAAAGACCCCACAGGGGTCTTGCTAATATCTGCTTCCTCTCTCATTTTAATGCGAGACATATATATCTCTCTCCCCCTCCGCATCTCTCCTATTTATATCTGACCTATTCTTCTCCATTTCCCTACCTTATCCTTAGCCGAACAGAAGAGGATAAGTCTTCTTCCTAACCTCCTTACTTCTTACTTTACTTATTGTTGTTTTTTTCTTTCTCCTTTTTATTCTTTTTTTTTTTAGGGACAAGCAGGAGATCCCTGGGAGCCATGAGGGGAGGGAGGGGGGGCGCAAATAATAAAATATAACAAAAAAAAAAAAAAAAAAAAAAAAAGAGAAAGATAGTGAACAGAGTATATACCACACATGATGCAAACCGCAAATAGAGACGTAAGAAGCATCGGATCATGAGCGGGTCTCTAGTATATTGGTAAAAAGCTGAGGTGGTAAAAAAAAAAAAAAAAAAAAAAAAAAAAAAGACCCCAAACCTTTTTAAAAAGTAAAAAAAAAAAAAAAAAAAAATATGATTTATTTCCAGCCTGGACCAGAAGTGACAACATGGCGTCGCTCCGGTCCGCCAAGGCTATAGAGGTAATCAAAGAATATATGGGAGCAGCACCGACAGATCATTTCTCGGGCGAGAAATCCAGGAAAAAAAAAAAAAAGAAAGAAAGAAAGGGGGGGGGGGGGACAAAAGTGACCCCTCTTTGGACTTTAACGGCACAGTAAACAATAGAGATACATAACAATTATTTTTAATAGAAAAAGACACATGAAATAAAAGGACAGTATAGTTGTTAAAAATCATACATATGACTACATATTATATGATGAGAACCCAAAGGCATTTGGGTTCTCATCATATAATATGTTGTCATATGAATGATTTTTAACAACTCTATTGTCCTTTTATTTCATGTATGTGTCTTTTACTATTAAAAATTATTTGTATGCATCTCTATTGTTTACTATGCCGTTAAAGTCCGAAGAGGGGGTCACTTTTTGGGTTCCCCCTTTTTTTTTTCCTTTTTTCAGAACATATTATTTACGAATGTTGGCAATGTGAGTGCTGTCTTTCTATTTTCAACACCTCCATCCACTCCCTATTGTAACAATTTTGAGTGGTATTAACCCCTGGTCCACACTGGTGCGTTTTGACATGTCAAATCCGTGGCACTTGCCATAAATGGCATCGTCCTAATCGGTGCGACGCCGCATCTACGGCACTGCACCGATTTCAAAAGGTAGTTTCTGTACTACTTTTTGCAATTTCAGCCCGCGATTTACATTAAAATCTGTGAAGACACTGCACAGATGTTTCTGTAATGGCGGCCGAAATCGGGACCGACAGGCGGGAGTGAAATCTTGCGAGTTCAGCTGAACTCTCACAGCTTCATTTCCGCAGCCCAATGTGAACCTGGGCTGAAGCGCTAAAAACTCAACCGAACCGCCTATTTTCAACGCCTGCGTGAAAGCGCTTTAAGACACGGTGTTGTCCTTAGTTCAAGCAACAATGTAAAAAAAAAAAAAAAAAAAAAAAGAGAGTCTATTCCCATATTCATACATCACAACTTCAATTCATCTTTAGCAGAACCCCCCTAGAATATGCACCATGAATTAGGCTGAGAATAGGAGTCATGACATTGGGCCAGATTCAGGTACCGCTGCGCACTTCTTACAGAGGCGCTGCGTCCTGTTTTTGCCCTGCGCCCCGCAAATTATCTGCGCTACGCTTCATTCACGAAGCGGTAGCCACGTAATTTGCGTGGGCGCTCCTCAAAAATGCTTGGCGTAAGGGCGCTTAATTTAAATGATCCCGTAGGGGGCGTGGATCATTTAAGTTAGGCGCGTTCCCGCGCCGAACGTAGTGCGCATGCTCCGTCGGGAAACTTTCCCGACGTGCATTGCGGCAAATGATGTCGCAAGGACGTCATTTGCTTCAAAGTGAACGTAAATGGCGTCCAGCGCCATTCACGATTCACTTACGCAAACTACGTAAAATGTAAACTTCGCAACGCGGGAACGACGGGTATACGTAGCATTGGCTGCCCCTGCTATTAGCAGGAGCAGCCTTACGCGAAACCCGACGAACGTAAACGACGTAAACTGCGTACGCAGGGCTCGCGTAGGGTAGTGAATCGGCGTTAGTATCCAATTTGCATACTATACGCTGACCACTACGGGAACGCCCCCTAGCGGCCATCGTAAGAATGCAGCCTATGATATGACTGGCGTAAGAGCCTTATGCCAGTCATATCTTAGGCTGCAGTCGGCGTATCGAGGTTCCTGAATCAGGAGCATTCGAAATGCCGGCGCAAGTAAGCAATTGCGCTGCGTAACTATGGTTACGCAGACGCAATTGCTACCTGAATCTGGGCCATTGTTAGATTTGATCACAATGCTGGCAGCATCCCAACATGTTTCAGGCTCTAGGTTCTAAAGGAGGAACCCTGTATAAAAAGGTTAGAACACCATGGTACCAATTCTCATTTCCATTATAATTGCAATCAGGAAACATAAGCCACATTAGGAAACCCGCGCTTCCCATTCTACATTGCAGCTGCACACATAACGTTTCTCCAAACCATTCTTCCTCCTATTGATCAATCCTCCGATAAAACGTTATAAATAAATGTAAAATCAGTAAACTCAAAGCTTCAGGCGATGTTTTGGAATACAAAAAGCTCCAGCAGTGAAGGGGTGCCCTGCCTGCATGCCCATGTGTGTGTGTGGCAGTGTTATCGGGCACCCACTGCCTGTTAGAAGTACAAGCTTCCCTCTATCTGTGTGCAGCTCTTCTACTGAGAGCTTCCTGAGTACTGGGCTTGTCTACTGATCTGTACAGATAGGCTTCAGAATGCCGCAAACCGCTCTAGCTTAGGGCTTCTTCACACCATGCCAACCGAGATACAAAGATCAACACAGGAAACAATTCTATCCATGTGCCCTGATCACACATACATGTGCATTGGCGTGTGCTGCACAAAAATTCAGCATTTTCACGCAATGGAACGCATCGCACTATAACACATCACAAAGCGATGTGGTGCCTCGAATGAAGTGTCATTTTGCAACACCTAAAATGAAAAAAAAAATAATAAAAATAATGCCAAAAAAAAAAAAAAAGGAAAGAAATAAATGGTGGACCGCGGTCTGGATTCAGACCCAGTAACAGTCCTACTGCAGCCAACAGATGCCCGATTGTCATCTCTACCTCAATCTTCAAAGAAGCATTGGTCTGGATAAAGGGCGGGACTTGGTTGCTAGGCGGCAAGGCAGTCCAAGCAATCATCCACTTCAGCCCTGGAAGGTTTACCCCCTTCATGACCAGGCCATTTTTTGTGATACGGCACAGCGTCACTTTAACTGACAATTGTGTGGTCGTGCGACACTGTACACAAATACAATTTATGTCCCTCCCCCCCCCCCCCCCCCAAATACAGCTTTCCTTTTGGTGGTATTTGATAACCTCTGAGGTTTTTATTTTTGGGCCAGATTCACGAACAATTACGGCAGCGTAACGTATCCCCTTTACGTTACTCCGCCGCAAGTGCTTGATTCACAAAGCACTTGCGTGTAAACCTGCGACGGGGTAGCGTAAAGCCGTCCGACGCAAGCCCGCCTAATTGAAATGGGGCGTGTATCATTTAAATTAGGCGCGTTCCCGCGCCGAATGTTCTGCGCATGCTCCGTTAGGAAATTTCCCGCCGTGCTTTGTGCGAAATTACGGCGCGCCGCCCCGACATCTTTTACGTTGTTTCGTATTCCCGGACGTCTTACGCAAAAAAAAAAAATTAAAATTCGACGCGGGAGCGACGGCCATACTTTAACATGGATGGTGTAATTTTACACCACCTAAAGAGGACTCGTAACTTTCCGACGGGAAAAAAGCCAACTAGCGGCGACGTAAGCAAATGCGACGAACGTGCGTACCTTCGTGGATCGCCGTAAACATCTAATTTGCATACCCGACGCAGGAAAACAACGCAAACTCCACCCAGCGGGCACCGGAGAATTACACCTACGATCCGAAGGCGTACGAAGCCATATGCCTGTTGGATCGAAGCCTAAAGCCGTCGTAACATGTTTTGAGGATTCAAAACAACGCTACGACGCGGCAAATTTGAAAATACGCCGGCGTATCAGTAGATACGCCGGCGTATTTCAATTGTGAATCTGGCCCAAAGTCTTCATCAACTTAGGCGAATATGTATTCTGCTGAAAAAAAATACCAATAAGCATATAGGGCCGTTTCTGGAAAGGGCAAGAATTATTATTTATTTTTTTAACGCAAAACTATGCCATTTTGTTTTTGTTTTGGTTCAATATACTTCAATGGAGAAGCTGCAGAAAAGCATGTAATGCGTTTTTGCGGGAATTTGTGTTTTTTTAATTGGTTGCCGACCAGCCGCCGCAGTTCTATGGCGGCAGGTCGGCTCTCCTGCGCGAGAGCCCGTAGCTCGCTCCTGACTCCCGCGCGCGTTCCTGGCGGGAACCCCCGATCGCTCGTTACAGATGTATGAACAATGTATGAACAGCGATCAGTAATTTCCCCATGTGAGGCCACCCCCCCCTACAGTTAGAACACACCCAGAGAACATACTTAACCCCTTCCCCGCCCCCTAATGTTAACCCCTTTCCTGACAGTGGCATTTTTATAGTAATCAATGCATTTTTATAGCACTGATCACTATGAAAATGCCAATGGTCCCAAAAATGTGTCAAAAGTGTCTGCCATAATGTCGCAGTACCGAAAAAAAAAAAAAGCTCTATTTGTGGAAAAAAAAGGAGGACCAATTTTGTTTGGGTGCCACGTCGCACGACCGTGCAATTGTCAGTTATGCAGTGCCGAATCGCAAAAAGTGCTCTGGTCTTTGACCAGCAATATGGCCCGGGGGTTAAGTGGTTAATCTGCCCAACAACAAATTGCCCAAAAAAATATGTAGAAATGCAAATCACAACCAAATTACCTTTTTAAAGGTTATTAACCGATTAATCGAAACGATAAATCGGCCAACTAATCGATTATGAAAATAATCGTTAGTTGCAGCCCTATAAGTGTATATTGATTAGTTCACGCAAAAGTTAAAGCATCTACAAACTATGGGATAGGTTTATAGAATTTATTTATTTTTACTAGTAATGGCGGCGATCAGCGATTTAAATCGAACACCTAACTGACACTTTTTGGGGATCAGTGACACTAATAAAGTGATCAGTGCTAAATAATATGCATTGTAACTGTACTAAAGTGGCGGTGCATCCATAGTGGGAGCAGGAGCGCTGCCCCCTCTCTCCTGCACCGTCACTCATACATAGATTTGTGCATTGCATGAATCTATGTATTGTCGCCGCTGCCGCCCGCAATCTGGTGGCATTTTACGGGGCAAACTGGCAGCATTTTATGGAGCAAATTGGCAGCAGTTGATGGGCACAGTGGTGACAATTGATGGCAAAGGGGCTGCAATTGATGGCAAAGGGGCTGCAATTGATGTTTTTTTTTCCTTTTTTTCCCCCCAAAAAAATTTGAGCACCAGCCGCCACTGAATGACACTGGCTGGGAAAGGGTTAAGGGAGTGCTTTTTAACAACGGGGGGGGATGCTGTGACTGGAGGAAACGCGATCCATTAGCAGAAACACAAGGGGCTAGATTCAGGTACGAGATACGGTATCTCTGAGTTGCGGTGTCGTATTTATGCGACTGATTCATAGAATCAGTTACGCATAGATTTCCCTAAGATCCGACCGGCGTAAGTGTCTTACACCGTCGTATCTTAGGCTTCATATTAACGCTGGCCGCTAGGTGGCGCTTCCGTATATTTACGCGAGGAATATGCAAATTAGGTAGTTACACCGATTCAGAAACGTACGTACGTCCGCCCGGCTCAATTTTTTACTTCGTTTACGTTAGGCGTAAAGTTACCCCTGCTATATGAGGCGTATCCTATGTTAAGTATGGACGTCGTTCCCGCGTCGAATTTTTAAAATTTTACGTCGTTTGCGTAAGTCGTTCGCGAATAGGGCTGGACGTAATTTACGTTCACGTCGAAAGCAATGACGATTTGCGGCGGAATTTTGAGCATGTGCACTGGGATTCTTTCACGAACGGCGCATGCGCCGTTCGTAAAAAACGTAAAATACACGGGGTCACCATTCATTTACATAAAACACGCCCACATTATCCCCATTTGAATTAGGCGGGCTTACGCCGGACAACATACGTTACGCCGCCATAACTTAGGGCGCAAGTTCTTTCTGAATACGGAACTTGCGCCCTAATTTACGGTGGCGTGACGTATCTGAGATACGTTACCCTCGCAGAAAGATACGCTAATCTTTCTGAATCTAGCCCTAGATCACCATCTTCCTCCCAGAAACACAAGACCCGATCTGTGTGAAAGGGGCCTTATAGAAAAACGTCAGGCAGGATTCCATCATAGAAGAATATACTGATGAACATTACAACAGAACTACAAAAAAACAGAAACAAAAGTTCCCATTGAAAGTACACACATCCACTTTCTCTCACTATCGGGAAGCTGTTAGCAGAAGATGAAGACAGACAGAGAATTTGCAAGCCTGGATTTGTTTGACAGGCCCAGACAAATGACACGGGAGGGTCATCAGACCGAAGATCTCCGCTCCCAGTGTGAAGGAATCCCCAGCCTTTTATTTACAGACACTTCTCCTGTTTGTACAATACACACATGTACAATGCGCACACACACACACACACACACACACACACACACATACACGGGTCATCAGGCTGATCATACATACAGGTGTGATTTTCCCTTACAGAATGTTCTAAGGAGCAGCTGACATGACGGGGGAATCCCATCCCCAAAGCAATGTTTCATAGAATAGGTGATAATAAAGTAAATATAAAGTAAGTAAATCAAATAAAGTAAGTAAATAAATAAAACTAAATAAATAAAGTAAGTAAAGAACATAAATAAATCAAATAAACAGTAAAGGCATTGTGCAGTCCACCGGGGTCTGGTTCCCCAGTCAATGGATCTGATCAGTCCGAAGACCGATGGTCTTTGATTGGTGAAGCCCCGCAAAGGCAAAAAAAAAAAAAACAAACAAAAAAAAAAAAAACACAGAAAACATCAACCAACACCTAGCACTAAACCAGATGAAAGCCAAATGAAACAACCTTCACCAATGAGGAAACTGCCAGGGGTTTGGACACTACGGGGTAGATTCAGGTAGAATGGCTTATTTTTCTGCGGGCGTAGCGTATCTCAGATACGCTACGCCGCCGTAACTTAGTGAGGCAGGTTCTGTATTCACCAAGAACCTGCGTCCTAAGTAACGGCGGCGTAGCGTAAATCTGCCGGCGTAAGCGCGCCTAATTCAAATTGTGAAGAGGTGGGCGTGTTTTACGCAAATAAAACGTGACCCCACGTAAATGACGTTTTTGACTAACGGCGCATGCGCCGTCCGTGAAAGTAACCCAGTGCGCATGCTCCAAATTAACCCGCAAAAAGCCAATGCTTTCGACGTGAACGTAAATTACGTCCAGCCCTATTCGCGAACGACTTACACAAACGACGTAAAATTTTCAAAATCTGACACGGGAACGACGTCCATACTTAACATAGGATACGCCTCATACAGCAGGGGGTAACTTTACGCCGGAAAAAGCCCAACGTAAACGACGTAAAAAAAATGCGCTGGGCGGACGTACGTTTCTGAATCGGCGTATCTACCTAATTTGCATATTCCTTGCGTAAATCAACAGAAAAATTTAATAGTTTGTATGGGGCTTAAAACTGGGATGCCATTAATGTCCATGTAAAGGCAAGTGTACCAATACTTTTGGTAATATAGTGTATGTCCATCAGTAGACTGGGGGGTGTACATGGGGGGGGGGGGGGGGGTCTGACCACCAATTGCACAGAAAAATCTGCTTTTTCTCCAGCATCCCCATCCTTTGTAACCCAGCCCCCTACTCACTACCGTCCAACCCCCTACTCACTACCATCCAACACCCGCCTGCAGTCATGCAGCCCCCCCCGTCGGGGCTGCTGTTAGAAATCACGGAGGCCCCATACAGCCTACCGGACAGAGCGCCCCCCACACCGACATAGATTTATCAGTCCCTTGCTCTGTAGCCTTAGCTGAATAAATAGGAAGCACTATGCTTCAACGAAGAATGGACACAGGAGTGGTTGGTACCGATTCCTCACTGTGTTCATTCAGGAAAGAAAGGGGCCAGGAAATGACATATTTACTGACCCCTCCCCTGCTCGCCATCCTGAAACATCCCCCTGTGTGCCCGCAGCAGCTGCCGGTGGGAGGGAAGGGAAGCCAGCCAGCAGCGCTACAGGAGAAAGGGGCACATGGGTAAGGGGGGTCCTGACAGCAGATGGAAGGGGTGCATGTGTCAGAACAAACCCCCCCCCCCCTGCAGTGCAGCTGAAGGGATGTAGAGGAGGAGAAGCTGGCAGAGCTGTAGGGGGAGGCAGAAGAGGATCGTTGTCTTCAATAAGACAGAACAATTAGCCCTCCTGCCCAGCAGGTGCCCAGCCTCCCCTTTCGAACTGATGGGCCCAGTACAGTAGAGTTGTCTTATCAGCAGCCCTGCCAACCATGCCCAACAGTTGTCACCCAGCTCTCCTTACCCACACCATGCACAACACCACCATCCATATTTTACCATCACCCTCTCCTTTCATCAACATTTGCTGCCCAGCTTTACCCATGGTCACCCAACACCCCTGTCACTCAACTCTCCCCCCCCCCACCCACTGCCACCTACCCCCCCCCCCTCTCATCCATTGTCACCAAGCTACATACCTACCTACCATCACCCTCTCCTTTCATCATTTGCTGCCCAGCTTTATCCTTCCATGGCCACCCAACACCCCTGTCACTCAACTCCCCCCCCCCCCTCCCCACCCACTGCCACCTACCCCCCCCCCCTCATCCATTGTCACCAAGCTACTTACCTACCTACCATCACCCTCTCCTTTCATCAACATTTGCTGCCCAGCTTTACCCTTCCATGGTCACCCAACACCCCTGTCACTCAACTCCCCCCCCCACCCACTGCCACCTACCCCCCCCCTCATCCATTGTCACCAAGCTACTTACCTACCTACCATCACCCTCTCCTTTCATCAACATTTGCTGCCCAGCTTTACCCTTCCATGGCCACCCAACACCCCTGTCACTCAACTTCCCCCCCCCCCCCACCCACTGCCACCTACCCCCCCCCCCCTCATCCATTGTCACCAAGCTACATACCTACCTACCATCACCCTCTCCTTTCATCATTTGCTGCCCAGCTTTATCCTTCCATGGCCACCCAACACCCCTGTCACTCAACTCCCCCCCCCCACCCACTGCCACCTACCCCCCCCTCATCCATTGTCACCAAGCTACTTACCTACCTACCATCACCCTCTCCTTTCATCATTTGCTGCCCAGCTTTATCCTTCCATGGCCACCCAACACCCCTGTCACTCAACTCCCCCCCCCCCACCCACTGCCACCTACCCCCCCCTCATCCATTGTCACCAAGCTACATACCTACCTACCATCACCCTCTCCTTTCATCATTTGCTGCCCAGCTTTATCCTTCCATGGTCACCCAACACCCCTGTCACTCAACTCCCCCCCCCCCCACCCACTGCCACCTACCCCCCCCTCATCCATTGTCACCAAGCTACATACCTACCTACCATCACCCTCTCCTTTCATCATTTGCTGCCCAGCTTTATCCTTCCATGGTCACCCAACACCCCTGTCACTCAACTCCCCCCCCCCCCCCACCCACTGCCACCTACCCCCCCCTCATCCATTGTCACCAAGCTACTTACCTACCTACCATCAGCCAACACTCCTGTCCCTAACACCCCCTCCAAATCAGCTCCATTATCCACCCCATCACCCCCCCCCCCCCCATCATCCAGCCGTTCTACCCGCAGTCCCCCAACACTCCTTATCACTGTCACCCCACATCAGTTGTTATGATGGTCACCCCCCCCCCCCCCCATCATACAGGCTCCTCTAATATCAGGGTACTAAACCCCCCCCCCCATACTGCAATCTCTGATACATTGCATCTTCTCTCTTATATACACAATGATACAGGATGATACGATCCGCACAGATCTGTCCATGTATGACCCCCCATCACCTGCAGGCACGGGGCTCAGCTCCCGATCCGGGCTGTCCGGAGGACTCTTCCCCACTCCCTCCTTCAGGTAGTCCTGGAAGTGAACCTCCCGCAGCCCCATCCACAGGCGGTTGGCATTGCCCCTCAGGACCCGCCCGCTCCTCCCGGTCAGGTAGTCCATGCTCCGTCCCGGGCCCGTTCTCTCTCTTTCTCCCCGCGGCTCTACACCACCGAGAAAAACTTTACCCAAACTTACTGACAACTTCCCACCGCCAGCCCCGCCCACTGCGGGAGGCAACCTGTCACCACAGACCCGCCCCCTTTCCGCAACGTGGGATACTGCGCCCCGCTTCACGAGGCAGGACACCCCCACAAGAAAAAGTGGGAGACCCCGCTCCTGCTTTGATTCTGGGCAGGTGGGAAATACCAATACGGAATCATAGGGGGGATTAAAAGGAGTGCCAAGTTGACGTTAGTTTCCTATGTAAATTTGACAGTTCAGTGAGTGTTCGGATGTAAACACTTCTAATATATACACACCAGCAGCCCACAGGTCCCTGAAAGAAGCCCGATTGTATATAGGCAGCAGATCAGTCTGCTTATGTCTACCTGAATGTGAATTTAAAGAGGGCCTTCAGTTATTTGTTCATCTTTCCATCTATAAATCTTGTTGTTTTAACTTTGGATAGTACGTTTTTTTTTTATTTATTTTTTTCTGCCAGTAAACACCTTATACAGTACAGCCCACTTCCTGTTTCTTGTCTGTCATTAGCCTAGGCTCATGACATCTTGTACAGCTCTCTCTTGGCGAAACACCAGAGCGCAGGAGGATTTTTGTTTTACAGCTCTCTCTTTCTCACTCTCATGAGAGTTTTCCAGGAAGTGAGGGGGTGAGTCATAAGAGGGACAATGAGAGCTGCAGAGCTGGAGGTGTGTGTCTGTGTAAAATCCAGGAAGTAGCTTCAGCTGCCCACAGTTAAAATGGTTGCAGCCAGACTCAGTGTATGGAAATGTCTGCAGCATATTTGGCCAGTACAGAATCACAGTATATATATAAAATAATATGCAAAGTGGTTGGATGGAAGCTTCAGAATGGCAAAGATGTTTTTATTACAAATTATGTGAGCAGGCTGCAGTTCCTCTTTAAAGAGTCAAGACAAAACTTTTCTTCAGAGTAGGAATAAGTTTACACCCCTGTAAGTTTATTAACCACCTCAATACCAGGCACTTATACACCTTCCTGCCCAGACCAATTTTCAGCTTTCAGTGCTGTTGCATCACAGGCGCCCTGGACAGGTAAGTGTCCATATATTAAAAGTCAGCAGCTGCAGTATTTGTAGCTGCTGACTTTTAATATTATTTTTTCGGCAGAACTCCACTCCATATGTGGCACTGATGGACACTTATAGGTGGCACTGATATGCAGCACTGTTGGGCACACAGGTAGCACTGATGGGCACACATAGGTGGCACTGATGGCCACTGAAAGGCGGCACTGATGGGCACTGATAGGTGGCATGGATGGGAACTAATAGGTGGCACTGATGGACATTGATAGGTGGCATGAATGGGCACTGATTGGTGGCACTGATGGACACTGATAGGTGGTACTGATGGACACTGATAGGTAGCATGGATGGGCACTAATAGGTGGCACAGATGGGCATGGATGGGCACTGATAGGTGGCACTGATGGACACTGATAGGTGGCACAGATGGCATGGATGGGCACTGATAGGTGGCACTGATGGACACTGGCACTGATGAAAGAATGCACGGACATCTTGGCACCCATCATAACGCACATCATAAACCAATCATTCAGGGAAGGGATGGTTCCGAACAACCTCAAGCAAGGCATAATAAAACCCCTCTTAAAGAAACCCAACCTCGACCCGAAAGACCCAAACCAGCGCAGACCGATAACAAGCCTCAACACGATCTCCAAGATCATGGAGAAAGCAGTAGTACAACAGCTTCAGTCCCACCTCGACGATCACAAACTCCTAGATCCTCTACAATCAGGTTTTCGCCCAGGCCACGGCACAGAAACGGCTCTCCTCAAGATATGGGATGACGCCCTCGAAGCAGCAGATGACGGAGAATCTTGTCTCCTAGTGCTGCTGGACCTCAGTGCAGCCTCCGACACGGTAGACCACAACATACTGATCGCACTACTCAAAGAAGTAGCAGGAGTCTCTGACGCGGCCCTACCATGGTTCGCATCTTTCCTTGAAAATCGCACTCAGACCGTGAAACTTGGAGGGTTTACATCAGAAACACGGACCATTACATGCGGAGTCCCGCAAGGATCGCCCCTCTCACCTTGTACTCTTAAACATCTACATCCGCCCGCTCCTCAAAATCATCAGCAATCAGGACCTGCGCTACCACTCCTATGCGGATGACACGCAGCTCTACCTTCGAATCACCAACAAAAAAGACCAATATCGTGAACTAGGAAAATGCCTTACACTGATCGACAATTGGATGACTGAAAGCTCCCTCAAACTCAACGGATCCAAAACAGAACTACTCACCCTTCACGCAAATAGGAAATCCATTTCTAGGACCACCGGGACACCGCCCACCATCCTCGGACAAACCATCGCGCCAAGCAATAAAGCCAAAAGTCTCGGAGTCATCTTTGATGCAGACATGACGTTGGATGCACAAATAGGATCAGTTGTCAGCGGTTCTCATCATCTGCTCCGAATGCTACGTAGACTCATCCCCTTCATCCCAGAAGAGGACACGGCAGTAGTGGTGGGAACGATCATCAACTCACGACTCGACTACGCAAATTCCCTCTATTTAGGACTACCAAAATACCAGATTTCACGTCTACAAGTCGTCCAGAAGACTGGTAACAGGTAAAAAGCCGTGGGAATCAGTCTCCCCGGCCTTGAGGTCCCTCCACTGGCTGCCCGTACAGGATCGGGTGACATTCAAGACACTCTGCCTCACCCACAAATGTATACAGGGGAACGCTCCCCAATACTTAAGCGAGAAAATTAAACCCTTACGTCACCCAGCGCGTTCTCCAGTCAACCGACCAAAACCTTCTCCAAATTCCTAAATCCTGCTACAAATCGAAGGGAGAACGTAGATTTCCGGTCCAAGGACCACGGCTCTGGAATGCTCTACCTTCTACAATCCGCTTGGAGGAAAACCATCAGGCCTTTAGGAAAAAACTAAAGACCCACCTCTTCTGAAGGACCGGCACGACTCTGGACAGGAAGCGCCTTGAGGCGATTTAGTTTGCATTTGTTGCGCTATACAAGTTACTCACTCACTCACTCACTCACTGATAGGTGGCACAGATGGGCGTGGATGGGCACTGATAGGTGTCACTGATGTACACTGCCAGTAAAACTCTTGAAGAGCTTTTCATTCATTACAACGGAGAGGGGTGTTTTTTCACCGCCCTGCCAGTGCACTGCCCCGGTGTGAAAGCATTCATCGATTTTAATTGAAATAGGTTTTTGTGAGCTTTTCAGTCGTGTCTTTTAGAGTGAGGCCCCATACACACGACCGGATCTATCCGCTGAAACTGGTCCGACGGACCAGTTTCAGCAGACATGTTCGGTCATGTGTAGGCCAGACCGGACAATTGTCCCGCGGATCGGACAGTTTCCAGCGGAAACAAATTTCTTAGCATGCTAAGAAATCTGTCCGCTGGAAACCTGTCCGTCGGACGTGTTCGGTCGTCTGTACAGACTCACCGGACACGTCCGATCGGCCGCCATCCCTCGCATGCGTCGTACTGATTCAACGCATGCGTGGAAGCTTTGAACTTCCAGGGCCGCCCACGTCGCCGCGTCATCATCGCGGCGACGGCGCAGCCACATCCCCGCGTATTGTTTACGCGCGGATTTCTGTCTGATGGTGTGTACAACCATCAGACAGAAATCTCCGGGCGGACATGTCCGCTGAAAACGGTCCGGCGGACCATTTTCAGCGGACTGTCCGTCCGTGTGTACGAGGCCTGAAGGTGCCCGAAAAGATCCTCAGTGTGAAAGGGGTCTTAAAGTAATGCAGTGCCGTATCGAGAAAAATGTTCTGGCCATGAAGAGGGGTAAACCTTCCAAGGCTGAAGAGGTTAATAATACAGAGTTGAATAGATTTTTTTTTTCTTAAACCAGAGTTTAGTTCTTTATAGGTTGGCCCGTCAGGCAGAAAAAAACATTTAATAATATTTTAGGACACTGGAAAATGTAAAGAATAGCAGTTACTAACAACAAAGCACTATAGAGCAAAGGGGTTTGGTCAATACTGTCATGAATAAAGACATTTAACATATAAGTCATAGGACATTTTATGGCATTCCATAGATAGGACTCAGCCTTCTAGAATGAATCCCAGGGACATTATGGGGCTGAGCTGGCCGATAGAAACTCCTCTACAACAGTTATAAGGACCAATGACGTCTACAAACTCTTCAATCCTATTGTACAAAAAAATGTTCTTTTTTTATCTTTTATTTTTAAGTTCCATTAACCGCTTACTTTTATGTTGACAGAATGGCACAACTGGGCAAATGGGTGTATATATACGTCCAGAAATAGAATAAACAGATTTGTTGTGCTAATGATGCAAAACAAAACAAAAATATACAATGTGTACACTGTTTCATAGTATATAGGTGTAGCGCTGAAATAAAATATAGTACAAAAAGTTCAAATAAGTCACTCCAAAATAATGAAGTGAAACATAAATAGAATCCAGAAGTCCAAAGAAAAGGAAACCAAAAATGTAGAAGATGAGAAAGCCGTCACCAACACCCAAAAACACTGACCAGCGGCAGTCCGTCCATAGAGGGCGCTGGAGCGCCGCCCCCTCTGGCTCCGCACCGCCACTGAAAATAACATACATTCATGCTTGCATGAATGTATGTTATTATTGCCAGCTGCCGCTGGTCTATTCAAGGTGGCCAGACATTGAGCGCCGACCACCTGAATAACGGCAGCTGGTTGGCTGTGCGGAAGTGCCTATCAGAGCCAGCGACTGACGGCCGTCTCAGCCAATCAGGTTCGCCGATTCTGGTTATCGGTAACCTGATTGGCTGAAGCGTCACCAAGGCAGGAGAAGAAGACATCGAGGGATGTCGAAGGATTAAGGTAAGTGCATTTTACAGGGCACAGCGGCGACAATGGGCACAGAGGCGACAAAGGGCACAGTGGCATCAATGGGCACAGTAGTGACAATGGGCACAGTGACATCAATGGGCACAGTAGCATCAATGGGCACAGTAGTGACAATGGGCACAGTGGCGACAATTAAAGGCCACAGTGGTGACAATTGGCACAGTGGTGACAATTGAGGGGCACATTGGCTGCGTTTGATGGCATGGCACAGTGGTGACAATTGATGGCACAGTGACTGTGTTTGATGGCATGACACAGTGACTGCGTTTGATGGCATGGCACAGTGACTGCATTTGGCATGGCACAGCAACTGCATTTGATGGCATGGCACAGTGACTGCGTTTGATGGCATAGCACAGTGGTGACAATTGATGCCACAGTGGCTGCATTTGATGGGCACAGTGAGGCTGCAATTTTTTTCTTTTTACGCTTGAGCTCCCCCAAAAATTTTGAGCACCAGCCGCCACTGACACTGACCCTTACCCTCAGCACATGGGTAATGCACATGTAAACATTCCCAAGGCAAAGGGATGGAATCTCTTAATCACCAGAAGGTTCCTCCTACAGAACGATCTCCAGCTATTCCTTCTTCCACAGACCAAATAGATGTAGGTATAACTCAATTGCAGCCAGGGGTCAGCCAATACAGCTCCAATTGAAAACCGATAATACCATGTGTAGAAAATGAAAAAAAGCAACTCATTGCGCAAACATCCCATCAAAAAATAGTATTTATTGATAAAGATATGTGTCAATGCACTCATATGATAGTAAAACCAATGAGCATGTAATTATGAAAGCGACCAGCACTTCATACCCGCAAGATGGCGCCCACTACTCAGCTCAACAGCAATACGTCTGCCGTCCTTCACTCGCCTGACCTTTTTTCACCAACGTGTGCCATCAGGGGCGTGGACGTTGGTGAAGAAAAGTCGGGCGAGTGAAGGACAGCTGTTGAGCTGAGAAGTGGGCGCCATCTTGCGTGTTTCTTTGGAAGCCCCCGGATGCTATATAGATTGGTTTTCTAGCTTAGTGTAAGGCCCGGTACACACGGGCAAACATGTACGATGAAACCGGTCCGTCGGACCGTTTTCACCGTACATGTCTGCCAGAGGGCTTCTGTACGATGGCTGTACTAACCATCGTACAGAAGTCCGTGCGTAAACAATACGCGGGGCGTGTCCGCGTCGTCGCCGCGACGATGACGCGGCGATGACGCGGCGACGTGGGCGGGCCTGCCATTTAAAGGCTTCCACGCATGCGTCAAAGTCATTCGACGCATGCGAGGGACGGCGGGCGCTCGGACATGTACGGTAGGTCTGTACTGACGACCGTACATGTCCGAGCGGGCAGGATTCCAGCGGACGGTTTTAAAACACGTCCAGGAATATTTGTCTGCTGGGAAAAGGCCCGGCGGGCAAATGTTTGCTGGAATTCGGCCCGCTCGCGCCTACACACGACCGAACATGTATGCTGAAACTGGTCCGCGGACCAGTTTCAGCATACATGTTTGGTCGTGTGTACGGGGCCTAAGAGTTATGCCGCGTACACACGATCGGACATTCCGACAACAAAACCGTGGATTTTTTTCCGACGAAATGTTGGCTCAAACTTGTCTTTTTTTTACACAAATATTGTTGGAAATTCCAAACGTCAAGAACACAGTGACGTACAAGGCGTACGACGAGCCGAGAATTTTGTGCGTCGCAATTGTGTACACAGGATCTGAATTTCAGACAACAAAACTTGTTGTTGGAAAATTTGAGAACCAGCTCTCATATTTTTGTTGTTGGAAATCCAGACAGAAAGGGCCAAATTCACAGAAGAGATACGACGGCGTATCTCTCAGAGTATCTATGCGGCTGATTCGTAGAATCAGTTACACATAGATAGCCCTAAGATCCGACCGATGTAATTGACTTACACCGTCGGATCTTAGGATGCAATACTTCGGCCGCCGCTGGGTGGAGTTCGCATCATTTTCCAGTGTCGGGTATGCAAATTAGCTTTTACGTCGATCCACAAAGGTTTTCGCGTTCGTTACGTCGCCGCTAGTCGTTTTTTCCCGTCGCAAAGTTAAGCCTGCTTTAACATGGCTTAACTTTAGATGAGCCATGTTAAAGTATGGCCGTCCGTCCCGGGTCGAATTTAATTTTTTTTTATTTTTTTGCGTAAGATGTCCGGGAATACGAAAGTACGTTACGCACGTCGCCGTTCAAAAAAATGACATCACTTCGCGCAAAGCACGGCGGGAATTTCAAAACGGAGCATGCGCAGTACGTCCGGCGCGGGAGCGCGCCTAATTTAAATGGTACACGCCCCATTTGAATTAGGCGGGCTTGCACCGGACGCCTTTACGTTACACCGCCGTAAGTTTACACGCAAGTGCTTGGTGAATCAGGCACTTGCGCTGAAAACTTGCGGTGGTGTAACGTATAGACGATACGTTACGCCGCCGCACTTATATGTGAATCTGGTCCAAAATGTCCGATGGAGCGTACACACGGTCAGAATTTCCCATCGAACATTTGTTGTTGGAAATTCCAATAGTGTGTATGCGGCATTAGCATGCTTGCTATGCAGCACTGGGCTTCTGGTTTCAGTCCCCACCAAAGCTGCCATCTGCATGGAGTTTGTAAGTTCCCCCATTTCTCTGTTTCCTCCAATCGCCCCATTTTACTTCTACAAACCCAAAACGTACAGAGATAATACTTAGTCATACACATACCTCCCAACTTTTTGAGATGGGAATGAGGGACACCTATCAGCAAAAGTATGTAGGCATAGGACACCCCCCTTGCCACGCCTCCTTAAAGGAGAATTGTACAAAAAACAAGATTGAGTAAACCCACAGGTGCTTTTTTTTACCACTATTATCCCTTTATATTGGCTTTTGGAATTTACAAATACAGCAATTTAGAAATCAGGTGAAAGATTTAGTTCTGGAAAACACTTTTTGATAGATAAAAAGTGCATTTTATATACATCTATATGGATCAGACCAAAATGAGGGACAAATGATAAGGAATGAGGGACAGAGGGACATTGTTCCAAATCAGGGACAGTCCCTCGAAATCAGGGACAGTCCCTCGAAATCAGGGACAGTTGGGAGCTATGCATTCATCAGTGATCCGTACATGAAATTCATTGAGAATTCCTGAAGCATCACAACATTACCACCAAACAGATGTTCTATGGAAGCACTTGCAGCTTCTTTCAGCATTACTTACATATCACACATTCCCTCTACATTGTTTACATGTCACATACCCCCTGATGCATCCATATTACACAATGCAGCACTGTACTGCAAAGATTTGTATGACAAACAACCACAAGGCAACCGTCTCCAGTCATACAGTACAGCTCAGCTGATTGGCACTTCTGTTCGGCCTTAAAGGGGTTGTAAAGGTACAATTTTTTTTCCTAAATAGCTTCCTTTACCTTAGTGCAGTCCTCCTTCACTTCATCCTTCCATTTTGCTTTTAAATGTCCTTATTTCTTCTGAGAAATCCACACTTCCTGTTCTTCTGTCTGTAACTCCACACAGTAATGCAAGGCTTTCTCCCTGGTGTGGAGTGTCGTGCTCGCCCCCTCCCTTGGACTACCGGAGAGTCAGGACGCTCTCTATGTTGCAGATAGAGAAAGGAGCTGTATGTTAGTGGGCGTCCTGACTCTTCTGTAGTCCAAGGGAGGGGGGAGCACAACACTCCACACCAGGGAGAAAGCCTGGCATTACTGTGTGGAGTTACAGACAGAAGAACAGGAAGTGATGATTTCTCAGAAGAAAAAAAGACATTTAAAAGCAAAATCAAAGGATGAGGTAAGTGAAAGAGGACTGCACTAATGTAAAGGAAGCTATTTAGGGAAAAAAATTGTACCTTTACAACCCCTTTAAGCTGGCCATACACTATACAATCTACCATTGGTAACGTCTGTACCGTGCTTCAATAATAGCCTGGCTTAGTGACCTGGAACTACTTGTACAAATCAGTGCAGACTTCACTTACTGCATGCTGGTTTAGGGTCAAGACTCAGGGGCCCGGATTCAGAAAGAAGATACGACGGCGTATCTCCTGATACGCCGTCGTATCTCTGAGTTCCGTCGGTCGGATCTATGCGGCAGATTCATAGAATCAGGTTCCGCATAGATCTCCCTAAGATCTGACAGGTATAAGTGACTTACACCGTCGGATCTTAGGCTACAATTCCAGGCCGGCCGCTAGGTGGCATTTCGTTTTTTTACACGCGACGAATATGCAAATGAGGATTTCCGCCGATTCAGAAACAAACGCCCGCCCGTCGTTTTTTTTTTACGTCGCTTGCGTTCGGCTTTTTCTGGCGTATAGTTACCCCTGCTATGTGAGGGGTATCCTATGTTAAGTATAGCCGTTGTTCCTGCACCGAGTTTTGAATTTTTACGTCGTTTGCGTAAGTCGATTCAGAAAAGAGCTGGACGCAAGTTACGCTCACCCCGAAACCAATGATGTCCTAGCGACGTCATTTGGAGCAATGCACGCTGGGAAAATTTGCGGACGGCGCATGCGCTGTTGTTCGATCGGCGCGGGGACGCGCCTGATTTAAATTGTAGACGCCCCCTAGCCGCGGAATTTGAATTCCGCCGGGGGATTTATGATACGCCGCCGCAAGTTTTGAGGTAAGTGCTTTCTGAATTAAAGATCCGCTAACCTATCTGAATCCGGCCCAGGAATTCTTAAATATTGAAAGCAGAGTCAGACAGGCATTAAAATTTAATGAGGTCAGCAATGGCTGCCTAAAGTTTCGCTGTAGCTTGTGCGCTGAGGCCAATCCATATTTATGCTGCATATACTGTATACCAACAAGGGTTCCTTATTATTTATAATATATATACAGTACATACACGCAGTGCCTTTAAAAAAATATCAATACCCCTTGAAATTTTCCACATTTTGTCATGTTACAACCAAAAACGTAAAGGTATTTTATTGGGATTTTATGTGATAGGCCAACACAAAGTGGCACATTGTGAAGTGAAAGGAAAATGATAAAAGGTTTTCAAATGTCTTACAAATAAATATCTGAAAACTGTTCGGTGTACATTTGAAGTCAATACTTTGTAGAACCTCCTTTCACTGCAATTACAGCTGCAAGTCTTTTTGGAGATAACTCTACCAGCTTTGCACATCTAGAGACGGACATTTTTGCCCATTCTTCTCTGTAAAATATCTCAAGCTCTGTCAGATGGGATGGAGAGCGTCTCTGAACAGCAATTTTCAAGTCTTGCCACAGATTCTCAATTGGATTTAGGTCTGGACTTTGACTGGACCATTCTAACACATGAATATGCTTTGACCTAAACCATTCCATTGTAGCTTTGGCTGTATGTTTAGGTCGTTGTCCTGCTGGGAGGTGAACCTCCACCCCAGTCTCAAGTCTTTTGACTCTAACAGGCTTTCTTCTTAAGCCTTGTACACATGATCGGAAATCTGATGAAATCTAATCTGTCTGATTTTTTTGTCGGATATCCGATGAAGCTGAACCGTGCCAAAACGCGGTGACGTAAAACACTACGACGTGCTGAGAAAAATGAAGTTCAATGCTTCCGAGCATGCGTCGACTTGATTCTGAGCATGCGTAGATTTTTGACCGATGGATTTCCACACAGACGATTGTTTTTTTCTATTGGTTTTTTTATCAATAGGAAAAATTTAAAACATGTTCTATTTTTTTTCACCGATGGGGCCCACACACGATTGGTTTGTCAGATGAAAACAGTCCAACGGTCTGTTTTCATCGGACAAACCGATCGTGTGTACAGGGCTTAAGATTGCCCTGTATTTGGCTCCATCCATCTTCCCATCAACTCTGACTAGCTTCCCTGTCCCTGCTGAAGAAATGCATCCCCACCACATGATTCTGCCACCACCATGTTTCACAGTGGGGATGGTGTGTTCAGTGCGATGTGCAGTGTTAGTTTTTAGCCACACATATCGTTTTCCTTTTAGGCCAAGAAGTTCAATTTTGACCTCATCTGACCAGAGCGTATCTATATTCAAAATGTAAAATTATATATTAATTTCCATATTGTATTTCAATTGTTTGTAGCCTACTCCTAATACTCTGAATCATCTTGAAGTTTGTAAACTTTGTGAAGTTTACAAACCTTGAATTCTATGACACATAATCACTATGCCCTGTGAGTAGGCAATGCTGTGTCACACATTTCACAGAGCCTGCCTTCTGAACTACAGAGGTGCTGAGAGGAGGTGTTTCAGTACAGGAATCGCTGCTTGCAGGCAGCAAGGTACCATGGGATATGTAGTCCTTAGAAACTGAACATCAACAGCAGAGGAGAAGCTGCAAAGCATGCAGGAAATCCAGAAAGTTGTGGAAAGAGATGAACCTATTACTGTGCCCTGCATGGATAAATCACAGGTTCACTTTAAGCTACAATGTCCATTACAGTTTTAAAGGGGAACTAAACCCTCAAGGGAAAGTTCTGCTTTATATCTTCCTTCCCCCTCCTTTAAAATTTTTGACATAGTATATCATTTTGTTTTGGAACAGGTATCTAGTTTTGGCAGGTACCCGCTCCCACGTCCACTGGAATTGCCTAGGCCAGTGGTCTCCCAACTGCGGCCCGGGGGCCAAATGCAAGCCCTTTGCTTGCCTCTTTACTGCCCTTGGGACACTATTCCTTCAACTGACACCAATGATGATGCACAATTGCTCCCACTGACATCACCGATGGGGCAATATTCCTCCAATGATGAGGCTCCATTCCTCACACTGATACCACCGATGGGCACTATTCCTCCCATTGACACCAATGATGACACACTATTGCTTCCACTGACATCATTGATGGGACACTCTTCCTCCTGCTAAGACCAGTGATGGGAATCTATTCTTCCTACAGACACTATTCCTTTAATTGATACAAACCATGGGACACTATTCCTCCTGCTAAAACCAACAATGGGGCATTATTCCATATTCTACTCACATTGGCCACAGTCTGCCCCCTTAAGCCTGAAGGACAGTAAACTGGCCCTTTGTTTAAAAAGTTTGGAGACCCCTGGACTAGGTGATTCCTCCATTAGTCCCCCCCCCCCCCTCCTTCCCCCGCCAGCAACCTCTCTGGGCATGTAACATTTACCCAGTGGCGGTGCGTCCATATTGAGCGCAGGAGCGCCGCCCCCCTCTCGCTCCTGCACGCCACTGAAAACAATACATAGATTAATGCATTGCATGAATCTATGTATTGTCGCCGGCAGCTGGTTGGCTGTGAAAGTGTCTATCAGAGCCAGCAGTTTCCAAATAGTTAACCAGGGGACGCACGGGGTGTGCGTTCCCTGGTTAACACTGAAACACATCTCAGCCAATCAGGTTCACCGGATCTGGTTACCGGTAACCTGATTGGATGAAGCGACATCGAGGGCGGGAGAAGACATCTAGGGATCGTGGAGGAGGATGGCTGACCAAGAAAGGTAAGTGCCGGGCAGGGGGGCAATCTGGCAGTATTTTGGGGCAATCTGGTGGCATTTTAAGGGGCAATCTGGCGGCATTTTATGGGGAAAACTAGCGGCAATTGATGGGCACATTGGCAACAATGGCATGGCACAGTGGCAACAATTGATAAGCACAGTGGCGACAGTGGCATGGCACAGTGGCTGCCTTTGGCATGGCACAGTGGCGACAATTGATGGGTACAGTGGCGACAATGGCATTGCACAGTGGCTGCATTTGGCATGGCACAGTGGCGACAATTGATGGGCACAGTGGCCACAATTGATGGGCACAGTGGTGACAATTGATGGCACAGTGGCGACAATTGATGGACACAGTGGCGACAATTGATGGCATAGTGGCTGCGTTTGGCATGGTACAGTGGCGACAATGGCATGGCACAGTGGCTGCATTTGGCATGGCACAGTGGTGAAAATTGATGGGCACAGTGGCGACAATGGCATGGCACAGTGGCGACAATTAATGGCATGGCACAGTGGTGACAATTGATGGGCACAGTGGTGACAATGGAATGGCACAGTGGCGACAATTGATGGGCACAGTGGCGACAATTGATGAGCACAGTGGCGACAATTGATGGGCACAGTGGCTGCATTTGATGGCATGGCACAGTGGCGACAATTTTATGGCACAGTGGCGACAGTTTTATGGCACAGTGGCTGCGTTTGATGGGCACAGTGAGGCTGCAATTGATTTTTTTTTCCGTGTTTTTGCGCCCCCACAAAAAATGTTGAGCAACAGCCGCCACTGCATTTACCAATCCCCCCTTCCCTAAAGGGAAAGTTCCGCTTTATGCCCTTCTCTCTCCCTTCTACTATTTTTGCCACTTTTTTTTGGGGGGGGGGGGGTACCTAGTTTTGACAGCTACCTGCTTCCACTTCCAGTCAAATCGTTGTAGCTCATTCACTAAACGTTACACCCCCCAACCCCCCCCCACCCCTCTGACCTTCTGGGACACGTTACCATTCACGAACTGCAGCTCGCCTTGTGTATGTGCAGTGAAATTGCAAGGAGTCACAGTAAACATGTCAGCACCAGGGACCTGAAGACCAGCAAAGAACTGGCGCCCAGTGAGGATGGTGCTGGATCCATGGAAAGATAAGTGTTCTTGTATTAAAAGTCAGCAACTACAGTATTGGTAGCTGTTGACTTAATTTTTTGCAAACCGACTGAAAATCCTCTTTAAGGATGAGCGAGTAAACAAAGAAAAAAGAATTCCCCCCTCCCACCTGGTGTTATTTTTAGTATACAGGATATCGGCATATGTATGAGAATAATGGAAGCAGCTTCAGTTTGATGAACCCGCTAGAGAATTCTTATACAGCGAAGAATGAGAAGAAAAGACCCAGCCAGTGGCAGCTTCCATTTTGTACTATTTTATATCTGCTGATCCAGCAAAGCAAGAAATCGCGGTAATGCTGACATCTCGGTGACAGTTTGGAGGTAATTGGGGACAGGTGGAATCTCTCTATGAAAGTAGAATTAGAATGCTGATGTCTGAACCGTGTATTATTTTAAGATACAATTCATTATATCTTAAGTACCTAGGGCCAGATTCACAAAAGAGATACGACGGCGTATCTCCTGATACGCCGTCGTATCTCTGTTTCTATCTATGCGACTGATTCATAGAATCAGTTACGCATAGATATCCCTAAGATCCGACAGGTGTAATTGTTTTACACTGTCGGATCTTAGGATGCAATACCGCGGCCGCCGCTGGGGGGAGTTTGCGTCGTAAACCAGCGTCGGGTATGCAAATTAGGAGTTACGCCGATTCACAACGGATTTTCGCGTTCGCTACGTCGCCGCTAGTCTAGTTTCCCGTCGCAAAGTTAGTGGTTATTTGACCTGCCTTAACTTTACACAGCAATCGTATTGCTGTATAAAGTATGGCCGTCGTTCCCGCGTCGAAATTAAAAAATGAACGTTGTTTGCGTAAGCCGTCCGGGAATACGGAATTACGCTACGCGCGTCGCCGTTCGGAAAATTTACGTCACTGCGCGCAAAGCACAACGGGAATTGTGAAACGGAGCATGCACAGTAGGTCCGGCGCGGGAGCGCGCCTAATTTAAATGGCACACGCCCATTTGAATTGGCCCGCCTTGCGCCGGACGTCTTTACGATACACCGCCGCAAGTTTCCAGGTAAGTGCTTTGTGGATCGGGCACTAAAACTGAAAACTTGCGGCAGTGTAACGTAAACGGCTTACGTTACACCGGCGTTATTGTTCGTGAATCTGGCCCCTATTGTCTTTTCTAAAAATAATGACCAATGTATAGAATGTTTGGCAATACAATTAAAACACTTCTCAATAAAACTAACCTTTGTATCCTACAGGTGTTTTGGCAGCGAGAGAGAATGTTGGAGAGAAATGATTAAAATGACATCTACTACTGTGATTTACAATAAAGAACAAAGGTATCACACCTCAATAAAGGCTACACAAGAGGTCGTAAGTGCTGACTGTACCAAAAACTGCTTGTTGGATAGAAGACTGCCTAATATTTTTTACATTTTAGTATTTACATGACAATAATTTAAAATTGTTTTTTTTTCTGTCCTTACCATTTTAGTCCTGACCATAGGTGTGCGCACAGGGTGTGCCCGGGCACACCTTAAAGTGGAGTTCCACCCATAAATCTAACATTACATAAGTAGTTTTAAAAAAATGTCATTAGTCCTTTACAAATTTTTTTTTTTTTTTTTAGATGCCTTCAAAGTGTTGTTGCTAGGCAGAATAGTTTATCTTCCCACTTCCTGCACCTATGTGCTTAATGCTTCCTAACCTACACCGCACAGACTCCTGGGAATGTAGTGGGTGTAACTTTCCAGGAGTCTGTGCACTCCCCAGTCTCAAAGAATCATGTGACTTGGACAGCACAGGTGCTGAAACCTGATCTGACACTGCTTGTGCAGCACTGAGCATGTGCTAGATCTGCAAGGCTGAAATCCAGGAAGTCATACAGTCTGGCTTCATGATGCCCACACTTAAGATGGCCCCAGTCAATTTCTATTTTATAAAGTGTCTAAATGCTGTAACAACCTAACAAAACGGACCTTAGTTTACAGACTAACTTTACTAGAATACATTAAGCTTGTGTATTACAGGGGTATTTATATTTAAAAAGTGAAATTGTGGCCGGAACTCTGCTTTAATCACCCTGTGCTGAGCAGATTCCCCCTGCTGCTTGGCTGCAGAGAAAGAGACTGGTAAATCTCTGTCCTCAGTCCCTTTCCCTATCTCAAAAGTGAGACATCAGGGGTCTGTTAAGTCTGTTTAGACCCCTGATATTTCACCAAACACCCCTAATTAATAAAATAAACTACTGACACTAATGTCTGCTCTACTTGCACTGTCCACTGCTATATCTATCTATCTATCTATCTATCTATCTATCTATCTATCTATCTATCTATCTATCTATCTATCTATCTATCTATCTATATAGATAGAAATATATCTATCTATCTATCTATCTATCTATCTATCTATCTATATATATATATATATATATATATATATATATATATATATATATATATATTTACACACGTGTGTTTGAGCTTTTAAAGCACACCCTAATCCAATAGACTGCCCACACCTATAGTCCTGACTTTGACAAATCACTCCCACTGCTGTGTGAGCCAATGAGGAGAGAGAGAGAGACCTGGGAGAGCCTATGCTCTTGTGCACACCGCTGGATTGAGATGGGGCTCAGGTAAGTATGCACCCAGAAGTGTTTTACCATAATGCAAAGATATGCATTAAGGTTAAAAACATTCTGCTTTAAGAATCATTTTAAAGTGGTTGTAAAGGCAGAAGGTTTTTTTTATCTTCATGCATTCTATGCATGAAGGTAAAAAACCTTCTGCATGTAGCAACCCCCCTCAGCTCCCCTAATACTTACCTGAGCCCATCTCTATCCAGCGATGTGCATGAGTGCCTCGGCCATCCGAGACTCTCCCTCCTGATTGGCTGAGACACAGCAGTGGCGCCATTGGCGCCCCACTGCTCTCAATCAGTCAGCCGATCAGGAGAGAGAGAGGGGGTGGGGCCGAACCGTGGCTCCGTGTCTGAATGGACAGACAGAGCTGTGGCTCGGCTCTTGAGCCCCCATAGCAAGTTGCTTGCTGTGGATAACTCGACAGGAGGGAGGAGCCAGGAGCACAGGTGAGGTACCCAAGAAGAGGAGGATCTGGGCTGCTCTGTGCAAATCGACTTCATAAATAAGTATAACATGTTCATTATGATTTTAGTATCCCTTTAAGTTAGGAAGAGGTGAATGGGGAAGGACAAGGGGAAACAAAAGCAATCTGGAGAGGTCCTACAAGTTACAACCTACCTAATCAAATGTTCCCCACAGTAATAATAATGATAATAATATAAATAAATAAATAAATAATAGAATAAGGTCAGTGTCTCCTCATGCCACCAGGTAACTGTAGAACATGGGAAAGGGAAGAAGTACATAGTCCCTATGCCAGGCATTTGTAATAGTTTTATCATAAGCATATTTGTTCATTCACAGTGTCAACAACCTAAACAATGCATGCTTTTAGGTGCTTAAAGCGGATGTGCCACTAAAACAATATATTAAAAGCTAGCAGCTACAAATACTGCAGCTGCTGACTTTTAATATAAGGACACTTACCTGTCCTGGAGTCCAGCGGTGATCGCAGCAGAGGATGAGCCGATCGCTCGTCACCCTGCTGCTCCCCCCTCCATCCACGGTGAGGGAACCAGGAAGTGAAGCGCTGCGGCTTCACTGCCCGGTTCCCTACGGCGCATGCGCGAGTCGCGCTGCGCCCGCCGATTGGCTCACACGCTGTGTGCTGGGAGCCGAGTGTTCCCAGCACACAACAGGCGACAGACGGGATGTGACGGAATGCCCGTCTTTCGCCCGTAGCGTGTGGCCGGAAGTGGGTGCAAATACCTGTCTTTAGACAGGTGTCTGCACCCCCCTCCCCCCTGAAAGGTGTCAAATGTGACACCGGAGGGGGGGAGGGTTCCGATCAGCGGGACTCCACTTTAGGGTGGAGGACCGCTTTAACAAATTTAAGAACCTGTCTATTCCAATTCCTCTGTTACAACCGTGATCTTCAAGTATCCTGGACTCATGCTGGGAAAGAATTTACTCACCGTAGTGACTCAATGTTATCACATATGCATACCTCCCAACTTTTTAAGATGGGAATGAGGGACACCTATTAGCAAAATAGCAAAAGTATGTCGGCATTGGACACCCTGCCACGGCTCCTTTAAAGTGAATTATATAAAACTATGATTAGTTAAAGGGGTTGTAAATAGGGATGAGCCGAACACCCCCCTGTTCGGTTCGCACCAGAACTAGCGAACACACCAAATGTTCGTGTGAACTTTAGAACCCTATTAAAGTCTATGGGACTCGAACATTTGAAATCTAAAGTGCTGATTTTAAAGGCTAATATGCAAGTTATTGTCCTAAAAAGTGTTTGGGGACCTGCTCCAGGGGACATGTATCAATGCAAAAAAAGTTTTAAAAACAGCTGTTTTTTCGGGAGCAGTGATTTTAATAATGCTTAGAGTGAAACAATAAAAGTGAAATATTCCTTTACATTTCGTACCTGGGGGGGGTGTAAAGTTAGCATGTGAAATAGCGCATGTTTCCAGTACTTAGAACTGTCCCTGCACAAATTGTCATTTCTGAAAGAAAAAAAGTAATTTAAAACCGGACTCGCGGCTATAATGAATTGTCGTCTCCCGGCAATTCAGAGAGAATTCATTCATAAAAAAAAAAAAGCGTGGGGGTCCCCTCAAATTTAATTGCCAGGCTCTTCAGGTCTGGTATGGATATTAAGGGGAACCCCGCCATCAATTAAAAAAAAATGACGTGGGGTTCCCCCCAAATATCCATTCCAGACCCTTCAGGTCTGTTCCCCACTCTGTTCCCACCTCTTTTCTGCGGCCGGCCAGGTTACGTGCTCGGATAAGGGGTCTGGTGTGGATTTTTGGGGGAACTCCATGCCATTTTTTTTTTCATTTGGGGTGGAGTTCCCCTTAAAATCCACACCAGACCTGAAGGGACTGGAATGGATATTTGGGGGGAAATCCACGTAATTTTTTTTTAAATTGACGGCGGGGTTCCCCTTAATATCCATACCAGACCTGAAGGTCCTGGTAATTACATTTGGGGGGACCCCACGCTTTTTTTTTTTTTTATGAATGAATTCTCTCTGAATTGCCGGAAGCCGACAATTCATTATAGCCGCGAGTCTGGTTTTAAATGACTATTTCACATGCATACTTTACAGCCCCCTAGGTACAAAATTTAAAGGAATATTTCACTTTTATTGTTTCACTCTAAGCATTATTAAATTCACTGCTCCCGAAAAAACAGCCATTTTTAGAACTTTTTTTTGCATTGATACATGTCCCCTGGGGCAGGACCCGGGTCCCCAAACACTTTTTAGGAAAATAACTTGCATATTAGCCTTTAAAATGAGCACTTTAGATTTCTCCCATAGCCTTTAACAGGGTGTTCCGCGGCTTTTCGAATTCGCCGCGAACACCGCAAATTGTTCATTGTTCGCCGAACAGGCGAACAGGCAATGTTCGAGTCGAACATGAGTTCGACTCGAACTCGAAACTCATCCCTAGTTGTAAACCCTCATGTTTTTTCACCTTAATGCATCCTATCAATTGGCACTCGTTTGTCACGCGTTTACAAGCATCAAGACTTTTTTCCTGCCAAAATGCTGCAGCCAGGAGGAAAAGCCTCTAGGAGAGAAGGACAAACGTGAAATGTGCATGAGGCCTTAAAGTGTTACTAAACCCAGGACTGTGCATTCACTACACCTGGTCTCCCACAGTACACAGAACATGGAAATGCTAAAAAACTTTTCTCATCAATGGTTTAGAGCAGCCTTGTGACTTTTACCAGTGTCTGCAGGGTTGGACTGATACAAAAATTTGGCCCTGGACTTCATCCAGACCGGCCCACTTTAGTTCAATAAAAATAGCTCCTGAAAAACGCCTCCGCTGCAGTCCCAGTGTGAAAGCCTGGGTGCTTTTACACTGGGGCGCTGCCAGGGCGTTAAAAAAAGTCCTCCAAGCAGCATCTTTGGGGCAGTGGAAGAGCGGCGTACAAACCGCTCCTGCCCATTGAAATGAATGGCAACTGCTGCTGAAGCGCCTGCAAAGCACTTCGGCAGCAGCGCTACACGGGTGCATTTAACCTTGAATTTGCCTGCTAGCGGGGGTTAAAAGCGCCTGCTAGACGCCGAATAGTGGAGCTAAAACGACAGTGCTGCTGAACTAGCAGTGTTTTACCGTCAATGCCCGACCCAGTGTGAAAGCAGCCTAAGTGTTAAGGAGTGAATGAGATAGAGGAGGGAGCTGAGAGACAGAGGGGGGAGCTGAGAGACAGAGAGAGGGAGCTGAGAGACAGAGAGGGAGCTAAGAGACAGAGGGGGGGTCAGAGAGACAGAGGGGGGTCTGAGAGATAGAGGGGGGGACTTGAGAGACAGAGAGCGGACAGAAAGACAGAGGGAGGGAGCTGAGAGACAGGGGAGGGAGCTGAGAGACAGAGGGAGGGAGCTGAGAGACAGAGGGGGGTCAGAGAGACAGAGGGGGGTCTGAGAGACAGAGGGGGGTCTGAGAGATAGAGGGGGATCTGAGAGATATAGGGGGATCTGAGAGATAGAAGGGGGTCTGAGAGATACAGGGGGGTCTGAGAGATAGTGGAGGGGGCTAAAAGAGGGGGGGACTGAGAGACGGGGGGACTGAGAGACAGGGGGGTCTGAGAGAGTCTCCGTTTTAAATTTTTTTTTTTTTTTTTTTAAACGGCCCACTGAGCCATCGGCCCACCGGGAAACTCCCTGTAGTCCCAATGGCCTGTCCATCCCTGAGTGTCTGGTTAAAGCTTGTAGGAGGAGTTTTCATTCTCTTCTGATTGTCCTATGAGGTTGCAGGACCCCTGACCCTCTGTCTGGACAGTGCTGATTGGCCCTGTAATGATCACATGCACCCTCCCAAGATAAGAAAAAAAACTCTCTAGTAATACACACCAAACTGAGCATGAGTGACTCCAAAGGCTCTGTACTAGCAGGAGATGGATTGGGGACTGGGGAAGAAAGGGAGGATCAGAGAAATAAGGATCAAACAGCCTTTTTACACAATGCAGAGGATTAACCTATTAGGTTCCACAGTGAGTATAACAAGCATGCGTTACTGCATATACAGACTGATTTTGACTGCAGTGGGTTTGGTAACACTTTAAGTACCCGTCATGCATAATACTTTTTAATAGTATGTTTCTCAAATTCTTTAACTGATTTTATCTTGTGCACAGATGAGAACTTCTGTATTAGTTCAAATTGCTTAAATATACTGGTCCCCCTCCACCTCTACAAACTACCTACTGTTAATATAAAATGCACCATACCCCCGTCTTCCACATCTCTGGATGTGACATCCCTGTCCTTCTGGGAAGACTCATAAGGGAATGCAGAACAAGCTAAATCCTGTGACAAGACCTTTTATCAAGCAAAAGTTCAGTTGCTGTGTATTCCTCGGGTTGTAGTGGCAAGTAGTGTGATGTCACCCTTGCCATGGGCAGAACAAAGGGGGGTCAAGTAAATAAAAATCCTAACTTTTTCTTTACAGGCACATTTCACACCTACTAATATTATGTGATTTATGAAGGTGCGGGCAGTGTAAGGGCCTGATCACACTGGAATGAAGGTGCGGGCAGTGTAAGGGTCCGATCACACTGGAATGAAGGTGTGGGCAGTTTAAGGGGCCGACCACACTGGAATGAAGGTGCGGGCAGTGTAAGGGCCTGATCACACTGGAATGAAGGTGCGGGCAGTTTAAGGGCCTGATCACACTGGAATGAAGGTGCGGGCAGTTTAAGGGCCCGATTACACTGGAATGAAGGTGCGGGCAGTGTAAGGGCCCGATCACACTGGAATGAAGGTGCGGGCAGTGTAAGGGCCTGATCACACTGGAATGAAGGTGCGGGCAGTGTAAGGGCCCGATCACACTGGAATGAAGGTGCGGGCAGTGTAAGGGCCTGATCACACTGGAATGAAGGTGCGGGCAGTGTAAGGGCCTGATCACACTGGAATGAAGGTGCGGGCAGTGTAAGGGCCCGATCACACTGGAATGAAGGTGCGGGCAGTGTAAGGGCCTGATCACACTGGAATGAAGGTGCGGGCAGTGTAAGGGCCCGATCACACTGGAATGAAGGCGCGGGCAGTGTAAGGGCCTGATCACACTGGAATGAAGGTGCGGGCAGTTTAAGGGCCTGATCACACTGGAATGAAGGTGCGGGCAGTTTAAGGGCCCGATTACACTGGAATGAAGGTGCGGGCAGTGTAAGGGCCCGATCACACTGGAATGAAGGTGCGGGCAGTTTAAGGGCCTGATCACACTGGAATGAAGGTGCGGGCAGTGTAAGGGCCCGATCACACTGGAATGAAGGCGCGGGCAGTGTAAGGGCCTGATCACACTGGAATGAAGGTGCAGGCAGTGTAAGGGCCTGATCACACTGGAATGAAGGTGCAGGCGGTGTAAGGGCCCAATCACACTGGAATGAAGGTGCAGGCAGTGTAAGGGCCCGATCACACTGGAATGAAGGTGCAAGCGGTGTAAGGGCCTGATCACACTGGAATGAAGGTGCAGGCGGTGTAAGGGCCTGATCACACTGGAATGAAGGTGCAGGCGGTGTAAGGGCCTGATCACACTGGAATGAAGGTGCAGGCAGTGTAAGGGCCCGATCACACTGGAATGATGGTGCAGGCAGTGTAAGGGCCAGATCACACTGGATTGGAGTGATGCCCTTGCAATCTGCTGCGGGGGTCAGTTCAAGTTAACGAAACTCCAGATGCAGGTCACAAATGCATTGCGTTTGCCTGCAACTGCCTGCACTGATTGCATGGTACAAAAGTGCATGTACTATTTTCGGTGTGGTGCAATTTCAGCCCATTCAAAATGAATGCATGTGAAGTGCAATGGAACTGCACAGCATTCTTGTGCGATTCACATACAGTTCTAGTGTGAATGGGCCTTTAGCGGACCCTGAATTTTTCTACAAGGTCTACTTTAATTAATGCACACTTTATGTCAGGGTCTTCAGAGACTTAACCAATTACAGAAGAAAGGATCGTCTTTTGATAGTACTTGGTTTTATTTTGCCTTGTAATTGCTTGAAGCCTTATCACAGCAGGCAGCTTGCCATGTTCATTTTATTGGAATTTCTATTATTAATATAATACCTACCAGCTAAAAGATTCTGCTTTGCTACAGCCTTAGTCTTGAATCTAAAAATCTGGAACACGTATAAATGCATCCGACAGGGTGCACAGATCACAGAGCATGGGTCCCAAACGTCCCACTTTCACAACTGAATCTATAGTATCTGTCCTCTTCCCTCTGTCTCCTAAAAGTGCAACTGTGTTTAGACTATGGACAATACATTTCTTACACACAGTATTGTTAACAAGCATTAGAAAAACTTTAAAGGACAACTTTACCATTAGTTAACTTGTCCGTTAATAAATTGCCCTAGGTCTCTGAGCATGTGTGTCATGGTCCTATCCATTACTATGGGTAGCATTATTAATGGCCGCCTTCAGCAGTCCCTTGGAGTACCCCATAGGAATGGATAGAGCCAAGGTGTGCATTTACAGTATGAAAAGAAGCCAGCTGGGACCATGTCAGACGAAAGAGTGAAAGACTGGGAAGGAAGGCAAGGGGAGGAATGTATAAAGGACAATTTAAGTTTACGTGTGTTTGTTATTTAAACCCCTTAAAGCCAGCACCTCCCGGCTCTTAAAGGGATTTCTGGAGCTGGGAGATGGGGTTTATGATCATGTATCCACCATGATTGGCTGTCACAGTGGTCCCGCGATCGCAAAAATGCTCTTGATCACTACTTGCGATTTCCGTTTACATTTTGATACACAAATATGTGGTCTCTCTGCATCAAAGCCTACACTAAGAGGTTAACCACTTCCAGACACCTTCCTGACCAGGCCAATGTTGCTTTTTATTAATAAAACAGAATCACAAGATACATGCCACAGCAAACAGGATACCAGCTGAAGCGTTTCACACTATTACTTAGTGCTTAGTCACAGCTATGAAGCTATGAGCATTTATGACATACATCAGTGGTCTCCAAACTTTAGCTCGAGGGCCACAGTTTGGAGACCACTTGTGCATGTCATAAATGCTAGCAGAACATATTCTTCAGAATAATGACAGTAGGAGACCTGAAACCTCCTATCACTCCTCAAAAAATCTGGGGCACTTTTGTTACTCTATGTCAATCATATCTAAAGCCTTCGTACACACGATCAGTCCATCCGATGAGAACGGACCGACGGACCGTTGTCATAGGTTAACCGATGAAGCTGACCGATGGACCATCGCGCCTACACACCATCGGTTAAATAACCGATCGTGTCAGAACACGGTGACGTAAAACACAATGACGTGCTGAAAAAAACTAAGTCCAATGCTTCCAAGCATGCGTCGACTTGATTCTGAAAATGCGTGGATTTTTAAACGATGGCTGTGCGTACTAACGATCGGTTTTGACCTATTGGTTACCAATCCGTTGGTTATATTTTAAAGCAAGTTGGCTTTTTTTTAACCGAAGATTAAATAACCTATGGGGCCCACACACGATCGGTTTTGACCAATGAAAACGGTCCATCAGACCGTTGTCCTCTGGTTAATATATCGTGTGTACGAGGCCTAATCCTCTGAACATCACATTTAAAGTGGAAGTAAACTCATCCATAAAACAGTTTCATTTCATTTAACACCCCCATTGGTTAAACTCTCAACCAAACTGTCAAACCATCCAATGGCTGGTGTCATAACTGATCACATGTGCAGCATCATGGCAGTTGTAGATTAAAAAGAGTCAAAGATGGCAGCTTCCATGACTGAAACAATAGGGGGGTTTACTTACACTTTAACTCTAACCCTCTAGCAAACCTGCAACCACACTACCCCATCCTTGGGTTACTACCCAAGTGTACTCCTGGTTTGGTACTCAAATATTAATTGAGAATAATATCACCTCAACTTCAAATCTTTATCTACTACTGGTCTTTGTTTCCTTTTAGGCCTCGTACACACGACCGAATCTATCCGCTGGGATTTATCCGCAGATCAGTTCCAGCGGGTAGATCCGGTGGTGTGTACGTCCGAGCGGACATTTATTGGCGGAAAAAATTCCAGCCGACGGATTTCCAGCGGATAAAAATTTCTTAGCATGCTAAGAAATCTATCCGCTGGAATCCTGTCCAGCGGATTGATCCGGTGGTCTGTACAGACTCACCGGATCAATCCGTCCGCTCCTCTCCCTCGCATGCGTCGTAATGATTCGACGCATGCGTGGAAGTCTTTATCTTCCAGCGTCGCGCACGTCGCCGCGTCATCATCATCATCAACCATCAGATCAAAATCCGTCAGAGGATTTATAAAAAGGCCCTTTCATTAGAAAGTTTAAAGACCCCTGTCTAGAGTGAAAGACCCTCATCAATTTTACTGGTGGAGTAAAAATGTTCTTAAAACGATATACTCCATGCTAAATTTACAAAAAAAAAGTGAATCACCTTTATCTTTAACAGTATTTGAAAAGCTTTGCAGATACAACCCCTCAATGAAAGAGCAATGTCCTTTATTTATACTTTTATCCAAATGTCTCCCGTATCACCCCATCCTATGGATGGAACAAAGGCTTATATCTAAAATAATGGAATGACATATGGCAGAGGCCTCGTATACACGCTGGCAGAGCTTTTTTGCCAAGGAAAACAGTCGTGTGTATGTTTTTCGTCGAGAAAACTGTTGTGGTTTTTTGACGAGAAAAAAAAGAGATCATGTTCTCTTTTCCTCGTTGGGAGTCTCAATTTCCTCATCATGTTTCTCGTCGGGCTGGTTTACGACGAGAAACACGTTTGTTTGTATGCTTAGAAACGTGCGCATGCTCAGAATAAAGTATGAGACGGGAACGCACCTTCGGTAAAAGTAGCGTTTGTAATGGATATAGCACATTCGCTGTAGAGACTGAAAAGCGCAAATCGTCTCTCACCAAACTTTTACTTAACTCGCGGTAACATGAGATTAGTAAAAGCAGCCCCAAGGGTGGCGCCAGTGGAATCAAACTTCCCCTTTATAGTGCCGTCGTACGTGTTGTACGTCACCGCGTTTGAGAACGATGAGATTTTGTCTTGACAGTGTGTATGCAAGGAAAGCTTGACAAGATTCTCGACAAGCCCGACAAGAAACTCATCGAGGAAAACCACGTTTCATTTATGACAAGATTCTCGGTCATGTGTACGAGGCCTTACCCTTCCTAAAAGCTCAAGAAACGTACAAGCTTTAGAGACATCTTTTACACTAATATTTTATCCCAGCACCAATAGCAAAGTCTTTACCCACTAACTCCCAGATGCTTTCAAGGGGACATAGATGAGGGCAAAATAACACACATACGGTGGACTGGCCCCAAGGTTTGATATTTGTGGATTATTCTTCACTGTGATAAAACACCATTTTTATAGTTAAGCTAAGCATGTACCTATGGGAAGCTCTTCTTCTAGAGGAGCACTGATAACCCATATCTTTATTGCCACAAAACAAACAATAGATCATGTCTGGAAATCTCCCTCTACTAACTTTTCTGAGGTCAAAAGTCGAATACAAGATATGCTTATTAGTGAGGAATTGAGGGCAATAATAAGTGATAATCATGTTAAATTCCTACTGACATGACAGTCATGGCTCAACTACTTTCAACCTTCCCAGAAGACACTCATGTTTAAACTACTATATATGTAAAAATGTAAAATAATGCATTTGGGTTGCAAAAATACGAATGCAATTTATACACTGGGGGGAGAACCTCTGGGGGAATCTAGGATGGAAAAGGACCTGGGGGTCCTAGTAGATGACAGGCTCAGCAATGGCATGCAATGCCAAGCTTATGCTAACAAAACAAACATAAAACAAAAAAAGAATTAACTCCAGAGATAAAACAATAATTCTTCCGCTCCACTCTGGTCCAGCCGCTCCTAGAGTATGCTGTCCAGTTCTGGGCACCAGTCCTCAGGAAGGATGTACTGGAAATGGAGAGAGTACAAAGAAGGGCAACACGTTTTAATAATTCCACATCCTTGCCACTCTTAAGCCCTGTTCACACGATCGGTCAAACCGATGAGAGCGGTCTGATGGACCGTTTTCATGGGACCAGACTGCCAACTGCCCCATGGTTATTTATCCATAGGTTAAAAAAAAGCAATCTTGTTTTAAATTTAACTGATGGATACCTAACCGATAGAAAAAAAAACGATCGTTTGTAGGAACGTCCATCGGTTAAAAATCCACGCATGCTCAGAATCAAGTCGATGCATGCTTGAAAGCATTGAACTTCGTTGTGTTTTACGTCACCGCGTTCTGACACGATCGTTTTTTTAACCGATGGTGTGTAGGCACGACTGACCATCAGTCAGCTTCATCAGTTAACGATGAAAACGGTCCATCAGACCGTTTTAATCGGATGGACCGATCGGGTGTACAGGGCTTTAGAGTCGGTTCACACTAGGGCGACACGACTTCCAGCGCGACTTTCAGAGGCGACTCCGACACGACTTGAGCATGAACCACAGGGCGATCTGGGGCGATTTACAACACGACTTGAAGTCGTCTCCAGGACAGGAGACTTTCCAGTGGCCAATCAAACAACAATCAGCTCTAGGGGAGGGAGGGAGAGGTTTGCCTGAGAAATGTATGTTATCTTCCTGGAAAGTCGCTTCAGTTAAGACAGTGATCAGACTTGGATCAGACTTGGAGGCAACTTCCATTGAAATGAATGGGTACAAATCGCCTACAAGTCGGATTGAAGTAGTACAGGAACTTCTTTTGAAGTCGGAGCGACTCGAGTCGTGTGTATTAACACCGCTCCCATTCACTTGCATTGTTTTTCTCTACAGCGCGACTTGGAACGACTTGAGGCGACTTGAAGTCGGATCCCAAGTCGCCCCAGTGTGAACCGGCTCTTACAGTAAAGAACCCTCTAGTTTAAGGTTAAACCTCTTTTCTTCTAAATTTAATGAGTGGCCACATGTCTTGTTAAACTCCCTTTGGCGAAAAGGTTATATCCCTATTGTGGGGTCACCAGTACGATATTTGTAAATTTAAATCATATCCCCTCTCAAGCGTCTTTTCTCCAGAGAGAATAAATTCAGTGCTCACAACCTTTCTTCATAACTAATATCCTCCAGACCCTTTATTAGCTATGTTGCCCTTCTTGGTACTCGCTCCATTTCCAGCACATCCTTCCTGAGGACTGGTGCCCAGAACTGGACAGCATACTCCAGGTGCGGCCAGACCAAAGTTTTGTAGAGCGGGAGAATTATCGATTTATGTCTGAAGTTAATCCCTTTTTTAATGCATGCCAATATTCTGTTTGCTTTGTCAGCAGTATCTTGGCATTACATGCCATTGCTGAGCCTATCATCTCCTAGGACCCCCAGGTCATTTTCCATCCTAGATTCCCCAGAGGTTCTCCCCCCCCAGTGTATAGATTGCATTCATATTTTTGCCACCCAAATGCATTATTTTACATTTCTCTACATTAAACCTAATTTGCCATGTAGTTTCCCACCCCAGTAATTTGTTCAGATCTTTTTGCACGGTCTCCACATCCTGAAGTTATTGCCCTGCTTAGCTTAGTATCTTCCACAAATACAGAGATTGAGCTGTTTACCCCATCCTCCAGGTCGTTTATGAACAAATTAAATAGGATTGGTCCCAGCACAGAACCCTGGGGGACCCCACTACCCACCCCGGACCATTCTGAATATTCCCCATTTATCAACACCCTCTGAACTCACCCTTGTAGCCAGTTTTCAATCCATGTACTCACCCTATGAGTATAGAGGGTGAACAACTAGCGAGAATATCAAAATCTCACTAAAAACGTTGCCAACATCCCGGATATGTTAGGTAGAAAACCCCTTAAAAAAGGGGAGAAAGTACCCCCCCCTCCCCCGGGGAAAGTGGGACTTTAAGGGAGAACTTGAGATGAAAACTATATCATAAAATATATTATTTATTAAGAAAATGGATTTAAAACACATATAAATAATAATGAACACATCAGTGGTTTGTACAATACATCTTGTGAGCAATGTTATGCTCATAATGAGCTATACAAATTCCAGTAAAAAATGTTTTTATTCTCCTTTATCCGACGCGTTTCGGGGAAATTATTGTCATCCCTTCTTCAAAGGCATTGTAAGAGAGAATGTACATACATTCTAAAAAAAAAGAACAAAAATAACAGTTTCAAACAATGCAAATAGGGCAAGATTGACATCATGATACATTACCATGTCCAACATACATACCAGCACTGGATCGTAGATAATTGCAACAATTATTATTTTTTTTTTTTAAGCGAAGCATGTGTAAAGAGAGACTTGCTGAAGCCTGTTCATCAACAAGTGATTGACCCCATCCGGGCTCGGTGTAGCCCTTGCAAGGGTCCCCACGAAGCAGCTCCCACAATTCAGCCAACTACAAGAAAAAAATCTGAAGGGTCACCAAATACCCTGGTGTAAAAAGAATAAAAATAAAAATATATATAATAAGACCCACTGTAGAGATTGCTTAGTATCTATGTCATGCCGCGTACACACGATCAGTCCATCCGATGAGAACGGAACGATGGACCGTTTTCATCGGTTAACCGATGAAGCTGACTGATGGTCCGTCGCGCCCACACACCATCGGTTAAAAAACCGATCTTGTCAGAACGCGGTGACGTAAAACACAACGACGTGCTGAAAAAAACGAAGTTCAATGCTTCCAAGCATGCGTCGACTTGATTCTGAGCATGCATGGATTTTTAACCGATGGTCGTGCCTACTAACGATCGGTTTTGTCCTATTGGTTACAAGGTTACAAATCCATCGGTTAATTTTAAAACAATTTGCCTTTTTTTTAACCGATAGTTAACTAACCGATGGCACCCACACACGATCGTTTTTGAAAACATGAAAACAGTCCATCAGACCATTCTCCGGATACACCACATCTACGGGCCTTCCTTTATCTAGATGGCAGCTTACCTCCTCATAGAAGGTTAGTAGATTGGTTTGGCAAAAACGATTCTTCATGAATCCATGTTGATTACTGCTAATGATACCGTTCTCATTAATAAAATCTTGTATATAGTCCCTTATAATCCCCTCCAAGAGCTTACATACTATTGATGTTAGGCAAACTGGTCTGTAATTCCCAGGGATGTATTTTGGGCCCTTTTTAAATATTTGTGCTACATTGGCTTTTCTCCAATCAGCTGGTACCATTTCAGTCAGTAGACTTAAAGGAGAATTCTTCAAAAAAGATTAGGTAAACCCTCAAGTGTTTTTTTTTTTACCACTATTATTCCCTTATACTGGCTTTTGAAATGTATTCAGCAATTTAGAAATTGGATGAAAGTTTTACCCCTGGTAAACACTTTTTGAAAGATAAAAAGTGCATTTTATATACAACTTTGTTCCAAATCGGGGACAGTCCCTCAAAATCAGGGACAGTTGGGAGCTATGCATACTTTACAGTATCTCCCAGATTCTAAGCTCTAGCAAGCAGGGCCCTCTGATTCCTCTAGTATCAAATTGTAATGTAACTGTAATGTCTGCCTTCATTTTGTTAAGAGCTGCGCAAACTGTTGGCGCTATATAAATCCTGTATAATATTAATAATATCTACAGCCTTAAGTGGGGTACACACTATAAGAAAATCCAATATTTTCCTTGTTTGGAACCGATGAATGAAAATATATATGTAAATTCTTGTATGACAAAGGCTTTTTTTTTGTTGGTTCTGATCATGTGCAGTCTTTCTTTTCTGAATATTGTACGAAAATCATATGAAATCAATACACATTAAACGAAAATCGCCCATTCTGTTCCTGTATGAGAGACATTTTGGATCTTGTCCCTTGGGGAATTTTCATAAGAAAAAGTCGGAGTTGGCTGTCAAAAGTTGTGTACACATTATACCAAAAATCGTACGAAAGTTATTTGGACGAAAATGTTCGCCCATGTTTCTTAGGCCGCGTACACACGATCGGTTCAAACTGATGAAAACGGACCGAAGTTCAGTTTCATCGGTCCAAGCCATCCGTGTGTGGGCCCCATCAGTCTTTTGTCCTTCGGACAAAAGTTAGAGAACTTGCTTTAAAATCGAACCGATGGACCGCTGACCGATAGGTCCAAACCGATGGTTAGGTTATTGGGGAGCTGCTGTGGCTCAACGCGATTGGCACTGCGCTGACAAGCCATTCACCTCTGCAGCTAGAGGTTCGGATCCCAGTCTCGGCTACATGTGAATTGAGTTTGGTGGTCTCAGCCCGGCTCCCGGTGGGTGTGCTATGCGAAGTAAGCCTGTGCTTAGTTCACCCACCCCCCTCCCACAAAAACCACCACACTTCCACGCACTCGAAATTGGGTTAACATGCACGCACTTTGACCAAATCGGAGCAGGTAGGGCGGGCTGTGTGGGAGGACCCCCTCACACACCCACCATTGCCACCCGGGGCATGGAGAAAGGTGGCAGATTGCCTCTGGGGGAGGCCTGCCTACTCCCAACTCCTGCAGTCCGGCTCCTCTCTCGAGTACACGCACAAAATACACTTAAAAAAAAACAAAAAAAAACAAACCGATGGTTAGTGCACAAAAGCATCGGTTCAAAACCCGCGCATGCTCAGAATCAAGTCGACGCATGCTTGGAAGCATTGAACTTTTTTTCAGCATGTCGTTGTGTTTTACGTCACCGCGTTTTGACCCGATCGGATTTTGAACTGATGGTGTGTACGCACATCAGACCATCAGGCCGCTTCAGCGGTGAACCGATGAAAACGGTCCGTCGGACCATTCTCATCGGATGGACCGGTCATGTGTACGCGGCCTTATAGTGTGTACAAGCCTTTAGTGTAGCTTCAACTACCTACACAGCAGATCTATCTGTTTAAATATACTTAATGTTTTCTTTGTGCAAACTCCTTCACAGAACTAAATATTTTGCCTCTCGAGGAAACTGTAGATGTGTATGTATCACAAGGTACTCTTAGGAAGAACACATGACTAATGTATTTTTTCTATGGACCCTGTTTGGGAAAAATGAATAGTCAAACATCATCTTCCCTTTTAATAAAAATAAACTTCCAGAAGTATTTTATACAGGAAAAATACATTTTTTTTTCAAATAAAATAAACACTCACATACTGTAGGTACAAGTGCATTTGCATCACATACCACCATTTTCATAAACCCGGAACTTAGTATGAAAAAAGAAAAATTGCCCGTTTCACTTTTTGTTTAAAGTATATGTAAGTCTGAACATTAAAATCTCACAATCTTTTTCAAATAAAAAAGTAATTTTCAATATTTTTTTTATATCTGCAGCTTTCATTAAATGAATTCATTGTGTTCTTTCCACAGAGGCCCTTGTTTAAGGCAATTTCTGTTATGGGGTGACAACCCTCTGTGCCTTCCAATTGTACTTCTGCTTTGTCACCCGTCACATAGAGTTATGTCTGTAAGTGTTTGGTTCAAGCCACATACTGTAATACTGTCATGGTCCACTGTTGCAACAATTAGAAAACTTGTCCTCCGAAATGCCATGAGGCCCTCCCTCAAGTGAATGCATGAATAACTGAAAATAGCAATGTGGCGATGCTGCCATTTGTAGGAAGGACTGGTTTAGCTGAGAGTAATTGAGGTCTGGTGGGGGCTCCTCTAGGTTACTCAGTAAGGTGAAATATTGTATTGATACAAAATGTCCCAAACATTATTTAATCTAGAGCCCAGAGGTCAATCTCTTCCCAGGTGTGGGTGAAACTACCATATTTTAGCAAGGTGGTATTGCTACCCTACATCCCTAAAAAAAATGGATTTATCTGTTTCTAACACTTGCTGGCAGTGTTCACAGGCTCCTGGCACCATGACCCATATTTGTGGTACAAGCCTTAAAATGTTACTATTTGTGAGTTTGACTCATTAATCTCATTCTCTTTGAAAGTGTGAAAGCCTAGTCGCTTCAGATAACCTCACATTGACTTCCCCCCCTTTTTTCCCTTCTATTTTCTCTCTTTTTTGCCCCTTCCTATTTCCTTCTTACAAATTTTCTCCTCATGTCCTCACTAAAAGATTGACCATATTACGTATTATCTACAAGACCATAATATTCGCTATGAAGATTGGGCCGGTGGGCCCAACCTTTTTCAAGTACCCTTTCCTTTTCAGTTGATAGTGTATCTGGAACTGTTTATTTGCTATAAACCACCTAAAAGGTTTTGATAATGTACCTTATAAGCATGCTCTGCTAATAATGTGTAACATTATCTTCCAATCTGCATTATCCTCCGTTTGTCCTAATCCAGAGCCAACATTTGAGCATATTTGCCTAACAAGCCTATCTTGTTTAAACTAAACTATAGCCCAGCTGAACATAACAAATTAAGACTCCTTTCACACCTGCGGACCGTATATCCGCTTTTTCATCCATCCGTCTGCGGATGAAAAAGGGACATACATTGGTCCCTATGAGATGTTCATCCGCTGACACCCGATCTCGTCCGCCTCCGCAATGCTCCGATTCTGCAGACGGAGGAAAACCCTATTTTTCCTTCCGGCTGCGGATTGGATTGGATGAACATGGACATACGGTCTGTGTTCATCCGAACCCCCCATAGGGGAGAGCGGAGAAAAGACAGGGCGGTCCCTGCACAGGTCCCGGCTCAGCGGCTCAGCGGGGATCAACGGAGCGATCCCCGCTGAGCATACAGAGGTTCACGGGGGAGATCATTACTGATTCGCCCAATGTGAAAAGGGCCTAAGAGGTAGCTACAAGGGATGCAGAAAGGGCAAGTACGACCAGGCCAATAAGATTGGTTGATCCAACCAAGATGGCTATTTGCCAGCTTTATGCTTACATTAACATTTCCCTGTCTTTTACATCCCCTTTACCTTTTATCCACTGTTTCAAACAAGAAAATAGGATATGGTTCTGTAAGCGTGTAGAAGGAGCTGAGCTCCGAGCGTGTAGCCTGTCATCCCATCCCCTTGGACTGTAATGATGCGTACACACGATTGGAATTTCTGACAACAAAACCGTGGATTTTTTTCCGACGGATGTTGGCGCAAACTTGTCTTGCATATACACGGTCGCACAAATGTTGCTCGGAAATTCCAAACGTCAAGAACGCGGTGACGTACAACACTAGGACGAGCCAAGAAAAATGAAGTACAATGATTCCGAGCATGCGTCAAATTAATTCTGAGCATGTGAAAATTTTTTGTGCATCGGAATTGGTTACACACAATCGGAATTTCCGACAAGAACTTTTGTTGTCGGAAAACGGAAATTCCGATTGTGTGTACGCGGCATTACAGTAATCCCGGAAGTATCCAGTCTGCCTGTGGCGTAATTTCCATAAGTTCCATGCTGGTTTCGTTCGGACGCCTTCCTGGTGGCCATGTGCTGCGGATACCCCAACCACACAGCCACGCATTGGAACCCATTGGAGTCCTTTCCGGACACTTGGAGCGCCAGGATCTTGTGAGTGTTTTAAGCTACCTTGCCCTTAAAAATGTAATTGTAATACTGCACTTAGGTGGCACTTCCTGTGTTCTCCCCAGGGCCACCATCGGGAATTATGGGGCCCCTTACACAGCTTCAGTCATGGGCCCCCTGGAGCAGAGAACGGGGGGGGGGGGGGGGGTGCTGCCGCCTGAGATTGAGAAGCCTTTTATAAATATAAAATATTTTTTTTTAAACGGGCAACCCCCCTTTGGGCCCTTTAATAAAAAATAAAAAAAAAGGGGGGTTGCCATCCAGGGCCCTGGGGACCTCTGGGCCCTTTAATAAGAAAAATATTTATAAAAAAAAGAAAGAAAAAGAAAAAAAAGAAATAAAATAATATAAAAAAAAAATGTGTTTATAAAAAAAAAGGGGGGGTTGCCATCTGGGGCCCTGGGCCCTTATATATATATATATATTTATATATAAAAAATATATATAAACAATGATTTTTTTTGATAAAAAAAGGGGGGGTTGTCATCTGGGGCCCTGGGGATCTCTGGGCCCCTGGGGACCTCCGGACCTCTAAAAAAAAAAAAATGGCCCTTTAATAAAAAAATAAAATAAAAATATATTGAAAAAAATATATATTTTTTTTATAAAAAAAAGAAATAAAAAAAAGAGGGGTTGCCTTTTTTTCTTTAAAGGGGGTTGCCATCCGGGCCCCTGGGGACCTCCGGGCCCCTTACAGGTGTACTGCCTGTACCCCCCTGATGGCGGCCCTGGTTCTCCCTTCTGTTATGCTTCATAATCTGGGTTTGTTCTTTACACAAAACTTACTAGCAAACGTTGCAGTAATGTTGATATGTCTGTAAAGATTCTCTTATTATCAAGGTCATGGTATAGCTAATATTAGTCAGTCACATTCAAATGAACCTGTTCTGTAATATTATATATCCAAGCAGCATGAAGCTGTTTGGATAAGAATCAAAATGTCTTCAACAATTTCAGGACAAGCCCAGTAGAATGTGACTAATTTCAACTAATTGCAGTAATATTCATCTTCAAAGGAGCAAGGGGACAACAATATAATCCTCTGTTGCTACTTTTTAATTTCCTATAGTCACTTACCTGGATAAGGTTTTCAGGTACTTTAGTTCTGAGCTCTGAATGCATCTACCGTAAATGCGGAGGTACTGAAAATGTCACTACACTGTCTAAACACACTTAACAATAGGGTACGAATACATAAGTACTTCTAAGTGCTTTACAATTCTGCATAAATTCTTGACATGTCAAAATATACATTAACATCATTTTTAAAAGTTCCACCTTTTTTCATTAAAAAGCAATCTTTAGGCTTTTTCAAGTTACTTTGCTTAGGTTGCGACAATGTCAGCAGTTTTTGGCAGAAGGGACAATTTCCTCAGTCCCCTCTCCTCATTGATCAGACTACAACACTGCAATTTTCTGAAGGTTCTGCCTATTAATAGCCAGGTAACATTGTTGTTGGCAATGAAAAGGGAACGCCAACAAGGTAAACTGATAATTAGCATGAATGTTAAAAGAATATTGTTCTATTGGACACAATATAGGGTCTGCTTTATATGCACAGCTACCACCAATCAATATATCAGTCGAGAGGCAGCATAGAAAAAGATATATAATTGTAGCACCCTCTAGTGTGCTATTAGTGGTAGTGCAGGTAAATTATAACTGGCCCAGGGAATAATGGAATTTGGGTCAGGGTTATTAGAGGTTAGGGCTGGATGACTCATCCTGGCAGCTCTCTGGTGCATCCCCCTGGTTCTAGAATGTTGTAGAATATTCTAGAAATTAGTGGGCGGAGGCAAGGGGGGTTGCCTTGCATATCAAGGGTCCCTTAGCCAATCCCCAGGAAGTGGGCCTGACAGGGAACTAAGGTGCCCTTAAATAGACATGAGCAATGCCATCCAGAGAGTTGGGAGGAAGATGGAGAAGCAGTGCTGGGGGAGTCTGTCGATAGCCCTTGAGGGACTCCAGCCAGGAATGGGTTTTACCTCGGGCTGGAGGTCGGGAGGCTGATCTGGAAGAATCCTACCATAGGGACAGTTGGAGGAAAGCTTTCTGGAAAGGCAGCAGGAGCAAAGAGAGACAGTGTGAGTAGATCAGCATGGTGCAGGAATAGACAAGGGGAGAGACTGCCAGCTGTAGCAGATCTCTCTGGAAGACAGCAGTGTGTCAAGTTTTCTTCCAACCCTGCCCTGGGAAATCTCCAGTGTGTGTCAGTTGGGTAGACTGGAAAGAAAAAGCAGTCAGATGGGCTGGTGAGGTGGCAGCCAGGTGTGCTGGCATTTCTGCAGGAAGTAGAAATGGGACCAGTGTCTACAAGAAAGCAGATGGTGTTGCAGGAAGCAGTTCACTCTACATGTGCTACTTTTCCCAAGTGACTGAGAGTTCCTAGCCTGCAGGGATGTGTGGTGAAGTCAGTGACTGGTGAGGCACTGGCTAGTATCAAAGCCAGCTATATAGTAAACTGATATAGTTGTCAAGTATGAGGCAGCGGCAGGGCCCAGGGCAGCTGCCCCTTTTGCCCTGCCTTAAAGACGGCCCTGCTTACACCTTGCAGAAATGGTTTCCTTGGGTTTCTAGGAGACTGTTTGCATGGAGTTTGCATGTTCTCCCCATGCTTGTGTGGGTTTCCTCCATATACTCCATTTTGCTTCCACATTCCAAAGATATGCTGGTAGGTTATTTGGCTTTTGTCCAAATTGGCCCCAGTGCGTGTGTGTGTATCTAAAAAGCCCAACTTTAGCCTTCTAGACAGACCTTGATACACTCTGTTGAGTGGCTAATGCAGCTTTGGTACTAATTTCAAACATGGAGGCACAGAAGTAAACATGGATCCAAGGCTTGACGTGCACCGAAGAGCTCAACGTGGTCATTATAGTGAGATGGCATGGGATATACAGCATATACTGTACTTTTTATAATCTGACTACACCACTTTAAAGCACACCCAATAAGCTACACTTTGCCATGACACATTACACACCGCAAAACAATCATTGCCCACAAGTAGGGATGAGCCGAACACCCCCCCGTTCGGTTCGCACCAGAACCTGCAAACAGACCAAAAGTTTGTGTGAACTTTAGAACCCTGTTAAAGTCTATGGGACTCGAACGTTTGAAATCTAAAGTGCTAATTTTAAAGGCTAATATGCAAGTTATTGTCCTAAAAAGTGTATGGGGACCCGGGTCCTGCCCCATGGGACATGTATCAAAAAGTTTTAAAAACGGCTGTTTTTTTGGGAGCAGTGATTTTAATAATGCTTAAAGTGAAACAATAAAATTGAAATATTCCTTTAAATTTTGTACCTAGGGGGGTGTATAGTATGCCTGTGAAGCAGCGCATTATTCCTGTGTTTAGAACTGTCCCTGCACAAAATGTAATTTCTAAAGGAAAAAAGTCATTTAAAATCACTCGTGGCTATAATGAATTGTCGGCTCCCGGCAATACAGAGAAAAGTCATTCATAAAAAAAAAATGTGTGGGGGTCCCCCCAAATTCAATTACCAGGCCCTTAAGGTCTGGTATGGATATTAAGGGAAACCCTGCGTCAATAAAAAAAATATGGTGTGGAGTTCCCCCCAAAAATCCACACCAGACCCTAATTGAATTTGGGAGGACCCCCACTCATTTTTTTTTTTTTAGGAATGACTTTTCTCTGTTTTGCCGGGAGCCGACAATTCATTATAGCCGCAAGTGATTTTAAATTACTTTTTTCCCCTTCAGAAATGACACTTTATGCAGGGACAGTTCTAAGCACGGGAAACAAGCGCTACTTTACATGCATACTATACACCCCGTAGGTACGAAATTTAAAGGAATATTTCACCTTTATTGTTTCACTTTAAGCATTATTAAAATCGCTGCTCCCGAAAAAACTGCAGTTTTTACAACTTTTTTTTTGCATTGATACATGTCCCCTGTGGCAAGACCCGGGTCCCCAAACACTTTTTAGGACAATAACTTGCATATTAGCCTTTAAAATTAGCACTTTAGATTTTAAACGTTCGATTCCCATAGACTTTAACAGGGTTCTTAAGTTCACACAAACTTGCCGCGAACACCCCAAACAGGCAATGTTCGAGTCCAACATGAGTTTGACTCGATTTCGAAGCTCATCCCTACCCACAAGTTATCTCTGTTTAAAAACAGAATATGACTGGACAGGGAAGTTTTAAAATCAGACTTGATTTTTGCTTTTACAGAGTTTTTTTTTCCGGAGATTAAACCATTTAGTCGCCTCCACATCCGCATACTAAGACTACAAGGAAATCAAACAAAGAGTAATCTCAAATATGATTTGATCCATAACTAGATACTGTAAATAGATTTCTAAATATTTACTTAAACCATTTATTTGCACAATTCCAAATGTCAAATTACATTAGTATAACCTTAGGCCAGTTTTCGATTAAGGATTAAGAGGCTCTTGTGCATGAGGTGGTAAAACAGGTGTTTGAGCCGCAGTTTTACTGGCCTTCAACCGCCCACTTAAAATGACCATACAGTCAGTGGGGACTGTTCACAGCAACGAAGGTCAAGGTTCGCCTCCGGGCCACAGCACATCTAACCACTTGCCGACCGCCTTCCGCATATATACTTTGGCAAAGTGTCTCGGCTGCGCAAACCGACGTACCTGTACGTCGGACCGTACATGTGGTAGCGTGGGTGCACACGGTACAGAGAGGCAGAATGGGGATCTGCCTATGTAAACAAGGCGGAGCCCCTTTCTGATAGGGGACAATACTGAGATCTGCTGTTCCTCGTGATATGGAACAGCAATATCTGTGTTGTCCCAGTGGACCCATCCCCCACACAGTCAGAACACATCCAGGGAACACAGTTAACCCCTTGATCACCCCCTAGTGTTAACCCCCTTGCTTGCCAGTGACATTTATACATTGATCAGTGCATTTTTTTAGCACTGATCACTGTAATAATATCACTGGTCCCTAAAAAAGTGTCACTTGGGTTCAGAATTGTTGCAGTCCTGCTAAAAATCGCAGATTGCTGCCATTACATATATTTATATTTTCTAAATACTCTTTTTTGTTTATAGCACAAAAAATAAGCCAGCATGGGAGATCAAATGCCACCAAAAGAAAGCTCTATTTGTGGTAAAAAAAAAGAACATCAATTATGTTCGAGTACAATGTTGCACGACCGCGCAATTGTCAGTTAAAGTGACAGCAAAAAATACCGCATGTACCCAGAGGTGGGGGACGCCGGAGAGACTTGGAAATACTCTTTCGGATTCAGTCGGAAACCTTCGGAATGGCTCGGGAACTGAGTATTTCTGAGTATTTCTGAATGGCTCCGAGTGTCACCGGCCCCCCCCCGCACCTCTGGCCAAATTAAATATTGCACACCGCAGAGGCTTGAATCCTGCTCGTTCTGCGAAACAACACTCGCAAACCGAGTCAGGATTTTGAAAAAAAAAAGCTTGCATTGCAAAATGCTCGTTAACCGCGCTACACGCAATCCAAGGTTCCACTGTATTAGTAAATCAACCCCATTATTTCAAAGCTGTAACCTGGGGCATTTTAAGGTGCATAGTGAATTTTATTGAAAAGGTGAACTTTAAATTGTGGTAGGTATAACTACCAGCAAGTTTTAGTTATATTATTCTGTCATCAACCCAATAAAATTTGGGTTCCGGCTGATAGTGGAGGATCCTGCACTGACTATGGAAAGACTTGGCAATAAGGGTCAGCTGACCCACAACTACCCTTGCCATGTCTCCTGTTTGAAGCAAAACCATTGTCATCATATACAGTGTACATGGGAATGTTGGGAAGAGTTTAGGAAGCTTAAAGTTCAGACACAGATCAGCGATTTTTCGGGTCTATGTGTATGTGTGGGGTGGAACTTAACTTAGGATTCATGGATAGCAGATAGTTTCATCTTTAGAGATTTCAGGGGCCTGGATTCACGTAGAGCGGCGTATCTTTGAGCGGGCATAGCGCATCTCATATGCGCTACGCCAACGTAACATAGACCAGTATTCACAAAGCACTTGCTCCCTAAGTTACGGCGGCGTAGCGTAAATGGGCCGGCGTAAGCCCCCCTAATTCAAAGTAGGAAGGTAGTGGGCGTGCTGTATTAAAATTAAGCGTTACCCCATGTAAATGAAGGGCTTAACGAATGGCGCATGCTCAGAATTACGTCGCATATACTCCCTAAGATACGACGGCTCAATGCGTTCGACGTGAACGTAACCTACGCTCAGCCCCATTCACGTACTACTTACGTAAACAACGTAAAATACGATGGCTGTTCTGATGTCCATACCCTAACATGACTTACACCTGCTATTGAGGTGGTTTATCTTTACGCCGGAGGTACGCCTTACGGTACGCCTTACGGGCGTAAGTACGTTCGTGAATCAGCGTATCTAGGTCATTTACATATTCGACGCGTAAATCAATGGAAGTGTAAACACACAGCTGCCGGTCCTGTCAGGGGGAGAAATGCTGATCTTCTGTTCATACAATGTATGAACAGAAGATCAGTCATTTCCCCTAGAGAGGCCACCCCCCCTACAGTTAGAACACACCCAGGGAACATACTTAACACCTTCCCCGCCCCCTAGTGTTAACCCCTTCACTGCCAGTGGCATTTTTATAGTAATCCAATGCATTTTTATAGCACGGATCGCTATAAAAATGCCAATGGTCCCAAAAATGTGTCAAAGTGTCCGAAGTGTCCGCCATAATGTCGCAGTGCCGAAAAAAAACCCGCTGATCGCCGCCATTACTAGTAAAAAAAAATATTAATAAAAATGCCATAAAATTACCCTCAATTTTGTAAACGCGATAACTTTTGCGCAAACCAATCAAACGCTTTTTTTTTAATGAAAAATATGTAGATGAATACGTATCGGCCTAAACTGAGGAAAAAAAATGTTTTTTATATATTTTTGGGGGATATTTATTATAGCAAAAAGTAAAAAAATATGATTTTTTTTCAAAATTGTCGCTCTATTTTTGTTTATAGCGCAAAAAAATAAAAACCGCAGAGGTGATCAAATACCACCAAAAGAAAGCTCTATTTGTGGGAAAAAAAGGACGCCAATTTTGTTTGGGAGCGACGTCGCACGACCGCGCAATTGTCAGTTAAAGCGGCGCAGTCCCGAATCGCAAAAAGTGCTCTGGTCTTTGGGCAGCAATATGGTCCGGGGGTTAAGTGGTTAAAAATAAGAAAATTATACAAAAATAAAAAAAGTAAAGCAACAAGCTACAAAAAAATAAGTGATAAAGTAATAACAAGAAAAAAAAAAGAAATTGCAATTAGGGGCACAGTGAGGCGGCAATTGGGGTGTGCGTGAGGCGGCAATTGGGGGCACAGTGAGGCAGCAATTGGGGGCACAGTGAGGCGGCAATTGGGGGCACAGTGAGTGAGTGTGATTGTTTTAACATACAATTATTTAAAAAAGAAGAAAAGTCATTTTCGGTTTCGGTTTCGGCCTGACATTTTTTTTTATTTCGGTTTCGTTTCGGTTCTGAAATTTCCATTTCGGTGCACCTCTAATTGTAATGAATAGGAGGCAGTTTTAAGACACTTTACAGGTGCTACAACGCCTGAAAACTGCCTCAGTGTGGAAGGGGTCTAATACCGTCGTTTTTTTTTTCTTTCTTGTGAGTAGAGTCATCTTTAAATCCCTACATATGTGTCTAGTCATTTTTTCTATTCTGCATCGTCTATAATTTTCCAATCTGAAAGCAATCCAGATTTTATAATTGTCAGCACCGGGGCTGAACAATCGTTCATTTATGAGATTCTTCTCAGCTAACAAGAAAAAAACCCACAAGACGTTAGCTGAGTGACGCAGATGGTGTAATTTGTGGGCACGGATTCTGCTCCAGAGTCTGCAGCTGGAAGCCGTGATAACCCAGCAGCACCTCCTAAGTATTTTATCAAATCTCTGCAACACACAAAAATAGGTTTTACTATTCCAGTGCCCTCCAGCTGTATTAAACACTGTGCAGCTCAGAGCACTCAAGCAGCATGTGTTTACCCGTGCATGTGTCGTGCACACAACATAGAGCCCGAGGACTGTGCTGTTTATTTTGCAGTTCATATATCCCGTGGTTATTCTTGAGAAATTAGGGCATGTCCCGCTGTTGTAAATAATATGGTGCTAACAATAGAAACGTTTCTAGTTACTGAAGTGACTGATTGTAGCGGGGGGCTCTCTCTACTTTTGCAGTGCCCACTTACGTATGAGATAAGTCACTATACTGAAAGACTTCTTGATTAGACATTATCAGGGCTGTATATGTGATTTCAAGCTGAAAATAGGGCTGAGGATTTAAGAAACATCTAGGTTCTAAAAAATAAAAAAATGAAAGAAATCCGGTCACCTAGACCATTCAGGGAACACATACCTCCCAACTGTCGCTGATTTCGAGGGACTGTCCCTGATTTGGAGCAATGTCCCTCTGTCCCTCATTCTCCTCATTTGTCCCTCATTTTGGTCTGATCTATACAGATGTATATAAAATGCACTTTTTATCTATCAAAAAGTGTTTCCTAGTGCTAAACCTTTCATCTGATTTCTAAATTGCTGCATTTGTAAATTCCAAAAGCCAATATAAAGAAATAGTAGTGGTAAAGCACTTTTTTTTGTACAATTCTCCTTTAAGGGGGCGTGGCAAGGGGTGTGTCCTATGCCTACATACTTTTGCTGATAGGTGTCCCTCATTCCCATCTCAGAAAGTTGGGAGGTATGGGGAACAGACAGGATCACTTTAACCACTTCAGCCCTGGAAGGATTCGCCCCCTTAATGACCAGGCCATTTTTTGCTATACGGCATTGCGTTACTATAACTGACAATTGTGCAGTCATGTGACTTTGTAACGAAACAAAATGTATGTCCTTTTTTTCCCCACAAATAGAGATTTCTTTTGGTGATATTCGATCGCGTCTGAGGTTTTTATTTTTTGCGTTATAAACAAAAAAGTCTGTAAATTTTGAAAAAAAAACAATATTTTTTACTTTCTGCTATAATACATGTAGCGCTCACCCCCGAAGGAGCCGCTGGTTTGTTTTTGGGATCGGCATATTGAGTTACCTTGATATGGCCCAGGAGTGCAGTGGTAGGAAACAAACAGTGAGCGAAGGTCCAGATAGTGAATAAAGTTTTTTTCCAATGCTTTATTTTGCAGGCCAACATAGCCAACATCAACATAAATTGGGAATGACAAGGTTGATGAAGAGAGAGAGGGACAGAACTTTGCAGTATCAGGCCTGGAAATTAAATGGAGCAGTCAGTACTGCTCTGTATAGTACCAATTTGTAACTCGTCGCCACTCTAACTGAGTGGGTAAAGTGCCCCCGGGCAGTGCCCCCCGTGACGTTTCTATAGGCCTGGCAGCCGTGATGTCACTTAGGATTTCTGGGAGGAAACAGTCCTGGCTCTAGGGCCTATTACAATAACTGAGCTAGGTAGATAAACGGAACGAATCCTCCCAGTAGATTTCTGCATTGGTCACCAGATGACAGCAAGCATACCTGTCAGTACTCTGGTCACCGGATCCCCAATTGGTTTGTTCAGGCTCTGTTGGACGACCTGCCTCCGGGTCCTCCTCAAACCGACTCCCCAATCGTACGGCACCCAGCCTGGGATCCTTTTAGTAGAACCGGGAACCCAGCAAGTAAATGAGGTCGCCTTGTGCCTCCGGGTGAGGGTTTTCGTAGCCTGCAACTTTGGCCAGGTGGGCCACACCGACGGGGTCCATGGATGCACGCACCCTGAAGGTGGATGCCGCACCTGGAACGGAACACCGCTAAGATTTTAGAACACATGACACCTGTCACAGATATACCCTTCCCCAGCATGCCTTGCGAGGAGAAACTTCTAATTGGCTGCTGGGGAAAACTTGCTCTGCCAGAACCCCTCTGGCGCCAACTGCTGGCCAGGGATGATATTGCATCCCTGGACCACAGACTGACCCAGTGGACATTTCTGGAATGACAGAAGTCCAAAAATTTAAACAAATAGTGAATGGGAGCAAGGTAACTCTCCCATTCCCCACTAACTTTAGCGTAGTGCCCATACTGAAAGTAAGGGGGCGCTACATACATATCCAAAAAAATAACACACAAGTGTAGCACTACCCCCAGAGGAGCTGCTGGTTGTTTTGGGTGGCACATTTACCTTGTGGCTCTTCTGAATTCCTAGGGGTGCATGGTGCATATAGTAGAAGTAAAGGAATGTCCAGACAGGTGCTCTTTGCTGTGCTGTTTATTACCCAACCGGGTAAAAACAATAAAACTTGTGGTGAAGAAAGTAAAGTTGAAGGAAGAAAGGAAAATAGCAAATTCAGGCGTAGTGATAGGGAAACAGTCCTGCTCCCAAACGTAACACTACTCTGCGCCACTCCTGCCTGCGTGGTTTTAGCATACCCGGACAGGCCTCTCTCACTGACCTGGCAGCTGGAGTATCACTCGAACCCTTGTAGGATAAAGTCTCTGCCACAGACCCTCCTTGGTGAACTTGAGCTTGAGAAAAAGTCTCTGCCACAGACCCTCCTTGGTAAACGTCAGGGACACACCTCTGCCACAGGCCCTCTCTGATTGTAGTTACGGAGGCAATCCTCCTTAAAGAGGAGTTCCACCCAAATTTGAACTTTCGGTTATCCCACTCCTCACCCCCTTACATGCCACATTTGGCATGTAATTTTTTTTGGGGGGGGGGAGTGGGGGCTTCAGGAAGAGTGGGACTTCCTGTCCCACTTCCTCCTTCCTGTAGGCGACTAAGCTTAATCGCCTACAGGAAGGGGCTGCTGTAGGCGATCGCCTAGGACACGTCACAGGTCCTAGGCGATCTCCTGGCCAATTACACGGCGCAGCGCCGGGCCGCGCCGCTCATGCATGCGCAGTGCCGCTCGCGCATGCGCAGTGGGTGCCCGGCCGTTAAGCCGAAAGCTGTCACGGCCGGGTGCCCACACTGAGAATGAAGACGCCGGCCGGGGAGGGGGGGAGAGGAGCGGAGCCCCGGCCGGCGCGTCGCTGGAGCGCTGGAGCAGGTAAGTGTCTGTTTATTAAAAGCCAGCAGCTACACTTTTTGTAGCTGCTGACTTTTAATAAACATACAAATTGGCTGGAACTCCCCTTTAAATGAATTACACCTGGATCTCCTTCTTAATGTCGCCCAGGTACCGACTGACAGGTGATCAATCCTTCAGTGTCCGGCTACCTTGATCCCTGGTAGTTTGTCGAGGCCTTTTTGGATCGCCAGCCTCTCAATGGCGCTCCTCAGACGGACTCCCCACCGAACAGCAATACAGCTTGGGATACTTAAAGGTGGGAACCCAGTCGCTCACTGGGTCCCCGTCACCGCTCAGATATTCCAGGCAAACAATGCCTCCGGAACCAGGAACACTGCGTGGCACGCACGCCCCGGCCAGGTAGGCCATAGCGCCGGGGCGCCGTGATGTGGCCACCCTAAAGGTGGGTGCCACACTGGACGAAGGAGAACCCAGAACCAATCGCGTCTGCCCCATAAATACCCTCCCCCTGTATGCACAGCAAGGCCAAACCCTCCTGATTGGCTGCTGGGGAAGACCCAAACCTTGACTCCACTGCTGCCACCTACTGCACAGGGGTGGGAAGAACACCCCAGCACAGCCGAATGAGCCCACAGCACAGCCAAGCTGAGACAGCACCGGTACCTAAAGTAACCAGGCGCTACACAAGGAATGGACATTCTAAAAATCATTCCAAACTAAATGAATAAGAAAGTCCCACGTGATAATAATCATTCGATATGAGAAGAACAGGGAAGTCTAACTTAATATATAAAGAAGTGAAGGCAGATCTAGTCTAAAGACCTAGATCTAGTCCAAAGCAAACAAATGGAAAGTGAATCCACTAGAGGGGTGCTCCCCATCTAGCCGGCTGCCCAGAATTGTCGGAGTGCCACTAGGTTCTTTGGAGTTTCCACTGGAGATATCCCGGGTTTCTTCCATCTTCTAGGCCACGTATCTGGCTATCGATCTGGCTATCCAAGCTCATATGATCCGCCGTCGCTGACATACGGGTCCATCAGTTGCGGTAAGGGTACCCATTCTTACTACACTAGAGAATATTGATTTCTTTATTGGATGTCCTGCCCATTGGCTTATATTGACCTATTTGAAGAGCACCATTCATCATTGTGAACTCACTCTTAATTTGTTTGCTTTGGACTAGATCTAGGTCTTTAGACTAGATCTGCCTTCACTTCTTTATATATTAAAGCGGGGGTTCACCCTAAAAGAAATTTCTAACATTACATTGAGCTGACTTCTGACACTGACAGTATGCTGATCTTTTTTTTTTCTTTTTGCCGTACATACCGCTTTATCGCTATTTTACCCCCCGGCTTCCGGGTAATGAATCCCGCGGGAGTGGGCGTTCCTATTCACAAGCTAAGTGATTGATATGATGACAAAAGCTTCCCACCAGCGCATACGGCGCGTCACGAGTTGCCGAAAGAAGCGGGACTGCGAGTCGGCTCTATACGGCGCCTGCGCACCGACGTTCGGCTTCTTTTGGCAACTCGTGATGTGCCGTGTGCGCTGGTGGGAAGCTTTTTTCATCACGTCAATCACTTAGCCTGTGAATAGGAACGCCCCCTTCCGCTGGATTCACTACCCGGAAGCCGGGCGGTAAAATAGCGCTAAAACTGTATGTACGGCAAAAAAAAAAAAAAGATCAGCATACTGTCAGTGTCAGACGTCAGGGAAATTTAGGGTGAACCCCCGCTTTAAATTGGACTTCCCTGTTCTTCTCATATTGAATGAATATTATCACATGGGACTTTCTTATTCATTTAGTGTTGAATGATTTTAAGAATGTCCATTCTTTTGTGTGTTTTCACATTTCCATCCACCAATATGTATTCTTCTACATATTTTTGGTAAAATAAAAAAACAATAAGCATATATTGATTGGTTTACGCAAAAGTTATCACGTCTACAAAATAGGGCATAGATTTATGCCATTTTTATTATTATTTTTTTTACTGGTAATGGCGATGATCAACAGAGTATCTGCAGAGGCGCATTGCGGGCGGTATTAACCCTTTATCGGCCGCTAGCAGGGGTTAATACCGCACCGCTAGCAGCCAATTTCCCGCGGCAATCCCCACGGTATAGCGCCGCAATTTTTAGCGGCGATATACCGCCACCACGGCTCCCGTTCCAATGTGAAAGGGGCCTTAGTGAATGAATCCCTTTTCGTTATCCAGGACTTGCTGGCAATTTAATTGGTGCTTATGCCCCATACTTCAAGAATTTTCGAGAAAAGCTTTTCCAGGTGTATGACCTCACCAGATTTAACATTATCTCTGGGGTTTTGCTTCTTCTGTGATTCTGGGATCAACAGCACTAATAAAACACTAAATTATTTTGGTTTTCTTTTCCTTTCAACTGCAAGACTTGCGTTTCATAGGCCCTGAAAACCCAAAGGTTCCTTTAGAATGGGCTATCACTCTGGATTCTCTTGTGAATTATAAGCAGTTTATAATGTCTGACAATGGAAAATATGACCTATTTAGGTGCATATGACTCTGCTGGATTAACTTCAGAGAATCACATACATCAAAGAAATTCTGTAATCCCTCTTTCCTTGGCATTGCTTCCTGTTTCAATATGAACTGTGAAGTCATCGATGATGTTTAGTATCAAGCTTGTATTTTTATCCTTTCTACACAATAGAAGTCTTCGCCAGCTTTGAATGTGGCTACTTCTCTGCTCCATTTTATTTTTATTTTTTTTCCTTCTCCCCTGTATTAATCTTTATTTCTCTTTTTTTCAAGTTGTTCTCTATTTCTTTTCACTTATGCACTCCTTTTATTTTAATGGTTGATCCCATTTGATGTAAACCATGTAATAAGTGTTATGCTATGCAAGTGTTAGCCATAAACAGTTAAAATCTCGGCCGGTTTAGCAGGCAAGATTCGAACCATGTATGGGCAGGCTGAATGTACCTAAATTGATCCATTGATCAACTTGGGTACAACCAGTCTGCCGGATTTAACATGCGATTATTGCTAGCTTCTGTTATAACCGCTAGCAATAATCACTGGCCCAGATTCTCAAATGACTTACGACGGCGTAGCGCCATGTACGCCGTCATAAGTACGAATGAGAGCCGTCGTATCTATGCGGCTGATTCTTAGAATCAGTTACGCATAAATTTGGCTAAGATACGAGCGGCGTAAGTCTCTTACACCGTCGTATCTTAGGCTGCATATTTACGCTGCCCGCTAGGTGGCGCTTCCGTAGATTTCCGTGTTGAATATGCTAATGAGCTAGATACGCCGAACGTACGTGCGCCCGGCGTAGCAAGATACGTTGTTTATGTAAGACATACGCCGGCGTAAAGTTACCCCTCATAAAGCAGGGGTAAGTCATGTTAGGTATGGACGTCGGAAACGTCGGAACAGCGTCGTGTTTTACGTTATTTGCGTAAGTCGTCCGTGAATAGGACTGGATGTAAGTTACGTTCTCGTCGACTAGGCATTGAGCTGGCGTAATTTAATTTGAAAATACTGAGCATGCGCGCGCATGCGCCGTTCGAAAAAAGTGTAATTTACGTGGGGTTATGATTAGTTTACATAAAACACGCCCCCCCTGTTCCTCATTTGATTTAGGCGCGCTTACGCCGGCACATTTACGCTACGCCGCCGTAACTTTAGACGCAAGTGCTTTGTGAATACAGCACTTGCCTCTCTAAGTTGCGGCGGCGTAGCGTAACTACGATATGCTACACCCGCCTACATTTACGCCGCTGACTGTAAATCTGGCCCACTGTGTTTCCCTGCCAACTCCACCCCCCCCTCCCGTTGGGAGAACACAATGGAGGGATTCCCCTGTCAACACTGTCGTGGTTGCAGGAAAGAAATTTGCTCCGTCTATGTCTGGCTTTTGTCAACAAATTCCTCAAATACCTACATAGGCTGACTCCGGAGCATGGAGACACTTAAAAGATGGCACTATACAGTGGTTTTATAACCACTTCAGCCTCGGACCATTTGGCTGTCAAATGACCGGGCCACTTTTCGCGATTCGGCACTGCTTCAATTTAACTGACAATTGCGCGGTCGTGCGACGTGGCTCCCAAACAAAATTGACGTCCTTTTTTTCCCACAAATAGAGCTTTTGTTGGTATTTGATCACCTCTGAGGTTTTTATTTTTTGCACTATAAACAAAAATAGAGCGATTTTGTTTTAAAAAAAAAAGCAATATTTTTTACTTTTTGCTATAATAAATATCCCCCCCCCCCCAAAAAAAAAAAATATATATATAATATAATATATATATATATATAAATTCCTCAGTTTAGGCCGTATTATTCTACATATTTTTGATAAAAAAATGGCAATAAGCCTATATTGATTGGTTTGTTCAAAAGTTATAGCGTCTACAAAATAGGGGGAAGTTTTATGTCATTTTTATTACTCCATTTTTATTTACTAGTTATGGCGGCGATCTGCAATTTTTATCGTGACTGCGACATTATGGTGGACACATCGGACACTTTTGACGCTATTTTGGGACCATTCACATTTATACAGTGATCAGTGCTATAAAAATGCACTGTTACTGTATAAATGTGACTGACAGGGAAGGGGTTAACCAGTAGGGGGCGGGGAAGGGTTTAAGTGTGTCCTAGGGAGTGATTCCAACTGTTAGGGGGCGTGGCTTACTGTGACACATCACTGATCGCTGCTCCCTATTAAGGGGGCAAATGATGAGTGTTGTGTCACTAGGCAGAACAGAGAGATGCCTTGTGTGCAAAGGCATCCCCCTGTTCTGTCGTTCTGTGACCCGTTCGTGGGACACCGGTGGACAGCGAGTCCGCGGGTCCTGCGGGCACGTGTGCCCGCTAGGCGGCAGATTCAAAGCAACGTATGCAATATAAAGCAACGCCTGTGTTTACGCTTTAACGAGGGGGAAAAAAACGCGCATGCTCAGAAGCAAGTTATGAGACAGGGAAATTAGCATAAGCAGCCCAAAGGGTTGCGCCATTCAAATGGAACTTCCGTTGTACGTGTTGTACGTCACCGCGCTTTGCTCGAGCAGTTTTTTTCACGATCGTGTGTATGCAAGACAGGCTTGAGAGGAATCACATCGAGAAAAACATATTTTTTTTCAATTGACATGAATATCGGTCGTCGTATGTATGCGGCATAAGGATGTTTGCTTTAGAGGTTATCCCGTTTTTCTAAGAGAACGGGTGGTCTTTACCATTAGACAGCATTTACTGGCTGCATTTTCGAATAATTAATTTTCATTTTTATAATTGAATTTTGGACTTACAATTTTAGCAACCCAGTTGGAATATTCCCCCAGCAACAGAGACTATGCGTATCTTGCTAAATCTGTTTATACGTGGTAGAATAAAACACAACACTCTATTCCACCAGCAGACACATTTTAATCAATATCATATTAATGGGTAAAGTGAGAACTGAAGTGAGCCACTGAAACATCTTTGTACCCCTGTCGAGCTTGCTGCCGAATTACAGTACTCGGAAATTAGTTGATGTAGTAATAATCATTAATATATTCAGTTCTGGAGAGCCTATAATTAACTGTACTGAATGATGGGAACTGCTCAGCAATGCTGAAGACATATGTAAAATAAATGCTGCTTCCAATTCAAATGCTTATTTATTAAAAGTAAAATAACGAAATACTCAAAATATGTGTCATCTTTCTCCTTTGGACAAAATCACAGATAAGCTCTCCTCCCAAACTGTTTGGGTGGAATTGGTTATAAGGCTGTCCAAATTGGCCCTAGTATGAGTATGTATGTACACTAAGGGCCAGATTCTCAGTCGAGATACGACGGCGTATCTCCAGATACGCCGTCGTATCTCTGCGTTGTGCCGTCGTATCTATGCGCCTGATTCTTAGAATCAGTTACGCATAGATATCTGTTAGATCCGACAGGCGTAAGTCTCTTGAGTATGCAAATTAGCTAGATACGCGAAATTCCCGAACGTACGCCCGGCCGACGCAGTAAAGTTACGCCGTTTACGTTCGGCTTTTCCCGGCGTATAGTTACCCCTGCTATATGGTGGCGTAAGTGCGGCGTAACAATGTTAAGTATGGCCATCGTTCCCGCGTCGAAATTTGAAAAAGTTACGTCGTTTGCGTAAGTCGTCCGTGAATGGGGCTGGACGTCATTTATGTTCACGTCGAAACCAATGACATCCTTGCGGCGTACTTTGGAGCAATGCACACTGGGAAATTCCACGGACGGCGCATGCGCCGTTCGGGAAAAACATCAATCACGTCGGGTCACACAACATTTACATATAACATGCCCCCCTGTTCCAAATTTGAATTAGGTGGGCTTACACCGGCCGATTTACGCTACGCCGCCGCAACTTACGGAGCAAGTGCTTTGAGAATACAGCACTTGCCCGTCTAAGTTGCGGAGGCGTAACGTAAATCAGATACGTTACGCCCGCACAAAGATACGCGATCGGACGTGAATCTGGCCCTATATTGTCAAAAGTATTAGGACGCCTGCCTTTAGACGCACATAAACTTTAATGGCACCTCAGTCTTATGCTGGCCATACACTATATGAAAATGAATGGGCACAAAATCAATAATCGTTGGGACGTTTTTGAGCCGAAAAAACAAAGGACACATTTGGAAATTTTCGCTCGATCGAACCATAAATCGGAAGGTTAATGTGTTTCTCGTCCGAACTTTCTGCACTAGGTATATGTAAAAAAAATTTTTTTTTTTATTTTAAAATTATTATTTATGTCCACTGAACGATTTATCGGTCATTACATGATGGCACTATCGTTTGCGCTCACGACCGAACGTTCGGCCAATTTTTCGTGGAGTGTAATCAATATTGAGATTGAAATCATTTGGTGGAGGGGGGATTGTGGTGTGCGGTTGTTTTTCAGGGGTTGGTCTTGGCCCCTTAGTTCCAGTGAAAGGAACTCTTTAGGCATCAGCATACCATTTTGGACAATTTCATGCTCCCCACTTTGTGGGAATCCTGACCTCAACCCGATAGAACACCTTTGGGATGAATTAAAGCAGAGACTAATCAAACATCAGTGCTTGACCTCACAAATGCACTTCTGGAAGAATGGTCAAACATACCCATAGACACAGTCCTAAACCTTTTGGAAAGCATTTCCAGAAGAGTTGAAGCTGTTATATCTGCAAAGGGTAGGTCAACTTAAAGGAGTTGTAAATTAATTTTTTTTCACCTTAATGCATTAAGGTGAAAAAACATCTGGTGTTGCCGGCCTCCCCCAAGCCCCCGTTTTACTTACCTGACCCGTCGAAAGTCCCGCGCGGTCCCGATATTTTCTTCGTCGCTTAGCCTGGCCGCTGATTGGCTAGAGCGCTGCTGTCAATCACATCCAGTGACGCGGCGTGCCGAAGGGGCGGGCCGAGTGATACAATGACCTATGGCCGCTCGCTGTATCACGGGAGCCCGCCCGCAATTACTGGCCACCATGCGAGCTCTCGCATGACTGTGGTGAGTAATTGCGGGGGGGACAGCCACCGAGGGACCCCAGCAGACGTGGATCGGGGCCAGTCCAAGGCCGGAAACCGGGGGGGAGGGGTGGTGTATGTGACGCAGGCCTTTTTTTGACCGGGTTGTGACCTACATACACTGACGGTAGTGACCTACATACACTGACGGTAGTGACCTACATACACTGACGGTAGTGACCTACATACACTGACGGTAGTGACCTACATACGCTGACCTACATACACTGACGGTAGTGACCTACATACACTGACGGTAGTGACCTACATACGCTGACCTACATACACTGATGGTAGTGACATACATACACTGACGGTAGTGACCTACATACGCTGACCTACATACACTGACGGTAGTGACCTACATACACTGATGGTAGTGACCTACATACACTGACCTACATACACTGACCTACCTACACTGACCTATCTGACTGACCTACCTGACCTACTAACACTGACCTACCTGACCTACATACACTGACGGTAGTGACCTATATACACTGACTTACCTACACTGACCTACATACGCTGACATTTACTTACACTGTCTGACCTACCTCAGCTCAGTCGTGGTGTGCGGTGTCACGGCATGCAGTTAGTCATTACGTCAGTCGTCAGATGAGGAGTCAAGAAATAGAGGAGAGTCAAGGAGGAGAGGAGAGCCAAGGAGGAGAGGAGAGCCAAGGAGGAGAGGAGAGCCAAGGAGCCTGGAGGGGAGGAGAGCCGAGAAGCCTGAAGGGGAGGAGAGCCGAGGAGGAGAGGAGAGCTGAGGAGGGGAGGAAAGGAGAGCCACCCGCCCAAGAGGGGATGTGGCGCCGCGGCCGCATTGTAATTCCCGCTTTCTGGAGCCTGCAGCGCCTATGATGGACGTCACACATCCCGTGGCCCCATCATTGGACCAGTGGGACGTCCATCATAGGCGTTGCGCAGGCTCCATAAGGCGGGACCTGCTATGGCATTCGGCCACATTTGGCGGCGCTCGGGATCAGATCAGTCCCGGCATTCGTCGCTCACTCGGGGCTAAGAATCGAGACCTGCAATCATGAGACTCAGGGCTTTTTGGGGACCCATTCGGGGCTCCAGTCCCCCCTAGCCCTAACCCCTCCAAACGCCCCTGAGTACATGATTTCCATACTAAGAGATATTTATGCACACATCGCTTTTGACTCTTTATAGTTAGAGTCCATTATTTCTGGTAGGAAGGCATTTTTTATCTTTCGGTGGAGGCGCCCTTGTTTGACCTCTTTGCTTGTACCTACATCCAATATTGATGCACATATTGGGAGTCTATATACAGTGGAGTTTTCATGTCTGGGACTTTTTACGGCATGTCTTAAATGGACCACTCATCAAATGGAACTCACTTTCTTTGACACATTAGAGTTGCTTTTCAATTTTTATCACATTGTATTATAAATTGATTGTCAGCATGGCAAATCCAATCTTCCATACCTTCAATTTTACACAGATAAATTCAGCTTATTATTTAAAGCCCAGATGAATAGGATATTGTAAACCCAAAAAATGTGTTGGATAAGATTGCAACAATCAATTAAAGTACCTTTAGATAAGCAGCATTCATCTATTTTTTCCTGTATAAGGCTTTGCTTCCCCAGGCTTGGGTAAACCGTTTTGGTGGCATCATATTTGAAATCCACTATAGAGTACATAAAGACCTTTTTGAGTCATTAAAGTGAGCAGCAAATGTCTTACATTTCTGTAATATATGATGATTTTTGGTTTACACCAAGATTTTTTTAAATTCCCTGTCTCCAACAGTGATTGACAGCTCACCTTCTAAAGATCAATTTATGGCCCTATACCTGCTGCGTGTGCAGCCCGTGCTCTTCCCATGTATCCAAAGTATAGATCCGCACCACAACGAAAATCCATAATAGCAGCTTTACTAATGGGAGGCAGCATTTTGTTAGCCCTTAATTACACTGTGATTAGTGAAGAAAAATTCTAAAATGCATCAGAGTTGTTGCTGATCCAGTGTTTCAGCAGAGCAGCTGCACATTCCATATATAACCACAGAACAGCAGCACACAACTGGGCTATGTGTCATCCTGTATGTCCAAATTATATACAGCCTTTCCTTTAAAACCTTCTGCCGTTTGCAAAGGAAATGATTTGTACAAGTTCCTTACTTATTGTGAAAGAACCTTTTTCTATTTTTGCTTTGGACATCTCACCATTATCTTATTGCAGAAAAAGACACATTTTCTTTGCCAGTTTCTTGGTTAAATGTCAGTTTAGCAATAAAGTACATACTGTATATGAAGAAACTTTTTTGAGGGGGCCATAGCACCAAACACATTAGGTATGTGTAATAGTGTATCCCATTTCTTGTACAAATCTTCCCAGCAGCGCCTCCTTCATAACTGCCAGATATTGCCCTGAGTTGCTGTCTTCGGGTGCTGTGAGAGTTATGAGCAGCCGCTGTAACTGAGAAAAGTTGCACTTCTCTCCCATCACTTTCTGCCCTCTCCACCATTCATTTTGCTTGTATTATAAGTAACTCTTAAGCCCTATACACACGGCCCAGAATCTCGTCAGGAAAAAAAAAACATTTTTCCTGACGAGATTCTTGGCAAGAGTCTCTTGCCGGCCGAGTGTACACACACTCCATTCAAAAGAACCGCCGATCTTTTGAATGGCATGAACGCGGTGACGTCATCTCGTCGAGATTCTAGGCAGTTTTCTTGACGAGAAACCTCAAAGTATCGTACACACGCACGGTATACTCGGCAAGAAAGCTCTGCCAGCAGTTTTCTTGCTAGTTCTTGCCGAGAAACCGTGCGTGTGTACGAGGCTTCACTCAATGCATCACATTCTGTGAATGGACAGTGGAGATCGTATCATTCAACTGCTCCTTCTGGATTCACAGAAAGTGATGCATTGTGGGGGAATAGTAATTAAAACAATACCACAAAGGCCTTCCTGCAGGTACTTAGGGCCAGATTCACATAGAATTACGCCGGCGTATCAGTAGATACTCCGACGGAAGTTCGAATCTAAGGCCGTCGTATGTTTAAGTGTATTCTCAAACTGAGATACACTTAAACATGCCTAAGATACGACGGCCAGCGCCGTTGTATCTTAGGGTGCAATATCTACGCTGACCGCTAGGTGGCGCTTCCATTGCGGTCGGCGTAGAATATGCAAATGACTAGTTACGCCGATTCACGAACGTACGCTTGCCCATCGTAGTGATTTTACGTTGTTTCCGTAAGTGATACGCGGCGTAAAGATAAACATGCCTCCTAGGTGGCGTACTCAATGTTAAGTATGGCCGTCGTTCCCATGTCGCAATTTGAAAATTTTACGTCGTTTGCGTAAGTTGTCCGTGAATGGCGCTGGACGCCATTTACGTTAACGTCAAAACCAATGACGTACTTGCGACGTAATTTCGCGCAATGCACGGCGGGAAAATTCGAGACGGAGCATGCGCAGTACGATCGGCGCGGGAACGCGCATAATTTAAATGATCCACGCCCCCTACCTGGATCATTTGAATTAGGCGGGCTTGCGCCGGTGGACTTTACGCTACACCGCCGCAAGTTTACAGGCAAGTGCTTTGTGAATCAAGCACTTGCCCGTAAAACTTGCGGCGGTGTAACGTAAATAAGATACGTTACGCCGCCGCAGTTCTACGAGAATCTGGCCCTTAATGTTTTAGAGTGACAATGTTCTGTTCTTCTTTTCCAATAGTTCTTCTGTGTTGTCAGCCTGCCACTGGTTCTACCAATGGAGACTACAAGTAACCCTACTGATGCCCATTGCATAGGCAAGCTTCACTATTGAAACCATTAGGAAACAGCAGCTGCTGGAATGCATGCTTGTAGACAGGAAGTGGCAGGGGGGATATACAGGTTAATGTGCTGAGAAGACACCTTTTGTCCCTATTTTCTCTTTAAGGAAATAAAGCCGACCATACAAATTCAGCCAGTTCAGCAGGGACCGGACACATTTCAAACCATGTATGGGCAGGCTGATTGTATCCAATTGATTGTATCAACTTTGGTACAAAAGCCTCTTGGATTTTTGCCACGGAATTACTGCCGGCGGCTATAGCGGCTAGCAGTATTCATTGTGTTCTACCATCCGGGGAGGCTCCCTGTAACCCCCCCCCCCCCCCCACTGCCAGAACACAACACATTCAGTGTTGATGGGTACTTGACGTGATTGTAGCCGTATTGATGGGTGGAATGTGTTGATGGGTGGAAGGAAAGGAAATTGAATAATCTATGGCTTGCCTAAGAGAAATGCAGGGAAAAAAAAAAAAACCTTCTGAGCAATTGGCCTCCTTTATCCCCAACATTGGTTCACCAGGGGGTGTCAATAGACAGAAGAAATCATTACCAGCCTCTGGGTAGGCAGAATGTGAGATACTTTGGTGATAGTAAAGTCAAACTTTGATGAGCCTAACCCTCTGCTGAAATGATGTGATGCTTAGCTGTTTTTTAATAGAATTACATAATAATATTATGTGATGCGTTGGAAACTTTTTTGTACCTCCTGAAATACCAGCCGTCCTACTGCTAAAAACTGTTTGCAAAACAGAAACAAAAATTGATTAGACATTTACAACATCTCCAAATTGTTGCATGTGAGTACTACAGAAGGGGAAGGAGTCCCATATTCTTAGAAAATAGAAAAAGATGTAAGAACATAAGCATAAAAAGGAATTATTTATAATAATGATGTTATTTCGAAAGTTTAGCATACAGTGCCTTGAAAAAGTATTCATACCCCTTGAAATTTTCCACATTTTGTCATGTTACAACAAAAAATGTAAATGTATTTTACTGGGATTTTTTTCTGTGATAGACCAACACAAAGTGACATATAATTGTGAAGTGGAAGAAAAATGATAAATGGTTTTCAATTTTTTTTTACACATAAAGACGTGAAAAGTGTGGCGTGTATTCAGCCCCCCCCCCACCTTTTGCTGCAATTACAGCTGCAAGTCTTTTTGGGGATGTCGCTACAAGCTTTGCACATCTAGAGAGGAACATTTTTGCCCATTTTTCTTTGCAAGATAGCTCAAGCTCTGTCAGATTGGATGAAGAGTGTCTCTGAACAGTAATTTTCAAGTCTTGCCACAGATTCTTAATTGGATTTAGGTCTGGACTTTGACTGGGCCATTCTAACAAATGATTATGCTTTGATCTAAACCATTCCATTGTAGCTCTGGCTGTATGTTTAGGGTTGTTGTCCTGCTGAAAGGTGAACCTTCGCCCCAGTTTCAAGTCTTTTGCAGACTCTAACAGGTTTTCCTCTAAGATTGCCCTGCATTTGGCTCCATCCATCTTCCCATCAACTCTGACCAGCTGCCCTGTCCCTGCCTGAAGTAAAGCATCCCCACAACATGATGCTGCCACCAACATGTTTCACGGTGGGAATGGTGTGTTTAGAGTTATGTGCAGTGTTAGTTTTCCACCACACAAAGTTTTGCTTTTAGGCCAAAAAATTCAATTTTGGTCTCATCTGACAAGAACACCTTCTTCCACATGTTTGCTGTGTCCCCCACATGGCTTTCTTGCAAACTGCAAACTGGACTTTTTTTTTTCAACAATGGCTTTCTTTTTGCCACTCTTCCATAAAGGGCAAATTTGTGGAAAGCACGACTAATAGCTGTCCTGTGGACAGATTCTCCCACCTGAGCTGTGGATCTCTGCAGCTCCTCCAGAGTTACCATGGGCCTCTGATAAATGCTCTCCTTACCCGGCCTGTCAGTTTAGGTGGACGGCCATGTCTTGGTAGGTTTGCAGTTGTGCCATACTCTTTCCATTTTTGGATAATAGATGGAACAGTGCTCTGTGAGATGTTCAAATCTTGGGATGTTTTTTTATAACCTAACCCTGCTTTAAACTTCTCCACAACTTTTTCCCTGACCTGTCTGGTGTTTTTCTTTGGTGTGATGCTGTTTGTTCACTAAGGTTCTCTAACAAACCTCTGAGCGCTTCACAGAACAGCTGTATTTAGAATGAGATTAAATTACACACAGGTGGACTCTATTTACTATTTTGGTGACTTCTGAAAGCAATTGGTTCCACTAGATTTTAGTTAGGGGTATCAGAGTAAAGGGGGCTGAATACAAATGCACGCCACACTTTTCACATATTTATTTGTAAAAAAAAAATTAAAACCATTTATAATTTTCCTTCCAATTCACAATTAGGTGCCACTTTGTGTTGGTCTATAACAGGGGTCTCCAAACTGCGGCCCGAGGGCCAGATGTGATCCTTTGCTAGCCTTAATCCGGCCCTTGGGGCACAATTCCTTCCACTGATATGAGGCAGTATTCCTCCCACTGACAGCAACGATGGGGCACTATGTCTTTCACAGGTAACCAATGGTGGGATACTATTCCTCCTACTAATAGGGGGAATACTCCTCCTCCTATTGACCACCAACCCTGAGACCATATTTATTCTCACTGATGCTGGGCCCGTGACATTTTCTGCCCCTGCTGGCCACAGTCCGGCCCTCCTAAAGTCTGAAGGACAATAAAGTGGCCCTTTGTATGAAAAGTTTGGAGACCCCTGGTCTATAACATCAAATCCCAATAAAATACATTTACGTTTTTGGTTGTAACATGACAAAATGTGGAAAATTTCAAGGGGTATGAATACTTTTTCAAGTCATTGTAGCTCTAAAGCTAAAACTGTTTTTGTCATCTGTGTCCCATTTGAGGGAATTTCTTTTACTTCCTATCCTGTAAACACAAGAGGAAATGAGGAGAAATTCTTTAAATTGAGGTGAGTTTGATCTTAGCTCACTGGAACAAGTGTCCCCATTGGAAGAGTTCTAGTTGTAGGGTAGACAGGGGTGACATTCCCTCCATGTTATCCTCCTCATTGGGCACCAAGTGTGGGCCACATGTCAGCAACAGCAACCAGAAACTGCTACTGAAAAACCAGCCCCCTGTCCCTTTTATAATAACACAGGACCAGTGGGTCGGACTCAAGAAACCCATCAAGAAAAACCCAGGGAATATAATTAACTCTAACCCTCCAGGCTGGAGCAGCACTACACTAAACTGCAATAGGCAACATGCCTACATACTCTATTCCTATTCTGGTGCCAACTAAAAATTCTGGATTTGTTCTTGTCTTAAGTCCCAGTGGCAGCAGTCAATGGGACAAATAGAGACAGATGGCCAGATTTACGTACGGCGGCTCAAAGTTTTGCGGGCGTAGCGTATGTAATTTACGTTACACCGCCGCAAGTTAGAGAGGCTAGGGCTGTATTCACAAAGCACTTGCGTCCTAAGTTACGGCGGCGTAGCGTAAATGTGCCGGCGTAAGCGTGCCTAATTCAAATTGTGAAGAGGTGGGCGTGTTTTATGTAAATAAAGCATGACCCCATGTAAATGACATTTCGAACGAACGGCGCATGCGCCGTCCGCGGTCGTATCCCAGTGCGCATGCTCCAAATCACGTCGCAAATAGTCAATGCTTTCGCCTACGCCCAGCTCTATTCTGAATCGACTTACGCAAACTACGTGAAATTTGACGGCGGTACTGACGTCCATACTTAACATTGGCTGCGCCATCTTTTTGGTGGTTTATCTTTACGCCTGAAAACGCCTTACTTAAACGGCGTATTTTTACTGTGACGGGTGAGCGTACGTTCGTGAATAGGCGTATCTCGCTGATTTACATATTCTAGGCGTAAATCAGCGTACACGCCCCTAGCGGCCAGCGTAAATAGACAGCTAAGATACGACGGGGTAGGAAGACTTACGCCGCTCGTATCTTAGCAACATTTAAGCGTATCTCAGTTTGAGCATATGCTTAAATGTAGGACTGCGCGGATTCAGAGTTACGACGGCGTATCTACTGATACGCCGGCGTAACTATACCTGAATCTGGCTAAGAGAATCTTCCCGATAGAGACACATAAATCGATAAAAACTTGACCGAGTTTCGCTTTCATAAAACATCCGACATTAAGAAAATAAAAGTGTTGCCTTTTAGAATTACTTTAAATTGTTTACAAACTACATTTAAGGGGCTTTCCAAATTCAACAAGAAACCCCACCATTAAAAAAGTTAATTTCAAACCATAGAGTCACACATTGGGGCCCCCAGCCATTGCAGGTTGGGCAAAAGCAGTTTTGAAGCTCTTATTTTAGAGTAACTCCAGTCTTGGAAAACTGCTATATCCTTCATGTTTTACCCACTGGTGACACACAACCTGTCATTAGCCAATAGACCCGATGTTACCTATAGAAAATTTTCTATTTTTTTCAAGATAAAACTTAGCAGCTGTATTAGGCAGTTACTCCTTTGATTCCTTTTTTCGTTAATCGGCCTCAGTGACCAACAGATAAACCTCCTCTGCTAACATCTCCAACCTTCACAAATTGAAATTAATCTGTGAGATTCTGAAAATAAGTACATCAGATAAAAGGTATGCCCTCAGCTCCAAGAAAAGAGTCAACCCATTATAGTTCTGTAAATATATTTTGTAAAAATCCTACATAATGAATAATAGCTGGAAAAACTCTGTATGGTTCCTTTTTCTTATTTTGGTGTTTTTTTTGTGTTTTTTTTTCAGAATCTCAGTTTACTGGAAAATCCAGAAGAGAACATTTGTGGTTTATCACATTGCTAGTTGATGCTTTTTTATATTCTTGCGGGATGCAGGCATTAATGATTAAAGGATATAGGTGGTTTTATTTGAATGCTCATGCTGCTATCATGTTGACACCGCAGTGGAATATATTTTTCAAGGACAGTCAAAGTTAAAATAAATACAATGGCACATTCTGAGTTTTTTTTTCCTAACTTAATGTAAATGTTCATCGCCCTCTAGTAATATAAATAAGGTCTGCAGTTCAGGCCTCATAAAGTGCTGCATCATAGCTTTATTCTGACAGCTGACAGATTCTGACTGATCCTGAGCACAGCATCCAAAGTTTCTAAATGCCAACTTTATTAAAGTTAGAATTTTCACAGACATAGGCATGTCCTAAACCTATCATAAGTCAGTGTTTAGGCCTAGTGATAGGATGCTCCAAAACCAAGAGCACAGGTTGTCCCGATACCGATACCAGTATCGGTACCGATACCGAGTATGCCCCCGATGCCTGAATAGAATACTTGAACCCCCCCCCCCCCTGCCGCCGCCGCATACCGCAAAGCCGCCGCGTTAATCAGCGTGCGGGGAACATTACAGGCAGCTTTCGTTTGAATAGCTGTATTTCCCACCATGCCGTGTATAGACACTTCCCCTTGCTCGGGATTGGACAGATCCGTCCAATCCCGAGCAAGGGGGAGTGTCTATACACGGCCCGGCAAGGAATGGACAGCTATTCAAACAAAAGTTGCCTGTAATGTTCCCCGCACTCTGATTAATGCGGCAGCGGCGGCGGCATCATCATCTACTAGGTATGGGGGACATGGCTGCAATATATGGGGGGACATGGCTGGATATATGTGGGGGGACATGGCTGCAATATATGGGGGGACATGGCTGGATATATGTGGGGGGGACATGGCTGCATATGTGGGGGGACATGGCTGCATATGTGGGGGGACATGGCTGCAATATATAGGGGTACATGGCTGGATATATGTGGGGGGACATGGCTGGATATATGTGGGGGGACATGGCTGGATATATGTGGGGGGACATGGCTGCAATATATGGGGGGACATGGCTGGATATATGTGGGGGGACATGGCTGGATATATGTGGGGGGACATGGCTGCAATATGTGGGGGGACATGGCTGCAATATGTGGGGGGACATGGCTGCAATATGTGGGGGGACATGGCTGGATATATGTGGGGGGACATGGCTGGATATATGTGGGGGGACATGGCTGGATATATGTGGGGGGACATGGCTGGATATATGTGGGGGGACATGGCTGGATATATGTGGGGGGACATGGCTGCAATATGTGGGGGGACATGGCTGCAATATGTGGGGGGACATGGCTGCAATATATGGGGGGACATGGCTGTATATATGTGGGGGGACACGGCTGGATATATGTGGGGGGACATGGCTGCATTTGGGGACACATTTTAAAAAAAAGTATCGGTATTCGGTATCGGCGAGTACATGAAAAAAATTATCGGTACTTGTACTCGGTCCTACCCTACGAGCACACAATGACCAAGCACTGTGTTGGTGAAGACCAGTAATGTACTTACATGCATAAAAAAGGGATTTATCTCTAGAAGCACCTGGTGTAATCCCACAGTAATCTCCACTCTCCTGCGCTGGCATTCTATGCAGGCAGATGTGTCTCATTTCTGTAATTACTGCTGACTAACTTATAACCTGCAAGTACAGAGAAGGAGTAGTGAGATTTGAATTCAACTTAAAGTGGATGTAAACCCTCCGTACACACAGTGAAGTGAACAGCCTCAGATGATACACTGAGATGAAACAAAATCTCCCTACATAAGTATTACATCCATATCCATCCATATCTCTCTTCCTGTTTAACACATAGTGTGATGTCTGGGCCTACAGCCAAGATAGCTAAAATTGCTGATTGGAGGATAGGCACACGCCTCCTCTCATCATAGGCAGAGACTCTCAGAGGTGTTTTGTAACAGGGCCAGCTGCCTGCTAATCTATTTATAGCAACCTCCCCTGACGGAAATTTCAGGCTGCTTTTATGTTATGTGTCCAAGAATTTGTCAGGGGTTATCTGGCTGATAACAGAGGAACGGGTCAGAAGAGAGCTATGGGACTTAGCTCTTTGAAGAGAGATAACAAAATATTGCAGATATATGTGCCCAGCTCAAATTTCATGAATTGGGTTTACATCCACTTTAATCAGGCAGATCGGTACCCAGCAAATTAATGTGCACTTCTGAATGGCAAAGCTGACAATAGGAAGCATGTTAAAATGGAGAAAAACATGATTAAAGTAAAGGATGACTTATTTTAACCACTTAAGGACCGCCTAACGCCGATATACGTCGGCAGAATGGCATGGCTGGGTACAATCACGTACCTGTACGTCCTCTTTAAGTGCCCAGCCATGGATCACGCGCGCCCGCGACCCGGTACGAAGCTCCGTGACCCTGGGCGTGGGACCCGCGGACCCGGTCGCCGCCGGTCACAGGAGCTGAAGAACGGGGAGAGGTGTGTGAAATTGCACTGGAAGTGCACTTGAAAGTGCAGTCGTGTAAATCTGAGGTGTAGATCTGAAATGAGGGGAAGCTCTGCTGATTTTATTATCCAATCATGTGCAAGCTCGGATCTACAGCGACTGCACTTCCAAGTGCAATTTCAAGAGCACTTTGCACTTGTAGTTTTCACTTGTAGTGCAAAATGGATTTGCCTTTAGTAAATAACCACCTTAGACTCCACAAGAAAGCTCTTGCTCCCTCACTGGGTTATTTTAGCATTGATGGTTATCCAAAGGAAATCTCCATATATGCCCCATACTTGCTTTTTAATAGGTAATTGCAAAATAACACTTCTTAACATTTCTTGAACATTATTGGAGAAGCTGCCCACACAGAGGTCAATGAGGCTGGAGTGGACACCATGGGTTTTACCTAGGGTTGTCCCAATACCACTTTAAGACCGAGTACAAGTACCGATACTTTTTTTCAAGTACTCGCCGATACCGATTACCGATACTTTTTTTTATCTCATGTGACAGTGGCACATGTGTCAGTAGTTTTTTTTTTTACAATTTTTTTTTTTTACATTGCTTTTTTTTTACACAGCGCAATTGCTTACTTGCTCCGGCGTTACGAATGCTCCTGATTCAGGAACATCGTAACGCCGACTGCAGCCTAAAATCTGTGTGGCATAAGGCTCTTATGCCACGCAGATTTTAGGCTGCATTCTTGCGATGACTGCTAGGGGGCGCTCCCATTGTGCTCAGTGTAATTGCATACTAACACCGATTCACAATGTTGCGCGAGCCCTGCGTACGCAAGTTACGTTGTTTCCGTACGGCGTGTTTAGCGTAAGGCTGCCCCTTCTAATAGTAGGGGCAGCCAATGCTAAAGTATACCCGTCGTTCCCGCGTCGCGAAATTTGAATTTCATGTCGTTTGCGTAAGTGATTCGTGAATGGCGCTGGACGCCATTCACGTTCACTTGGAAGCAAATGACGTCCTTGCGACGTCATTTGCCGCAATGCACGTCGGGAAAGTTTCCTAATTTAAATGATTCCTGCCCCCTACGGGATCATTTAAATTGCGTGCTCTAGCGCCGGGCAATTTTGCCGGCGCGCCCGCGCAATTCACGGAGCTTCTGCTCCGTGAATCAAGGGCAGCAGAGCAAATTTGCGGGGGCGCAGGGCAAAATCGTTGCCCTGCGCCTCCGTAAATATTGCGCAAATCTCTTTGAATCGGGGCCAGTGTGTTTTTTATTTTATTTATTATTATTTTTTACAATTCGTTTTTTTTATCAGCCCTGTTAGGGGGCTTTGGTGAGATATCAGATATGAGACCCCTGACATCTCCCCTTTGAGGCAGGGAAAGAGACTAAGGACACATGTTCCCCAGTCCCTTTCCCCAGTCCCTTTCTCAGCAGCCTCAGCTGCACTGAAAATGAATAGAGAGAAGACAGCGACTCCTCTCCATTCATAAACTTAAACATTGTAAACACAGTTTACGATGCTTCAGTTATGTTAATGGGCAGATCAGCATGGAGGGGGACACAGAGGGAGACAGCAGCATGGAGGGGGACACGGAGCAAAAGAGAGGGGGACAGCAGCATGGAGAGGGACACAGAGGGGAACAAAGGGGGACGGCAGCATGGAGGGGGACACGGAGGGGGGCTGGAGGAGGATACGGGGACAGTCAGTGGTGATCGTGTGTGGGAGAGTAACAAGCATCGTTCACCGCTGATTTCACCAAAGCAGCTGAAAGCTGTGGGGGGGGGGGGGTGGAAAGGGGCGGAGAAACAGCTGTCAGACTATGAAATCTATACAGGGTGATTCATGCTTGTAAATCCCCCACCGCACTGATCCCCCTGACTGTTCAGCTATCGGGTGATACATCGGAGCATTTGCTTGAGTACAAGTACTCGGGCAAATGCTCAGTATCGGTATCGGGACAACCCTAGTTTTACCAATCCCTTTCCCCCACATTCCTGCTAGAAGCAAGTCGAATTGGCAGAGAGCTGTATAGATTTTGTGTACAGGCTATGTGTACTGTTCTTAATATTTTGTAATGATTGTTAGCTTTTTATAAAAGATTGCTAAAGGGTTATTTTTCTAGTGATTTTTGATAAGGAAATTTAGCAACGGGCAACTGGATTTGAATAAACATTGTGGACATGCCTAATAATACATGGCAAATGTTAACTTTTATTTTCTGTGAAGCCGTTTGTTCCACCCCTTGCCTTCCTTATGTATCTTTTATATCAAAATGATGATAGGGCAACATTTCCTCCATAACAAAGATGAGAACGGATGAAGTCATTAGACCATTTCGAATATTTATCTCCAGAAAAAGCTGGCTTTGTGGCAGGAAACAATAAAGGTATGAACTGCATGGATCTGGGACATCATGCCCTGACAGCTGAACTGTTCAAACAGAGAGCATTTAATAATTGCTAGAAATGGAGCCAAAAACAAACAAGTGCCTTAAAAGCAAACAGGGTCATGCTCACGTGAAAATTCCACTGAGGTAGTCAAACTTTTTAAAGGAAATTTTTGATCCATTTAAAGTTTAACCACTTGCCGACCGTGCTATAGCAAAAATACTGCTACAGCGCGGTCGAGTTGTTGTGACACGACGTCCCTGGGACGTCCTCGTGCACTTCCTCGTTTGCGCACCCCCTGAGACGCGCTCGCGGAAGTGTCCGTGGTCGCCGGGTCCAGGGGACCCGACGCAACACGGATCACAGTGAAGAGCCAATGATAGTGGCTCTTCACCACCTGATCGCTCCCTCCAATGAGGGAGCAGATAAAAGTAAACAAAAAAAAAAAAAGGTCATCCTGAGGTCTTCTCTTCTCTCCTCACACTGATACAGCGTGTGAGGAGAGAAGTGTTTTTTAAAGTGAGTGCCATCTACATTGTACCCAGCAGTGCCACACAGTGCCACACAGTGCCACTACACTACCCACCAGTGCCCCTACAGTCCCAATCTGTGCCACCAGTGCCACTACAGTCCCCACCAGTGCCCCTAAAGTCCCCATATGTGCCACCAGTGCCACTACAGTCCCCACCAGTGCCACTACAGTCCCCACCAGTGCCACCTCTGCCACTTCAGTGCCCATTGGTGCTGCTAGTGTCTGTCAGTGCCGCACCAGTGCCACTACAGTACTTATCAGTGCCTGCCACTACCGTGCCCAGTGCCACTACAGTGCCAATATCCCATTTTTTTTTTAACCAAAAATATGTAGCAGTATACATTTTAGGCCAAATTTATGAGGAAAAATTACTTTTTTGCAAAATGTTATGATAGAAATGAAGAAAAATAATTTTTTTTACAAAATTTTCGTTCTTTTTTCATTTATAGCAAAAAAAAAAAACACAGAGGTGATCAAATACCACCAAAAGAAAGCTCTATTTGTGGGAAAAAACGGCCAAAAATTTCATTTGGTTACAGTGTTGTATGACTGAGTAATTGTCATTCAAAATGTGAGAGCACCGAAAGCTGAAAATTGGTCTGGTCAGGAAGGGTGTTTAAGTGCCCAGTGGTCAAGTGGTTAATATGATCAGCATTACAGCAAATCAAATAAAAAAAATAACCCCCCTGTCGCACAGCAGGCACTTACCAGAGCCTTAATTTACCAGTAGCAGTACCTGTGCCTACTGCATAGATCCACATTGTTCCAGGTATAGACTACAGCTTACCACAACCCTTGGTTCCCCACAATGTGGTGATGGGTGCCTTAGTAGGCAATTGGCAGGTTCGATCACTATACCATGGGGAGGAGAGGGGGGGGGGTCTTGAAATATGCACATTTTGACTTTCATAAACATTGGAAATAACCAGTTCCCGACCCCCGCATGTACATATACGTCCACAATATGGCACGTACAGGCACATGGGCGTACACGTACGTCCTCGCCTATTAGCGGGTGGGGGGTCCGATCGGGACCCCCCCCGCTACATGCGGAGGTCGGGTCCGCTCGGGGAGCGATCCGGGACCACGGCGCGGCTATTTGTTTATAGCCGCTCCGTCGCGATCGCTCCCCGGAGCTGAAGAACTGGGAGAGCCGTGTGTAAACACGGCTTCCCCGTCCTTCACTATGGCGGCGCATCGATCGCGTCATTCCCTTTATAGGGAAGACACGATCGATGACGTCATTCCTACAGCCACACCCCCAAACAGTTGTAAACACATACTAGGTGCACCCTAACTCCTACAGCGCCACCTGTGGTTAACTCCCAAACTGCAACTGTCATTTTCACAATAAAGAATGCAATTTAAATGCATTTTTTGCTGTGAAAATGACAATGGTCCCAAAAATGTGTCAAAATTGTCCGAAGTGTCCGCCATAATGTCGCAGTCACGAAAAAAATTGCTGATCGCCGCCATTAGTAGTAAAAAAAAAAAAATTAATAAAAATGCAATAAAACTATCCCCTATTTTGTAAACACTATAAATTTTGCGCAAACCAATCGATAAACGCTTATTGCGATTTTTTTTACTAAAAATAGGTAGAAGAATACGTATCGGCCTAAACTGAGGAAAAAAAATGTTTTTATATATGTTTTTGGGGGATATTTATTACAGCAAAAAGTAAAAAATATTGCATTTTTTTCAAAATTGTCGCTCTATTTTTGTTTATAGCGCAAAAACTAAAAACCGCAGATGTGATCAAATACCACCAAAAGAAAGCTCTATTTGTGGGGAAAAAAGGACGCCAATTTTGTTTGGGAGCCACGTCGCACGACCGCGCAATTGTCTGTTAAAGCGACGCAGTCCCGAACTGTAAAAACACCTTGGGTCTTTAGGCTGCATATTGGTCCGGGGCTTAAGTGGTTAAGAGAGGATCTCCCTAAAATACACAGTATAAAGCCACCAAAACTACAATTATGAAAAATTGGAATATTATATACATGTGTCATGCAGTCAGACGGCGTCCAGTGTAACCCTGCACCGCCTCCTCCTCATCTTCGTCCTCATCCGTGATAGGCGGAACACTGAAGACTGACTCACTGCTGGGAAACTGAGTGTTCCGTCTATCACGGACGAGGACGAGGAGGAGGCAGGGCAGGGTTACTGCGGGACCCCACGGCTGGGCTTAAAGGGCAACGTACATATACATTGATGTGCCCAGCTGTGCCATTCTGCCGACGTAAATCGGCGTGAAGGGGTCCTTAAGTGGTTAACCACTTGTCCACAGGGCCTATTTTGGCACTTCTCTCCTTCATGTAAAAATCACAATTTTGTTGCTAGAAAATTAATCAGAACCCCCAAAGATTTTTTTTTTTTTTTAGCAGACACCATTGCAACTTTTTTTCTCGCACGGTATTTGCGCAATAATTTTTCAAACGCCATTTTTTGGAAAAAAATAACGGTTTCATGAATTAAAAAATAACAAAACAGTAAAATTAGTCCAATTTTTTTGTATAATGTGAAAGATGAAGTTACGCTTAGTAAATAGATACCTAACATGTCACGCTTTAAAATTGCACACACTCATGGAATAGCGCCAAACTTTGGTACTTAAAAATCTCCATAGGTGACGCTTTAACATTTTTTACAGGTTACTATTTTCGAGTTACAGAGGAGGTCTAGTGCTAGAATTGTTGCACACGCTATAACGCACGCAACGCTACCTCACATGTGGGGTTTGAACGGCGTTTACATATGTAGGCGGGACTTGCATGCGTGTTCGCTTCTGCGCACAAGATAACGGGGACAGGGGCGTTTTGAAAAAAAAATATTTTTATTTTATTTTTATTTTACTTTAAAAAAAATTACACTTTTTTTTACATTTTTTTTTTTGATCACTTTTATTCCTATTGCAAGGAATGTAAACATCCCTTGTAATAGGAATCAGTGTGACAGGTCCTCTTTATGGAGAGATGTGGGGTCAATAAGACCCCACATCTCTCCTCCAGGCTTACAAGCATAAAACCGGTGAAAAAAAATCACTGATCACATGCCGACAGCCGCGATTGCAGCTTTGTTTACTTCCGGGTACCGGGCATGACGTCATAACGTCATAACATCACACCCGGGCCTCTGACGGTCATAGAGATGACTGGTGAGCATCTGGTCACCAGTCATCTCTATGCTTTCCAGGCAGCGCCGACCGATTTGCTCTCCGGGGCCCCCGATGGCGTGGGAGAGCCCGGAGAAGCACCAGATGGCGGCGGGAGGGGGGGACGTCCCCTCCCGCTGCCTATAAGAACGATCAAGTGGCGGAAACGTCTCTTTGATCGTACTTATCGTGTACAGAATCGGCGGCTGAAGACGGCGATATCTGAATGATGCCTGTTGCTGCAGTCATCATTCAGATGTCACCTCACAAAGTGGAGGACGTCATATGATGTCCTCCCTTGGACAAGTTTCAACCAAGTCCTGGGTACTTACACAGGTACTGGCTGACTAATGTTAACCTGAATTTTACTTTCCTTCAAGTAAACTACAAGAAGAACTGTGTTGTGTATTCCTGCTGAGTTGCTAATCATTGTTATCACTTGTCTGGGTGTCAAAGCTTGTCGGCCACGTAAGCCTAGGTACTGGAAGAGGGAGTAAAGTCTTACCAGGGGGGTATGACGAGTATTGCCTGGGAACTTGTAATGCTAGTGGGAAATACAAGATGTATTTATCATTGGGTGACATAATAATCTCCTACTTGGGGATGTGATTTGTCATTGCTTGGAGATCTAATAGGCTCTTGACAACCAAAAGAGAGCCTACTGGGTAAGAAGGACAGGTATGCTATACAAGATTACAATCTCTATTTCACCTGTACCACATCAATATTACAAAAATGTTTTTAGTCAAGTTTCTTTTTTTTGTGCTTTAATTTTTCTTTGTGTTTATAAGATCTTGTCAATTGCTCCAAAGCTTGTTTGACTTTTACAATGTAGTTAAGATACTAATGGATCATTGCCAAATAAAACCAGTATATCTGGTTTGATAGAAGTGTGTGCACAATATGAACTAGAGTTGCAAACTAGAGCCTTGAAAAAAAAATTCAATGGGGGTTATTTATGAAAAGGCAAATCCACTTTGCACTACAAGTGCAGTCGCTGTAAATCTGAGAGGTAGATCTGAAACGAGGGGAAGCTCAGCTGATTTTATTATCCAATCATGTGCAAGCTAAAATGCTGTTTTTTATTTTCCTTGCATGTCCCCCTCGGATCTACAGCGACTGCACTTCCAAGTGCACTTTCAAGTGCACTTTGCACTTGTAGTTTGCACTTGTAGTGCAAAGAGGATTTGCCTTTTGTAAATAATACCCAATGTCTGAAGGGAATGTATAAAACACACCAGTGACGTGTGGTTTATAGTATGGGCGCTACGCTAAAGTTAGTGGGGAATGGGAGGGTTAGTTTACTCCCATTCACAATTTATGGAAATTTAGGCTGTTGTCATTTCAGAACTGTCCTGTGGGTCAGTCTGCACTCCAGGGGTGCGTTACCACCCCTGGGTGACAGTTGGCACTAGAGGGGCTCTGACAGACCCACCTTTCCCACAGCAGCCAATCAGAGGTGTGGTTCCCTCGTTGGGAATGCTGGGAGGGGGTATATCTGTGGCAACCGCCATTAGTTGTTCTGTTCTGTGCAGGGCCCAAGTTCCAGGTGCGGCATCCACCTTCAGGGTGCGCGCATCCATGGGCCCCACCACCGTGGCCTGCTTCACAGAGGTTGCGCATCATGCAGAGCCTCATCCTAACATTGAGAGGGGCCCCAGCGGCTTGCTGGGTCCCAACCTTCTGCTGAGAGGATCCTAGGCTGGGAGCTGTGTGATGGGTGATTGGCTCGGGAGAACCTAGAACTAGAGGTTGTCCAGGAGGCCTAGACGAACCATCGGGGATCCGGTCACCACACTGCATGACAGGTATGATTAAGCTGTCAGTTGGTGGCACTGTCTGAACGGACTGGGAGGATTTACTCAATCTGATCTTTATATCTCAAATTGCTAAGCCTGTGGCAGAGGCCCTGAGTCAGGCCGGTGGCAGAGGTCTGTTCCTCCCAGTGATTTGCAAGTGGCGCTCTGGCTGGCAGACCTGTGACAATCGCCTGTCCGGGGGCACTTTACCCACCCTGATTGGGGTGGCGACAAACTGAGCTAAGTTGTTGCCGAGAGCAGGCTTGCTCTCCTTCATATCCAAGCCCTGATACTAAAGTTCTCTCTATGCTCATCAACCTTTCTCTCTTGTGTGCCATGTTGATGTTGGCCGTGTTGGGCCTTGGAATAAAGCATTGAAAACTTATTTGATGTCTGGACACTTGCTCTTTATCTACACTCACAAGTATCACCCCTAGACCAAGCCAAAAGGGTAACTTAATACGCCGACCCCAAACTAATCAGCGGCTCCATTGGCGGTGAGCGCTACACATAGAAAGAGGGTCATTAAGACTCTATAGGAGCCTACATATGACTTCAAAGATTGCCACTGCCCCTTCCCCTGTCTATACTAATTTTCTTGCCGATGTAGCTATTTTTCTTCCGTTAAAACACAGCAATCCAGTAGCTCCTCCGACAATTAATCAAGTAACAGGTGACCGTGATCATTAAGGGCACATTCACACCATGTGCAGCGACCTTTATTTTTCTGCATCCAATCAACGCAGTTCCCTGCAATGCTAATTACAAAACAATGGTTTTCTAAGTACCTGATCCACACACCACAATGTTGTGTACATGTGCATTGCATTGCAGTAAACTATGTTTATACTAATCTGCACAGTGAAATGCGGGTGTCAGTGTTGACTGTGGTAGGGAAATGTGCTTTTTAGCACACCACATTTATTTTTTCTTTATTTGAAGTGTCACATATTCATGTAATTGCACAGCAGCACAGTGCATTGCTCTGCTGTGTGGTGACATGCGGTGAAGAATGGGACACATAGAAATCAATTGTGTCACTAGTGGTGACCTAGGAGTGATTAAAATGTAGTCTGTGTGCATTTTAATGTAATGCATATGAACTCATGTAAATGCAGCGCAAGTGAAAGTAAAGCTATAAAGAAAAATTGTTGTTTGTATTTTGACCCTTCCATGCACGTGTCACTTCACAATGGATGACGTGAAAATGGATGATAAATGTACATCAACACACATTCATTTTTGATACAAGCAAACTAGAAGCTAATATTAAACTGTCACTAAACCCACAACAGTAAAATCAGTCTGTATATGAGGTAAAGCATGCTTTTTATACTCACGGTGGAATCTAAGGGGTTAATCCTCTGCATTGTGTAAAAAGACTGTTTGATCCTGTCTTCTCTGATCCTCCTATTTTTTGAGAGTCCTCAAACCATCTCTGGATAGTACAGAGGCTAGGGGACAAGCGGCACATGCTCAGTTTAGTGTGTATTGCTAAAGAGTTTTTTTTTTCTTGGGAGGATGCATGTGATTAGCACAGGGCCAATCAGCACTGTCCAGAGGGTCAGTGGTCCTGCATTTTCATAAGACACTCGGGGGGAAATGAAAACTCTTCCTACAAGCTTTAACCAGACACTGATAGAAGTCACAAGACTGCTATGTACGGCAGATGAGAAAGGGTATTTAGCAGTTTATATTTACTAAAACTACTGATGGGGATGAGGCCCTGATACAATATCTGATGATTACAATGATTACCCATTCTGCCGTTTGATTCAAATTAATATGGTGAGACTGTGCAATCCATAGACAAAAAAGATCACATCTCACCTCTTTCAGCATTCACCAGCAAGAGGAGGGCTATGGCCCACACAGTATTGAATTTCCATGTTCTGTGTACTGTGGGAGACCAGATATAGTGAATGCAGGGCCCTGGGTTTGGTAACACTGTAACACCTTCTTGGGATACTGAAGCATTGGGACCTACCTGGGAGTTAGCTTTCACTCTGGAAGCTCACAACTTTTAGAAGGTGTAAAAAGCAAAAAGGTTGGCTGTGCCACTTGGAGATGGGGCAGTGGTATATGGGATATTTTTTATTGGTACAAAATGTTCTATTAGCTGCTTTTGTTCCTCTGGATTCATCCGCTGTGCTCTTCAGATTATATACTGTATTAAAGTGATGTTAGTCTTTTTTTTTAAATAACAAACATGTCATGCTTACCTGCTCTGTGCTGTGGTTTTTCACAGAGCAGCCTGGATCCTCCTCTTCTCGAGTCCCCCACCAGCGCTCCTGTCCCATCTCTCCTGCCAATTGCCCCCACAGCAAGCAGCTTGCAAAGGGGGCACCTGAGCAAGCTCGTGCCTGAGCCACAGCTCTGTGCGTCCATTCACAACAGAGCCATGGCTTGGCCTGACCCATCTCTCTCCTTATTGGCTCACTGGCTGTAATGGCTCCCGCTGCTTTCTTAGCCAATGAGGAGGGAGAGTTCCCAGAGAGTCAAGGCTCTCATGCACATCGCTGGAGGAAGATCGTGCTCAGGTGAGTATTAGGGGGGCTGGGTGGGGGGGGGGGGCTGCTACACAGAGAAGTTTTTTTATCTTCATGCATAGAATGCATGAAGGTAAAACCCTTCAGCCTTTACAAACTTTTTAACTATAGAAAAAGTGAAAAGCCCAAAGGCTAACGCTGCACTAGTAAGAAACAATTAATAACAAGATTAAAGTGCTAAATAAGCTGCCAGCATCAAAAAGTCCAGTACAGAAACTCAAACCATTTTTTGCATATAAACTTTTTAACTGCTTGCCGATCAGCCGCCGTCATTATACTGTGGCAGGTTGGTTCTCCTGCACGCTCCCCCAGCCGTGCACCCACTATTTCCATGCGCACTGCAGGGTCATGCCCCTGCGGGTCCAGCGACTTGATGTCTGCCGGCGACCCGCTATCACTGTTTACAGAGGCAGAACGGGGATTTGCCAGTGTAAACAAGGCAGATCACCATTCTGCCAGATGACATGTCAGAGATCTTCTGTTCTCGGTGATCGGGAACAGCAATCTCTGTCATGACCCTGGCAGCCCATCCCCCCTACAGTTAGAACACACCTAGGGAACACAGTTAGCCCCTTGATTACCCCCTAGTGTAACCCCTTCCCTGACAGTGTCATTTATACATTGATCAGTGCATTTTTATAGCACTGACCAATGTAATAATGTCACTGGTTCCCAAAAAGTGTGATTTGGGGTCAGATTTGTCCGCCACAATGTTGCAGTCCCACTAAAAATCGCAGATTGCCACCTTTACCAGTAAAAATAAAAAAATAAACGTCCTTAAATCAGGGTTGCCAACCTCCCACAGCATTTTTTACTGAGAAAACATGGAAAATGTATTGACAGAGCACATTTCTTTACTGGCAACCTGAAAAATTACAGAACTCCTATTGAAAACTAACATAGTGAATATTTAAACAGTATAAACATGATATGGAAACACTGACAATACCTATAAAAGTACTGTATTTTTCGGACCATAAGACGCAACTTCCCCCCCCCCCAAAAAATGGGGAAAAATGTCTCTGCGTCTTATGGTCCGAATGTACATCAGGCACTGCCCCCACTGCCTCTGGCAACGCCCCCCCCGCCACTGCCCAACCCAGCAGCGTCCCTTGTCACTCGGCTACTTGGCTGTTGTAAGCCTAGCATCCTCGCACTGACGCGCAGTTGGCTCTACCAACGTCACACGTTGTTCACGCCACGGCGCCCCCCCCAACACTACAGCATCCCTGGTTGCCTTGGATACCGCCGCTGCATTGTGCAAGCGTGGCCTGCGATTGCTGCCATGATCTCCCCCCACAGCTTCCAATCCCTGCACTGGTGCCGATCTATAACAAGATTGTGTGCTGTATACAGATGCTCCCTGACAGCCACAGTGGTTGGGGACCACGCCATTATGATAATAGAAAGGAACTAAAAAGGCACTAACAGCATGTCATTTTACTAATCCCTTCATTTGATATATATGTATTCTCTTAATTCTGTGAATTTGTGCTAATGAATTTGGATTATTTGAGCTATTTTGATGGAATTTGTGACATCATACCAGTCTGGGGGTGGGAAGAGCTTTTTTTTTCTGATTGGTTAATGGTTACTTAAATTCTTTTCACTGTTACCCCATGCACTGGCACAGGTCGGGCTGCAATAATGGCAATGGTCAGGCTGCATTTCATGGGCACTGGTAAATATTTTAGAACACCATTTGGTTCAAAATATTTTTTTTTCTTGTTTTCCTCCTCTAAAACCTAGGTGCGTCTTATGGTCAGGTGCGTCTTATAGAGTGAAAAATATGGTAATTTGCTTGATTTACACTACACTTAAAAAGTCAACACAGCATGAAATTATCAACCCCTGATATTTACTGGCAGTGGTAAAAAAATCACAGATTTTTACAAACTGTCAGTAAATTTACTGGTGGCTGGCAACCCTGCCCTAAAACGATCCCATAGTTTGTAGACACAATAACTTTTGCCCAAACCAATCAATATATGCCTAATGCGTTTTTGTTTTTTACCAAAAATATGTAGGAAAATATATATCGGCCTAAACTGATGAATAATTTTTTTTTATATATTTTTGGGATATGTATTATAGCAGAAAGTAAAAAAATTGTCACTGTTTGTTTGTTTATAGCGCAGAAAATAAAAAACTGTTGAGGTGATCAAATACCACCAAAAGAAAGCTCTATTTGTGGGAAAAAAAGGGCATTAATTGTATTTGAGTACAGCTTCGCACGACCGCGCAATTGTCAGTTAAAGCAACGCAGTGCCGTATCGCAAATAATGGCCTGGTCATTAAGGGGGTAAATCCTTCTGGGGCTGAAGTGGTTAAAGAGGTTGTAAAGGCTCAAGGTTTTTTTTACCTTCATGAATTCCAATACTTACCTGAGCCCCATCGTGATCCAGCGATGTGACCGTTGGCTCCTGCTGCTGTCAATCGCAGCCAGTGAGCCATTTAGGAGAGAGAGAGAGGGGGCAGGGTCGAGCTTCGGCTCTGTGCGTAAATAACCACAAAGAGCAGTGGCTTGGGAGCGAGCCTGCTCATGTGCCCCCATAGCAGGCTGCTTGATATCGGGGCAGGAGGGTGGGGCCAGGAGGATCTGGGCTTGCTCTGTGCAAAACCACTGTACAGAATAGATAAGTATGGCATCTTTGTTATTTAAAAAAAAATGCCTGTAATATCACCCTAGCCACAAAAAAAAACACGAAAAAATCTAAAAATAAAGGCCATTAAAATAATAAAACCAGCCTTTGGCGCAAAATTCATATTTTACCTGCAGAACTTTTTATTGTTGATAAATGTCCTTAGCCTGGTGTATTACATCATTCAACTCCTATGCGCCCGGGTTGCCCTGGACCCCTCAGTCTGTGACTGGCAGCTTACATGATATGTTAATGATTGAGATTAGATTTAGACTTTACGGGCCAGATTCTCGTAGGAGAGCGTATCTTTGTGCGAGCGTATCCCATTTACGCTACGCCTCCGCAACTTAGACAGGCAAGTGCAGTATTCACAAAGCACTTGCTCTGTAAGTTACGGTGGCGTAGCGTAAATTGGCCGGCGTAAGCCCGCGTAATTCAAATTTGGAAGAGGTGGGCGTGTTTTATTAAAATGAGCCGTGACCCCATGCAAATGAGGGGCCGAACGAATGGCACATGCGCCGTCCGTGGACGTATTCCCAGTGCGCATGCGTCGGATAGAATGCCTAAGATACGTCGAACACTGCCTACGACGTGAACGCAACTTACGCACATCCCTATTCACGTACGACTTACGTAAACAACGTAAAATTCTACGCCTGTTCCGAAGTCCATACTTTGCATTGGCTGCGCCTCATATAGTAGGGGTAACTTTACGCCGGACGTAAGCCTAATGTAAACGGCGTAGCGGGCGCAACTACATTCGTGAATCGGCGTATCTACCTCATTTACATATTTGACGCGTAAATCTACGGAAGCGCCCCTTGCGGCCAGCGTAAATATGCACCCAAGATACGACGGCGTAAGAGACTTACGTCAGTCGTATCTTAGACAAAGTCTAGCGTATCTGATTCTTTGAATCAGGCGCATAGATGCGACGCCTCACATTCGGACTTACGACAGCGTATCAGGAGATACGTCGTCGTAAGTCCTTTGTGAATCTGGGCCTACTTGTACCAAAAAATCCAAAGATAATGTGAAGGGTGCAGTAACCTGCAACAACCAGTCAGCACATTGCTCATTGTTGCCTTATTAAATGTCTGGTTGTTCTACCTTAATTTGTTTATTTATTGCTCTTCTCTTTTTTTTCCTTAGTAATACATGTTTTCCTCTTTGGCACATCAGCCTATTCTCCTTTATTTAAAACGACCTTCTGGAAAATAAGAACTTTTTCTTGTAATTTATTACTGCTGTTTCATTGCTTTTCCAATGTCACCCACAGAAGCTTGTCTACAGAGACAGCTACATTTGAGGAGTATTGATTTGCAATTACTCCATACTGGGTATCATACACAAGGCAAAGGATATATATCTTGTAATGTTCATGTTCTGTTTAGTTTTTACTAACCCTGATGGAAAGATTTGAAACCCTTTGGATAAAGTAGGATAAATAGTAGGATATGTGATGATAGTTCTAGGCTAAATTTAAACCTAATGCCACGTACACGCGATCGGAATTTCCGATGGAAAAAGTCAGACGGACTGTATTCCCCATCGGAGAAATTCCATCGGAAATTCCCATGAATTCCATCAGAGTGTAAATATAGAACATGTTCTATTTTACTCCGATGGAATTCCGTCAGAATCCCGATGTGCTTTTGGCCGGGCAAAAGCCTGATCGTGTGTACGCGGCATATGGTAAGCATTAGTGATGAGCTTCGAGTTCGAGTCAAACGTAAGTTCGACTCAAACATCGGGTGTTCGCCCATTCGCCTGAACAGCAAATTTTATGGGGTGTTAGCAGAAACTTTGAGCGCTGCGGAACGCCCCATAATGCACTGTGAGATCGCAGTGCATTGCTGTATTATGATTGGCCAAAGCATGCACCTGACCTGCATGCTTTGGCCAATCACATCACACTCCTCAGCGAGAGCTATAATTGGCAATACACTATTGGAGCCCTTCTCTTTTTTCCTGCATACATGTAATGAGATGCGATCTAGTGATGTAAGAAAAGTGCAAAGGCGTTCTGGAATCTCATCAAGTGGCGATTGAACAACTGTTTAAATCGCTATTCAGATGGCGTCAACCAGGTGAGGAGTTCAAAGACAAGTGTGTCTTGCCTACAGTCAAGCATGGTGGTGGGATTGTCATGGTCTGGGGCTGCATGAGTGCTGGCGGCACTGGGGAGCTACAGTTCATTGTGGGAACCATGAATGCCAACATGTACTGTGACATACTGAAGCAGAGCATGATCCCCTTCCTTCAGAGACTGGGCCGCAGGGCAGTATTCCAACATGATAACGACCCCAAACACACCTCCAAGATGACCACTGCCTTGCTAAAGAAGCTGAGGGAAAGGGTGATGGGCTGGCCAAGCATGTCTCCAGACCTAAACCCTATTGAGCATCTGTGGGGCATTCTCCAATGGAAGGTGGAGGAGCACAAGGTCTCTAATATCCCCCAGCTCTGTGATGTCATCATGAAGGAGTGAAAAAAAAAAGGATTCAAGCCAAAGCGGTGTGCAGTACCGCGTTTGACCTGAGGTGGGGGGGCACGGAGCGGAGCAGAGCAGATCGGAGCCATTCGGAAAAGCTTGGAAATACTCTGTTCCCGAGTCTTTCTGAGGTTTTCCAAGTTCAGCTGAACTGTCCTCGGCCTTTGTTTCTGAGGCTCTCCGGCACCCCCCACCTCTGGCCGAATGTAGTATTGCATGCCATTGAAGTCAATGTGGAACTAATTATTATAATTTCCATTGACTTCTATGGGCAAACTCACTTTGATATGCGAGTACTTTGAATTATGAGCATTCTCCTGGAACGGATTATGCTCTTAATCCGAGGTTCCACTAGTGTGTGATCATTACTTGGGCTTTCAGCCGTAGTTCACATTGGAGTGATTTGGCATGTGATTTGACATGTCAAATCACATGCCAAATCACCGGCAATTGCCAGCAATGGCACCATTCGAATTGGTGCAAGGCCGAATTTGCCACGATGCACCGATTTCCAAAAGTAGTTTCAGTACTACCTTTGGTGACTTCGGAGTGCGATTTCCATAGACATCTGTGCAGCAACCCACACAGATGTCAGTCGGGACTGACATGCGGGATTGAAATCAAACTCGCACACTTTCATTCCTGCTGTCAGTGTGAACCTATACTTACTGAGAAGACACGTTTATTTGCTAAACTTATTTTTGCACTGACATTTTTTTCTATTCTTTATTATTTTTATTGTTTATATATATATATATATATATAATATATTTATTTATATATTGTGAAGGGGTTAGCTCGGTAGCGGAGTGTGTGACCCCCACACTGAATTATACAGAGAGGCAGCCGTGGGTGGTTGAAAAACAAGGGTTATGGTTTATTTTTCCATATTGCTGGAAACAAGTGCAAGCATCAAAACAGCATAAACAAAATAAAACATAAAATAAACCCTGGCCACTTAGGCCTTCTACCTTCACAACACAGGAACCTACCTATGGAGTCTGGCACAGCCTACTGCTGGGCAGACACTGCTGGTCTTCCAGCAGAAAACAATAGTCTTTTTGATTTTCTTATCACACAGCAAAGATATCAACAACCACTTCACCTTCAGAAGTCTTCCTCAGCTCACTGCTCTCCTTAACTCAACAAGCCTCAGGATGCAGCATTGAGTAGTAATCCTCTGGACAATTTATAGAGGCCTTAATTTCCTCATTCTGAACAGCTGAAGCTATCCAACGTCCTTAAACCTTTCTGGCTACCTCTGCAGCTGACACCTGATAGTAATTGGTGAATTTTCTAAACAAGGCAGAAATGTATCTCCCGTCTGTGACAACACCCCCAGATTTACCTGACTTCCTGTCACAATATATATATATATATATATATATATATATATATATATATATATATATATATATATATATATATATATATATATATATATATATATATATATATATATATATATATATATGTGTGTGTGTGTGTGTGTGTGTGTGTGTGTGTGTGTGTGTGTGTTTTTGTACTACTGTGAATTATTTATGTGTCACACTGATGATATTTAAATTTTTTTATGAATTAAGATCATACCTGGAGTTCAGCTTTAAAGGGGTTGTAAAGGCAAAAAATCCTATGCATTAAGGTGAAAAAACTTCAGACAATACCACCCCCCCCTGTTATACTTACCTGGCCCCTTGAAAGTCCCGCGCTCGGCCCCGACATCCTCTTCGCCGCTCAGTCTGGCCGTTGATTGGCTAGAGCTGATGGATTGAAAGCAGCGTAGCCATTAGCTGGCGCTGCTGTCAATCACATCCAACAACACGGCGCGAGGGGGGCGTGCCGAGAGATACAGTGAGCAGCTATAGCCGCTCGCTGTATCACAGGAGTGCGCCCGCAAGGACTCCACACCATGCAAGCTAACGCGCATGAATGTGTGAAGTTCTTGCGCCGAGGGTCCCCAGAAGACGTGGACCGGGGCCACTCTGTGCAAAACGAGCTGCACAGTAGAGGTAAGTATAACATGTTTGTTATTTAAAAAAAAAAAAAAAAAAATTCTTTACAACCTCTTTAAGCGTAAATTCACCTAGCCGGTGGCAAGAGATCACATGGCACACTCTCATTCTAAATCTTCTAGCTGATGCTGTTGGACATTTTATAGGGAAATTAAGGACATAAGAAGTCTGTAGGGTCTGTGTATTGATTCCTTTCTGTAAATCACACCTAGGAATGCAAATGCTCCTGCGAGCTGACAGAAGATGTTAGTATTTTTCATGAATTAGGAAAATAGTAAGTAATTGTAGTTTGCAGTTTTCCATGCTGCGACCTTATGTGATGATAATAAGTTTAGTGAAGTTGACTTTTTAAAACCCAACATATCATAACATCTTGCGGGTATTTGGACTGTTTGCATACACCGCATATAATCTTGTTTTTGTTTTGCTTGGCACCGTGAGCTTCTTGCATTTCTGTCTTGCCTTCACTAATTACTTTCAAGCATATTGAGTAAATTTGTATAATCACAGCAATAATCAAACAGAAGTGGGGGGGGGGGGGGGAAAGCATCCGTTAAATGGAATTTGCATGGAACATTGCTGGGTAAAACTTACTTGGTTTTACAAAACAGATACAGTTGTATCAACTGTCATTATCAACTGTCATTATCCGATTATTTCAAACTTGGTGTCTTTATTGTATTTACATAAATGCAATTTTTTAGAGCTAACGACCAATTAAAAATAGTATCAAGGGACACTGACATTATCTTATCAGTTTGTTGTATAGTAGCAGATCTCTGCCCGCTCATTAGCAGGTTAATTAGGCTGTATGATTTGTATGGCTTTAACCCCTTCCATACAGGGCATTTTCACCCCCTTCCTGCCCAGACCAATTTTTAGTTTTCCACGCTGTTGCACTTTGAATGACAATTGCATGGTCATGCAACACTGTACCCAAACGAAATCTTTATTTTTTGTTCCCCCCACAAATAGAGCTTTCGTTTGGTGGTATTTGATCATCTCTGCGGTTTTTATTTTTTGCGTTATAAACAAAAGAAGAGCGACAATTTAAAAAAAAAAACACAATATTTTTTACCTTTTTATTTAATAAATATCACAATTTAAAAAAAAAAAAAAACATTTTTCCCCAGTTTAGGCCGATACGTATTCTTCTACATATTTTTGGTAATAAAAAATCGCAATAATCGTATATTGATTGGTTTCCGCAAAAGTTATAGCGTCCACAAAATAGGTGATAGATTTATGGCATTTTTATTTTATACATTTTTTTACTAGTATTGGCGGCGATTTGCGATTTTTTTACTGTGACCGTGACATTGCGGCGAACACATCGGACACTTTTGACACGTTTTTGGGACCATTCACATTTATACAGCGATTAATGCTATAAATATTCATTGATTATTGTGTAAATGTGACTGGCAGGGAAGGGGTTAACCACTAGGGGGCGTTGAAGGGGTTAATATGTTCCCTAAGGTGTGTTCTAACTGCAAGGGGAGGAGACCGATGTGTGTTCCTCTGTACTGGGAACACACATTGGTCTCCTCACTGCTGACAGGAGGTGGATCTGTGTGTTTACACACACAGATCCACACTCCTGCCGTGATTACCGGCAATCGCGGGCACCCGGCGGCGATCGCGGCCGCCGGGCACCCACGCCGGGCCACGAGCGCTGCCGGCGGCGCGCGCCCCCTCTAGATCGCCGGGAACACAGGATGTCATATGACGTCCACCCGGATCGGCGAGGGGTTCCTGCCGCCATCATTTCCCTATGGCGCGGTATGGAAGTGGTTAAGTGTTTTATAACAGACTATTTTGCACTACTGTCCAAACAGTAACAAAGGCCGCGTACACACGATCGGTTAAACCGATGAGAACAGTCTGATGGACCGTTTTCATCGGTCCAAACCAATCGTGTGTGGGCCCCATTGGTTATTTATCCATAGGTTAAAAAAAAGCAATCTTGTTTTAAATTTAACCGATGGATACCTAACCGATAGAAAAAAAAAAACGATTGTTTGTAGGCATGTCCATCAGTCGACGCATGCTTGGAAGCATTGAACTTCCTTTTTTCAGCACGTCATTGTGTTTTACATCACCGCGTTCTGACACGATCGGTTTTTTAACTGATGGTGTGTAGGCACGACTGACCATCAGTCAGCTTCATCGGTTAACTGATGAAAACGGTCCATCAGACCGTTTTCATCAGATGGACCGATCGTGTGTACAGGGCTTCAGTTGGACACGTTTGATATAGTCATCTAATTAGTTTCCGATTCTGATCTTCAAATTGGTGTGAGAAGTGATCATGGAGGATGACAAGAGCTGATTCTGGATCTTAATCTTAGACTGGATAAAAGAAACTGCAAATTATTGAATCATCTAGATGTAGTCAGGGGCTTGGCTAAAAATGGAGGGTGAGAGAAACACTGAAAAAAGAAAATAAAATATATAGGTGGGTACCTATATTTATTTTCTTTTTTCTTCATATAGATCCCAATCTTTTTGGCTTCTTTAAATGTCAATATTGACTACAGGCATTTCTTGCTTCTATCATCATTGATCCCATCCGTGGGTTATTATTGATTGGTTCTACCCAAAGGGTTCTTTTTTGGACAGACAGGTATTTATGTATTCATTCTTACCAACATACTGATTTAAAATCCATTGATGTTTATGAGATATATATATATATATATATATGCCTCCATGCGCTATATACATATTTTATTTTTTATATATTTTTACTAGGTTGCTTTTTTTCAGCTATGGTCCTGCTTTGTTCCCTTTGAGGCTGTGGTTCCCACCTGTGGGGTGGCTGTCCGTATCTGCTGGTATTTTATACATTTTTTTTGACAAATTTTTTATTTTGGTAAGTTTCACTTTGTACCTATGTTTTTGTAGCCTAAATTGGTTATCTCTCCTATAGTTACCTTTTTACCACTTCTTTGCTGTTTACCATATATGGGGCGGCACTAACTTTGAAGTATAAGATTCTCTCACTTAAATGAAATTATTTAAATCTAGCGACTAGGTAAATGCCTTGGGCATGCTCCAAGGAGCATTGAATGTATGTACTGAAAAATACATGTTATATATTCGTATGGATTCTCATTGTTTGTTTCATGCAAAGTGTTTTTTTTTTAAGTTTAAAGATTTTATTGATGTAATAAAAGCAAATACAAAGAAGGTAAATATATTGGAAATGCAGTGAATTACAACATAGGACAGTAAATTAACATCTAGCAAGTTGCAACATGAATATGTCATTTGTGATAGGGTGTACATATTTGAGTTGTTATGTTACCTCAACACCAGACCCCTGTGGGGGGGGGGGGGTATTAAGATGATAAAAAAAAATAAAGTAGAAGGAGGGAGTATTTATGAAAAGAGAGGGCCTATTTTAACGTGCGAATGCACCTATTGGAGATGTGCCAACACCCCGATATTGCAGGAATTTGAGTGAAAACTATTAGGTTGGGCTTTTAAAGGCACACAGTACAATTTGTATAGAAAAAGCTAGAAATTTATTAATATGAAATATCATAGAATCAAACAGACGTAAAATCAAAATTTAGAAATGAAGTCAGTAATTGGTACTGCAAGGGTAATAACAACAACTATACAGTCTTATTATACACAAGCTTCGTTAAGAAAGCACAGTTAAAGATACGATCGTGTGTTGTATGTCCCAGGTAGTAATCCAGAGGTTAATGGAGGGCTTGCTCTAACATGTAGAGAAAGCCCTCCATTAACCTCTGGATAGAAGGGGGGAGTAGGTAAAAGTGGAGAGGAAAACTTCAAGATTGAAGGGGATAGTAGATTACAACTTTAAAATATGGGGGGAATATGGTAGCTCCAAGGTTTATCATAAGCAAAAAAACATAATTGATTAGCTTTTGGCTCTATTTGGTCCCGTGCTTATAAGATGGAGAGAGTGTTGCTGTGAGTGGATCCAGTACATAGGATATGAGCTTTGGCAAAGAGAAATTTCATGTGGCAATGGTCGTTAATTGGTAGAAATGAGGGAGGAGAAAGATGGTGGATGTGGGTCCTTCCATGCAGTGCTAGGGTTATACATGCTGCTATCAGGATATTGTATATAGTTACATAGTTACATATGTGTTATAGTGGGAAGAATTGCCACAGGCCAGCGGGAAAGATCTAGACCAAAGAGACCCATTCGCGTCGTCAACTTTTGTGGAGTGCGAGTGATGTCAACAATTAAGGTGGAAACTTCCTTCCAGAAGGAGGCTATGATGGGACAACCCCTCCATATATGAAAAATGTTGCCAGTAGTATCACAATTCCTCCAACAGTTTGATGATTAAGATGGAAAAATACGGGCACGTTTATCAGGTGTATAGTACCATTTATGAAAGATTTCCATGAGGGTTTCCCAATGGGATACATGGAGAAGGTAGCAGGGAGTTTGAGGTTGTGGTATCATGCACAGTGGTTTACGCTAAAATAACTCCTGAAGAAGCCACATATTTGGTGAAACAGGTTGAGAGGAGTTTGTATACATAAATGAATCGTTATTTTTAAAGAATATTTGAATATTGTAGTGTTATTCATGCACCTTGAAAGTCCCACATTGCTCTTACTTCTTGTTTGATTATTGGGATACGGTGCATGGTGTTACCTTTCTACAACCCACATTAGACGTTGCATATTTGTAAAAAATTTAATTTCTTGACTATAATAAGCAAAACATATGCAAATATATGCAAAACAATTGCTTTATTAGATCATTATTCATTTTTTTTTACTCCTAATGGTCATAAAGCAGTCACAATAGTTAGGTTTTCTAACTGTATGCTTCAGCGCCTATTTTGAAAAGTTTTTGTTCACTTTATGGGGGTTTTGCATTCCTATGCTAGTCTATGGCAATGCAAAACCTACTTGCAGCAGGTCCAAAGGAGGTCAACTACAAGTCAAATGCAACTGTCAATGAATTCTCAGTGGCCTCAGAAGCCTCTCAAAGTGATGTCAAAGTGATGCCACTGAGAAACCCAAAGCTCGTCAACCCAGACCCCTACAAAAGGATACACAGCTTTTAAAGTGATGACAAATCCAGCTCTAGATAGACTGCTATTGCCAAACTCTCAGCTAGTCCTTGGGCAGACATGTACTATATAGCCTCGTACACACGTACGGTTTCCCGGCTGACTTTTTACCGCCGGGAAACCCAAGGGGAAAGCCGAGAACCTGCTCGGTCTGTCCTTCCCCCTACACACGGCCTGGTTTCCTGACAGGAAAACTGCCATGAGAGCTTTGGTTGGGAATCCCGGCCGTGTGTATGCTCCCCTGCAGGCTTTCCCCATACGTAAACTGCCGGGTTAAAAACCGCCGGGAAAAACGTTTTTTCCCGCCGATTCACGGCGGTTTTTCTGTCGGGAAAACTGCCATGGAGCATACACACAGCCAGTTTTCCCGGCTAAAAGCTGTCATGGCAGTTTTCCCGACGGCAAAACTGGTCGTGTGTACGAGGCATAAGATGCTCCACATTGCGGCTCTACCGCAAACAATGTTTTTGAGATAAACACAATTCTAGAAGCAGACACGATTCAGAATTTGCCGACAATCTGGCATTAGATATGCAGGGAGATAACGTTTCGCTTTACCAGTAAACCTGATTAGCTTGAAGACTGCATAGTGAGCCCCCCAAAGGGGAACAGGACACCCTGCCTTTTCAACAGAAATCCACAGCTTATGGGATGAAAATCCCTACCCTGTAACAAAAGCCACCTAACAAGGAGGAAATATACTTCCAAATTTAGTGAGATCTGTTGGAGTGTGTGCTTCCACATGGGTAGTCTGCCCCATAGAGAATTAGAAAATGGCCCTTTGGATAACTTTTTATTTATTTTACTCTGACCCGGGCAAAGAGAATATTCGACTGGAGAAGTGAATAATGTCTCCACCGTAATACTGTAATGCCTGGAATCCTTTAAATGTCAGCACTCCTCTTTGATATAAGAGAATATGATTTTATTTCCAAGCACATAGAGATTACTACACAGCCAGCGCTTCATCAATCACATGAAGCCTCCCCAGGATTTGCTCAATAATGGATATATATTGTAATCATTCTAGCACTTCACTGAGCAGTACAATTAATTCCTCACCTTTTATTCTCTTCTCTTTCAGCTTTATTGATACTTTTTTCATAACAATTAAAAGAACACTTTTTATTGAGAAGTGAATATTAAGTTGCATGTGTAGCGGTACCCCCGTGGGGCTGCTGGGTCTAGTAAAGCCCGGCATTCACTTCCAGTCACTCTCCAGACAATAAACAGTCCATCAGCTTTGTTTTGGTTATTTTATTGAGGGATTAAGCTTGGATGGGGTAAAGGGATTATGGGATGCCCAGTATCAATAGTATAAATCAATGAGATGATTGATGGGAACCTCTATTCACATTCTCTAAAACTCCAGACTCCTCCAGCACAACGCTTATTTGCAGACTGTCACTTTCTCTCCTGTGCAATACTTGGTTCCTGGCACAACTAGCACATGGTTAGGCCCAACTCTAAATTAAGCCCAACTTTAAGTATTTGCCATTTGCTGGCAGGGACCACGGACCCCCTTGGTGTAGCAACCGATTGCAATAGGAAAATTCTTCTTAGTGCTAGCTGTATGTGATGTGGACTACTCATCCCAGTCAGTCCTGTGCAGGCCCTGCCAGACATCCCAGCTGCAGCAGCCCGACTTCAACGCCAGTAACATCACAGTCTCTCCCGCTGGCTCTACATCCATCTCAGACTCCCAGTCCTTCCCGGCATGCCTCTCCCAGCTCTCCTGACTGTTCCTGTTACTCACTGACACCTGGTGGATCCCTCCTGAAGACTTGCCTGGCAGTGTTCCTTGCTGTCCTCTCCTGCTCCTGTTAGGACACCCCTTGGGTTGTGTGGGGTTCCCTCACAGCTTCGAGCCCAGGCCCAAGGTCACCTCCCAGACTGGGGGGCTCCCTCCAAGGCCATACCAGCCTAACACTCCCTCTCTCAGTTCTTCCACCTGAACAACTCATCCCCAGCTGGGCTGACCCTAGGTATTTAATGAGGCCTGCCCCCTGCCAATCCTAGTTGGGGATTGGTCAGGGCTCCTTACCACACCCCAGACAGCTCCACCTCTCTTCCCCCCTCTGCTTCCAGAATATTCTGAGAGCCAGAGGGAGGTAACCAAGAAGTGATACTGTCTGTGAGTCACCAGCCTACTCTAGACCACTCCCAGCCTTACAGATAAAAACAAACAGAAAGCTAGGCCTGCCTAAATTTACCTGTAATGGCCAAAAATCTAACTCTAGCACCTGCCTAAGGTAGAGGGTGCTACACATGTAAAGGATCTAGAGAAACTTAGTGTTCCCTTTTATTTAAGTATAAGTCAAGAACATTTAGAATATTGTGTAAGTTTTTCCTTCTTTATTCTTTTCATACATTTATGTCAGTTAAGCTGCTAGGAGTTTAAGTTGTGAGAAGGTTTGGTGGTACAGTGAAGAAACCTAAATCTTCCACAATCCAACCTCCTAGTATTGCCCTGGTAACAAGAAATAATTTTGAGGGCAGATTGGATTAAAGGTTAAACATGACACAGTAAGAAATAATTCCATGTAAGATAGAAAAAAAGAGCCATTAAGCAGGGGATGTACATGGATTATTTTTGAAAAATAAGGATGTAGTTAAGTTTCCCTTTAATTCCCTGTTGTGCTTCTAGGACACAAAATTAAGTGAACTTTCTTATGCAAAAGATAAAAGAATGGGGTTTTTAAAGGCAATTAAAAAAAATAACAAACATGTCATACTTTCCTGCTCGGTATAATGGTTCTGCACAGAGCAGCCCTGATCCTCCTCTTCTCAGGTCTTCCAATGGTGCTTCTAGCCCCTTCCCTTTGCAGAGTACCACCAGAGCAAGCTGCTTGTTATAGGGGCACTCGTGTGTGCTCGCTCCTGAGCAGCCCCTGTGTGTCCATAAGACACACAGAGAATGGCTCAGCCCTGCCACCCTGCTCCCTCCTCACTGGCTGTGATTGAAGGCAGGTGGAGCCAATGCAACACAGAGCATGGCTCAGCCCTGCCCCCTGCTCTCTCTTCACTGGCTGTAAATGGACAGCAGCAGGGGTCATTGGCTTCCACTGCAGTGTCTCAGCCAATGATGAGAGAGAGAACCGGAAAAAACTGCTGCTCTCATGCACATCACTGAATGGAGATGGGGCTCAGGTAAGTAATAGGGGTAAGTATTAGGAGAATTGTGTTACCTTCATGCATAGACCACCTTCAGGCTTTACAACCACTTTAACCCTTTTATACTCTATTTAACAAAAAAAAAAAATTGGCTTGTCAGTTTCTCTGGTATAAAATAATGAATAATATGAAATACTGATGAGACAACTCAGTATCACAGGTGTTACAAGTCAAAATGAGTGTTGCCTTCCAAAGACATTTAGAAAGGCAATTGCATCAAGGATACTCTAAACTAAGGAACAATGGTAGATTGGATACTCAAACCAAGCCTGAATAGGAGAAACCCACTTTAAATTGAGACTGTGCCTTTTTCTCTTTGCAATGCATTTGCAGGCACAAACAACAACCGGATTGTATAACTGGAAAATACAAAATCTATTTATCTAACAGCAAGAAAACTACAGGACAGTTTATACCTCTATTGAGGGGAAATAATAACTATAAAGTGTTTATATTCTTTTTGATTTATTTATTCATTTATATATATATATATATATATATATATATATATATATATATATACACACACAATATCTTACTATCTTACAGACTAAATGATGGCAAGAAATATAGGACCATGTATGTGTATTATCATTTATTATCATAAATCAAAATATAAGTGTGTTTTCATAATCTATATTATTCAGAAGTGAAAAAGGAAAATGTAGATATGATATTATCCAGATATCCATAAAGGATTAATAAAGATTAATAACTACTACCTCAAACTTGATCTCTGGATAAATCACCCATCTTTATAAAATATTACATGATTAATATGATTGTACAATACAGATTAATATCACAAATAATATTATCCACACCAGGTTCTGCCCCTGTGCACACTACGATGAAGATAACATATTTAGACTTAACTGGGGCTAAAATAATTTTTGTTTTCCAGAAAAGCTAAAATAGGAATTTCTTTTTTTTTTTTAAAGGCTGAGAAGCGATGTTCTCTGCATTCCAATGTCATCCCATTGAAGGGAAGCTCTTGGCTCCATAGACACAGCTTCTTCAGCACAACTTGGATGTGGTGTTTAAGCTCTGGGACACACCATCCATAGAGATCAGCCAGACGATACACTAGCTATCACTAATGGATAGATATCATCCAACCCTGCTCTCACATCCTAGTCTTAGAGCTCCATCTGGTGGACAGATACAGTCAATGCATAAACAAATATTTAGTTAATTTACAGACATACCTTCCAATCAGATTTGGGTAAATATTCTGAAATACACCATCTAGGCTAGTCCTTAGATAAGGGAATTTTGGGAATAAAAGAGGGACATTCATCATCATCAGGAGCACAATTAAATTTACACTCTATCGATTATCATCACCCTTTCATCACTATGGTGATCACTGAGTTTTCCAACAAGACACTCTCTCAAAAACTACGCTATCATGATCTAAGGCTCTGATGGTCAATTTCCTTGAAAGCCTTCTGCATATTCTCAACAGGTCATCACATAAGCGGCCTTGTGAATCCCCGGGTGTGGTTTCAAACCCAGCATGAATAGATTTATTGGTACTGTATAATTTTGTAATTTCTTTGCACGATTTGCCTCACACTTCTAAATCTAATTGAATGCAAATTGTATTATATGTTGTGTTAGATTTTGTCATTATATCCTGTTCAAAGGTATATTTGTCACCTCAGGAATCAAGTAATTAAGTCAAGCTGCATAACCGTTGGCAGAGTCAAGCCTTGTATTCTGCTACAGAAGAGTCAGAGGGGAGGGTCAGATTTGGTGGACCGTGTTGTCTGCAGTATAATCCAATTGCTTGCATTCTGAGACAGTGGTGATGGTACCTTCTGAATGAAAAATAGGTTATCTAATTCATCCTAAGTTCCTAGACCATAATTTTTAGTTGTACTAATGATTGTTGCAGGTACATAATATTATTATATTAATATTGCTGACTTTAATAATTGTGTAAACTCCCTTAAAGCATTACATACACTTTAAGCCCCTTGAACATGGGAGCGTGCATTCCGATATTTTAGTTAGTCTGGGAGGAAAATGTGCATCATCCATTTCTGCAGTCAGTCAGTCAGCCTGCAGCTTTTCCGAGAGGTATTCACCTTTAAAGGAGTTGTAAATAAAAAAAAAAGGAATGCTGAAATGACTATTTACAGGGTATAGAGACATAATAGTTAACTGATTCCTTTTAAAAACAATTAAAAATAGATAAAAATAAAAATCATATAATGTACCTACAGTTTCTAGTTTGGTTTTTGCATGTTGTTTCCTGCCTCTCTGCTATACAGAGCCACAGAGCCAATACAGGGCAGTGATGGTTTGGAAAACTAAACTGATTGGTGCTGAGGGGTTTTAGACACACCGTAATCACACCTCCTTGATTAGTGACCACAGAGAGAAAGCTCCCAGCACAGTGGTTATCAGGAAACAGACAACCAGGAAGTGTGGAGATCAGAGAAGAATTACAGCAACTTGAGAGCAAAAACGAACAATAAGGACATGAAAACAGCACTGCATTAAGGTAAAGGAAGCTATTAAGATAAAAAAAATCCTTTACAAACCCTTTAAGGACCTACAGTACAGACCAAAAGTTTGGACACACCTTCTCATTCAAAGAGTTTTCTTTATTTTCATGACTATGAAAATTGTAGATTCACACTAAAGGCATCAAAACTATAAATTAACACATGTGGAATTATACATAACAAAAAAGTGTGAAACAACTGAAAATATATTTCATATTCTAGGTTCTTCAAAGTAGCCACCTTTTGCAGCAGACACATCTCTAGAACTGGTAAGAGGAGACTGTGTGAATCAGGCCTTCATGGTAGAATATCTGCTAGGAAACCACTGCTAAAGAAAGGCAACAAGCAGAAGAGACTTGTTTGGGCTAAAGAACACAAGGGATGGACATTAGACCAGTGGAAATCTGTGCTTTGGTCTGATGAGTCCAAACTTGAGATCTTTGGTTCCAACCCCCGTGTCATTGTGCGAAGCAGAAAAGGTGAACGGATGGACTCTACATGCCTGGTTCCCACCGTGAAGCATGGAGGAGGTGTGATGGTGCTTTGCTGGTGACACTGTTGGGGATTTATTCATAATTGAAGGCATACTGAACCAGCATGGCTACCACAGCATCTTGCAGCGGCATGCTATTCCATCCGGTTTGCGATTAGTTGGACCACCATTTATTTTTCAACAGGACAATGACCCCAAACACACCTCCAGGCTGTGTAAGGGCTATTTGACCAAGAAGGAGAGTGATGGGGTGCTGCGCCAGGTGACTACCTCTTGAAGCTCATCAAGAGAATGCCAAGAGTGTGCCAAGCAGTAATCAAAGCAAAAGGTGGCTACTTTGAAGAACCTAGAATATGAAATATATTTTCACACTTTTTTGTTATGTATAATTCCACATGTGTTAATTCATAGTTTTGATGCCTTCAGTGTGAATCTACAATTTTCATAGTCATGAAAATAAAGAAAACTCTTTGAATGAGAAGGTGTGTCCAAACTTTTGGTCTGTACTGTATGTATTCAGGGAAGAGCGGAACGCAGAACGCAAGGTACCATATTTATAGAAAATGAAACAATGAGGTAATGTTAACTTGTCACAACTTAGTATGAACTTCAGTAACACATTGCTATATTATGTTCCATGTGATGTTTTATGTGAAAACAGAGGTATAATGGAACAAAGCTGTAAATAATGACAAGGAACAATGCTCTGACCTGCCATCAGAATGATTACACTCATTGTTACAATGTAAGCAGTATTGTTGACAAAGACTGGCAGTTGTTGGTTAGTAAAGTCAAATCTTCACTCAGAATATGTTACTGGTACAATTGTCTTGGCAGACTTTCCAAAGCACATATAATCATCATTTTACATTTAATGCTGAAACTCCAGGGAGATATTATAGAACATCATCGAAAGCAGCTACTGTATGAATGTATTAAAAAAAAATCACATTTATTTTGAAATCAACAATTGTGAAATGTGCCTTCATTTCAGCCTCCAGTAATAGCAGCACTGAGACTGGGAAAAGGTATCCATGAGCTGACACTAAACATGCATGCAGGAGCAGAGAGCAGAACAATGACCTTATCTGCCCTTGGCTGCCTACCTACTGTCCAATCACAGGCAAGGGGCAGGGGAGTTGACCTAGCTGTGTCCCTATTGCAACAGAGAATTGTCAGGTCACAACACTGGCTGTTCTGTGTAGATCTCAGGACTGGATATATAGACAATGGTAGCTTGAATTCCCTGGTAGAGCCCTGAGTTATAGGTCAAAAGCCTGTAACCCCAAATTGGCCATTTAATGGTGTAAAATTAGAACATATTACAGGTGAACTCGAAATATTTGAATATCGTGCAAAAGTTAATTTATTTCACTAATGCAACTTAAAAGGTGAAACTAATATATGAGATCGACTTATTACATGCAAAGCAAGATAGTTCAAGCCGTGATTTGTCATAATTGTGATGATTATGGCTTACAGCCCATGAAAACCCATAATCCACAATCTCAAAACATTAGAATATTGTGAAAAGGTGCAATATTCTAGGCTCAAAGTGTCCCACTCTAATCAGCTAATTAAGTCAAAACACCTGCAAAGGGTTCCCGAGCCTTTAGATGGTCTCTTAGTCTGGTTCAGTAGGAATCCCAATCATGGGAAAGACTGCTGACCTGACAGTTGTGCAGAAAACCATCACTGGCACCCTCCATAAGGAAGGAAAGCCTCAAAAGGTAACTGCAAAAGAAGTTGGATGTTACCAAAGTGCTGTATCAAAGCACATTAATAGAAAGTTATGTGGAAGAGAAAAGTGTGGAAGAAAAAGGCGCAAAAGCAGCAGTGATGACCGCAGCCTGGAGAGGATTGTCAGGAAAAGGCCATTCAAAAGTATTGGGGATTTTCACAAGGAATGGACTGAGGCTGGAGTCAGAGCATCAAGAGCCACCACACACAGACGGATCCTGGACATGGGCTTCAAATGTCGTATTCCTCTTATCAAGCCACTCCTGACAACAAACAAGTCAGAAGTGTCTTACCTGGGCTAAAGAAAAACAGACCTGGTCTGTTGCTCAGTGGTCCAAAGTCCTCTTTTCTGATGAGAGCAAATCTTGCATCTCATTAGGAAACCAAGGAGCCAGAGTATGGAGGAAAAATGGAGAGGCACACACTGCAAGATGCTTGAAGTCCAGTGTGACGTTTCCACAGTCTGTGTTGATTTGGGGAGCCATGTCATCTGCTGGTGTTGGTCCACTGTGCTTCATTAAGGCAGTAGTTGCTGCAAAAGGGGCCCAAACTAAGAACTGAGTACACATGCATGCTTCTACTATTTAGAGGTCCGATATTGTTCTATGTACAGTCCTTGTTTTATTGATTGCATGTAATATTCTAATTTTCTGAGATTGTGGATTTGGGGTTTTCATGAGATGTAAGCCATAATCATCACAATTATGAAAAATCAAGGCTTGAACTATCTTTCGTTGCATGTAATGAGTCTATCTCATATATTAGCTTCACCTTTTAAGTTGCATTAGTAAAATAAATTAACTTTTGCACGATGTTCACATTTTTCGAGTTTCACCTGTATACAACCATATAACATTTTTTTTTAATTTTATTGAGTCTTTGAGTAGATTCAAATATGAGGAATGTGTAATTAAATATCTAATACAAATTAGGAAAACAATATGTAGAAACCCCAAATATGATGTACAACATATTTTACAGACCTCGCTAGAAATCTACATTAAATTGTACATTAATGTATACTAGACATTGCTGGTTTCTTATTTCTGTATAGCTTGTATACAGTTTGCTCTTTATCCTACACATTTCCTACACATTTCAAATGAACTCATTCTGCTTCCTCAGGAAGTCTGTTCTTAAAGAGGAACTGCAGTCTGCTCACATAATTTGTAATAAAAACATTAATTAAAGTAATTACCAAATATGCTGCAGAAATCTCCCTCCACTTAGTCTGACTGTAGCCATTTTAACTGTGGGCAGCTAAAGCTGCTGCCTGTTCACTTCCTGGATTTACAGAGACACACACACACACTTGGTCAGTGGATAGTCTGGCCGCTGTGTTCTGTACCAGCTGCAAAGTTAGTACATTGTGGTGTTCCAATAATCCAATCTGGATTTTACAAAGGCATGGATTCATTGTTGGCATGTCCTCTGCTGGAATCAGATGTCTGACTCTTCTAATATCCCTGGCAGCTAATACCTGTTGTTTAATTGATAGGTCAGTATCAGGCCACACAAATGGCCTGAGAAAATACAATTTATATTAACAGGTTTAAACCTGAAGGCCATGATTGCAGCCACTTTGTTTTCAGCCTTTGCCCTTCAATTACAAGGACTTCAGTTTCAGCCAGTTAAAGTTCATCCAATCTTGTATGTCAGTAAGACACCTGTTAATCTTGGCCAATGGGTCACCAGTGTCTGGTTTGAACGACAGATAGCGTTGGTTATCACCTGCATAGCAATGGTCGCTAGGACCAGGGTGTGTGCATTCCTTATGTGATCCTTTATGAAGAAAGATTTGAACCAGTTGAGCACTGTACCAGTGTACAGGTCCTCTCCACCTGGTCTCTTGCCTTGTCCAGGGAATACGTGTGCTGGTTATAGGTGTGGGGTGTTTGGCTCCCATGCCCCAAGAAAGTGTGTACCCCTCCCTATTTGACTAATACAGTGACTTGAAAAAGTATTCGTACCCCTTGAAATTTTCCACATTTTGTTATGTTACAACCATAAACATGAATATATTTTATTGGGATTTTATGTGATAGACGAACACATAGTGACACATAATTGTGAAGTGGAAAATAGGAAAACATTTATCAATGTGAATCATTGTGAATTTCTGAAACATGTTGGGATGTACAATGCAAATCTATCTTGACTTGGGCAGCATCTTGGATTTTGAGCTTTGGGTTGATATATATACCTTGTATACGATTGGCTCATTGGTGTACATTTTATTTTTTAAACTGAATTACGTGTTCATGTATAATCAATAATATATTTACTACTTGTGTACATTTAGTAAATCTCCTTTCTTTTATATACTCCATTCTCTTTACTTTTATGCCTAAAAAGTCCAAAGGGGCGACCCCCAATGCACCTGTTGCATGTTTTTCTCATTCATGCTTTCAAGGATAAAAATAAGAAAGCTGCGCTAAAAATACGTTTATATAAAACACAATTTCAGTGAAAATTTGAAGATCAGCAATCACATGATCCTTACACCATATAAATATATGTAAAAAATGCCCAAACATATATAAAAAGTGTACTGGGAAAAGAAAACTGCGCTATGAATATATAAGAGATCACATATATGTGATCAAACCATAAAATTATACACACAATACCATAAATCAATATGCAAAGTGTAAATGAACATACAGAGTGGACCTGAAAATAATATACAATGATAGTGACCAGTGATATAAAAAAGTCCTCATAGTGAAAAAAGCCTATGAGATCCACCTCCACCAAGTAAAAAATGCCTGCTTACCAAAAAGCCTGTCAAGCGTTCACACTTGTGGTCTATGGTATCTTCAGCAGCAAGGAATGGTAGGGGGACCAGACTGATCAAGGTTAGCATGCCAGGCAGTCATAGAGGTCCTCAAACGTATCCCAAAGTGAAGAAAAGCACTCGCATACCGTAATACAGTAAAATGTGCACATTTATTGAATATAAAAAGTTGCACTTACAAGAACGAGAAATATTAAAAGCACATAGGAATATCCGGCCGGCATGCAGATAACCCGTCCACTAGGCGATGACGTCAGCATGTCAACCTCCCGACGTACGTTTCGCCCCACAAAGACATCGTCACTGCTTTCAAGGATGTTGGCAGTTCAACACACACATCTAATTCTTTTTTTTTTTTTTTTTTTTCTTTTAAACCACCTCAGCTTTTTACCAAATTCTAGAGACCAGCTCATGATTTGATGCTTCTTACGTCTCAATTTGTGGTTTGCATCATATGTGGTATTTATTCTGCATTTCTCTTTTTTTTTTTTTTTTTTACTTAATCATTAGTATTTCGGTTTCTATGTCAACCAACCATTGGGGCAAAAATGCCTTGACCGTATTACCTCCCCAACAACCCCCGTTAAAGCTGGTCGAAACCCAATACAAATTAACCGAGCTTCTTGCAATTATTTATACCCCCCCCCTCCCCTAATGGCTCCCAGGGATCTCATCCTGTTCCCCTCTGAAATGTCTCCTAGCCGGTTCAGCAAAGGAAGCTATATTTTCGCAACGCTCTAAAAGAGATCCGAAAAATGCATCGAAAAGGTGCCAACACGGAGGTGCTAGTGGATTGAGGCCCACTTTTACATTTCTAGTTCCTAACGAACCCTGACTCTCTCCGCGTAACTCCATGTTTTTTTGTATTCCTTCCATTTTGCCCATTTCTCCCTGTTCCTTTCCAGGTAGCTGTCCTTTAGTTCTTCTAACCTGTACGTTTCCTCCACTTCGTCAATCCAGTTCCAGACGTGTGGGCTTTCCTTCTCCTGCCACTTTTTAGGTATAAGTTTCTTGGCTGCGTTTAAGAGATGGGGTAGTAACGACTGCTTATATTTTTTTACCCCTTCCCGACTGCCATGGAAGAGCACGGCCCAGGGGTCTTTTATCTCCTCCCCCGTTATAACCTTGATTTGGCTCAGTATTGTGTCCCAATAGTTTTGAATTTTTGGGCATAGCCACCATAAATGGGCCATCGTGCCTATTTCTGAACAGCCCCTCCAGCACTCAGCGGACTGGTTTACTTTAAATTTGTTAGCTTTGTCTGGGGTTATGTACCACCCTGATAGGCACTTATAATTTGCTTCGGCAGTGCGAACATCTATTGCGGAAAAGTGGGTTAGTTGAATGATCCTCTGAAAAGTATTTGTCCCTCTAGTGCTTCCTAACTGTCTTTCCCATTTGTCTATAAAAGGTGCTTCTCCCCGAGACCCTATCTTAACCAATATCCCGTAAAGTTTAGTGATAGTGCCCTTTGAATTTTTCGATTTACAAATCCTCTCAAGTGGGGTCAGCTCCGCCTCCGTCCGTAATGGGCGGGGGAGGTGCTGCACAAAGTGATGTAACTGGGAATAATGCCACCTATCAAGATTCCAATAGTCCGTTTTGGCTTTCAAATCTTCGTAGGTCATTATATCGCCATTTTTAATAATATCTCCTAAGTGCACAGTGTCTTCCCTAATCCAATTCCCTCCAATTTTATTTTCCCCCGGTGCAAAAAACGGATTTTCTTTTAAATTCATTAGGGGGGAATTGAATTTCCCCTCTAATTGTGCCTGGGTTCTATCCCACATTCTTAACGTGAGTCGTGTAATGTCCTGTGTTTTGTGCTCTAATGCTCTATATTGTGCAGGGATCCATATGATATTGTTCAAATATTTGCTAGTTGACGCTTTCTCAATTTGTACCCATCTTTTATCTGATCTGTTCCGGGCCCATTCGACCGCCCGGGATAGAACCGCCGCTTTATAATAGCTTTTGATATCAGGAACCGCCAGCCCGCCCTGCATCTTTCCCTGTTTTAATATGGAGAGGGATATTCTATGCTTCCTGTTTTTCCATACATAGTTTAGTAGCAGGGTGTTAAGAATGCTCAGAAACTGCTGTGGGAGGGCTATTGGTACCAATAGAAATTTATAAAGAATTTTAGGGACTACCACCATTTTCAACATATTAATGCGACCTATCCATGAAATTGGTTTATTTACTGTTTTTTTTAATTCGTTCTTGATCTCGTTTAATAAGGGGACGTAGTTTATTTTATACATCTTCTGTGCTGTATTTGCAAGTTTAATACCTAAGTACTTTAGTTCTTTAGTCCAAGGATATGCGCAGACTTCCTTTACTGATCCTATCTCTCTTTTATTTAGATTGATGTTCAAAATTTCTGATTTGGTGACATTGATTTTAAAGTTAGAGATGGCACCGTATTGTTTCAATACTTTTGAGAGCTTTGGGATGGATTTGACCGGATTGGTTACATAAAATAATATATCATCGGCAAAGGCCGATAATTTATGTTCCTCCCCGTCTACTCTTACTCCGTTGATATCAGAATCCTTACGGATAGTAGCCAATAATGGCTCCAATGATAAAATGAAAAGAAGAGGGGACAGGGGACACCCCTGCCTAGTCCCATTTTTCATCTCGAATGGTTCCGAGAGTGTACCGTTTATTTGAATTTTTGCGGTGGGGTGGATGTACAGTGTTTTAATCCAACGGGACATCCTGCATCCTATCCCCATGGCAGTGAGGGTCTCCGTCATGAGCCCCCAATCTACCCTGTCAAAGGCTTTTTCAGCGTCAACTGACAAGAGCAGACCGGGGGTCTCATTTTGCCTAATGGTCTGTAGCAAAAGGATTGCCCTTAGGCTATTGTCTTTGCCCTCTCTGTTGGGAACAAATCCCACTTGGTCGGGGTGCACCAAAGAGTGCATAACCCCCTTCAAGCGTCCCGCCAAAATTTTGGCAAACAGCTTGATGTCTGTATTTAACAGAGAGATGGGTCTGTACCCTGAACAGAGCGAGCTGTCTTTCCCCTCTTTTAAAATTATCGCAATCACGGCCGCTGTAGCTTCCCTGCTGGTTTCGAATTCCGAGCCTAACCCATTAAAGTATTTACACAACCTTGGAATCAGTATATTACTAAATTTCTTATAGTACATGGTAGAGAACCCGTCCGGGCCCGGGCTCTTACCGCCCGAGATGGAGTTTAGGGCTGTTTTAATTTCTGCCTCCGTTATGGGGCGATCCATGTTCAGACTTTCCGTCTCATCCAATCTAGGGAGACCCGCCTTAACAAGGAAGTCTCTGGTCTCTTCCTCCCTTTCCCCTTTCTGCCAGCCTGAATGTTTTATTGTGTATAGGTCCTCATAATATTTTTTAAAGCTGTCCGCAATTTCACCGGTTGCGTACACCAAGTTCCCGTTTTTCCCTTTAATTTTTTCAATGTAGTTCCTAGTTTTCTTTTTTTGGGCCATTTTGGCTAGAAGCTTACTTGGTTTATTTCCCCATATGTACCTCTCCTTAGAAATGCAGTTTAGTTTGTACCTCACTTCCTGTTCCATAATTTCCTTAAGTGCCTCTCTTTTCAGGGTTAAATTCTGGTAGGTCTCTTTTAGTCTTTGCTCTTTATGTTTGCGTTCGAGGGTCTCTATCTCTTTCACAAGGGCAATGGTTTTACTTTTCCTTTCTGTTTTTTTTTTAGCCCCCTCAGCGATTAGGATTCCTCTTATGTATGCTTTGTGCGTCTCCCACAAGATTGCACTGGAAATCCCTGCTGTATCATTAATGAGAAAGAATTTTTTCAGTTCGGCCTCCACCCTTCTTGCCCCTTCTTCGTCTCGGATCAGGCTATCGTCTAGTCGCCACATCGGCCGCTGTTTCTTTTGTGTGGATAATATGATTTTCATTGTTATTGGAGCATGATCTGACACCGTCATGATTCCAATTTCTGTATCTATGATAGAGTCAAGCAACCCGTGATCCACCAAGATGTAGTCTATTCTAGAGTACGTTCCGTGGGGGGGGGGGGAAATGTATAATCGTGTTCGTTTGGATGGAAAATCCGCCAAACGTCTACTAGTTGACGATCATGTAGCTTATGTTTAATTCTCTGTAATTGCTCTATTTTTTTCACCTTCCCACGGAACGTACTGTCTTCTGTAGGATTGAGAACAAAGTTTAAATCCCCCATCAGGATTATATGTCCTTCAGCGAAATTATTCAGTTTTCCCCAAATTTTGCCTAAGTATTGGGTTGGGTGTATGTTTGGAGCGTATATATTTGCTAGCGTGTATGTAATGTTATCTAGCTTTATTTTGAGAAATAGGAATCTCCCCTCTGGGTCCGTTAACCTCGCCTCGAGCGTAAATCCTAAACCTCTTGTAAACCTGATAGCCACACCTCTTGCTCGTTTTGAGATAGAGTCGCCATAAAACCAAGTAGGGTACGCCGGGGAATATAGCTTAATATTTGCGTCTATGGTCAAATGGGATTCTTGAATAAATACCACATCTGCTCTAAGTTGTTCAATCTCGGCCAGAACTTTTAGTCTTTTGACCGCTGAATTTAAACCCTTTACGTTATAAGATAGAAATTTAACTTCTGTCATTTCCTATTGCTGGATCGTTTCCTTGTACATGCTGAACTTTCTAAGAGATCCCTTGGGAGCCATATTCCCTTTTCCCTCCCTATTTTGGAGGGGGGGAGTGTTCTCTCCCCCTCCAAACCCACCCTCCCATCTCCCCCTTCCCTCCCTTTGCCTAGGCCAGTACATCGCCTCTGAACCGTGGGGATCCTCGGTAACCCCTACCCGTTGGTTCTTTTGGATGAGGTGTGGCCCCCTGCGCCCCTCCCACACGTTGTCCCCCGGAATTCCCCGGTGACTCGATCTTATGTGTGTGGGGATACAGATCCGCACCGCCTTATTCCCCTCTCTAGTCACCCGCCCTCCGTCCCCCCGCCTCTCCCGTCCCTCTATGCCCATTTCTGAAGGCCCCCTCTGGGGGCAGCTATTTTCTAATCGCTATTCCACCCATTCAGGTAATTCAATTACCGGGATATCCAGTTTGTGACAGAACACCCCCAGATCTTCCGGAAATGTTAGTTTAGCTGACACTCCCTCTTTATAGCCTATCAGGCAGGCTGGGAACCCCCATTGATAGGTAATGTTAGATTTCCGCATCTGTTCCAGTAAAGGTTTTAAATGCCTTCTTCTAGACAGGGTTTCCCAGGCCAAGTCTGTGTAGATCTGAATCTCTGTCCCCTCAAATAGTAAGGGGGGCTTTCTTCTCAGTTTCTGCCATATTTCTTCTTTGTCTTCGAAGTGCCTGAACCTGACTATTATATCCCTATACCACTTGCTTCCTCCCTCCCTGGACTTTCCCACTCGGTGTACTCGTTCTATTTTTAAGGGGCCTTCCCTCCCGTTGTTTAGGAGGGGGAGGAACAAGTCGTTAAGAATTTTCCTCAGGTCTTCACCCTTCTCTTCCTTAACCGATCTAAGCCTTAGGTTTTGCCTTCTGTTACGGTGCTCATAATCTTCCAGTCGGTATTGCAACAGCCTCTGATTTTGTTTCATAATTAGATGTTGGTTATTTAGTTCCTTGATTGCAAGATCCTGCTTTCCTATCTTTTTCTCGGCTTCCTCCACCCGTTCTAACGTGTGAAATAGGTCCGTTCTTAGAATGCTAATTTCCTGTCTTATTGCATTCTCCAATCTCCTAAGCATAGTGTCCATTTCCCCCTTAGTGGGAATATGAGAATCCGAGCTGAGGTCTTCCATTTGGCCTGTTGCATGTTCGAGTTCTACTGACGTATCCGCACTTGGGGTTTCCGCCCCCCCTGTTCCCTTTTTATTTGTCCCCGTTTTTTCTGCTTTTTTTACCAAGCCTGGGCTCTTAGCGCTGCCTTCCGGCGTCATGTAGTGTCTGATCGTGCTAGTGGTGGCAGTATCTTTAGGGATTTTAGGGGCAGCGCCCCTTGTTGATCTGTTCATGTTGTGTTTCTTTATCGCTCTAATGCGTTTTCCCAGTTTGAAAGGGGGATGGAGAGCTGCACCCCCCCCCCGCCTTTTTTTTTTTTTTTTAAGGGAGGTTTTTAAACCTCCCTGGGGGGCACTTTGATAAAGTTTCGGGGGTATTAATTGATTCTTACAAAAAAACTTGACACCTGATGTAATCCGAAGTTGAGGAAGGATCAGGGAGTTCGTCCGTTTGTACAATGATTGATTTCAACCCGATGGGTTGCTCGCCCACTGATAAAAGAGCCAGACTGCCCCTGAAACGGTTAAAGGCTTTGCTAAGAATCTTGCCGTTACAGAGAGCCTTGCGTCTTTCAAAAGGCAATGATCCTATGGAGCGGGTCGTAATTGAACCCCCTACTTTTTTTTTTTTTTTTTTTAGACGCCAGATCTAGATTCTTTCAAATTGCAGGTACCGCCCCTCCTAAGTTTGCAAAATGTGTGGGCTGAGGGCTTGTGGTCTTGATGAAATTGGGTCGTTGTTTAGTAAGATGAGATATTATCCTATTTTGGGCAAGTATCCCACCTTACTTAATGATATGGGATATGTTGCCTGATGTTGCCTGACGTCCCCTCTGATGACCCCCGAGGATTCGGGGCTTATCCCTTCTTGGGTTTTAGCTATGATTTGTAGAGTCAGGAGCAAGATCTAATGCTTTTCTGGTTCGCTACCAAGTTAAGTGTCCGCGGTATGTAAGAAAGTCACCTTATGGATGCAATAATTCCCATAGAGATAGGTGAGCATAAAATTAGATAAGGCGTGTGCGGACTGGTTTGTAGGATCAGGAGCAGAATCTAATGCTTTTCTGCTAGTCCGCCAAGGTAGGTATCCGCAGTATGTAAGACAGTCAACTCATGGATGCATTAATACCGAACAGATATGTGTACAAATAGTTAGGTAAAGCAAGTGCTGGTTGGATTGAAGAGACAAGAGCAGAATCTACTGCTTTTCTACTAGTCCGCCAAGGTAAGTGTCTGCAGTATGTAAAACAGTCAACTCATGGATGCATTAATACAATACAGATAAGTGCACATGTAGTTAGTTAAAGCATGTGCTGACTGGTTTGAGGAGTCAGGAGCAGAATCTACTGCTTTTCTACTAGTCCGCCAGGGTAAGTGCCCGCAGTGTGTAAGACAGTCAGCTCATGGATGCTTTAATTCCACTGCAGATACGTGTACATTCAATTGCAGAAAGCGAGTGCGAACAGCATTGACAATAGGTGTCCCTCTGATGTTTCATGAGATTACCAGGTTGCACGTGGACTCCTTTTAAATAGTTCCCTCCATGCACTTATTTAACCATCCATAGAGGATCTGAGTATGCGACCCATACGACAATTTTCCTTCCCTGTCTCCGCTGATGGAAGGCGGGTCATAGGTTACTCTCCTTGCCTAATGCAGTTCATATATCAGGGACCCCAATAAGCAAGAGAGAGGACAGCAGACGCAAGAGAAAAAAAATGAGGGCTAAATATTACCGGTTTGCCGTGTGCTGCTGATTTACTCCTCTATTTCCTGAGCTGGTCAGCTGTAGTCGCTGTGTACAGCGGGAAGAGGGGAACTGCCACCACGCCACGAGGGGGGGCTTCCTTGCTCTTCCTCCGTACCTTACCTTGCCTGCGGTCTCATGGGGGAATGCGGGGTGCGACGGAAGGCGGGCTACTACCGAAGAGCGGCGATGGCAGGTGGACTCCGCGGGGTGGGTGGGCTATCCGCTCGGTGGACTCCTTCTATGCGGCGCATCCGCTGTCGCTGAGCCACCTCCGGGTCTCTGTCCTCCCATCTCCCGTTGCGCTGTCGGATCCGTGGCGCGGACGGCTCCTCCCTCAGACGTGCGTGTGTCACGTACACCACGTCATCCCGCCTTCCCCGTGCACACATCTAATTCTCATACATTTTCTCTCAAACCTTATAATATGAGGTCAAACCTAAGCCTTTCAATTTGTATGCAATCAGACAGGCCCTTGCACTACAAAGTTGAAGGTAAATCTAAAGGAAATTGAATAAGAAAATTGTATAATGTATGGCCATCCTTACTGTAACCAGACCTTATACTGGTATAGAGCCACCTAATGGCATAACAGCTAACCACACCTGCCTGCACACCTGTCACTCCTGGGTGCAGAAAAACACAATTTTTTCACAGTGTATGGCTCTCTCAGCCCATGTAAATGGGCCCTAAAAGATTTATAAAAATATCATGATTTTTCTTAAAGCGGGGGTTCCACAGCAGATTGTTTTTTTTTTTTTTGGGCTGCATTCAATGTGTTTGTAGATCACCAATTAGTACTCACTTAGTTTGGTGACTTCAAACCTCCCCAGTCTGTTTTTCGGCAAAAGATGAACTTTTAAAATCAGCTCTTCCAAGTTTCCATTTTGCTTGTGGGCATTGTGAAGCCCACAAGTACTGACTTCCTGGAAGCTGCGGACGGTGTTCTGCTGAAAAAGGCACCCCCGGTGGATAAGGACCCCCCCCTGTACTGCGCAGGCGCGTCACGAACCTCAACGGAGTTTCCGAAAGTAGCCGAACATGTAGAGCTGCGAGTTAACTCTACACAGCGCCTGCGCAACAACTAGGAGCCGTGTAGAGCTGACTGCGCAGGTGCCGTGTAGAGCTGACTCGCAGCTCTACATGTTCGGCTACTTTCGGAAACTCCGTTGAGGTTTGTGACGCGCCTGCGCAGTACAGGGGTGTTCCTTATCCGCCAGGGGTGCCTTTTTCGGAAGGACATGACACATCTGGGCGAACTCCCAGATTACATTGCACCTCAGGCTAGAAACGCCTACTCCCGCGGGAGTTAGTACCCAGAAGCCGAATTTGAACCAGGCAAAACACGGTATGTGCAACATTGAAAAAAAAAATGGCTACTGTACATGTTAGTAGTGTAAGGAGTCTGTTCCAATATAGATGTTATTTTGTGTGAACCTCCGCTCTAACTTTGCTTGTCATCGGCCACGTGGCTCATAAACTGCTGTTAATAACTATTTGTAATTGTGGTAGAGAAAACACAATTTAATTCCAAGATTAGAAAATAAACCACTTTGAATTTTGTTCCCCCAGTGTTTTTCGAAGAATGGCAACTCATTATTCCTAATTCAAACCGGCAAACACCATTACACATAAACAAATTAAAATTCAGTTTTGCACAGAAGACAACTATACACACATCCAAATAAAGGGCAATTAATCATGTAGTGACAAAAAGGCAATACAGTGAAACACTCTATCCTAGTGCACTTAATATTGATGAATTTACTTGTGCTGGGGTAAAGCTTCTCCCAGAACAACGCAGTTTATTGCTGGGGAAGGAAAGGCATTAGGTTAGTGCAGTGTAAGCTTACCCATGTGTTTTCTGTAATAGCAAGCAATAAAAGTTGAAGCCAGCCACAGTACATTAGTTTTTCTATGAATAGATCACTTTCAGTTATCATTGCTGTCTACTTACCACAGGTCACTGAGCAGTGCAGGTTAGGTGTTAGTCTGCAGCAATAAAGCCAATTATTTTACTTAAAGTATCACTAAAGGCCATATTTTTTTAGTTTTGGATAGAGTGGAGAGGGATTCAAATTTGTGTTAGCTTTTATAGCTGCCTGTGCCCCCCTTTAGTGAGATAAACCCTCTATATTTGTCCTGTTTACCGTTATCATCGAAAGTAAGGCCCCGTACACACGAGGAGACCTGGGAGCTTTTGGTCTGATGTGTGTACACACCATCAGACCAAAATCCCCGCAGACAGAGAACACGGTGACGTAGAAGACACCAACGTTCTCAAACACGGAAGTGCAATGCTTCCACGCATGCGTCGAATCAATTTGATGCATGCGCAAGATTTCGGGACGCTGGTTACACGTCACCAGCGGACATGTCCGATTAGGTGTACTAACCATCGGACATGTCCGACGGACATGTTTCCAGCGGACAAGTTTCTTAGCATGCTAAGAAACTTTTGTCCGCTGGAAACCTGTCCGCTAGGCCGCACACACGGTCGGACATGTCCGCGGAAACTGGTTCGCGGACCAGTTTCAGCGGACATGTTCGACCGTGTGTACGCGGCCTAAGACTAAAGCCCCGTACACACGATCGGAAAGTCAGACTGACTTTTTCCATCGGAAATTCCGACCGTGTGTATGCCCCATCGGAGAAATTTCATCGGAGATTCCGATAAATTACACCAGAGTTTAAATATAGAACATGTTCTATTTTACTCCAATGGAATTCTGTCGGAATTCCGATGTGCTTTTGGCCGGGCAAAAGCCTGATCGTGTGTACGCGGCATTAAAGGAAGTCCCAAATATAGGGTTGACATCAGAACAGTAATAGAGGAGTAATCTTACAATGGAAAATAGTGGATAGGATATTACTGTGCTACCAAAGAGAAACGGGAAGGGAGGGGAGGGGTTAGGAGGGGGAGGGGGAGGAAAAAGAAAAAGGGGGAGGGGAAGAGAAAGATAGAAAGGGAGTACTGCTGCAACACTGAAGGTGTATCAAACCCCAAAAAAATTGTAATAAATAAGTAGTGCTGCACTGTGTGATAGGATAGATGAATTAAAGAAAAGACAGTTGCTATAACTGATATGTGAACATCAAAAAATGTTACTCGCTGATATTAGTGATACAAATGACATCCAATCAAAAATACAAAGTGCTCAGTGATAATGAAGCATGCACTGCTATATAGTAGCAAAACTAAAGCAACACACATAAGTGATAATAAAAAATCCCATCAGTGTCCATGCAGAAAAACAGCAAAAAAACAAATGCTGTTTAAAAGATCAAAATATCAAAGGAACAATCAACAATAAAGTGCTGGTGCTTATGCCAAAATATTCAGCTTTGGTGACAGTGCACACAGGCAGCACATATTTGGCTTTTGAAATTGATTTTCTTTTATTTAAGGCTCCATTTACATCTAAGCGGTTTTGGACGATTTTCTGCTCTAAGCCACAGCTCTAAAAACGCCCAACAAGACAAATCTCATTCATTTCAATGGCCCCTGTTCACATCTGAGTGTTCTGTCGCCTTAAGTAAAATGCCCATTGCTCAAAAAAGTTCATGAGCTTCTTTTTTTGGCAGATTCAGGCGTTTTACTGCTTTTCATTGGTCACTTGTCAACTCAAAACACCTGTACAAAAATGCTGCAAAGACGCTGCAAAAATGCCAGAAAGAAAACCTGTAAAAATTGCAATGCCTAGATGTGAACAGAGCCTTACAATCTGCTTTGCTTACACACAGCAGCACCCCAATCTGCTTAATTTCACTTCTTCATCAAATAGTGACTGGCAGATAGAAATTGGTCAATAGCTCACTGTGGCTGTTCTTGTTCTCATTGATGCAAAACTGTCATGCCAATGGTCAATTTCTATCAAGACCTCAGTAAGAGAACACAGATAGTTCAGCAGCATACGATTAGCCAGCAGCAGTACAATTGGCTAAAATATACTAGAGAAAAGTACCAGCAATTTTACTAAAGAATTATGAGACTACAGAAGACAGAACAGTGCAAACTGGCCAGTATCACAACACAATGTAATAACAATGCTAGGCCCAAATTAACCAGAGACAAAGAGCACAAATTCACCAGCAGCAATAAGCTTTATTCAGGGATAATAGTCATAACTGGTTATGCCTAACTTTGATTTTAAACTTTGAGGATAGGGCAGTGCAGTGAATGCAAGTTATATAATATGAGGGGTCCTAAGGAAGCCAGCTTTCTGGGAATTGGCTGGCCCACATAGCTGGGTATCAGTACAGGGCTTTCTGCTAAACTGGCTGTATTTTAGAATGTTAGGGTTTTATTTAGCAATAAAGTATAAGTTGTACTCCCAACGGGAGACTTTCCCTTACCTCTTGTTTTGCTGACAAACATTTTGGAGTTCCCTTTACTTTCCATGTAGAGGATGGTCACTGGAAGGGTGAATCTCCCCAATAGGGACACAGAGTAAAAAAAAAAAAAAAAGACTCCTCCACTCTATCGAAAAAAAATAAAATAAAGCTGTCTGTTTTATGCCAAAAAAATACTTAGACAGGCCATACATTGCTCGAATTTTGAAAGAATTTGCTTTCGAAAATCTTATCTAAGAATTTTCGTTTGAATTTGCCAGCATTAGTGGGCTGCAGCAGCAGCTTTATTTTCGTGCGGCCATCGAGATTTAGTAATCGAGCATGTTGGAAACTTTTTGATAAAACAAATGATTTTCTAATCAATGATCGGAGAATCGTGCGAGAAATTTAATCAAAAAAGAAATGCGTATGTGCAAAAAAAGAAAATTCCGTAAAGAAAAGAAGATTCCCAGCCACAAAAAATATTTTCTGTAGCAACAGGAGGTGAAATTGAAGGCTTGGCTGATTGAATTTCAAAATCAATGGTGGTACCATCGGATCACAAAACGCACAAAATTTCTGATTTTAAATTCTTTTGAAATTAGACCAGCCTAGAATTGGCCAGCCTAACTTTTTAGCAATAGTCCCATATTGTGAACCGGGTAAATGTTCAAGCAATCAACTTGATCAACATCTGTTCTTGCTATCAGAGGACAGATATGACTTGGCAAAATCTTCTGTAGGTATTGTTTGGCCGTCTTAGAACAATGTATAGATTACTTCTCATGTGGCTCACTGAAGCCTGCCATCAATCACAGCGAGGGATTATGACAGGCCCGAGGCCCATTTGATTTGCTGTATTATGTATTCTGAGCACATACCTCTATCCTAGTCTCCAGCTGTCGCTTTTCTGTCAATAATTAATAACAAGCATGAATAAAGTAAAAATACATCGGAGGCTGTACATCACTGCTACCAAGTTATTTGCCTTCTCCATACGGTATTTTCTATTTCTGTTTATTTACTGCATTTTTAATGCCCCAGATGTGTTAGCAATAAAGAATAAGTTACAATAAAATGGGAATGAAGGATAAAAACCTCAGTGGGATTTTATTAAAACAAACAAACAAAAAGAACCAGCACGATTGTGCCTTTATATATAGTTTTGCCAATAGGTTAATGTAAAGTTAGAAAGGTGCACTGTCTCCTACTTTTGTTTGGATGGGAACGTCAAGACAAAATCATGGGAGCCAACAGTGCTTACTTGGCTTGGTGTGCCATTTTTCAGAACAGTGTTATACAATTTTCAGCCATTTTTACTTTCATTGGTAAGAGGCCATTCATTCAAACTTCAAAATGACTTCCGGTTCTGGCGCCGCATGGAGTAGCCGCTCCTCTCTTTGACTCCCGCTGTATTACGCAAATTAAGCAAATTAAGCAAATTAAGCGTACAACACCAGGAACCTTGGTTCCTGACAGCCCCCAAGACTTCCCCTGCACTGATGGACCGATACTTAGATCCCACTCCCAGGCTCCATTACACCCACTTGATTCCCACGGTCCCTCTCCAACATGGTGGGGGCGCCAGGAATGGAGGTCAGTGAGGGTCCCACTCATATCTCCCTGCCAGCCGACCAACAAACAGAGAGAATTACACAGGCAGATGCAGCTCTCCTTGTCCCCCCTATCACATCCACAGTAGAGAAGGCAGTACAGGCAGGCATGGAACACATTAAGAAAGAATTGTCTGATCATGCCTCACGTATTACTGAAGCACAGATGAGGCTGTCCTCTATGGAAGATGAGCTATAGCAGACACAGGCCACTGAACAAGCCTAGGATAAAACTAAGTAGCTCATCGTTCAAAAACTGGAGGACTTCAAAAACAGATCAAGATGCAATAACTTGAGATTTGTGGGAGTACCCTTCCTCCATCATGGAATTATTTTCCTTAATGGATACCCGAAGCACTGGGCCTCAATTCCACATGCATTGTTGAATGTGCTCACTGCTTTGGATCACACTCTGCTGACCATTAATCTCCTTGCCCGATCATCCACAAATTTCAGAATAATAAGTGTATGTATCATATACTTGAAATAAGATACTGTGTCTTTGTAAACATTTATTTTGTGTACTGTTTTTCTTTATTACCTTAGTTGTAAAAGTATGAAGCTCCCTCTAGTGTGTCAATCTGTGTCAGGGTTATTAGAGGCCAGGGCTGGATTGCTCATCCGAGTAGCTCTCTGGTGCCTCCCCATGTTTCTGGGACATTGGAGAATGTTCTAGGACTAGTGTTTGGAGGCTAGAAGTGGCTGCTATGAATATTTATGGGACCTCAGCCTATGCCCAGGAGTGGGCTCGCAGGTGACTGAGAAATTACCATAAATAGATATGGGCCATGCCAGCAGAGGGGTCGGGTGGAAGCTGGAGATGGCGTGCTGAGGAGCTGTCATGGCCCTTGAAGGACCCCTGCAGGGGAGGGGTTTTACCTCAGGCTGGAGCTTAGGAGAGCTGGCCTGTAAGGATCCCACCACAGGAAGCAACTGGAGGGATTCAAGCCAGAAGAGGCAGTGAGAAAGATCAAGCAGAGACATAAAGTAATATCAGTGCAGCGACAACACAAGGGGGAGAGACTGTTAGCTGTAGCAGTGCTCTCTGTGCTTAATTCTTAATCCTTGTCCTAGGAGTCTCTATGGAAGTGTGTCAGCCAGGAAGGACTGGAGAAGTGTGTTCCAGTTAGGAGGACCGGGGAAGCAAGCAGCCAAGTGGGCTGGTATCTCCTGCAGCAGAAGAACTGGGCTCAGGGTCTACAGGAAGACAGAAGGAGATGCTGTTCACTCCATATTGTACTATTTTATCCACAAAGGGACCGGATGTTCCCAGCCTGGATTTGTCAGTTGCTGTAGTAACACTAAAGACTGTTAGTTCCCCTGGAGTGATCAGCAAGAGCTGTACATGTGAAGCACGTTTGTGCAGGAGGGAGGACTTTGTGTAAACAGAGAGACAGTTGTCCTTTGTTGATAGTTCTGGACATTGTTGGAGTTCGGCATCCCATAATTCCCTACCCCATTCAAGTTATCAACCCCTAACAACACATTAAAAACAAGCCAAGGACTGTTTTCTTTGTTGAACTGCATGAAAGAAATGCTGTGTACCTGGCTGTAGTAGTGGGGAATCTTAACTCAGCAGCTCCTATGTGGGGTGTGCTACAAGTATGTATAACTTTACTGAATCATTATCCATTCTGTATAGATCCCATAGGTGTGGTATGGTATCTTTCCTGAGGAAGATACCATACCCTTAAAAAGGCGAAACATGTTGAGATTTACTACACCATGACAATCTACAGTAAACATGTGTTGTGAATATTCCATTTAAGAGTCATTATGAAAAATGCTTTCTATTGATTTTATTGAGAACAACATTTTTTATTGCTTGCTATGGAACAATAAAATATTATTAATTATTTTTTGTTGTAACAATTTATCGGCACCATAAAAATCTCAACTCCTTTAAAGTAACCTTTTCTTTATTGGGATTTGGTGCCTTAAGTTCTCTCCTGGTTAATATTCTTGTGGTAAAACAGAGAGGAGGGTAATGGATATGTGGCAAAGCTGAACGGAAAAAAAAATCATACAGCTTCCCTCGTCTACACTACACAGCACAAATGGACCAATTTCCTGTTGTTACTATTGTATTCTGTTAGCCAGTTATAGCAAAGTAGACTGACAAGACCACCAAGCAAGCACATTTTGACCTGTTTCTAAAATGTGTACAGTTTATGGCCAGCTTTAGGCGGTTTCTTGCATATCAGCAGGTCTGCTTTTTACAGACTATAAAAAGTTTAGTAATAAGACAAAAAATATAATTCTTGTGCTTGGATGAAGTTACCTCTCTCCGCTGCTGCCCTAAGGAGGACCTGGTATTATAGCCCACTAAGCCCAGTAAACAGCTTTAAATTAATCAGATTTAGCACAATCTAACACATTTTCCATTATCATCTGTTAACCACTTCCATACTGGGCACTTATACACCTTCCTGCCAAGACCAATTTTCAGCTTTCATCGCTGTTGCACTTTAAATGACAATTACGCGGTCATGCTACACTGTACCCAAACAAAATCCCACAAATAGAGCTTTCTTTTGGTGGTATTTGATCACCTCTGCGATTTTTATTTTCTGCAAAAAAAAGAAAATTTAGAAAAACAAATGCTTTTTTTTGTTTCCGTTACAAAACTTTGTAAATGAGTACGTTTTATCCTTCACTGTTGGGCACAGATGGGGCAGCACGGATGGGCACAGATGGGGCAGCATGGATGGGCACAGATGGGGTGGCACGTATGGGCACAGACGGGGCGGCACAGATGGGTACAGATGGGGCGGCACAGATGGGCACAGATGAGTGGCACGGATGGGCACAGATGGGCGGCACGGATGGGCACAGATAGGCAGCACGGATAGGCGACACAGATTGGCACAGATGGGCGACACAGGTGGGCAGCACGGATGTACTGTAATATTTTGTACTGATGGATGCCAATCAGTGCCAAACAATGCCTGCCTATCAGTGATGCCCATTGTGGGCACAGATTGGCATCCATTGTGGGCACTGATGGCATCCCTGGTGGTCCAAGGTGGCATACCTGGTGGTCTGGTGGTTAGGTGGCATCCCTGGTGGTCTAGTGTGGGCATCCCCGGGGGGGGGGCTGCGCTGATAATCGATCAGCACAAACCCCCCCTGTCAGAGGAGCAGCCGATCGGCTCTCCTTTACTCGCGTCTGACAGACGCGAGTGAGGAAAAGCCGATCACGGCTGCTCGTTTACATCGTGATCAGCCATGATTGGACACTGCTGATAATGTGGTAAAGAGTCTCCGACGGAGACTCTTTACCTAGATCGGTGTTGCAGGGTATCAGACTGACACCCCGCAACAACGATCGCCGCGATGAGCGCCCCCGGGGTGTCTACTCAGGATATTGAAACCACTTTGCCGCCATCATTTTGCAAAAGGGCAGACGGCAAGTGGTTAAATAAAATAATAAAAATATATTTTTTTCAGAAACAAGTAATACTTTTTTCATCGATACATAAATAAAAAACTTAAAAGCATAATATAGAACTGGTTATCCAGACACCCTGTGCCCAGAGCAGCTGTCTGTTATGCGTAGATTGGCTGTGCGTCCGTGACATAATTCTAATGTTCTATTATTTATTTTATTACTTCCTGAAACCTGTTAAGGTGTGTTTGTGTGATTCGGTATATTTGTGGAGCACAAAAAATAAATAAATTCATGTACCAGTCCTCCCAAACTTTGTTAGGTGGTCAGTAGGGAACACAAAAAGAACAGGACACCTGGATAGAGAATTGGGAACAAATTACTACACAATACAACTTGTACTACACTACACTATAGAAAGTTGCACAAGACACTACATAATGTGATGGATTGGAGTTATCGTGTTCAAGGGAGAGTCTACTCAAAACTTGTACACTGCTCAAAAAAATTAAAGGAACACTTTGAAAACATATCAGATCTCAATGGGCAAAAATCTCATGCTGGATATCTATACTGATATGGACTGGGTAATGTGTTAGGAATGAAAGGATGGCACATCATTTGATGAAAATTAAAATTATCCACCTACAGAGGGCTGAATTCAAAGACAAGTAAGAAAATTATGCAGCAAGCTAGTCCATTTTGCTGAAATTTCATTGCAACAACTCAAAATGGTCCTCAGTAGTTTGTATGGCCCCCCAAGTGCTTGTATGCATGCCTGACAACATCAGGGCATGCTCCTAATGAGACAACGGATGGTGTCCTGGGGTATTTCCTCCCAGATCTGGACCAGAGCATCACTGAGCTCCTGAACAGACTGAGGTGCAACCTAGCGGCATGGACCGAAATATAATGTCCCAGAGATGTTCTTTTGGATTTAGATCAGGTAAGCGTGGGGGCCATTCAATGGTATCAATTTCTTCATCCTCCAGGAACTGGCTGCATGCTCTCGCCACATGAGGCCGGGCATTGTCGTGCACCAGGAGGAACCCAGGACCCACTGCACCAGCATATGGTCTGACAATGGGTTCAAGGATTTCATTCCGATACCTAATGGCAGTCAGGGTGCCATTGTGTAGCCTGTAGAGGTCTGTGCGTCCCTCCATGGGTATGCCTTCCCAGACCATCACTGACCCACCACCAAACTGGTCATGTTGAATAATGTTACAGGCAGCATAAAGTTCTCTGCTGCTTCTCCAGACCCTTTCACGTCTGTCACATATGCTCAGGGTGAACCTGCTCTCATCTGTGAAAAGCATGGGGCACCAGTGGCGGACCTGCCAATTCTGGTGTTCAATGCATAATGCAAATCGAGCTCCACAGTGTCCGGCAGTGAACACAGAGCACATTAGAGGACGTTGGGCCCTCAGGCCACCCCCATGAAGTCTGTTTCTAAAGGTTTGGTCAGAGACATTCACACCAGTGGCCTGCTAGAGGTCATTTTGTAGGGCTTTGACAGTGCTCATCCTGTTCCTTCTTCCACAAAGGAGCAGATAACGGTCCTGCTGATGGGTTAAGGACCTTCTACGGCTCTGTCCAGCTCTCCTAGATTAACTGCTTGTCTCCTGAAATCTCCTCCATGCTCTTGAGAACCTTCTGGCAATGACACGTATTGATGTGCCATCCTGGAGGAGATGGACTGCCTGTGCAATCTTTATAGGGTCCAAGTATCGCCTCGTGCTACCAGTAGTGACACTGACCCTAGAAAAATGCTAAACTAGTGAAAAACAATCAGAAAAGAGTAGGGGAAAAAATGTCAGACACCTCCACCTGAAAAACCATTCCTGTTTTAGAGGTCTTCTCATTGTTGCCCATCTAGTGCACCTGTTGTTAATTTTAATTAACAGCAAAGCAGCTGAAACTGATTAACAACCCCCTCTGTATACACCCCTCTCCCTCTGCTATGCACACAGTAAGCTCAGGAGCAAGCCTGCACAAGTGCCCCCATAGTAAGCGGCTTGCTATGGGGGCACTCAGAGAAGAAGAGGAGGAGCCAAGACTGTCGACGGGGCACCTCAGAAGAGGAGAATCGGGGCTGCCCTGGGCAAAACCACTGCGCAGAGCAGGTAGGTATGACATATGTGTTCATTCATTAAAAAAAATCCTTTACAAACCCTTTAAGGCACTATGCTTGACTACTAGTCTCAGGAGCTTTTTGCATGAGATTTGGTGATTTCACTATTGTACTACTCACTGTTCTCTTTGCTGGAGAGGAAGCTGTGGCTGTGGACCAGCAGTGGAAGGATCTCCCTGCTTCTGCTACATAAATTCTGTGGATCTGTCCACCTCTCCTACTGCTTTTTTTAAAAAGTTTCCCCACCAATCAAAGGGGCAACTTTGACATGAAGAGCAAAGCCTTGCTCCTCTACCAAGATGGCTACCTGCAAAGCGCATTGGAACAAGTACAGTAAATTGGTAATGGAGCTTACATTCAACACTGGGAACTAGTCCTGTGTCTTCTGCTTGCCTTTTTTTAGGCACAGTTTTTACAGTACAGGACCTCTGTAAGAGTTCAGGCAGTGGAGGGTTAGGCTTAAGGGGCTGATAGGGACAGGACACATGGGGGGTAGAGATGGAAGAGCTGCTCGCCCCAAAGTTACATGGAAGAGAGGAGTTCCCCAGGTAGGGCTTTTAGGCAGCGGGCTCAAAAAGTAAGTTAAGTAGTTTCAGTAAAAAATGCCATTTATTTGCCGATAAAATCGGATATCACAGTGAATAATGGTTGAAAATATACAAATGTAAAAAGAGTATAAAAGTGAATATCACAATCCTGGTTGCAGTAGACATGAATGCATATACATCTCAAAGTACTATGGGTTATTGTACAATGTAGATCCCCAATGTAGGTCCCCGACGACCGTTTCGACCGTTTGTTCGGTCTCTTCAGGGGGACAAGGGTTCTAAAACGTTAATTAGAAAATTTAAAGTTAAAAAAAGAGAACATGTCAACATACATCACATATAGTATACCATGGTGATATATTTACCGCTAAAAAAGGAATCCAGGATAATGAGAGCCGCTGGACAGTCCTGGAGGGGTTATGGCTGTCCCCATTCCCCCCCCCCCCCCCAAAAAGGCTTAAGGGGCTAATTTATTGTTAGGCAGTGCTATAACTTAGCAATATTTGCACTTGTTCTTGGCCCTGGGTGCTTTGCGCTGTAAAATCCCAGCTGTGGCAATTAGCATACCATTATGAACGCGTGTATTGATACTTGAACAGTGGACCGGGTGGCGTGTGGGCTGCTAAGTATTGGATGAATATGATTTTCTTAGGCTGTCCGCAGTGTGACTTTGTTTATTAGATCAGTGATTATTCCAGCTGGAATAATATTCAGTGCTCAGCATAACGTACATACATAAAACATGTGAAAGTGATTCATTATCTTGTATTTACTAATATTCTTAGCACAACACACAGTAGCACCACTTTAGGGTAATGAAAGAAATAAATGTAACCGCACATTTCCATATTTCATAGCTGAATGACTTGTGGGATGGCTGTCAGATGGTGGAATATGTTTAGTAAAGATTGCTTCGAGCAATGAATTTCATTTCCATTTAAATTTCTAACCCCTTTTTAATGAATATCTTTTTTTTTTTTTTTTGCAGAACAACTTACTTATTTTCCCTTCTATTTCTGGAGCAAATGTTTTGTTTCTTCCTGCTGACTCTGCAGAAACGATTGGAAAAGGCTGTGAATCTGTATGTTTATCAGAGGGAAAAAAAGCATTGCCGGCAGTAATAATCCATTCTTGCTCACATATTTGTTATGGCAGGAAAAAAAGCTGTGTTTTTACAAACATCACCGTACAGAAAAGGTAGGAGATACCCTGAAGATGTTTGCAGATCTAAAGAATAAATGTACTGGTAATACCAGTTTTCTCCTGATATATAAAACAAATCATGCTGTTTTGCAAATATAAACTTTTAGGCCCGGATTCACAAAGCACTTGCGCCGACGTATCTCAAGATACGCCACTTAAGTGCAAATATGCGCCGGCGTATCTGTGCGCCAGACCCACAAACCAAGATGTGCCTAAAAATAGGCTTAATCCCGCCAACTTGCCTACACCGGCGTAGCGTGGGCGCACATTTAGGCTGGACGCATGTGGCCATTCAAATATGCAAATGAGGGAAACACGGCGATTTACGAACGTACGTGCGCCCGACGCAGGCTACACGATGTGCTCGTAAGTTGTACGTCCGGCGTAAAGTTATGCCCCATAAAGGAGGTGCAACCCAGCACCAGACATGCAAAGGTCTGCACCAAGGAATACAAGCCGGCGTATTTTACGTAGTTTACGTTGGACGTGTGTCTGGCTGGGCGTAGGTTACGTTCACGCCGTAGGCAGTGATCCAGCGTAGTTTAGGCAGTTGTCCCAACGTGGTTATAAGCATGCGCAGAGGGATGCGTCCACGTCCCGGCGCATGCGCAGTTCATAATACGTATCTGTCTGGCGCTGGGCCCATCATTTGCATGGGGTCACGCCTCATTTGCATGGCTCACGCCCACTTCCACCTACGCCGGCTTACGCCTTAGAAACCCAGCACAGTTTTGGGAGCACTGGCTTTGTGAATTCCATGCCTGTCTCTCTGCCCTGCGTCGGCGTAGCGTATATTATTTGCGCTACGCGGCGTAATGTGCGCCCGCTCTCTGTGAATCTGGGCCTGTGGCTTCATGCACAAAGCACCTAATAAAGTGTTTTCTTTTTTTTTTTTATTTACAATTTTTTTTTCTAAATGCCCCTCTATGTTTGCCTACACACATAGGCTATAACAGGCAGGAGTGTTTAGAGGCAGAAAAATAAACATCACTTGCATGTTCAGAGAGGGGCACTTGGGCAGGCAAAACATACAAACGTGCATAACCGTGAATAATTTGCATAATTTGTGAATAGCCACTTGAATATCAAGTATTTTATGGCACTTTTTGTTTACACATTTAAATCTGTATTTTTTGATAGAAAATTACTTACCGTATTTATCGGCGTATACCGTGCACTTTTTTGCCCTGAAAATCAGGGCAAAATCGTGGGTGCGCGGTATACGCCGATACCCGCTTTCCCGCGCAGAGTTTGAATACTGCGCCAACATATACCGAGCGCAGTACACTCGTGTATTGTCGGGCAGTCTCGGCTCCTCCCGCGCTGACGTCCTGGACATACAGGACGTCAGCGCGGGTAGCCGAGCATTGCCGACAATACATGAGTGTACTGCTCACTGTATATGTCGGCGCAGTATTCAAACTCCGCGTGGGAAACGAGCGGGGAGGACGCGAGGACGCCGCAGAAGGACGCCGGACCCGACGAAGAGGACACCCGAAGCCGCAGACGGACGTCGGACCCGACGAAGAGGACACCCGAAGCCGCAGAAGGACGCCTGACCCGACGAAGAGGACACCCGAAGTCGCAGACGGACGCCGGACCCGACGAGGCCGCCGATGGACGCCGCGCAAGACACCAAAACTGTAAGTACAAAAAAAAATTTCCACAGGATTCGGGGCAACTTTAGGGGTGCGCGGTATACGCGGGAGAGCGTTATACCGCTATTAATACGGTATACAAACAAAATACCGTATATACTGAAGTATAAGCCGAGTTTTTCAGCACATTTTTTGGTGCTGAAAATGCCCCCCTCGGCTTATTCTCGAGTCACCTTTTTTGTGCCTAATCTCCCGGACTTTGGGGACCCGATACCGGCTGGCACACATATAGCCCCACTATTCCTCTACAAGTGTGCCAAGTTCGTTGTCCGGGGGACCTACGGCCAGGGAGCACCGATTTTTCAAAGTCGGGCACCCCTTCCATAGACTCCCATGTTAAACGGTAATTTCTCCGGTAACTTTGGGAACCCGGTATCGGCCTGGACCCGAAACTTGGCACACATGTAGCCCCAGTTCTCCTCTACAAGTGTGCAAAGTCTGGGGGACCTACATCCGGGAAGCACTGATTTTTTTTCAAAGCCAGGCACCCCTTCTATATACTCCCATGTTAAACGTAAGTCTAGTCACACAGTGAGGCATGCACATGGACACCCTAGGCTTATACTCGAGTCAATACCTTTAACCACTTAAGCCCTGGACCAATATGCTGGCTAAAGACCCAAGGTGTTTTTACAGTTCGGGACTGCGTCGCTTTAACAGACAATTGCGCGGTCGTGCGACGTGGCTCCCAAACAAAATTGGCGTCCTTTTTTCCCCACAAATAGAGCTTTCTTTTGGTGGTATTTGATCACATCTGCGTTTTTTAGTTTTTGCGCTATAAACAAAAATAGAGCGACAATTTTGAAAAAAATTCAATATTTTTTACTTTTTGCTATAATAAATATCCCCCAAAAACATATATAATTTTTTTTCCCCCTCAGTTTAGGCCGATACGTATTCTTCTACCTATTTTTGGTAAAAAAAAACGCAATAATCGTTTATCGGTTGGTTTGCGCAAAATTTATAGCGTTTACAAAATAGGGGATAGTTTTATTGCATTTTTATGTTTTTTATTTTTTTTTACTACTAATGGTGGCGATCAGCGATTTTTTTCGTGACTGCGACATTATGGCGGACACTTCGGACAATTTTGACACATTTTTGGGACCATTGTCATTTTCACAGCAAAAAATGCATTTAAATTGCATTCTTTATTGTGAAAATAACAGTTGCAGTTTGGGAGTTAACCACAGGGGGCGCTGTAGGAGTTAGGCTTCACTTTGTGAGTGTTTACAACTGTAGGGGGGTGTAGCTGTAAGTGTGACGTCATTGATCATGTCTCCCCTATAAAGGGGATGACGCGATCGATACGCCGCCACAGTGAAGCACGGGGAAGCCGTGTTTACACACGACTCTCCCCGTTCTTCAGCTCCGGGGACCGATCGCCGCACTCGAGCGGTGATCGGGTCCGTGGGACCCGCGGTCCCGGTCCCGGAGCTTCGGACCAGGTCGCGGGAGCGCGCCCGCGACCCACGGCTGGGTACAAGTACAGGACATATATATACGTGCTTGTGCCCAGCCGTGCCATTCTGCCGACGTATATGTGCAGGAGGCGGTCCTTAAGTGGTTAATAACAGTATTCTATTCTATTGTATTCCATCCCAGAGCAGGAGGTCGCGGGCCACATCAGAGGGCTCCGCGGGCCACTGGTTGGGTACCCCTGTCTTATACTATACATTGTGACAGCTAAAAAAAAAAAAAAAAAAACTCGGGTTTACATCCACTCTAAACATATTGGATGAATGCGTTTAAATTTTTGTTTATTAACATTTTCAGCAGGAAAATAAATAACTCTATCCTTACTTTTCTATGAACTGAAGCACAAACAATGTTATCTTCCCTCTGTAACCTGTAGTCCATTTAATGGAGATGAAAACATGTTTGAAGTCAAGCCTGGGTGACACCAATGGCTCCCTCAATGGATACAGTGGTGGAGTGAAAATAGGAAAACAAATGTTTTTTTTTTTTTGCAGGGTTAAAGTGGAGGTTTCATTACAAAAAATAAATAAATAATTAAAGTCAGCAGCTACTAACACTGGAGCTGCTGACTTTTAATAAGGATACTTACCTGTCCTAGCCGCCAGCGATGTCGCCCCCCGCCGAGGCCGATCCTTGATCCTGGCAGCTCCAAGCGCCACCATCCACAGTAAGGGAAACAGGCAGTGAAGCCGTACGGCTTCACTGCCCCTTTCCTACTGCGCATGCGCGAGCAGCGCGGCGCTTTGTGAATGGGCCGGCTGCTTTCTGGGACACACACAGTTCCCAGAATGCATCGCGCCCCATTCACAAGAAGACACCGAGTGTAGGAGGAGGAAGAGAATCCGCCGCGGAGGATGACGAGGCAGATTCGGCACTTCCGCATAGCAACAGCTATTTAGGGTAAGTAAAAAAAAAATTTCCATTTATTTTTTGATTTCTGGTGGAGAAAAAAATTTCAGGTGGAACCTCCACTTTAACCGGTAAAAATAAAGCAAAACAAGCTTGAAAAAGTAAGCATCCCTTGTGACAGCAATAGGTGGTGACAGGTATTCTTTATGGAGGGATCGGGGGTCTAAAAGACCCCAAATCCCTCCTTTGCACTTCAAAGTATTTAAATCGCCAAAAACAGCGATTTCTGAATACTGTCATTTTTTTTTTTAAACACAGTGCCATTGGCAACCAAGTTCATTGTCTGGGTTATGGATTTACTTATGAGACAGTATTCATTTAATTAATTTTTATTTTTATCGTTTATTTTCATTTTTTTTATATTTAGCCTTAAGTATTTCCTACTATATCTGTGTACTTTTAGTGGACACATTGGACCAAAGTGGACATTATCACATGTATGGTACCTGTATATAGGGTCTGTATCAAATTATATTGTATTGGGACACATGCATCCTTGCAGGTGTCCAAATGGAAGTAGTTCTTCTATGATGTATACATGGGCGCATTTGTTTATACATTCATAGTGTTGGAGTAGTCTTTTGCATGAAGGAATAAATGATTTTACATGTATGTCTCTTGTATGTGCATGTGGGTGCATTCATGTGGGTGCACATGCATGCACATACATGCTCATATTAGACAAATGTTTTAATATTCACTATGGTTTTTATTCTTCTTTCTCTTTACACTATATGTATCTATATCAATTTTTCCAAATAATTTACTGGTGTTGTTCATGTATTTTATATACAATGTTTCTATGTGATTGTTGGGCCAAGTCTTTGTGTGTATGGGAGATTTCTCGATGTGCACAGGAACTTGGACCTTCAGTTTGATTTTGTATTTGAATATTTACTCAGATGCTCTTTGGGGCTGAAGTTTTGTGATTAATCGGACTGTGTACTATTGCTGATTATCACTGCCCCCAGAACACCTGCAGTTACTGGGGCGGTCTATTTAACCACTTCCCGCCCAAGGACGTCATATGACGTCCTGGGCTTTCAGTGGGGATATCTGAATGATGCCTGCAGCTACAGGCATCATTCAGATATCCATCTCTTCAGCCGACGAATCCCTGCACCATAATAACAATTCCGCCGCTTGATCGTTCTTATATGCCGCCATCCGGTGCTTCTCCGGGCTCTCCTTTGCCATCGGAGACCCAGAGAAACGATCCGCCGGCGTCCGATGGAAACCATAGAGTAGACTGGTGACCAGATGGTCACCAGTCATCTCTATGATCGTCGGAGGCCCGGGCGCGATGTTATGACGTCACGCCCGGGTCCTGGAATGTAAACACAGCGGCTGAAAGCATTAGATCGGTGAATTTTTTTTCACAATCTAATGCTTTTCAGCCTGGAGGAGAGATGTGGGGTCTTATTGACCCTGCATCTCTCCATAAAGAGTACCTGTAACAAACCATTCCTATTACAAGGGATGTTTACATTCCTTTTAATAGGAATAAAAGTGATCAAAAAAAAAAAAATGACAAAAAAGTGTAAAAATAAAATAAATTAAGTAAAATAAAAAAAAAATAATAAAAAAAAATGTTTAAACGCCCCTATCCCCGGTAGCTCGCGTTTAGAAGCGAACACACACGTCCCGCCCACATATGTAAACGCCGTTCAAACTACACATGTGAGGTATCGCCGCGTGCGTTAGAGCGCCAGCAACAATTCTAGCACTAGACCTACTCTGTAACTCTAAATTTGTAACTTGTAAATGCCAGATTGTGTCTCGGCTCTCCCGGTGGGACAGGAGGACTGGGAAGAGTGGAGGGAGGTGGCGAGAGGGGGAGGATGTCCCCTCTCGCTCCTCCAGGATAACAGCCAAACGTCTTTTAGCTGCATCGGGTGTTATTTCTGAAGAGCCAACCGCCCGCTCTAAAAAATGGTATCGGGATAATGCAGCTGCAGGCATCATCCCGGTATAGCCCCTTAAAGCCGTGGCCGCATATGTGCGTATGGTCGGTGCTAAGGGGATAATATATGAGTTTCACTTTTTGAATTGAATTACTGGAAGAAAAAAACTTTTTGATGATATTCTAATTTTATGAGATGCTTTATGTATATGTATACACACCATAAGTCCCTACTTATGTAGGAAATGAAAATACATTTTCTATTGTCAGTGATCACTTTTATTACATCTCCATCACCATAAAACGTGATAAAATATAAGCAGAGCCATTTGACGTTACAAGGAGTTCAGCTTCCCATTGATATTTAAATCTCGCCTGCTCTTTCTATAGCTGTACTGTATAGCAGGCGTGCTGTAATTTTCCATTCATAGATGTATCTGGGAAATCATTGCTCTTGACTTCCATTCATGATGACTTTGTATGCGGTGCTACTAGCTGTATGCACAGACGTGAGATTTTCTTCAAAGGCTCAGCCTGAGCCCCAGCTTCTGAAGTCGTGGTAAGTGAGCTATTCCTGAGCTTTTATTACCCGGTATTGTCATAGATAAGCTCTATACAATCAGCATTTATGTGATCTGGAGATATTAAAACTTAGCCTGGATACAAATGGTGATGGTGACCTCATTGCTGGGTTACAGGATCTATAAAAGAGTCCTTTTAGAAAGGCAAGAGTAAAATGGATAGGTCTTTATGGACTGAATCGGTCTATTCATAAATAGAAATACAGTTGCTAGAATGGATATACTGTAGTCTGGGATTGGCTCTTATTTTTGTTTTACCTATAAATTAATTTAAAATGAAACTAGACTGTGGCCCAGATTCATGTACAGCGGCGTATCTTTGTGCGGGCGTAACGTATCCTATTTACGTTACGCCTCCGCAACCTAGACGGGCAAGTGCAGTATTCTCAAAGCACTTGCTCCGTAAGTTGCGGCGGCATAGCGTAAATAGGCCGGCGTAAGCCCGCCTAATTCAAATGTGGAAGATGTGGGCGTGTGTTATGTAAATGTTATGTGACCCCACGCAAATGACGCTTTTTACGAACGGCGCATGGGACGTCCGTGGACATATCCCAGTGTGCATTGCTCCAAAGTACGCCGCAAGGACGTATTGGTTTTGACGTGAACGTAAATTACGTCCAGCCCCATTCACGGACGACTTACGCAAACGTCGTAAAATTTTCAAATTTCGACGCAGGAACGACGTCCATACTTAACATTGGTACGCCGCATGTACGCCTCATATAGCAGGGGCAACTTTACGCCGGGAAAAGCCTAACATAACCGGCGTATCTGTACTGCGTCGGCCGGGCGTACGTTCGTGAATTCGCGTATCTAGCTGATTTACATATTTCTAGGCGTAAATCAGCGTACACGCCCCTAGCGGCCCACGTAAATATGCAGTTAAGATCCGACGGCGTAAGAGACTTACGCCGGTCGGATCTAATACAAATCTATGCGTAACTGATTCTAAGAATCAGGCGCATAGATACGATGGCTTAGACTCAGAGATACGACGGCGTATCTCCTTTGAGAATCTGGGCCACTGTATTTTCAGGGAGTGCATATACTGTATGTAAAGCATATTTACATTAGGGTTGCCACCTTTTCTTCAAGTCAAACCCAAACACTTTAGCAGCCTGGGACACCTATTGGTGCCCCAAGGAGAGTAGTAATGCGGTGGGCTTTGTGTGCCGCAGCAAACAGTGGGTGTAGCCAAATTGCTCTTGCTGACATCACCGCCCCCCAGTGACGTTGAACCTGCCCCCAGACAGCCGCCTGCAACTCCCCGACAGCAATAGATTTGTGTGTGACTGTCTTGGTTACTTGGGGAGCCACAGCCCTGTCTAAAGGTGTCAGTCCGCCTGAAACCTGGACACATAAATTCAAAATCCGGACAGTGCAGGTGAATTCTGGACAGGTAGCAATCTTAATTTACACCCAAAAACCTAAATGTAATATATTTTAGCTTATCAATCTTTAGATGTGGTGGTTGCATTAGTTAATTTTTAGGCTTTTTTCCCCTTTATTTTCACCTGGTGATCCTGCCAGTTGCACACTTCCTGTCTTGGGGTGGCTCTACTGTGGATGGAGGAGCAACAGAAATACCATTGGACTGCAGCATTGTCAGCCTGTGGGTAGGGTTAGATGGACTTGGCTAACAAATAAAAGGTGAACTCCAGCTTTCACTTTTTAGGGCTGGGTTTACACTTTAATCGGATGCCACTGACAGCAGGGGTCCAGTGCGTCCATGCAGTGGCGTCACTAGGGTTGGTGTCACCCGGTGCGGTAAAACATGGTGTCACCCCCCTCTGTCTAGGCTGCCCAGCACCAAGCAGGCAGCGCACGGGCATGGGGCGCAACCCAAACCAGCCCCTGTAAATGATAGTATAGGGCAGTATAGTGGCAGGTTAGGGTAGTATAGAGTGGTATCGTGGCAGGTTGGTTTAGTGGGGTGGTATAGGACAGGTTAAGGTGGTATAGGGCATGTTGGGGTGATATAGGGTAGTTTGGGGTGGTATAGGGCAAGTTAGGGTTGCATAGGGCAGGTTGGGGTGGTATAGGGCAAGTTAGGGTGGCACAGGGCAGGTTGGGGTGGTATAGTGCAAGTTAGGGTGGCATAGGGCAAGTTGGGATGGCATGGGAAAGGTTTGGGTGGTACAGGGCAAGTTAGGGTGGCATTGGGCAGGTTGGGGTGGTATAGGGCAAGTTATGGTGGCATAGGGCAGATTGGGGTGGTACAGGGCAAGTTAGGGTGGCATAGGGCAAGTTGGGGTGGCATGGGAAAGTTTGGGGTGGTACAGGGCAGGCTGGGGTTGTACAGGGCAGGCTGTGGTGGCACAGGACAGGCTGGGTGGTACAGGGCAGGCTGGGGTGGTACAGGGCTGTTTGGGGGGTATTGGGCGGGCTGGGGTGGTATAGGACTGTTTGGGGTGGTACAGGGCAGGCTGGGGTGGCACAGAGCAGGCTGGGGTGGTACAGGGCAGGCTGGGTGATACCGGGCAGGCTGGGGTGGTACAGGGCAGGCTGGGTGATACCGGGCAGGCTGGGGTGGTACAGGGCAGGCTGGGGTGGCACAGAGCAGGCTGGGGTGGTACAGGGCAGGCTGGGATTGCACAGGGCAGGCTGGGGTGGTACAGGATAGGCTGGAGTGGTACAAGGCAGGCTGGGATTGCAAATATTTCTGGCACCCCTACAAGGGCGTGGTCACCTTACTAACTCCTCCCCCTTTACAAATGTTTATATGGCAACAATTCAAACACAGAGATGCTCCCCTAAGGGGGTTGAGTGAGAGAGGTCAGGCTGAGAGAAAGAGAGGAGGAGGCTCTAACTGTAGAACAAAAAGACATCATCAAAAGACTAAATGATATGGAGGAAAAAATTAAGGACTTCCAGAACCCCCTAGATGTACCGATTACACCACAAGAAATTGGGGAGAAAATCCAAAACCTGCAAACCAAAAAATCCAGTGGGATGGATGGAATCCTGCCAGAGATGATTAAACACGGCTCCCCAGAGGTACACGCTGCAATGTGTAAACTGTTCAATCTGGTCCTGAGTGCTGGTTACTACCCTACAGTATGGAACCAAGGCCTCATAACACCCATCCATAAAAGTGGAGACCAGTATGATCCATCCAACTACAGGGGGATATGTGTCAGCAGCACACTAGGGAAACTATTCAACAGTATCCTCAACAAACGGATCCTCAACTTCCTGACACAACACAATGTCCTCAGCAGAAGTCAGGCGGGGTTCATGCCAAACCATCGCACTACAGACCACATCTACACCCTGCACAGCCTCATCAAGAACCATGTCCACCATACAAAACATGGGAAGATATTCGCCTGCTTTGTGGACTTTAAGAAGGCATTTGATTCAGTGTGGCACCCAGGCCTGTTCCTCAAACTATTGGAGAGCGGAATAGGAGGGAAAACATACGACGTCATCAAGAGTTCATACACTGAGAACAGCTGCAGCGTAAAGGTGAATGGGAAAAGAACTGAACACTTCCGACAGGCCCGAGGAGTCAGACAGGGCTGCAGCCTAAGTCCAACCCTCTTTAACATCTACATCAATGAACTGGCGGCCGCTCTAGAATCCTCCCCAGCACCAGGACTGACTCTACATGACACCGAGGTGAAGTTCCTGCTCTATGCAGATGACCTCCTACTTCTGTCACCAACAGAGAAAGGCCTACAAGACAGCCTGGAAGTTCTGGAGAAATACAGCGCCACATGGGCACTACCAATCAACTCGGGCAAAACAAAAACCATGGTGTTCCAAAAGAAAAATACAAAACAAACAAAGAGCCCTTCCTTCACAATAAACAACCGCACTGTGGATGAAACTAACAGCTACACATACCTCGGCCTAGACATTTCCCAATCAGGAAGCTTCAAGCCAGCCATAGAGGCACTAAAAGACAAGGCATGCAGAGCCTACTATGCCATCAGGAGACGGCTGTACCACCTAAAACCACCCGTGAGAGTCTGGCTTAAAATATTTGATAGCGTCATCGCCCCAATTCTTCTTTATGGCAGTGAAGTTTGGGGTCCTGTCACCTACCCAGACCAATCCAAATGGGATCCCAGCCCAACAGAAATATTCCATCTGGAATTCTGCAAGCACATCCTCCAAGTCCATCGGAGCACCTCCAACAGTGCTTGCCGGTCCGAGCTGGGCAGATTTCCCTTACTCCTCGCAGTACAGAAGAGGGCGCTATCATACTGGGACCACCTACAAAACAGCAGTCCCAACTCCTACCACTATCAAGCCTTACTGGACAGTAAGAACCAGTCCAAGCCGTGTGGCCTGCAACAACTCATCAATACATTGTTTCCCCAAAACTCTCAACAATTCGGCCTGACAAAATCTCAAATAAAAATCATAACTTATAACTCCAAAGAAAAACATGTTGGAGAATGGAGACACGAAATAAAAAACTCCAAAAAACTAACAATTTACCAGTCACTGCAGAGAGACTACAAACTGGCCCCGTACCTGGAGGTGCTACAAGACCCCAAAGAGAGACAGACAATGAGCCTGTACAGACTGAGCGCCCACAGCCTGGAAATGGAATTAGGGCGGCACAGACAGACCTACAAGCCCAGGGAGAGTAGACTGTGCCAGCAATGTAACCAGGGGGTCCCTGAGGATGAGGAACACTTCCTGTTACATTGCGCCAAGTACTCATCAGTGAGGGACACTCACTTCCAGAGACTCTCCGCTCTCATCCCAGACTTCAATTCTGCAGAAGAGAAGAGGAAACTCCAAATTCTACTGGGAGAAGAGGAGCCAATGGTGAAGATAGCTGCCCAATATGTGACAGCGTGTCACAGACTGAGAGGTACATGAGAGACTAAGGACTTTCACAGACTTATGTCCATTCCCCTTTATATTACCCCCCCTCCCCTTTATATTACCCCCCCTTCCCCTTTATATTATCCCCTTCCCCTTTTCCTTGCTTTGGCAATGCTAACATGTATTTGGTCCTGCCAATAAAGCTTATTTGAATTGAATTTGAATTGAATTGAGAGAGAGAGAGAGAGATGGGGCTGAGAGAGAGAGGTGGAGCTGAGAGAGAGAGAGAGAGAGAGAGGTGGGGCTGAGAGAGAGAGGTGGGGCTGAGAGAGAGAGAGGTGAGGCTGAGAGAGATATGAGGCTGAGAGAGATATGAGGCTGAGAGAGGTGAAGCTGAGAGAGAGAGGTGAGGGTGACAAAAAGGGTAGTGGATAGAGGGGGCTGAGAGAGAGAGGGGTTCAGAGAGAGGGCTGAGAGAGAGATGTGGATGAGAGAGAGAAAGAGAGGGAGAGGGGGCTGAGAGAGGGGGCTGAGAGAAAGAGGAGCTCAGAGAGAGAGGGTAGTGGACAGAGAGAGGGGCTGAGAGAGGGAGGAGCTCAGAGAGAGAGGGTAGTGGACAGAGAGAGGGGCTGAGAGAGAGAGGAGCTCAGAAAGAGAGAGGGTAGTGGACAGAGAGAGGGGATGAGAGATAGAGGAGCTCAGAGAGAGAGAGAGAGAGAGAGAGGGTAGTGGACAGAGAGAGGGGCTGGGAGAGGTGGGGCTGAGAGAGAGGGAGAGAGTGGTGGGGCTGAGAGAGAGAGGTGGGGCTGAGAGAGAGTGTGGTGGGGCTGAGAGAGTGAGAGAGAGGGGGTGGGGATGAGAGAGAGAGAGTGGGGTGGGGATGAGAGAGAGAGAGAGCGGTGGGGAGAGAGAGAGAGGGGGGGGGGGGGTGAGGATGAGAGAGAGAGAGGGTGGGGTGGGGATGAGAGAGAGAGGTGAGACAGAGAGATGTGAGGCTGAGAGAGAGAGAGAGAGGTGAGACAGAGAGAGGTGAGGCTGAGAGAGAGAGAGAGAGAGAGAGAGAGAGAGAGAGAGAGGTGAGGGAGAGAGAGAGGTGAGGCAGAGTGAGAGATGAGGCAGAGAGAGAGATGAGGCAGAGAGAGAAAGAGAGAGAGAGAGAGGTGAGGCTGAGAGAGAGAGAGTAGTGGACAGAGAGGGGGCTGAGAGAGAGAGGGGCTCAGAGAGAGAGGGTAGTGGACAGAGAGGGGGCTGAGTGAGAGGGGCTCAGAGAGAGAGGATAGTGGACAGAGAGGAGGGCTGAGTGAGAGAGGTTGGGCTGGGAGAGAGGGGGGCTGAGAGAAAGGGTAGTGGTCAGAAGGTGGATCTGAGAGAGAGGGTGGTGGACAGAGAGGGGGCTGAGAGAGAGAGGTGGGGCTGAGAGGGAGGGTAGTGGACAGAGAGTGGGGCTGAGAGAGAGGGGGGCTCAGAGAGAGGGTAGTGGACAGGAAGGGGGGCTGAGAGAGGTTTGGCTGAGAGAGAGGGGGGCTGAGATATATGTGGGGCTGGGAGAAAGGGTAGTGGTCAGAAAGTGGATCTGAGAGAGATGTGGGGCTGAGAGAGATGTGGGGCTGAGAGAGGATGGCTGAGAGAGAGAGAGAGGACGGCTGAGAGAGGGGGAGGACGGCTGAGAGAGAGGACGGCTGAGAGAGAGAGAGAGAGGACGGCTGAGAGAGAGAGAGAGAGGATGGCAGAGAGAGATAGAGAGAGGGAGGACGGCAGAGAGAGAGAGGACGGCAGAGAGAGAGAGAACAGTTGAGAGAGAGAGGGTGGATGAGAGAGAGGACGGCTGAGAGAGAGAGAGAGGACGGCAGAGAGAGATAGAGAGAGGGAGGACGGCAGAGAGAGAGAGGACGGCAGAGAGAGAGAGAACAGTTGAGAGAGAGAGGGTGGATGAGAGAGAGGACGGCTGAGAGAGAGAGAGGACGGCTGAGAGAGAGAGAGAGAGGACGGCTGAGAGAGAGAGAGGACGGCAGAGAGAGAGAGAGAGGACGGCTGAGAGAGAGAGAGAGGACGGCTGAGAGAGAGAGAGAGGACGGCTGAGAGAGAGAGAGGACGGCTGAGAGAGAGAGGACGGCAGAGAGAGAGAGAGAACAGTTGAGAGAGAGAGAACAGTTGAGAGAGAGAGGGCGGATGAGAGAGAGGACGGCTGAGAGAGAGAGAGAGGATGGCTGAGAGAGAGAGAGGACGGCTGAGAGAGAGGACGGCTGAGAGAGAGAGAACGGTATCTGAAGATAGGTCTGTGTCCATGTATGATGCCAAGTACCTTCTTGATCTGGGAGGTGCTCTGCTGCTTCTTACAGCAGCTCCCTGACATCACATTAGTGTCACTGGTCTGACTCTGGCTGCACAAGGGGTTGGTGCAGTAGCTACCATAATAGCCCCCAGCATAGATGGTCAGTGGCATTAGACTATTTTAAATCCTGCAGCATGAAGGGGCTTATTAACCCTGGACACTAATTCAGCACAAGGGGGTTAATTAACACTGCCATTGATCATTAATGCAGTGGTGGCCAGTGTTAATTTACCCTTTTGTGCTTTATTAGTGGTCAGTGTTAATTACATTAACCCCTTCATGCTACACATTACTAGCTAATGGCAGTGTTGGTTAATTGAAACCCACTGACAAAACCCACCACAGTTCTCAAGACAGTAACCAGTCCAGTCAGTGCACTGAGAAAGTGCTGAGTCACTGCAACATTACACATACTTTCTGCTCTGTATGTCACTGCTCACTTACCTGATAACAGCAACATGCAGCTCCCTCGCGGTGCCTCTCTTCCTGTCCCAGCCTCTGAATGACATCATGACAGAGGCGGGGACTAGAAATGATCTGTCCAGCATGTCAGCTAAAAAAAAAAAAAAAATTATAAAAAAAAAAAAAAAAAAAACGGGATGGTGTCACCCCTCTAGCGGGTGTCATCCGGGTGCGGCCCGCACCCCCCGCACCCCCCTAGCAACGCCTCTGCGTCCATGTTCTCCATTTTAGGAATGAATCGGGCCTGAATTTTTGCCTGAATTTGGACCTGAAACTGAGCCAAAGACGCACAGGACTCCTGTGCAATTCGCTCCACGCCGGAGATGTGTCAACCGGCTCCATTGAGAGCCAGTCACAATCTCCTGTCGGGAAACTCACATCCATTCATTAAATGCAGTAAGGTAAAAAACCTTCTGCATGTATACTGAGCCATTCATGTGAATGAGTGTTGATGTTTGATTGCTTTTATTTAACCGCTTCAGCCCCGGACCATTTTGGTGGTCAAAGACCAGGCCACTTTTTGCGATTCGGCACTGTGTCGTTTTAACTGACAATTGGGCGGCCGTGAGACGTGGCTTCCAAACAAATTTACGCCGTTTTTTTCCCCACAAATAGAGCTTTCTTTTGGTGGTATTTAATCACCTCTGCGGTTTCTATTTTTTGCGCTATAAACAAAAAAAGTGTCAATTTTGAAAAAAAAATAATGTTTTACTTTTTGCTATATTAAATATCCCCCAAAAATATATAAAAAATCTTTTTTTTTCAACAGTTTACATATTCCTTTACATATTTTTGGTAAAAAAAAATCACAATAAGCATTTATTGATTAGTTTGCGCAAAAGTTATAGCGTCTACAAAATAGGGGACCGTTGTATGGCATTTGTATTAATATATTTTTTTACTTGTTATGTCGGCGATCAGCGATTTTTATCAGCACTACGACATTATGGCGGACACATCAGACACTTTTGACACCATTTTGGGACCATTGTCATTTTTACAGCGAACAGTGCTATAAAAATGCACTGATTACTGTAAAAATGACAAGGCAGTGAAGGGGTTAACCACTAGGTGGTGCTGCAGGGGTTAAGTGTTCCCTAGGAAGTAATTCTTACTGTTAGGGGATGTGGCTACACGTGACACATCACTGATGACCGTTCCCGATCACGGGGGGCGGTCATCAGTGACAGTGTCACTAGGCAGAATAGGGGAATGCCTTGTTTACAATGGCATTCCCCTGTTCTGCCCTTGCTGATCGCAATCATGGGACTCCCGGGAACATTGAGTTCCTGGGATCCGTGGCCACACTCACTGGGCGGCAGATTTAAAGGGTTGTACCTGTATGCCAATCTGCCTGCCCGTGCCATTCTGTCTACGTAAATAGTCGTACGGCGGTCAGCAAGTGGTTAAAGTTTGTAATAATATAAGATGATGAGACAGCCATATATGCTTATTACATGACAGTGTCAGCAGTAAATATAAATTGTGCACTTGCTCCCTCTGGTGGCTTATTTACAATATTGAATATTTAATGCAACAACAAAAATAGGGAACATCTCTAAAAAAAAATCACAATACTTTACAAAATTAAAACATATGCAAACTGGAGTCTAAAATCTATATTTCTGAATGTTTAACAGCATGACTGTATTCAATAAATAGGAGAAGCACAGTCAAAGCTTGTTTGGCTGTACTTCTCCTGTGCATCACAGAAGTGCAGTTTGTTCTGCATTCCTGTGACCCATTTTCAGCAGACAGTGGGCTGAAGCCGGCTGTTCGCTGATATCACAGAGCCAGGAAGTGCTGTACACGTCAAGATTGGTCAGGCAAGATTGCGGCAATGGAGTCAGGATCCGCCCACATGCCTGGACTGACACCCATCTCAGCCTCCCAGCAAGGCGCTGAGAGCCTGAGCCAGCCGTTCCGCCCCCTCAATAGCCCAGTGCTCCAGTGACCAGTATTCTGCTCGGGGAGCTGTGAGAACCAAGAAATCAACAGTGTTTGATCACTTATAGCTAGATTCAGGTAGAGTTAGGTCTGCGCCGACCTAGGTTTATGTGTATTCTCAAACAGAGATACACTTAAACCTATCTAAGATACGACGGCTTGCGCCATCCTATCTTAGGCTGCAATATTTTGGCTGGCCGCTAGGTGGCGCTTCCCTTGCGGTCGGCGTAGATTAAGTAAATCACTAGTTACGCCTATTCACGAATGTACGCCCGGCCGACGCAGTACAGATACGCCGTTTCCGTAACGCATTATCAGGCCTAAAGTTATTCCATCAAATAGTTGGAATAGTAATGTTAAAGTATGGCCGCCGTTCCCGCTTAGAAAATCGAAAATTTTACATCGTTTGCGTAAGTCGTCCGTGAATAGGGATTTACGTAGTTTACGTCCACATCGAAATCAATAGGCCCGTGCGGCGGACTTAGCCGCAATGCACACTGGGAAATGTAGGCGCACGGCGCATTCTCAGTTGCAAAAAAACGCCAATCACGTCGGGTCAAAGCATATTAACATAAAACACACCCCCTCAGCCGAATTTGAATTAGGCGCGCTTGCACCCGCCGCATTTACGCTACGCCGCCGTAACTTAGGAGGCAAGTACTTTGAGAATACAGTACTTGCCTCTCTGACTTAAGGCGGCGTAGCGTAAATACGCTAAGCTACGCCGCCTTAAAGTTAAGGCAATCTCTCTGAATCTAGCTATTAGTTCTCAGTGTGGAGGCGCTGGGGACAGATGTAGAATTGAACCAATACTGCATCCACCTAGATAAAAAAAGACTCTTTTACAAAGTTCGCTACCTGGTGGTCCTGAAGTGTTCAGCACTTCACACTAAGGCCCCTTTCACATTGAGGAGTTTTCAGGCGGTACAGCGCTAAAAATAGCGCTGCTATCGCGCCTGAAAAACTCCTTTACTGCAGACTCAATGTCAAAGCCCGAGGGCTTTCACACTGAGGCGATGCGCTGGCGGGAGACAAAAAAATCTCCTGTCAGCAGCATCTTTGGAGCGGTGAGAGGAGCGGCATGTATACCGCTCCTTCCCATTGAAAACAATGGGAAACCGCGGCAATACCGCCCGCAATGCGCCTCTATAGAGGCGCATTGCGGGCGGTATTAACTCTTTATCGGCCGCTAGCGGGGGTTAATACCGCACCGCTAGCGGCTGATACCAGCGGCAATTCCGGCGGTATAGCGCCGCTATTTTTAGCGGCGTTATACCGCCACCGCAGCTCCCGCCCCAGTCTGAAAGGGGCCTAAGCCACCATTGTCTCACAATTAACAGCAGTGTTGTCAGGGTGCCCTGTGCACTCCTTCAATCACCTGTTGAGATTTATGTTACTGGAGGGACCTCCAGGGCCGAAACTTTGCAGAAAATTCACCAAAAACTGTATACAGTAAGACATACTGAAAAATAGATTTAGTGTTTCTTCAATACACACTAATGCTCCCCGATGTCTTTTATGACTGTATAAAAACAATAAATGGAAACGACAACAGTTCCTCTTTAACAACCGAAATGTTGGTTTTAGGAGATGTGAGCTTCCAAACGACATTGAGACAGAGACATACATATATTGTATTAGTAAAAAGACTCACGCCGTGTCTGAAATAAAAGCCGGGATTATGGTTATAGCATTGCCTGACAGTTCTATTCCCGGTAAATATATGACATTCATTAGACAGGATTGAGTGACTAGCCGGCATGTTGTCATGTTTAATTCCAGCAACAGAAAATCTTCATGTTCCTTCAAGGATGCTGAGACATTTTAATGACAAAATAAACCTTGAAGAAACCAGAATGTCTCAGCTGTCCAAACTAAAGAAGATGATAAAGAATACAGTACCAATTATTCTCATGGTAAGTACAAAAGACAAATAAGAATAGCAGATGCTGATGTTACAAGCTACATTGTACAAGAACAAATTCTAAGGCTATTTGAACTTGGCAAAGAGCAAAGGGCAACAGCTCATCTTTTACTGCGCTGTTAGCAAACTGGAAGCTGGGTCAGGGTACCCTGGTCCTGATGAAGGAGCTTTGTTAGGTCACAATGAACCCCCTCTTTTAGGGTAACCCTCCCTCCAATCTAATAAGCCAACTTTCTTAGGTAGTCAAACAATGAGCTGAACTGTGCTGTGATACCCTCACCTACAGGAAAAGCATTCCTATATTTACATTTCTCCCGCTGGAAGTTTTGTTAGCCATGGCCCTTGGATTGACTAACAAATACACCTCTCCATTCACTATGGAGCAGTGGTCTCCAAACTGCAGCCCTGGGACCAGATACAGCCCTTTGCTTGCCTTTATCTGGCCCTTGGGGCACTATTTCTCCCAATGACATTAACAATGGGGCATATATCCTCCCACTGACACCAATTATGGGACACTATTCCTCCCACTGACACCAATGATGGGACACTATTCCTCCTACTGACACCAATGATGGGACACTATTCCTCCCACTGACACCAATAATGGGACACTATTCCTCCCACTGACACCAATGATGGGGCACTGTTCCTCCCACTGACACCAACGGGACACTATTCCTCCCACTGACACCAATGATGGGACACTGTTCCTCCTACTGACACCAATGATGGGACACTATTCCTCCCACTGACACCAATGATGGAGCACTGTTCCTCCCACTGACACCAACAATGGCACACTACTCTTCCTACTGACACCAACAACGGGACACTATTCCTCCAACTGACACCAATGATGGGACACTATTCCTCCCATTGACAGCATGAATGGGACCCTATTCCTCCCACTGACATCAAGGAAAGGGATTATTTCTCCCACAAACACCAATAACGTGGTACTATTTCTCCCACTGACACCAATGATGGACCAATATTTCTTCCACTGACACCAACAATTGGGCACTATTCCTCACATTGACATCAATGATGGGGTACAACTACTGACACTAATGATGAGGTACTATTCCTCCCATATACACCAATGATGGAGAAATGTCCACTGACCACAGCCCTCCCCCTAAACATTGATGGCGGCTGGTGCCCCTATTTTCTTGGGGCGGGGGGGGGGCAGCCTGTGGCCCCCCAGCTAGCCAATCAAAGTCATCTAGCCAATCAGGGGTGGGTCCGGGTCGGGCCCCGTGTCTGAATGGACACAGGGAGCTGTGACTTGACTCAGGTGCCTGCATAGCAAACTGCACAGGAGGGAGGGGCCAGAAGAGGCGAAGAGGAGGATCTGGGCTGCTCTGTGCAAAACCACTGCAACTGAGCAGGTAAGTAACTTTGTCATTTTTATAGGAAAAAAATGACTCTTTACAATTACGTTAAGGACTCTTTCAGAAGAGCGGTGTCTATTCCAATCAGCAGGGAATCCAAGAACAGATCCCCTAGTGCAAAAATGGCAAACCTTGGCACCCCCATATGTTTTGGAACTACATTTGCCATGATGCTCATGCACTCTGCAGTGTAGGTGAGCATCAAGGGAAATGTAGTTCCAAAACTTCTGGGGTGCCAAGGTTTGCCATCACTGTCTAGTGAATTGAAGCAAAAGAGAAATAATGCCGCTTTGGCACCATCCATGTCCATTCAGGTTTTACCTACCTCTGGAACCAGATCCATGTTAGGTCTATGGGCAGACAGATTTAAATGGACGTGCGTTGATTTGCACCCTCTTACCTCTGATCTATCACTTGTAGGTCGTAAAAAAATTTGAAAGATGCAAACATTTTCCATTTTATTTTTTTTGAACATAGACAGACTTGGAGGTAATCCGATGAAAACAGATGCACATCAGTTTACTTGTGCCTGCCCATAGACTATCATTGAGCTTCTGTATAATCCACCTAATAAAACTGGCAGGTGGATCTAATCGGAACGCTCGTCTGATAGGACTCCAAGACTACTTGCTGGAACTCAGCAGATACATCTATGGACAATTACCAAGTGCTAAACAAGGAACCCAGATAGCAAAGATAATGTGCCACAAATTTGAATTGCATTGAATTGCAAGTCTTGTTAACTTGCTGCACATCTTTACTGGCAAGATGTACACTTGCAGAGCACTTGAAGCACAAGTTCTAGTTGACACTTTTCCAATTTGTAGCAAATTTGCATGACAAATCTCTAGCAAGAGCAAAGTTGCAGTGGTGAGTCTACAGCAAGAGCTCCAAAAGTCACAGTGACCCCTGTGGTGGGATGACAGTTTCACAACATAAGTGAACCAGAACTTGCAGCAGACTTGCAGAATGTTGGCAAAGAAAGTTGATCTGTTTTCAATTTCTCTTTATTAGTTTATACAAAATGTTTACATTTATACAAGGTTTATTACAATATACATTTGTTCCTGTTTGTTATGTATTAAAAAAAAAGAACTTTGATTATTATCTACTAGCTTCTTTATCATAATAAACTACTACAATCACACTCACATATTCATACCCATTCACCCCCCCCCCCCCAACAAAAAAGGGGGGGGGGAGCATTTATCTCCCCCTTTATATCTCCCTATCCCCTCTTCTTTCCTCTTTCATGTTATTTTCTATTTATACCGGTAGATATTCTGTCATATTTGTTGAGGACCGAAATTCATCCCATTTTTGCCATATTCCTGGCATTTGATTCTTTATGTATCCTTATTCTCTTATCTGTTTTTCGATATATTTCCCATATCCATTCTGTTATGGTGGGACTTTTTGTTTCTCTCCATTTGCGGGCTATTATTGTTCTGGCTGCTGTTGTCATGTGGGGAGGAATGTCCGTTTTAATATTTTTTATTGATTCTGTCGTCAAAGATAACAATGAGATATCTATTACTTGGAGTCCTCATTACTTCCGATACTTTCTGATATATCTCTGATATATCTCAAATATTTTGATCCAAAAATTATTCACCAGATGACAGCCATTCCAGATGTGATCCATAGTCCCTCTTCCTGCCTTGCATCTCCAACAAATCTCTGTGTTATCATTATTTATTTTATTTAACCACTTTCTGCTAGCCGTATGACTTTGTACGGCCGCAGTGTGGATACCAATTGCCAGGAGGCCGTCTATATACGGCCTCCAGCCACTGGGGGGCACGAGAGCGCCGCCGACGGCGGCGAGCTCATGCCCGCCGCATCACTGAAGTGTCCGCCAGGCACCCGCGATGTCCGCCAGGCACCCGCGATCGGCGGTTACACAGACAAGGACGTGGATCTGTGTGTGTAAATCCACAGATCCACGTCCTGTCAGGGAGAGAGGAGACCGATCTGTGTCCCTTGTGCATAGGGACACAGATCGGTCACCTCCCCCAGACAGTCCCCTTCCCCCACAGTTAGAAACACTATGCAGGGTACACATTTAACCCCTTCCTCACCCCCTAGTGTAACCCCTTCCCTGCCAGTCACATTTATACAGTAATTAGTGCATATTTATAGCACTGATCACAGTAAAAATGTGAATGGTGCCAAAAATGTGTCAAAAGTGTCCGATGTGTCCGCCATAATGTCGCAGTCCCAATAAAACTCGCAGATCGCCGCCATTGCTAGTAAAAAAATAATAATAATAATAATTCTGTCCCCTATTTTTCAAAATTGTTGCTCTTTTTTTGTTTATAGCGCAAACAAATAAAAAACACAGAGGTGATCAAATACCACCAAAAAAGGACATCAATTTTGTTTGGGAGCCACGTCGCACGACTGCGCACTTTTCAGTTAAAGCGACGCAGTGCCAGAAGCTGAAATTTCACCTGGGCAGGAGGGGGTATATGTGCCCAGTAAGCAAGTGGTTAATGCTACTGGGCTCCAATACCATCTCATTGCTATTTTATAATTTCTCTCTTGGTATTTTATCGCTATAGATGTTTTATGTATTGTTGCAAACATTTTCTCCCATTCTATCTCTATTCTATAATATTGGTCTCCCTATTTCCTCTTCCCATTTTTTCATTGCTGTTAACTCTCTGAGAGACCAGGGAGTAATGAGTCATATATCTTAGTTTTTTAGTTGGTTTTTGTTCATCTATTAATACTTGTTCAGATTTATTAAAAGGGTTGTAAAGGTAAAACATTTTTTTTCCCTAAATAGCTCCTCCTTCACTTACCTCATCCTTCCATTTTGCTTTTAAATGTCCTTTTTTCTTCTGAGAAATCCTTACTTCCTGTTCTTCTGTCTGTAACTCCACACAGTAATGCAAGGCTTTCTCCCTGGTGTGGAGTGTCGTGCTCGCCCCCTCCCTTGGACTACAGGGGAGTCAAGACGCTATCTACGTTGCGGATAGAGAAAGGAGATGTGTGTTAGTGGGCGTCCTGACTCTCCCGTAGTCCAAGGGAGGGGACGAGAATGACACTCCACACCAGGGAGAAAGCCTCACATTACTGTGTGTAGTTACAGACAGAAGAACAGGAAGTGAGGATTTCTCAGAAGAAATAAGGACATTTAAAAGCAAAATGGAAGGATGAGGTAAGTGAAGGAGTTGTCTATCTATAAAATATCCAAAACAATTGCCATACGTATTACATTTAATTGTATATTTGAAAAATGGCCCTCCTAAAATACAAATGTAATTGTTGGACCCCACTGATCTACACAAACAATCTATTAATTAAAACGAGGCCTGTGATGCTGTAAAGAGGAATTTATTCTAGAAAACATTACAGTAACAAGCTGATAAGACTACTGAAGATGATACACATACAAGAAATAAAGGAAAAGTGCAAAGACAAAAATCAAGAGAGATTATAGTTGATGATGGACTGGGGCAAGAAATGTCCTGCCACGCATGAATTGAGTTCTGCAAAAAGTTATAAGAAACCTTAGTATTAAAGAAGGCTGTACATGTCTACATTATAATAGGATTCTAAAATGTCTGCTGTATACAGTTGTTACATTGCTTGTTAGCAGGACACAAGGCTTCTTAACCCTCTTGCGCCTAAGGGTAAAACAAATCTTAATGCCTAAGCAGAATTTAGCAATTTTGACGTGTATCTAGAACGATACATATCATCAGTTGGATTATACCTTGTTTATTTCCAGGACAAACTGGGCTTTCATTTGGTAGTAAATAGTTATGGATATCTCCTGATTTGTTTAGTTTTTTAGTTATCAAAGGAAAACTGGGCCAAAATAGTAAAAAATTATTATTATTTTTTTAAATGTAGCTGTATATTTCTTGTTATAAATTCTTCTGCTCCTGACGATCACAAGAATACAATGAAACAAAATTCTCCTGTGCTCTGGTGTTTTGCCAAACCCGGGTGGTAGTGTAGTCTCACAGTAAAGTCTAAATCTTCCACCACTTAGGCTTTGAGGAAGGGGTACGCCCCGGAAACGCGCCAGCCGTCTATTTGTCTGTGGGTCCACTGGCAGGTGCCATGAGGTCCAGTTCCTAGCTGTCTGAAAAGCGCTTACTTAAGCTTTCTTTGTGAGTAAGATCATTGTTTTTATTCATTTTTTAATAAAATTTAAGTAATGCACTAGGTCGAGGCGCCCTCCCTTCTTTTCTTTTTCGATCGCAACAATACAGTAAAAAACAACACTACTCCAATACACTAAAGCCTCGTACACACGCTCAGTTTACTCGGCAAGAACCAGCAAGAAAACTGCTGGCAGAGCTTTCTTGCCGAGTATACCAAGCGTATGTACGAGACTTTCAGGATTCTCGAAAAGAAAACTGCCCAGAATCTAGACGAGAAAAATAGAGAACATGTTCTCTATTTTCTCGCCGTGAGATTCTCTGCAGTTTTCCTGCCGAGAAACCCGAGAGTGTGTATACTTACCTGGTCACAGTGGAAACCCGTGCATGCTCAAAATGACTTTGACTCATGCGCGGTAGCAAGATGACGTCACTGCGTTCTTGCCTTTCAAGAGAACCGCGGTTCTTTTGAAAGGTCTGTGTGTACACTCGGGCATCAACAGTTTCTTGTGTGCAGAAAAGTACTATAAGCTGGCCCTATCTATTGAGTACAGCTCAGCGCTTAGGAAGATGTTTACCCAAATAAATACAAATTAAATCAAATGTCTTATATAAACAATACAATTATTCCATGGTTACAAGCAGCTGCTTAAAAATAAAAGTCCAATGAGATAAGCAGAATAAATAAACCAGACTCTCACAGGGTCTGACAAAGATCCTGCAGCAGCGCTGCAAACTATGTGTTTGTTGTAATGACAGTTCAGTGTTAGTTGACCAGATTAATAGTGCTTCTAAATTGAGTGCTCCATTCACCAAAAATGTTTCACCGCGTGGGGGGATGTGGGGTTCCCTTCGGGGATACACTCACCAGATGATGAATAAAAATCAGCATTCAAATATACAGCATTAATCTCCGTCTGTAGTATGTCACTTTCAGTATTATAGATGTTCAATCCGCAAATACATAGGAAAGAAAAAATCCATATAGGGCAATATCGTTTTGATGTTTTTAATAAATCCCCAAATCAGATACACCCTTATACATGAATGCGTACCACAATGTTGAAAATATTAGGCATTACTGTGTGGAAGATTGTCTCACTGGTTTCTGGACCCTGAAGACCGCCCTGGATAGCTTCCACTGGCGACTTCCTGGTTCGTTTTCCCCGTGGAGCGCACACGTCACTTCCGGTTTGGATGCAAGAGAGTCATGCCCTGACGCGTTTCGTCACTTCCGGACTTCTTGCCAAGAATCTCGTCGGGAAAAACAATGTTTTTTTCCTGACGAGATTCTTGCCCGTGTGTACGAGGCCTTAGTCAAACAAGTCCATATGTATTAATGTCAATACTAGGCCATGGCTATCATAGCAGAAAGCGGCAGCAGTCCCATAGAGTGAAGCAAACTGTCATTCTGGAAAAGGGTCACAATGGGGTGCCAACTAAGTGCAGTATTAAAACACAAATTTATTAAAAAGACAATGGGCAACTCACATGCAAACGATGAAAGGCAGGCATGTCTGATTTATCTGTGGTCTGATGGTGCGCACAAGTCAGGTTCACCGACTGGACTGGCATATCTGCTCCTCACCACGCTCAAAGACCATGGGGGATCGCAACTGGATGTAGCGGGGGCCAGGATGGAACGCAAAGAGCAGAAACGTCAGTCCAGTCCAGTGTTTTAATACTGCACTCAGTTGGCACCCCCTTGTGTTCCTGAACCCTGGTTGAGAAAGGATGTTTTAGAGAAGGGATCTTCAAACTGCAGCCCTCCAGCTGTTGCGGAACTGCACATCCCATGAAGCTTTGTAAATCTCTGACATTCACAGATATGACTAGGCATGATGGGAATTGTAGTTCCTGAACAACTGGAGGGCCGTAGTTTGAAGACCCCTTTGAGAGTATTCTTTATGGTAGGTATACATACATATATCTAGAACACATAGGTCATTAATACCACATGTCCCTGCCATGCTGGTGGCAAGGGAAGAATATCTCCCAAAGGCAGTAGTCAGTAGTCAGGATTAAACCTTGCCAAACTCTACTTAAAAAACTTTTAGATGACGTTGCTGTTTAAAAAATAAGCCATATGTTTCTGTATTCATAGGCTGCTGTTGTTGTTTTTTTGATTGCTCAAACACTTCCTATCCTTTGTCCTGTTTCTTAGGTCTAATCAACAAGACGGAAGTAATTTTGCTGTGATAATTTCCTTCAGCAGAATAATGATGAACAAAACAAGACCAAAGCAGCAAATCCTTAATCTGTTTTAGTGACACTGGCTGTCTTGTGTTCTCACTTCACTTTTTCTGCACACTTTACAGTCTTATCTCAATATAATATTCTTGTATGCACTATCTGCCAAAAACACTCCTTTGGTCTGTTTTTTTTTTGTTTTCAAACTTCCTAAATTCATTTTCCTACCTTGGTGTTTGATTGTGTGCATATAATCTTAGATCCTGATAAATCAAAGTGTTTGACATGAAAGCTATCTTATCACCATTTTACATTAATCAGAATCTTTCTGTGCTGAACATTTCATGTTAAATATTATTAGTTATATTTGGAATTCCACCCACATTTTTGTTTTACATCTAGGATGAATTAGTCAAGGTCTGGTGCTCATTTAGTGCTCATTTAACACAATGAGTTATACCCCTCGTGTTTCCGTCTGGATTACAATCTCCATATACGGCCAGAAGTGTGTAGACCTCCCTTCAAATAGTTGAGTTGTAATGTTTTCAGTATAGGATAGGATTAATACTACACGTTCGGGTGCTTCCAACCTTTTGGTAACAGTTTGGGGAAGGCTCTTTTCTGTGCCAGCATGGTCATAGCCCTATGTGCAATGCCAGCTCCAAAAGCACATGGTTTGGTCAGTTTGGTGTTGAGGAAGTTAAGTGACCTGCACAAAGCCCTAGCCTCAGGGCCGGGACTTACCACTGGGCTTGACTGGGCTCAAGCCCATGGGCCCCGCCCAATAGAGGGCCCCAGGCCCAATCACGGCAACCCCACGTTCGCGGCAATCGTGGCAACCCCTTCCCGCAATTTTGCGGCAATCCCCTCCCGCAATTTCGCATCAATCGCGGAAATCCCCCATTTGCGGCAATCGCGATAACCCCCTCCTGGAGCATGCTCGGACTGTGACGTCATAAGAGGCCTATATAAATCGTTGCACACCGCACACCCGGCATTACAGCTGGGAGGGAGTGTTTAGTCAACATCGAAAGAAAAGAAGAGCGAAGAAGGCGACCAGGAAGACCGGGCTGCCCGCCGCTAGTAAAAGAGCTTCAAAGAAGATAGCGGCGGCGAGCCCCGAAGAAGGCACCGGAGAAGAACTGGGGAGCGCAGAGACGACACGCAGAGAAGACCCCCGGAGCTGATTAATAAATGATTTTAAAAACCTGTGTTGTGGGTTTATTTTTTTGACACTTTTCCTCCAGGTGAATGGGTAGGGGTACGATGTTCCCCATACTCATTCACCTAGGGTGGGGGGCCGGTATCTGGGGGCCCCCTTATTAAAGGGGGCTCCCAGATTCCGATAAGCCCCCCGCCCGCAGACCCCGACAACCAACTGCCAGGTTTGTCGAGAATAGGCCCTGTCCTTATCAACAAGGGGGACAGGGTGCTTTGGGGTGGGGGGGCCTGGTACGGCTCAGGAGGGGGGGTGGGTGGTCACTCGCTCGTCCCCACTCCTTTCCTGACCGGCCCGGCGGCGTGCTCGGATACGGGTCTGGTATGGATTTTGGGCAAACCTCCACGCCGTTTTTTCAGTGTAGGGGGGTTCCCCTTACAATCCATACCAGACCTAAGGGCCTGGTATGCTCCTGGAGGGGAACCAATGCCGTTTTTTTATTTAAAATTTGGCATGGAGTTCCCCCTCATGATTCATACCAAACACAGCGTCTAGAATTGGTGGGAATCCAAGTCGGACCCCCTGTTGCTTCTATGTCGCACTTGCTGGAATGTGCTTTTCCTATTGCAGCAAGTGCGTGATGTCGGCACTCTGTCGCTGAGAACCAGCACGATGCGGTTGTGCTGGAAACACATTCTCGCGGACAGGTACTGTAAGTCCTGCCCTGCCTAGCCCAGTAATATCATCCAACATCAGTAATTGACCTCAATATGCCGTTTTGGATGAATGGGCACAAATTCCAACAGATGCACTCCAAATATTTGTGAAAAGTCTTCCCAGAAGAGTGTGGGTGGTTATAGCCACACGGGGGATGGGGCAGGGCAAGTCCAAATTAATGCCAATGGATTTGAAATGGTATGTTGTTCACAAACCTTTGGCCATCTAATTTTTTTATCTACAGAGAGTCTACTTGGGAAACCAGTGACACTATTTTGAACTTTTGGGGGTCACAAGCACTTAGCACTACACTCCCAGAACCCCCCCCCTCCATAATATCACAATACCAATCAACCATTTATGCCTGTACTTTAATATGTAGATTTTGTGCCAGTAACTCATCCATACCTCTATACTAATTTCTGTCTGCTATGGAAATTGCTCTCCATTCCCATCATCTCCATTCCAACACTCGCATATTGGTTTTGAAGCCCATAGAAGCAGACAAAGCCAGTCTACTGCTTCAATCAATAGCAATGACAGAATCAGCAGAATCCCTCATTCGCAAATGTTTTATTCCATAAGCAGAACGCGATGTGCACATTTGTTTAATCTAATGCAGATGTATGTAGATCTGTCTGACCAGAGGAGAATTCAGGTAATCATTATCTCTAGAATGCATCTTCCTCAGAATAGACACATCTATATGTATATATTCCGGCAAACAACATATACTGCAAGTCACCAATTAACCTGAACTGATTTACTGATTTGTTTCCATGAAAATTAACTTGTGCCCTCTAGTGGCTGCGACTGGTAGCTGAACGCAGAGCGAGATATCTTCCCTAAACCTGTTCAGCACAAATGGTCTGAGCTCTGTTATGCCCTGTACACACGATCGGATTTTTGATGGGATAAAATCCGATGGATTTTTTAGTTGGAAATCCGATGAAGCTGACTTTCATCAGTCTTGCATACACACCATCAGACTAAATTCCGACCGTGCCAAAACGCGGTGACGGAAAACACTACTACCAGCCGAGAAAAATGAAGTTCAATGCTTCCGAGCATGCGTTGACTTGATTCTGAGCATGTGTGGATTTTTCTTTGATGGAGTTCCACACAGACGATCAGAATTTACTATTGTTTTTTTATCTATAGGAAAAATGTAAAACATTTTTTTGCACCGATGGAAAAAAGACCGATGGGGCCCACACACGATCGGTTTGTCTGATGAAAAAAGCCCATCAGACTTTTTTTTATCGGACAAACCAATCGTCTGTACATGGCTTTATGCATCCCTAAAACTTCAGAACCTAAGAAAAATGGATAGCTTGGCAAGATGATAAAAGTTAAGTTGGCTACACTGCAGTTAAATGTGTGTGCGGCTTAAAATGTCCTATTAGCAATATACAAAGTACGTATACATTGAAATCCTTGTACCCACAAATTACTTCTTAACCACTTAAGTCCTGGAAGGTTTTCCCCCTTCATGACCAGGCTATTTTTTGCTATTTAGCACTGCGCTACTTCAACTGTTAATTGAGCAGCAATGCTGTGCCCAAACAAAATTAATATAATTTTTTTCACACAAATAGAGCTTTCTTTTGGTGGTATTTAACCACTTGCCTACCAAGGACATCATATGACGTCCTCGACTTTGTGCGGTGATATCTGAATGATGCCTGCAGCTACAGTGATTAAACACTAAGGGGCAGATCCACAAAGATCTGCCCCGGCGCAACGTATCTGAGATACGCTACGCCGCCGTAACTTACTTTTTTAGTTTTGAATCCTGGAAGAATTGGCGCCGTAAGTTACGGCGGCGTAGTGTATCTCTCACGGCGTAACGGCACCTAATTCAAATCTGCGAGTAGGGGGCGTGTTTCATGTAAATGAAGCGCGTCCCCGCGCCGAACGAACTGCGCATGCGCCGTCCCTAAATTTCCCGCCGTGCATTGCGCTAAATGACGTCGCAAGGACGTAATTTTTTTGGACGTGGACGGAAATTACGTCCATTCCGATTCACGGACGACTTACGCAAACGAAAAAAAAAAATTAAAATTAAACGCGGGAACGACGGCCATACTTAACATGGCAAGTTTAACTATACGCCACAAAACAGCAGCTTTAACTATACGCCGGAAAAAGCTGACTAGAGACGACGTAACAGAATGCGACGGCCGCTCGTACGTTCGTGGATCGTCGGAAATAGCTAATTTGCATACTCGACGCAGAAAACAACGGGAACTCCACCCAGCGGACGCCGAAGTATTGCATCTAAGATCCGAAGGCGTACGAAGCCGTACGTCTGTCGGATCTAACCCAGATGCCGTCGTATCTTGGTTTGAGGATTCAAACCAAAGAAACGAAAGTACACCGGCGTATCAGTAGATACGCCGGCGTACTCTCTTTGTGGATCTGCCCCTAAGTGTTGTGTGAAACGCGTCAGCTCTGCCGGTATGCTGTGACTTGTAGTGCTGTTTTTCTATCTTGGATTTTTTTACAATAAAGGCAATTTTTTTTGTTCAGAGTGCGGCTGTCCAGAATCCTTTCTTTTGTTTTGCAATGTCATATGCATTGCCTGCACCCGTGGTCCTGATGGAAGCACTTACTCTGAAGATCTCCACACCTGAGCGGTTTCTCTTTCTTGGATCATTCAGATATCACCGTCTTCTGCCGGCGAGTCTCTGCACGATAAGAATGATCATAGTGGCAGTTCCGCCGCTTGATCGTTCTTATAGGCAGCGGGAGGGGACGCCCCCCCCCCCCTCCCACCGCCATCCGGTGCTTCTCCGGGCTCTCCCGTGCCATCGTGGGCCTGGAGAACAAATTCGCCGGCACTGGCTTGCGACGATACCTCTATGACCGTCGGAGGCCCAGGCGCAATGTTATGACGTCACGCCCCGGTACCCGGAAGTAAACAAAGCCGCAATCGCGGCTGTCGGCATGAGATCGGTGAATTTTTTTTCACAATCTCATGCTTTCAAGCCTGGAGGAGAGATGTGTGGTCTTCTTGATGCCGCATCTCTCCATAAAGAGGACCTGTCACACACATTCCTATTACAAGGGATGTTTACATTCCTTGTAATAGGAATAAAAGTGATAAAAAAAAAAATGTAAAAAACAGTGTAAGAATAAATAAAATGAAGTAAAATATTTTTTTTTTTTAAACGCCCCTGTCCCCGGTAGCTCGCGTTCAGAAGCGTACACGCATGTAAGTCCCGCCCACATATGTAAACACCTTTCAAACCCCACATGTGAGGTTTTGCCGCATGCATTAGAGTGTGAGCAACAATTCTAGCACTAGACCTCCTCTGTAACTCGAAAATAGTAACCTGTAAAAAAATTGAAAGCGTCGCCTATGGAGATTTTTAAGTACCAAAGTTTGGCGCCATTCCATGAGTGTGCGCAATTTTAAAGAGTGACTTGTTAGGTATCTATTTACTCGGCATAACATCATCTTTCACATTATACAAAAAAATTGGGCTAACTTTACTGTTTTGTTATTTTTTAATTCATGAAACCGTTTTTTTTCCCCAAAAAATTATTGCGCAAATACCGTGCGAGAAAAAAGTTGCAATGACCGCAATTTTATTCCCTAGGGTGTCTGCTAAAAAAAGGAGAATGCTCGTAATCCAAAGAACTTGCATATCAAAGCGAGTTTCCCCATTGAAGTAAATGGAAACGAAAATAATTTGTTCCACATTGACATGTGGCCAGAGGGGGGGGAGGAGCCTCAGAATCACTCAGAAATGCCCGAGGACACCTCGGCTGAACTCGGAAAGGCTCGAGGAAGGAATATTTCCAAGATTTTCCAAGCATTTCAGAACGTCGCATGGGTGGGATTTGAACTCATGACCTAAGTGCTGCTAGCTAAGAGTACTAAAGATTAAGGACCAGATTCAGGTAGCCCGGGCGCAACTTAACTTTTCCGATTTAAGTTACACCGCCGCAAATTTTCTGCCTAAGTGCCCGATCCACAAAGCACTTACCTGGAAATTTGCAGCGGTGTAACTTAAATCCGGCGCAAGGTGGGCCCAATCGAATGGGGCGAGTCCCATTTAAATTAGGCGCGCTCCCGCGCCGGACGTACTGCGCATGCTCCGTCGGGTAAATTACCCAACGTGCATTGCGCTAACTGACGTCGCACCGACGTCATTTGCTTAGACGTTAATGTAAATGGCGTCCAGCGCCATTCACGGACGTCTTACGCAAACGACGTTGATGTTTAAATTTCGACGGGGGAACGACGGCCATACTTACCATGGCTTAAGACAACTAGGGCTCAGCCCTAGTTTTACGCGGCGTATCTAGACGGAAACGACGTAGATTTAGATCGACGGGCCGTTTGGGACGTTCGGGGATCGCCGTAAGTCTTCATTTGCATATTCTACGCCGGCCGCAATGGCCTCGCCACCTAGCGGCCGGCCTAGAATTGCATCCTTAAGATCCGACAGTGTAATTCAATTACACCTGTCGGATCTTAGGGCTAGCAATGCGTAACTGATTCTATGAATCAGTCCCATAGTTAGAAACAGAGATACGACGGCGTATCAGTAGATACGCCGTCGTATCTCGTTTGTGAATCTGGCCCTAAGCCACTGTGCTATGTACAACTACACATAGAATATAAAGAAGTACCATGAGAACTCAACATTTTCATAAACTATGAATTAGACATCAAAAAAGTTTGACATATATAGAATAGAGATATAACTCGTACATCAATGCTCATAATATAAGTATCAGCAAAAGAAGCAAAACAAGTCACATCTATTAATCTTTGCAGATTTAGCAATGATCTGGCATTTGTATTTTAGAAGAATATAGATTCTCTGGATCTATGTTAATTCATTAATCATTGTACTACTATATAGTCTAAGTATAATTGTGCTCACCTCAATGGCTTAGTGGATAGCACTCCTACCTAGAAAGAATCAGGGCCAGTTCACACCACATGCAGTCCAGTGCATTTTTGTTCTGCATCAAAAACACATGGAAATTAGGTTATATGGTTTCCAATGGCATAGTTCACACCAGTGCAGTCAGTTCCAGTGCTTTTTTTAGTTCTAGAAAAAAAGTAGAACATGCTGCATTTTTCCTGCACTGTACTGAAATGCAGTAAAACACAGCAAAAACACACGGGACCCTGTGGAATAGTAGAACTCTTGCGCTATCTGTACTAGACACTAGGGGGCACTGCTGCAGTCACCTTAGTCTGCCTTAAACAGAAAAAATACAAATGTGAAAGTGTGATGGTGAAGCGCTGGGAAACTATGAACTAAGACAAGGGACCGCGGACAAGGACCAAAAATGGGTAAGCCGACCCTTTTGTGACAAAGTAAATATATGAATAAATACAGTGAAAAATATAATGGGAGAGGTGAATAATGAAAAAACAGGTCTGTGTAGCAAAGTATAGCAAACTAAATAGACCAATTAAACAGTAAAAATATAGAGCAAAAACTCTATGTGGCAGAGTGTGAGAGACTGTGTGAATCAATTAAACAGTAATAAGGTTGATCAAGCAATAAAAAATCACAGACACAGAAAATATCCAAAACCATAAAAACATAAAGCAACACACCACACATGTAAAAGTCTATAAAGAAAGTGGTAGCAAAGACGTGACCCAGAAATCCAATGTGGAGTGTTGTGCTCGCCCCCTCCCTTGGACTACAGGAGAGTCAGGACGCCCACTAACACACAGCTCCTTTCTATATCTGCAACGTAGAGAGCATCCTGACTCTCCTTTAGTCCAAGAGAGGGGGCGAGCACGACACTCCACACCAGGGAGAAAGCCTTGCATTACTGTGTGGAGTTACAGACAGAAGAACAGGAAGTGAGGATTTCTCAGAAGAAATAAGGACATTTAAAAGCAAAATGGAAGGATGAGGTAAGTGAAGGAGGACTGCACTGAGGTAAAGAAAGCTATTTAGGAAAACATTTTTTTACCTTTACAACCCCTTTAAGGGTGCACACCCTAATGCAATAGGCCGTGCACACCCAGGGCCAGATTAAGAACATCATGGGCCTGGTGCTGAGGATTTTGGTGGGGCCTTTTAGGCTGCATTCACACCTCCGCGACAAGTAACGCCGCGTACGCGGCGTATTTTGCCGCAAATAGTGTAACTTTTTTTTACAAATCCTTCCTATTGCTTTGTATGGCCGAACGCCAATGCCGCCTGAAAAAAAGGGTCCGGGACTTTTTTTCATGTCGCAGGTGTACGGCGTCTATGAGATGTGAACCATCTCATAGACAGCAATGGGAATTCTCCCCTCCAGCGGCACGAGCGGCCGGCTTCAGGCGTTTTGTCGCGGAGGTGTGAATGGGGTGTAATAAATAATAAATAAATGCGTGGGAATGACATGAACGCAGCCCAGCCAAGGCAAGTGACCAAAGGCACAGAACCCAGAAGGAAGACCGGGTGAAGATGGAAGTGTCCAGGCCCCGCCTGATTCATCGCAGCACTGGAGGGCTCAGTCTGAAAATTGAAGCTAATGTGCTAATATGCTGTGCATACTTGTACGTTGTGGCATAACCTACCCCAGGGCCTCTAAAAAGTAGTAATGTCAGGAAAGTTTACTACCGCTTTATTATCACAGGATCCCAGGAGCCTCTCATGGGGGCCCCCTACTGACCCGGTGGACGGTGGCCCTTGGGCAGTGCCTAAGTGCACAGTTGCCAACATTTAAAAAATATTTTCAGGGCCACTTTTTTATATAAGTGCTATATTTAGAGTAGCTGAGATCCCCGATGTTCCTCTATACATCATAGTAGTAATCACAAAATTAAATGAGTACTAATAATGGGGCAGAACAAATATGAGAACTGAGATTTCCTTTAGTTGAACTAACAAAAGTGTGTCCATTCTAGAGCTGATAACATTGAGGATATTCAGTATAATTTTTTTTTTTTTTTTTTTGGCAAATGGGCCTATCTTGAGAAAGGGGCCTGGAGCTGCAGCTCCATCAGCCCCATTGTTAATCCGGCCCTGTGCACACCTATGGCTGAAACCTTACACTTTTTTATTAAACCATAGACAGTTTTTCCTACCATTGTTTTTGTTCAGAAAGTTGAATAATCTTATCAACTGACTCATACTCAATGTCATTTTGGGTCCCTTTGCACAGTGGAATTATTTATAGAATGTTCAGTCTTTTATGTTCCTAGTGAAAATCATTGCTTATATAAAACACTGTCAAAGTAAAGCATTGTAAGGGAAAATAATTCTCTTTGGGTGATTTATGTATATTGTAATACTTTTAACAAACCTCATTAGAGAGCTTTACCTGCGTCCTTTCTGTAGATGCTAAAACTGTCCATTCTGCTAATTTCCTCACACTACAGACAGTGATAGGTTCCGACTGCTATAATCACAGTATAACCAGTCCCAATGTTGCAACAAAAGAAAAACAACTGAGGGTAATTAGTTATCTGGGGATATTTTGTATGCATATTAGTATACAGAATCCCCCGTTGCCCTGGTTGAAAGAAAATAAATCCTAGCTATTGCTAGACCCCTTCCCACCTGCAATCTGTTAAAATTCCCCAGTACTATGCCTGTGCTGGGGTTGCATTAGGCCTCATTCACACAGGCAGGGCCGGATTTCAGACAAGGCCACGAGGCCAGGCCTCGGGGCGGCAGTGGGTGCAGGGGCGGCACCGCCTGTGCGGGGACGTCACGCCGCTTACAGCCAATCGCTGATCGGTCCTCGCTATGCTCTTTACGTCGCTTAGCAACTTTCCTGAAGGTTCCCGAGCGTTCCTGCACCCGAGCCACAGAACTTCCTCGAGGATTCCAGTCCGAGAGAGCGCTGTCCAATCAGGGGCAACGGGTTGGTCAATTACGTCAATAGGAAAAGAGAAGCTTTGTGAGCGTTCCAGACGAAGCTGTTAGTCAGACAACAGCTCGGCCAGTCAGTGCCGTGAGGGGGCGGGCTAAGCAGAAGCTTCACGACTGTTCCAGATAGAGATGTCAGTCAAACAGCTTGGCCAATCAGTACTGTGAAGGGGGCGGGCTGGGGGGAAGCTTCAAGACTGTTCCAGATGGAGATATCAGTCAGGCAATTACATTTTTTTTACCTAATTTCTATTACATGGGGGGGGGGGCTCTCAGAAGCCCCCTATGTGATGGTGTGTGTGTGTGTGTGGGGGGCAGCATTGAAGGACCTGGCCTTGGGGCGGCAAAGGGAGAAAATCCGGGCCTGCACACAGGCGGACTCCGTCGATACGGAGTCCGCCTGCTCCCGTCAGCTCAGCGGGAGATCAGTCCGCAGATCTCCGCTGAGCCAACGGATGACAAGCTCCTCTCTGCTCACTGAGTGGGGAGGGGCTTGTCGGGCACGGCTGTCCTCCTATGGAGCGATCTGATGAAAACGGACAGCATGTCCATTTTCATCAGATCTTACCCGATCCGATCCGCATGGACGGATGGGGACGTGGCCCCCATACGTTTGTTTTTATCGGATCGGATGTCAGCGGACATGTCTCCGCTGACATCCGACTCTCCATAGCGATACATGGAACGGCCGAATGGCCCGTAGTGTGAATGAGGCCTTAAAGTGATACTAAAAACACAATGATTCATTTAGATGTTCCCATCTCTTTTTTCTATGTGGATAATGGCGCTGGAATTATTTTAAAAAATAAAATAAAAAATATCAAAGTACCCTTTTTCCTAATTGATATATAGCTGTCACATGACTCAGCTCTTACCCAGCCTGTCTGTAGGAAAACGGTGGCAGGAGGAGCTTTTAGTTTGGTCACATGTTCAAAAGAATTATAAACAGTCTTTGGAATACATAAAATACATATCAATAAACTGTTTTAAATTGTTCTTACAAAGATATATTTAAAATTAAATATTTATTATTTTTTGGCAAAAACATGGTTTGGCCGGATTTCTGCCAGTCACAGGCTGTATCATGCCCCTCCAGCCTGTGACTTAGATTAAAAGGGAGGTAAAGCCTCCATCAATCAAGATATAATATCCCACCCTCATTGTGATTAGCTGGTTAGTGGGCAGTGAGGGGGAGGAGGGAGTGGGCTCTCATTTACCACTGTGTGTGTATATGTATATATATATATATATATATATATATATATATATATATATTCCTCCTAGTACATATGTTCTCTCCCATCCCCCTTCCCAACACAAATTCCTCTAAATCATCTCTCTTAGCACCTCGCCCACCAATTTCTCCCTCTTAGAACAATACTTACCCCCTTCTTCCTCCCAAATGCCCCCTTCCAACACAAATCCTTCCCCCACCATGTCCTTGTGGGGCCCCCTCTACTTTACATGATACCACAGTGCCCAGGGCAGCCGTCCCTCCTGCCCACCCCCTGTCCCGGCCCTTGACTCAGTAGTCACACGGAGAAAGTGAAGAAATGTCACCAGCACACCAAAGATTCCTCGAAAGGGTTCAAAGCCCTTTTGAAATTTAGAGGAATCCTTGTGCTGATGACATTTCTTCACTTTGATCAGATACAGGTTTTCAGCCCATGGTCATTACATCACCCAGCACTACTGAACAGCCAGTTTCTTGCATTAATGCATGGAGAATATTGCACTTGGACTCTACAGTCACATGGGCTGCTCAGATATGATAGGGAGGAAATGCTCAGGGTAGAAAATACACTGAAAACTGAGCATGTGCAGTAGCTGCCAACACTCCTCTGCAAAATCCCTAATTGTAGTGGGGACATGAACAGGAGGGGGAGTCAAAGAGCAGCAGGATCAACCAGGTTTTTATGTAGAATACAGAAAATTATTCTCATAGTGATTGAGTGAGTATGAACAGCATGTAATACACCCTTACAACACACTTTTTGCTACATACTGTATATGCCTATAATAAGGCTTACCTGTAGCTAAAAGATAAAAAATAGAAAAATATTGCCCAAACGGTACTGATGAAAAAGTGAAGGGGGGGGGGGGTGTGCGAAGAGCTGCTACATAAAAATAACCAGTGAAGATAAACAATCAAATAAAAAGTCCAATGTGTCAATAATCATTCAATGAAAAAAGTGAAAAGACAGTCTGACGTGAAAAAAGGAATCTAATCCAATAGCCAAGTCTTGAAAGAAAATATGGATGGTAAGTCCACAACATGGAAGTATTATTCCTCAAGTAAAACACTGGTGTAAGGATATCCAGAAATGTATCTTCTCTAAACACATAGAAATGGGTACCCTTACCGCAACTGGTGGACCTGTATGCTAGCGACAACAGATCGTATAAGCATAGATATCCGAATCAATATAAATCCAGATGGTAACCAGGAACTTTCTGATGGAAACTTCCAATTGACCTCGTAGCACTCGGACCGCACTGTAACTACAACACTGAGATGGACCCAGGATCTCCAATAGAAACCTCCAGATAGACCTCTAAACACTCGATGGAGTTGTCACGCTGGCTGTGACCCCCAACATGTATGGAATGTGAGGGAGAGGGGGGCTCCAATGGTGTAGCTCAAAAAACAAGTGGGTTTATTAAAATCAACTTACAAATGGTAAAAAGTGATCACATAAAAATTAGGCAATGTGGGGAGAGATGAAGCTTAGTCCGACACGTTTCATCCTCAGGGACATCTACAGGAGACATCTACCTGTAGCTACCCTGGATATCTCCTAAACCTGAACAATTTAGGAGATATCCCCTGTCTCCTGCATGTGCCGATGTCATTGTCACATGGGCACTAAAGCAAATTTGGTGGGGTATCCCCACGGGCTCCGACGTATGACCTGCACAGTCTAGAGGCAAAATTGAAAGCTAGATAAACTTCATATGAAATGGATTTAAGGATTCAAACATATAACTTGTTACCTCTTCTGCTCCTCCCCCTCCCTTGCATTAAGTTTGCATCTATGAGACACCGCTGCACATAAAGCAGCATGAAATGTAACTGTATTTATATTATATATTGATTTGGTTGGGTTTTAATAATGAGCAACTATAGATGCTCTACAATGACTTGGTGCTCATGTAAAAATCCATATATACAGTGTATTTTGCAATACCAATATTTATCTCATATTTGATTTGAAATGTTATTAACTTTACATTGAAGGTTCTCTCCAAATACTTATAGAATTTTTGTGCTACCTTTAAGGCCAGGACAAAGCGGGTGTTCCAGAGAAACGTGTAGGCCACAACTTCGATGTTCTATCACCAGTAGTGTTGAGCAGAATATGCCATATTCGATTTCGCGATATATCTCGAATATATATTCGAATATTCGAGATATATTCGCTAAATTCGAATATTCGTGATATTTTATCGAAATGAAATTATTGCGATTTTTCGCTATTGCGAATGCGAAAATAATTGCGATTTTTTGATAACTGCGGTAGGAGCACTCTGATTGGCTCAGAATATTCGTGATATTTTATCGAAATATCGCAACATGCGAATGCGATATTTATTGCGCAATTTCGAGAAATGCTGTAGGAGCACTCTGATTGGCTCAGAATATTCGTGATATTTTATCGAAATATCGCAACATGCGAATGCGATATTTATTGCGCAATTTCGACAAATGCTGTAGGAGCACTCTGATTGGCTCAGAATATTCGTGATATTTTACAATACAAAATAATTGCGAATATTCGGCAAATGCGGAAGGAGCACTCTGATTGGCTCAGAATATTCTTGATATTTTACAATACAAAATAATTGCGAATATTCGGCAAATGCAGAAGGAGCACTCTGATTGGCTCAGAATATTCTTGATATTTTGCAATACAAAATAATTGCGAATATTCGGCAAATGCAGAAGGAGCACTCTGATTGGCTCAGAATATTCTTGATATTTTGCAATACAAAATAATTGCGAATATTCGGCAAATGCAGAAGGAGCACTCTGATTGGCTCAGAATATTCTTGATATTTTACAATAGAAAATAAAAAGTGTTTTGCATTGGTGGTGATTCTTTACTCTATCCATCTGTCACAGCCATTTGTCAATCAAACACCTTGAAGATTGAACACGTTCATGCTGCATGCTTTGGACTTTTTTTCACTTCACATATCAAAGACATTTTTATGAAAGATTATTTTTCTATTATTGGGACTATATTTCTTTATATATTTGTTTCACTGTGTATTTCACAAGTTATTTGCGCTTGCTTATTTTATAATTTGCCCACATGTCTTGTCACTAGACATATTTTTTATTCTTGTAGAGCGACTCCATTTTCTGTCTTGTATTAATTTATGTTGTATAACATTTTTGAGTTGCTGCTGTATTCTCCCCTTTTTTAAGGTATGCGCAATTTTTTCCTTCTTACAAAAAATAATAATATCAAACATACAAATATTCATAACATACACATACACAAAGCCCCCCCCCTTTTGCATCAGAGACAATCAGAGTTCTCCTACCACAGTTATCGAAAATTCGCAATTATTTTCGCATTCGCAATAGCGAAAAATCGCAATTTTTTTTTTTCAATTTGGCAACATAAAAGGATCGCCTCAGCTTAGCTACTCTGCCCAGGGTCTCTAATCATACCAGCAATGCTTTTAGACGTCGATAGGATGTGATCTGTTTTAAAAATCAAATTGAAAAAATGCGAATATTCGGAATTGCGAATATTCACCGCGAAATTCGAAATATAGCGCGATTTCTCGAATATGCTATATTCGAGTCGAATATTCGCAATGCGAATATTCGTGAGCAACACTAATCACCAGGATTCACACACCCTGGACTCAAGAAATAGTAGACTGTACTTTCTCTTAGATTGTAATAGATTTTAATGTTTCCATCCATGGATGGCAAATAAAGTTTTTTTCTATATTTTTAAGACTGCGTTTTACATCATTGTTTACACTCCACTAGGGCACACTTAACCACTTCCCTACCGTAGGATGTCTTATGACGTCCTGGACTTTAGGGGGGGATATGTGAATGATGCCTGCAGCTACAGGCATCATTCAGATATCCTTCTTTTCAGGCGGCGATTCTGCGCACCACAAGAGTGATCATAGCGGCGGTTCCGCCGCTTGATCATTCTTATAGATGGCGGGAGGGGACTTTCCCCCCCCCTCATCCGGTGCTTCTCCGGGCTCTCCCGTGCCATCGGATTCCTGGAGAACGAATCGTCTGCCGCCGGATGAGGAGGATAGAGATTGGTAATCTCTAAGACCGTCGGAGGCCCGGGCGCGTCACGCCCAGGTACTCGGAAGTAAACAAAGCCGCAATCGCGACTGAAAGCATGAGATCAGTGAATTTTTTTCACGATCTCATGCTTTCCAGCCTGGAGGAGTGATGCGGGGTCTTATTGACCCCGCATCTCTCCATAAAGAGGGCCTGTCACACACTATTCCTATTGCAAGGGATGTTTACATTCCTTGCAATAGGAATAAAAGTGATCAAAAAAAATGTAAAAAAAGTGTAAAAAAAAAATGTAAAGTAAAATATATAACAAAAAAAATATTAAAATGCCCCTGTCTCCTGTCCCCACTAAGTTCGTGCTCAGAAGTGCTCAGAAGTGAATGCACACGTAAGTCCCACCCACATTTGTAAACGGCGTTCAAACCACACATGTGAGGTATCGCTGCGTGCGTTAGAGTGTAACTCTAAACTGGTAACCTGTAAAAAAAAATGTAAGCGTCACCTATGGAGAAGTACCTAAGTTTGGCGCCATTCCATGAGTGTGTGCAATTTTAAAGCGTGACAAGTTAGGTATCTATTTACTCTGCGTAACATCATCTTTCATATTATACAAAAAAATTGGGCTAACTTTACTGTTTTGTTATTTTTTAATTCTTAAAACTGTTTTTTTCCCCCCAAAAAGGCGCTTGAAAAATTATTGCGCAAATACCGTGCAAGATAAAAAAGTTGCAATGACCGCCACTTTATTCCCTAGGGTGTCTGCTAAAAAATAATTATGATTTTTACATGAAGGAGAGAAGTGTCAGAATAGGCCCGGTAGGGAAGTGGTTAAAGTCCTACCCTACCCAATTTTGAATTTATATGGTATATATTTAAGGGACGGTGCCTTAGTAGGAGTATAATTACTTCACGCCTACCCCCACTCTTACATATTAAAGACATTGAAAAGCTACATAACGCAGAATTCTCTGCGATGCATGCGCAAGCGTAGTAATGTCACGGCTTCCGGCTCCGCCAGACGTGTTTTTTTCAAAAATGACATCATCAGTGGCATGAGTTGACATCAGGGTTGTGGTGGAGGACACGCGGTGTTATCATAACATCTGTAGTCCCATTGGGGATCAGCATCTTTGATTCACTGAAGGATTATGCTATTGGTGTAATGGACTTCACTTGTTTTATGTTTGCTTGAATGATCACTTTTATATATTAATTTATGTGCACATTATTGAAGCGCTGCACTTATTTATCACAAGTACTTACGCTAGCTCCATTTAATACAAAACAAATGTAACGACGCAATAATGAATACAGAGCTGCATTGGTGAGTGTCTTTTATATCTGCCTTGAGTTCATTGTTAACTGTTCGGCTGAAAGAAGCCTTTCTTTTTATTAATACAGATCACTGTTGTTTATTCTCTTTGACTTTTTTATTATCATGTCTTGTTGTGGAAGACTTCTAGATATATCCACCGCCACTTACAGTAGGTTAAAAATAGAATAACATAAATTCAGTTAACAGTACTAGAGGGATTTTTTCATTTTTGCTAATACAATTTCTTAATTCATTTATCTCTACCATGATTACCCGGCATAGCGGGAAATTATCTGCTATTGCTCTTGGCAGGAAACAAGAAACCGAACAAGGTCATGAGAAACTGCAAATTAAGGGCAACGACTTCCATACAGCATGAAAGATCTACTGTAAAGAGGAATGCAATCGGCTGCGATTTGCAGGGCACAAAAATATTAATTTTATTAGGTGTTTAGGATTCTTTGCTAATTAGCTGATATTGTGAATCCATGTATACATAAGAGGAATGGATCATAATACTTAACCCCACACCTATCTAACAGGAAGTTCAAGGGTTGTAAATCAATTCTTCAAAAGCCAACAAAGGCATATTTTTCCTAATTTATAAATAAGTGGAATTCTAGGAAATAAATATATATAAAAAAGTGTGGCACAACTTTTATCACCACTACATTAGAAAAAATTTGTGTGTTACCCAATGTGCTGATCCTATTGTGACTTGTAACAAGTATTAGTGTTATTAAATTGGTCTTTAAAGTGGAGTTCCACCCATAAATATAACATTACATCTGTAGTTTTAAAAAAATGTCATTAGTCCTTTACGAATTTTTTTTTTTTTTTTAGATGCCTTCAAAGTGTTGTTGCTAGGCAGAATAGTTAATCTTCCCACTTCCTGCACCTAGGTGCTTAAGCTTCCTAACCTACACCGCACAGACTCCTGGGAATGTAGTGGGTGTAACTTTCCAGGAGTCCGTGCACTCCCCAGTCTCAAAGAATCATGTGACTTGGACAGCACAGGTGCTGAAACCTGATCTGACACTGCTTGTGCTGCACTGAGCATGTGCGAGATCTGCAAGGCTGAAATCCAGGAAGTCATACAGTCTGGCTTCATGATGCCCACACTTAAGATGGCCCCAGTCAATTTCTATTTTATAAAGTGTCTAAATGCTGTAACAACCTAACAAAACGGACCTTAGTTTACAGGCCAACTTTACTAGAATACATTAAGCTTGTGTATTACAGGGGTATTTATATTTAAAAAGTGAAATTGTGGCCGGAACTCCGCTTTAATGCCTCGTACACACAATCGGAATTTCCGACTGACTTTTTTCATCGGAAATTCCGACCGTGTGTAATACGCCCATCAGAGTTTTTATAAAGAGTTTACATGTTCTCTTTTACTCTGATGGAATTCCGATGTGAGTTTGGTTGGACAAAGGTCCGATCATGTGTACGAGGCATTAGGTGTTGATAGGCTAATTTGGGTTTACATTGGAATTCCAGAAAAATATATAAAAGAAAATCTCCAGCCAATTTATTGTATAGTAAAACCTTGGTTTGAGAGTAACTTTGTTTGAGGGCGTTTTGCAAGACAAGCAACATTTTTAAATACATTTTGACTTCATATACACGCGAATGTCTTGATATACAAGTAGCATCATGTCACAACTGAGTATAAAAGAGAAGAGCCTCTGAGTGTAGACATATGGTTACATTTAATGAAGGTACAACATTTAGCAACATATTGCTACACTAATGCCCTGTACACACGATCGGTTCGTCTGATGAAAACAAACCGATGGATTTTTTCATCAGATATCCGATGAAGCTGACTTTCATCAGTCTTGCCTACACACCATCGGTTAAAAATCCGATCGTGTCCAACTTGGTGACGTAAAACACAACGACGTGCAGGGAAAAATGAAGCTCAATGCTTCCGAGCATGCGTTGACTTGATTCTGAGAATGCGTGTGCCCATTAATTGTCGCCACTATGCCATGCCATCAATTTTTGACACCGTGCCATGCCATTGTCGCCACTGTGCCCATCAATTGTCGCCACTGTGCCATGCCAAACGCAGCCACTGTGCCATCAATTGTCGCCACTGTGCCATGCCAAATGCAGCCACTGTGCCATGCCATTGTTGCCACTGTGCCCATCAATTGTTGCCACTGTGCCATGCCAAACGCAGCCACTGTGCCATGCCAAACGCAGACACTGTGCCATGCCATTGTCGCCACTGTGCCCATTAATTGTCGCCATTGTGCCATGCCATTGTTGACACTGTGCCATGCCAAACGCAGCCACTGTGCCATGCCAGTTGTCGCCACTGTGCCCATCAATTGTCGCCACTGTGCCATGCCAAACGCAGCCACTGTGCCATCAATTGTCGCCACTGTGCCATGCCAAATGCAGCCACTGTGCCATGCCATTGTTGCCACTGTGCCCATCAATTGTTGCCACTGTGCCATGCCAAACGCAGCCACTGTGCCATGCCATTGTCGCCACTGTGCCCATTAATTGTCGCCATTGTGCCATGCCATTGTTGACACTGTGCCATGCCAAACGCAGCCACTGTGCCATGCCATTGTTGCCACTGTGCCCATCAATTGCCGCCAGTTTACCCTGTAAAATGCTGCCAGATTGCCCCAAAATACCACCAGATTGCCCCCGTGCCCAGCACTTACCTTTTCGGTCAGCCATCCTCCTCCACGATCCCTCGATGTCTTCTCCCCCCTGCGGTGTCGCTTCAGCCAATCAGGTTACCGGTAACCAGATCCAGTGAACCTGACTGGCTGAGATGCGTGTCCCTGTGCGTCCCCTGGTTAACTATTTAGAAGCTGATTACAGGCTGTATTTGGAAAGCCTATCAGAGCCGCTGGCTCTGATAGACACTTCCACAGCCAACCAGCTGCCATTATTCAGATGACCGGCGCTCACCAGGGGGCCGGCCATCTGAATAGTGGGTGGCAGTGGCGCCGGGGACAATACATAGAGATTCATGCGATGCTTGAATGAATGCAATGCATGAATCTATGTATTGTTTTCAGGGGCGGTGCAGGAGCGAGAGGGGTCGGCGCTGCTGCACCCACTATGGACGCACCGCCACTGCTCTTGGCCCTGCTCATATGATAGACAGAACAGTGGCCCAATGCAGGGGGCAGGAGGCGTGGCTGTGCGTGATGGAGTGTCGGGTACACAGGAGATTGCGGCTCTATGTAATTAAGCTGCGCTCGCTCCTCTTCCCTCAGAGACACCAGGGATCGGCGTATAACACACACATACGATTTCCCCCTGATTTTAAGGGGGAAAAAGTGCATGTTAATACGCCGATAAATACGGTATATAAATCGCTGTGTAAATTGATGATGCTATATAGGTACCTGTAATAAATAAATAAAATATATGCCTTCCCTGCCAGGCATGCTGCTCTAGACCTATAATCTGTTCGCCATACATAAATCCAGCACTGGGTATGTAACCTGGGAATCATTGCTGCATATTATATTTCCTTAAAGTGTTCAAATACTTCCCATGATAAATATAATGTTATAAAGTGGGTTGGAGGTGGGGCAGAAATGACAAAAATCCTCAGCCTTCTAAGCAGTGGTAGCCAATTACAGCTATTTTTATCCTTCTCATTAAGAATGAAAGTAAAGATCCTGAGGGTGTAAGTATATAGATCAATGGAATTATGTAGCCCCAAACAAAAGCATTGCCGTCATGGCTTTCCTATGATGTTCTTCCGTAGCAAAGTAAGATACATTCCTCCTGAGCAACAAGTTTTTGTTCTGTACGCCAAACGTGTAAATAGCACAACAATTGCAGCCCAGAACAGGGAATTAGGGAATAAAATACATAAAATTGGTTGTTAAACTTGAAGTATATAGTATTTTACGATACACTTGGGAAGTATTAGATGCTTAGGAGTTCTGGCTGTAAGTCACATCTTACTTTACATTCTATGTGGCTGTATGTCACCTCTGATACATTTTATGGGCTTCAAAAACACATTGGATGTGTAAGCCGCTGAGACGCACTCTGGGAATGACAAGGTATTTCAGCAGATGGCCATGTATGGAGGAGGTGACCATGAACCGAATGCTGAGGTCAAAGATGGTGTGGAACGAAGCCTGTACACTCAGAATGTTTTCTTATAATACAGGTAGTCTGACTTCTATACGTTTCTACTACGTTTCTTTAAAAGCTTAAAGGGGTTGTAAAGGTTTGTTTTTATTTTCTAAATAGGTTCCTTTAACCACTTCCATACCAGACACTTACGCACCTTCCCGCCCAAGCCAATTTTCAGCTTTCAGCACTGTCGCACTTTGAATGGCAATTGCACGGTCATGCTACACTGTACCCAAACAAAATTGGCGTCCTTTTTTCCCCACAAATAGAGCTTTCTTTTGGTGGTATTTGATCACCTCTGCAGGTTTTTTTTTTGCGCAACAACTAAAAAAAGACTGAAAATTTTGAAAAAAAATTACGTTTTTATTTTTTTCTGTACATTTTTTTGTAAATAAGTTTTTCTCTTTCAATTACGGGCACTGATGGGCACCGATGAGATGGCACTGATGGACATCGATGAGGTAGTACTGACGGGCACAGATGAGGTGGCACTGATTGGCGGCGCTGGTATGCAGCACTGATGGGCACTCATAGGCGGCACTGATGGGCACACATAGGTGGCACTGATGGGCACACATAGGCGGCACTGATAGGCACACATAGGCGGCACTGGGTACTCATAGGCGGCACAGATGGGCACTCATGGGCGGCACTTATGGGTGGCACTGATGGATACTTATGGGTGGCACAGATGGGCACTGATAGGTGGGCACTGGGCATGGATGGGCACTGTGGGGTGGCACTGATGGACACTGTGGGGTGGCACTGATGGACACTGGGGTGGCACTGATGGACACTGGGGCAGCACTGATTTTCCCAGGTTGCCAGTCAGTGCCCATTTGTGGGCACTGATTGGCATCTTTTTTTTTTTTACTTTTTTTTCAGGCTTTTTTTGTTTTTGTTTGGCACACCCTGGTGGTCCAGGGAGGGCTTCCCTGGTGGTCCAGTGTGGTGATCCGAGGGGGGGCTGCCCTGATAAACAATCAGCGCGAACCCCCCCTGTCAGGAGAGCTGCCGATCGGCTCTCCTATACTCGCGTCTGTCAGATGCGAGTGAGGAAGAGCCATCAACGGCTCTTCCTGTTTACATCGTGATCAGCCGTGATTGGACACGGCTGATCACGTGGTAAAGAGTCTCCGCCGGGGGCTCTTTACCGAGATCGGTGATGCAGGGTGTCAGACTGACACCCCGCACCACTGATCGCCGCGCTGCGCGCCCCCACGGGCGCGCGCGGCATGAAATCCTGCAGGACGTCCATGGATTTCAGGATTTCAGAACCACTTCCCGGACGTAAATCGGCCATAGGCCGGGCGGGAAGTGGTTAAGCTAGTGCATTGTTGGTTCACTTACCTTTTCCTTCGATTTCCCTTCTAAATGTTTTTTTTCTTTGTCTGAATTTCTCACTTCCTGTTTCTCCTCAGTAAGCTTTCCACCATCATCCGAGCGGTGGAAAGTCAGTCAGAACAGCTTACTAAACAGCTTACGGAGGAGGAACAGGAAGTGAGAAATTCAAACAAAGAAAAATAACATTTAGAAGGGAAATCGAAGGATAAGGTAAGTGAACCAACAATGCACTAGCTTAAAGGGACCTATTTAGAAAATAAAAAAATTGCCTTTACAACCCCTTTAATACAAATCATCAGTTTGTTTACAACTGATCATTTTAGACACATCTGAGATCAGTGGTCCCCAAACTGCGGCCCACAGGATGAATTTGGCCCTTTGCTTGCCTTTAACTGACCTGTAAACAAGGCCAAAAACACATTACATTTGCATCCTAGGAGTACCGCCAATAGGCTTCTGGCCTCAATTCTCATTGGTGTGAGCTACACTTCTTGAGGGAGTAATAAAGAAATCAGTTTCACTGTAGCATGACATATCAGACAGTTCTCCCTTGCTGAGCCAGGAACAAATTTCGGAATGAGTCACCAGTAGAAATAAGAGATGAGTCCAACTTCCAGCAAAGGTAGTACATTCACACTTTTGTCAATTCTGGAGGCAGCTGTCAGCATTTCCCATAACAGGCAGACCCTTATCTTGTTCCTAGTCCTAATCCTAACCGAGAGAACCAGGACCCTAAGGTATTCCCCAGCCAGGGAACACCATATACTCGGTAGACTACATCGCTTGAATAAACGCTTTACCACATGCCATGGGGGCCAAACCTCAATTCTGCTTCTTCTACATACCAACTCTACCCCTGAACTGCCCATTCTAAAGCAACCTCATTATATATTTTAGGGTAGGGCAACAGTGGCAAAACACAGGAACGCTTCCTAACACCTCCTTATAGGACCTTGGTGCACTATTCCTCCCACTGACCTCAAAGATGGGGCACATTTCTGCCCCACATATGCCATTTGATTTGCCACTTTTTCTTCTACTGATAGTAACAATGATGGGGTACTGATCCTTCCAGCGACACCAAGGATGAGCACAAATCCTTTTCCTGACACTGTCAAGGCTCTCAGCCCTCCCTTCTCTGTGCTCAGGTTGTTTAGCTGTCGGTTAATTGCCAGTACTCATCACTCCACAGTGGCTCACCTGTTGATCACCTCCTGCTCGTCAGTCAAGCCAAAAGCCAGCCCCTTCTGGCTATTTAAGCTGCCTGGTTCATTTCTTCAATGCCTTTGCCTTGATCAACATATCTAGAAACTTTCTGCTGTGTTCCTGTTGAAGACTTGCCTGGCTGATATTTCTTCTGGTTCCTGATCCTGTCTGATGCCTATAACTATGCTGATCTCTGGCTTCCTGATTTCCTGGCTTGTTCTATCTACCCGGTTTTGGCTACCGAACCCCGGCTATGTTTTTACTACGTTTACCAGTTGTACAATTTTTACCAATTTAATAAAAGGTGTGATTTTTACTGCATTTTCTGTCTCCATCTGTTTCATGGTTCCTGATAGACACTCCTCCTACTGACCACAGGCTCTCTCTAGTTAATTTTTTACTTCCACTGACTACTAATCCTCTGGCATCTTTTACTCCCGCTCACCACTGATGCTGTCAACAGTCTGGAATTCCAACAGTCTGAAGGACAGGGTACTGATATTTGTTTTGTTTAAGATACTTATAGTGTGTGCTTTAGTTTTGGATAGAGTAGGGAAAGTTTAAAATTCCTGTTTTTGTTGCTCTCTTTTTCCCCATTAGGTAGATTCACCTCTCATTTGTATTGGTAGCCAGTGTTACAAAGACAGAAAGGAATAGGAAATCCTAAATGTTACAGTGGTCACTAGAATAAGAGATGAGGAGAAATCCTCCAATCTACCCCATCACAGCAAGCTGCTTGAGGTGCACTTCACTGTTAGAACCAAAATATATTTGTAGGACTTTGAAGGGGGCAAGTTTAAATGCGCTTAAAATTAAGTGCTACGGGACATATTTTTAAAGAGAGGCCACAATTTTGCTTCAAGAGTTAGCAAGAAGGATTATTAGCTAGGTGGAAGCTATGAAACAAAATTTTTAGATTAGTTTACATGTATGTCCATTCCAAACTTTATTTTCTAGTCAAAGCCTTGCTGTTACCCCTTTAAGGAGCTGCTATAACATGGCTCAGGCTTCAGGGACGAGGACACCCATATTGCAGGTGTCTTTCTTTGCGGCTGCAAGAGAAGAGAGAGTGAATAGCACTGTGATTAGCTGAGATCACAGCCAGACGCCTGCCCACCTTGGAACAGGCTGGAAGGACAGGTGCAAGGGCTGATGGGATATGTTGTGCCCCAGAGGATAGGTGGCTGCTTTGAGCCAGACAGGGTACACAGGCTGGTGCTGCACATAGGCTGCTGAGAAAGAGCACTACAAAGAGGGATGCAGAAGACACAGATTGGTGTTGCTATAGAACTGCAGCTACCCCTGGGCAAGTTCAATGTATGCAGAGCTGCTGAGAGACTGCTGCTATTGCTATGTCTGTTGCCTTTGTGGGACTTGGCTGCTGAGAGCCCATGCTAAAGTGTTGTTTTGGAGAGCGCAGCCAGGAAGCCAGGAGAGACTGTGACTGGTACTGTTCCATTGAGAGACTACAGCTCTTACTGTTCGAGTGAGATTGTGGCTGATCCTATTCCAGTGAGAGACTGTGGCTGATACTGTTCAATTGAGAGACTGCAACTATTCTAGAACCTTGAGGAGAGGACCGCCTGGAGTTGATGTTGGTGTCTGCTCAAGAGGATGACCTTTCACTGGTCTTCATGTTACTGCCAGAGACCTAGAGGCTACAGTACCTACAGTGGTGAAAGACTTCTTGCCCACTGTCCTTCTCTGTTGCCTCTTCAGTGAGATAGTGCTACCCCTTTCTGGGATTACTTTTGACTTTTTTTCCTTTAAAATGCACTGTTTGGAGTTACACGTATCTTCAATATAACACACTCCACCAAATTCCAGTAGAATTGGGGTTTGGACTATTGACCAGTAGGGTAGCAAGGAACTTTGGCATCCTTTAGTTCACCCATTTAATTAATTGCCCACATTATAATCTTGGGTTACTACTCGTGCAGTGTTCAGGCTTTGACTTATGATTGCCATAATTATATGATATTATTCAATGTGGTATTATACTGCTGTTCTTGCTATAATCCGATTTCCTCTGTAGGGCTTTACATTTTAATAAAGCCCAACAAAACACACAAGTGTAAGTTTGTGTAAGTTTGTCTTGGGTCGGGTCTGTGTAGGTCATCACTGGAGCAGGAAAGAGGAATCCAATGAACACAGTAGCTGCTTGGGGGGTGAGGGCTACACAGTTTGGGGAATGATTAGAATCCCTGTCACGTTTTAATGCTACCTGGGGCTACGTTGGTGAGATTTTCTATCACCTACTGTGACATTCATTTCTCAAGACAGAAAGTGAGGAAAAATATCCAAAAGGGACACATACACAAATAAAAATGTTTTCATTTATGGGTGTTTGTCCATATCATTACCTGTGAGAAGGTAGAATATACTGCACATCTAAGCCCTTCAGACTTAGTGCAGGGGTCCCCAAACTTTCTAAACAAAAGGGCCAGTTTACTGTGCTTCAGAATTTAGGGGGAGGGGCAGGATTTTGACCAGTGGAAGTAGAAAATGCCTCAGGTTTGGTGGTCAGTTGGAGTTTAAAAAGGTTTTAATTATGCCCCACCCTTGGCATCGGTGAAAGGAATAGTGCCTCATCATTGTTGTCAGTGTAAGCAATAGTACTCCATCGTTGGTGTTAGTGGGAGGAAAAATGCCCCATCTTTGGTGTCAGTGAAATAATTAGTACTCCATCGTTGGTCTCAGTAGAAGGAAAAGTGCCCCATTATTGGTGTCAGTGGAAGGAATTGTGCCCTCATCGTCAATAGTAGTGGGAGGAATAGTGTTCCATCATTTATATCAGTAGAAGGAACAGTGTTCAAACATTGGGTGTGACTGGGAGGACTTATGCCCCACTGTTGGTGTCAGTGGAAGGAAAGATACCTTATTGTTGGTGTCAGTGGGAGGAATAGTGCCCCAAGGGCTGCATAAATGCAAGCAAAATGCTAGCCGGTGGACCGTAGTTTGGAGATAACTGCTCTAGTGTATTCTTCACATGGGTATCCATTATTCCTGAGATTGAAAGCTCATTTTCAAGCCATGGGGAGACAGCAAAAAATAAATAAATAAAAGAGAGAGAGACTAAACTCTACTCCATCCAAAGAGCGAGAGATGTTAGCTAGTCTTTTTAAGTGTCACTTAGACAAAGAAGCGATATAACATTTAATTCTATATACTGTATGAGTCATTCTGTGTCCTCTCAGCCTATTAAACTTTGTTAAAAAATTTGCCCTATTAATATTTGACTTTGCAATCTGCAGTAGAATTCCTTAACATTTGCCATGTAACCTTTCTAAATGATAACACCTGTTGATTAAGTGCTTTGCCATATGCTTTGAGCAAAGAATTAAAGCGCTGACATCTAAAATAAATTCACACTTTCTGATTAGTCTGTTCAACAACCAGAAGCTTATTCCCTTCACAGTACGTGTGCTCAGGCATTCTTCATACACCGCCAAGCTCCCCAAACACCCACTTAATGGGCCAAGTCATTAAAGAGTCACACAGGCTGTCCATAAAGTATATTTATCTACCTAACATTGAAGGCTTCACTTTCTCCTTTTACAAGAAGTATTTTAAAGTTGAAAAATATATTAGTTTAAAGCGTATCTATACCTATAAACAAAAATGTAATATAGTGCAGCTTAATAGTTCTTGAAAGTGGTGGCTACATCCATGTTTTTTTTTTTATTTCAAGCTTTTTGCTTTTTTTTATTTTGCAAATATTACTATACACTCCCTGTCCCTGGGTGGCTACACTTATCCCTTCACTGTATCTATAGAGGGAGCCATGACTCCTATGCCGCGTACACACGATCGGTCAAACCGATGAGAACGTTCTGATGGACCGTTTTCATCGGACCAAACCGATCGTGTGTGGGCCCCATAGGTTATTTATCCATAGGTTAAAAAAAATCAATCTTGTTTTAAATTTAACCGATGGATACCTAACCGATAGAATCAAGTCGACGCATGCTTGGAAGCATTGAACTTAGTTTTTTTCAGCACGTCGTTGTGTTTTACGTCACCGCGTTCTGACACGATCGTTTTTTTTAACTGATGGTGTGTAGGCACGACTGACCATCAGTCAGCTTCATCGATTAACCGATGAAAACGGTCCATCAGACCGTTCTCATCGGTTTGACCGATCGCGTGTACGCGGCATTACTCAATCTGGAATTCAAATATGTCTTCCTCTGTTCAGTACATCCTGTTTTTAGATCTTTTGACAGGAAGTGACGAAGACATTTGAAATGCAAGTGACTATAGCATAATGTAACTGAACCAGAACTTGCAGCAGACTTACAAAATGTTTGCAGAGAAAGTTGATCTGGAGTCAAGCAATGTGTGAAGCCTGATAAGTCTAGCAATAGCTTAGCAAGTAATTTTTCAAACTTGAAACACAATTGCTTGCTATCTGGGTTCAAAATGCAGGAAAAAGATTATTGCATGTTATAACAAATGTTAGCCTTCTATCTAAAGTGTAACAACAGCGTGTTGTCTACCAGTATGTTTTCTGTGATATTGTCAAAAAAACTCTCTCAAACCAGTCAAAAGTAACACATAATTTACAGTAAATATATAAATAATAGTGTGCTAAAGCAAAATATCGATGTGTTTAGTAGTACAATATATGATGCAATATAAATGCAAATAAAATAAATGTATATAATACTTCACATGCAAACAAAATAAATAAATTCTACTCTTCAGTGATGAAAAAACATGATATCATTTGTCTCCGCAATCTGTAACACACTCTGGTAAAGGCAGGTGGTAAGGAAGATAGTAGTCACCACCACCTCTGTGTGCAAAGACTGCTCACCTCAAAGGAAGACCCCCCTGGGTCTAATCAGGCTTTTGTAATATTCCAGAAAATCAGCCATAAAAAGAATGAAAAACACCAGCTGTTTGATTCAAGGTCCTGCAAACTTCTCCCCATATATTTGGAACCAAATTCTCTCAAAGCAAATGAAAGCTCATCATTGCGCAACATTGTAAACAATACTTGTTTTATTTAAAAACGAATATAGATCCACTCGCGTTTTTTATCATCTTGTAAAAAAGTATTTTAAAATCAATATCCTCCTCACTGCACTTCCTAGGATACGAGCCACCGGAAGTATCGTCACCAGCTCCTCTTGACGCGTTGCGTCACAGGTCATGTGACTTTCTCAAGGGAAAGTTCCCTTTAACTTGAGGGAAGGTGGTGATGACTACTATCTTCCTTATCACCTATCTTTACCAGAGTGTGTCACGGATTGTGGAGACAAATTAATTGACGTTTTTTTCATCACTGAAGAATATCATTTATTTATTTTGTTTGCATGTGGAAGTACAGCGGGTAGCTGTGAGTAAAGCTTGAGGAATACAGCTGTGAGTTGAGCTTGTTGCTATAGGAGACAGCAGTTGGAGGTCGGGGAGAGTGCTACATTTACATTTTTAAATGAATAATTATTAATATTCATTTTTTAATAAATGTTTCAAAATTGCTACACTATACGCCATATTACTCTGCCCTCTTTTTCTTAGTATTTTAAGATGTTCATATGTGCCTGTATCTATTATCTAACTACAGCAAAGCAAAATCACACTATAGATCACCATACTACTATTAAATATGCCAAATACTATGTCCTCAGGTTTACCATGCGTAAACGCCAAGCAGACCCCAACAGGGCAATTCTGTTTTTATAAGGAACCATACATGCAAGAAACATCTCTACATAAGAAGATATTTTTCATTGTCTTTGTATTTCGATACTTTAGCTAACAGCTTAATCACGTCACCAGCAGAGGTCACTGTTTAGGCAAAGTCAGAAACATTCAATTAGTTTAATGGAGATAGACAGCAAAATCTTGGAACCAGGAATTTCCGTCTACAGTCAAGTAATAAAGACCTGGAACAGTGCCTCACATATCCAAAAATGTGGTTGCCATTCCAAATAAACTCACTGCTTTAAATATATGTAAGGAACTCACCGATAGTGTAGCCCCTTTTCAGCTCTCCCCTCCTAGGGTGGCGTTTCTGAGTGTTCGCAGTGTTGTTCTGCTCTTCTTCACTGATGGTTCTGGAAGTAGATAGCGATTTACTCGCTTGCGATGGCAATGCATCTGTCAAAGGATTATATGAAGGTGAACTAATGTCCACAGACTGTGACTTCTTCTTCAACCTAAAGAACAAACACAGAAAAAGTGTCCTTGTTTAATCAAGTTACCTAGAAAGTAAAGACACATGGCAATTTTACATTATCTGCAGGTATTCTACTACAGATGAATGATTATGCGCTCATTTAGTCCAGGTATTTATATAGCAAAGACAATTTACCAAGCACTTTACATACACTATATTACCAAAAGTATTGGGAAGCCTGCTTTTACTCGCACATGAACGTTATTGGCATGGCCCCAACTTGCTCATCCATGACCTTATGGATCTTCCTTTGTGCACAGGTGCTCAGTCATGTTGGAACAGGAAGGGGCCATCCCCAAACTGTTCCCATAAAGTTGAGAGCATGAAATTGTCCGAAAGATCTTGGTATGCTGACGCCTTAAGAGTTCCCTTCACTTGAACTAAGGGACCAAGCCCAACCCCTTAAAAAACAACCCCACACCATTGATCCCCCCTCCACCAAATGATTTGGATCAGTGCACAAAGCAATGTCCATAAAGACATGAATGAGTGAGTTTGGGGTAGAGGAACGTGACAGGGCTGCATAGAGTCATGACCTGAACTCGATAGAACATCTTTGGAAAGAATTAGAGTGGAGACTGCCAGCCAGCCGTTCTCGTCCAAATGCACTTCTGGACTCCTAAACCTTGTGGACAGCTTTCCCAGAAGAGTTGAAGCTGTTATAGCTGCAAAGGGTGGGCCAACTCAATATTGAACCCTACGGACTAACACTGGGATGCCATTAAAGTTAATGTGCCTGTAAAGGCAGGTGTCCCAATACTTTTGGTAATATAGTGTATCTTTGTACTCTCTCTTCCTATCAGCATGCTTCTTGTCCTCACATAAATCGATTGGCTCTTCCTTCTCACACTCCAGCTTTGCTGTACAGGGAGTGCAGTAAGTTGATACCAGGTAAAATTCAGGTACTTACACATTAATTAGCTGACTGGGGTGCCATTAAAGCAATGATTCTCAAAAAAAATTCAGTCATGGCACCCTTTAAGATTTTGCACAATCTCGAAGCACCCCATTCTAAAATGTACGAACTAATAGCTTAACATAATGCAGCAACATTCACACACATAGGACACCCAACATTAGAAGTGATTTATTCTCGCAAAGCTTATACACCTTTGCACGCTGGTACTGGCTAGTATTCCAGCATTCCTGTTTTCTTTCACTCATCTAAAGTGACCCCTGTGGTGATGGAGAGGGGCAGTAGAGGGGAAAACAAGGAGGCAGGTGCATGCCAAGAGCCGTCTTAATAGCATCATGGCTGGGCCCCTAGGCAAAGTAATGCTCTGGGGCCCCCTACCAGCTTGCCCCAATTTACACACCAAAGTATTAATAGTTTATAGAATTAAGCATATATTTATTAGTATTTTTAATAAAATCAATTTTAAACAATAAAAAAATGCCATAAATCAAAGACAAGACAACACAAATAACACAGTATGGGGGAGGCAGAAGGCACAGTACAGGTTCCAAGACCAGTCTGGGACACAGCCATCCTGGGACATCTTAGTAAAAAGTGTGACTGTCCCAGCACATCCAGGCAAGTATCATGGGGCCCCCATGCACCTGGCGTCGCTGGGCAATGCCCAGGGGTGCCCATGCATTAAGACAGACCTGTGCCTGACGTCCTCCTTATCAACCGATTACATCATCAGTTGTTAGGATGCAAGCGGCTGGCCCTCACTCAGTGTCCAAAGTTGTAATCTACACAATAAAAAATTGTGGTTTGTGAAATAGAAAGGCAGGTTTGATCCACCTCCTCGCAATTTAGGCGTTTTGCCAAGGCACCCCTGAGGAACCCAGAAAGAACTACAGACTACATTAACCACTTAAGGACTGCCGCCTTTATATTTACGTTATATTTACGGGTCCCACGGACTAGATCGCCACGGGTATACCAGCGATTGTCTCACGGAGAGATAGAATGGGGAGATGTTAGTGTAAACACAACATCCCCCCGCTCTGCCTAGTGACACTGGGCCAGATTCACAGGGCCCGGGTGCAACGTAACTTAAACGATTTAAGTTACACCGCCGCAAATTGCCCAAGTTAGTGCCCGATCCACAAAGCACTTACCTGGAAATTTGCGGCGGTGTATCCTAAATCAGTCCGGCGCAAGGCGGGCCAATTCAAATGGGGCGAGTCCCATTTAAATTAGGCGCGCTCCCGCGCCGGACATACTGCGCATGCTCCCGACGCTATTTTCCCCGACGTGCTTCGCGCAAAGTTACGTTGCGCCGAGGTTTTGTGAATCGCGACGGGTAAAAAAGAGTTGCGGCGGAAAAAAAAAAAAAAAAATTGACAGCGACGCGGGAAAGACGGGTATACTTTTACATGGTGTACTAACTTTACACTTTGTAAAAGGTACCCTATCTTTGCGACGGCAAACTAACACTTACGGCGACTTCACGAAGGGAAAACGTTTTGTGGATCTCCGTAAGTGCTAATTTGCATACCCGACGCTGGTTTACGACGAGAACTCCCCCCAGCGGTGGCCGCGGAACTGCATCCTAAGATCCGACAGTGTAAAACAATTACACCTGTCGGATCTTAGGGATATCTATGTGAAACTGATTCTATGAATCAGCCGCATAGATAGAAACAGGGATACGACGGCGTATCAGCAGATACGCCGTCGTATCCCTTTTGTGAATCTGGCCCACTGTCACTGATCGTGTTCCCTCTCATCGCGAACAGCGATCAGTGATGTGTCACAGCAAGCCACGCCCCCTATAGTAAGAATCACTCCTTAGGGAACACTTAACCCCTTCAGCACCACCTAGTGGTTAACCCCTTCACTGCCATTGTCATTTTCACAGTAATCAGTGCATTTTTATAGCACTGATCGCTGCAAAAATGACAATGGTCCCAAAAATGTGTCAAAAGTGTCCGATATGTCGCAGTCACAATAAAAATCTGTGATCGCCGCCATAACTAGTATTTTTTTTTTTTATAAAAATGCCATAGAACGATCCCCTATTTTTTAGAGGCTATAACTTTAACCGATAAACCGATCAATAAACACTTATTGTGATTTCTTTTTTTACCAGAAATTTGTAGAAGAATACATATCGGCCTAAACTGAGGAAAAAATATGTTTTTTTTATATATATATTTTTGGGGGATATTTATTATAGCAAAAAGTAAAAAATATTGAATTTTTTTCAAAATTGTCGCTTTATTTTTATTTATAGCGCCAAAAATAAAAACTGCAGAAGTGATCAAATACCACCAAAAGAAAGCTCTATTTGTGGTAAAAAAGGACGTCAATTTTGTTTGGGAGCCACATCGCACGACAGCGCAATTGGCAGCTAAATCGACGCAGTGCCGAATCGCAAAAAGTGGCCTGGTCTTTGACCAGCAAAATGGTCCGGGACTGAAGTGGTTAAAGTTCATGTGTGTGTAAAGGTAGTCAGATACTTTTGGTAATATAGCGTATAAGTTGATCACTGTGCTACTTCTCCTTTCACGGTACAATCATAGGCTAAAGCTGATTAAAGACAACCTGGGCTCAGAGATATGATGGCTATCAGGCCGAGGACACCAAGCAGCAGAAAAAGGCACTACAGAAGAAATCTCTGCACTGGAGGTAAATATAGCTGGTTTTGTAATCTTTTTTTTTTAATGGGTTATTCGTTTTTTTCTTGTTACTTCTGGCTGGAGTTCCACTTTAATCTGTTCTTTGACACTTAGGGGTGTATTAATATAAAAATTGCACAGCGATTTGTCCTCTGAAATGGCATGCACATGTGTTCAGTATAAATAATGACAAAAGGGAATGTTACTAAGCTATTTTTCTCTTCAGGTCAGGTGTTCCCTAATCATATAAATAGAGTGAATCAAGGAAAATACCATAATATTGCCACTAGATGGAGCTGATGATCATAGGAAATAATTACGTATTTACTATGACTGCTAGCTCCATCTAGTGGTCGGAATGTATTATTTTTCTGATTTACACTATTTTTAAACCTCATTTAAGTGACCCTTTATACCTAACCACTGAAAAAATAACAGTATCCATATTCCTCACCTCCCCTAATTTTCAGTTAACTTGCTAAATGGCACAAGCACTGTTAAAACTGAAATGTAAACACTTTTACATGACTGTGGGGATTCCATGAGACCTCCCATTTCTATATATCTGTTATATTCCCTTTTGTGCATCCGTAAGAGATCCTTCACGATCTCCTAGTTAATTCTGTTTTCAATTGTACATACCAGAAGAAGCGGGAGATGTAAAGCCTCCTGTTTCCAAGCAGCTGAGAGGCAGCATCTGGCTTCTGACAAAATGTACAATATTAATTTGGCTGGATGTCTCTAGAAATTTGATTAATTTGATTACATTCTGTCAATATGGCATGATAATTGAGGATGACTGAACTGTGCAGAATGGACCGGTGTAGCAGGGGAAACTGTTATTTAGATACTTAAGATAAACACTTAGCTTTAGGATAGGCTGGAGGCTTTGAGTTATTCCAGATTGCATGTGTTTTAAAATGCAGATTGCTTTTGTATGTGGTGTTCCCCAAGGAAACGTACAGAAAAGTTAACTTTAAGCTTGGAAATTGATTTTCCCGTAGACCTTATATACAGTTGTGCTCAAAAGTTTGCATACCCTGGCAGAAATTGTGAAATTTTGGCATTAATATTAAAAATATGACTGATCATGCCAATATTTAAGAATAGCAATCACATGAAGCCATTTATTATCACATAGTTTTTTGGATCATTTTTAAATCATAATGATAACAGAAATCACCAAAATGGCCCTGATGAAACGTTTACATACCCTGGAATGTTTGGCCTTGGTACAGACACAGAAGGTGGCACACACAGGTTAAAATGACAATTAAAGGTTAATTTCTCACATTTATGGCTTTTTAAATCACAATTACTGGCTGTGTATAAATAGTCAAAGAGTTTGTTATCACTCATATGGATGCACTAAGCAAGCTAGACACTGAGCCATGAGGAGGTAGAAAAGAACAGTCAAAAGTAGGGTTATCCCGATACCACTTTTTTGAGACCGAGTACAAGTACCGATACTTTTTTTTTTTTTAAATGTCATGTGACAGTTTTTTTTTACATTTTTTATTTTTTTAGGGGGGGGGGGTGTATTGTCAGTGTGTTTATTTATTTATTTTATTTACATTTTATTTTTATTTATTTTTAAAAAAAATATATTTATTGCAATTTTTTTTTTATTCAGCCCTGTTGGGGGTCTTAAAAGACCTCTGACATCTCCACTTTAAGACAGAGAAAGGGACTAAGGACACAGATTGCCCAGTCCCTTTCTCTGCAGCCTCAGCTGAAATGAATGGAGGGAAGCTCCTCTCCATTCATAAACTGAAGCATCATAAACACAGGTTATGATGCTCAGTTATATGAATGGACAGAGTCAGTGATCACTGACTGTTCATTCTGAAAAGGTAGGAGCTGGGTTTAGCGGCTCCTACCTCTGCTCTTCATCCTGACAAATTGAGGGGAGAGAGAGGACAGCACGGAACACGGGGGAAAGAGAGGACAGCACTGAACACGGGGGAAAGAGAGGACAGCACGGAACACGGGGGAAAGAGAGGACAGCATGGAACATGGGGGAAAGAGAGGACAGCACGGAACACGGGCGAAAGAGAGGACAGCACGGAACACGGGGGAAAGAGGACAGCACGGAACACGGGGGAAAGAGGACAGCACGGAACACGGGGGAAAGAGGACAGCGCGGAACATGGGGGAGAGAGGACAGCACGGAACACGGGGGAAAGAGAGGACAGCACGGAACACGGGGGAAAGAGAGGACAGCACGGAACATGGGGGAAAGAGGACAGCACGGAACACAGGGGAAAGAGAGCACAGCAAGGGGGAAAGACAGCACAGCACGGGGGAAAGACAGCACAGAGCACGGGGAAAAGACAGCACGGGGGGAGAAGACTTACAACTCCCCTGCCTGCCCAGGTATCGGCTGAGGCATCGGAGCATTTCCCCCGAGTACAAGTACTCGGGGAAATGCTTGGTATCGGTAACGATACCAATACTAGTATCGGTATCGGGACATCCCTAGTCAAAAGACCTGCCTAAAAATGTGTATATCCAGGGCGCTCCAAGCATTTGAATCCTGTCAGATAAAGTCTGTGTTGGAGAGGGTAGCAAATCTTTACACACTTTAGGCAGCACTCAGGGAGACAAGCAATCTCTAATGGAAACAGAAAAACAAACAAGGCGCTTCTAAGTGCAGAAGTATAAAACTTTTAATATCCCCTAAAGGGGTTAAAAACACAGAAGGTGGATGAAACAAGCATGTAGCAGGTAAGTGCCTCCAGGAGATGTTCCAGTGGCAGGGCAGTCCCAGTCCGTGATGGTAAAGCTTCCAGGGAAGTCCACGAGATAACAGCCGACTTGTGCTGTGAATGTTCAGAGGACACAATCACGCTGGAGCCTGGGGATGATGTCAGAGGAAGCGGGACAGAAACCAGCATGGAACACAAACAGGAAGTGGACAGGAAGTGTGTCATAGAGGCGGGATGCGTATATACCCTATATACTCGAGTATAAGCTAAGTTTTTCAGCACATTTTTTGGTGCTGAAAATGCCCCCCATAGCTTATACTCGAGTCACCTTTTTACGCCTGATCTCCTGGACACATATATAGCGCCACTCTTCCTCTATAAGTGTGCAAAGTTTGTCTGGGGGACCTACGGCCAGGGAGCACCGATTTTTCAAAGCTGGGCACTCCTTCTATATACTCCCATGTTAAACGCAAGTCTAGTAATGGGCACAGTGAGGCATGGGCACAGTGAGGCATGGACACAGTGAGGCATGGTCACGGTGAGGCATGGACACAGTGAGGCATGGACACAGTGAGGCATGCATATGGACACAGTGAGGCAAAGTGAAGCATGCAAATGGACACTCTAGGCTTATACTCGAGTCAATATGTTTTCCCATTTTTTTGTGGTAAAATTAAGTGCCTCAGCTTATATTCGGGTCAGCTTATACTCGAGTATATACGGTATATACATAGTAATAAGTAAATATATACCCTCATATATCATGCAAATGTAGATGAATAAATATATATGCTGCGCTTTCCAAAGTCATACACTGTTCCAGTGTAAAAGAAACATATAAAAACCTCCAATAGTAAAGATCTTTCCCAACAGTGGAAAGTGACAATAGTGCAATAAATGAACACATATATTAAATACAAAAAATAAATATATAAAATATGAGTATATAAAAGCATAAATGATGATACACAATGATGATAATAAATATAAAGTGCTACTGTGCAAAGAAGTGCAATTCCCACTTTTATGATCCTGTATAGATTATCAGTCACCCACTGATGCATAAAAAAGTGCTCCTATTGCCAACCTGTCCTTGATACCAAAACCTCAAAAAGACCACACTTTACCACAAAACTTCCGCCCCATTTCGGTCCTCAATAACGACCTTAAACTGTTTGGTAGATTGCTTGCAGACAGATTAGCCTTAGTTATCACTTCCTTGATTCACACAGGTCAAACAGGTTTTATCCCTGGTAGACAAATAGTGGATAACATCAGATTAGTCACTAATATAGTCCAAGATGTTAACCTTCATTCCCGCCCCCTTTGTCTACTCAGCCTTGATATTCACAAGGCCTTTGACAGTGTTAACTAGTCTTATCTAAATCATCCTTTACCTGAGTTCGGCATCTCGGAAAAATGTATACACGGCTTTAATGCACTTTACCATCTTCCTAAAACCAGAATTAGAATCCCAGGTAGTAACTCTGACTTCTTCCCTTTGAACAGGGGGACTAGGCAGGGCTGTCCGCTTTCCCCTCTCCTTGCTTTAGCCATCGAATCCCTAGCACATGCCATTAGAAATTAGAAACATTCACGGCTACCATAGAGACCCCCACCACTTTAAACTTAGTCTATATGCAGATGACGCCCTCTTATTTTTAACTGATCCGCTCACCTCAATACTTAATCTCCTCTCAGAACTTTGTTCTTTCCACAAACTCTCCGGTCTACATATTAACACAAACAAATGCTCTATTCTGCCCCCCTGATTTACTATCCTTACTGTAAAAATACTTTAATTTTTTTTGGTCCCCTCACTCACTTAAATACCTTGGAGTTTATATTACAGTCTCGCATAATCTATTATACAAAACTAATTATCTCCCCTTATTCTCTCATATTAGCTCACTTTAGCTCATTTTAGCTCTTTTCTAGGTAGAATTTGTGCCTTTAAGATGACAATCCTCCCCAAATTACTCTACTACTTCAGAGCACTACCTATTAATGTCCCCAAAACACGTTTGGAAGCCCTCCAACGCGAAATTAATAGATTAATTTGGAACAATAAAAGACCCAGATGTAGTTACTCTCTCATGCATAGAGAACAACATAGTGGTGGGCTGGGACTTCCAAACCTCTGGCCTTATTTTCTAGCTGACAGACTGGCACAATTGGCCCAATGATTTTCTTCTGACATCAATATACCCTGGCTAAGATTCTAGTCCACCTCTATCTTACCCTTAAACCTAAAACACATTATGTGGTCCAACATAAAAACGGATCACACCTTACTCAAACGGAACATTATTGTTGCTGATTTTTTTACAATTATGGAATAGATTCGAAGATAATTTCAAACTTTCCTCATAGACCCCTCCATTAGCCTCATTCCTCGGAGACCCCAGATTCCCTCCTGCATTTCTAGATAACACTCTATTTCATAACTGGATTAATAATGGCCCAGATTCAAGAAGCACTTGCGCCCGCGCAACCATAGGTTACGCAGCGCAATTGCTTACTTGCTCCGGTGTAACGAGTGCTCCTGATTCAGGAACCTCGTTACACCGACTGCAGGCTAAAATCTGCGCGGCATAAGGCTCTTATGCCTCGCAGATTTTAGGCTGCATTCTTGCGGGGGCCGCTAGAGGGCGCTCCCATTGTGTATCAGCGTGTAGTATGCAAATTGCATACTACCACTGATTCACAAGCTTGCGCGGGCCCCACGCAAGCCAGGTACGGAGTTTCCGTACGGCTAAAGGCTGCCCCTTCTAATAGTAGGGGCAGCCATTGCTAAAGTATAGCCGGCCTTCCCGCGCCGTGAAAATATTTGCGGGGGCGCAGGGCAAAATCGTTGCCCTGCTCCCCCGCAAATATCGCGCAATTCTACTTGAATCTGGGCCAATGATCTTATCACATTGAAATCGCTTATACTAAATTCGAATTTTCTCCCCTTTACCTCACTACAATCGAAATTAAATTTCCCTCCCTCAGAAATTTCTCAGCACACCCTTATCCATGATTTCTATGCAGCTCACTATTCTCTATCCATCAATCACCCAGTACACTATTTGAACACATATGCATATCCTCCTCTAGAGACAAAGGCCTAATTTCCCAACTCTACAACTACCTCATTAATCTATATCAACCTGAAAAGTCTGGTCCGATGTTGCGTTGGGAAGCTGACACGAATTGCTCCTTTGCCATAGAACACTGGTCCATTATGATTGAGAACCTTCGCAAAAGCAACCGTGCTGCTGCATTTAGAGAATCCCCTCTGAAACTTTTCACCGGATGGTACATGGCTCCAGCCAAAATTCACTCCTTTTACCCCACAGCTTCCCTAAACTGCTTCAGAGGCTGTCCTGAAGAAGGCAGCTATCTCCACATTTTTTTGGAGATGTAGTTATCTTGAACCAATATGGGAAGCATTGGTTAGTAGACTTGAAAAATCCTACCGTGGCCTCAGGTTGAGTCCAGAATAAAAATGCTTAGACTTTCGGAGAGGATCCATCACACTTTATTTGACAGCATACATATATTTAATGACAAATGGAAATACTGGACACATCCAGAATGTCATCCTTTATAATTCTATTGCTCACTGGAACCACCCACCCTTATATCTGTCTTCATGGGTACATTTTTATATTATATGATGACTTCCTTGCTTTTATTGACTTTGTCAGACGTTCAACTCTAAAACTGTATCCTGTGTTATCACAACTCCCTACTGTATGACCCATCCTTGTTCCCTTGTCCAACAATCCCTATACTGTACCCTGTACCTGTTCAAGTATTTAATGCTCACCTCAGAGCGTGTGACTTTGCAATTAGGCGCATATGAACCACCTTTGGGTTCTTGTAGTTACACCAGAATCCTGGACTAGTCAGTATGGTACCTCGGAAAGTTTATGAAATAAAGACTTGATAGTGTAATAGAGTTGTAACAGTTTAATAAACAGAAAGCAAAAAAACAAAAAAAACAACTGGGGCACTCACATAGATTAGGTGCACTAGTGCATCGCTCTATATCAGGTAAAACAATGGAAAATACCGGACTGGTATCGGGATGGTATGTTGTTCCTCGCTGATAAATCACCTGTGCAAACGCGCCGTTATATATTATAGAGTACAATATAATATTTAATATTGCATATTTTACAACACTCCTAATGGCTCAGTGACTAGACTGCTTAGTGCATCCATGTGAGAGATAACAAACTCAAGTTTACTTATATATATATATATGTTTGTTCTTGTAGTGATAGCCACACATAAACTTTGAAGTATACTCCTGGAGAAGGGGTCCCACCGCAAAACATGTAGAGGTTGAACTGACAAGGGACGAATATCTGATCCACCCTTCATGGATGGATACACGTCTACTCTTGCAGTTCTATTTCAGAGATTGAAGCTTGTGAATATTGTAATTTTAATTTAAAGGACTATTTTAATTATGTCTTGCCTTAATAAATTTATATTTTTTATACATTTACATATGTGAGTCCTTACCATGTAATTTTTCCTGCGTAACAAGGTAATAAAACTTTACAAAGATGGAAAAGGATATAAAAAGATATCCAAAGCCTTGAATATGCCAGTCAGTACTGTTCAATCACTTAATAAGAAGTGGAAACGTTGGGGATCTCTTGATACGAAGCTAAGGTCAGGTAGATCAAGAACGATTTCTGCGTTGCCACTGTGGGCAGTGGCATTACGGCCCCATTAGCTACTGCCCGCTGTATCCAACAAGAGGGGATACTTTTTGCTGTAAAGGATCACAGCCTTGGCATGTGAAACGCTGTCTGATGCCTCTGCTGCTTAAAGTGGATGTAAACCCTCCATACACCCAGTGAAGTGAACAGCCTCAGATGATATACAGAGATTAACCAAATCTCCCTACATAGGTTTTAAATGTATGTCTGCTGTCTTCACATTTATATACTGTTAAGAAAGTTCAGATCGTGTTAGGAGATTTTCTCTTCCTGGTTAACACAGAGTGTGATGTCTGGGCATACAGCCAAGATAGCTAACATTGCTGATTGGAGGAAAGGTACACACTCCCTCTCATCATAGGCAGAGACTCTCGGAGCTGTTTTGTAATAGGAGCTGCTCTCTGCTACTCTATTTTAGCAGCCTCATTTGACAAAAGATTCTGGCTGCTTTGTCTAAAAAGTCAAAAAATATGTCAGGAGTTCTCAGGCTGATAAGAGAGGAACCGTTCAGAAGAGAGCTATAAGACTTAGCTCATTGAAAAGAGATAACAAAATACTGCAGATATGTGTGCCCAGCTCAAATTTCATGGATCGGGTTTACATCCACTCTAAGTAAGGAGGGGGGTGGAAACACAGCTCAACCACATGTTGTGACCCCCCAGCCCCCTTCCCCCAACCACAAGCATTAACAGTTAAGTGAAAAATATGGCTCCTTCTTCAATAAAGAAAAGAAAATGAACAATTAAAGAGTCAGGCAAACATTGTTTTTCTGTATTCTCCTTGTTAAGCCTTATTCTTTCTTGAGAAATACCTTCAAGATTTATCACCGGTTTCCCTGCAGAAACATCACTTACAGTTCTGTTTCCTATATGCTCTAAAAGCATCTCTCCCCAGACTTTATACGTGACTGGCAATACCTACCAGAGCATTTGCTGGACTGTGGAATAATAAGACAACATTATTCAAAATGGCAGCAGTCAGAGAAGATTTATGTGGGTCCTAAAAGCGTAAGATTTATGCGGTGGTGAGACTTTTATGGGAATAAATGTGATTAGAGGCCGCTTTGTCTGTGATAAAGGAATGTGGGAGGCTGGAGCTTGTTCACCTTTCATTTTTCAAGTAAAAAATAATACTCATTGATGTCTATATGAAAGGAGTATTGCCGTCACATTTATGTCGCTCGTAAATCAAAGGTTTGTTTTGAACAAGAGTAGAACGTCTAAATCAACCACAATGAATGTAAATATATACTTGTGTTTTACATAGTGGAAAAAGTTGAAGTGGATCTATCAGATATATTTTTTCCATTGTAAGCGCATGCTTGTAAGTAATGTGTAAGTGTAAGGCCTTGTTTGCACAGGCGTACTATAGCGTATGCCTGTGTGAGATCTCTATTTGCACACGTGGGGTTGCACAGGTGTTCTGTGCATCCTTAAGAAGCCAGTTGCATTCATTTCAAATGGGAGGCAGTGTCTGCATGAACACTGAATTTGATAGCCATGCGGGTGTAGGTCTGTGGCCCCGAACTCACACTGTCTGGGTATGAGGCCACGTGTCCATGTGGCTGCTGAATCCCTATTAATATGAATGGGGCTGACTGCACTTTGATGCATGGAAGGCCTGTGCATCCCCGTGTGTGCAAACATGGCCCTCTCACAGGTATACGCCGTAGTATGCTAATGTGAACAAGGCCTAATACTTCCAGATATTTATTACCTCTTGAAGAGATCACAATACTTTCCCTGACAATGCCTTCAACAATGCCTTGACAATGCCCCACTCCCTCCTCCAGAATTTAGTTGACAACAGCAATGTGTCCTGTGAGAAGAGGAAGAGAGGAGAGCACTGCTGCAGATGTGCATGGTGATGGATCAAGAAAATAATGTATATGCAGTAAAGCATGCTTGTTATACTCACTGTGTAACCTAAGAGGTTAATCCTTCACATTGTGTAAAAAGGCTGTTTGATCCTGTATGTAAAGATCCTCCCCTTTTTCCATTGACTCCTAATAATTTCTGGATAACACAGAGTCTATGGAGTCAGGCTGCACATGCTCAGTTTGGTGTGTATTTGCTAGAGAGGGTTTTTTGTTCTTGGGAGAGTGCATGTGATCAGCACAGGGCCTATCAGCACTGTCCAGAGAGAGAGTCAGGGGTCTTGCAGTCTGGTGGGACAGTTTGAAAACACCTCCTAGAAGCTTTAACCAGTACTTTATATTTACAAAACAAAATAGCATTTCCATTTTCTGTGTACTGTGGGAGAGCAGATATAGTGAATACAGGGTCCTGGGTTTAGTAACACTTTAAGAAAATGTTAAATTGTGTTTCAGCATGGAACCCGTTGACTCAAAATATGTCATGTCTTCTTAACGACTTCCCGCCAGCCTATAGAAGAATGACGGCTAGGCGATGGTTAATTTATCCTGACTAGACGTCAAATGACGTCCAGCAGGATAACATCCGCCTCACGCCCGTGGGGGCGCGCATCGTGGCGATTGGTGGTGCGGCGTGTCTGACACACCGCTACACCGATCTCAGTAAAGAGGCTCTTTGCCACGTGATCAGCCATGTCCAATCAGGGCTGATCACGATATAAACAGAAAGAGCTGTTGATCAGCATTTCCTCACTCGCGTCTGTCAGATGTGAGTAGAGTAGAGCCGATCGGCAGATCTTCTGACAGGGGGGGTCTGTGCTGATTGTTTATCAGCTCAGCCCCCCCCCCTTGGATGACCACCAGGGAAGGCCACAACACTGGACCACCAGGTATGCCACCCTAGACCACCAGGGAAATGCCAGTCAGTGCCCAGGCAGCTGCCAGTCAGTGCCCATCCAAAATGCCTGGCAGTGCCAGTGCCACCAGGGATGCCTATCAGTGGAATTTATCAGTGCAGCATATTAGTGCCACATATCAGTGCCCACCAGTGCCCATCAGTGTCGCCTATTAGTGCCCAGCAGTGCCGCCTATGAGTGCCACTCATAAGTACCCATCAGTGCAGCCTTTTAGTGCCCATCAGTGTCGCGTATCAGTGCCCACCAGTGCCACCCATGAGTGCCCATCAGTGCTGTCTATCAATGCCCATCAGTGCCGCCTATCAGTGCCCACCGTCAGTGCCCATCTGTGCCACATTGTTGGTGCCACCTCATCCGTGCCGCCTTAACAGTGCCCATCAGTGCCACCTTATCAGTGAAGGCGAAAAAATAATTATTTACAAAACTTAATAACAGAAACAAAAGAAAAACTTTTTTTTATTTTTTTTAATTGTCTGTCTTTTTTTATTTGTTTAGTACAAAATAAAAACCGCAGAGGTCATCAAATACCACCAAAAGAAACAAAATGATAAAAATTCTGTTTGGTTACAGCGTAGCATGGCTGTGCAATTGTCATTTAAACAGCGACAGCGCTGAAAGCTGAAAATTGTCTTGGGCAGCAAGGGGGAGTAAGTGCCTGGTATTGAAGTGGTTAAAGGAGAGAAGTATGGGATATAAAAAAATAAATAAAATCATAGTACTTACCTATGTGCCAGCAACATTGGTTACATGCTGCAGCTGTCCCCGCCAACTAATCGATCACATTACCGCTGATCCTTAAATTCTCCATCTGTTCAGAGCAGAGAGCGGTGACTGTCAGTTACAGGCTCTCTGCCCCTCCAGCGCTCACTGGTGCACTGGGCAGTGGAGGGGGCGGGTGTGGCTGACTCGGGTTCTTAGTGGCATGCTGAGAGGCTGAGTCAGCTACCAACCAGGTCTGTGGGTGGATCCCGAAAATATGGTCGGGATCCTTCCAGATCCTAGTGTGATTCTGTGACGGGTTTTAGCACAAGGTAAGCTGAATCTGGGTCACAGGAGAGCAGAAATAAAGGTTATACTTCTCTATTGGGAATTCCATAGACAGAGGTTCCTCTTGAAGAAAATATGTTCATCCAGATTTATTTTGCCACCTTCCCGAGGTTAGACTGTTATTTCATTTTGTCTGGAGTCTATGACTAAGATTGTTTACTTGTGCGATGTTTTTTTCTGTCAGACTGGTACTTAATGATTTGCAAAGTTTAAACTCGTCTAGACAGAAAATGTGTGGGATGTTTACTGTGTTGGTTCAATGAAGATTTATTATTACAAATACAATTTTCCATTCAGTTTAGAGTTATAGTATTACAGGAAGAAATTAACCCGAAGACCTGCGTTCTTAAATTTGGCACAAAGCTTTTTTTTAAAGTAAACCTCCTAGAATTTTTGGAAAAAAAAAAAATCAAAGGGGGTAATCCACAAAAGGGATACGCCGGCGTATCTACTGATACACCGTCGTATCCCTGTTTCTATCTATGGAACTGATCCACAGAATCAGTTTCCCAAAGATAGGCAGAAGATCCGACATGTGTAATTGAATTACACTGTCGGATCTTAAGGATGCAATTCTAGGCCGGCCGCTAGGTGGCGAGGCCATTGTGGCCGGCCTAGAATATGCAAATGAACACTTACGGCGATCCACGAACGTTCCGACGGGCCCGTCGCGCTAATTCTACGTCGTTTACGTCGAGTTACGCCATGTAAAAATAGGGCTGAGTCCTATTTGACTAAGCCCTATTAAGTATGGCCGTCGTTCCCGCGTCAGAAATTCAAACTCTACGTCGTTTGCGTAAAACGTCCGTGAATGGCGCTGGACGCCATTTACGTTACCGTCTAAGCAAATGACGTCGGAGCGACGTCTGTTAGCGCAATGCACGTCGGGTAAGTTACCCGACGGAGCATGCGCAGTACGTCCGGCGCGGGAGCGCGCCTAATTTAAATGGGACTCGCCCATTTGAATTGGCCCGCCTTGCGCCGGACGGATTTAGGTTACACCGCCGCAAATTTCCAGGTAAGTGCTTTGTGGATCTGCACCTAACTTGGCAACTTGGCGGCAGTGTAACTTAAATGGAAAAAGTTACGTTGCGCTGGCTGGCTGTGGATCTGGCCCAAAGTATTTAAAGTAAAATTATTATAAGATTAATATGGAGGCAACCATTGCTGACCAACCCAGAGAGTGCTAAGTGCCTGGTTTTCTCTAGAGTCAATTACCCCTAATAGGCATGCAGCTAGTGAAGTGAAGTAAGAACTGTGTCCAGGGTCAGCATATCTGTGGGGTCCTGACTGCCAACAGTTCTGACTCATCCTGGCAGTCCTCTAGTGCCTCCCCCTGGTCTAGAAGGTTGGAGAATCACCATTTTATTCTCTAGGGTCCCTGCTAAATATATATATATATATATATATATATATATATATATATATATATATATATATATATATATATATATATATATATATATATAATGTTTGAGGGTTTCAAGTAATTTTCCAGTAAAAAAACAACAGTTGACTAGCAGGTAAGTATGTTAGGAAAACGTTTGTTTTGTTCGTGTTATGCAAAGCTCTTCCATGTGCACCTTAGTTTAAAAGCTAGTTATAAATTGGGGTGGTTTCCGTTTTTATTTATTTTCAAAAGAAAGTTAGATACAATTTAAAGCATATGGTGTTACAGGACAATACATATATAAGATGTTAGTAAATTCCGTTTTTTAAATCTATAGGCCCGGCTTCACAAAGCACTTGCGCCGACGTATCTCCAGATACGCTGCGTAAGTGCAAATATGCGCCGTCGTATCTGTGCGCCGTGCCCACAAAACTAAGATACGCCTAAAAACAGGCTTCATTCCACTGACGCAACTTGCCTACGCCTGCGTAGAGTGGGCGCATATTTACGCTGGACGCATGTGGCGCTCCCATTGATTTTTCTATTCCAATATGCAAATGAGGGAGATACGCCGATTCACGACCGTACTTGCGCCCGACGCAGGCTACGACTGGTGTGCATAAGTTTTACGTACGGCGTAAAGTTATGCCCCATAAAGGAGGTGTAACTCAGCAGCATCCATGCAAAGGGCACCAGGGAACACAAGCCCGCGTATTGTACGTAGTTTACGTTGGACGTGAATATGACTAGGCATAGGTTACGTTCATGCCGTAGGCAGTGATCCGGCGTATCTTAGGCAGTTGTTCCAACGTGATTGTGAGCATGCGCACTGAGATGCGTCCACGGGACGGCGCATGCGCCGTTCGTTATACGTATCTGTCTGGTGCTCGGCCCATCATTTGCATGGGGTCACGCCTCATTTGCATGGCTCACACCCACTTCCAACTACGCTGGCTTACGCCTAGGAAACCCAGCACAGTTTTGGGAGGAAGTGCTTTGTGAATTCCATGCTTGCCTCTCTGCGCTGCGTCGGCGTAGCGTAAAGGAGATACGCTACGGCGGCATAAATGTGCGCCGCTGTCTGTGAATCCGGGCCATAGTCTCCAACTAAAGTCACCCTCATCCCAAATAGCAGGCACCAACTTTGTCAGGAGATGCATGCTTCCATATGGAAATTGGTCCCCTTATTCACTGACTAAGCAGGGCAGGGTCAACATCAACAATCTAAGAGAGTGTGTACTCTAGCTGAAGTGAACTAGTAAGGATCCTAAAATAACCCTTTACTAGTACACTGATTGAAGGGATCACTTTCCAGATGGATGTGGGATCCATGAAGAACATCCATGCCCTTCTCTAGTCAGAAGGTATAAAAGATGGTAAAATGTATGTAGCACCCTCTAGTGTGTGCTAGAAGTTAGTGTAGTGTGTATTAGAAGTTAGAGTAGGTAAAACATACTTTAGCTCTGGGCTAAACCTAAGCTATGGAATCTGGGTCAAGGTTTACTAAAGTCCAGGGGTGGGTGACTCATCTTGGCAGTCCTACATTGCCTAATGATTCTATGAATCAGACGCATAGATACCCGGGCTCAGAAATAGAGATACGACGGTGTTTCTTGAGATACACCGTCGTAACTCTTCTGAGAATCTGGCCCTATATATTTTTTTTTAGCAGGGACCCTAGAGAATAAAATGGTGATTCTCCAACCTTCTGGACCAGGGGGTCCAGAAGGTTGGAGAATCACCATTTTATTCATTTTGCTTGTGGGCATTGTAAAGCTCACAAGCACTTACTTCCTGGAAGTCTTGGATGGGGAGTGATAATTGGGCAGCACACTGCATCCTGGGAAATGATGACACACATTTCCCAGGAGCATTAGAGGGAGATGATGTCAGAATCCTAGGTGCTTTCAAAGGCAGATTTCGTGGGACCGCATAGCAACAGGCATTTCCAGATGAGTAAAAAAAAAATTTTCTTTTTTTTTTCTTTTTTTAGTCGTAAGCTACAGTTTAAAGCAAAATTGTTTTTTGATGGAACCTCCACTTTAAGGGGTACCATGTAACATGCACCTAATGCCTCGTACACATTATTATTATATAGGATTTATATAGCGCCAACAGTTTTCGCAGCGCTTTACATCAAGGAAGACAAAACAGTCACAATACAAATCAATACAGGAGGGATCAGAGGGCCCTGCTCGTTAGAGCTTACAATCTAGAAGGGGATTCCCAACGGGGAAAACTGCCATGTTTGCTTTTGGTTGGGAAAACCGGCCCTGTGTATGCTCCATAGCCGTTTTCCCTACAGAAAAACTGTGAGCAAAAAAATGAGAACTTGTTCTCTTTTTTATCCCACTGCGATTCTCTGCAGTTTTTTGCTCGACAGTTTTCCTATGGGAAACACTACAGTGGAGCATACACACGGCCGGTTTTCCCGACCAAAGCTGTCATAGCAGTTCTCCTCTCGGGAAAACCGGCCGTGTGTACACAGGGAAAAGCAACCAAGCATTTTTCCCCTTGGTTTTCCCGGCGGACTTTTGACCGCCGGGAAAACCGATCGTATGTACGAGGCATAAGAAGGGAAACCTGCAAGAAGGCTTGGGTACTTTAACAGATTGATTATTACACTTTATAGATAACAACAATATGTTTCCCTCTGTTCTATGAGCAGAGGTACCCTTTGGATGCACATTTTTCATCTTCTAAAATGCCAGATGATTCAGATAGCGCAGTTAATGTGTTCTAATCTAGAATACCTTTCTGGTGTGACCTTTCACGTGGTGCTGCAGTGAAATGTCAGTTTGCTATATTCCAATCTTTGCAACATAACATGTATCCTTACAGTGCTCACCTACTTCCAATGTACCCAAAGTCACAGGGATGTAGCATATAAATCATTCACAATGATATAGCTATCTATAGACCCTGTTTTGTAACCATCAGCTGAAGGCCACCTCGGAAGTATATTTATTATATGCACTCGTCAAATAATGATGAATTCCTCAATGCTCACCGCCTACACAACAAATACTCTGTTAAATTATTAAATTCTACAGTCCTAAAAGTCATATTGTAAACAGCAAGCATGTCTCTCTATGTACGGTACATTTATTCTCCGTATCTATATTGTCACAAGGGTTCTCTGTTCCATGGTTGATTTATCTTGCTTCTAGCTATTTTGTCTCTGAAAGAGGCTCAGATCATTTTTGGTCAAATCAGACCTGGAATAACAGTATGGCCCCACCTGAGACTGTGAAAATATAACCAAACAATAGCAACCAAGAAGCAGAACCAAAAATATTGAAAAATGTAGGTGTGTGAGAAAGTTGATGGGGGTGTCCAACTGAAATGTTTACATCTTGAAGCGGGAGTTGACCCGAATTTTTTTTTTTTAACATTAGATTCATGCTCATTTTGTCAAAGGGGAATCGGGTAGTTTTTTTAAAAACAAAGCAGTATTTACCATTTTAGAGAGCGATCTTCTCCACCGCTTCCGGGTATGGTCTTCGGGACTGGGCATTCCTATTTGATTCACAGTCTTCCGACAGGCTTCCGACGGTCGCATACATCGCGTCACGAGTAGCCAAAAGAAGCCGAACATCGGTGCGGCTCTATACGGCGCCTGCGCACCGACGTTCGGCTAATTTCGGAAAATCGTGTCGCGATAGATGCGACCGTCGGAAGCCTGTCGGAAGACAGTCAATCAAATAGGAACGCCCAGTCCCGCAGCCCATACCCGGAAGCGTCGGAGAAGATGTATCTCTAAAACGGTAAGTACGGCTTCGATTTTAAAAAAACTACCCGATTCCCCTTGACAAAATGAGCATGAATCTAATGTAAAAAAAAAAGTTTTAGGGTGAACCTCCACTTTAAGGACAGAGGGAAATCTGGGACCTTTAATGACTAATGCAACCAGAACAACTCACTTTAGCACAAACTTAATTAATCATATAGGTCAGGGTTTCTGAACCCTACAAACATTGCAAAGAGTTTCTGTAAGGAGCATTCTTCCCACTGACCATCATACTAATGTATCATGAGTTTCAGATATAGATATTTTTTGTAGGTGTTCCCTAAGGCCAGAAAGTTATTTCAAGGGTTCCTCTGTGTTGAAAAGGTTAAGAAAGTCTGATATAGGCATTTTCCCCTTATGTGCCCCCCTCACTATAAACTTTTTGGCCATTTTGGTTTAGTAGGACATTTCCTAACATATTAATCCAAGAAGTCCAGTTTAACCACTTCCAACGCAGCCTATTGTCAAATGACAGCTGGGCAGGACATTCGTCATTCCGGGTGGACGTCATATGATGGCCTCTGGGAATGGGCTACGCTGCGGTGTGATCTGTCACCGGCTGTGTCCTGATCAGTTTTCCGGCCTGCTGCCGGCACCATGTGATCCCTGTGACTAATCACAGCAGATCACATGACAATTGTACACAATGGATGGCTTCCTTTAATGCCATTCGTTGTGTACAGTTGTGTTGCTAGTTGTGATTGGTCACAGTAATCACATGGTACAGACAGGGCCAATCACAACCCATCTGTACCATGTGATTAGCTGCGGCCAATCACAGCTAATCAAAAATATAAACAGTGAATGAATTTGTTTCATTCAGTAAAAATGGTTGCCCAAACCAGTGAAATTCAATGGTATAAGCAATCTTGATTACTTTCTTAGTAGTACAGTGTTACTATAGTGACACTGTAGTGCTCTGGTCACAGTGGCCTGGATTCAAGAAGCAATTGCGCCTGTGTAACCATAGGTTACACAGCGCAATTGCTTACTTGCCCCGGCGTAACGAATGCTCCTGATTCAGGAACCTCGTTACGCCGACTTTAGCCTAAGATATGCGCGGCATAAGGCTCTTATGCCCGCATATCTTAGGCTGCATTATTGCGATGGCCGCTAGGTGGCGTTCCCGTTGTGCTCAGCGTATAGTATGCAAATTGCATACTAACGCCGATTCACAACGTTGCGCGAGCCCTGCGTACGCAATTTACGTTGTTTCCGTACGGCGGTTTTTGCGTAAGGCTGCCCCTGCTATTAGCAGGGGCAGCCAATGTTACGTATACCCGTCGTTCCCGCGTCACAAAATTTGAAATTTACGTAGTTTGCGTAAGTGAATCGTGAATGGCGCTGGACGCCATTCACGTTCACTTTGAAGCAAATGACGTCCTTGCGACGTCATTTGCCGCAATGCACGTCGGGAAAGTTTCCCGACGGAGCATGCGCTCTACGATCGGCGCGGGAACGCGCCTAATTTAAATGATTCCCGCCCCCTACGGGATCATTTAAATTGCGCGTGCTTGCGCCAGGCATTTTGCCGGCACACCCCCACGCAATTTACGGAGCTACTGCTCCGTGAATCAAGGGCAGCGCAAAAAAATTGCGGGGGCGCAGGGCAAAAACGTTGCCCTGCGCCTCCGTAAAAAAAGCGCAGTTGTTACTGAATCCGGGCCAGTGTGTTTAAAAAAAGAATTGTAAAGAAAGAAAAAAGTAATACAGAATAGAAAATTATTATTATTATTTATTTTTACATACTGTCACCAGTCAGTCTCCCTGATTACTGCCACACCAGTTATATGATGATGCAGTGCTGCACTGGTGACAACATTTAAAAGGAGAAAAAAAGAATTGTGAAAAAAACATATTTTTTTTATTTAATTTCCTCATTTTCCAAAAAATGGTGACAAAAAATTACAACTGCAAAAAAACTCGGCATTGCCTCTTTCTAAATACCTTGGACTGTCTATTTTCCATTCCATTCTATTTATACTGTCCTGGCATTTTCGGGCCTCAAGAAATAAGATACGTCAGGATTGATCAATTTATATATATATATATATATATATATATATATATATATATATATATATATATATATATATATATATATATATATATATATATACACCATAGTCTGTGGACTCTGTGGGCCAGATTCATGTAGATCAGCGGATCTTTAGATCCGCTCGATCTACGTGTTTTACGATCCACCGGTGCAATTTAGCGAGGCTAGTGCAGTATTCACAAAGCACTTACCTCGAAAATTGCACCGTCGGATCGTAACTCCCCCGGCGGAATGCAAATTCCGCGGCTAGGGGGAGTGTACAATTTAAATCAGGCGCGTTCCCACACCGATTTAACTGCGAATGCGCCGCCGGCGAAATTTCCCAGTGCGCATGCTCCAAATGACGTCGCTAGGACGTCATTGTTTGCGGCGGCTACGTCAATTGCGGCCATCCGTATTCCCGATCGACTTACGCAAACGACGTAAAATTTTGAATCTCGGCGTGGGAACGACGGCCATACTTAACATTAGCTACCCCTCATATAGCAGGGGTAGCTATCCGCCGGAAAAAGCCGAACGCAAACGACGTTAAAAAAAAGCGACGGGCGGGCGTACGGACTTGAATCGGCGGTTCTCCTCATTTGCATATCCGACGCGTAAAAAAAAGCGACGACACCTAGCGGCCAGCGGTAGATTGCAGCCTAAGATTCGACTGGTGTAAGTCACTTACACCAGTCGGATCTAAGGGAGATCTATGCGGAATCTGATTCTATGAATCAGCCTCATAGATCCGACCGGCTGTATCAAAGAGATCCGCCGTCGTATCTCTTTGATGAATCTGCCCCATTATCTACAAACTACATAATAAACACTGATTTGGGTTATTTACACCAAAGAAACGTAGTAGAATACAATTTGGCCTAAATGTATGAAGAAATATTATTTATTTGCAAAAATTTATAACAGAAACAACGAAAAACACATTCGTTTTCAAAATGTTCATTTTTTTTTTGTTTATTTAGCAAAAAATAAAAAACCCAGTGGTGAATAAACCACCAAAGAAAGCTCCATTTGTATGAAAATAATTATACAAATTTTATATGGGTACAGTGTTTCATGACCGCGCAATTTGAAGAGTGACAGCGCTGAAAGCTGAAAATTGGCCTGGGCAGCAAGGGGGTGAAAGTGCCTGGAATGGAAGTGGTTATTTCTTACCTGTCAGCTGTTCTAGACTCCCTTTAATGGCCAAAAGGTAATTTTTAGGAAGAACCCGCTAATCAGCAGCTCTGGCTAAACATAGAGCCTCCCCCTTGTTGGGGACCATGTGAGCTGCCACCATTACAGTACATTGATCTGGTACCGGCTGTTGATGAAATTCTGGAGCAGTTAAGAGGTGAGTATTTGACAGAGGAGCTATGTAATAACAGGGATAATATATGTCAACAAAGTGGTTGTTCACAAAACTGTATGCCATAAAAACAAAGGTGTAGGTGACTATTAACACAGATTGGTAAACAAAAAATTTCATCTACAACTGCCATGAAAAATGCAAAGAAAAACCCCCAAATAACTTCAGGTGAAATACAGGGCTCTCTGAAAACATGTGGTGTGGCTGTTTCAAGATGCACAATAAGGAGGCACTTGAAGAAAGATGGGCTGCATGGTCGAGTGGCCAGAAGAAAGCCATTACTGCGCAAATTCCACAAATGATCTGGCTTACAATACGCCAAACAGCATGGAGACAAGCCTCAAACCTTCTGGCACAAAGTCATTTGAAGTGATGACACTATTGCTGTGTCTGAGCCGATAAGGAGGGAGAGAGCCAGGAGAGTCGCTGCTCTTGTGCACATCTCTGGATCGAGAGTGGACTCAGGTAGGTATGTAGGGAGAGCTGGGGTGAGGGCTGCACTCAGAGAATTCATTAACCCCTAGGCGCCGACAGTATGCAAATATGCAGCCTCTCTGCGGGTGGGCCTTGGCGTTGAGCGTCGGGTTGCCACCTCATCCCTTTAAACCTGAAAACATATGAATTACACAGGTTCTCTGGCTGATTAAAGTGGTAATTAAACTCACTTGGTGCCTTTCTGGATTGAATTAGCCTCAGAACCTGTGTAATTCATATGTGTTTGGGTTTAAAAGGATGAGGCGGCTGCATATTTGCACACCAATTAGCCGACACAGCTGTGCTGAGAGTGAGTGCTCCTCCCGGCGGTGGCCTTAGAACACTTAGAACTCTTCTTGCAATTGGAAGCTTTCCGATCATGTGATCACCATGACAGCCAATCATGGCAAGCACATGATCATAAAGGCATCTAAAACCTGTAGAAGAGCCAGGAGGCACCGGCACAATGGTGGTTAAGGTAAAAAAAAACGTTAGAACCGCTTTAATGCAATCCAAAATTCTCTTTCCATCCTAATTATCAATTAACTCAGGCCAAGGGTGTCTTTCAGCATTTACTCCCATTCAACAATTCATGTTTTATGGAGAAATCTTTGGGTGGTTGGATTGTGCCAAGTCTGACCACAATTTTATGTCTGATGCCGGTAGCTTTAGCGAGATGTTTTAGGACTAGTGGTGACTGGTAGAAAAATGAATGTGAATTGAGGTATATCTGTTTGTTTCAGACAGTCAGGGCTGAGTTGTATATCACTGGAATGATCAGACAGGCCGACATCTATTGTCAATTATTACTAATCTTCCTCCTCCCGCGGTCCTGGCGTTTGCAGCACAGAGGGAAATTACAGAACTGATCTCTTCATGAAGAAAAACCCAGAGGGAGAGGAATGAAATTCTGTGTGCGGAATTCCTAATACTTCCACTCTGATCAATCATCCTACAATTAATACATTTTTTTCTTCTGAAACATTCGAAACAGAAACAGAAGATTTCTTGCAGCAATGCTAAAGACGAATCACATTTTGTTTGAGGTTGTTTACTTTACATTTTGAATTATTTATTTACATGTTTTTTATTTTGTTTATCTGTCGTTGACTGTGTTCTTTTTTTTTACCAGGCAAGTCCACAAGTGCAGCACAAGGAACTGTTGAATGTGAAGCGATGTTAACTTAAAGAGACCCTGTCACCAACCTACAAAAATACAGGTATAATCCCCAAAAAATCAAGTATTTTAAAAGCTTAGGGAAACAAGAAAAAACTGCGCTAATTACACATAAGGATAAAATAAAATTAACATAAAAGGCAGCAGCTTGCGTGCGATACACAGAACCAGAAATGCAGATAAAAAAAAGCTGCGCCAAAAAAAAGGGTTAAGATAATAAAATTAAAAATCAAAAATCAAAATTCCAATTTCAAATGATAGGCAAGTCCATAAAAAATATGGGCCAGATTCACATAGAACTGCGATGAAAACTACGCCGGCGGCCTCCGGCGCAAGGCGGGCCAATTCAAATGGGCGTGTGCCATTTAAATTAGGCGCGCTCCCGCGCCGGACCTACTGCGCATGCTCCCTTTCGTAATTCCCGTCGTGCTTTGCGCGCAGTGACGTCATTTTTTCGAACGGCGACGCGCGTAGCGTAATTCCGTATTCCCGGACGGCTTACGCAAACGACGTTAATTTTTTAATTTTGACGCGGGAACGACGGCCATACTTTAGACAGCAATACGTTTGCTGACTAAAGTTAGGGCACCTAAAACGACGACTAACTTTGCGACGGGAAACTAGACTAGCGGCGACGTAGCGAACGCGAAAATCCGTCGTGGATCACCGTAACTCCGAATTTGCATACCCGACGCTGGTTTACAACGCGAACTCCCCCCAGCGGCGGCCGCGGTACTGCATCCTAAGATCCGACAGTGTAAAACAATTACACCTGTCGGATCTTAGGGATATCTATGCGTAACTGATTCTGTGAATCAGTCGCATAGATACTCTGAGAGATACGACGGAGTATCTGAGATACTCCGTCGTATCTCAGCTGTGAATCTGGCCCTATATATTTGGGTATGTAGTCCCTTGAGGCGATTAAGTTTGCATTTGTTGCGCTATATAAGTCACTCACTCACTCACTCTAAATGCACTAAAGTGCATACATATACACGATCCTGAGGACAAAACACTACCGTGATGTGACAGGTAATTCCACACTGAAGTGACAACTCTCCACCGAGATGTGAGGCCGCTTACCAGAGGGCAAGCTTGATCTGCACTCGGCTATAGCTCAGCCGCTGCCTTTTTTTAAGATGGACTCACAGGAATGCAGGGCGAGACAGGTTCCCGGGGAAGAACTTCCGGCACAATCTCAGGCTCATCCGGATATATGGGTAGAGAAAGGATGCACCATAGTGTAATTCCGTAAAACTTGCTTTTATTTAAAAACGTAAATTGTACTTACAGAAGTGGATAAAAACATGCAGCGTAACTAGCGGAGCCCTTCCTCCTTAGCGTGGTGACGTCACTGCATGTCCTCCCATATGCTTTTTGTCATTACTCAGACGTTTTCAATGGGTTTTGGGTTTTCAATGTCACATCACGGTGGTGTTTTGTCCTCAGGATCGTGTACTGTATATGTATGCACTTTAGTGCATTTTCGGACTACATACCCACATATATATTTTTTATGGACTTGCCTATAATTTGAAATTGGAATTTTGATTTTTAATTTTATTATCTTAACCCTTTTTTTTTGGCGCAGCTTTATTTTCTCTGTATTTTAAAAGCTTGCTTGCAGTCAGGGGCGGACTGACCATTGAGTCACTCGGGCACTGCCCGAGGGCCCCATGCCACTAGGGGGCCCCATCCGGGTTGCCAGGCTTAGTAAAACCAGGGACAGTATGTAAAAATCTGTGTTTTTTTTAGATCTGTCCCTGATATGTCCGAAAATGACATGCTTTTAATGTGAATATCCCAAGATTTTAGCTGCCCGCCTCTGCACTACCTCCTGGCGTGGTGGCCATCTGTAAGCCAGAGGGGCCCCATAATCTTCTATTGCCCGGGGGCCCCATGAGTTGTCAGTCCGCCCCTGCTTGCAGTGTTTTTTTCCTCTACATAAACTACACTGAGCAAAATTATAAACGCAACACTCTTGTGTTGCCCCTATTTATCATTTAGCCGAACTTAAAGATCTACGACCTTTTCTATGTACACAAAAGGCCTATTTCTCTCAAATATTGTTCACAAATCTGTCTAAGCCCAGGTTCACACTGGAATGAAGCCGTGTGAGTTCAGCTGAATTCGCACGATTTCACTTCCGCATGTCAGTCCCAATTTCAGCTTCAATTTCAGAGACATCTGTTTCTGCATGGATGTCAATGTGAATCACAGCTCGAAATCGAAACTACTTTTTGAAATCGTTGCAACACCGCAGATGCGGCGTCGCACCAATTAGGATTTGACGGCAGTGTGAACCAGGGCTAAATCTATGTTAGTAAACACTTCTTCTTTGCCGAACTTCCACTCAGACCACTGCAGCGATATGACCTAAAGTGGGAGCAGGTACCTACCAAAACCAGGTAAAAAAAGCAAATGTGGCAGTGGAGGGGAGGCAAACAAGCGGAACTTCCCCTTTTGGGTCAAGTTCCAGTTTAAGTCTGATTGGTGGCCAAGGGCAAGACAGATAGGGGGTTATTTACACAGTACCCAGAGGAAATCCACACAGGCACAGGGAGAACATGCAAACTCTGTACAGGTAGTGCCATGGCTGGGATTCAAACCAATGACCCCAGTAGGCGGAAGTGCTAACAACTTAGCGACACTTAAAAGCTTTTAATCTGTAACCAAGTAAGTAGGCCCTTTCACTAAATAGTTAAAGGTAAAACTAAAGGAAATTGAATAAGAAAATTGTCTAATGTATGGGCAGCATTCCCTTATACCAGTGCTCGGGCCTGAGCAGCCAAATGCCAGGCCTAAACATTGTCACATGGAGGTGGCAGGGATATCATCCACCTGGGTAATCAGTAACACCATATAAGCTGACCCAGGATGGACTCTTGTAGAGCAGTTGTTCTCAAGCCCGTCCTCAAGTACCACCAACATGCCATGTTTTGAGAATTTCTCTTAAAAAAACAGCTGTCCAAAATATCAAGAAATTCATTTAAAGCGCCTGTGCAAGAAAACATGCAAACATGGCCTGTGAGGCCGTGTACAGACGACCAAACATGTACGATGAAAGCGGTCCGCCAGACCGTTTTCACCGTACATGTCTGGCCGGGGATTTCTGTACGATGGCTGTACTAACCATCGTACAGAAATCCGCGCGTAAACAATACGTGGGGCGTGTCCGCGACGATGACGCGGCGACGTGGGCGGGCCTGCCAGTTAAATGCTTCCACGCATGCGTCGAAGTCATTCGACGCATGCGAGGGATGGCGGGTGCTCGGACATGTACGGTAGGTCTGTACAGACGACCGAACATGTCCGAGCGGGCAGGATTCCAGCGGACTGTTTTAAAACAAGTCCAGGAATATTTGTCCGCTGGGAAAAGGCCCGGCGGGCAAATGTTTGCTGGAATTCTGCAGACATGTTTCAGCAGACAGTTTCAGCAGACATGTTTGGTCGTGTGTACGGGGCCTTAGGGGTACTTGAGGACATGGTTGAGAACCACTGTTGTAGAAGAGAAGCGAGTAGAGAGCAATGATTAATGGGTATACCTAGTGGGGTAATGTAGGCTACCAGTAGGCACTGCTACTTTTCCTTGAATGTGTCTTAATATGTCTCTTTAAAGTGGTTGTAAACCCACTAACAAAAAGCAAAAACAAAAAAACTGCAAGACAAAGGCATAATGAGCTAGTATGCATAGCATACTAGCTCATTATGAATTACTTACCTTAAAAACGAAGCCCCCGCATCGGTCCTCGTACACCGCTCTGGCCGGCGACATTGCTCCCGGAGTTATTTCTGGGTAATGCAGGGTTCGTCACTGCTCCAGAGCACGGGAGCCGCTGGTAACGGCACACTAACTGAAGCAACGGCACGAACGAGATGTTGCTTCAGTGCACATGTACCAATGATGTCGGCACATGCAGATGCAGGGGATATCTCCTAAACCATGCAGGTTTAGGAGATATACGGGGTAGCTACAGGTAAGTCCTATTATAGGCTTACTTGTAGTGAAAAGTGGTTGTAAAGGCTTTACAACCACTGTAAGACATAAGGTCCGATTTATTCATTTAAAAAAACATAAAAATGTCCATATCAATCAGACAATCTCTTTCATATTTTGCAGTGAGAAATGAAAGATTGGTCTTGGTTGGTTTATATAGATACAACAGACAGAGATCTTTCTTTTCTCTATTGCTGTATCCCAGCTCCAGTGTGCATCTGAGATGCTGGTTCAGCGATCCTGGAAAGATGAGAATTCTTTCAGGAAACAGAGAGCAGTTAACACAGTAAAGGCTCAGCCATATTAACGTCATTCCATGTGTCTAAACTGCGAGGGAAATGGAGGGCAAATCGAGCATGAAATAAGCTTCTAACTGATCTCACAGCTAAGCAGATAGACATTGGGTAGAGGAAAGGACAGTGTGCTGAGGGGGACTACCGGCTGCATCCGTTGGAAAGACAGCAATATTGACCATCCAACTGCAAAGGACATGTTGGACTATATTGACCCTAAGAGATGCATGGGACAGGGCCTAAAGCCGAGAGTAAAGGAAAGGCTTTACTGAGGCTATGTAAAAGAACTGCAAAAAGAAATCTGAGAAAACTTTTGATTTGAACTAGCAAATTTGTATTAAAGCCTGGCTTCTGAATGCCTAAAAAGTATCCTTTGCAGTGGGGCTGCACCCACACTCCAAGGGGTAATTTCTCTATTAGGTCTACAGAACAAACAAAAGAAGATCTGCTTGCTTAAACGAGCCTCCACATCGCTAGACCAGTCCCTGCAGCGCCTTCTCCCCTAGTGGGCTAAGACTTGGCATCATCAAGACCAATGCATTGGACATGATGACGCCAAGGGGCAGTCCACTGCTGGAGTGTGGGGGAGTTCCATCTGCCAGGGGAGCAGAGAGTCAGGTAAGTCTGAGGCCGTGTACACACGGTCGGACAAAACCGATGAGAATGGACCGAGGTTCAGTTTCATCGGTCCAAACCGACCGTGTGTATAGCCCATCGGTCTGTTGTCCTTCGGTCCAAAATTTTAAAACATGCTTAAAAATCGAACCGATGGCCCGCTACCCGATCGGTCCAAACCGATGGTTAGTACAGAAAGCATTGGTTCAAAACCCACGCATGCTCAGAATCAAGTCGACACATGCTTGGAAGCATTGAACTTCGTTTTATTCAGCACGTCGTGTGTTTGACGTCACCGCGTTCTGACCCGATCGTTTTTTGGAACGATGGTGTGTACGCACATGAGACCATCAGGCCACTTCAGCGGTGAACCGATGGAAATGGCCCGTAGGACTATTCTCATCGGTTTGGAACGACCATGTGTACGCGTCCAAAGTGATTTTTCTCTCCCCTAGACTAAACGAACAGTTAGGCCTTGCAGTGCGGACAAAGACCCATGTATTTATATTTAGCAAACAACCAAAGAAAAATGTGACATTGTTTTTTACTGGACTATTATAGGGACCTCCCCCAGAGGTCAAAGGTCAGCAGGCGGATTCCCAGAGGTCAAAGGTTACTAGGCATGGCTGACCCACCCCCACCAAAGTGTACCGCCTACCCTAACTAAGTCGGGGAATGAACAAGTCAGGGAAAGTGCTTAGTTTCGGGATTATAGAGTTCTATCTTCCCAAAGAAAAATATCCCACTCTTCACAATCACGCCTTATTCATGTCATCAATTGTCGTCTGGACCTATGTGCGAGCAACTATTTTCATGGATGAAGCACACAAAGGGCAAAATTAGAGCCAAAATATACCTTGAGAATTCATTGGAAATGACTACTTCATCCATCTAACCAGATAGTAATGCGCTAGTTTATTAAAAAGGGTCAAATATCTCACTAGTTTTTCATGTTGCCCTTTTTTTTTACTTTTATAATAAAAAATATATAGAAAAAATATGAAACTTTATTACTCAGATAGGTTCATTTTCTATATTAGTGATCGTTAACTTGTCTGCCTGACTTTTTCCGCTCATCACCCATCCTTATTGTTAGTGTATTCCTCTTCTTCCAGTGTGGTACAGAAAGGTCAAAAGGTTGGACACCCCTGAGTCAAAGCAATCTTACATGTGAAAAAACTGTTTAAATATAATATATTATTTTTTAGACCCTTATTGGCCCTTAGTTGATGCTAATCAGCCACAATCAACTCCTCCCCCCCCCCTTTTTTTTTCTTAGCTATTATTTGTCTGCATTTTTTTATTTCAGTTTTTTTTCACATTAATATATAAACGTAATTTTTCATTTTAATACATTTTGTTACTTATTTTTCAGTGCAGCATAAAAAAAACTAACAAAACTTGAAACAAATGTCACTATCTAACCCAGACAGAGGAATCTCCTAATATATTTGGAATATACCAAACCATAAAAACTGCAAAATTGGAAAAAATACTTTTTGCAGTATGCTTTGCCATGCTACTGTATGTACCAGAATCATAATTGTATTGTCATTAAAAGCAGGACAAATGGTAGAATATAATGTATACCTTTTTATCTACAGGAACACTATTTGTTGTAAAACTAACACTGGTCAAAACATGAAAAAAAAATCACTTTGTTGCATTTATGTTTATAGATTGTATAGATTATAAAATAATTTTTGCAAGACAGTTATGGTCAAATAAAAGCTATAGTTGTTACGAAAAACAAACAAAAAACAGCAACATACTGTATGTATAGCTTATTTATTCTAAAATATGTCTAAGTTACCACCAAATAATAAGGCCAATAGTAGAAATGTAACAATTGCTCTGGTCCATAATGGGTATATAGGCTCAAGAGCTGAGGTATTAACCACTTAACCCCTGGACCATATTGCTGGTCAAAGACCAGAGTACTTTTGGCGATTCGGCACTGCGTCGCTTTAACTGACAATTGCGCGGTCGTGCGACGTGGCTCCCAAACAAAATCGGTGTCCTTTTTTCCCCACAAATAGAGCTTTATTTTGGTGGTATTTGATCACCTCTGTGGTTTTTAGTTTTTGCGCTATAAACAAAAATAGAGCGACAATTTTGAAAAAAATGAATATTTTTTACTTTTTGCTGCAATAAATATCCCTCAAAAATATATAAAAAAAAAACGTTTTTTTTCATCAGTTTAGGCCGATACGTATTCTTCTACATATTTTTCGTAAAAAAAAATCGCAATAAGCGTTTATTGATTGGTTTGCGCAAAAGTTATAGCGTTTACAAAATAGGGGATATTTTTATTGGCATTTTTATTACTATTTTTTTTTTACTAGTAATGGCGGCGATCAGCGATTTTTTTCGGTACTGCGACATTATGGCGGACACTTCGGACACTTTTGACACATTTTTGGGACCATTGGCATTTTTATAGTGATCAGTGCTATAAAAATGCATTGGATTACTATAAAAATGCCACTGGCAGTGAAGGGGTTAACACTAGGGGGCGGGGAAGGGGTTAAGTATGTCCCTGGGTGTGTTCTTACTGTGGGGGGGGGGGTGGCCTCACTAGGGGATATCACTGATCTTCTGTTCATACATTGTATGAACAGAGGATCAGCATTTCCCCCCCTGACAGACCGGTCCCCGCTCTGTAACGAGCGATCGTGTGTGCCCGGCGGTGATCGCGCCCGCCGCGCACGGGAGTCGGGGGCGAGCGGGGAGCGCGCGCCCCTAGTTCCCTACTAGAGAGCCGACGTAGAGCTACGGGCTCTCGCGCAGGAGAGCCAACCTGCCGCCGTAGAATGACGCTGGCAGGTCAGCAAGTAGTTAAAAACCAATAAATGTAAAAAAAAAAAAATAAAATAAAACTGATTGAAAACTTTTTTTCTGTAGATAGAAGTCAGCTTAAAGTTTGTGGCTTGTTTAGTTGTTTTATTAATATTTAATAAGCTGTAGTAAAAGTAGCAGGCTTCTTCTAAAACTACAGTAATATAAATTTATGATTGGCACTAAACCCAGATTTAGTGTCTCAGCTACTGGCATAGAATTTTAAGTCATAGCACATATTTAAATGATGCAGATTGTGGCTATTTCTATCTCTGCTTGTACTATTCCTGTTCTTAATCCCCCCATCTCCCCTGGTGCAGGAACAGAAGCTATGCATCTAAAATAAGGTGTGATTTTTATATATAAATATGCCTTTATAATTTTGCTGTGCATTCTGTTCCAACGTTATAAATATACCATTTCAAAACTTTAACAGCTTTTCCCTGTGGTAGTGTGAGTCTGACTTATAACAAACTGTATGAATGAGCTTCATATCATTTACAGGCAGCCTTTAGTTTTTACGAATAAAAATGTTGTTTGCGGGCAGGCGCTGTTTAGTAGCACGTTACACCATAAATATGGGTGAAACATCTTACTAAAGGTGAACTTATCCTTTAATCAGTTGTGTCATTCATCCACAGATTTCTGTGAATGAATGAAATACAAATACCGTCTTCCACTGTGGCAGACGGCTTGTAGTTCTCAATGAACCATGAGGGTGAGGGTGAGAGAGCGGATAACTGGCTTTTGTTAAAGGAACCTCAACGCTGATAATTAGGGCAGTGATTATCAGTGCATTCCCAACAGTGCCCACCAGTGCTGCCAATCAGTGCTCATCAGTGTTGCTAAATAGGGCCCATCATTGCCTCCTCATCAGTCACCTATCAGTACTGCCTATCAGTGCCCATCAGTGCTGCCTATCAGTGCCACCTATCAGAACCCATAAGTGGCACTTATCAGTGCCCATCAGTGCAGCATATCAGTGCCCATTAGTGCCGCCTATCAGTGAAGTTTCATTAGTGCCTCCTCATCACTGCCCACCAGTGTCATCTCATTAGTGTCCACCAGTGCCACCTATCAGTGCCTATCAGTGTGTCAGGTCACCTGTGGCCAGGTGACAAGTGCACCCCGTGGGGGTCAGGGATGCACCACAGGGTAGTGAACCCTATAGCCGACTGCTGCGATCAGAGAGGAAGCAAACCCAAGATCGCCCAGGGCGCGGAGTCTAAGACCCAGCTTTGTGTTCACCAGAGCCTCTAGTGGTGAGGATGGCCTTCGCCGCAGCTGGATCCAGTTTGCGACCCCTGGGATCCCCTAGGTCACGCTCCGCAGAGAGAGAGAGGAAGCAGCAGGCAGGACAAACGGTAGTGATGGGTAAGCCAAGGTAAGGGCGACAGGCAGACTAGGGTAACCGAGGGACAGGCAAAAGGTCAAGGGCACAGGCAAACAGGAGAAGTCAGGGACGAGACAAAAACGGTACACAGGAAGATAATCGTAGCACATTTCAGACAGGAACTTGAGCAAACAACACTGTTGAACAGCACTGCAGGCCTGTAGAGCAATAGTTAATATAGACTTCCTGGGATGGCCTGGGTGGGGCCATACAGGAAGGAGAGGAAATAATAAGGTAACCAGAACAGAATCAGGCCTCTAATGGACAGGTGGAAACAGGTAAGCTGCCAGACTATTGCATATCAATGACACCCCCATCAGTGCAACTTCATCAGCACACAGCAGTGAAGGAGATAAATTACCTGTTTGCAAAATTTTATAACAAACTATGAAAAATGTTTGTTTTTTTCAAAATGTTTAGTTTTGTTTAGCAAAAAAATTAAAAATAAACTGTGGTGATTAAATACCACTAAAGTAAAGCTCTATTTGTGCGGAAAAAAATATAAAAATGTAATACAGTGTTGCATGACCACGCAATTGTCATTCAAAGTGTGACAGCACTGAAAGCTGAAAATTGGCATGGGCAAGAAGGCAAGTGGTTAAAGGGGTGGTTCCCCCTAAAAAAAAAAATCTAGCAATACATTCGGAAGACTGCTTACACTGCGGGTAGGCTGGCTTTTTTTTTTTTTCGTACATACCTCGATATCGCCGTTTCATCCCTCGGCCTCCGGGTATGAGTCTTGCTGGACCTAGTTGATTGACGTTCCTCCGACCGGTGCATACTGCGCATCACGACATTCCGACAGAAGCCGAACGTCATTGCGCAGGCGCCGTATAGAGTCGGCTCTATACGGCGCCTGCGCAGCGACGTTCGGCTTCTTTCGTAAAGTCGTGACGTCAAGTATGCGTCGGTCGGAGGAACGTCAATCAACTAGGAACGCCCAGCCCCACAAGACTCATACCCGGAAGCCGAGGGATGAAACAGCGATATCGAGGTATGTACGAAAAAAAAAAAAGCCAGCCTACCCGCAGTGTGAACAGTCTTCCGAATGTATTGTTAGAATTTTTTTTTTAGGGGGAACCACCCCTTTAAGGGCAAACAGGTTTCATCTCCCATAGCTCCCCAGCAAATACTTACCTTTCCTTTCTTTTGCTCTAAGCTCGAAAGGAAATATTCATTACTTTCAGGTATGGAGGAGCACGTATCTCACTTCATGTTACGGACTTGTAATCAGTGCTGTCACCCACTTCAGCAACGTAAGCAACGACTTCATTCCCAGCAGCTGAAAAAAGCTACGGGAAGCAGAAGAAAGGTAAAAAGCTGGGGAGAGATAAGTTAAAATGAGCCCATTGCTTTGCCATGAGGTGAAGGTAGTGGAGAAGCTAATAGGCGTGGGTGGGTGGTTGGGTCATTTGTGATGACAGATCTGCGTAAATGCTGCAATCAGCAAGGTGACATGACACCACTTCATCCCTGATGCATTACAAATGTGATGATATTAGGTCTGGTATTGCTGTTAATAATTAGAAACACATTTATATTTGGTATTCCATCCATTAAATGTAGATCAAACATCTGGAGATCAAACATTTACAGTACAGTGCCTTCAAAAAGGCATGAATGAAGTGTAACAAAATGTAGGAAAAAATAAGGGCTGATTGCTATTTTCAATCAGTTTAAACTGAAACATTTATTAATGTTCTGCTTCATCTAGCCTTTCTGTCTGATCATTTTGTCGGCTCACTGTGCTTTGTAAAATTTTGCCTGATAATGTCTTCATACAAACTATTATGCTTACCAGAATTGCTTTTCCTTCCTGATTAAAGTCATGTATTACCTTATATACTATCTAGTCCAAGGGGATAAAGGGTCTGCCTACCCAAAACTCATGTATCTGTTCTTAGTAGAGGCTGAAGCGTTAAAGCCGAGTGATCATCAAATGGAGATCTCCCATTGACCCACCCACTGTGCTCCCTTATTGAGCTGTTGCCTTAAAGAATATGTAAACCCAACATTTCATATTCCTTATATGTGCCTGCTGTACCATGAAAAAGTCTACTGTTCTCTCTGTATTGCTTCCTTTGGGTGAAATCCAGTGGCAGCTGGTGCTCCATCAGTCAAGAGGGGGTGGAAAATGGACTTGACCACGGAACCCCCCCACACTCCAAAGACATACCGGTAGGTTAATTGGTATCTGTCTAAATTGGCCCTAGTATATGAATGTGAGTTAGGGACCTTAGATTATAAGCTCCTTAAGGGTAGGGACTGATGTGAATGTACAATGTAAATGTAAAGCGCTGCGTAAAATGACGGCGCTATATAAGTACCTTAAATAATAATAATATACTTATTTTTTGTCACATCATCTATAAAGGGTATACTGTATATTCCATAGAGATGTTGTAACATACCGTATTTATCGGCATATAACACGCACAGGCGTATAACACGCACCTTCATTTTAAGAGGGAGGTTTCAAGAAAAAAAATTAAATTTGAAATAAAGAACTTTGAAGCAAAATGAGGGTCAGTGACCATCAATGCAGCCTGATCAATGCCCATCTGCAGCCTCAAAATTGTCCATCAATGCAGCTTGATCAATGTCCATCTGCAGCTTCACAATTGCCCATCAATGCAGCTTGATCAATGCCCATCCACAATCTCACAATTGCCCATCAATGCACCTTGATCAATGCCCATCTGCAGCCTCACCAATACAGCTTGATTAACGCCCATCTGCAGCCTCTCCATTGCCATGAATGCAGCCTGATCAATGCCCATCTCAGGGGCGAGAATACAGCAAGAATCTCCTGTTCACTTTGTAGCCTCTTTAATACAAAGTCCCGCCTCCTATGACCGGTTTTTATGATAGACAGAACACTGGTCCAATGGTGGCCCAGGAGACGGGACTTCCTATTACAGAGACCGCTGAGTAAACAGGAGATTCTCGCTGTATGTAATCTGACTGCGTTCATCCCGCCCCCCTCCCCGTTCTCTCCGAGGCAACCTAAATTGCAGTATCAGCGTATAACACGCACACACTATTTGCAACCGATTTGCAGGGTAAAAAAAGTGAGTGTTTTATGCCAATAAAGACAGTATTTATATTTTAAATTATACTCTTTATAATACAAGGCACCATTGTGATCTGCACGGTGTTACAAACCGTTATAGATCGAGGGCAATCAAACTTGGCATTAAACATTCTTACTGGCAGCGGTGTGCAGTGGGCTCTGCCCTCACCAGCACTCAGCACTTGCCTGTAAGACATACAGCTATGAGTCATGGTGACTGGTCCATGATACATTTCAGACAGCTGTGTCAAACAGCTGAGAAAAGCCAATTACAGCTAAATAAATGTTTTCCTCTCTATAGCTTTTCATGGCAGAGGAAATGAGCTAGTACACGCTATTTTCTATGACATTGCAAAACTACTGTCAATTAAAGAGAAACTGTCATCCGAATATCTTTTACTCCAGTGATATACGTATTACTGACATTTAATTGTCTTTTCAACGGAAGTGCTGAAAATGTATGTGTTGGCAGTCAGGTTTATTTGGTTTTGAACTGGACAGAAAGTAGTCATATATTTTAAACATTTTTCTTTTTCCTTTTGATAATGTGGTCACATGGTTTTGTTGATAAACAAAGACATATCAGGGACATAACTGTAAATTAAATAAACCTTATAAATGTTTATTTAATAATGATGATATCTGTATGTTGTAGATATGATATACAATAACTGTTTTTCGATTATGAAATAATTTATTGATTATATTGTTTATCATCTATTATTTCTAAAAAGATTTAAAACTAAGTGGATCCTGAGGAGGCTCCACTTGGGCGAAACACGTTGATCCACCTGCTCTTTGTTTTCATGTTCTTTTTATGACATAGATTTTTACATTGTATCTGTAGCTGGTAGTGAATATTTTTGCATGATGACATATCTCTTAATCTAAAAATTAAAAATAGTTCATTTATGTCTAGTTTTTCTTATTTTTTTCATGTGTTTGTACTTTGGCACTTTAAAATCACTATATCCCTCAGGTTCCTCTTTGTAGGAACATGCAAGCATTCTTCTTTTGACCAATGGTTACAGTTGGGGATTGTGCCAATGAATAAAAGGTGACCTCCCACCTAACGTTTTCCTTGAGACCTATAATATGTCTGAAATAAAAGCAGGCAAAATTTTACAAGATTATTAAGATTTGTTGTGGCCTGGGAGGATTTATTTAACAAAAAAAAAGTTTCACTTAAAAAGGTCAGACCACCAAAAACTGATATTTCAATTTTGGAAGATGCTGGAGAGTTAAACCACCTTCAGGTTTCTTACTACTACTGCCACCTTCAGTTTTCTTGCCACCCGCTTCTCGCAAATTTGCATTGAGATCTGTACTCTTAAGCTTTTGTACCTAGTAGCCCCGCCTACTTTCACCCACAGGACCAGTGCATAGCTACAGTATAAAAAGTTTACACCCACACAACAGCCCATTCCCTGTACATTTCTAGGAACAAACTAGGTGGGTTTAGTATGCTGCCATGGATAGGAACCAGGAAAATAACATTTGGGGATACCATTTTCTGTTTTCCTGGTGCCTCCATGGCAGCATACATATGATAAATCAATAACTAGCTATCAGGATGGGAAGCTTCAGAAAATGATATCATAAGAAAGTGGGTAACCTACTGTCTTCCTGTCAAAGACAGGTGTAGGGAGGACTACTAAGCCCATCAGTAGTGCTGAAATAATGTGCCATTAAAGAACCAGATTGGCTCCCCTGCCTGCCATGTTGGCTGACATCTAGCCAACATGGCAGGCATCTAGCCAACGTGCCAGACGGTCACAGTCATCTCTATGACCGTCGGAGGACCGTGCACGACGTTATGACGTCACGCCCGGTACCCGGAAGTAAACAAAGCCGCAATCGCGGCTGTCGGCATGTAATCGGTGATTTTTTATTTTCATAAAGAGGACCTGTCACAGTGTATCCTATTACAAGGGATGTGTACATTCCTTGTAATAGGAATAAAAGTGATCAAAAAAAATGTCAAAAAAAGTGTAAAAAAAATAATAATAATAAAAAAAAAAATTTAAAACGCCCCTGTCAGGTCGCTCGCGTGCAGAAGCGAACGCGCATGCAAGTCCTGCCCACATATGTAAACACCGTTCAAACCCCACATGTGAGGTATCATCGCGTGCGTTAGAGCGCGTGCAACAATTCTAGCACTAGACCTCCTCTGTAACTCAAAAATAGTAACCTGTAAAAAAAATTCAAGCGTCGCCTATGGAGATTTTTAAGTACCGAAGTTTGGCGCCATTCCATGAGTGTGCGCAATTTTAAAGCGTGACATGTTAGGTATCTATGTACTCGGCGTAACATCATCTTTCACATTATACAAAAAAATTGGGCTAACTTTACTGTTTTGTTATTTTTTAATTCATGAAACAGTTTTTTTCCCTAAAAAAAGGCGTTTGAAAAATTATTGCGCAAATACAGTGCGAGAAAAAAAGTTGCAATGACCGCCATTTTTTTCCCTAGGGTGTCTGCTAAAAAAAATATATAATGTTTGGGGGTTCTGATTAATTTTCTAGCAAAAAAATTGTGATTTTTACATGAAGGCGAGAAGTGCCAAAATAGGCCCGGTAACGAAGTGGTTAAAGAAGTTTGTTTTGAAATTAGATGCAGGTAATTTTATCATATTATATATATATTATACCATGAAATTTGACAAGTCACATCATACTGTAGTAACTAGGGCACAGTGAAAGACAAAAGTCACATTCAAAGCATAGAACGATCGGCCACCATTATATATAACTAATCTTGTACTAAATGCACCAAAATGCCTTTGATTCTTGAGCAGAAAAGTGGCACGACCTGGAGTTTCAGCTGTGCCTTAATAAAACGGGCAACCATCCAGCTTGGAAATGAACTGTCAGCTCTAAGCATAGCCAAATGTTGGCTTATGTGCTTCCAAAAGCAACACAATGAGAAGGGTTTGTTTTGTGATAAAAGCGTAGTTGATGGCTTCTTGCTATTAGGCATGGGGAATTCTTGTGTCCTTTGATGTTTTGTTGCTGCAAGCTCTGCTGAAATGTAATGTTGTCTTCCTGGCAATATCACAGTATGGCTGTCTTTTGTTAGCTTACGCTTCAATTTTGCAGTGTGATGAGCTGGAGAAATTGTATTCAGCACCCTGGTTACAGAAGAGAACAGCAGGTGTCCTCAACACCTCTTTAAAGCAGAGCTTCACCCTAAAAAACAATTATATACCATTACATCCAGCATACTTCCGACATCTACAGTATGCTGGTATTTTTTTTCTTTTTTCGCTGTACATACCGTCTTATAGTTCTTTTTCACCCGGCTTCCGGGTTCTCACTCCCGCGGGGAATAGGCGCTCCTATGAAGAGGCTTAGATGATTGACGTGCGGATAAGGCACGTCACGCGTTCCGAAAATAGCCGAACTGGGACTCGGCTCTATACGGCGCCTGCGCACAGACTAGGAGCCGTGTAGAGCTGACTGCGCAGGCGCCGTATAGAGCCGAGTCCCGGTTCGGCTATTTTCGGAACGCGTGACGCGCCTTATCCGCACGTCAAACATCTACGCCTCTTCATAGGAACACCTATTCCCCGCGGGAGCGAGAACCCGGAAGCCGGGTGAAAAAGAACTATAAGACGGTATGTACAGCGAAAAAAAAAAATAGCAGCATACTGTACATGTCGGAAGTATGCTGGATGTAATGGTATATAATTGTTTTAGGGTGAACCTCTGCTTTATTGACTGCTTTTACCACTCCTATAGAGTGTTTTAACATATTTGTGCTCGATGGGGTGATCAGATATAGGAAGAGAGAGAAGGGCTAACAGTAGGGTAACTGGACAGGCTTGGTTAATCCACCTAAATGAGATTTTATGCATAGCATATAAAGTATACCAGAATGGTAAATGCTGCTATATAAATTGAGGAGAGTGTTTAAAAAAAAAAAAAATACAATTAAAGTGATCATAAACCTTCACCTTGTATATAAAAACATTATATGTACCATGTTATCCCCCCTTTTTATACATGATCACATACCCTCTGTTCTCAGCTGCATAATGAGCTCAGAGAGCTGGGGGAGGAGAAACAGCAACACTCTCATCTACTCAGTGAATCTCGGTGCGAGGGGGGCGTTTGGCATTTCAGAACAAGTCTGGTCAGTGGAGAAGAGCAGGCGCAGATCCTAGCACACTGGAAAACTGACCATGGTGTGTTCTCCTGCTTAGCGTGGTCAGTTTTAATAGGAAAAAAGAGGGACTAGCAGGAACACCAGGGATTTCACACAAAGTAGACAATACAAAGAGAACAGGATAATCTTTCATACAAGTACATGGTACAGCAAACACATATCAGAAATACGTAATATTGGGTTTACATAATAAAATAAAACATACATATATGATGAAATCTATCACAAGCATTAACAGCAATTTTTGTTTCTCTTAGTCCCCTCTAACACAGTTTAACCACGCTATAGCCAAATGACGAATACATAAAAGGAAAAAACAAGGTGCGCTACACTTAAGTGAAGTAACAGATTACCATCCAAGAGGCAAATAAAACTAATATATATCCAAAAATAATAGAATTATGCATATGGAAAAATAAAATAAAATGTCCAAAGTCCTTTGAAGACGAAAGATCCTTTCACCAGTGAATGAAAGAGAAAAAGTCCAGATTAATTAACATAAAATAGACGTGATAATCCAATAAAGAAAATCCTCCACCAAACGAGTAATGAATCTGCTTACCAGATTCCCAGTGGTCTCTTAATTAAAAGAAGACCCCAGGTAGCGTGTGGTTTAATGTTGTAGAGGACATGGAGTCTGTATAGGCATATCCAGAAGTCGATCACTGTAACACTCCCGTAGTGGAAAACTCGGTAATCGAATACAGCATGGTCGTGCAGGTTTGGGAGGGCGTCATATATATTTGACCTCCTCCTAGAACCACGCCCACTGCGGCGTGCATCCGGTGGGCTCTGTGATAAGCTGTGTCCTTTGGACACAACTGATCACAGATGTGGTAAAGGGCCATACACAGCGGCTCTTTATCACATGATCAGCTGTGTCCAATCACAGCTGGTCACGATGTAAACAGACTTGCCGGTTATCAGCATTCCTTTTCTAATGCTGTCACAGCGTGAGGAGAGAGGAGAGCCGGTAACCGACTAGTGTGAAAGGGGACATCTGCTCTAATAATCAGGGCACTTATAATTAATATCTTCAGTGCCGCATCATCATTGCCCATCAGTGCTGCCTATCAGTGCCCATCGGTGCACATCAGTGAAGGAGAAAAATTACCTGTTTGCTAAACCGTTTTTTTTTATTTTTGACCGCGCAGTTTGCATTCAAAGTATGACAGCGCTAAAAGCTGAAAATTGGCCTGGGAAGGAAGGGGGTAAAAGTGTCCAGTTAGGCAAGGGGTAACACTTTTCTGTGTAGTTTCAGACCAGTCAGGGTCCTATGCTGGCCTGTGTCTACAGCCAAAACCACCTACAGTGGGCATGTGAGCAGCATCAGAACTGGACCACAAATAAATGGAAGAAGGTGCCTTTAAAGTGTAGACAATACCTCCAAATTCTCCAGATCTCAATCCAATCGAGTATCCAATCGAGTATCTGTAGCACGTGCTAAAAAAAACAAGTCCAAACCTTGGAGGTCCCACCTTTCACCTTACAGGACTTAACCACTTCAGCTCCAGACCATTTGACTGGCCAAAGACCAGAGCACTTTTTGCGATTCGGCACTGCCATACTTGCCAACTGTCCCGTTTTTAACGGGACAGTCCCGTTATTTGGGACCTAGTCCCGGCTAATTTAGCCTGCCGGGACTTGTCCCGGCTAGTGGGGAAGGCAGGTGCGGTAGTCGTTACCGCTGCGCAGTCCTGTGGACGGAGAGGAGGCGCTGTGAGCTTGTCACAACCTCGAGCATCCAGTCAGTGGGTGGATCCATGTGCTCCCCCTCCCCCGGCTCCTCCCAGGCTCCCCTTCTGCGGATCTCCTACCATGTGCTGTGCAGAGCGCGGATAATGACTGCCGCCGCCGCTGACCTTCTCTCCTCCTGGATGGACCGGACTGCCGTCACAGACCTGTCACCTGCCAGAACATCGATCATCAGAGGTACTCACTTTGATGACAGTCCGCGGCGCTGCCCGACATCCTGTGACGTCACTGCCTGATCGAGGGTGCCCCGAACATCCCTGCTGACCTCACACACAGACCTCCTGTCATCATCATGCTCCTCGTCATCCCCCTGTTCCTGGCATTCCACCATCCCACCTCCAAGGCCTGTCATACATTGTATCACCTCCCTGTCACTTCCTACCGCCCACCCACCCCTGTCATCTCCATCTTCCCTGTCATCTCCATCCTCCCTACCACCCACCCCTGTCACCTCCATCCTCCCTACCACCCACCCCTGTCACCTCCATCCTCCCTACCACCCACCCCTGTCATCTCCATCCTCCCTACCACCCACCCCTGTCATCTCCATCCTCCCTACCACCCACCCCTGTCATCTCCATCCTCCCTGTCACCTCCATCCTCCCTACCACCCACCCCTGTCACCTCCATCCTCCCTACCACCCACCCCTGTCACCTCCCTACCACCCACCACTGTCATCTCCATCCTCCCTACCACCCACCCCTGTCATCTCCATCCTCCCTACCACCCACCCCTGTCATCTCCATCCTCCCTGTCACCTCCATCCTCCCTACCACCCACCCCTGTCATCTCCATCCTCCCTGTCACCTCCATCCTCCCTACCACCCACCCCTGTCACCTCCATCATCCCTACCACCCACCCCTGTCACCTCCATCATCCCTACCACCCACCCCTGTCACCTCCATCCTCCCTACCACCCACCCCTGTCATCTCCATCCTCCCTACCACCCACCCCTGTCACCTCCATCCTCCCTACCACCCTCCCCTGTCACCTCCATCCTCCCTACCACCCCCCCCTGTCACCTCCATCCTCCCTACCACCCACCCCTGTCACCTCCATCCTCCCTACCACCCACCCCTGTCATCTCCATCCTCCCTACCACCCACCCCTGTCACCTCCATCCTCCCTACCACCCACCCCTGTCACCTCCATCCTACCTACCACCTCCATCCTCCCTACCACCCACCCCTGTCACCTCCATCCTCCCTACCACCCACCCCTGTCACCTCCATCCTCCCTACCACCCCCCCTGTCACCTCCATCATCCCTACCACCCACCCCTGTCACCTCCATCCTCCCTACCACCCCCCCTGTCACCTCCATCATCCCTACCACCTCCATCCTCCCTACCACCCACCCCTGTCACCTCCATCCTCCCTACCACCCACCCCTGTCACCTCCATCATCCCTACCACCCACCCCTGTCACCTCCATCCTCCCTACCACCCACCCCTGTCACCTCCATCCTCCCTACCACCCACCCCTGTCACCTCCATCCTCCCTACCACCCACCCCTGTCATCTCCATCCTCCCTACCACCTCCATCCTCCCTACCACCCACCCCTGTCACCTCCATCCTCCCTACCACCCACCCCTGTCACCTCCATCCTCCCTACCACCCTCCCCTGTCACCTCCATCCTCCCTACCACCCACCCCTGTCACCTCCATCCTCCCTACCACCCACCCCTGTCATCTCCATCCTCCCTACCACCCACCCCTGTCACCTCCATCCTCCCTACCACCCACCCCTGTCACCTCCATCCTCCCTACCACCTCCATCCTCCCTACCACCCACCCCTGTCATCTCCATCCTCCCTACCACCCACCCCTGTCACCTCCATCCTCCCTACCACCCACCCCTGTCACCTCCATCCTCCCTACCACCCACCCCTGTCATCTCCATCCTCCCTACCACCCACCCCTGTCATCTCCATCCTCCCTACCACCCACCCCTGTCATCTCCATCCTCCCTGTCACCTCCATCCTCCCTACCACCCACCCCTGTCACCTCCATCCTCCCTACCACCCACCCCTGTCACCTCCCTACCACCCACCACTGTCATCTCCATCCTCCCTACCACCCACCCCTGTCATCTCCATCCTCCCTACCACCCACCCCTGTCATCTCCATCCTCCCTGTCACCTCCATCCTCCCTACCACCCACCCCTGTCATCTCCATCCTCCCTGTCACCTCCATCCTCCCTACCACCCACCCCTGTCACCTCCATCATCCCTACCACCCACCCCTGTCACCTCCATCATCCCTACCACCCACCCCTGTCACCTCCATCCTCCCTACCACCCACCCCTGTCATCTCCATCCTCCCTACCACCCACCCCTGTCACCTCCATCCTCCCTACCACCCTCCCCTGTCACCTCCATCCTCCCTACCACCCCCCCTGTCACCTCCATCCTCCCTACCACCCACCCCTGTCACCTCCATCCTCCCTACCACCCACCCCTGTCATCTCCATCCTCCCTACCACCCACCCCTGTCACCTCCATCCTCCCTACCACCCACCCCTGTCACCTCCATCCTACCTACCACCTCCATCCTCCCTACCACCCACCCCTGTCACCTCCATCCTCCCTACCACCCACCCCTGTCACCTCCATCCTCCCTACCACCCACCCATGTCATCTCCATTCTCCCTACCACCCACCCCTGTCATCTCCATCCTCCCTACCACCTCCATCCTCCCTACCACCCCCCCCTGTCACCTCCATCCTCCCTACCACCCACCCCTGTCACCTCCATCCTCCCTACCACCCACCCCTGTCACCTCCATCATCCCTACCACCCACCCCTGTCACCTCCATCCTCCCTACCACCCACCCCTGTCACCTCCATCCTCCCTACCACCCACCCCTGTCACCTCCATCCTCCCTACCACCCACCCCTGTCATCTCCATCCTCCCTACCACCTCCATCCTCCCTACCACCCACCCCTGTCACCTCCATCCTCCCTACCACCCACCCCTGTCACCTCCATCCTCCCTACCACCCTCCCCTGTCACCTCCATCCTCCCTACCACCCACCCCTGTCACCTCCATCCTCCCTACCACCCACCCCTGTCATCTCCATCCTCCCTACCACCCACCCCTGTCACCTCCATCCTCCCTACCACCCACCCCTGTCACCTCCATCCTCCCTACCACCTCCATCCTCCCTACCACCCACCCCTGTCATCTCCATCCTCCCTACCACCCACCCCTGTCACCTCCATCCTCCCTACCACCCACCCCTGTCACCTCCATCCTCCCTACCACCCACCCCTGTCATCTCCATCCTCCCTACCACCCACCCCTGTCACCTCCATCCTCCCTACCACCCACCCATGTCATCTCCATTCTCCCTACCACCCACCCCTGTCATCTCCATCCTCCCTACCACCTCCATCCTCCCTACCACCCACCCCTGTCACCTCCATCCTCCCTACCACCCACCCCTGTCACCTCCATCCTCCCTACCACCCACCCCTGTCACCTCCATCCTCCCTACCACCCACCCCTGTCACCTCCATCCTCCCTACCACCTCCATCCTCCCTACCACCCACCCCTGTCATCTCCATCCTCCCTACCACCCACCCCTGTCACCTCCATCCTCCCTACCACCCACCCCTGTCACCTCCATCCTCCCTACCACCCACCCCTGTCATCTCCATCCTCCCTACCACCCACCCCTGTCACCTCCATCCTCCCTACCACCCACCCATGTCATCTCCATTCTCCCTACCACCCACCCCTGTCATCTCCATCCTCCCTACCACCTCCATCCTCCCTACCACCCACCCCTGTCACCTCCATCCTCCCTACCACCCACCCCTGTCATCTCCATCCTCCCTACCACCTCCATCCTCCCTACCACCCACCCCTGTCACCTCCATCCTCCCTGTCACCTCCCTACCACCCACCCCTGTCATCTCCATCCTCCCTGTCGCCTCCCTACCACCCACCCCTGTCATCTCCATCCTCCCTGTCACCTCCCTACCACCCACCCCTGTCATCTCCATCCTCCCTGTCACCTCCCTACCACCCACCCCTGTCATCTCCATCCTCCCTGTCACCTCCCTACCACCCTCCCCTGTCATCTCCATCCTCCCTGTCACCTTCCTACCACCCACCCCTGTCATCTCCATCCTCCCTGTCACCTTCCTAACACCCATTCCCGTTTCAATTTCCTGTAATTCTCTCTTTATTGAGTAGACCCTATAATCTGATAACTAGGCGAAGATTATGCGGAGTGGGTGGAGCTTCGGGGAAGTGAGTGTGGTAATTAATTAATAGCTGTGCTGCAAAGTGTCCCTGGAATTTTTTTTCAAATGTTGGCAACTATGCACTGCATCGCTTTAACTGACAATTGCGCGGTCGTGCGACGTGGCTCCCAAACAAAATTGACGTCCTTCTTTCCCACAAATAGAGCTTTCTTTTGGTGGTATTTGATCACCTCTGCGGTTTTTATTACAGGAAACTGTGATCAGTGTCCTGTCACTAGGAAGAACGGGGAAATGCTTGTTTACATTAGCATTTCCCCCGTTCTTCCTCTCTGTGAGACAATCGCGGGACTCCCGGGCGGACATCGAATCTGCGCACCCACAATGCCGCATCTTAACCACTTCCATACCAGGCACTTACGCACCTTCCCGCCCAAGCCAATTTTCAGCTTTCAGCACTGTCGCACTTTGAATGGCAATTGCGCGGTCATGCTACACTGTACCCAAACAAAATTGGCGTCCTTTTTTCCCCACAAATAGAGCTTTCTTTTGGTGGTATTTGATCACCTCTGCAGTTTTTTTTTTTTGCGCAACAACTAAAAAAAAGACTGAAAATTTTGAAAAAAAATTACATTTTTATTTTTTTCTGTTAACTTTTTTGTAAATAAGTAAGTTTTACCTTTCAATTACGGGCACCGATATGGCGGCACTGATGGGCACTGATGAGATGGCACTGATGGACATCGATGAGGTAGTACTGACGGGCACAGATGAGGTGGCACTGATTGGCGGCCCTGGTATGCGGCACTGATGGGCACTCATAGGCGGCACTGATGGGCATACATAGGCGGGACTGATGGGCACACATAGGCGGCACTGATGGGCACTCATGGGCGGCACTGATGGGCACTCATGGGCGGCGCTGGGCACTCATAGGCGGCACAGATAGGCACTCATGGTCGGCACTTATGGATACTTATGGGTGGCACAGATGGGCACTGGGCATGGATGGGCACTGTGGGGTGGCACTGATGGACACTGTGGGGCAGCACTGATTTACCCATGTTGCCAGTCAGTCCCCATTTGTGGGCACTGATTGGCATCTTTTTTATTTTTTAATGCTTTTTTTTTTCAGACTTTTTTTTTTTGTCCTTCCCTGGTGGTCCAGGGTGGGCTTCCCTGGTGGTCCAGTGTGCGATCCAAGGGGGGGGGCTGCGCTGATAAACAATCAGCGCAAACCCCCCCTGTCAGGAGAGCCGCCGATCGGCTCTCCTCTACTCACGTCTATCAGATTGGACACGGCTGATCACGTGGTAAAGACGTCCAGTCAGGATTTCAAAACCACTTCCTGGACGTAAATCGCCTATAGGCCGGGCGGGAAGTGGTTAAAGGCAACGTATATATATACGTTGATCTGCCCAGCCGCGCCATTCTGCCAACGTATATAGTTGTGCAGCGGTCTGCTGTAGAGTTGGTGCCAGGTACGGCAGCATAACTTCAGAGGTCTAATGGAGTCTATGCCTTGATGGATCAGGGCTGTGTTGGCAGAAAAAAAGAGGGGCCTACTCAATATAAGGTGGGTGGTCATGTTATGGTGGGTGGTTATAATGTTAGGCTGATCTGTGAATTCTAATTTCAGTGTATACAGAGCAAGTCTTTTGTCCAAAGCTAGCCAATCAACACCTCTGTGCCACCAAATCCCATATCCTCAATGCTATTTTGCACATGGTTACACACATATTCCATTTATTTGGAAAGATAAATACATTGTGACTGTATCCTTTGTAGGAAACCACATTAGCTGTGCAGACAGAATGGTAAAATGTTTCAAGCCTTCAGAAAAGGGATCTCCATTGTGAAAGCTAAAGAGATAAAAACAAGCAGGCGAAAACAAATCCTCTAATATTTGTCTGCCTTGACAAGCACCTATTTGTATTTTGATGATCAGTGTGTTTGAGACAGCTGCAATGCTCCATCTTGAAAGACACGCATCTATCCTCCCTGCAGCTAGCAACAGACATCAATGCTTCTGAAGAGAGCAGATTTAAGGCTGGGACATGTTTCAGAACCTGCTGAGGAAGTTTCATATCTCTAGGCCGTCGCATTCTACGCTTCTGTAGTTGTCTTTACTGCCTTGTTTGGCCGTCACTACCAGTGACCTCTTCTTACAAGCAATGACATCAAAGTTACATTTTCATGTTAGAACTGTACAGGCTAACAAATTACTGCCCCGGGTATGGTTAAAGTGACATTCCTTATAATTTTTTTTCCGTTTTTTTTAACTAGAATGCAGTTTGTTATTACCCCTTTCGCTAAAAGAGCTGTGTTTAACATAAAATTTTAGGGCCAGATTCACATAGCTGCGCTCTGGCGTAACATAACTCATTTACGTTACGCCGCCGCAAGTTTCCAGCGTAAGTGCTTGATTCACAAAGCACTTGCGTGTAAACTTTCGGCGGCGTAGCGTAAAGCCGTCCGGCGCAAGCCCACCTTATTCAAATGGGGCGTGTACCATTTAAATTAGGCGCGTTCCCGCGCCGAACGTTCTGCGCATGCTCCGTTTAGAAATTTCCCGCTGTGCTTTGTGCGAAATTACGGCGCCCCGATGTGTTTTTTGAACGGCGATGTGCGTAACGTACTTTCGTATTCCCGGACGTCTTACGCAAAAAAAAAAACATTGAAATTCGACGCAGGAACGACAGCCATACTTTAACATGGCTGGTCTAAATCTAAGCCATGAAATAGCAGGCTTAAGATTGCGACGGGACTCTTTCTGTTAAAAAAAAAAAGATTGCGACGGGAAAAACCGAATAGCAATGACGTAAGAGAATGCGACGAACGCGCGTACCTTCGTGGATCGCCGTAAACAGCTAATTTGCATACCCGACGCTGGAAAACGATGCGAACTCCACCCAGCGGCCGCCGGAGAATTACACCTACGTTCCGAAGGCGTACGAAGCTGTACGCCTGTCGGATCTATGCCAAAAGCTGTCGTATCTTGGTTTGAGGATTCCAAATCAAGATACGACGCGGCAAATTTGAAAATACGCCGGCGTATCAGTAGATACGCCGGCGTATTTCTGCTGTGAATCTGGTCCTTAGTACCTGAAGATTAGTTCAAACTCCCAAACATTAGATATTTTCTAATAGCAGAGACCCTGAAGAATAAAATAGTGGTTGTTGCAATTTTTTTTATGTCACTTGATATTTGCAAAATGGTTTATCAAGCACAATATATAAGTAAAAAAATATATTTAGGTACATTTTAGGGCAGAAAAACACAATATATATTAAAAAAATATATATATATAACAGATGAGACTGCATTGAGTAAATAGATACTCAACATTAAGGATGAGCTCCAGCATGTTCACATATTACACGTGCAGAGCCCGCCAGGAAGTCTGCACGGCGCTGCGCTAATCACAGCCAGGGAGACATTTCCCGATCTCTGCAGCCGAGCATCGGGAAATGTCTCCCTGGCTGTGATTAGCACAGCACCGTGCAGACTTCCTGGCGGGCTCTGCACGTGTACTATGCAAACACGCTGGAGCTCATCCTTACTCAACATGTCAAGTTTAAATTTGTGTACGCCCACAGAACGATGACAAACTTAGCTACCATATATTTTTCATAGGCAACACAGGTCATCAATTTAGAGTTACCATGAATAATGGATCATAAATTATTGCTCTCGTTTTGGCGTATGCATCGATATGTAACTTGTATTGAAAGAAACCCTTTTGCATGTTGACATCCCGGATGGGTGAGCATACATTTGTGTGTGCATGCAAATGCTTAAAATGTGTTTTTTTTTGGGGGGGGGGGGGGGGGGTGTTTATGTGCAACTTTATTTTTTTTACTTTCACTAAAAGTTTATTTATATGAAATAGTGAACAAAAAGTCCCCTATGTGATATAATATTTTTTAAAACAGGTTCTCTTTAAAGAGACATTAAGGGTCTTTTAGATTTGTCACCTGCCAATGGAGTGCATGTCACGCTCCAGTTGCTTTTTCCCTGGATGCAAGGGCCAGGGAAAGCATCACTAAAAGCTGGAAATTATTTTCCAGCTTTTAGGTACATACTAGTCAGGGGAAGTCAGAAAACAGATGGTCGTTGGTATACCTCCCCTCCACCTGACGGTGCCCACAGGTAGGATAGCGGAGCCCAGGAAGCAGGATGGGGGAATCGTGACAGGGGGCACACTTTGGGGGCATGGAAAGTGATTACATACAGGTGCGGAATTACTTTCATTAGAAAACTGACAGCAGCTACTGGGACTGTATGGAAAACCCGTTGATACCTTTGGGCTGTGGCAGTAAAAGGGTTAAGAGTGGTCACAACATTTGGCCAATGAAACAGATTAATAGTCACTTTACCAGTACAGTGTTGGATCAAATTGAGAGTCCCGTACTTAACGGTAAACACTGACCATTATGTGGTTACCGGTTGGCTTTATATCTGGTAGTTTATGAAGGAAGGAGGGAGTCCTCCTTCAATGAATTGCAGGGTATAGTTCAGGTTAAATGTGGGTTTTCAGTTGATGGGTCATCAGTTGGTAGTCTGGTTTGATACCACTGACAGCCAGTTCACACCAAAACACAGGGTGGGAAAGGTGCATTCCATGCGCATCTTTGTGATCTGCATGCGGGTGCTAATGAGTTGTTAATGGCATCCCCAAACCCATCTTGTAAACGTAGCACATTTACGGGCATTGCATTTACATGGCACCACAGTACCATGTGGGCTGGTGCAGTGTGTCCTCAAGTTTATTCTTGCACTACTTTTTCTGTGTTCCAATGTGATTTGCAGCCTATACTACTTAGGCCGCGTACAGACGAGCAAACATGTACGATGAAACCGGTCCGCCGGACCGTTTTCACTGTACATGTCTGCCCGGGGATTTCTGTATGATGGCTGTACTCACCATCATACAGAAATCCGCGCGTAAACAATACGCGTGGCGTGGCCGCGCCATCGCCGCGACGATGACGCGGCGACGTGGGCGGCCCTGCCAGTTCAATGCTTCCACGCATGCGTCGAAGTCATTCGACGCATGTGAGGGATGGCGGCCGCTCGGACATGTACGGTAGGTCTGTACAGACGACCGACCATGTCCGACGGGCAGGATTCCAGCGGGCTGTTTTAAAACATGTTCAGAAATATTTGCCCGCTGGAAAAAGGCCCGGAGGGCAAATGTACGCTGGAATCCTGTCCGCTCGGGCCTACACACGACCGAACATGTCTGCTGAAACTGGTCCGCGGACCAGTTTCAGCAGACATGTTCGGCCGTGTGTACGGGGCCTTAGAAGTAATAAGTTCCATACTGTTTCAGTCATGCTATCCTGATACTTCCTCATGTCAATCTCCATAAACATAAACAGTATTGGTTGGGACACTGAGAATCCATATTTATCACAGAGATTAGAGTTCCTGGAGAGCAGTTTTCATAATAGATGCCGCCCAGTAAATAAGGTTCCCTTATTGGTACATGGCAATTCATTATGTGGGTAGTGTCCTTCAAAAGGAAATGTGCACTCCTTACAGATTTAATTATTATATCCGGTGCCACTTCAGCACAATCAAAAATGCCAATCATAAATAATTCTGGTAAGCATTCCATATCAATGTCAATGTCATTGAGGAGTCGAAGCCATATGTAGAATACAAATGAAAAAGCAACCAAGGTCATAAATGTATCCACTTGGCTTGTGGAGCCTCTGTTTACATAACTGGGGTCCACTGATTAGTTATTAATGCAAATGGGCATTAGTAAATCATGCATGCAGGTCTTTGTACAGCAAAGTGAAGTCACATCTTTGCAACGCCAAGTCCATCCTATGACTAAGATGCTAAGACATCTAAGGCCCCGTACACACGACCAGTTTCCTCGGCAGAATTCAGCTTCCGACCGAGTTTCTGGCTGAATTCTGCCGAGGAAACTGGTCGTGTGTACACTTTCGGCCGAGGAAGCCGACGAGGACCTCGGCGAGGAAATAGAGAACATGTTCTCTATTTCCTCGTTGTTCTATGGGAGCTCTCGGCCCGCCGAGGTCCTCGGCGGCTTCAGGGCTGAACTGGCCGAGGAACTCGATGTGTTTGGTACGTCGAGTTCCTCGGCCGTGTGTACGGGGCCTAAGAGGCTAAGATGCTAGGAGGCACTGAGATCCCTTCATTGGTTGCCAGTAAAAGACAGAATCACTTTCAAGGCACTCTGCCTAATACATAAGTGTATTCAAGGCAACGCCCCCTAATACCTATGCGAAAAAATAAAAGCCCATAACCCCAATCGCATTCTGCGATCCACTAATCAAAACCTCCTCCAGATACCCAAGGCCAGATACAAGTCCAAAGGAGATCAAAGATTTGCAGTCCAGGGACCTCGCCTGTGGAATGCACTACCAACCACCATCCGACTGGAGTCGGACCACTTGGCCTTCAGGAGAAAGATTAAAACCCATCTCTTCTGAGGTCAAGGGGTTCCTTATCCATGAAATGGATACAGCGCCCAGAGGCGATTCAGTTCGCATTTGTGTTGCGCTTTACAAGTCTCTCTCTCTCTCTCTCTCTCTCTCTCTCTAAGGAAGACAGCCTGAGACAACAGGTATTGGACTCTCACATTCCTTTGCCCCCCAGCTCCCAACTCACAGCTTCAAAGTCTCCACAGTAGGCACCACCTGTTGAATTTGGCATTCCATATGGGCAGTGACAGGCTGAAGAAAGAAGTATGGATAGACCTTCAGGCAGCAAGCCTGACTACATATTAAAATGCGCCCTCAGGCTTGTAAATGCATTTTCTAAACAGTGACATAGCCAGGGTCACTCAAAAAGAGGATACCTGGGACTACCAGTCACCTCAACCAACAAAGGGCCACAAAGTGTGCTGGAACTGCAACAACTGGGAACAAAAAATAAATTGGCAATGAGGAAGACTGGAATTTCATTTATACATGATGTGCGGGCGGCTGTACACAACTCTTAACTTTCTAAGATGGGAAAAAGAGACAAAGTAAGTAAGCAATGGACACCCCTCTGCCTTACCCCCCAGTAACAGAGGCCATACAACTTAATGGTTAAACTTACAGATGTTTTTTTTCAGCCATAAAAAAATAACAGATACTATAATTTAGATGTTGGGTGGAATGTTTTATGTTTTTATAGGGGTTGTATACATCAGAGCAAAAAGGGAGACAATCGAGGAAGGAGGAGGAACATATGGATTTGGTTCCAAAAGAGGGACAGTCCAAATCAGATACAATTGGTAGCTAATAGTCTATGTTAGCAATAAGCTGCTGCTCAAGGGAAGTCCACCACTGTTCCCCCCCCCCCCCCCCCATGTTTGGGTGCCAACCGAATTCATATGCATGAAAAAATGCAAAAAAATTCAGATGGCTGCACTCAGATAAAACATCCAGCTTTATTGAGACATTAAAATCACCTGAATACAAACCTTAGATATTGTAGGAGCCAGAAAAAGAGGGCAATGCGTTTCACGCTTTTTCAGTGCTTACTCGTGACTTTCAGCCAATGTAAGTTTTGAAGAAATCCATCTCCAGGTAGCATCATTAATCACTCGTCGACCCACCACAGTACATACTGCGGACGGGTAGCTCGTACAGGCACCATAACATACCCGTATGTCGTGGCTTTCTTCCAGGTTCAGGGTAAGCATGCACCCCTGCCCGCTGGCCCTGCTGTGATTGAACACAGTGTGACTTAGTCAGCAGCAGGTCCCGTGCAATGATTTATGGCTGAGACCTGCCGATTGGCTGTGTCCAATCACAGCTCAGAGCCCTGTGTTGACAAAAGACATAGGGCTTTGTACAGTGGAGACAATCTCTGTGTTTCTTCTTCCTGCAAAGAAGAAACTATGTGATCTTTAGTAAAAAGCAGCACTCATTACACACATTACACATTGTTAAGCACACACCTCTTCATTACCCTGAGATGTTAACCCCTTCCAAGCCAGTGTGATTAGTACAGCGACAGCATACAGTATTAGCACTGATCACTGTATTAGTGTCACTGGTGATGTCAGAGTCAGTTAACCAGTTCACACAAAGTGTCAGTTAGTGTCAGATTGCCTGCCAAACTATCACAATCCCACTATAAGTCACTGATAGCTTCCATTACTAGTATAAAAACAATAAATCAATAAAGATTCCAGGATACTGTATACACCATCATTTCTAGACGCTATAACATTTAAGCAAATCCATTATTTTACACTTATTGGGATTTTTCTTATCAAAGACATGTAGCAAAATACATTTTGGCCTACATTTTATAAAGACATTTTTTTTATTATAATTTTTTTTGGATATAATGTGTAGCAGAAAGTAAAAAAAATATTGTTATTTTATTTTTTTTCATTTATGTAATAAAAAATACAGTGGTGATCAAATACCACCAAAAGAATGCTCTAATTGTGTAAAAAAATATGTTATAAATATTTATTATATAATAATTATTCCTTTCAAGTTGTGTACTGAGTTGCATGATCTCACAATTGGCAGTCAAAGTAGCGCATTGCCGAATAGCAAAAAATGAGATGGTCATGAAGGGGGTAAAATCTTTCAGAGCTCAAGTGGTTAAGTATGTCTGCAATTCACCTCTGCAGCTAGGGGTTCGGATCCCGGTCTCGGCTACATGTCAATTGAGTTTGGTGGTCTCAGCCTGGCTCCCGGTGGGTGTGCTATGCAAGGTAAGCCTGCGCTTAGTATGCCCACCCCCCTCCCACAAAAACCACCACACTTACACGCACTCGAAATTGAGTTAACATGCACGCACTTTGACCACGCGGTCTCTAAAAAGAGAGGCGAAGGACTAACGGAGCTGGTTGAGCGGGCTAGATCCTCTCACTCCCTTATAGGGGAGTCCCTCTGCCCTGTTGGGCTTCAAAGCGGAGCAGGTAGGGCGGGCTATGTGAGAGGACCCCCTCACACACCCGCCATTGCCACCCGGGGCATGGAGAAAGGTGGCAGATTGCCTCTGGGGGAGGCCTGCCTACTCCCAACTCCTGCAGTCCGGCTCCTCTCTCGAGTACACGCACAAAAATACACTTAAAAAAAAAAAAAAGTATGTCTGCAAATCAGGGTTTCTGACTTTGCTGGATGCATAATTTGTCTATTACATTGACCCATATGACCTACCATCTTCAAAGGAAGGTCTACAACAGAAACGAACATATTCAGCACGGTCTCAATTTAATAAATAGAGGGTAGACGATTTTCTTTGCGAGTAGGCTGGACGTTTTACAGGTCAAATCCAGTTGAAACCAATTTTTCAGTTTTGGATAGACTCCAATGTGTAGAATAACCTATAGGCTCCAACGCCTCCAATAAGGTCTTTACAAATAAATCTTTTTCCGTTAATATGAATTTCACAATTGTTTGCCTATCAATCAATGTAGCGCACACTTACTTGACTTTGTTGTTGGTGCCAAAATTGGTAAATATGGTCTGCTAACCGATACTGACCACTATATCACTGCAGCACATGTGAGAACATGTGCTTTGCTAGAGCATTGTGAAAAAACGATGGTGTGTAGGCAACGTCGGTTTTGAAAATTGAAGTTTCAAAAACGTCGTTTTTTACTTCACAGAAAACGTCGTTTTTTTCCATCGCATAAAGTGATGGTGTGTATGCGGCATAAGAGACAGAGAACACACAATTTAAAAAAAAAAAAAAACACTCCAATGTTTTTTCTCATTATGTTGCCTTTAAGGGTTAAAGGGTCTGTCCACTTAAAACGCATGCTTCGGTTATGAGTTCACACGCTGTACAAAATCAACCACTGATATCCTATATTGTTCTGGGACTCAAGTGGCAATGTCTCCCTGCTAGATTCCCAGGCTCAGTTCACCCCCGTCTCTTCTGCTAGTTCTATTGCTAATATAAAATTTGATGAAAAACCAAGGATAAATGAAACCTACTGTACGTCTGAAGGCTGTGGGGAGGTAGGTGGAGCAAAGCGCTCTGGTGCAGACATCTCACCCCCGTGGCCCTGAGGCATATAAGCAACAAATTTGTAATTTAACTTGCCAAGCATTAACCCAAAACCAGACACTTTAATATTCATACCTGGCCCAGAGGAACAAAAAAATATATATTTTTATGAGGATTTCCAGTAATAAAATCTGAAGCTACAACAAAAATATCAGAATATACGAGTTCTAGCTGTCGTCGCGATTTGCTAGGGGAAAAATACATCTCTTGTATTGCTGATAGAAATGCAATCATTCTACAAGAGAAAATAAACACCTTTGCTGTGGAGTGTGTAAAGGAAGCCTGCAATCATCTATATGAAAGGAAAGGCTTCGCTGGAAAATTCTGTGTGGCGATATGTTATGTATTGATGCTGCAGGGTAAAAATAACACTTGTACAGCAAGGCATTGGGGGGCCCATGCATTACAGGCTCAGCCAGGAGAAAGCAGCAATATATCCAGTCAATGGCATTTTCCTGCTTTGCTGTGTTCTATATATAGAGCTGCAAACATGATTTAGCTTGAATATTCTATTTTCCTTAGCTCATTGCAACTTACTGAAGTGAAACACCTAGAGTGGCCACTATTCATGATATTATTAAAGAGGCACTCATCCCTCTGTTGACCACAGAACAGAAGTTTGGTTTCTGGCATTGAAAGTCCAGCACTTGTTTTCTTAGCACGGAAACCCCCATAATTTTTTTTGAGCAAGGCTTTTATGGCCAAAAACAAATTAAAGAGGACAAAATTGACAAAAAGTTGATTAACAAAGTCACAGAAGCAATTGTAAACAAAGTAGGGTAGAAGGTGGTGTGGGCAGGGTGGGATAAAAGGGGGTAAGAACAGAACAGGCACAAAAGGTGATACAAACAAAGAATAAAGTTGGGAAGGTGATAGGGCGAAGGGGTAATGAGGAAGTCATTGTAGGGAATTAAGCTAGATGGTGGAGTAGGTTCAAGAGTAATGCTGCGTACACACGCCCGGAATTTCTGACAACAAATGTTCAACGGGAGCTTGCTGTCAGAAATTCCGACCGTATGTAGGCTCCATCGGACATTTTCTGTCTGAATTTCCGACAACAAAAATTTGAGAGCTGGTTCTCAAATTTTCTTTCTTACAACCCTCATCCCAAAAAAGTTGGGACGCTGTGTGAAATCTATAAAAACAGAATGCAATGATTTGCAGATGATATTTCTCCAGATTCTCTGAATCTTTTGATGATATTATGTACTGTAGATGATGATGATATATGTAAATCTATGAATCCAAATGTTACCAGTTCCAGGGACAGCTGTCCACATCCACATCCGAATAATAGTACGTCAAAACAAAACAGAAAAAAAGCCTCTCAAAGGCAAAGAGGCACCAGGACTTTCAGGGATGTAAAGCTGTCACTGAGGCGAGCAAAAACACAATGTTATAATAAAAAAATGCTCTTTATTGTTCAAATGGTTAAAAAACAAACAAACACAATTTAGGTATAAAAACATCTAGTAAGTATACACATGTATATTTGACACAGCGGCTCAGTATTACAACTTTGAAGTTTGCCGTGAAGCGAGTGTTCACTTCCATTGTACATATAATCCAACGAGTTTCGCAGAGTATTTCTGCTTCTTCAGGGAGTTTTTTGATACGCGTCTAAAGAATTATCAGATTTAGAAAAAGGATGTTACAATACACTCTACAATTTTGTAATTTTACACAATACAAGCAAAGGAGGGGCTAGATTTTCTATTTTTAGAGTTTGCAGTCTTCACTGTCTACCCCATCCGGGGTGCAATCTAGTGTTCATCCAATTTAGCCCTGGCTTTGACCGGGGGAAGTGGTTGCTTCATAATCCTCTCTTTGTGTATTGGGAGATTCACATATATACCTTGTTGATAAAGTGTGTGAGCACACTTATTGATGCATGTGTTATAACTCAATGTATTTTGTAAAATTACAAAATTGTGTATTATAACATTGTTTCTTGAAATCTGATAATTCTTTAGACGCATATCAAGAGATTCCCTGAAGAAGCAGAAATACTCGACGAAACACGTTAGAATATATGTACAATATGAAGTGAACACTAGCCTCACGACAAACTTCAAAGTTGTAATACTGAGCCGCTGTGTCAAATATAGTTACCCTATATACTTATACTTACTAGATGTTTTTATACCTACTAGGTGTTTTTTAAGCCATTTGTACAATTAAGATTATTTTTTATTATAACATTGTGTATGTGCTAACCTCAGTGACAGCTCTACTGTACATCCCTGAAAGTGCTAGTGCCTCTTTGCCTTTGAGAAGATTTTTTTTGTTTTGTTTTGATTATACTGTATATGTAAAGTCTTTGCAATTTTATGTTAAGGAACGTTGTTCTGAAATTGTTCAACAATATTTAGATGCAGCTCTTCACAGGTGAACCTCTGCCCACCTTTACTTCTGAGAGACTCTCTATGCTCTTTTTTTAACCCAATTATGTTACTAACCTGTTGCCATTATACCTCCTTAGTTGCAAAATGTTCTTCCAGCTCTTCCTTGTTAGTATCACTTACTTTGCCAGCTTTTTGTTGTCTTGTCCCAACTTTTTTGAGACCTTTTGCTGTCATCAATTTAAAAATATCCTTATTTTTTTCCTTAAAATGGTACATTTTCTCAGTTTCAGAATGTCTCAAAACATTCAATATGTTTTCTATTTTCTATTGTGAAAAACATATCGGTTTATTGGATCTGTAAATCATTGCATTCTGTTTTATGTAGATTTTACACAGCGTAACTTTTTTGAAATTGAGATTGTAATACGCTTTTTGGTATTCCTAAAGTTTGATATGTATCTTAGATTTTTACTTACACAAATTTTAACCTGCAGTTTTCCCTGTTGCTATCAATGTGTAATTTATGGTGCTGAAAATTGAATATGTATTACACTGTGGCTTTTAACAGCATTTTTATGTGTACTACATTGTAGTACTTTATGTTGTTTATGTGTATTATACATTTTGATTTACAAGCAAATATTTTTTTGTAATCATTTGCTATAAATCAGTGTTAAGTACTGCATGTATAGACTTTAATTTATAGGCAATATATATATTTACATGTTGCAATATTTCTAGGAAGAAGTGAGTAAAAGAATACGCTTGGGAACTGTCAGGATTTAGAATGAGAGGCTGAAGCTGAAATTTTTTCAAGACCACTGATTTTAAATATAACCGCATAAACCAAAGGTATTAAAGGGGTGGTTCCCCTAAAAATACATTTTTAACATTGCATTTCCCACATTAATGACAATTAGAATCGGCTGGTTTTATTAAAAAAAAACGTCCGTAAGTACCGTTTGCTGTAGGCGTTCTCACCGCCACTTCCGGGTACGATGGTGGGGCTGGGCGTTCCTAATTGATGGACAGGCATCAGACCGACGCATACATCGCGTCACGAGATGCCGAAAAAAGCCGAACGTCGGTGCGGCTCTATACGGCTCATGCGCACCGACGTTCGGCTTTTTTCGGCATCTCGTGACGCGATGTATGCGTCATCTGGCACTATCTTCTGCTAATACGTGAGCACCACAGCAACCCTTATGTGAAGCTTTGTGGGACATTTATACAGTTGTTAGCCAGGACTTTGAACTTTAGTCATGTACCAGGTGGCCTGGGCCCCCATGTATCATGGAGTCCTAAGCGGCAAGCAAATTAATTTGCAAGGCCTTGCGCATGGTTGAGCACCTAGCACCTGGGGAGTTGCAATGATTATGGAATGGAGAGTTTATGGTCTATGACCTGCTATCCTACACAGAGTTTTTTTTGTATAGACTGTAGTGGGCACCTGGAATGGAACAGATCTTTAATTTCATTTTAGGGGGTACCAGGCGTTTTAATGTAAGGCCCCAGCTGCACAGCATGGCCATGATTTCCAGCTAGGGGTTGCTTACATTTGCAGGCAGTCAGACACCCAGCATTTTTTTAAGGAGGTCAGAAATGACAGGTTGTGTTTTTTAACAGTACAGAGCTTTTTTTAATGACCACATGGCTTATATTGAGGAAGGGCCTTTATCTACAAATGTGGTGTAAATGGTGTATTACTCGATGCATGTGACAGTTTTGATTACTTGCTTTCCTGTCATCAAAGCTACAAGCAATGCTAGTGAGTTTGTCTATTTGGGGTCAATTCACAAAGCTTTATTTCCAGATTCCGGTCGTTATTTTAATGATTTTGCACGTTATTGAAGCTAGTTCAATTCACTGAACGATTTAACACTTTGAAAAATCATCAAATAACGTTTCACTACACGGAACCGATATTTTAAGGTGTGGATCGTTAAATAACGATCCGATCGTTGTTTTAACAAGTCAAATCGTTAAATATGTACAGAAGTGCAATTCACAAAGATTTTTTTTGACATTTATCAATCGTTAAGCAATCGTTACATAGCACCTGCCTCAGGGTGTCGTTATGACATTTCCCTGGCGATATTTCGTTGTTAGAGGAAGCTTTTGGCGATTTTTGTAGTGTAGTGAAGTTTTTAGTAGTTTTGGGCAAGATGGAACCATGCTCTATTTAAACTTAAAATTATGCAGAGGCGAAGAAGAACACATTAGAATGTTGTTCAGATTTATAAACGTGTATTCCGTTCACGTACTATTTTGGATGACTTTTCTGAAACCCAGGTGATGGGTAAATTCCGATTATCATCTCCCATGATTTATTCTCTGTATGAGGAAATACACATGGCTTTAGAAAAACGCACACAGAGAAGTTATGCACATCACATGCTCAATCTCCACGTGTGTCTTGCTTGTGTCTCTCTCTCTCTCTGCTTCTGCTCTTTTCCACATGCAGCTGTCCTCCTCCCCTTCTGCTCCCAGAGTGCATCTCTCCAGCGTTATTTAACGATCGTAGACGTTATTATTACGATTTGGGACGTTAAAATAACTCTTGAGTAGTTAGCATAACGATTGGATAAGGAGTCAGTTGAAAACCATAACGACTATGTTGAATAACGATTATAGCTTTCGTGAATACCATGTTTGCTAGCGTTAAATAAGGGGCGGTAATTTAACAACTGAAGGAAACCAATAACGTTTCTCTTTGTGAATTGACCCCTTTCTCTCCCAGCCGTTTGTCCTGTGTTTTTTCTTTGTGATAATATTCTGTAGTTATTTCAATAGAAATAAAGTGTCAGGAAAGGGACTCTCAGCCTGTTATGTCTGTGCAGATCTTTGACTCTGATTTGACCACTTACACCAATTTCAATTTCCTGTGTGAGATTCTCTGATACTTTATTTCCCGTGAATGTTTCCGGCAGGAGCTCAGATGTCAGATCTTGTCGCTTCTCACAATGCAGAGCTGAATCTCAGATACAAAGTCATTGTTACAATCGGTGCCCTGGATCAGTGTTTCTCAACTCCAGTCCTCGGGGCGCACCAACAGGTCATGTTTTCAGGATTTCCCTCAGATCAAACTGCTGTGGTAATTACTATGGCAGTGAAACTGATAAAATCACCTGTGCACAATAATGGAAAGCCTGAAAACAAGACCTGTTGGTGCGCCCCGAGGACTGGAGTTGAGAAACACTGCCCTGGATGATTTAGCCCGAGAATGGTGCTACAAGCACTAGATCACTTATAGTGTATGTACATGTGGTACCGGACAGGAGCCTTAAAGCTGATGGGGGGTTATTTACTGAAGGCAAATCCACTTTGCACTACACGTGCACTTGGAAGTGCAGTCGCTGTAGATCTGAGGGGGATATGCAAGGAAAATAAAAAACAGCATTTTAGCTTGCACATGATTGGATGATAAAATCAGCAGAGCTTCCCCTCATTTCAGATCTTCCCCTCAGATCTAAAGCGACCTACTTCCAAGTGCACTTGCAGTGCACTTGCAGTGCAAAGTGGATTTGACTTTAGTTAATCAACCACATAGCCCCCTCAACCATTCTTACCTACAGAGGTTGGAAAAAATTATGAGAACAAGTATGGTAAAAGAACAAAATTGCTACCTAATATAGTTGGCCCGCCTTTTCGCCCATCCAAGGTGGCCTGAACTCTCCTGGGAATTGCCAAATATAAGTCTTGGATGGTGGCTAATGGAATCTGATACTACTCTTCATGCAAAAATCCAGGTCACAATCCTGCACTTTGTCCTTTTGTCTCTTTCGGTCAGTTGACCATGTCTACTGCGCTTATGCTTATCAGACAATGTTTTCCCAAAAACTGCATATGCCATCATAACCTTTGATACTGTACCTCACGACACTGCAAATAAATTGGAAACTTAAGTGACAGAGTTACCAGCTAAGTGAGCACCAACAATTTGAAGTTCAGTAAGCTCTGACATGACTCCGTACAGTGGAATCTCGGATTACGAGCATAATCCGTTCCAGGAGAATGCTCTTAATCTAAAGTAGTCGCATATCAAAGTGAGTTTCCCCATTGAAGTCAATGGAAATGGAAATAATTTGTTCCGCATTGACTTTAATGGCATGCAATACCACATGCAGCCAGAGGTGAAGGGGGGGGGGGCGCCGTAAACGAGAGCCTCACCGGAAAGGCCCGAGGACCGCTCGGCTGACCTCGGCAAACCTCGGAAAGGCTTGTGTCTTTCCGAACGGCGCCGATCGACTGATATCAGCCCCATTCAGCGCCCCCCACCTCAGGCCAAACTCAGTACTGCACACTGCTTTGTCCTGAATCCTACTAGTTTTGTGAGAAAACACTCGCAATACAGCGCTTGTATTACGAAACACTTGTTAACCACGTTACTCACAAAGTGAGGCTTCCTACCTGTTAGCTAGCTAGCGGAAACAAAATAATGTTACATCTCTTCCACTTTCAGTGCAAAACATGTAGTCACTTTCACACCTGCAAATCATGCTGGGTTTCCATATTTTTGTCCGACCCCTGTATGTGTTTCAGCTGTTTAGCTGATTAGCTGAAGATTGGCTGAAGATGTCCTTTAACATCTTCAGCCAATCAGCTAAACAGTTGAAACACACAGGTAAGACTCGTTATAGGGCCTGTGTCAACAGGCTTCAGCTTTGTGTTGATGGGGAAAATGCAGATTGCTTTCAGGTGCCGTCTGCTTTCATTTGAAATTCGTTTTAGATGCTTCTGAGATAATTTGATCTGAATTTGACCTCCTTCTGACTTGCATATGAACTCCTTCTAAGATACATCAATCATCGGCCAACTTTAAGCTGCTTTTGCATCTCTATTGACTTATACAATGAATAAATATGGAGCGGCGCTTACCTTATTTGACCTGATGTATCTAAAACTTTGGCTAGGCAAAAATAATATTGCAAAATATAAAATGAAAGTTCCTATAAATCAATAAACCCATTATGTATCTACACAACTTATACTGTGAAAATACTCTATTCCCCAACACAAATCCACCCAGGGATGGACTGGCCATTGGGAGTACAGGGAGTTTCCGGTGGGCCGGCGGCTTAGTGGGCTGGCTTCAGTGACAGCGGACTGCCGCCCCCCTCTGCTCCTCTCTCTCCCTACCCCGCAGCGCTCACCTGGGGGGAACAAAGAAGCAGGGAGGACCAGAGGAGCATGGGGGACGACAGAGGAGCATGGGGGACGACAGAGGAGCATGGGGGACGACAGAGGAGCATGGGGGGAGGGGACAGACAGCTGACTCACCAGCTATGGCCTGCGAGTTTCTCACTTCTGCCTAATCTTGTCCCGTAAGGGGGGCACCAAATTGATTCTTTCCCCCGGGGTGAAATAATGTCTAGCTTCCCCACTGGTACTGCCTATAAGAGTACAAGTACCAGCCGTTCTACTCGAATAAAGTAGAACGGCTAGTGGCTAGTGAAGGGGGAGAGGGGGCTTGGGTGGCCGGGGGGTGCAGGAGTTGTCCGGCCATCATGGGAGAGACCTGTCAAAGTGGGCCAGTCTGGATGAAGTCCAGGGCCAAATTTCTGTCCCAGTCAAGCCCTGAATACACCATAGAGTTATCATCAAACACTCCAAACAGTCCACTCAGATATTGTTCCTATGTGTTTGAGTGGATTGCTTGGAGTGTTTGATGATCAATCTATGGTGGATTTGTGTTGGGGAATAGAGTATTTTCACAGTATAAGTTGTGTGGATAAGTTATCAGTTTAATGATTTATATTAAAGTGTTACTAAAGGCAGAATTGTTTTTTATTAAAATAACAAACATGTTATACTCACCTGCTAAATGGCCCCAATCCCCCTCTTCTTGGGTCCCCAGTGGTGATCTTGACTCCTCCTCTTCTTTTTCCATCCCCATAGCAAGCCGTTTGCTATGGGGACACGCTGTGCATGCTCGCTCCCGACCTGTGTGTCTATGGAGCCACACCCCATAGACTTCCATAGTGGGACTTAGGCCCACCCCCACTTCCTCTTCACTGCATTTGATTGACAGCAGCAAGAACCAATGGCTCCTGCTGCTGCTTGATTGATGCATGAAGAAGAAGTAAGGGGAGAATAGATGCAGCCGTGCACAATGCTGATCTCTTCCCCCTTATCTTCCTCTTCACACAGTAAAGGGGGCACAGGGAAACTGAAAATTAATTTTACCCTAATGCAAACAATGCATTAGGGCAAAAAAACATTTTTAGATTTGGTAACACTTTAACTGAAAAGTTATTTTGTGTATTATTATAGTCACAGATTTAGTCTAAGGCCCTGTACACACGAGAGGATCGATCCGCTGGAATTGATCCGCGGACCGGCTCCAGCGGATAGATCCCCTGGTGTGTACGATCCAGCGGATCTGTTTCCGCGGATTTTTGTCCCCGGGGATGGATTTCCAGCGGATCAAAATTTCTTGACATGCTAAGAAATTGATCCGCTGGAATCCATTCCAACAGATTGATCCGCTGGTCTGTAGAGACTCACCGGATCAATCCGTCCGAATCCATCCCCCGCATGCGTCGTAATGATTCGACGCATGCGTGGAATTCCTTATATGACAGCGTCGCGCACATCGCCGCGTCATCATCGTGGCGACGGCATGACACGTCACCGCGGACGGAATTCCGCGGGGATTTTGATCTCATGGTTAGTACAACCATGAGATCAAAATCCGCCAGAGGATTTATCCGCGGAAACGGTCCCCCGGACCGTTTCCGCGGATAAATCCTCTCGTGTGTACCCGGCCTTAAGGAAGTGCAACAGGGTCCATAAGTCCTTTTGGACACGTGGCAATATTATTTGCATTGACTTGTATAGGTGAGAGAAGCATTTCTGACGTGAAAAAAGCTAGTTGACACAGGTCCTTAGCCATAAAAAAATGCTACAGTGTATATGTAAAGTAGTTCTTGCAGTGATCCATACGCCCTACTGCTCTATATGGCTACAAAGTAAAATAAGGTTTAAAAGGTTGCTAAGGACTTGCAGCTCTGTCACTGTCCTAAAGTTTAAAATATTAGTGTACATTTACCATAGGTGAATCCCACCCACAGTCCTGTTTAGGGGATATTTTCTTCAGATGCAGCCAGTGATGTCATCAATGCATGCGCTCTGAAGGAACGGCATAACCGTATCTGAGCCGTTCTCTTAGGCCCTGTACACACGACCGGTTCATCCGATGAGAATGGTCCGACGGACCGTTTTCATCGGTCCACCGCTGAAGTGGCCTGATGGTCTGATGTGTGTACACACCATCGTTCCAAAAACCGATCGTGTCAGAACGCGGTGACGTAAAACACACGACGTGCTGAAAAAACGAAGTTCAATGCTTCCAAGCATGCGTCGACTTGATTCTGATTCAGCTCCCAATTGAATGACAATTGCGCGGTCATGCTACACTGTATCCAAAATGATGGGCACTGATGAGGCGGCACTGATAGGTACTGATAGGCGGCACTGATAGGCACTGATAGGCGGCGCTGGTAGGCGGCACTGATGAGCACTTATAGGCTGCACTGATGGGCACTCATAGGCGGCACTGGGCACTCATAGGCGGCACTGGCGGGCACTCATAGGAGGCACTTATGGGCACTGATGGGCGGCACTTATGGGTGGCACTGATGGGTACTTATGGGTGGCAGAATGGATTGTGAAATGAGAAGTGGCACTGATTGACACTGAGGGGTAGCATTGATGGACACTGAGGGGTGGCACTGATGGCATTGCTGGGCATCACTTTTGTATTCCATATTGTGCCAGTCAGTGCCCATGTTGCCAGTCATTGCCCATTTGTGGGCAATGATTGGCATCTATTGTTCTCTTTTTTGTTCTTGTTTTTATATTGTTGCCCCCTTCCCTGGTGGTCCAGTGTGGGCTTCGGAGGGGGGGCTGCTCCTGACGGCTCGGCGGCTCTCCTGACAGGGGGGCTGTCAGGAGAGCCGCCGATCGGCTCTCCTCTACTCGCATCTATCAGACGCGAGTGAGGAAAAGCCGATCACCGGCTCTTCCTGTTTACATCGTGATCAGCCGTGATTGGAGCCTCTGGCGGAGGCTCGTTACAGAGATCAGAGATGCAGGGTGTCAGACTGGCATCAGTCACCCCCCTCCACACACAGTTAGAACACACCCAGGATACACATTTAACCCCTTCCTCGCCCCCTAGTGTTAACCCCTTCCCTGCCAGTCACATTTATACGGTAATCGCTGTATATCGCTGTATAAATGTGAATGATCCCAAAAATGTGTCAAAAGTGTCCGATGTGTCCACCGCAATATCGCAGTCCTGACAAAATTTGCAGATCGCCGTATTACTAGTAAAAAAAAAACAATAAAAAAAATGTCAGAATTCTATCCCCTATTTTGTAGTCACTATAACTTTTGCGCAAACCAATCACTTTACGCTTATTGCGATTTTTTTTTTTACCAAAAGATATGTAGAATACGTATCGGCCTAAACTGAAAAAAAAAATAGTTTTTTTAAAAAAAAAAAATGGGATATTTATTATAGCAAAAGTAACAAATATTGTGTTTTTTTTTTTCAAAATTGTCGCTCTTTTTTTGTTTATAGCGCAAAAAATAAAAACCGCAGAGGTGATTAACCACTTCCCGACCCCCGCATGTACATATACGTCCACAATATGGCACGTACAGGCACATGGGCGTACACGTACGTCCTCGCCTATTAGCGGGTGGGGGGTCCGATCGGGACCCCCCCCGCTACATGCGGGGGTCGGGTCCGCTCGGGGAGCGATCCGGGACCACGGCGCGGCTATTTGTTTATAGCCGCTCCGTCGCGATCGATCCCCGGAGCTGAAGAACGAGGAGAGCCGTGTGTAAACACGGCTTCCCCGTCCTTCACTATGGCGGCGCATCGATCGCGTCATTCCCTTTATAGGGAAGACACGATCGATGACGTCATTCCTACAGCCACACCCCCAAACAGTTGTAAACACATACTAGGTGCACCCTAACTCCTACAGCGCCACCTGTGGTTAACTCCCAAACTGCAACTGTCATTTTCACAATAAAGAATGCAATTTAAATGCATTTTTTGCTGTGAAAATGACAATGGTCCCAAAAATGTGTCAAAATTGTCCGAAGTGTCCGCCATAATGTCGCAGTCACGAAAAAAATTGCTGATCGCCGCCATTAGTAGTAAAAAAAATAAAAAAAATAAAAATGCAATAAAACTATCCCCTATTTTGTAAACACTATAAATTTTGCGCAAACCAATCGATAAACGCTTATTGCGATTTTTTTTACTAAAAATAGGTAGAAGAATACGTATCGGCCTAAACTGAGGAAAAAAAATGTTTTTATATATGTTTTTGGGGGATATTTATTACAGCAAAAAGTAAAAAATATTGCTTTTTTTTCAAAATTGTCGCTCTATTTTTGTTTATAGCGCAAAAACTAAAAACCGCAGATGTGATCAAATACCACCAAAAGAAAGCTCTATTTGTGGGGAAAAAAGGACGCCAATTTTGTTTGGGAGCCACGTCGCACGACCGCGCAATTGTCTGTTAAAGCGACGCAGTCCCGAACTGTAAAAACACCTTGGGTCTTTAGGCTGCATATTGGTCCGGGGCTTAAGTGGTTAAATACCACCAAAAGAAAGCTCTATTTGTGGGGAAAAAAAAACCGTAAATTTTGTTTGGGAGCTACGTCGCACGACCGCGCAATTTTAATTTAAAGCGTCGCAGTGCTGAAAGCTGAAATTTCGCAAGTGGTTAATTTAGCATCTAAAACATTGTGCTTACCTTATCATTTATATAACCTATTGTTTCCACACTGAGGGCTTGATTTACTAAAGGCAACTAGACTGTGCACTTTGCAAAGTGCAGTTTCCCTCTGCAAGTGCAGTTGCTCCAGAGCTTATAAAATGAGGTAACTTTGTAAAGAGTACCCAATCACATGCAAGGAAAAAAAACAGCATTTTTGCTTGCACGTGATTGGATGATGGAAGTCAGCAGAACTTCTCATTTACTAAGCTTTGGAACAACTGCCTATGATTATCAGCTCCATCTAGTGGCCATAATGCAATATGTTTTCTCATTCTGGTATTTCAGAAAACTTTACAGCCTTTTGGCTACTGGGTGGAGCTGAGGATATAGGAATTAATCTATTAGACTAGAGAAATTACAGACAAAATGAGTTATACATATACAAATGTGTGTGTCATTTGCCCAACAAATGTTTTATGAACAGACCTCTTAAGCCAGGGGTGTTCAAACTATTTTTCAAAGAGGGCCAGATTTCATGAAGTGAACATGCGTGAGGGCCCACCATTTTACCTGACTTTCTTTGAACCATTAAAATGAAATGCAAATTAAATATTTTATGCAAAGTTTATTGCAAACAGCATACTTTTCATTTTTTAACATGATGAGCTTGGGTGTTTTATGTACTTTTTTTAAAATAATATTATTTCCTTCTGCAGCCAGCCATTGCCTCTCACTAAAGATGAGCTTGGGTGTTTTATATACTTTTTTGTATATTTGCAGCAAAGTCTCCCTCAGCCCTTTAGCCCTCTCACTGACTGGAAGGAAGGTCGGTCGTCATCACAAGTAGATGTGCCCGAGCCCGCAAGGAAGATGACAGTGCGCAGCACCACTGCCAATCACAGACACGGTGACATTTTCCCCAATCTCTGCCTCTGCGTGCCGAGTGCCGCTTTCATTGTTAGGATGAGCGGGGCGTGTAGTTGGGCGTGTATTTACATATACATTCTAATGTGGCCCCCCAAGTAGATCCGCGTGTTGTTTTTATTTTTTGGACACGTCTTCAGCATGACAAATACTGAGCGCCGCTCTCATTGTTAGGATGTGTAGTGGGACGTGTAGCTGGGCGTGTTCACAAGTCTATTTGCCAGAGCCGCTATGAAGCTGACAGCACGTAGGAGCCAGTCACAGGCACTGTGACATTTCCAGATATCTGTATCTGCGGACTGCAGATGCAGAGATCGGGAAAATGTCACAGTGCCTGTGATTGGCTCGGCACACTGTCAGCTTCATAGCGGCTCTGGCAAATAGACTTGTGAACACGCCCAGCTACACGTCCCACTACACATCCTAACAATGAGAGCGGCGCTCAGGATTTGTCATGCTGAAGATGTATCCAATAAAATAAATAAAAATAACACGCGGTTATACCTGGGGGCCACATTAGAATGTATGTGTAAATCCCAAGTGGGGGCCACATCAAACCAGAACGCGGGCCTCAAATGGCCCACGGGCCGGACTTTGGACATGCCTGCCTTAAGCCCTGTACACTTAATCGGTTTGTCCGATGAAAACAGACCGATGGACTGTATTCATCGGACAAACCGATCGTGTGTGGGCCCCATCGGTTTGTTGTCCATTGGTGAAAAAAAATAGAACATGTTTTAAATGTTTCCTTTGGTTAAAAAAAACGATAGAAAAATCCGATCGTCTGTATGGAACTCCATCGGTCAAAAATCCATGCATGCTTAGAATCAAGTCGACGCATGCTTGGAAGCATTGGGCCTGATCCACAAAAGGGATACGCCGGCGTATCTACTGATACACATTGTCGTATCCCTGTTTCTATCTATGGAACTGATCCACAGAATCAGTTTCACATAGATAGGCAGAAGATCCGACATGTGTAAGGGACTTACACTGTCGGATCTTAGGATGCAGTACCACATCCGCCGCTGGGGGCATTTCTCGTCGAAATCCAGTGTCGGGTATGCAAATTAGCACTTACGGAGATCCACAAAGCTTTTACGCTTCGTTTTTTCTCCGTAAGTATTAGTTTGCCGTCGCAAAATTAGGGCTGCTTTTACAAGGTGTAAACTGTTTACACCTTGTAAAAGTATACCCTTCGATCCCGCGTCGCTGTCATTTTTTTTTTTAAAACCCTTTTTTTTCCCGCCGCAACGCTTTTTTTTTTTTACGCCCGTCGCGATTCTCAAAACCCGGCACAACGTAAAACCGTGCACAGCACGTCGGGAAAATAACGTCGGGAGCATGCGCAGTACGTCCGGCGCTGGAGCGCGCCTAATTTAAATGGGACTCGCCCCATTAGATTGGGAACGCCTTGCGCCGGACAGATTTAAGTTGCACCGCTCAAAATTTCTAGGTAAGTGCTTTGTGGATCGGGCACTTAGGTAGAGATTTTGCGGCGGTGTAACGTAAACGGGAAAAATTAAGTTACGCCGGGTTTTTGTGGATCAGGCCCATTGAACTTAATTTTTTTTCAGCTCGTCGTTGTGTTGTACATCACCGCGTTTGGACACGATCAGATTTTTGACTGATGGTGTGTAGGCAAGACTGATGAAAGTCAGCTTCATCGGATATCCGACGAAAAAATCCATCCGATTCGATTCCATCAGATAACTGATCGTGTGTTCAGGGCTTTAGAGTCAAATTCATCTGTTCTGACAGTATAATGGCTCCTTCTACTGTTTGCACTGCCAGAAGTGTCACATTTTATATTCTGGTATAGAGTAGGTTGAATGCTACCAGAGATTGAGGAATGTTTAAAAGAATGAAGCCTCGTACACACGACCGAGGAACTCGACGGGCGAAACACATCGTTTTCCTCGTCGAGTTCCTTGTTAGGCTGTCAAGGAACTCAACAAGGCAAGTTTCTCCATTCCCGTCGAGGAAATAGAGAACTTGCTCTCTTTTTGGCTCGTCGAGTTTCTCGACAGTTTCCTCGACGAAAATGTACACGCGACCGGTTTCCTCGGCAAAAAAATATCTCCCAGCAAGTTTCTTGCTGGTTTTTGCAGAGAAACTCGGTCGTGTGTACGAGGCCTTAGGATACTGCTAGGAGGAGGATCACCCTAAATAATTGTAGGCTGAAGAAATTGCAGTCTTGAAATAAACTGTAGGAGAAAACAGCTTTAGATGAAGAACGCTGTCACATGCAGACATATAATAGACCTGAAAGTTATTGACAAAATATATCATTTCAGCATCATGAATTTACAATAAAAATAATCAGATAGGTAAATTAAAGGGGTGGTTCACCCTAAAAACTACTTTTTCTTATTCCACTGCCCCCCCACATTACAATACGATTAAGGCTCTTATTATTTTTTTCATGCTGTACATACCTTAGTACAGCATATTCACCCGTGCATCCGGGTTGCGAGTCCCGCGGGAGTGGGCGTTCCTCACATGCTGGTGATTGACGTTTTGCCCAAAAACGAGCTCCCCCGTCGCGTAAGCCGCGTCACGGTTGGCGAAAGGAGCCAAACGGCGAGTCGGCGCTATACTGCGCATGCGCACCGCCGTTCGGCTCCTTTCGCCAATCATGACGCGGCTTACGCGACGGGGGGGAGCTCATTTTTGGGCAAAACGTCAATCACACACGTTAGGAACGCCCACTCCCGCGGGACTCGCAACCCGGATGCACGGGTGAATATGCTGTACTAAGGTATGTACAGCATGAAAAAAATAATAAGAGCCTTAATCGTATTGTAATGTGGGGGGGCAGTGGAATAAGAAAAAGTAGTTTTTAGGGTGAACCACCCCTTTAAGCATGTTCACATTTACTAACACTATGACTTTGCCTTGACAGTGTCCAATTAAAAAAAAAAAAAAGCTTAGTCTTCTACAAAGTCTCCTATGTGATTTCACTGTCTAAAAATAACTTAGATTTCTAAAAATACTTTCACTGGCACTGATATCACTTCACAGAAAATGACATTTCTTTGGCATGAAGTCATAGGACCTGAAGGTGAGATCCTGTAACAGTATCATCGGTAATGGTTCTCGGCAGATATGTATTTACAGTGCTGTAGATTGATCTAATGAGTTTGTATTACAGAATTCCATCCATCCTGAAGAAAGGCTGTAACAGTAGAATTATTTACAAGACAAATGGTCATGAATAAAATAGAGAAGCTCAATGATTAAATCTTTTAATTACAGCTGCTGTGATCGTTAGCAATTTTGAAAATGACTATTTTGCCTTTGTGTTCCTGCCCTAGATTGATATTTAGTCTAAAAAGTCAGGTCATTTTTTAAAGGCGATGGATCCAGTTAATCCACAGATAATTTATCAAATGTTTCTATGGATTTTCACATTCATGTGTAAAGATATACTTACATTCTTGCAGATTTGAAAAAGAGGAAGGCTCATTTATTAATAACTCATTTTGCAGGACGGTTTTGATAATTTGTATGATCTCCCACACCTGCCACATTTTATAAACATGTTTAGTGTCATTGTCTAGCTGTACCTGCTTGTGATTAGTGGGCGCCTTGTTATTTCATTCATTTTGTCAGATTCCTCCATGACTTTAACCACTTCCTATCCGGCCATCGACAATTGACAGCCACAAGGTGGCTCTACAATGCCGGGAGGCGGTCAATATACAGCCTCTGGCCTCCTGCCGCTGGGGGGCGCGCGCGTGCCCGCCACGTCACTCAGGTGCCGATGCGCGTGCCTGGTGGCTGCGATGTCTGCCAGGCACACGCAATCGGCAGTCACAGAGCCAGGGACGTGGATCTCTGTGTGTAAACACAGAGATCCACGTCCTGTCAGGTAGAGGAGACCGATGGTGTGTCCCTTAGGGACACCGATCGGTCCCCTCCCCCAGTCAGTCCCCTCCCCCCACAGTAAGAATCACCTAGCAGGGAACACATTTAACCCCTTGATCACCCCCTAGTGTTAACCCCTTCCCTGCCAGTCACATTTATACAGTAATCAGTGCATATTTATAGCACTGTTCGTTGTATAAATGTGAATGGTCCCAAAAATTTGTCAAAAGTGTCCGATGCGTCCGCTGTAATATCGCAGTCCTGACAAAAATCGCAGATCGCCACCATTACTAGTAAAACAAAATTTTATAAAAAAAATGTCATAATTATATCCTCTATTTTGTAGGCGCTCTAACGTTTGCGCAAACCAATCACTATACGCTTATTGCGATTCTTTTACCAAAAATATGTAGAAGAATACGTATCGGCCTAAACTGAGGAAATTTTTTTTTTTTTTAAAAATGGGATATTTATTATAGCAAAAAGTTAAAAATATTGTGTTTTTTTCGAAATTGTCTGTCTTTTTTTGTTTATAGCGCAAAAAAATAAAAATCGCAGAGATAATCAAATACCACCAAAAGAAAGCTCTATTTGTGGGAAAAAAAGGACATCAATTTTGTTTGGGAGCCACGTCGCACGACTGCGCCATTGTCATTCAAAGCGTGACAGTGCTGAAAGCTGAAATTTCGCCTGGGCAGGAAGGGGGTATATGTGCCCAGTAAGCAAGTGGTTAAAGGAAGCCTTTAGGCTGGATTCACACCTATGCATTTTTTGTGCTTTTTGCATTTTGCAGATTTGCACTACAGAACTTGTTTCATAGGAAACCATGTTAAATGGACTGTAGTGCAAATCTGCAAAATGCAAAAAGCACTAAAACTGCATAGGTGTGAATCCAGCCTTACTGATAGAAATATGAAGGCTTCCATTGATGACCTCTTAATATGAAAACACTAACTTCCTAAAAAATGAAGTCTTCAAAAGACTCACCTTGTCTCTTAGGCTAGGTTCACACCTACGCAGTTTGCAGATTGCAGATTACAGTCCATTTAACATTAGTTCCTATGGATCCTTTTCAGATCTATGCAATTTCCACTGGTGCGTTTTTTTTAATGTTGCAGGGACTTCTTTTACATGCAGCACAGATTTTTTTTTGGCTCCATAGACTTTAATGGAATCACATGTACATACGAAACATGTACATATGTTTTTGGTGCATTTTCCTACATGACAACGGACACCTCCTTCTAGCAACATTAAAGCACCCCACAAATGCAAAATGCATTAAAAACATTAAAAAAAAACATGCATGAAAAACACAAAATGCACTGGAAAACGGGCCTCAAAAATGCATCAACCACACATGCATGGATGTGAACTTAGCCTTAGAAAATACTGTGGGGTGTTTTCTTTCTAAAATGCAGTTATTTTGTGGTTGTCTTCACTGTTTTGGTGCTCCAGGACCTCCAAAAATGTGATAGGCGGCCATGAAATTAAATGTGTAATTTATGCCCCTAAAACATCCTTGGATTTGGGGCCTCTGTATGTGGCTGGGCTGTGAAAAACTCTCACATGTGTTGGTACAATGGCTTAGATACTTGTTGAGTCAGCAATGTGGACTAAACATGCACTTAAAATGTATGTAATCTTAAAAAAATATAGTAGCTTACCCTTCAATCAATCACCACAGTGCTCTAAGGCCCCATACACACGGGAGGATTTATCCGCGGATACGGTCCAGCGGACCGTTTCTGCGGATAAATCCTCTCGAGGATTTCAGCAGATTTTAATGCGATGGAGTGTACTCACCATCGCATTGAAATCCGCGCCGAAATCCTCTGGCGATGACGTGTCGCGCCGTCGCCGCGATTATGACGCGGCGACGTGCGCGACGCTGTCATATAAGGAACTCCACGCATGCGTCGAATCATTACGACGCATGCGGGGGATCCCTTCGGACGGATGGATCCGGTGAGTCTGTACAGACCAGCGGATCCATCCGTTGGGATGGACTCCAGCAGATGGATATGTTCTGCATATCAGCAAATATTCGATCTGCTGGAATCCATCCCAGGGGAGATATATCCGTGGAAAAAGATCCGCTGGCGTGTACACACCATAGGATCTATCCGCTGAAACCCATTTGCTGGGATTTATCTGCGGATGGATTCTATGGTGTGTACGGTTCCTCAGGCTGCAATCACATAAGCCACCAGGAGTGGATAGTTTGCTGCAGTAAGAGGAAACCAAATTCCACCTCTAAATGCAGCTGCGTTCTGTGCAAGGCCATATACAAACTGTCTGATTAGCTGTGACCCGTTTGTGTGTGGCCAATACCTTCACAGAAACACCACTCTCCTGGATGCACACTGTCAATCGGTCAGACTCTTTTCGCATTTCACCATTTGGTTGAGCAGTTACATGTGAACATCGGTAGTGCCATCCATTGCCATGTACAGAGTACAACAAATCTGACTGCTGCTAATGTTCAAAAACAATGAAGAGTTCAAAACAGCCCTAATGGCACATTTCTGGTAGAAGTTCTTTTAAGAACTACCTGTGCCTAATTCAGGCAACCATTCGTGCTAGTTTTGTTGGCATTACCGATATGTATTCTTACTAATTCCACTTTAGGAATTTGTCACTATGTTGGCAAAAAATGGTTGAAGAATGACCCCAAGTTCTTATATTAGGAAAGTGGCAGTAACAAAGACCAACTGGCACAGAAAGTTAAACCAGTACTCAGAGTGCGCAGGACCTGTGCTGGGAAGCTGTCATATATGTGTAGGGCACCCTCCGCGGACCAGTTTCCGCGGACATGTCCGACCGTGTGTAGGGCCTAGCGGACATTTTTCTGGCCTAGCGGACAGGTTTCCAGCGGACAAAAGTTTCTTAGCATGCTAAGAAACTTGTCCGGAGGAAACCTGTCCGTCGGACATGTCCGCTGGTTAGTACGTCTAACCAGCGGACCGGAATCCCACGCATGCGTCGAATTGATTTGACGCATGCGTGGAAGCATTATACTTCCGTGTTAGAGAACGTCGGTGTCGTATACGTCACGCGTTCTCTGTCCGCGGGGATTTTGGTCTGATGGTGTGTACACACATCAGACCAAAACCTCCTAGCAGACATGTCCGATGAAAACGGTCCGCGGACCGTTTTCATCGGACATGTCTGGTCGTGTGTACAAGGCCTAAGGAGCTACTGATTTGATTAGCCCTCTAAAACGTATTTCCTTCATTCAGACAGTGGGCCTCCACCTGTACCACTCTGACACACAACATCTGTTGAATGAACCACAGAGCAAGCATAGTTTGTATTGGTAGTGAACTGTTTAAATAAAATAGTGTAATTTCCTACACAGGGTACTTCTAAACCACAGTTGGCTTCAAGAGACAACCCTTTTAAGTAACCGGCCCAGATTTTACCAATCAACTTAAATTTTAACAGATTTTCCTACAGTAACCTAAGAGCAGCAGAAAACAGACACTATAAACCCTGGGAAGCTATGCTGCCTTATGCCCTGGGTTGAATCTGCTAGACCCAAGTCTACCTGCAGCACTTAAGTGTAAAAATGGTTAAAGTTAATGGAAATGCTATAAAGCACGGAGAAATATCCTTCAACTGATATAAAGGAAAAACATTACAGTTTCTGCTGGCTTGGTTTGGGCCCATATGATGGTGCACTAGTTATGATGCCAAGTGGCTTCCTGATACCATCAGTTTATGGAGGTGGTGGTTTAATGAAGGGTTCTGGTAGAAGGAACTTGAACAATTTTTAACAGTAATGAAAAGATCAGTGACAAGTGCAAAGAGGAGTTGGGTGGATCTGAGTTAGTAGGGTAATCCAGGACATGTAACATGATACTTCTCAGTAGGTATGAGCCGAACACCCCCCTGTTCGGTTCGCACCAGAACCTGCGAACACACCAAAGGTTCGTGTGAACTTTAGAACCCTATTAAAGTCTACGGGACTCGAACATTTGAAATCTAATGTGCTAATTTTAAAGGCTAATATGCAAGTTATTGTCCTAAAAAGTGTTTGGGGACCTGGGTCCTGCCCCAGGGGACATGTATCAATGCAAAAAAAGTGTTAAAAAACTAACGTTTTTTTCGGGAGCAGTGAATTTAATAAGGCTTAAAGTGATACAATAAAAGTGAAATATTCCTTTAAATTTCGTACCTACGGGGGGTGTAAAATATGCCTGTGAAATAGTGCATGTTTCCCCATACTTAGAACTGTCTCTGCACAAAGTGTCATTTCAGAGAGAATTCATTCATTAAAAAAAAAAAAGCATGGGGGTCCCCCCAAATTTAATTACCAGGCCCTTCAAGTCTGGTATGGATATTAAGGGGAACCCCACCGTCAATTTAAAAAAAAATGACGTGGGGTTCCCCTCAAATATCCATTCCAGACCCTTCAGGTCTGGTGTGGATTATAAGGGGCACTCCACCCCAAATTAAAAAAAAAATGTCATGGAGTTCCCCCAAAAATCCAAACCAGACCCCTTATCCGAGCATGCAACCTGGCCGGCCGCAGAAAAGAGGGGGGACGAGAGAGTGCCCCCCCTCCTGAACCGTACCAGGCCACATGCCCACAACATGGGGAGGATGTCCCCATGTTGATGGGGACAAGGGCCTCATCCCCACAACCCTGGCCGGTGGTTGTGGGGGTCTGCGGGCAGGGAGGTTATCAGAATCTGGAAGACCCCTTTAACAAAGGGGACCCCCAGATCCTGCCCCCCCTATGTGAATTGGTTATGGGGTACCCCTACCATTTCACGAAGGAAGTGTAAATAATTGTAAAAAAACACACACACACCGTGGAAAAAAGTCATTTATTAAAAAGAAAAAAAAAAATCCAGCGGTGGTAATCCACTCTCGATCCCCGCTCCAACGTTGTCGGTATCCATCGACGGGTGATCTCCTCTCCGGTCCAGCGATGAGAAGATCCATCCAGGTCCGGGATCCAGAGCGCAGCATCGCCAGCCACCTGTCTCCACCGGAGACAGCCCGGCAAATTAAGCGGCTGGAGCTAGTGACATTTCTTATATAGGTGAGGCGGGGCCACCTGTCACGTGACCCTGTCCCCTCTGATGCAAGGGGGAAGCCTGGGCTTCCCCAGTGACGTAGCAGAGGGTGCATCAGAGGGGGACGGTGGTCACGTGACAGGTGGCCCCGCCTCAGCTATATAAGAACTGTCACTAGCTCCAGCCGCGTCATTCACCGGGCTGTCTCCGGTGGAGACAGGCGGCCCGCGATGCTGCGCTCTGGATTCCGGACCTGGAAGAAGAGATCTTCTCATCGCTAGACTCCGGCGGAGAGGAGATCACCCGTCGATGGATACTGACAATGTTGGAGCGGGGATCGAGAGTGGATTACCACCGCTGGATTTTTTTTTCTTTTTAATAAAGGACTTTTTTCCACAATGTGTGTGTGTTTTTTACAATTATTTACACTTCCTTCGTGAAATGGTAGGGGTACCCCATAACCAATGTTAGAGGTACAATGTACCCCATTACCAATTCACATAGGGGGGCCAGGATCTGGGGGTCCTCTTTGTTAAAGGGGTCTTCCAGATTCTGATAAGCCCCCAGCCCGCCGACCCCCACAATCACCGGGCAAGGGTTGTGGGGATGAGGCCCTTGTCTCCATCAACATGGGGACATCCTCCCCATGTTGAAGGCATGTGGCCTGGTATGGTTCAGGAGGGGGGGCACTCTCTCGTCCCCCCCTCTTTTCTGCGGCCGGCCAGGTTCCGTGCTCGGATAAGGGGTCTGGTGTGGATTTTTGGGGGAACTCCACGCCATTTTTTTTTATTTGGGGTGGAGTTTCCCTTAAAATCCACATCAGACCTGAAGGGTCTGGAATGGATACTTGGGGGGAACCCCCACGTCATTTTTTTTTCTAATTGAAGGCGGGGTTGCCCTTAATATCCATACCAGACCTGAAGGGCCTGGTAATTAAATTTGGGGGGACCCCCATGCTTTTTTTTAATGAATGAATTCTCTCTGAATTGCCGGGAGCCGACAATTCATTATAGCCGCGAGTCATTTTTAAATGACTTTTTTTCCTTCAGAAATGACACTTTGTGCAGAGACAGTTCTAAGTACGGGAAACATGCGCTATTTCACAGGCATACTTTACACCCCCCCCCCCCCCCCCCATGTACGAAATTTAAAGGAATATTTCACTTTTATTGTTTCACTTTAAGCATTATTAAGTTCACTGCTCCTGATAAAACGGTCGTTTTTAAAACTTTTTTGCAGTGATACATGTCCCCAAACACTTTTTAGGACAATAACTTGTGTATTAGCCTTTAAAATTAGCACTTTAGATTTCTCCCATAGACTTTAACAGGGTGTTCTGCGGCTTTTCGAATTTGCCGCAAACACCCCAAATTGTTCGTTGTTCGCCGAACAGGCAAACAGGCAATGTTCAAGTCAAACATGAGTTCGACTCAAACTCGAAGCTCATCCCTACTTCTCAGTGGTGTATAGCATAAGTATGGAAGTGTCTGGGGAGACTAATGGCAAACTATGTAATTGGAGTCCCGCTTGTGGGTTTGTGGTGCAGAGTGTTTGTTGGGTTGGAAACCCTGTTACCGGTCCTGAGCTACAGTAGTGAGTCCCGATGGCAGAGGGGTCCATATGGCAGAGGGGTCCCTCGTAGAGCGGTGGCTTGATGTTTGGCAAACCACTCTGTATGGCTGTAGGTGATTATGTTGGCAGGCTGACCCATTCTGTGAGACTGCCAATGCAGATGTTGAGTAGACTGCATTGTTGGGTGAGTACCCTGGGTCTCAGCACTCTCCCTGAACATTTGCTTTCTTCCCTGGTCTGGTGCCAAAGTGCCCTATCCTCCCCGAGCAGCTTGCTGAATTCTCTCCCACTCTTCCTCTCGGACCGCATTGCTCCCTGGGGACTGTAGTCTCCTCAGATGCAATGCCGCTTGTCCTCAATGAAACTATGTATATCTCCCATAATCTCTATCTCAACAACTCTTCACTACTCCAGTCCAAGACCATCCAATCTGGAGTGGGCATTAAAAGTCAATGGAGCATAGTTTACGAACATGCTGGGACTTGTTATCCCACATTGATATCTCTGAAAAGTTTGTCTTTATTTTGTCTTCACAGAGAAAGGGAGCTTGATGCCAGCCCCACTGGCTACACATAACAGTTTACTGCACAGTGCTGTATCTATGGCCCCATTCAGCTGTTGGTCAGGAGATTCCTTAACAGAAAACTAAATGCAAACAGGGTTACAGGTGATGTAATTACCTAAATGATAGAAACAACTCTTCTATATGGTATTTTATTAAACTCTAAAGCATCTTCTAAACTATAGAAGTTAAACTAACTGGTCTGTAGTTGCATGGTAAAGACTTTGATCCTCTTTTCAATACAGGCACCACATTGGCATTTATTCACCTTTATTTTTTTCTAAATGTTTCTGGACCATATCAGTTTTGAGGCATTTTGGATCATTTGGGGCTGTGTCAATATTATACCCATTGTGGAGTTGAGCTTCTCCATTTTCCTTTATAATTACAGCACAATTTGTTGTAATCCTACTAGCTATTGCTTGTATTTCCCCTTCCTATGCCAGGGTGACAACATTTTTATGAAACAAAAAAATATCAATTACAATTGCTTAAATACTGGTCTTAACATGCACATCATTCCTTAACAAGGTTTAGATACCGGTATACTTTATTGAGAATTATACAATTTATTGCCACTCTGTTTATAGAGGCCTTCTATTTTTTTAAAGCAATGTCACTTTCCATTTGCTAAGATGTGATTTCATACTCACACAATCTTTATCATTGTGCCTAACTAGACTAAAGGGATTTACATGATTACTGAGTTCAAGCAAAGTGCAGAGCTGTACGAACAACACAAATGCATGTATGAGAATTGTGCTGTGATTAGATTTGATGAACTATAGTTTAATCTTCTTATGGGCACTGTATATCAAATGAATTTAAATACATATTTGAGCTGGCAGTTATCTAAAAAATCTGTATATATACAAATTTTTCAAGAAACTCTGTCCACTTAATGAATGACGTTTCATCAAGTTGTATTGGCTATAGCGCAGTGTAAGGCAGTGGATTGTGTTGCATAATGCTGTGCTGTATAAAAAAAAGTACTGCATACCATATTTTTTATTTCAGCATACACTAAGTCAATGGGATAGTATAAACTGGCCTGATAAGAGACAAGGCATCATGCACTTGGCAAGGCCACTCAACCCAGTCCCAATGCACCCAGTGTGAACAGGCCCATATTCATTAACAAAACACCTTTAAATTGGAAAAACTTCAGCATCCTGGCTATTTGGTCTTTGAAGACTAGGCTTCAGCACAAACTGAAAAATGTCCCTCAATGTCAGTTTGGTAAGACTGCCTATACTACTAGATAGGCCAGTTACGCACTCCTTGTGTGTCTATCCAAACACACAGTGCTCCAGCAGCCATTTGTGTCCTTGGGAGGGAGCACTGGCTGGCTAGCCTTATTACCTTTTTTGGTTTGGCAACACCCAACTGACAGTTATGCTCACACCTGTTCAAAGACCCCTTGGTAAGCTGAATCATGCTCTGTCTGTGACATAAGATACAATTCTGGTATGGAATTTGAGGGTTCTCATGCCATTTTTTTGTTTTCTAGGTTGGGTTCCCCATTTAGTTCTGGCTCACTGTAATAAGTGTAGCTGTGTTTGATTGTTCTGGTCTGTTCTGTATTTCAGTGGCTGTAGGAATGACTGCTTCCCCCTGGTTGTCCAGAAATGTTCTGTAAGTTAGTGGGCAGAACGAGTCTAATCAGCAACTGAATGTTTATGCAGCCCTGGCCAAATCCCCAGGGAGAGGTGCCCAGATGGTGGCTCGGAGTCTGTATTAATACTTTGACTGGGAGCAGAAGAGTATTTTTCCCTTAGGCAAAGATCACAGCCTAGGGGGGCTGTTATCCCCTAGGCAATTCTGCCATGTGCCTGTGGGTTATTGAGGCCTCAGTAGAGCTAGCCGAAGGCCTACATTGCTGGGAGCTTGTTGAAGCAGACTTAGGGCTGTCATTTGAAAATCTAGTCTGGTACCCAGTGGCGGATGGTGCTCAAAAACTTTGGGGGGGGGGGGGCGCAAATGAAAAAAAAAACAATTGCAGCCTCACTGTGCCCATCAAATACAGCCACTGGGCCCATCAAATGCAGCCACTGTGCCATCAATTGTCACCACTGTGGCATGCCATCAAATGCAGTCACTGTGCCATGCCATCAAACGCAGCCACTGTGCCATCAATTGTCACCACTGTGCCATGCCATCAAATGCAGCCACTGTGCCCATCAATTGTCGCCACTGTGCCATGCCATCAAATGCAGCCTCTATGCCATCAATTGTCACCACTGTGCCATGCCATCAAACGCAGCCACTGTGCCATGCCATCAAACGCAGCCACTGTGCCCATCAATTGTCGCCACTGTGCCCATCAATTGTCGCCACTGTGCCCTTTAATTGTCGCCACTGTGCCAATTGATGCCACTGTGCCCTTTAATTGTCGCCGCTGTGCCCATTGTCGTCACTGTACCGATTGATGCCACTGCTACTGTGGCCATTGTCGCCACTATCACTGTGCCAATTGTCGCCGCTGTGCCCTGTAAAATGACCTTGCCCCCCCCCACCCGACACTTACCTTTTTGGGGTCGGCCATCCTCCTTACACGTCCCTCGATGTCTTCTCCCGCCCTCGATGACGCTTCAGCCAGAAGCGGTGAACCTGATTGGCTGAGACACCCCCTATATGTCCCTTAGATAAGTATCTGGAAGCTGAATACAGCCTGTGGAAGTGCTGGCTCTGACAGGCACTTCCACACAGCCAACCAGCTGTCGTTATTCAGATGTCCGGCACTCACCATCCATCCGGCCATCTGAATAGTCGGTGGCAGCGGCAACAATACATAGATTCATGCAATGCATGAATCTATGTATTGTAATCAGTGGCGGTGCGAGAGCCAGAAGGGGTGGCGCTCTGGCGCCCTCTATGGACGCACCGCCACTGCTGGTACCACAGGGTGAAAGTGTCTGGAAGACATTTAAAGGAGGCAACCAATTATCCAAGACATTAGTGTGTATAGACTGGTATGAGAGATCCTAGAGATTATGGGCCAGATTCACATAGAGATACGACGATGTATCTCCTGATACACCGTCGTATCTCTGACTTAGGCCAGTCGTATCTATGCGAGTGATTCATAGAATCAGTTACGCATAGATATGCCTAAGATCCGACAGGTGTAACTGTGTTACACTGTCGGATCTTAACTGCAATTTAAAAATGGCCGCGGGGGGCGTTCTCGCTGATTTACACTGAGAAATATGTAAATCAGCGAGATACGCCAATTCGCGAACGTACGCGGACCCGACACAGTGTTGTTACGACGTTTACGTAGTGGTTTTCTCGGCGTATACTTACCTCTGCTTCTATGAGGTGAAGCCAATGTTAAGTATAGCCGTCGTTCCCGCGTCCAATTTTTTTTTTACGTCGTTTGCGTAAGTCGGTCGCGAATACGGATGGCCGTAATTTACGTTAACGCCGAAAACAATGACGTCCTAGCGACGTCATTTGGAGCATGCGCACTGGGAAATTTCGCCAGCGGCGCATGCGCAGTTAAATCGGCGCGGGGACGCGCCTGATTTAAATTGTACACTCCCCCTAGCCGCGGAATTTAAATTCCGCCGGGGGAGTTACGATCCGCCGGCACAAGTTTGGAGGTAAGTGCTTTGTGAATACTGCACTAGCCTCGCAAAATTGCACCGGTGGATCGTAAATCAGATAGATTACGCGGATCTAAAGATCCGCTAATCTATGTGAATCTAGCCCTATGTACTGTTGCCATTCCTCCTATGCTAGAGTTAGTGGGCTTAAAAGGGGACATTGTGTTTTGGTGTTCCTGAAGAGCTCAATCTATCTAATTCTTAGTAAAATAACTTTGCACAGATGTCCAAGGGGAAGAGTACTACTTTGCTACTACAAAGTTCAGACCACAATTTACCTGTGTAAGAACTTGGCTTACAGTTTAGTGTCCTCAAATTGTTACTAGGGGTCACTCAGGTATCCTACCATTACTCACTACCTAACCACGTTCTTATTAAAGCATCAAAAAGCATACCCCTAGACTGGATAATGAGTCTAAAGAGAGAACGGAATTGTGTGCCTGACTGTGAGGAAATTAATTTGAAAAGAATCCTGGCATCTACTCAGTGGCTCCTTTGGGGGTAGCGCTACATTATCATTAATGCTTAGAAATCACTTGGGTTCTTCTGTACCTTCTCCATTCCCTTAAAAAGAGGAGTGTCTCAAAACACGTCAGAATAAAACATTTTCATGATCACTTCTCATTTTAACATTTGTCTATGCCATTTTTAATTGATTTGTTATAAACATGTGACAATAAAAATTGTTTCTATGAATTAATAGTCTGGGTGCCTGTAAAATCCCAATCCACATATATCTTTTCTTCATACATTGCTTTTTCCTTGTTTTGCCACTTTGTTTACGTTATACTGTCAGCTGGGAAATCCAGCAGGCTGAACGAAAAAAAAAACGAAAAGCTTGGGAGGAGCCGCTGTACTAACTATCCCCCCTCTCCCTGGCAAAGCACAGTGGTCCACACTCTCAGTCATGCCCCTTTAACAGAAGCCAGGTGAATGGTTGGCTTCTGTCAGAGTGGCTGCCGTACACACAGGCCGAATGTCGGTAGGTTTCTATTGAACTGGCTGATGTCACCTGATATTCTGCTCATGTGTACGGCCATTAAAGAGAAAGCTGTCACATTTAGCAGCGATAGAAAAAAAATAGGCGGCATCTGCACTCCACAAGAGATGAGTGGGTCCAACACTAGCAATGCCCCTTGTACTGCATGAGCAACTGTGAAAACTATGGGGAAGGTCGTTTCTTGGGGATAGACTCCTCAAATGGGGTCTGTTGCCAGGAAATCATAATGAAAGGTACATTTATATATATTTAAAGACATTTGCGTTTGAGGCATAACAGAAATGTCTAAGCTTAAAAAGCATTGTTGTTACAAAGTTTTTCAGACATGACGGAAAACATCTACCTACAATCAATGATTGATTACTTTTCTATGAGGTCTGACAACATGATGCAGAAATGTATTATCCCCATTATCTTTAATAGGGAAGGCTTTCTGTTGAGCCTACGAGACATGTTAACAGGCTTTGTGCATAAGGCATACCAGCATCCATCTATAATGGAAACATTAATTTTGGGTTAACGGACGCTTTAAAAGACCGCCTGGATGTCAGAGATTTCTAGTCTTATGCTTCCTGATGAAGATATTTCATCATAATGCCAGCCAAAGTTCAATGCACATGTCTTTGTTTTATAAACCAGTTGGTGATTGGCTAAAAAGGTCAATCTAGACTAGTTACATGTTTACTCATTCTGAAAAGTCTTTAGGAAACCCATTGTCAATGTAGAATTTGTGGTACAAGATGGATGCTTGTGTTCTTGAAGGACAGGAGAAGCCTTTAGGCATCAGCTGAAAGGTCACTGCCATTCCTCGCAGTCACACAGATTTTCCAAATTGCTACACAGAATTCATCAAAGTGTGTGATTGGATTTCACAGTCTTGATCAGGCTACTTTGTAGTCTCTGTGTCATATGTTATTGTGGCTTATTGAACGGTTCTCAGATATGGAATATCAGGTTTACCTTTGCAAGAACAAATTCTAATACTGTACTAACTGTAAAGCTGCATTTGAGACAAGGTGCTCAAAACATGTATACATATACACTATGGGCCAGATTCAGGTAGCTCGGCGCATCTTTGTGCCGGCGTAGCGCATATAACTGTCACACCAAATTCTAAACCGTCCAAAACGCGGTGACGTACAACACTACAACAAGCCGAGACAAAATGAAGTTCAATGCTTCCGAGCATGCGTCAATTTGATTCTGAGCATGGGTGTTTTTTTCTCTGTCTGAGTTCCATAGAGACGAACGGAATTTCATCTGAAAAAAAGAGAACATGTTCTCTTTCTAAGTCCATCTGGGGCATACACACGGTCGGAACATCCGATAAAAAATTCCGTCTGACTTTTTCCATCGGAAATGCCAATCTTGTGTGCATAAGGGAGAACCCTCCCTGTGTTCACCCTTGGTGATGTCTGATGATTCTTTGGTATCTGGCAGAGGCAGCTCTATAATCTATGAGAAATCCTTGCAACTTGCTGCACAACTTTGGGCTTCCATATTTTACACCAGCCTGCAACCTTTTTATGGTCAAAGGGTCTCAATATCTACAAAGAGTGGACCAGTGATCCTGTCAAGCAAGATGTCCCTGGATCTACTGTCTGGTACTGCTTGGGCATTCCCCTAGTGCAATGTGTTTTTATCCTCAATGTTTAGTGATCCTTTGGGTTCTTCTGTACCTTCTCTGTTCCCTTCAAGAAGAGAAAGCATCAGAATATGAGAATACTGTACCAAACTGTAGCTATGATCACTTTCATTTTAACATTTGTCTGTGTCATTTTTAATTGTTGTGTTATAACACATGAAAATAAAAATGGTATTACCGTATATACTCAAGTATAAGCCATCCCGAATATAAGCCAAGGCACCTAATTTTACCACAAAAAAATGTATTGACTCGAGTATAAGCCTAGGGTATCCATCTGCATGACTCACTGTGCCTCGCTTTGCCTCACTGTGTCCATGTGCATGCCTCACTGTGTCCATGCCTCACTATGCCCATGCCTCACTGTGCCCATGACTAGACTGACGTTTAACATGGGAGTCTATAGAAAGGGTGCCCGGCTTTGAAAAATCGGTGCTCCCCGGTCATAGGTCTCCCAGACAACAAACTTTGCACACTTGTAGAGGAGAAATGGGGCTACATGTGTGCCAGTACCAGGTCTCCAAAGTCACCGGAGAAATTACTGTTTAACATGGGAGTCTATGGAAGGGGTGCCCGGCTATGAAAAATTGGTGCTCCCCAGCCGTAGGTCCCCCGGACAACAAACTTTGCACACTTGTAGAGGAAGAGTGGGGCTACATGTGTGCCGGGTACTGGGTCCCCAAAGTCTGGGAGATCAGGAGCAAAAGGGTGACTGGAGTATAAGCCGAGGGGGGCATTTTCAGCACAAAAAAAAATGTGTTGTAAAAATTCTGCTTATACTCGAGTATATATTATTATGAATTTATACTCTACATGCCTGTAAAATCCCAGTCCATATGTGTATATCTTTTCTTTATACATTACAAAAAGAGGACATATTTGGGACTTTAAATGAGGCAGGGACCTAGTCATACCTCCATCCCTATCTGTGTGAGAAAAAGAAGAGGAGGAAAATGGGACTTTGAATGAGGCGCACAGTCAATATGAATGGTCGAAAATTGGTATTTTTATGTGTCAGATTTAAATAATAATACATGGTACTGATTATTATTGCAATATTTCATCTATATACATACATAAAAAGCATGCATGACACATTATTATTTTAAACCCATAGGGAAGGATTGTGGGTATAACACCTCCTAACTTCCCATCAGTATTAGGAATATACCAAATACCAAAATATACAAAAAATCATATATAATTACACAAGGTACATGATTCTAATATGAGATCATAAAAAACACATGATCAGTTTAAACATCTGGAGAGCAGATTTGTCCTACAGGCGTTTCCAGACCAATCTCATCACTTTTTCATCACGATACCTCAGGTTCCAGCATTCGGTATCCCACTATTCATAGCCCCATATTTCACATTGATATAGGTTCCAAATGGGTTCCTATTCACATAGTCTGGGTTGATGTTTTTTTACCAGTCACATCTTCCCACTCCCCAATCCTCCCATTTTGGGATTCACCAACACCACTTGGTTACATTCATTTTTCTGTTCTCCAACGAACAGGGCTTTGTTAATACACATATTTTTTCATTCATTTTTTGGCAGTCCCTCAAGACAATCATGGGAAACATTCATGGTCACAACCAGGAAATTGTCCTGCCAGGGACTCTGCATCCCTGGATGTCACCTTGCATGGGCCATCCATATGGTTCACGCAACCTCACCTCCCGGAATTGAACCATTGGTGCTGCACTTTCTATACACTGCGATTTTGTGAGTACTTTATATCCAATGTAAGTTTTGCTCCCCTTTTGGCTTTTTTTTCAAAAGACAATATCTAAGGATTTTTACATTTTCCTATTTATTACAGATGTACACGTTTGCTCCTGAAGAGTGGATAGAATTCCATGAAATGCGTCAAGCTTTTGTACTTACCATGTTTAAACTGATCATGTGTTTTTATCATCTAATATTAGAATCATGTACCTTGTATAATTATATATGATTTTTTTGTATATTTTGGTATTTATTCCTAATACTGATGGGAAGTTAAGATGTGTTATATCTACAATCCTTCCCTATTGGTATGTGTCATTCATGCTTTTTATGTACGTATATAGATGAAATATTGCGATAATAATCAATACCATGTATTATTATTTAAATCTGACACATAAAAATACCAATCTTTGACCATTTATATTGACTGCATGCCTCAATCAAAGTCCCATAGTCCTCCTCTTCTTTTTCTTTATACATTGATTTGAAAGGATGATGGCATTCTCAGGGGTGTGAAAACATTAAACTTTTGTTGTACAAAAAAACAGAAGATATGTTGTGTTGTCTTCCCCAAATTTCATACCAGATCATTTGAGTCTTTGAGTTAGATTTTAAGGGTTAACAAAAAAGTGGAGGATCCCCCAAATTCTATACCAGACCCTTATCTGAGCATGCAGCCTATCTGGCCAGGAAAGTGTGGAGACAAGCATGTACTCTCCCCCTTCTGAACCATATTAGTCTACATGCCTTAACTTGGGGGAGAGTTCCTGCAAGATGGGACATCCCCAGCAAAACACCTTGTCCCCTTAGTGATGAGAACAAGGGCTGGGGTTGTGGGGATCTACAGACAGGGGGCTTATCAGAATTTGGAAGCCTTCTTTACAAATATGGAGACCCCCCCAGATACCAGCTTTTCACACTTTTTGATCTTTATATTAATTAAAAAAAAAGGTCCACAACGTATTTCAGCAATGCAGTCAGGCTGTATACTCAGATCAGGGTCTGGGGGGGGGGGGGGGGGGGGAGCGGCACACTTTTTGCCTGGGGTCCCCCTTGACATCCATACCAGTCCCTCATGAAGGATATGTATTGTATATATATATATATATATATTTTTTTTTTTTTAAGAGGATCCTTACACCCTTTTTTTCCTATTGAATCCCCTATTAACATCAATACTAGGCCCACATCTATGATTAGGGTCTTGTATAGACGAAGAGAATCCCAGGTGGTTTGTTAACATTTGCCTCCCCCTGGACGATGTTGGGAGAGCAAAATACACCTTTGCCTATGTTGAAAAAAATCCATGCACTGGCCCTGCCTTCATGATTCACTGCTTCCTTCCAGATGAAATTTTGAAAAAAAAAATTGGTACATGTCCCGAGGAGGGTGCCCACTCCCATGTCATTTGTTTTGACCATCCCTTGCTTATCAGCTTGCAAATGGCCCATTGACGTTTTTTAACATTCCAATCCCATGGACTTCAGTGAAGTTTGGATTTAGCACCCGAACTTCAGTAATGTTTGGCCTACTGGCCCTGATCAGTCACATCACAAGTAATGGGTGCAAACTTTTTTTTTTTTTTTTTTTCTAAAGTGTATTTTGTGCGTGTACTCGAGAGAGGAGCCGGACTGCAGGAGTTGGGAGTAGGCAGGCCTCCCCCAGAGGCAGTCTGCCATCTTTCTCCATGCCCCGGGTGGCAATGGCGGGTGCGTGAGGGGGTCCTCCCACACAGCCCGCCCTACCTGCTCCGCTTTGAAGCCCAACGGGGCAGAGGGACTCCCTATAAGGGAGTGAGAGGATCTAGCCTGCTCAACCAGCCCCGTTAGTCCTTCGCCTCTCTTTTTATAGGCCGCGTGGTCAAAGTGCGTGCATGTTAACCCAATTTCGAGTGCGTGTAAGTGTGGTGGTGTTTGTGGGAGGGGGGTGGGCGTACTAAGCGCAGGCTTACCTCGCATAGCACACCCACCGGGAGCCGGGCTGAGACCACCAAACTCAATTCACATGTAGCCGAGACCGGGATCCAAACCCCTAGCTGCAGAGGTGAATGGCTTGTCAGCGCAGTGCCAATCGCGTTGAGCCACCGCAGCTCCCCTGGGTGCAAACTTTTTAGCAGAAGGCATAAATAATTGTAAGTTGTAGTATAATCAAGAAATTTTTTTTTCTGCAATTTTTGTTTACGGCTGCGCAGAACACAGAGACAGCAGTGACTTGACAAAGACAGCCTTGATGTTTCTTTCAGCAAAGCTTGTTTGTAGGTCTCATGTACTTGGCCTTGTTTTCTTTCTGCTTTTTGATGTGCGTTTTAAAAGCATGTCAAGTGCAGGTCAGCAAATTGTCGTTGACTTTGATGAAGCAGTAAACTTTTATGACAGTTCACAGACTGCATTTATTTGGTGGCAGAAAGTCCTACTGAAGTGCATTAGAATTGCAGGCAAAGCAGCTCAAGCAGACTTTTCTTGTCATACTAGCCCATTATGACTAAGGCCTGGTTCACACCTATGCATTTTTTAGTGCGTTTTCAGTTTTGCAGAAACGCACTACAGTCCATTTAACATTGTTTGCTTTGTTGTTCACATCTGTGCATTTTATGGAAAAGGCCAGGGACCAGCAGGTTGTGTTTTTGGTTCCATAGACTTCAATGGATCAAAAAAGTGCATTGAAAACGTAAAATGCAACTGCAACCTGCATAGGTGTGAACTAGAGCTGCACGATTAATCGCAAAGAATCAAAATCGTGATCTTTTTCCCTTCCCGATCTTCAAAACAGCATGTCACAATCTTTATAACAAATGCAGAGTTCTCACAGCTGGGAAAACAAAATCCAGGCAGTTTGCCAAGTTTTAATACAACACGCGATTAAGTGGAAACAAAATATCTTTTCATTCTTTTATCAAAGTAAAGAACTCGCGTGTAGATGAAGGAAGTTTAACCATTTAACCACTTACTAACCGCCCTATAGACGATATACGTCTACAAGGCGGTTAGTAAGTGGTTAAATGGACGTCCTCCCAGAATCACGCTCCCGCGCGCCCTCTGGGGCGCGCACAAGGGAATGTCCGTGATCACGGATCATGGTAAATCGCCGCTGATAGAGGCGGTTTACCACGTGATCGCTCCGTCCAATGACGGAGCGATCACTTGTAAACAAACCGGCGTCATGTGATGACGCCGGTTCCTCCCTCTCCTCTCCTTACCGAACGGTACAGTGTAAGAGGAGAGGGGGGGAGAGAGCGGATGCAGCACGAGTGCTGTGGGCTGGATCTGTGACAAATGCAGTCACAGATCCAGCCAGCCATCCATCCCTGCTCAGCCATCCCTGCCCCATACTGTGCAATACTCCATACCCATACTGTGCAATACTCTGCAATACCCCACACTACTCTGCAATACCCCACACTACTCTGCAATACCCCACACTACCCTGCAATGTTGCCTATGGGGATTTTTAAGTAGCAAAGTTTGGCGCCATTCCACGAGCGTGTGCAATTTTGAAGGGTGACATGTTGGGTATCTATTTACTTGGTGTAACTTCATCTTTCACATTTATGCAAAAGAAAGAAGAAAAAATACGAAATTTGCTAAATTTTATAACAGAAACAAAGAAAAATCATTTTTTTTTACAGAACTTTCAGTATTTTTTCTCTTATAGCGCAAAAAAATAAAAAACCCAACAGTGATTAAATACCACCAAAAGAAAGCTCTATTTGTGTGAAAAAAAGGACGAAAATTTAATTTGGGTACAATGTTGTATGACTAAGTAATTGTCATTCAAATTGTGAGAGCACCGAAAGTTGAAAATTGGTCTGGTTATTAAGTGGGTTTACGTGCCTGGTGGTCAAGTGGTTAAAGACCAAACCTTTTCTGACATTTGTTGCTTACAAGTAAAGAAATCATTATTTGCTGCTAGAAAATTACTTGGAACACCCAAAACATGATATATATTTTTTAGCAGAGACCCTAGAGAATAAAATGGTGGTTGTTGCAATATTTTAAGTCACACTGTATTTGCACAGCGGTTTTTTAAACGCAATTTAAAAAAAATACACTTTAATGAATTAAAAAAAAACGAAACAGCAAAGTTAGTCCAATTTTTTTGTATAATGTGAAAGAAGATGTTACACTGTGAGAATCGTGATCTTTATTATAAGCAAAAAAATTGTGATTCTCATTTTAGCCAGAATTGTGCAGCTCTAGTGTGAACCAGGTCCGATTTTTATTTTTTGTGATGCGGCTTACTACTGCTTAATAAACTGCCCACACCAGACCAGGATAGGAAGGACCCTGAGATGTCAGGTGACTGACTAGAACAGTTGTTCTCAGGCTTGTTGATACCAGGGCTCGGTAGAAGCCTTCAATGCCCAATCAGTAAAAAATAAGTTTATACACACACACACACAAACTAAGGGAATGCAAAATACGTATTGAAATGCTGGAAGGCCCTGGATTGGCCTGAGTGTCACTGGGAAAGGAAAAGGGGGGCATTTTAAAGGGGTTAGGGGACTCAGCAGCTGACTTGGTGGCCCTATAGAGGATGAGGTTTCCAGAGGGGACTGGGGTCTCTCCAGGAGGCTAGATGCTTTACTGGGGCACTGTGGAAGACTGGTGGGCACTGTGGAGGCCAGTAAGCACTGTGGGAGGTTGGGAACTGTGGTACACTATTGAAGGTTGGGGGCATTATGGGTGGCCGATGGCCCTACAGAAGACTGAGGACACTGTGGGAGGCACTGTGGATTGTTAAAGGGCACTTGCGGTGTGGGGGACTCTCAGGGAGCCTAGGGGCACTGAGGAGGGTTGAGGGACACTGTGGGCACTAGGGAATCCGGGAGGCACTGTATTCGGTTAGAGGTAGAGGATCTGCAGCTGGATAAGTGCCCAAAAGAGGGAGGTTGAGAACTACTGGACTAAGACTGCTGGATTTAAAGCAAGGTAATAGCAGAGGAAAGTAAGAACATTTAAAAATAGGAACAGGAAGGGGGTTCCAGGAAGAATGGAAGGGGGATAAATAGATAGAGATTTGCTTATGCACCTGGCTACTTACCATTCAATTTAAATACCCTGTAGGTGGCAGATTAACTCAACATAGTTTAAAGCAATTGCCCTTTTCAATTCCTTTTGTCCTCCAGAAGACAAATCACTGGGGACATGGCATTTCCAGCACCTCATCTGCTACATGTTCCGTGCTGAAAAAGTTTTCTTCCTTTCAATGCTGCTAACTGTTTGAAAAATCAATCATGTAATCTCTGAAACACCACAGATGTCTCTGTGTCATTTCAAATCCATCTCTAATACATCAAGCAACTTCCCCTCTCACATGGTACATTTTGTTATTGCTCTCATTACTTACAACATTCAGGTTTACCGGGGAAGCTGCATATTCCACATTGTGTCAAATTAATTATTTTAATCCCAGCAAGAAAGATTTTGCAGCTGTAACACAGTTGTTCTGTGTGCTTAGAATTGTATGTAGGCAGGGTGTACATTGTGAAGTGTAGGAGTGATAAATGATGTCACTACAACAAGTGATACCAACTCTGGAAGGCTGAAGACTACAAATGAACACGTGCTGTGGTACGCGGTGCAGAAAGCTATGTGTACGATTTAAAGCCCAACTCCAGGTTAAGAAATGTAAAATAAATTAAATTACCCTGCAAAAATAAAAAAGGGGGCTGCAATACTTACCTTCTCCAGTTCTCTTCTAGGTAATTCAGTTCATTAGCTGTGATTCTAGGCATCAGGGCCCACCACCTAGGAACCTATAATCTAGGTGCCCTGTACTCAAAGTAGAATGCTGCTTGGAGTGATGGCCCATCAATACATAAGACCTTTCTCTATAGCATTCAGGACCCACAACCAAAGGCAAATAAGACCATGATGTTAGGTGACTAAAGAAGTAAGGAAAAAGGTATTGTGACGACCCCCGTACTCAACATGAGTCTGTCCGCCGTAAATGCTTCCTCTGTCCGGTACCACACAATCCAAGACCCCTTAGCTCTCCCATTTACTAGTCGTAGCTCAGTGTAGGGTAAAACATCAGACAGTTTATTAGAACAAGAATACAGTCTTATATACAGTTAAGGAGAACTTTCCCCCCTCCTGCTCATATTACTCCAGAACCAGAAACATAAATTAACATGAGCTAATTAACTAATCCCTTAAAGCAGCTGATGTGACTCCCTAACTACAATACAAATTATCATACATATCAACCCAGAACTCCTTCATACAATTACAGGGTTAATTAGCACAACCAACAATGGGAGAAAGACTCTTAAGCCCTGTACACACGATTGGTTTGTCCGATGAAAACAAACTGATCGTGTGTGGGCCCCATCGGTGGGTTTTCCATCGGTGAAAATGTTTCCTATTGATAAAAAAACAATCGTCTGTGTGGAAGTCCATCGGTCAAAAATCCACGCATGCTCAGAATCAAGTCAACGCATGCTCGGAAGCATTGAACTTCATTATTCTCAGCACGTCGTAGTATTTTACGTTGCTACGTTTTGGCACGGTCAGATTTTTGACTGATGGTGTGTAGGCAAGACTGATGAAAGTCAGCTTCATCGGATATCCGATGAAAAAATCCATCAGATTAGATTCCATCAGATATTCGGTCGTGTGTACGAGGCTTTAGAAGCCATACTAGACGTATTTACATTATAGCAGACAACAGACAGACAGGTGGCTGGAGTTAATGACATCAGCATCTTCTAACAGTATGTGCCCAACAGTATGAATCAGTCACTATTTCTAATATGGCATATTCAGGGTTCCCAGAGTCTGTGTGTCTTGGGGGGACATGGACCTAAATCCAAAGTAACACCACCTCAAAGGTCCCCAGGCATACAGCTCACAAAGATCACAGTTCCCCCAAATGCCAGGGCCTATAATCGGTAGGCAAGTGGCTAGCATTCAGTCCCCTCCAAAAGCCTCTGTCCCAGCTAGATCTGTCACAGGTGTGAATTTCAAATAACATAAAATGTCAAACAACAGTCCATGACATATTTTCATGTTAGGATAAATAATAAATGCAATGTATGGAAATAAATCCTTTAAAGTGTTTGTATAGTAAATGTTTGGACTTTTACCTACAGCTAAGCCTATACTGTAATAAGGCTTACCTGCAGGTAAAAAAAAACCTTCTAAACCTTTTTGATTTAGGAGATATTCCCCTCGCAATGAGCCACTGACTGCAGGGGATACTCGGCTTAAGGCTCGGCAGGCGCCGGACCGTGTCAGAAAGAAGTCTCCCACGCGCATGCGCGGGAGTGACGACATCGCGGCTCCAGCCACTCACAGTGAGTGCACCTTCATCGTAATTGAGTAAGAGGTGCGCTTACCAGAACTCTAGACTCCTCATTAAAAGTCTAGATAAGCATGGAATCACAAATGATGGCAAATCTATTATTTTTAAAGAAGTGGAGATAATGTCATGGTGGACCTTGCTGGTTCCTAATCACTCTCATGGATGTCTCAAAAAGAAGAGAAGAGTATCCACATAGTGTAAAACGGTACGATGGTTTATTAAAAATAAGCTTTGTTATTGAATGTAAAGATTCCCGGGTAAGGATCCACTAGTACAGAGATCAAACATTGACAGACGTAGACTCTGCCCTACATGTTTTGTCAAATGTGAAGTTATCAGGGGGCATGGAGTCTACGTCGGGACCCATGCATAGCGGAAAGAGTGCAGCTGTTCCTAATGTGTGAATCAAAGTATGTCTCAGTATGGCCGCCATATTCAAACAGATGGCCAAGCCTCGCTAAATATTCCACTGTGCTGTGCACATTGTGGCCCAAGCGTGCAGTGGACTGATCTACGATCAACAGATCATCCAGGTAGGCTGTTATCGCTATGCCTCATGCCCTTAGCCTTGCCAGGGCCGGGGACAGTATTTTTGTGAACACTCAAGGTGCCGTAGCCAGCCTGAAAGGAAGGGCCACAAACTGAAAGTGGCGCTGATCCCCTGCAAACCTTAGAAACCTTTGGTGAGCGGGAATTTTGGCACATGTAGATATGCATCTTTGATGTCTATTGATCTGCCTCATTTGTTCCTTGAGGAACTGACATATACCAATGGCTGTAACTGAAGGTTGTACTACAGCCCCAGCCATGGCAGAGGAGGCTTTTAATAGGGACTCCAGCTATTTATCAGTTGGATCCTTGGAACCCTGCGTGTTGTCTAAAGGACAGGTCAGGTTTTTGTTTGCACAAGAAATAGCTGCATCAATATCAGGTACCCCCCATTTCTTAGTGAAACCTTCCTCTATAGGATAAAGGAGGGAGAACTGCTTAGGAGGAGAAAACTGTTTATCTGTGTGAACCCAGTCATCATACATCAGTTTATCCAGCAAGGGATGAACTGGAAAGGCACATGCACCCTTTGCAGAGGACCTAGAAGCTTCAACAGGAGGCACGCACAACATTTGTAAGTGGCACGCACCATCTCTGCATAATATTGCACCTGCATCTTTAGCGACTGAGAAGTTGCAGGAAACCTCTCATCCTCTAAGTCCTCAGACTGCACATGATCCTCATCTCCAGAGAGGGATTTTTCACCCTCAGAAGGCTCATCTGAAAAGAGAGCCAGAGCAGATGAAGGCGATCTACCCCGGTTTCTGCTCTTTCAAGAAGGTTGCGACAATATTAGCAATCCTACCTTCCAGGCCATCCAAAGCAACTTTTAAAGCATCCTCAATTCTCAGTATTGTATACAGGAGCTGCCATAGGAGAAGCTGCAAAACCAGACAGGGGGTCATCCTGTGAGGCTGCTATCAGGCTGACAGAGGGGGATGGTAAACTGCAGGCAAGCTCAGAATCTTTAGCCGTACGTGGGGATTTTCTGGTGCCTCTTTTACTCGCCCTAGACACTCTTCTCAGAGACATAGTCCTTACTGCAAAACAAAAGGTACTATCCACAAATATAAATTCAATCACTGTTGTGCTATAGTCTTACAATACACAAAATATCAGCTCACTGCACAACTTAATGCCGAATAGGAGTCTTAGGTTTGCCTGGTTCAATCCACAGGGATGCTTACAGCCCACATCTCTGTGTCCATGCCACTTACAGAAGGCTCTGGTATGCTGGGCTTTTGAACCAGCCTCTTGGCGCCTGCACACAGGTGTCCTGCATTACACACGTGCACTAGAAACCACTTTTGGCCCCCCCCCATCAATGTCTCTATTCTGACAGAAAAACACGCTCCCGGCATGCGCACATGCGCCGCTGTCATGGCAGCGTCCACGAGACAAGGAAGAGATTACTGGGGGCATCTTGTGGACCCCTGTATGCGTATCGTGGCAGGGTCTGCTGCGGTAGGAGGTGAGTGGTGTTATATTTGACCGACTTCACTGAGCATGTTATCCTGGAAGGCTATGTAAGAAAACACCAGGTTGCAATAAAAATTATATTCTTCTTACCTGATCCACGCCGCAGGAAAGCTACTAAATGTAGTTCCAGCTTTCACCCATCACGGTGAGCAAGTTGTGCCAACCTTCAGGTTTACCAAGGGTTTTATTAGAGAAAACCTCATACCTGAACCTGTAAAAGACTCTGCCAGAAACTTTTTTTGCCACATATGTATTAGTACACCAAAGTCTGGATCCCAGAGCCCAGACCTCCGCATTACAGACAAACCTTGTTTCTTCATTACACAAGGCCCAGGTACCAACCATCTTAGGCCTTTGATATCAGCCCGAGGAATGGATCCGGTTATAGCTCCTAGGTCTCCACAGCCAGACCATCAAAAGTGCATTTTCTGCTTAGCACATGTTGAACGTGACCAACCACCTTAAACAATGGCGAAAAAACTGAGGTACTCTCCATTTGGGAGGGGTTATATAGGGGAGGAACTTAATTTTAATTGGGTTTGCCAGTGTCCAATCACCTGTGGTGACTACATAACCCATTAAGTAATTAAGACTCTGTGTTCCGTGATGTATGATCAAGAAAAGATCATGGCGTCAGGTGACCAAAAGAAAAAAGATATCAATGCGAAGATTCTTTAACAAATAAAGGCAGTTGATGGGTGCTTTAAAGAAGTGTCCAGTCCGGAGTTGAACTTTACAAATTACAAATTACAAATTACAAATTACAAATTCCACTGAGAACTGCCTGTGAAAGTGAAACTCCTTTAATCTTCATTGCATATTCTTACTGCTGTCTATTTGTTATACCTGTTCCAGTCCTTTTATTAAACTGACTTCTAACTAGGAGGATTTGCCTTTACTACAGCCACCTGACCGGACATTCACAAAGTGACTACAGTAAAACGTTGGATTGCGAGCATAATTCCTTCCAAAAACATGCTTGTAATCCAAAGCACTTGTATATCAAAGCAATTTTTCCCATTAGAAAAATGGAAACTCAGATGATTCATTCCACAACCATTTATTCATAAGTCCTTCAGTTTATAGTCCATATAAAAAGAATATAGCAATGTGATAAGTTGTGTAACCATAAAATGTCCATCCACAAATGTCAGCCTCCACAAGGGAATTAGAAGCAAAATCCAGCAGGAGCTGCAGAGTAGAAAAGAGAAGAGAGGCGTCTCTAAGTGTAGCAATATGGTTACATTTAATGAAGGTACAACATTTAGCAACTCGCATGGTTGATGATTAAAAGAGGCACATCTAATTATGCAGGGATCCTGTGCATAGACTGTCCTCCTCACCGGTGTCAGTCTGCAATCGTGACCGGGAAGACTACCCTGCAGTAGAGCGATCTGAAAGTTTGTACCGTACGTGGAAGGGACGACATTGATGGTGTTGCGGAGGATGGTCTGTCTTGTGGACAGCTTTACCCTGGATGCCTGCATAATTAGATGTGCCCGTTTTAACCATCAACCGTGTGAGTTTCTAAATGTACCTTCATTAAATGTAACCATATTGCTACACTTAGGGCTCTTTCACACGTCAGCTCAGTTTTTTAGATCAGTTTTTTTTTCATCTGTTGATCCGTTTTTCCAGTTTTTCGTCCGTTTTTCGTCCGTTTTCCATCAGTTTTTCCATCAGTTTTTCCATCCGTTTTTCCATCCGTTTTTTTTTTTTGGGGGGCTTTTTACATATTTTGATGAAAAACGGATGTTAGCGGATCAGATGGTAAACGGATCATCCGCTAACGTCCGTTTTTCGTCCGTTCCGGACGTTAACGGACGTTAACCAATAGGGAACGTTAACCAATAGGGAAGCATTGCGGTCCGTTAACGGACGTCCAAAAAACGGAGCAACGGAACGGACGTGTGAAAGAGCCCTTAGGCCCCGTACACACGACCGAACATGTTTGCTCAAACCAGCGTACATTTGCACGCCGGGGCTTTTCCCTGTCCGCTCGGACATGTTCGGTCGTCTGTACAGACCTACCGTACATGTCCGAGCGGCCGCCATCCCTTGCATGCGTCGAATTTCAATGCGTGCATTGAACTGGCAGGGCCGCCCACGTCGCCGCGTCATCGTCATCCGGCGACGGATTTCTGTATGATGGTGAGTACAGCCATCATACAGAAATCCCCGGGCAGACATGTATGGTGAAAACGGTCCGGCGGACCGGTTTCATCGTACATGTTTGCTCGTCTGTACGCGGCCTTAGAGGCGTCTTTCTTCTCTTTTATACTCAGTTGTGACATGATGCTACTTGTTAATCAAGACATCGCTTGTATAAAATGTATTAAAAAATGTTGCTTGTCTTGCAAAACACTCTCAAACCAAGTTACTCTCAAACCAAGCTTTTACTGTATTTGCAAAGCCATTTCAGGAAGGTGGCTGGCAGCAGGAAAGGGGGTAAACATATCTTTGATACACTACGCCGCCGTAACTTACAGCTTTTTCTTGTATCCTGAAAGAATTTGCGCCGTAAGTTACGGCGGCGTAGTGTAACTTTGGCGGTGTAAGGGCGTGCAATTCAAATGTATGTGATGGGGGCGTGTTTTATGCTAATACATCTTGACCCGACGTAAATGAAGTTTTTTTTTAACTGCGCATGCGCCGTCCATGGGGGTATCCCAGTGCGCATGCTCGAAATTAACCCGCAACAAGCCAATGCTTACGACGTTAACGTCATTCTACGCAAAGCCCTATTTGCGAACGACTTACGCAAACGATGTAAAATTTTCGAATTTCGACGCGGGAACGACGGCCATACTTAACATAGGATACGCCTCATATAGCAGGGGTAACTATACGCCGAAAAAAGCCTTACGGAAACGACGTAAAAATATGCGCCGGCCGGACGTACGTTTGTGGATTCGCGTATCTAGCTAGTTTGCATACTCGACGCGGAAATCGACGGAAACGCCACCTAGTGGCCAGCGTAAAAATGCACCTTAGATCCGACGGCATACTAAGACATACGCCAGTCAGATCTAGCACAGCTTCAGGCGTATCTTGTTTTGTGGATACAAAACAAAGATACGCCGGAGCAAAATAGAAGTTACGCGGCGTATCAATAGATACGCCAGCGTAACTTCTTTGAGGATCTGGCCCTTAGAGTTTATGCTGCAGCATTTATTTAATCCTATAGGATATTGCCACAGGTTTATTTTAAGCCTTTTAACCTTCTTTAACTTGATATTTGTATTACTGAGCATGTCATGTCAGGAAACGGCAAAAAGAGCTTATTGTGTGTAACTGGTCTTATCTCTGGTAATCAGTTCAGAAGAATTTGTAAGTGCCTGATTAAAGTAGATGTAAACCCTAATGCCTCGTACACACGATCAGTCCATCCGATGAGAACGGTCTGAAGGACCGTAGTTATCGGTTAACCGATGAAGCTGACTGATGGTCCGTCGCGCCCACACACCAACGGTTAAATAACCGATCGTGTCAGAAGTTGAACGTGGTGACGTAAAACACGACGACGAAGTTCAATGCTTCCAAGCATGCGTCGACTTGATTCTGAGCATGCGTGGATTTTTAACCGATGGTCGTGCCTACTAACGATCGGTTTTGACTTATCGGTTAGGAATCCATCAGTTAAATTTAAAGCAAGTTGGCTTTTTTTTAACCGATGGTTAAATAACCTATGGGGCCCACACACGATCGGTTTTGACCGATGAAAACGATCCATCAGACCGTTGTCCTCTGTTTAACCTATGGTGTGTACGAGGCCTGACTTTAACACTCAGTCTAGGTATAGTGGAAGGAAAGGACAACTTTACCCAATTTTTAGAAGTCCTAATACAATTTCTTAAAGATTTTCGTTAACCTGTGCATCTGGATGACAATTTGCAGTCCCACAGCAGGTACTCAGGTATACATTTTCATTCACTTTATGTTTTATGTTGAGTGATATGTACAGTGCCTGAGCAAGTTTGACCCCCAAAACCCAGTTCGTTTGAGTAGTGAACACTCAGTACCATGGTCTGGTGTGCTTGAAAGAGGGGGCTAATGGGTAATGTGGCACTGTACACTTGATCGCTAAACCTTACCCAACCATGGAACTCCCATGGATCACAGATCAAGAAAGCAGGGCTAACTGTGGTCTGGCTGGCAGAGGTGATGATGTAAGCACACTCAGATCTGACACAATGTGAGTGCAAACCAAGTGTGGAGGGGGGCAATCGTACTCAGACATATTACAAGGCAATAATGTGGTTATTATAGTCTAAGGCAGTTGTCTCAAAATTGTGGCCTTGGGGGGGGGGGGGGGGATGTGGCCCTCTGCTTGCCTTTATCTAGCCCTTTGGGGCATTATGTCACCAACTGACACCAACGATGGAGCACTGTTTCATGTACTGATATCATCATATGATCAATATTCTTCTTATTGATATCAACAATGGTGCACTATTTCTTCTATCAAAACCAATGATGGGGCACTGATGCTGGGGCATTTTCTACTCCCACTGGCCACGTCTGGCCCAACTAAAGCTTGAAGGACATTAAACTGGCCCTTTACCTAGAAAGATTGGAGACCCCTGGTTTAAGGCATTAATGCTAAATCCTAAAAAAAAAGGGGTCCCCACTGCAGGATTTCCACTCACGCTGTTCTGGTGACAACTGTAAAAATTGTAATTGGCCATCATTTTGGACAATGGTCACCAGGACAAATAGAAAGAGTGAATGTACCTGTATGGAAAATAAATGACCTGAAATATGTTTTAATTTATTCATGTACTGTATGTCCCATTGTCAGTAACATGCAATGCAAGGCCACATAATGCAAAGGTGCCCTGATTCCACCTACATTATATTGTCAAAAGTATTGGGACATGTGTTTCCGGGGGGGCACATAAAGTGATCGGGCAGCTGTACAATATAAGCCGATGGCAGTAAAAGGGTTAGGCTGTATGAATAGACCCACTCTTCACTAAACAGTTTTTTTTTTTAATTGGTGCAAGTCCTGCTTGTTCTCCTAGTATTTTTTTTTTTTTTTTTGTGTAAACTGTCTCTGGTGCATAAGCAGTGCAGTATATATACCAAGCTAATGTCTGGCAATTGTATGATACAGAGAATGGCACTGGGTGCCGGAGACATTGTAGCACACATGCAGTAGTTACGCTATCAGTGACTGCCCAATGGCCAAATGGGAAAGATGCCCAATCTACAAGTAATAGTGGAAAAGATGTTGGTGGCAGGCCATTTTAGATGGCTCGCTGGTATGTAAGTGCGCTAAAATGTGCAAATATGCAATGCAAATGTTTACATTATGACAAGAGCCCACCACACACCGATGGAGCAAAAGTTCCACTTTATAACTAAATAAAAAATGCCTTCAAAACAATTCATCATTCGCCCTTCACTGTGAAGCTGAAATCTTTCCATCTTTGTATACTAGCAGCATAGATGTAAAATCTCGGGAGCTCTGGTATTGACTACACTAATTTTTCGGGCATGTGAAGTCAGCACCGAGGAAGCCACAGTAGTTGGTAGTTCTAGCCCTGGAGAATATCAAGGAACTGTCACATCACAGAGTTCATCACTAAGCCAAGTTGTCATACGCCACCTTAGGTCTACATTATAATTTGAGGAGACTGAAGCAGCAGCGCAGCGAGGTCTGTAGAATGCACTAGGCGTCAGCATCTTTTAAAGTAATGCTTGAGCAAATTCCTCAGCTCAGCTACAGGGTTCTTCTATACTGGCCTATAGTATACTGTGCCACACCACTTACTGAGCTATAATTGAGGATTGCTGCTAAGGAGAATGGCCTTAAACGCTGTGCGGGCCTCTTCATGTGAATCCCCATCATGCATTATTCCACATCCTGTTTATTTTTCATCTTTAAAATAAGTTCCACTTGGAAGACAAAGCCATTTAAATTAGCATAATGAATATTTATGTGCTAACTACAGGGAGTGCAGAATTATTAGGCAAGTTGTATTTTTGAGGATTAATTTTATTATTGAACAACAACCATGTTCTCAATGAACCCAAAAAACTCATTAATATCAAAGCTGAATATTTTTGGAAGTAGTTTTTAGTTTGTTTTTAGTTTTAGCTATTTTAGGGTGATATCTGTGTGTGCAGGTGACTATTACTGTGCATAATTATTAGGCAACTTAACAAAAAAAAATATATACCCATTTCAATTATTTATTTTTACCAGTGAAACCAATATAACATCTCAACATTCACAAATATACATTTCTGACATTCAAAAACAAAACAAAAACAAATCAGTGACCAATATAGCCACCTTTCTTTGCAAGGACACTCAAAAGCCTGCCATCCATGGATTATGTCAGTGTTTTGATCTGTTCACCATCAACATTGCGTGCAGCAGCAACCGCAGCCTCCCAGACACTGTTCAGAGAGGTGTACTGTTTTCCCTCCTTGTAAATCTCACATTTGATGATGGACCACAGGTTCTCAATGGGGTTCAGATCAGGTGAACGAGGAGGCCATGTCATTAGTTTTTCTTCTTTTATACCCTTTCTTGCCAGCCACGCTGTGGAGTACTTGGACGCGTGTGATGGAGCATTGTCCTGCATGAAAATCATGTTTTTCTTGAAGGATGCAGACTTCTTCCTGTACCACTGCTTGAAGAAGGTGTCTTCCAGAAACTGGCAGTAGGACTGGGAGTTGAGCTTGACTCCATCCTCAACCCGAAAAGGCCCCACAAGCTCATCTTTGATGATACCAGCCCAAACCAGTACTCCACCTCCACCTTGCTGGCGTCTGAGTCGGACTGGAGCTCTCTGCCCTTTACCAATCCAGCCACGGGCCCACCCATCTGGCCCATCAAGACTCACTCTCATTTCAGCAGTCCATAAAACCTTAGAAAAATCAGTCTTGAGATATTTCTTGGCCCAGTCTTGACGTTTCAGCTTGTGTGTCTTGTTCAGTGGTGGTCGTCTTTCAGCCTTTCTTACCTTGGCCATGTCTCTGAGTATTGCACACCTTGTGCTTTTGGGCACTCCAGTGATGTTGCAGATCTGAAATATGGCCAAACTGGTGGCGAGTGGCATCTTGGCAGCTGCACGCTTGACTTTTCTCAGTTCATGGGCAGTTATTTTGCGCCTTGGTTTTTCCACACGCTTCTTGCGACCCTGTTGACTATTTTGAATGAAACGCTTGATTGTTCGATGATCACGCTTCAGAAGCTTTGCAATTTTAAGAGTGCTGCATCCCTCTGCAAGATATCTCACTATTTTTGACTTTTCTGAGCCTGTCAAGTCCTTCTTTTGGCCCATTTTGCCAAAGGAAAGGAAGTTGACTAATAATTATGCACACCTGATATAGGGTGTTGATGTCATTAGACCACATCCCTTCTCATTACAGAGATGTACATCACCTAATATGCTTAATTGGTAGTAGGCTTTCGAGCCTATACAGCTTGGAGTAAGACAACATGAATAAAGAGGATGATGTGGTCAAAATACTCATTTGCCTAATAATTCTGCACTCCCTGTATGCATAATATGAATCGGATATGAACGTTAAAAAGCTGCATTATTGGCTTTCGTCTGACTGTGCTTTGGCCTAACAGTTTTTATTTTATGTGCAGATTGCTATTATTGCTTTTTCATGTCCTTGGAATGAGGTTTAAAACAGCTGCTTATATCCATTTGAAATATAAGATACAGTGCAGTAAAAATGATACATTTATGGGGCATTTATAGATTTTTCCCATCTATTTATCTAGTCTATTCTATCTATCTTTCTAGTCCATTCTATCTATCTATCTAGTCCATTCTATCTATCTATCTAGTCCAGGGGTCTCCAAACTGTGGCCCGAGGGCCAGATGTGGCCCTTTGCTAGCCTTTATGCGGCCCTTGGGGCACTATTCCTCCCACTGATGTGGGGCACTATTCCTTCCACTGATACCAACAAGGGGGCACTATTTCTTCTACTAATATCAATGATGGGATACTATTCCTCCTACTGATAGGGGCCCTACTCCTCCTCCACTGATAGGGGCCCTACTCCTCCTCCTACTAACCACCAACCCTGAAGCCACATTTATTCTCACTGGAGCTGGGTCCGGGACATTTTCTGCCCCCCACTGGCCACAATCCGACCCTCCTAAAGTCCGAAGGATAATAAAGTGGCCCTTTGTTTGAAAAGTTTGCAGACCCCTGATCTAGTCCATTCTATCTATCTGTCTGTCTGTCTGTCTGTCTGTCTGTCTGTCTGTCTGTCTGTCTGTCTGTCTGTCTGTCTATCTATCTATCTAGATACAGTGTGGGATAGTAAAAATAATAAGTTCATAGGAAATTCATTAGCCTCTTTTCTATCTGTTAATATACCTTGGTGACTCTCATCTCTCTTTCTGGTATCTATCTATCTATCTATCTATCTATCTATCTATCTATCTATCTATCTATCTATCTATCTATCTATCTATCTATCTATCTATCTATCTATCCAGGGCTGGACTGGGACAAAAATTTGGCCCTGGACTTCATCCAGACTGGCCCACTTTGACAGGTCTCTCCTATGGCGGCCAGACAACGACCGCCCTCCCCCCCGGCCACCCAAGCCCCCTCTCCCCCTTCACTAGCCATTCTACTTTATTAGAGTAGAACGGCTGGTACTGGTACTCTTATAGGCAGTAACAGTGGGAAAGCTAGACATTATTTCACCTGGGGCAAAGAATCAGTTCGGTGCCCCCCTTATGGGACAAGATTAAGCAGAAGTGAGAAACTCCCAGGCCATAGCTGTTGAGTCAGCTGTCTGTCCCCTCCCCCATGCTCCTCTGTCATCCCCCCTGCTCCTCTGGTCCTCCCCCTAATTCTCTGTTCCCCCCAGGTGAGCGCTGCGGGGAGGGAGAGGACGTGAGCTCTGCGGGGAGGGAGAGATAGAGGAGCGAAGGGGGGCGGCGGTCCGCTGTCACTGAAGCCGGCCCACTGAGCCATCGGCCCACCAGGAAACTCCCTGTAGTCCCAATGGTCAGTCCATCCCTGTATCTATCTATCTATCTATCTATCTATCTATCTATCTATCTATCTATCAGGCTGGGTTCACACCATTTCGAATTGAATGCGGCTCTCCCCATCCAATTCACAATTGAAGGAGATTTTGACCGGCTCTCTATGGAGCCGGTTCACATATCTCAGCAGGTCCCATGCATTTGCACAAAAACGCTATGCGTCTTTTGGTCTGCTTTAGGTCCAAATTCAGCCCAAAATTCGGGCTGAAATCAGACCTGAAACGATGAACTAGGACGCACCGGATACGTGCTGTGAACCACATGCGGCTCATATGTGAACCGAGCCTTAGATAGACACATAGATAGATAGATATGAGAGATGCCAAGGTGCATCGATAGAAAGAATGACCCATTTTTACTTTACCATACCACACTGTATCTCATATATAGATAGACAAATAGATAGACAAATAGATAGACAGATAGATAGATAGATAGATAGATAGATAGATAGATAGATAGATAGATAGATAGATAGATAGACAGATAGATAGATATTTAGGATATTGCCAGAACAGTTGTTGCCTATATAGTAATTTAAGCATCTCTGGCTTGATCCCTATGGCTACCCTAAAAGAATTATAAAGAAATTTCTCCTGACAGTTTTCCGCACATTCACTAAGCAATCGATAAGAAATGATTATCATTAGTACTGTGCCATTGATCCATATTATAATGAACTGTAAGTGAAGTTGGACATTTTGTGAATTCACAATTACAAATGTACAGTAATTAACAGTTGTGGCCAATAGCTCCGTGTCAGCAAAGGCAGAGCCTCCCATGTAAACAGGTACTTAATCTTGCTCAGTGGGCAAATTTATCGTTACTCATGAGGTTCTGACGCTTCAAGGAAATGTCCACTTTGCTCGATGTCACACTTTAGTCTGACAAGGCAATGTGAATAGGCAGTGGGATATAGTTTTAAAAGAGGCTTCAGACAAGCTATATCAATTATAACACTGCTAACGCTGTACAGAAAACAGTACATCCATGCTAAAGTCTGGGAGTCTACTCACTTCGCCTTTAAAGTGGACCCAAAATTAAAAAGTCAAGATTTGACATCTTATAGTGAACATATAGAAATTTTAATTGTGCCTAGGGCGTGCCCTGAAAAAAATCAACCTTGTATCTTGGATTCCTAAACAATAGCAATGTATTTCCTTGTATGTGTAGGGTACAGGGCTGCAAGTAACTGGGATTGCCCCAACCTGCACAGCCAGCAGGGGCGCCGGGCGCCTGAATTACAGCGGCAGGGTGTTTTTTTGAAGCACCTGATTAGAGCCATAGGCTCTAATAGGCTTTAAAATAGGGTGGACTCTGAGCGAAGAGCATTGCGCTCGGAGTGCACCCAGATGTGTTAGAAAAGCAAATTAATATTTGCTTTTCTAACACTGTCACCCATTTCCTGATTGGCTGAAAGGTCAGGCGATCCTATTGGAGGCCTAGGAGGAGGGGAGGAGACGCACGTGGAAGACGTTGTGATCTCAAAAGGGAAGAGGACATGGAAGACGCTATGCTGCAGAGATGTCTGCCTGTCCCCTGCCCAATGATCCCAGATGTGCCCAATGATCCCCGATGTGCCCGTCGATCGAGTAAATGGCTGTGTACCGGCAAACAGTGTGCGGGGGGGGGGGGGGGGGGGCTTTGGTTGTTTGCCCCCCCCCCCCCCCCCAAACAAAAACCACCAGCTAGCATGCCAAATAACAGCCAGGCATGCCAAATTTTCACAGGCACTCCAGAGTCAGAGAACAGTCACGGTTTGTGTTGTATTGAGGGATAATAACTCAGATAGGGATGGGAGGTTATGGGATGCCAACTTGACTTCAGAACAACTTCAGGGACAACTCTTCTTATTTAATATCCTATATACAGTCTCTATATACACTCCTCTTCTTCCTTCTGCACCCACTTGCTTGCAGAACCTAGCTGAGACACTTCAAAAGATCTGACAAAACTCTCAGTCAGGACTCTAAGCAATAGCCCTTTGTAGGCAGGAACCCAAGGCTCCTAAGTTGTGTAGCAAAACATTTAGGCCCAGATTCACATATCTCGGCGCATTTTTATGCGGGCGTAGTGTATCGAATATACGCTACACCGACGTTGCGCAGAGCGGCGAGCACAGTATTCACAAAGGAAATGCTCCCACTGTTGCGCCGGCGTAACGTAAATTCGTAGGCGTAAGCCGGCCTAATTCAAAGTAGGTGGAAGTGGGCGTGATTCATTTAAATGAACCGTGACCCCATGCAAATGATGGGACGCACGAATGGCGCATGCGCCGTCCCGTGGACGCTTCCCAATGCGCATGCTCAGAATCACTTCGGAACGAACGCCTACGTCGAATCACTGCCTACGACATGAACGTAACCTACGCCCAGCCCTATTCACGCACTACGTAAACGACCTAATATATGACGGCTGTGTTCCCTGGTGCATTGATGCTGCTGACTAACACCTGCTTTATGAGGCATAACTTTACGCTGGACGTACGACTTACGTAAACCGCGTATATTACTGCGACGGGCGCAAGTACGTTCGTGAATCGGCGCATCTCAGTCATTTGCATATTCGAAGCGTAAATCAATGGGAGCACCCCTTGTGGCCAGCCTAAATATGCGCCCACGATACGACGGCGTAGGAAACTTACGTCAGTCGGATGAAGCCTAATTTCAGGCGTATCTTGCTTTCAGAGTCAGGCGCATAGATACAACGGCATATCTGTGCACTTACGCGGCGTATCTCGAGATACGTCGGCGTAAGTGCTTTGAGAATCCGGGCCTTAGTGTCCAGCCTTCATCGCACCACCACCTCTTCAGGCACTGCCAACCCACCTGGCTTTAGCTGCCTGTTTCACTAGGCCTCCTGGCTAACTTCTCCACAGTCCTCTCCAGACTACTCACACACCAGCCTGCCCGGCTAACTCCCAGGAGATCTCACAGATGTGCTGACCTTCTCCCGCAGCCCTCTCATCTTGCTCCAGTGTATCCAGGAAGGGCTTTCCCCATGTTTTGGGGGATCCTTCAAGCATCCAAGCCCCAGACCCAAGGTCATCCCTGCAGATTAGGGGGCACCCTGACCAACTTTTCAGCACTCCATCTCCATCTTCCACCCAACTTTCCCTTCTTTTTTTTTTTTTTTTTTTTTTTTTTTTTTTTTTTTTCTTTAAGTGTATTTTTGTGCGTGTACTCGAGAGAGGAGCCAGACTGCAGGAGTTGGGAGTAGGCAGGCCTCCCCCAGAGGCAATCTGCCACCTTTCTCCATGCCCTGGGTGGCAATGGCGGGTGTGTGAGGGGGTCCTCCCACACAGCCCGCCCTACCTGCTCCGCTTTGAAGCCCAACGGGGCAGAGGGACTCCCTATAAGGGAGTGAGAGGATTAGCCCGCTCAACCAGCCCCATTAGTCCTTCGCCTCTCTTTTAGAGACCGCGTGGTCAATGTGAGTGTGTTAACCCAATTTAGAGTGCGTGTGTAGGTGTGGTGGTTTTTGTGGGGGGGGGGGGGCGTACTAAGCACAGGCTTACCTTGCATAGCACACCCACCGGGAGCCGGGCTGAGACCACCAAACTCAATTCACATGTAGCCGAGACCGGGATCCGAACCCCTAGCTGCAGAGGTGAATGGCTTGTCAGCGCAGTGCCAATCGCGTTGAGCCACCACAGCTCCCCAACTTTCCCTTCTGGCATGACTATTTATGAGGTGAGCTGCTCTCTGTCAGCCCGTTTTGCTGTTTTTCTTTTCTACTAAAAAAGAAAGAAAGAAAGAAAGAAAGAAAGAAAGAAAGAAAGAAAGAAAGAAAGAAAGAAAGAAAGAAAGGAAGGAAGGAAGAAACTAACAAAGAAAGAAACAAAGAAAGAAAGACTAATCCTTCATAATCTTTCTTGGATACAAGTAGGAGAAAGTACCTTTTAAAGTCCTTATCACAGAAAAGCAATCAAGGTAAAAATAGAATGAGATGAATCTTTCATTCTTTACATATGAGACCAATTACGTTCTCAAGATAGTAAGAGCTTTTAGCTGGCAACAGGTAGAGAGAGATACATAGAAGTACTTAGATTACAATGGAGAGGAACTAAAATATGTGTCTAAACATCCTAATTCTTTTTTCTAAAAACTGTAAGCAATGGGGTTAATTTACTAAAGGGGAATAGACTGTGCACTTTTTTTAGCCAATTAGAGCCTCTGGCACTAATCACGTGCTTCTATAAAAAAAAAAAACATTGGAATCCACACGCCAACACCTTGCATATAGGTTAGGGTCAGGCGCATGAATTAGGGGTGCGATGCCCCTGCGCCCCGTATGGACAGGCCACCAATGGACCCAGATGATATGGCAATATAAAATTGCCTAGTGGAAGGACAGTTTTAGGGTAGCTTTGCACCAGCCTGGTCCATTGCAGTGCAATAAGCCAGTACAATTTATATTGCATGTTAACATACAGAATACTGGATTGACACAGCCCATTTTTTTACATGGACTGCCTGAGGCACAACAATGGACAAAAAAAGACATGCATGTATAATTTTTGACAGTGCACCACAAGACACAACATTTTAGTGCATTGCCTTGTGCTGCAATGTCAGTGTGCAGGGACGGAGCAACCTGGTGCTATTCAGAATTAAAAGGTACCACATCACATCGACATGTGTAATATGCGTTACAACACCCTAATAATATGAACAGACCCTTAATGAGTAAGACTAGGCCAAATTTTACTGACTATAGGCAGGTGTTTTTCTACAATAAATGAGAGACTGTAGATGATAAAGCACTATAAAATTGGCCATCATCAAGATAGCTTTAATAAGCAAGGTTAGGCCCAAATGTTCTAGAGGCAAAGAGCACAGGCAGGCGTTTTTTTACAAGAACTGTGAGATCATAGAATATGGCATAAATTATGCAGAAGTATAAAATTGACCAGCTACAGAACAGATTTAATGGTGGATAATGGGCCTAACTAGTGTATGCCTAACTTTTATTTACTATGGGGATAGGATGATTGTTTAGGTGCACTATTCTTGCACTTGGATTTTTTCTTTAAATTGATGCAGCAGTACACTGTAAACAAAAGGTAACCGATGGTCAGCACCAAATGAATGCTGCACAGTGAGCACACTAAACTTACAAAGAGGCTTAAAGTGGAGTTCCACCCATAAATATAACATTACATCAGTAGTTTTAAAAAAATGTCATTAGTCTTTACGAATTTTTTTTTTTTTTTTAGATGCCTTCAAAGTGTTGTTGCTAGGCAGAATAGTTAATCTTCCCACTTCCTGCACCTAGGTGCTTAATGCTTTCTAACCTACACCGCACAGACTCCTAAGAATGTAGTGGGTGTAACTTTCCAGGAGTCTGTGCACTCCCCAGTCTCAAAGAATCATGTGACTTGGACAGCACAGGTGCTGAAACCTGATCTGACACTGCTTGTGCAGCACTGAGCATGTTCGAGATCTGCAAGGCTGAAATCCAGGAAGTCATACAGTCTGGCTTCATGATGCCCACACTTAAGATGGCCCCAGTCAATTTCTATTTTATAAAGTGTCTAAATGCTGTAACAACCTAACAAAACGGACCTTAGTTTACAGGCCAACTTTACTAGAATACATTAAGCTTGTGTATTACAGGGGTATTTATATTTAAAAAGTGAAATTGTGGCCTGAACTCCGCTTTAATTAACATAAAATGATAATCAATAAACACCTAAGAGAAATAATAATCCAAATCTTCTGCTTGTTCAATTAAGCTTTGACAATAAAACCTGGAAGTGAATTGGTTTCTATGTAGAGCTGCACCAGATTTTGCACTCTCTAGTTTTAGTAAATCTCCCCCAATGTCTCCAATATTAAGAACAAAAAATGCAGCAAAGCTAGCGATTGGCCAAACAGCTAGCACACAGAATTAAAGCACTTTTTTTTTTGAAAAGAGAAGACAAAGGCGCACCAGCCTAGTGTATTACCATTATAATTTTTTTTCATGAAATAAAATATATACAAGACCTACCCACAAATGTGATAGAAAGAATCGCAGTAAGGCTAAATCGACATAAGCTGCAGCAAGTAGACCTCGAACCACACTCCAACTGGTCATGAAGGAAGTGAAAAGGGTCACTGCCGGCTGACGCGTTTCGAAGTTTAAAGCCTCTTCATCAGAGCCCAGCAGTGTATCACCCTCTATAGACATCCCTTGTATACACACTCACATAAGCACACATGACCGTGCACCACAACAACAAGCCATGGGGAACCTCCCAGAGATCATGTAGGCTCCTCCCACCTAAAGGGGTGGTCTTGCATGCCTAACACGAGGCGTGATAGTATTAATAGTAATAAAAATAGTAATGATAACAATAATAATAAAGCAGAGAGAGAAAACAGCTGGAAAGATGGACATGGAGTGCAAAAACGATGATACCAATAATAGTAATAAAAATAATAACAATAATATTAATAATAGTAAAAAGTAGTTGGTATTGACGGTACGGTCCACCAGTGTAAGCAATTTATCAACTGTGGGACAGATTTTGACGTGTATGGCATAATTTTCCCTTGCGGCCGTCTCTATGTAGGTCGCACGTCTCGCCCCATGAGAGTGCGTATTGGTGAGCACAAGTGCGACATCATTAAAACCAGAGTTAAATATCCAGTCCCTAGGCATTTTCAAGAAGCATCTTTTTCCATCTGGCATGAGGGTATTTGGAATTGAGTCTATTGGAGGAGATTTAGACAGGGGTAGGAGACACCAGAGGCTCTGCAAACGAGAGGCCTACTGGATTTTTACCCTTGGGAGTCTCACCCCTGGAGGGCTCAACGAAGATCCTGAAATCCATAAAATTAGTTAAAAATAGTCCAAACAAGCAATAAATTAGCTTAATTAGTTAGCTTTTCGGTAGGTTCCAGTCAGAGTTTTCCGGTTGCAGCATCTCTATCCTTTTGGGGACACTGCTTGCTGGCACCCACCTTAGTCTATTCTGTTTGATTCCATTTTGTTTGTGATTATATACTCTATAGGTTTGTAACAACATATTCCCGTTCTACACATATTATGTCGTTTGTAGTGGTGCAGGTCCAGTGCATACACATACAATTGAAAGATTCGTTTACAGGGCATTTTTATATATATTGGGCTAGATTCACGTAGTAGTTACGGCGGCGGGTCAGTAGATACGCCGTCGTAACTCTGAATCTACGCCGGCGTAAATTTAAACGTATTCTGGAAACCAGATACGCTTAAATTAGGCTAAGATACGTGCGGCGTAAGTCTCCTACGCCGTCGTATCTTAGGGTGTAATACTGACGCTGCCCGCTAGGGGCGCTTCCGTAGTTTTCGGCGTAGAATATGCAAATGACCTAGATACGCCGATTCACAAACGTACGTACGCCCGGCGCAATTTATTTACGTCGTTTACGTTAGGCCTTTTCGACGTAAGGTTGCTCCTGCTATTAGGAGGCGCAGCCAATGTTAAGTATGGACGTCATTCCCGCTTCGAAATTTGAATTTTTTACGTCTTTTGCGTAAGTCGTTCGCGAATAGGGCTGGACCTAATTTACGTTCACATCGAAAGCAATGACGATTTGCGACGGAATTTCAAGCATGCGCACTGGGATTCTTTCACGAACGGCGCATGCGCCGTTCGTAAAAAACATAAGATACGCGGGATCACCATAATTTAAATAAAACATGCCCCCCTCATCATCATTTGAATTCGGCGTGCTTAAACCGGCCCCATTTACGCTACGCCCCATTTAAGTTAGGAGGCAAGTGCTTTGTGAATATAGCACTTGCCTCTCAAACTTACGGCGGCGCAGCGTAAATACGGTACGCTGCGCCGCCATAAGAATGGGCGCAGGTACATGAATCTAGCCCAATATATATTTTTGGATTTTTATTTTACAATCTATAATCCATTTTCCTTTTTAATTACTACCAATAGCAATTTTTATAACGGTGTTTATACATGTGTGCACAACAATGACTTTCTACGTGCACTCGCGTACACATGCATGTGTATATATACATCTTTTTTTTAATATAAAATCTATGGGCCAGATTCACGTAGCTCAGCGGATCTATAGATCCGCTCCCGCAAGTTTAGGAGGCAAGTGGCTAATTCACAAACCACTTACCTCCAAACTTGCGACGACGGATCCTAAATCCCCCGGCGGAATTCTAATTCCGCGACTAGGGGAGTGTACTATTTAAATCAGGCGCGTTCCCGCGCCAATTTAAATGCGCATGCGCCGTCCGGGGAATTTCCCGGCGTGCATTGCTCCCACTGACGTCACTAGGAAGTCAGTGGTTTCGACGTGAGCGGGACTTGCGACGCGCGTGTTCGTGAATCGGCGTACGCAAACGGCGTTGGAAAATTCAAATTCGACGCGGGAACGCCAGCTATACTTAACATTGGCTGCGCCTGCTAAAAACAGGGGTAAGTATACGACGGGAAAACCGCTACGGAAACGACGTAAGAACACTGCGACGGGTCCGCGTACGTTCGTGAATTTGCGTATCTCGCTGATTTACATATTATTTATCGTAAATCAGCGGGAACGCCCCCGGCGCCATTTTTAAATTGAAAAAAAGATCCGACAGTGTAACACAGTGTAACACTGTCAGATCTTAGCCCTATCTATGCGTATCTGATTCTATGAATCAGGCGCATAGATAGGACCAGTGTAAGTCAGAGATACGATGGTGTATCTGTAGATACACCGTCGTATCTCTTTGTGAATCTGGCCCCCTATGTTTATATATTTTATATGGCTTTATATGGTTTTATTTATCTATGCTGTTCAGCTCACTTGTTCTATGCATATTTGGTCCTGCACTTCTAATGTTTAATGTTGAATGGGTTTATCCTCGCATAGGATGTTAGGTTTACTGCATCTACACCAGCCATTGTGGTTCTGAATAGTGATAAGATTGTTTATATGGGATGCACCCACATTCTAGTTACATACACATATATGCACTTATGCGCACCCTCGCAAGCCGTTGAGGTGTTCATCTCAGTGGTAGTTGTATTATTTATTGTTTGAGAGACACGGCCGTTCTACAAGAGCTTTTAGTCCCATTGAGTGCAATAATATAATAAAATAATGTAATAATAATAATTTTCTAATAATTGATCATCTCACAGTGACATACCCCGCCACTGTGGTTTCATTGGATTGCTTTGACATTTTCTCTATAGCTTGGTCTCCCCCGAAATGGCGGCGATCGAGTCTCTGTCCAGTCTAGTCTGGCGCAGCTCTACCCGCGCGTCACTAGAGTGTGACGCGGGTGGGCATTGTAGCGGTGACGTAGGGCCCCGGCGCTGGACAACGTGGAACGCTGACGGATCTGTTTGCGCTCCACACACTGTTGTGTGCGGAAGTGCACTATCGCCACCATAAACCACGCTAGTACGGCTCGACTTACATCTGTGGCCGTCTACATCCAGGGAAGCTTTGTCTGTTTCAAATCGCTTCAAAACGGCACATTTGATCCCTTCTGTGAGTAAAGCAAAGAGCTACACATATGTATTTATAGTCGTACCATTTTCTGCATAGTAGCATTGTTTGTTTACTTATGCTAGCGATTCAATACCATTCACCCTACCATTGCTCTAAGGTGGTTTGTTGGTATCGACAGTTCCTACTATCACTATTAATGACAATTAATGACCATTTGCACCAGTCACCATTTTTACTATTATTAATATTATTATTATTTTTATTACTATTATTGGTGTAGCGGGGTATCGCCCTTTCTGATATGATACAAAAGACTACCATTGCTGATCGTGAAGGATCTCAGCTCCCTCCTGTGGCCAAGTTGGGTTGGAGTCACCTGTTCTTTACAATTCATCCTGGTACCGCAGTGAATGTTGGGGAATTGAGATTAGAAGGAGAAGAGACTCCATTTGCCCTGGCCTGTAATGAACTACATTACTCAGAAAGCAGCCGGGCAACCCCAAGATGCTTTGCCTTCCGCACCGCCTGCTAAGGGAGGTAATTTAAGGGAGAAGACATAATTGGCGCGCTCTCTTGGGACCGCTTCTTCAACCCAGGAGGACACTGTCAGGAGTGTCTCCACGGGGAGTAGGCCGCAGTTGAGGCCTACATACGCCCGGGCAGAGCGGCTTTGAGAAAGAAGGACAGAGTTTCTGCCGGAAGTCATCGGACGAGATCCCAGTATTCCTGCGACCTGTCTGAGGACCGGAGACTGCTGACAGACCGAACGAACGGTGTGCTGTAGAAGGACAAGGCCTGAACCGGTTGGGTGAGACGGGCACTTGCCTGAAAGTACTGATTGTCTTGCGGAAGGGCGGATCGTTGATATCCATCTTTACGGTTTGACTATTCAGGAAACTTTTAATAATTTATTATCACTCTCTTTGGATTATAAATTACTCTTTGCGCGCCACCGCATGCCGACGTACAAGTGTACAAACTGTTAGCAGGAGACTGTATTGAAGTTTGGCCTGGGATGCATCCCAGGCCATCCTAATTAGCTAAAGCTATAATACCCAAGGGTTATCTAGTTAGAGTTGTATATTTACTATACTCATTGCATTCCTCGTTAACCGAGTAATCAGTTCTACTACTTTAAGCAGTTCTGCTATCTTATATGACATTGTAGCCTAGCTCACACTGAAGCCTTAACCACTTCATTACTGGGCACTTAAACCCCCTTCGTGCCCAGACCAATTTTCAGCTTTCAGCGCTGACGCATTTTGAATGACAATTGTGCGGTCATACAACACTGTACCCAAATTATATTTTTATCATTTTTTTCCCACAAATAGAGCTTTTTTTTTGTGGAATTTGATCACCTCTGCGATGTTTATTTTTTGCGCTAGAAAATTTTGAAAAAAAACACAATATTTTTTACTTTTTGTTATAATAATATCCCAATTTTTTTTAAAAAAAATAAAAATTTCCCTCGGTTTAGGCCGATACGTATTCTTCTATATATTTTTGTTAAAAAAAAATCGCAATACGCGTATATTGATTGGTTTGCGCAAAAGTTATAGCACCTACAAAATAGGGGATAGATTTATGATTTTTTTTTTTACTAGTAATGGCGGCGATTTGCGATTTTTTTGTCAGGCCTGCAAAATTGCGGCGGACGTATCGGACACTTTTGACACAATTTGGGACCATTCACATTTATACAGCGATTAGTGCTATAAAAATGCACTAATTACTGTATAAATGCGACTGGCAGTGAAGGGGTTAACACTAGGGGGTGAGGAAGGGGTTAAATGTATTCCCTGGGTGTGTTCTTACTGTGTGGGGGGAGGGGACTGACTGGGGGAGGTGACCGATGCTATGTCCCTATGTAAAGGCGCTGTGGACGTCTTTCATCCATAGCGCGGATCCCAAGTGGTTAATATTGTTATTGATATTGCAGGGACCTGCAAATAGAGTATCACTGTTGTTCATGTTCCTTTGTTTCTTCTTTAAGTAAAGCGACACTTTGGTTATTTTGAAGTTTGTGTGCAGCCTATCTTTCATATTACAAGGTCCCTTCCATTTAAGGTAACCCCTTTTGTTTGCATAATCTGTTGTAGTGTAACGGGATATTGTGCTTCCCTACAAGCTACTGGGGTCCACAACTCCCATATTACCAGGTGTGTCAAGGGAGGGTTTTGAGCCACTTTAAGGGGTTAATCACAGAGCGTAGACCCAAAACAACCAGCAGCTCCTCCCGAGGTAGTGCTACATTGGTATCATCATTTTTGCACTCCATGTCCACCTTTCCAGCTGTTCTCTCTCCAGCTGTTCTCTCTCTGCTTTATTATTATTGTTATCATTACTATTTTTATTACTATTAATACTATCACGCCTCGTGTTAGGCATGCAAGACCACCCCTTTAGGTGGGAGGAGCCTAGATGATCTTTGGAGGGTCCCCACGGCTTGTTGTTGTGGTGCACGGTCATGTGTGCTTATGTGAGTGTGTATAAAAGGGAGGTCTATAGAGGTTGGTACACTGCTGGGCTCTGATGAAGAGACTTTGAGCTTCGAAACTCGTCAACCAGCGGTGACCCTTTTCACTTCCTCCATGACCAGTCGGAGTGTGGTTCGAGGTCTACTTTCTGCATCTTATGTCGATTTAGCCTTACTGCGATTCTTTCTATCACATTTGTGAGTAAGTCTTGTATATATTTTATTTCATTAAAAAATGTTATAACGGTAATACACTAGGCTGGTGCGCCTTTGTCTTCTCTTTTTTGCCACTAGGATATCCCCATCCATGAAGGGCAGCAAGGCCGGTGGCACCGTTGTTGGTATTATCTTCATGGACTATTGATTGTTGGACTATCCTCTCATGCACAGGAGAGTTTGTTTTCCTAACCTGGAACATAATGGCACTCTTAGTATATTATCAAAGCATGCCTTCATTTCCTCCTATAAGTATTTAAATGGATTTTAAAGGTTCCAGAAAAAAACAAAAAAATAAATAAACAAATTACTATTGTGTACTGTAAAAGTCAAACTAAGCCAAAGGCATTTCTGGTCCAAAGCACTAATTCATGAGAAAATAAAATATTGCAAATGGTATTGTTCATTTACAGTGGGTGATCAGTCGCAAGAAAACAAAAACAACCCAGATTCTATATAGCTTAATGCTGAACTCTAGGCAGATATAAAAGACACACAATAATGCAGTTCGGTTTTCATTAAAGTGGAGCAACACCCCATCTGAGCACCACAAGCCAAAAACTCTTTGACCAAATCCCCCTAGCACTCCTGGCTGTGGCCATCTTGAGTAAGTGAAGATTTATTTAGCATTTATTTCCTGGAATCCTTCTGCCCTTAGCTCAGGCATGCAGACAGGAGGGTGTGCTTAGCGAAGAAAGCCCCTCCTCCCCTCCTAAAGATTCCTGAGATGTATGACAGGCCTAAAAAACAGGAAGTACCTACATTTTTTTTACAAAAAGTAAAAAAAAAAAGTAGGTATGATATACTTTCCTACCTATTTACTAATGCTAGCAGCATATAGTCAATGTTGATTGAGAGAATTAAGTTCCACTGTATTTTACTTTTAACTCAAGCAGTGTAAGCCCCTCAAAGTGACATGGAATCAGCTTCTAAGTTAAAAAAAATTACGTCGTTGCGACGTCATTTAGCGCAATGCACGGCTGGAAATTTAGGAACAACGCATGCGCAGTACGTTCGGCGTGGGAACGCGCCTAATTTGCGCCGGGGAATTTACGCTACGCCGCCGCAACTTTACAGGCAAGTGCTTTGTGAATCAAGCACTTGCCCGTAAAACTTTCTGCGGTGCAACGTAAATGCGATACGTTACACCGCCGCAGATCTACGTGAATCTGCCCCTTAGTGTCTACATTTACTCTCCAGGGCTCCATGCACACTGGGTTTAAAAAAACATCTGCTCTCTCGTGAGTAAAGAAACGCTCATATAGAGCATTTTTTGTACAACATTTAGATAAGTTTAGAGGAGTTTTATCTTTTTTCCTGCCTCCAAGCTCCACTCAGAAATGCAAACCAGGTGGGGTTTTTTTTTCTGCCTCTAAACGTTAAACTCAAAATATGCCTCTTAATGTCCTAATGTGCATGGACACATAGAATAATATTGAGTGAGTGAGTAACTTGTATAGCGCTAACAAATGCGAACTAAATCGCTTTAAGGCGCTTGTGTCTGGAGTTTTCCTTCAGAAGTTTTTGCCTGAAGGCGCAATGGTTTTCTTCGATGTGGATGATCGTTGGTAGCGCGTTCCACAGCCATGGCCCCTGGACTGCAAACCTTAGTTCCCCTTTCGATTTGTAGCGGGTCTTGGGGATGCAGAGCAGGTTTTGATTTGTTGACTGTAGGGCCCGTCCAGGGTTGTAGTGTTGTTTTTTCTCGCATAGGAATTGCGGGGCTTTTCCTTGTGTGTATTTGTGAGTGAGGCAGAGGGTCTTGAATGTCACCTGGTCCTTTACGGTTAGCCAATTGAGGGACTTCAGGGATGGGGTGATGGAATCCCAAGGCTTTTTTCCCATTATCAGTCTGGCGACTGTATTCTGACGACTTGTAGATGCGAGATCTGGTATTTACCTGCTTCTACAGGCAGAACACAAAACTCCTGTAGAAGCAACGTGTTTCAAGCCAGTGTGCATGGAGCCTAACTGTGGTGGGAGCCATGGTTGCCACCCAGGCTTAAAGTGGAGTTCCACCCATAAATATAACATTACATCAGTAGTTTTAAAAAAATGTCATTAGTCCTTTAAGATTTATTTTTATTTTTTAGATGCCTTCAAAGTGTTGTTGCTAGGCAGAATAGTTAATCTTCCCTCTTCCTGCACCTAGGTGCTTAAGCTTCCTAACCTACACCGCACAGACTCCTGGGAATGTAGTGGGTGTAACTTTCCAGGAGTCTGTGCACTCCCCAGTCTCGAAGAATCATGTGACTTGGACAGTACAGGTGCTGAAACCTGATCTGAAACCTATTACACTGCTTGTGCAGCACTGAGCATGTGCGAGATCTGCAAGGCTGAAATCCAGGAAGTCATACAGTCTGGCTTCATGATGCCCACACTTAAGATGGCCCCAGTCAATTTCTATTTTATAAAGTGTCTAAATGCTGTAACAACCTAACAAAACGGACCTTAGTTTACAGACTAACTTTACTAGAATACATTAAGCTTGTGTATTACAGGGGTATTTATATTTAGAAAGTGAAATTGTGGCCGGAACTCCGCTTTAACTTAAAACATTTCCTACTTTGTTCACCATCATTACATAGGGGCTTAGTATTTTACAGAAGAAAGGTGACTTGGTTTGTGCTTTCTTTTATAGGAGGTTACAAGGGCACTACTAAGATCAACAGGTACATTCAGTACATTTATTCCTTAGCCCAAAAAAACAAGAAAAAAAAACAACAAAAATGACTACAGCCACCATAGATGTGCGAAGCCTATAGCATTAGGGTGTGCACCTCAAAGGTTCAAAACATATGCGTGTGACATATTTACCAACCTCTTCCCTGCTCTCCATCCAGAAACAATGGGAGGAGTGGGGGAACAAAGGAGCACACAGGGAGACCCGGGCAGCAGAAATAAGAGGAACAGAGACCAGAGGGGTGGCAGGGGTGGCATATATTGGTACCTATCCCCTGTATTTTCTTCTTGTGACAGCTGAATATTGGTCAGAGGTGGAGAAGCCTACTTTCAGATGCTGCAGGAGAAAAATACAGATTGGTTCCTCTAAATTCCACCTCCACTGCCACTTCTGTCCAGATTCTGGGGGTCGACAAGGAAGGATTGCGGTTTTCCTGTCACCTGCTCGCAATCGATGGGTAGATTGCAATTGATGGGTTACCAACCCCAGGATTAGGGTGTGGATTATTAGATGCAATCTATTACATTTAGTTGTGCTTTAAAAACAGGAGGTGGTCAAAATAAATTCTCGACCACAATGGGTTGAGTTGGTCAAAATTGTCATACTCCTGAATTTAGGGTGTCTTAACAATATTTCCCTTAAATTAATTTGGCATGGTGTTCTTTTCAAGAGCTGTCTCAGGCAGTACATTTAGAGGGATGCTCCTTTCTCCTCTATCAGCAATAATGTGCCTGACTACATTGTAAAGGCAGACGTTCATTTAATTTGTTTGGTGACAGCTGGGAAAGCAGATGTATCTTTGTCTTACTCTGCAATATGAAAGTAACAGAGTTGAAATGGTGTGAGGAAACTTAGCCTTGTATGGAGTAGCATGTGTTTTCTGTCCCAAGATTTATGCCACCAATCTAACAGGCTATTATTTATGTTTATATTAATACAAGAGCAGCGACAATGGCTGCAGCTTAGAATAGCACACCTACTTCTGTTCTGCTATAAAAAGTATTATAACAGGAGCGGAAAGCCATATGACCAGTGATCTGCAGCAAATGCTTGTGACAAAACAAGACATTGAACGATATAGTGTGCACTGCATCATTACACAGCCTGACTCTACAACATCATCTTCGGAGAGAGCCGTCTATATGCAGCAATGATAGACTGACACGTTGGGCTCAAAAAGGACACACAGAAGACCTTTACCGTCCACAAATTAAAGCATGTACAGTATCTGATATGGACATATATATTAAAAAAACATAGAATATACAAAGCCAAAACGTCTTTTTATTTTTGACAAGAAATTGAAATTGTAAGAACCTCTGTCAGGTTTTTTTCTGTTACTTGCAAACATAATGCCAGCTAACCTGGTTCCAATTGAAAAGTTTACCGGAGTCCCATGCAGACCAACACAGCATTTTGGGATGTGATGGTTCCTCTTTATCAAAAGGAAAAATTAAGCCATTGTGGCCTCTAAACACCACATTACAATGGTGGTCAGTGGCTGGCTGTAACAATATCTCCCACATTATTGGTGGTCAGGGGTTGGCTGTAATAATTAGACATGTGCATTCGTTTTTGTCCGAATGCATTTTCGTTCGAATTTCAGGCATTTTCGTTTTAACAAACGAAAACAAATCAGACATAAACAAATGCTTTATTTTTGTTTCCGTTGCAACAACAGTTCGATATAGATAGGAGATTCGACATGACGATGACAATAACAATCTGTGTCTATCGAACCTGCGGTCGAATGTGCCTAACCTTAAAGGAGTTGTAAAGAAAACATTTTTTTCACCTTAATGCAATCTATGCATTAAGGTGAAAAAACATCTGATGACGCCGCCCCCCCCGAGCCCCCATTTTATTTACCTGACCCCTCGAAAGTCCCGCGCGCGGTCCCGAGATCCTCTTCGCCGCTCAGCCTGGCCGCTGATTGGCTAGAACGGATGGATTGAGAGCAGTGCAGCCATTGGCTGGCGCTGCTGTCAGTCACATCCAGTTACGCGGCGCGCCGAGGGGCAGGGCCGAGTGATACAGTGAGCGGCTATCACGGGAGCGAGCCCGCAATTACACACCACCATGCAAGCTCTCTCGCATGACTGTGGTCAGTACTTGCGGGGAGGATCAGAGACAGCTGCCGAGGGACCCTAGAAGAAGTGGATCGGGGCCACTCTGTGCAAAACGAACTGCACAGTGAGGTAAGTATGACATGTTTGTTATTTTAAAGGAAAAAAAAATTCCTTTACTAACCCTCTAACTCTATTAGTCCAGGATTATTCTACATAGAGAGGAAAGATTCGACATAGAGAGAAAAGATTCAACGTTATAGAGAGAAAAGATTCTACATTATAGAGAGAAAAGATTCGACATTATAGAGAGAAAAGATTCAACATTATAGAGAGAAAAGATTCAACGTTATAGAGAGAAAAGATTCAACGTTATAGAGAGAAAAGATTTGACGTTATAGAGAGAAAAGATTCAACGTTATAGAGAGAAAAGATCGCTGCTGGAATTGGGTGGGGGAAGTAAAATAAAAATAATGATGATGATGAATGTTATTGGCTGATTGTAACAAAAGAGGAGGAGCAGTAAAATAACTAGAACTAACTTGACAATTCAACATGAACGACGAAGATTTGACAAAGCATCGAAAAACATACAAACGTTAAATATGTCATTGAAGGCTTATGGTGTCTGTCGAAAGTTCTAAGAAGATTCGATGGAGCAGCTAAACTGTACGACGCTGCAATCATACATTTCCGGTCAAATGCTTGGTCCATAGGCTATAGAACAATTCGAATGTTGGTTGACTAGTAATAATAATTAATAAATATAATTATTACCGTATTTATCGGGGTATTGCGCGCTCCGGCGTATAGCGCGCACCCCTAATGTGGACCTGCAATTCCTGTAATTTTTTTTAGCACTTACAGTTTTGGTGTCTTGCACGGTGTCCATCGGCGGCCTCGTCAGGTCCGGTGTCCATCTGCGGCTTCGATGATGTCCTCCCGGCTTCTCCCGCGCTGTCTCCCCATCGAATCGCCGCTTCCCGTGCTCAGCTTGAATGCCTGCGCCGACATATACCGAGTGCAGTACACTCGGCTACATTCGGCCAGGCTTCGCTCGTGCTCACGCTCTGTGACGTTTATGCGTGAGCACGAGCGAAGCCGAGCCTGGCCGAATGTAGCCGAGTGTACTGCATTCGATATATATGAGCGCGGGAAGCGGCGTATATCGCGCACCTGCAATTTTCCCCTTATTTTAACGGGGAAAAAAGTGCGCGGTATACGCCGATAAATACGGAACTAGTCATACAACATTAGAATTCTACTATAGCTTGTAGGCGGAACATTCGACCGGAAATGTATGATCGTGGCGTTGTACAGTTTCGCTGCTCCGTCAAATCTTCTTTGAACATTCGACAGACACCATAAGCCTTCAATGACAGATTCAACCTTAATTCATTCAGATTTTTAGACAAATGCAATTTCTAAAGAAAAACAAACTAAATAAAAACGAATTTCGGGAGTAACTAAATAAATGTATTTTTTCGGGCAAAAACTAAATTCCAAAACCAAATATTTCAGTGTGTACATGTCTAGTAATAATGACCCCCCAGCTTTGGTGGTCAGTGGCTGGCTGTAACAATGACCCCCCTTCTAAAATTGGTGGTCAGTGGTTTGTTGTAACGACTCTCCAACCATTAGTGGTCATACTCTGGCTGTAACATTTACCCTACCCACCAGAATTGGTGGTCAGTGGCTGGCTGTAACAATAGCCCACCAACTATTAATGGTTAGTGGCTGGCTGTAACAATGTCCTTCCCTGCTTTGGTGGTCAGTGATTGGCTGTAACAATCATCCCTCCAGCATAGGTTTTCAGTGACTGACTATAACAATAAACCACAGCACTGGTGGTCAGTGGCTGGCTGTAATAATAACCTTGCCCCCAGAAGAGATGGTCAGTGGCTGGCTATAACAGTAACCCACCAACCATTGGGGGTCAGTGGCTGGCTGTAACATTACCCCCCTGCATTGGTGGTCAGTTATTGGCTGTAACAATAACCTCTCTAGCACTGGTGGTCAATGGCAGGTTGGGACAATTCCCCCAGCATTGGTGTTCAGTATCTAACTGTAAAATTAACTCCCTCCAGCATTGGTGGTCAGTGGCAGGCTGTATCAACAACCCCCATCCCCCCAGCATTGGTGGTCTGTGGCTGGCTGCAATAATAATGATAGCCCCTCCAGAATTGCTGTTTAAGCCTCGTACACACTATTCGCTTTTTCGTTCAACCCTGCGGGCTGAGCGAAAAAAAACCCAGAAGAACTTGAGAGAGGGGCCCCTGTACTAACGATGCAATATTTATACAGCGATTTCCCCCGCTGACCTATTGTGTTCTGTCAGGGGGTTGGAGACTCCCCACCAAAACACACCGGTCAGCACTCTCAGCCATTGACTGAGAGCGCTGATCGGATACCGATCGGTAGAACTTTTTTGGCGATACCCTTTTGACATCAGACCAGCTGCCATACACAGGGGTCGAATGTTATCTGCATTCTATTGAATTAGCTGATGCTATCCAGTGTTCGTCCCGTGTCCACAGCCAAAACAGGGTCTCTGTCTCAGCTTGGCTGTGCCGTGGGCTCATTCTGTTATACAGGGGTGTTCTTCCCACCCCTGTGCAGTAGGTGGCAGCAATGGAGTCAAGGTTTGGGTGCTCTTTCCCAGCAGCCAATCAGGAGGGTTGAGCCTCACTGTGCATGCTGGGGAGGGGTATGTATGGGGCAGACGCCATTGGTTCTGGGTCTTCTTCATCCAGTGTGGACCTACCTTTAGGGTGGCCACATCACAGCGCCCCATCATTATGGCCTACCTGGCCGGGGTGTGCGTGCCATGGGGTGTTCCTGGTTCCGGGACTATGTTGGCCCGGAACATTTGAGCAGTGACGGGGACCCAGTGAGTGACTGGGTTCCCACCTTTGAGGATCCCAAGCGGTATTGCTGTTCGGTGGGGAGTCCGTCTGAGGAGTGCCGTTGAGAGGCTGGCGATCCAAAAGGATTTCAACAAACCACCGGGGATCAAGGTAGCCGGACAATTAAGGATTGATCACCTGTCAGTCGGTACCTGGGCAACATTAAGAAGGAGATCCAGGCGTAATTCACCTAAGGAGGATTACCTCCGTAACTGCAACCAGAGAGGGCCTGTGGCAGAGGCGTCTCCCTGAGGTCCATTTAGGAGGGTCTGTGGCAGAGACTTTTTCCTACAAGTATTCGAGTGATACTCCTGCTACCAGGTCAGTGAGAGAGGCCTCTCTGGGTACACTAAACCCACTCAGGCAGGAGTGGTACGGAAATAGTTACATATGGGAACAGGACTAGCTATGACTAAGCACTGAAGCTACAGTGCGAAACGTTAGCTTTTGTTCCATTTTTTTTGATGTGGCATGTTCATTTTGTGATTGATTTTAATTAAAAGAACAATTTTGGGAGTGCGGCTGTCCAAGTTTCCTTCGTATTTTTGCATCATTATTGCATTGCCGGCACCCATGGTTTGGTTCCAGTGAGGAGGTTCTTTGAAGACTACTGAGCGGTTATTTTCTCTCTCTACTATGGGAACAGGACTGTTCCAAATACTACGCCTGAATCTGCTGTTCTCCATCTTCCTGCAAACTCTATCCCTTTCATCAACGGTTCATTGTTTTTACCCGGCTGGGTAATAAAGAGCACAGCAAAGACACTTGTTGCGGACATTCTTTTACTATTGCTATATGCACCATTCACCCCTAGGAATTCGAAAGAGCTACGAGGTAAATGTTCCACCCAAAACAACCAGCAGCTCCTCAGGGGGTAATGCTATACAAGTTATTGTGGGGAGCAGCCCCCCCCCCCCAAGGGTCTGAGCCAGAGGTGGGGGAACCAACAAGTTCCCCCTGAAAAAAAGCCCCTGGTTATCATTGAGTTGGGCTTTAATTTACCTGTTCCTTGTTATCAGTTTAAAATCCCAATACTTGAGGAGCACATGACACTCCTCTTGCCAGGAACAGTGGTTCTTTTTGCATGGCCAATCCCCAGACCCAAATGCTATCATAGTGGGGTTCAGGGCATGCCTAACATTGTAAAATAATCCACTTTCAAAATAAGTCATTATGTGTACAGACTCTTTGTGGGGGTGGCTCCAGGAAACTGGGCACTGGACAGCAATTCTACTATTGAGTGAAGGTACCAGATTGTACCAGAATGTGTGGGGGCTCCATTTTTATTTATTTTTTTTGGCACAGGTTTGCTTTAAGCTATATATTTTCATAGATCCCATTATGTTATACTTTTATATATTCTGCTATGTTTTTAAGAAGATGCAGTTAACTTGCAGCTGGAAATTATTAAGCTGCCTAGATGTACAGTATATTCTTTTCATAAAAAAAATACAAAAATAATCTTCCAGCTTCTCCTGCCATATGTCAAGCTGCCATATGTCACACCATTAATGATAAAAAAAAAAAACAATATCCAGCAGGGTGTTTGCTGACTGTCCAGTGAATAATGAAAGTGCAATGATAAAACAATCAGAGAATGTAATGAAGATGCATGTCTGCCGGAGCTCCCATGTGACAGACCGTCTGCTGTCAGACATGAAGCAAGACCAACGCACAATATCGAGCCGCTATTATGACAATGTATCCTCAGTTGTTAGTAATAATAGCACAGCTACAAACCAGGTGTTAGCCTGCATTGAATTAGTTATGTTTTTTCTTTTTTTTTGCAGAATTTGATCATTTATGAATCACAGCATGACCTTATGTCATGTCTAATGCTGGTCATTCGATTTATAATCATTATTCAATAGAAAATAATTATATTCATTCCTTGAGATGCTTCCATGTACAAGCCTAGTTTTATTTTTATTCTATTGGATTGGTTTAAAAAGAAATTCAATAAAATGTGATCCATGAACTTTCAAAGAAAGATCACTTAATAAGATTGTAGTTTTAATTTTTGGGTTTCTTTTTATTGTTATACAGGATTTATATAGCACCAACAGTTTGTGCAGTGCTTTACAAAATGAAAGCCGACAGTACAGATATAATACAATTTGGTACAAAAGGCAATCAGAGGCAATCGTTAAAGCTTACAATCTAAGAGGGGTTTCTTCTTCTGTTTTTGCTTAGTCTAGCTACAGACTTATGGGAATCCGATAAAATTCCAGAGGATGACATTTTGGAAAACGCGTTGGGAGTTTGTGTGTGACGTCAACGCGGGTTTGGAAGTTGGGTGACACCATGGTTGGCTTGTTATATATCCTGCTAATTTTTTTCAGCCTTCTCGTATACGTAATTTTAATGTATTGAATAAATTGGCTTAACTGGTTTACACTATGAGGCTTCTCCCTGTTTGCTTTATGTACATGCATATGATGAGTAGCTCAATCCCAAGGATGTTCTCAAATCTATAGCAAAAATCAGAGTGCCACAGCAGGAGTACCTTACCATTGAAGTTTCCACTGGGAACTGATTGCAAGCTCATTCTGATCTCTGTAATTGAGATCCATTGCATCTGGTAAGAGGCTGCCCTTAACTTGAGAAGCACGTTTGAAGCAATTTGTATAGTGGAAAGAGGTCCATAAGCACAGAGCACATTTCTTTTGGCCATTTATATTGGACTATCTATATTACCTATGAATATGGACTTCACATTGTATGTTATATTGTGCCTATATACAGTATTACTGCACATGTTTAAAACTTTATGTTTTAATAGTGTTTTGGCACTTGAGCTTTATCTTACATTTTCTTTTTGGAGAGTCTTCATCAATTAACCTTTAGAGCACGTTTTAAATATATTTAGCATTTTAAATAACAGCGCACCATTCTTTTACACACAGATTAAAGGGAGGTTAGTGAATAAATCATAGATCAAAGCTTCCTATTCTAGGTGCTGTCACACACCTTCATAAGTCATTAAACATCTTCTGTGTGCCGAAGAAATTCCCAAATGCACACAGGTCTTGACTTCCCCATGGACATCCCTGGTTCTGACATGGAAATTTGAAAATCTTCTTCAATATGAATTTGGAGTTTTCACAATCATTACTCCTGTCCAAGCTCAGTGCTGATAACGATAATCAATATAATGTCATAACATTGGTTCTGTTAAGAATGCATGGAAAACAAAATATCTTAAGCGTGTCCCGTTATGGGCTTGGTTGGGCACTTTGCCTGAATTTCTCCTATGATCCCCTCTTTCTCGACTCACAGGGTATAAGTTTATAGTTTATAGTTGTATTGGAATTGGAGTTATTCCCTTTTTCCCTGTACGCACTCTTTTGTGTTAATCAGTGTATTTACAGTTGATGTCCCATTTATACTACACCATTTCCTGTACCGTTCTGCTGAACGATATCTTTGTTTATTAGGTCTTGTTATCTGCACTGTATTGATCTACTTCAAACTGTACCATGTGTGATTTTTTATAACTCCAACTATGGATGTTTGTTATTGTACTCTGTGCTTTTCTTTAATAAAAATATTTGAACGTAAGAATACATGGAAAAAAAACCTAGAAAACTACATTTAGAAAATCAGAGGCTTTGGTAATTGACATGTTTACTCTCCTCCAGCAACCAGTGATGGGTGAGGCTGTTATCTCCAAAGCTTTTAGTGCCTGAGAAGGGGTTGACACTTTTGCTCTAGCAGGGAGAAAATACAATTTGCTTCTAAGTGAACGTGAATGGCGTCCAGCGCCATTCACGGTTCACTTACGTAAACGACGTGAAATTTAAATTTCACGAGCGGGAAGCGCAGCTATACTTTAGCATTGGTTGCCCCTGCTATTAGCAGGAGCAGCCTTATGCTAAAGTCGCCGTACGGAAACTCCGTACCTTGCGTGCGCAGGGCCCGCGCAACTTTTGTGAATCGGTGGTAGTATGCAATTTGCATACTATACACAGATCACAATGGCCGCGACACCTAGCGGCCAACGCAAGAATGCAGCCAAAGATATGAAGGCATAAGGAGGCTTATGCCTGTCATATCTTAGGCTGCAGTCGGTGTAACGAGGTTCCTGAATCAGGAGCACTCGTTACACCGGAGCAAGTAAGCACTTGCGCCGCGCAACCTATGGTTGCGCAGGCGCAAGTGCTTCTTGAATCTGGCCCACTGTGTGCAACCAGCAGCAGCTGTCAGATTTGTACCCTGTACAAATCAATGGCCAGTGCCGCTACTGTTTGTATGTAACTGCTCAACTGAGCTGTAACATGTGAGTAAAACCAGTGACCAACCCTGGATGCATATCATGTGTGTGCAGGGTTGGCGTTTCTGTGGACTTGACAGGAGAGAGGGGCCAGAAGCGCCAGTGGGGGACGGGGACCTGAGAACAGGAGGATTAGGGCTGCTCTGTGCAAAACCACTGCACAGAGCAGGCAAGTATAACATGTTTGTTTGTTTGTTTTGCCTTTATTATCACTTTAGGCTTAGATGAGATTATAATGATTGGGTTGACATTTAGAGATTTAGATTCTTACTAATGCTCACGAATGAATGATTATGTTCAAGACTTTAACAGATAAACAAACACTGTACAAAACCCTTAACTTTAGCTTAAAGTTAAGGGTTTTGTACAGTGTTTGTTTATTTGACTAGTAGAAGTTTATGCAGGCTTATTTTGATGCATGCTCCATGGGGGATATATTATATTTGAATGTTTGGTGTCATGCCAAGTTATTTTTCAATACTTCCTTCACATACACACTGGCCTACAAATGTCCCTATAGTCAGCATGCAGTGAATTAGTCGCTTGCGAGCTGCTGATTCCTGCTCAGCATGCACAGACATGCATTTAATTAAAAATCTTCATTAAGGTACTATTAACTAAACTTGCAAAGCTTTTCAAAGATAATCCCTAGCATAAAAACAGAGCTGACTTAAAAGTGTTTTCATGTCTGTGGAACAGTAAACATTCACCCGGAGACATAGTATCCCAATTCCTGGAAATACACACCGCCAATTGTGACACAATAGCTGGAGAAACGTTAAATCTCTAATTAGATTTCAATATATGTAAAACAGATGAAGACAGATACTTCTATATATGTCAAGATATATTATGACGTATTGGAGTAAAAACAAATAAATGGGTGCTAATCTGACATACGTAACAATTAAATTAGATATAAATCTAATCATTAAAATCTCATATACGAGTCAATTCACTAGAACTAGAGATTGATGAGCACCCACCATTTTGTTTCAGATGGTCATATAAATACTGGTGTGGAGTTGGAGGAGAGCAAAGGGAGGCTTGATGGTATTATGAATAAGCAGTTGTAATCCTATATATTAACATAATGGGTCCATGGTCTTGGTTGGTGTGGAGCTGGAGGAGTGGAGTAAAGAGACACTGGATAATAATAACAAGCATTTGTAGCGCTACCCCCATAGGGGCCACTTTAGATTAGCAGATTTTTTCCCCCCAAGGCACTGCAGAGGCAGCGCGGCACACAGCAACAGTCCGCTCATTTTGACTCATTGAACTGTCTAGGGATTCTCTTTCAAGGTTTACTTGTTTGTGGAAACGTATAACAGGAGGGTATTTGGGGTGATGTGGCATACTCCTAAACATTTAGATATTGTTAGCAGATGACACTTCTCTCTTAGCACAAGTACATGTGTTTAATGGCGGAGGACCATGAAGTAGGTTTAGCTCAAGTTAAGGCAGACTGGAACAGTCTATGGGTTCAGAGCTGGGCACCATAAAGTAGGTTTGAGAACAACAAGTTGGCTCCACTCATAGAATCCTGGAGCAGGAGCAGTCTACAGATACTGTCTCTTGTGGAGTGGCCCAGCATCCAATACAAAGAGCTCGGGTAGCAAGCAGCCTCCTCCTCGCAGCTCACCAATACATTCCCTCAGGAAGAAAAAATACAATCTCCTCAGGGCTCTAGACTATTTGACAGCATCCCAGCCACCATCTGTACACACCTCCCCAGGGATTATCTAAGCCCTGCTCAATATTCAGGCTAGTCATTTGATCTCTCACTCCCTAAACTCCAGAAACCTCTTCTAGAGGTAGGCAAAAACAATCCATCTCAATGCCTGTGAAGCCCTGAATAGACCAAACCAAACAAACACTGTTCCCCTGATTACAAAAAGAGCCAAAAACTAAATTAACCAAGCAGCCTGACATGGAACGTGCTACACATTTGTAGACCCACTTATTGACTTCGGTCTACAGTTCCAGTGAGTGTTTTATGCACTGGGAGTTGAAAAGCACCATCCTGTTGGCCTGTTGAATATGCCGAGGCTGACAACTATACGATGGTAACTAAGGCTCATATGTCCTCAGAACCCTGAAGGAACTGCTGGGACTTGCATTCCACCCTGAAAATGCCAATCCTTAATACAATCATCATGAACTCTGCCAAAAATGTACTCTTTCCTATATAGGTTTGCTGGGGTAGCCACAAGCCTGAAATATGGACTAGGGATGTTAGGAAAAGACTACATTTTATGTTGAAACTATTGTATTAACTTATTCTTCAATAAAGCTTTTGAAACTTTGCCTTTGCGTGGTCTGAAGTTACTAAAGGGATGTAATGCAAGTAACTGGCACATATAGTCTACAACTCTGTTCAATAAGCACGTATGAAGATAACGGTGCAAAAGTTAATACAGTAGATCAGATCAGTACTGCAGAGGTCCCTAACCTGTAGACAGATACAGAAGAGTTAAGTAAAGTGCACGCATGGAGTCAGTACGTTACCTGTGTGCGGCAGGGCTCAATAACGTTACAGGGAGTGAGGTATCAGTGATACGCTGGATAGGGCAAGGGCTCTGTGAATGTTTATTTACTAAAGCTGAAGAGTGTAAAATCAGGCTCACTTCTGCACAGAAAGCAGCTTCCAGGTTTTATTGCCAAAGCTTAATTGAACAAGCTGAGGTTAGAAGCTGATTGTCTACCATGCATAGTTGCACCAGATTATGAGTGCACCAGTTTTAGTAAATCAACCCTTGTGTGTCCCTCCTAATTGCACAAGTGACCATGGTTATGTATGTTAACATTGAGAGACTTTATTAGAGTTCAGTCATCTGTTCAATAAAGGCACCACATCAGTAAATCAGTGACCCTAACCAAAGTGCCTAGTGTAGCCCAGAAGAACCCATCCCGGTGTAGGCCTTTCATGTGACCCTTTCTTGGCACCCAAAAAGGAGGGAAGCACGGAGGACGTCACTACCATCCCACGACCTTTGCCCTACATGCAGATTCTTTAGAACCTGGATCAGATGTTCTGACCAAGGGAGTCACTCCAGCTATAACAGCCAATGCAGCTGAAATAGGGCCCAAGGCAGTGGTGGCTGGTGTTTAAACTTTTTGGGAGGGCGCAAACAAACGAAAAAAAAAACACAATTGCAGCCTCACTGTGCCCATCAAACGCAGCTACTGTGCCCATCAATTGCAACCACTGTGCCCATCAAAGGCAGCCACTGTGCCCATCAAATGCAGCCACTGTGCCCATCAAAGGCAGCCACTGTGCCCATCAAATGCAGCCACTGTGCCCATCAATTGTCGCCACTCTGCCATCAATTGTCACCACTGTGCCATCAATTGTCGCCACTGTGCCCAGCAATTGTTGCCACTGTACCCATCAATTGTAGCCACTGTGCCCATCAATTGTCGCCACTGTGCCCATCAATTGTCGCCACTGTGCCCTGTAAAATGCTGCCACTGTAAAATGGCCCCTCCCCCCCCCCCTGCCTGGCACTTACCTTTCTGGGGTCAGCCATCCTGCTTCTACCGTCCCTCGATGTCTTCTGCCATCCTCGTTGATGCTTCAGCCAATCAGGCTACCGGTAACCAGAACTGGTGAACCTGATTGGCTGAGATGCCTGTCAGTCTTGTCCAAGGAACGCACCCCCCCCGTGGATAAGTGTTTGGAAGCCTATTACAGCCCTCAGGCTGTAATCGGAAAGCCTATCAGAGCCGCTGGCTCTGATAGGCACCTCCACAGCCAACCAGCTGCCGTTATTCAGATGGCTGGCGTTTGCCAGGGGGCCAGCCATCTGAATAGTTGGCGGCAGTGGCAATGCATGAATCTATGTATTGTATCAGTGGCGGTGCGGGAGCAAGAAGGGGTAGCGCTCCGGCGCCCTCTATGGACGCACCGCCACTTGCCCAGGGGCAAAGGGACCTTGTACATTAAGCGCTAAAAAAAATTGCTTGCTATATTAATCGGTTTGCAGTTTGAAATCACTTTCTGACTCTGTGGTTGAGAAGCACAGACTACTTATGTAATATTGATTCTTTATTGATCCACCCTGCCAGAGCTAGCTTAGTTCTGACTGACCACAAATCTCTTCTATAGAATGAAGAACAGACTTCGAAAAACAGTGGCAGTGAGTAGCCCTGTGTCTATGGAGTTACCCATTCAGAGTGCTTGGCTACAGCTTATTAGTTACAATGGTGATAAGTTTAAGTTCATATTTATAAAAAAATAAGAAAAAAATCCAGACCACCTTCCCTACCCTCCTGATCTAATAAATTCATAACTCCTCACACCCAGTGCTTTATAACCTCTCTATAATGTTGGCAGTCTCATTTTCCAGTGACCGGCTGTGTTAGTGCAGGATAAATTATATGCTGCACACCTCTGACCACCAATGTTAAGAAGTGTGAAGAAATGTGTGTCCCAGGTCGCCTACAAGAGGGAAATCATCAAAAGTTTCCCAATGGACTTTGTAAATTCTAGAGATACTTGGGGTTTTGACATCATTAGTCATGACAAAACATTAGTTTTGGCTAGAGGGCAAAATTAAACGCCTATCACACATAGTAAACACAAACACTGGCTAGGCACACAGTTAACTCTTTAATCGCTCTAGATGTTTAACTCCTTCCCAGCCAGTGTCATTAGTACAGTGGCAGTGCATATTTTTAGCACTGATCGCTGTATTATGCCGCGTACACACGGTCATTTTTTTGTGATGATAAAAAATATAAAAAACGACGTTTTTAAACGCGCGCATGCTCAAAAGCAAGTTATGATGCAAGCTTGAATGGAACAGAGTGCCGCCGTATGTGCTGAACATAACCGCGCTTTGCTAGAGCATTTTGAAAAAACGATGGTGTGTAGGCAACATCGTTTTTTAAAATGAAGTTTGAAAAACGTCGTTTTTTTTTAATGCTAAAAAATGACGTTTTTTTTCATCACAAAAAACGACCGTGTGTATGCGGCATTAGTGTCACTGGTTCTCGTGAAGTGTCAAAAGTGTCAGATAGTGTCCACTTGTCCATCACATTATCGCAGTCCTACTATAAGTTGCTGATCGCCGCTATTGTAACATAAAAATATTTATTAAATAAAAACTTCAGCATATATCTTATAGTTTATAAAAGCTATAACGTGTGTGTAAACCAATATATGCTTATTGGGATTTTTTTTACCAAAAACATGCAGCAGAATACATATTGGGCTATATTTTTGAAGAAATTGATTCATTTGTTACATTTTTTTATTGGATATGGTTTATAGCAGAAAGTAAAAAATATTGTTTGTTTGTGGTATTTTTTTTTTTCAATTTATTTTATTTTTTTTATAGCAAAAAAAAAACTCCTGCCCAGCTACCTCAATGTGAAAGCCAGAGGGCTTTCACACTGAGGCCATGCGCTGGCGGGAGACAAAAAAATCTCCTGTCAGCAGCATCTTTGGAGCGGTGAGAGGAGTGGCGTGTATACCGCTCCTTCCCATTTAAAACAATGGCAAACCGCGGCAATACCGCCTGCAATGCGCCTCTGCAGAGGCGCATTGCGGGCGGTATTAACCCTTTATCGGCCACTAGCGGGGGTTAATACCGCACCGCTAGCGGCCGATTCCCGCAGCAATCCCGGCAGTATAGCGCCGCTATTTTTAGCGCCGATATACCGCCACTACGGCTCCCGGTCCAATGTGAAAGGGGCCTGCTTAAAAAGTGTGAGCTGGAGTTCAGCTTCAAAGTCCATCTAAAGCTGCTATCTCCTAGTCTAATACTGCTCTCCACCCAGATTGACCTTGCCGCTGTCCAAAGGTGTCTGCTTTACTACTTCATCCAGAATGGCCAGATCACCAGGTGAAATAAAGTAAAAAAAAAATAAAAAAAATAAACAATAGATACTATGCAACCACCTCATCTAAGGATTGGTATCATTATTATATCTTTGTTTTGGGGCTAAATAGCTCTTAACACTTGCCCTCCGGAAGATTTGCACCCCTTCATGACCAGGCCACTTTTTGTGATAGAGAGGAAACCCTTTCTGGAGGCACAGGAGCAAGTGAGAGGACAGCAAAAGCAAGAACAGGTCAGCACATCTGGGAGATCTCCTAAGAGTCAGCCAGGTAGGCTGGTGAGTGTCAGTCTGGAGGACTGTGGTAGAGACATTATGACTAGTGAAAAGGGCAGCTGCAGCCAGGTGGGCTGGTAGTGCCTGAAGAGGTGGTGCTGGCCTGAGATCAGTGATCAAAGAGAGGAAGTGCTGGGAAAGTTTGAACTGTGTCACCCCATCTGTTTATCAAGTAAAGAAGCTGCGAGTCCCTGCCTGTAATGGGCCTTTGCTACAAAGCTTTGGGTCTATTGGAGAAATATTTTTCAAAATGTATGTAGTTCACTTTGAACTTAGCACTTTATTTATATTTTGTGTTGATCAGTATGTATGGTGATGTGTTACACCATTACATCTTCCTAATCTTTAAATCTTTAATAAATTTCACGTTTTGATGATACAAGTGTTCGCCTATAAAGTCCCGTAGTACCAGGGTGTACTTTTCCTTTTTTGGTTTTCTATACAACGGGTGACAAAGCTGGGTTCTGCAAGCAAGTGTGTGCTGGAGGAAGTAGAGGAGCTGTATATAGAGATTGTAAATAGGAGGAGTTGCGACTGTGGAAATTCAGCGTGCCTGGCTGTGCAGGGTGGGGGATCCCATTTTACCTTCGGCTCCTTGGGGGTGCATTACATAGACATTATGGTCTGTTTTAACGATGACCCAGGGGCACAACCTTCTATCTAAATAAAATCCCGACACTGGCAGAAGAAGAACATAATGGAAATGCTCCTTCATTGCACATCTCTTACAAATACCTATCTCTAGACTTCTCCCTTCACTCTCTTGTTTTGATCTGCACTGTCTGGAAAGTTGTCAGTAAAGGCAAAGATAGAAAATAACAGCTACGGCAATTTGGCAGGCAGAAAAGTCTGTTTTGATCTTGGGAGAACATTTACAGTAATGTGATTTAAATGCATGGCAATGTGGCAAAAAATACATCCTCAAAGACCACGGACACTTTACACCCAAGGCAAAAAGCTGATTTTTAAGCCTAAAGTACAGAGAAAACTATTAACTCATATGTCAGGGTGAACAGAATGTCTGTGAGCTGAAGATAAATCTGTATTTCTGCCTCAACACACGCTACATAAAGAAGCAACATATTTTGTTAACGCCTAACTCCAGTCAATTATTTTGGTTTAGTTTTCATTAGAGACATTTCTAATAGGTTTTTTATTTTTGTCTGTGACCCCTTTGGGACATTTAATTCACTGCCTGTCTCTGCATGGCCCATGCATGACTTTGCGGGGTGTGGTTGTCAACAGTACAGGAAGGCACAGACAGTAATAACAACATTGGCAAGCCTTCTAACCCCTTCTCATTCTGATAAAAATGTGTTTTTGTCTTTGTGTCCCCATTGGAGATTTTACTTCACTTCCTGTTCTGACAAAAAGTGAAAAAAACTATCCCAATGGGTAGTGAAAATGGTGGGTAGAGGGATCAATTCACAATCCCGTACTTCATATGCTCATGTGTATATATCAAGACAAGAGGAAGGAAATGAGAGTATGGATTTTGTTATGTAGCCACCCTGACCTAAACAGGGGACGACAGTCAAATTTAGTTCTGCTGGGTGGTAGACAAGCTATCTGATTTATAGTATATTTGTTAATTTGGGGTTTCCCCTAAATTCAGTTAAGCTGCGGTTTCTCCTTTCTGCCAGTAGGTATAACTAGTAACTCTAGTATTAGTATGAGAAACTACAGTAAAGCTGATCTAGAAATATTCATACTACCCCTAGCCAAACTAAGGCCACTGGTGCATGCTGGCGGACAGTATACTGTAAAGATCTGGTGAGGGTCAAGTGATCTCTGTCTTCCCCCAGGCTCTGGCCTGGGGTGGGTGTGTGAGGAGCAGCAGAGTGATTAGACCTGAAGCTTGAGGCCTGTACATGTGCTCATAGCAGAAAAAGTCTGCCTGTCCAGTGTGCCCTGGCGCTGGAAGCTCTGGGGTCTGGAAGCCTGACTGAGGACAAGAGAGGGAACAGATGATGTCTGAAATGAAAAGGTCACTCTGCCACATGAGGCCCTGGATGAGGAACTTGTGGAGAGCCTAGGAAGGCATCAAGAAAGAATCATTGAGACTTATGCTGCTGCTTCTGGGAAAGATTGTGTTGCTAATGGAATACCATTAAACACTTCCGGACCGCCACACAACGATATACGTCAGCACTTTGAAGAGGGATATCTCTGGGATGGCAGCAGCTAGCTGCCATAACCCAGGTATCCATCTCTTCAGAGACATTTCAATTTCCGATAATGGTGATCTCTGCAGCTGATTCGCAGCAAGATCACCATTATCAGCGGCGGGAAAGGGCCCCTCCCTCCCGACGATCTCCCGTGCCCTCTGCCACTTACAGGAGCTGTCGGCAGCGGCAGAAGCGATCGGGTCCTTCCTGTGGCTGGGTATGGAGATGAGTGAAGGGAAGATGGCCCCCACCCGTCTCCATACCATAGCAGGGCGGAAGCGACGTCAAACTGTCACTTCTACCCATAGCTCTTAAAGGGCCATTTAAAAAAGAAAATCCCATTTAAAATGACTTGCGGTTACAAATATGAATTAATAAAGAAATAAACTGAGTGTCCCCCTCCCCCCAGTCCATACCAGGCTCCTTGGGACTGGATTTGGAGGGGAACCCCATGCAAAGAAAAAAAATACCCCCCAAATCCATACCAGACCCTCATTCGAGCATGCAGCCTGGCAGGGCAGGAAAAGGAGGAGGGAACGAGCACCCCCACCCCCTCCTGAACCATACCAGGCCACATGCCCTCAACATGAGTGATTGGGGGGGCACTATTTTTTTTTTTTTTTTAATAAAGCATTTGTCAAAAACTGTCTCTTGTGTTTATTACTCTTTGACACTTTTTTTGATGAATGGGAAGGGGTACTCATTCAGATGGTGGGTGTTTGAGATCTGGGGGCCCCCTTGTTAAAGGGCGTTTCCTGATTCTGATAAGCACCCTCCCGCAGACCCAGACAACCACACCCCAGGGTTGTCGGCAGGGCCCCCCGCCCTAAATCACCCACTCCCCCCCATGTTGAGGGTATGTGGCCTGGTATAGTTCAGGAGGGGGCGCTTGATCGCCTCCTCCCTTTCCTAACCTGCCAGGCTGCATGCCCGAATATGGGTCTGGTAGAGATTTTGGGGGGCCCAATGCCGTTATTCTTTTTTATTTCGATATGGGGTTCCCCTCCAAATCCATACCAGACCCGTATGGTCTTCACTTTTTTTATTGTTCAGCTGTCAGCGGTCAACTCATTGGTTGTTAAGGGTGCCTTACTGGCCCTGCTCCTTAACAACCAGCATACACTGCGCCCTGACTGGGCAAAGCTTTGCCCAATCAGGGAGCAGAATGCACGGTGCAGTGATCAGTGCATTGCAGGCTGTTACTCAGGACGAACACTCGGCGAAGACCCTGAAAATTCTGGTGTTCGGGGGAGCGGCCAAAGGGGCAAATGTTCGGCCCAAACTGATGCTCCGGCCAAACTGTTTACCCGTCCCTAGTCACCAACAAGCATGTTGTGCTTCTTCATAGAGAACCTAGCATGCAATACAAACCAAGTGTCATGGATGTGCCCTATATCACCTATATTTTGTACCAAAAAATATTTTGCACAAATAATTTAAACATATAAAAAAGCCTTTAAAATAATAATATTAATATTACAACAATCCACTTAAAATCATTATTGGAGAAACATTTAACTGTTAGGAAGCATGTGGGAAATTTAAATTTCTGCTCCTGTATGCGACCATTATTTCTCTCCAGCTTGTCATATTTCAGTGGGTATGAACCAGAAATAATGTTTAGCACCCATGATGCATTGCAAGTTTTTAAAGTGGTTTAATCTGCTTATATTTGTCCTTCCTGGTTTCTCCATTCCCCCCTCATCAACATGCTAATGAATAGATTAAATTAAAGCTTTCCATTTTCAACAGATTTAGTGGAAGAAGTGTCTGAATACACAATCTCTGAAGGTGAAGGGTCCTGGCTGCATATGAACTGAAAGGAAAGATTATTGGTGTTAATTGGTTACATTTAAATAGTTCCTTCCTGAATAACAAGAGGCCAAAGCCAATTTTATTAAAAATTAGCAGCCTTGTGGTTAAACTGTGTCAAAGGTTTTTGTATGAGATATGAAATATATCCTTGTACTTGCAGCTTTTAATAATGTCTTTATGACCGTAGAATCCAAGGTACACGTTGAACGTCTTGGCCTTCCCGTGTAAAAACAACTGGCTATATTATGTCCAAAAGTTACCAGTAAAGATTTTTTATTTTTCATTTAACCCATCTTTCACATTGCTTCGCTTGATGTCATTATCTTTCAAGGAATACTCATGGGGAACAGTGAATACCTCTAAATGGTGCAAGAAAACACTGCAGTCCATTGCATGATCATCTTCTTGTGAGATTTGTGCTGAGATCTGGATTCTCCAGGATCTTGGCGGAAGGAGCTTGACATAGCCCTTGCCTAAGACAATCATAAAATACTTTTCTCTTTAAAGGTACCTTTTTTACATACTATAGTCTGCAATGCTACAATAATAATAGACTCTACTATTCTTTAACTATTTTGAAAGATGGTATGCAACATTGCACTTTATAATTTATCTATACTAAATATAGCACTCCTGCTTAATTGATACTGTATATCCTGGACATAGATATTTTAGATCTTTCTTTAAATCTTTTGCCCTTTTAGCAGATACTCTTGACCAAACAATAAATATCTATCAAATGCAAAATATGTACCAAAAAAGTTGTTAAAACCATAGTGAATTGTATGTATCAACAGAAATTTGATATATACCAGATCCCAGAAGAAACTCCACTCAGAACTTTTCAAAACCACATTAGCAAATAAAATAACAACAATAAGCCAAAATCAATCGACAGTGGAAATACTCCACTACATCAACAAAGCTTTACTACAGACGGCAGACAAAATCGCTCCAAAACGCAGAACGTTCATCCGAAAAAACAACTCCGGCTGGTTCAATGACGCTTTCACACTATTGAAGCAAGAAGGCAGAAGAACGGAAGGCGCCTGGAGAAGAAACCCAACTACTGAAACCCACAAAATCTACAAATCAATCACAAAGAAATATCATAAAGAAATGTTCAAAGCAAAAAAAGAGCACTTCTCAATCATCCTCGCAAAAGCCCTGAATCGTCCCCGTGAGCTCTTCAACTTAGTCGCCCAAAACATGAATCCAGCCTGCCTAGAGGCTCTGAATCATGATACTCAAGATTTTTGCAATGAATTATCTGATTTTTTCATTAACAAAATCAATAATATGAAACAATTCACCAAAATAAAACCACCAACCCCGTCCCTACTAATTATAAAGGTGACGATATTATAAATATACCTCAATCTATAAAATTTTAACTCCAGCCCATTTCCATCGACACCACCAAAAATATCATCGGTAGCCTGCGGAACAGTACAGCGCCGAATGACATCATTCCCACAAAACTGCTGAAAGAATGTGCCGAGATATTGGCACCCGCGATCTCGCAGTTCATAAATCGATCATTTATGGAAGGCATGGTGCCGACCTCCCTAAAACAAGGAGTAATAAAACCCATTTTAAAAAAACCTACTCTCGTCCCAAAGAACCCAAACCACTGTCGACCTATAACTGGTCTCAGCGTCTTCTCCAAGGTCATGGAGAAAGTTGTAGTGCAACAGCTACAACAGCTGTCAGGTCACCCGTAGCCAGGTGACAAGTGCACCCCGTTGGGGTCAGGGATGCACACAGGGTGGTGAATCCTATGGCCGACTACTGCTAGCAGAGACGAAGCGTGAACCTAAGATCACCCAGGGCGCGGAGTCTAAGACCCAGTTTTGTATTCACCAGAGCCTTTGATGGTAAGGATGGTCTTGGCCGCAACTGGGTCCAGGTCGCATCCCCGAGATTCCTCAAGTCACACTGCGCAGGGAGAAAGGGGAAGCAGTCAGCAGGACAAACAGTGGTGATGGGCAAGCCGAGGTCAGGGCAACAGGCAGACAAGGATAACCGTGGGACATGCAAATAGTCAGGGGCACAGGCAGACAAGGAAGTCGGGAACAAGCCAAAACGGTACACGGAAGATGAACGAAGCACTCTGCAAACAGGAACTAGCAACTATACTGCAGACAGGAACTAAGCATAGGAACACTGTTGAACAGCACTGCAGACCTGTAGAGCAACGGTTAATATAGGCTTCCTGGGATGGACTAGGGTGGAGCCATACAGGAAGAGGAAGTGATAAAAATTTTACGAACGGAAGAGAATCACCAGACCTTCAGAAAGAAACTCAAGACCCATCTTTTCTGAAGGCAAGATAGAAGGGAAATTGATTCCAAGCGCCTTGAGGCGATTCGGTTCGCATTTGTAGCGCTATATAAGTTATTCACTCTCTCACTCACATGTGCAATTCGTTTAGTTCCGAATTTGTTTTTTTAACGAATTTTGACAAATTTGTTAATTACGAAATTTATGAATTTCCGAATTTTTCAATTTCCGAATTTTCTGATTTTCAAATTTACGAAATTCAGAATTTCAGAAATTTCTAATTTTGGAAAGAATTTTGGAAATTTAAAACTTCGGAAATAATTTTGGAAATTCGGAAATAATTTAGGAAATTTGGAAATAATTTAGGAAATTTGGAAATAATTTAGGAAATTTGGAAATAATTTTGGAAATTTGGAAATAATTTTGGAAATTTGGAAATAATTTTGGAAATTCCGAATTTCCCCAATTTCCAAATTTCCGAAAAAAGCAAAAACAATTAATGTATCCTTGTTTCCATTGACTTCTATGGGGAAACTCACTTTGATATGCAAGCGCTTTGGATTACAAGCATTCTCCTGAAATGGATTATGCTCGTAATCCAAGGTTCCACTGTATATACATAAAAATTAAAATGGAAGTCCAAATAAACAGTCGTATACACATACTGTATATGGGAGCTGGCTTACATGCCAAAAGATTTGTAATTTTTGTTTAGTCAGTCCTATGGTTTACACAGTCCTATTAGACAGCACAGCCAAAGCGGTACCTTTACTTTTCTCTACTGCTGTTCAGTTATGTAGTCTGGTCCCTGGCTCCAGTCTTTAAATGAACAGAGACCAACAGCAGATTGCAGAGTTCATCTCTCTTCTCTCCGACTGTCAGAATTTGCTATGTCCATGCAGCATCCTTGTGCTAGTTTGTTGTACACGTGATTGTGAGGCCCCGTACACACGGTCGGACAAAACCGATGAGAATGGTCCGACGGACCGTTTTCATCGGTTCACCGCTGAAGTGGCCTGATGGTCTGATGATGCGTACACACCATCGTTCCAAAAACCGATCGGGTCAGAACGCGGTGACGTCAAACACACGACGTGCTGAATAAAACGAAATTCAATGCTTCCAAGCATGCGTCGACTTGATTCTGAGCATGCGCGGGTTTTGAACCGATGCTTTTCTGTACTAACCATCGGTTTGGTCCGATCGGGCAGCGGTCCATCGGTTCGGTTTTGAAGCATGTTTTAAAATTTTGGACCGAAGGAAAACAGACCGACGGCCTATACACACGGTCGGTTTGGTCCGATGAAACTGAACTTCGGTTCATTCTCATCGGTTAGGTCCGACCGTGTGTACGGGGCCTAAGAGGTTGATACCAAACCAGAATACTTACATATACATGTGTATTATATATGCTATATTTTTTTGAAACAATGCATAACTTTAATACATGAGAATTGCAACTACTTATATTTTATATATAGTCTTAGCAACATTTTAAGTACATTATGAAAGTTAAATAGAAGACATCAGTGTTCCTTTAACATATGACTGACTATATATGGACCTGTGCAGTAGTTAGCACCACTGATAATATATGAAGATTCTAGAAAGCCTGTGCTCTTGTAAAGCCATCTGGCTGGTTGGCAAACGTACTAATGCTGATAATTATTCTTCCTTTTTGCTTGTCATGTGCTCAGACTGTTGAGTGGGTGCCCTCTTTACTTTGCTGCATGATTCATCTTTAAAACGTGTATTTACATCTCATTTGCACATTTTTATACTAAGTGAGTGATTTTTTTTTATCGCTGCAAAACTCATTCATTAAAATACAAGCAGACAAACAACCCAAGTCTGGGATATGGTCATTATTATGGCAATCTAATGCTCCAAGCTAACGATTCATGAAAACATATTTTTTGGAGATGACCAAACTTTGATGGCTTCCTGCAGTCTGATTAGCAAATAATAAAGATTAAACCGCTCAAAATGCTACATACAACAAAGTTAATAATGAAAAAAAACACACTAAAAAATTACAATCACTGGAAAAAGTCCCAAGTGAAAAAAAGTGCTTGTGCTGTTGGAACAGTGTTGAAGGTCTCATAAAGTGCTGTGACTTGAAATATGGATGAAAAATTCTGTGCTCCTTATGTGCTTAAATAGGGTGCCCCCCCTAGTAGATGTGCACTCACCCTTGGGATTGGACCAACTATCACTAGTTAGGTCAGATGCATTTGTGGGGCGACCCCTGCAGGTATCTTCCGGACCAGTGGCGGCATATGGTAAATAATCCTCACGTGGATAGATATAATAGGAAAAGCCTCATTGCGTATTACCGTTTAAAAAACTTTATACTAAAAGATTAAAAGAAGGTCATTGATGCTTAGATGCCCAAACAAAATTTTCCAATGGCAGCCTGACTTGCATGGAAAATAAGTTACAGGTGGTCCTGCGCAAATGGCTGTAGGTTTGTAAATGGAGCTCCTGCCCCTACTCATACAACCACCTGAGTGGAGTATATAGTAAATAATGAGTTAAGGCAGTAGGTGTGGTGCTATTCTTATGAATGAAACAATCCTTTAACCTCTTACGAACCGCCCAACATTGTTAAACTTCGCTACTTTGAAGAGGAATACCCAGAGCTTTTTTTCTCAAAAAATAGGTGCAGGAACTCAACCACGACCCCATTCAAATTTCACAAACAGTAGAAGGGTCTTAAAGAGGCAGTAAATACCAGGATTGCATTACATACAGAGTGCAGAGTTCAGGGGGTTACACACAGAGTGCAGAGCTGTCACTTGTAAACACAGAAACCAAACTTCTGTGTTTACAAGTCATTGTGGTGAGCAGGCACCAAAGGGTCTGAGCTAGAGGTGGTGGAACTGAGTTCCCCCAAGTTCCCCCTGAAAAAAAGCCCTGGGAATACCGTTGTTATGGAAGCAGCTAGCTACCATAACCCCGGTATCCTCTTCTTCAGTGAGCGGTCCTATTTCAGATAAAAGTGGTCTCTGCGGTGGACAAGCCGCAAGATCACTTTTATTGGTGGCGGGAGACGATCCTCTCCCTGCCTGTGTATGGAGACGAGTGAGGAGAAGGTGACCCCCACCCATCTCCATACCACTGCAGGGCGGAAGCAACGTCAAAACATCACTCCGCCCAATGCTCTTAAAGGGCCTTTTTTTTAATTTATTTTTAGATATATTGCATTTTAGTCTAAATATGAGATCTAAAGTCTTTTTGACCCCAGATCTCAAATTTAAGAGGACCTCTCATGCTTTTTCTATTAAAATTGATGTTTACAGTAGGTGAACGCGATATTGTGTCAATCTCGCTCCCTTTCTCGGCGAGATTGAGCACCTACGAGCCCCATCGCGGGAGCCAGCGCCGAGCTGGCCAGCCGTGATGGAGACAAAGCCGTCATAGAAGCGACGGGAGATCCGACTTGGATTCCCGCCAATTCTACACGTGTGCGGCGTTTGTTATGAATCCTGAGGGGGAAGTCCCCGCCGGCGTGTCAACATCTGGAGAAGACGAGAAGAGAAGAAGATGACGTTACAGAAGAGCGGACTGACCGCCGCCAGTATAGCGGCGGCCAGCCCTGAAGGAGAAGGAACCGGACAGCGGGAGGAAGAACCGGGGTGCGCCGAGTCAAGAGCGGAGAGCGGCGAATATAAAAGAAGACCCCCCGGAGCGGAGAAGACGTCACAGAAGAGCGGTGAAGACCCTGGAGAGCAGGAGAAGACCCCCGGAGAGCGGAGAAGACCCCCGGAAATCGGAAGAAGAAGCCTCCCTGGTAAAAGAGCTAAAGAAGACAGGGGAGGCCTCCGGAGCAGACTAATAAAATATTTTAATACCCTGTGTGGTTTATTTGTGTTTTTACCACTTTTCTTGCAGGTGAATGGGTAGGGGTACGATGTACCCCATACTCATTCACTTAGGGTGGGGGGCCAGTATCTGGGGGCCCCCTTATTAAAGGGGGCTCCCAGATTCCGATAAGCCTCCCGCCCGCATACCCCGACAACCAACGGCCAGGGTTGTCGGGAAGGGGACCGTGCGCCCCCCTTCCCCAGAGCACCCAACCCCCCCATGTTGAGGGCATGCAGCCCGGTACGGCTCAGGAGGGTGGGGGGCCGCTCGCTCGTCCCCACTCCCTTCCTGACCGGCCGGGTAGCGTGCTTTGGATAAGGGTCTGGTATGGATTGTAGGGGGACCCCCCTACGCCTTTTTTCGGCGTAGGGGGTGCTCTCCTTACAACCCATAACAGACCTAAGGGCCCGGTATGCTCCTGAGGGGGGAACCCATGCCGAATTTGTATTTAAAATCCGGCGGGGACTTCCCCCTCAGGATTCATAACAAACGCCGCACACATGTAGAATTGGCGGGAATCCAAGTCGGATCTCCCGTCGCTTCTATGACGCGCTTGCTGGGATGTGCTGTCACTATTCCAGTGAGTGCGAGATCTCGGCACCATGTCGCCGAGAATCAGCGCGATGCTGTCGTGCTAAAAACACAATATCACAAACACCTACTGTACATGCCCTATAGGAATAAAAGTGACCCAAATTTTAAAAAACAGTGTACACATAAAAAATGAAGTAAAATAAATACGATTTTTTTTCTAAAGCACCCCGTCCCGATGAGCTTGCCCTCGCCATTCCACGAGCGGGCGCAACTTTGAAGCGTGACATGTTGGGTATTAATTTACTCAGCATAACATTATCTTTCACAGTATAGAAAAAAAGTGGGCTAACTTTACTGTTGTCTTATTGTTTAATTCAAAAATGTTTTTTTTTTCCAAAGAAAGTGCGATTGTAAGACCGCTGCGCAAATACAATGTGACAAAAATATTGCAACAACCGCCATTTTATTCTCTAGGGTGCATATAATGTTTGGGGTTCTAAGTAATTTTCAAACAAAAAAAAAAACAGTTCTTAACTTGCAAACATCATGGCCCAGATTCTCAAAGGAGTTACGACGGCGTATCTCCAGATACGCCGTCGTAACTCTGAGTGTGAGGCGTCGCATCTCCGCGCCTGATTCATAGAATCAGATACGCCTCACAGTTGCCTAGATACGAGCGGCGTAAGTCTCTTACGCCGTCGTATCTTAGGGTGCATATTTACGCTGGCCGCTAGGGGCGCTTCCGTATATTTCCGCGTAGAATATGCAAATTAGCTAGATACGGCGATTCACGAACATACGTGCGCCCGGCGTATCAAGATACGTCGTTTGCGTAAGGCATCGGACCGGCGTAAAGTTACCCCCATAAAGCAGGGGTAAGTCATGTTATGTATGGACGTCGGAAACGTCCGAACAGCGTCGTAATTTACGTTGTTTGCGTAAGTCGTCCGTGAATGGGGCTGGGCGTAGGTTAAGTTCACGTCGCCTAAGCATTGAGCGGGCGTAATTTACTTTGAAAATTCGACGTGATACTGAGCATGCACGCGCATGCGTCGTTCGTTCGGCCATGCATCTACATGGGGGTCATGCTTAATTTAAATACATCACGCCCACGACCTGCCTACTTTGAAATACGCGCGTACTTACGCCAGCCCATTTACGCTACGTCGCCGTAACTTAGGACGCAAGTGCTTTGTGAATACTGCACTTGCCTCTCTTAAGTTGCGGCGGCGTAGCGTAACGAAGATATGCTACGCCCGCACAAAGTTACGCCGCCCTACGTGAATCTGGGCCCAAATCTCAGAAAGAAGCTCGGTCCTTAAAGAGTGATACTATAGGTTTACGTTGAAAAAAAAAAAAATAACATACATGTCATACTTACCTCCACTGTGCAGTTTGTTTTGCACAGAGTGGCCCCGATTGTCCTCTTCCGGGGTCCCACGGCAGCTCTTTTGTGGCTCCTCCTCGCAATAGCTAACCCCCTATGGGAAGCTCTCTCCAGAGGGGGTTATCTTGCGGGCGCACTCCCATGTCATACACTCAGCGTCCACTTCGCTGATGTGGGGTCGCAGTTTGCGGCCTCTTGTAGACCTTGGGGTGATCTCTTGCCCGCCCCACAATATGCTCTTCCCTTTCTTTCATCTGACCATCCTCTCAACTGGCGGGACCCTCAAGGGTTGCTCATTAGTGGCCGGTCGCTGGCTGACTGCTGTCCTTTCTTGGCAATGATGTTAACAACATGTCATGTAAAAGTTGTACATAGTTGTTTGCAAAAACGTGTATACAATGTCTAACATATACAGTATGTATTCTATTGTAGAATTTATGGTCGCAAACTTTTGTTCCCCCTGAAGAAGACCGCAATCATATAAAAGGTCAAAAGGCGTTGGGGCCAATGCATCTGGCCTTTTTTTACGTGTATTAGCCTTTGTTTATATGTTCTTTTCGGAGCTCATGTCCTGATTCCTATCAGATAATTTTTTACACTTGATATTATTCTAATAGTAATAAACGTTATAATTTTATACGAATTTTCATTATCTGTATTATCTTTAATCATTGCTGCAACTCAAAGCCCCTAGGGGTACCTTTTCTTTTTTCTGAGTGTATGACTCGGCCCCGCCCTCTGTCGGCCGCCTCATTGGATTTGATTGACAGCAGCGGGAGCGAATGGCTGCGCTGCTATCAATCTATCCATTATAGAGCCGAGAAGCCATGAGGAGAACGATGCGGGCTCGCGCCCACGAAAGTTTGGGGCTCAGGTAAGTAAAACAGGGGATTGGGGGGCCCGTACAGTGCAAGGTGTTTTTTCAACTTAAGGCATAGGATGCCTTAAGGTGAAAAAACACGAGGCTTTACAACCTGAGTTCTCCAATAACACACTTTAACCCGTGGCTTTAAACCCACATGGTTGCCTGGTTTATAAATAAATAAACCTTCCTTGGTGCAAAATTTGTAAATATGTAAAGTGACTGGTGCTTTAAATCCAGCTAGTGATCTAGCAATTAGTAATAAAGTTTTCTAAATTCATATGACATATAATGACATTTGTGAAATCTTAAATAAAGTGATTAGTGCTCTGGTGAATTTTTTTTTTTTTTAGATTTACACAATCCTTTTAAATACACAAACACAAAGTCTTTTAGAAAAGGTGACAGGTGCTCTTCAACGGTGTATGCCTTTGTGCTGGTGCTTCTTATGGTGCTCCCCTATAGGTGTTGCACTCACCAGGTATATTCACCCCTCATAGGGGTATTCCACATTCAGTGTATGCCACTGTGCAGGAAATTCCAGATCCACGCCTTTAAATACCTTTCCTTTCTTTGCTCCTTTAAAAATTCACCCCCTTCGTCTAATCCACATGCAGAGAAAAGATGCTCCCATAGCATGATACCGTTTTCAAAAGTTTTATTGAATGTATATGGTTGTAAGCATACTCACATCTGCTCTGTCTGCTTAAAGCATTTAAAATCAGGAATGATTCCAGTTCCACGGCTTCAGACCGGAAGTGACACAAAGAAACTCTGTCCTACGAGTTTCAATATAAATACCTCATCTGGAGCCAGCTTCCTTGGCTTTGAGAAATAGGGTATTTCTTCTCAAATGCATCAACCTCTGGAAGGTCCTCCAGTATACTTCTTTTTATACATTATCTCTTCTTTGTTTTACAGTGTTCCTATTGGGCTTCTCTCCTGACTCTCAGAGGGCAACAAGACCTGCGCTTTCTCTTGAACTACCCAGAACCTGTGATACATCCACTACCATTACACCACCCTTGAGTGCAGGAGAATACTATTGTACTGTACCATTTAGATTGGGCCATGCTGGATCAATGTGATTATGTAATGATGAATTAGACATCATTTTGGCAGTACAGAGACTTTGGGGAGAATTTACTAAAGGTAAATAAGCTCTGCATTTTTGCTTGCAAATAATTGGATGGTGGACGTCAGAAGTGTTTCCCATCATTCAGTTATGGGAAATATTACCTTGCAAAGTACAACTTCCCTTGCAGTGAACAGTGTATTTGCCTTTAATAAACCAACCCATTTCGGTTCATCAGATCCCTATTAAGCTATTTTTACTTATCTGTACAGAAGAGATCGGGGCTAGCTCGCCAATTAAAACACGAACATAACGTTATAGGAACAGAGCAATTAAGAGAACAGTAAGTTTATCTCATCTTAGCAACTGATGCAGATAGAGGAAAACATGAAAAGAGAGCTACCTTTGAAAACCAAATGCAAAGCGTTCTTTTAATAAAACAGATATGTTTTTTTTTTAATGACCCAAGCTGCCAACTTCACAGTAACACCAGCAGAGCAAATTCACAGTTCCTATAAATAATATTCATTTTGTGTGTGTATTTAATTTGTTTGCTATACATATCGTCTAATTGTTATTTTCCACCTGGCTTCCGGGTTCTCACTCCCACGGGAGTAGGCTTTCCTATGCAGAGGCTAGATGATTGACGCCTTGTGAAAAACTTCCTCCCGGCGCATAAGGCGCGTCACCAGTTTTCCAAGAGTAGCCTATACGGCACCTGCGCAGTCAGCTCTACACGGCAGGGACAGGCACCGGCACCGTATAGCGCCGTATAAAGCCGACTAGCAGTTCGGCTACTTTCGGAAAACTGGTGACACGCCTTATGCGCAGGGGGGACGTTTTTCACAAGGCGTCAATCATCTAGCCTCTGCATAGGAACGCTTACCCCTGCGGGAGTGAGAACCCGGAAGCCGGGTGGAAAATAACAATAAGACGGTATGTACAGCAAAAAAAAAAAACGGCATAGTGTAAATGTTGGAATTATGCTGAATGGAATGTTTAATACATGTTTTTAGGGTGAATCTCCGCTTTAAGTTTAACCTCATAGAAATAGCGGTGAAGCCCAGGTGCACTTTTATAGGTTATGGTGCTATTGCAGAAACTATCACCTACTTTCAGTACATATTCATTTTGAATACTTATGTAAAGTTTACGTTGAAGTAAGTTTGGGCTGTGACTTTCACATTTTACTTTCTTGTAGTGTCATATTTGCATGATTATGTCTCATGTATTGATATTGTTGCTGCTTCTAATATCTACAGTAAGTGAGATTCACTGAATTGACAGGGACGGAGTTACTAAAAGGGAAGCATTCTGCACAAATGTTTTTCTTTTGCATGGGAATGCTTTTAAATGACAGCACGATTCATCATTTATCAATGGATGCGGAAGTAAGAAACAAAGATACTGAAAGTCACTATTCAATATATATATATTAAAGATGAATAGGCAGATTTACAAGACACACATTAATGGAGTATATAAATGGAAACATAAAAGGCTTGACACACATCAAGACCAAAAATCGAAACACGACTCCATAATAGTATTGAACACAACAGTATGTAAACAGCTTCAGATGTCTTCCACAATCTACAAAAAATCAACAAGGGGAACAGCAGAGGATGCCAACTAAGTGCAGTAAAACTTTTGTTAGAAAAATCACAGTGTTAATTTAGCTGCCAATAATATTTTTGGCATCGTGTTTGTCAGCAGCATATTTCCAGCGTTTGGTGAATGGGTCAGGGGATGGTATATTCATGGATTCTGGCTTTAGCCCCCCTTCACACCAAAACCCCCTTTTCAGCACAGTCCCCCCCTTTATATCAGTGTCCTTAGTTCCCTTTGTATCACAGCCCCCCTTTACATTACAGTGCCCCTTTACAGTGCTGTCTCCTTTACATCACAGTGCCCCTTTACTTGAATGTTAGGTGCTGTGATATGAAGGGGACTTCACTGTAAAAGAAGCACTGTGATATAAAGGGGACTACACTGTAAAGGGGCACTGTAGTAATTACAGTGCAGTCCCCTTTATATTACAGTTCAACCTTTACAATGCAGTCCCCTTTATACTACAGTGCCCCTAGCAATCACAGTCCTTGCAGTCTCTCCCCCTTTCCCCTATCCCCAATCTAATCTCTGCCTCCCCTGCTTATGACTTCTACCTTTGGCTGGACAGGGGCTGTGCTCAGCCTAACGAGAAAAGAAAAGAAAGAGGGCGCACACCCTTGTGCATTATCCTTGGGTTGTTTTATTCAAGTAAAATAAAAATAACTACTTCCAACAAATAGTAAAAGCTTGCGATACAGGTGATCTCCAGAAGACACAAATCTTGGAACAACAGACTCCAGATAGTAACAGAAGATATTCAAGGGCCACTGCTGGCTGTGCTCAGCCTGTGTGTCCTCTCCCAGCTCCCCCGCCTACCCAACTATGTCATCCTATCAGCAGGTCAAGTGGACCCGATCTGCAACTCCTCCCGCCCCCTGCCCTGCTGATAGGATCATGGCCGGGCAGGGGGAAGAGCCAGGTGAGAACACATGGGCATGGTCGCAGAGCAGGTGGTGAGTGGAGACCACAGTCTGTGATAGTCCAGTGCAGACCATGGTCACCGCACACCTCCCACTGTGCGGCCTGGTCATCAACAGGCTGTGGACCTGCACTGGTCCACGGCTCAGAGTTTGGGGACCCCTGCTCCAAGAGTATATAATGAGTTTGAAAATTCTAGAGAAATGCTTAAATAATGCATTACAATTTAACTAAACACATTTGATTTTAGTCGACTAACATGTACTCGAGATTTTAATCGACTAAAGTTTAAAAAACTCAGATAACTAAAATACAACTAAAACAACTTAAGCCCTGTACACACGATCGGTCCATCCGATGAGAATGGTCTGATGAAGTCTTTTGATTTATAGTCAAAAGACTATAACTTAAACTCGAAATTTGACATCAAAATTAACGCTGGTTACGTCCACAGTGGTTCCAGCACTTTTGGTTTCTTTACAGCAGCTAACAGCAGCAACTGCGTCATGTTTCCCTGGAAGCACATTGCGAGGCTCATTACATTATACCGCATTTGGGTGGATAATATGCCTTATTTACAACACATCATGCTTGATTCCATTTGTGATTATTTTATAAAAGTTTTTATATACTGCATTTAGTTGGGCCCTCTGCTTTTCACTTTCATCGAGGAGCTGCCACTGATCACATTTATATGGATGTATATGTTCTTATGTTTTTAATACCTCCTTAGTACATATTTGTTTTAACTGTACAAAAAGCAGCGCCGTCTCTGAATTTCCTTTTCCAATAAATCAACAAAAAATAACCCATGTATTTATATATATATATAAAAAAATATTCTTATGGCTGTACCCCAGTACCTTAACCCAAAAGTTAAAATCAATTAAAGTAATGACACAATTTGCCACAGATAATATAAATTTAATAGATGGCCTCTATGTCCTATATTCCTAACAGTCTTGAAACGTGTGTATAATCTAGTACACAATAACCACACAGCACATCAACCAAAGCTCAAAAATTCTGTGCTGAAATTATATCTTAGGGAGTTATTAGAATCAAATCAATTGTACAGAACAGCCACTCACTGGTTTATATCCAAGTCATACAAAAACAAGACAGCATTATTACAGATAGGAAGCCATTACTTCAGCTGAAACATAATCAAATTAAAGTCTCTAAATATGTATTTAGAACTCGGCAGAATCCGATAAATTTGTTTTGTTTGTCTAGACCCAATCGAACAGGGTCAGCCAGGGTGAGAGTAAATAGATAATCAGCGACGTGCCAGCAAAACAACTCTGCATGGTCAGTAGGTGTTGCAAGACCAAGCACAAGTAAGTGTTGCATGATCAATTAATTGTCAAAGTAACACAGCACTGAAAACTGAAAAAACTGGCCAGAATAGGTGGGTTTAACATGCCGGTCCTCAAATGTTTGAAGTGTATTTTTTTCCTAGTTTTGAATAAAATGGAATGAGTAAGAACTCTTGTCTGGTTTTCCTGCTTTGAGGGACTCCATTAAAGAGCTTTACTTTCACTTCCTGTTCTGCTGACAAAGGCATCATCAGGAATTTATGGTGAATTTCCAACAGCAACACATACAGAAATTAAACATAGGGATCTTCTGTTCTTAATTGTCTTTATTTGTAAATAGCTGTGCTGTTTAATGTTTATAGAGTTGATGTGTATAGCAGTTTCTGTCTCTGGGTTGCTGGGTTAAAAAACCGAGAAGGAGGAGGTGGAGAGAAGGAGAGAAAGAGTCTGAGACCACATGTTATGTCCATGGAGGAGCTGCTGTTAATCCAGACCAGAAGAAGGGATTATTAGGCAAGTGTTCCTGTGTGAATTTTAGGCAAGAGTTGATGTGCATAGCACTTCCTGTCTCATTGTTGGTAACCCCAAAAGGAAAAGACAGAGAGAGGGAGAGAGAGAGTCTAAATCCATTGAGGAGCAGTTGTTGATCCAGACCAGGAGAGGGGATTTTTAGGCAAGTGTTTCTATGTTTTAAGTTTACTATTGTTGTCCATACTTTCTGAATATACACACACATACACACACACTCACCATCCACTTTATTAGGTACAAACCGAACATCATAATGGGGAAGAAAGAGGATTTAAGTGACTTTTAATGTGGCATGGTTACTGGTGCCAGATGGGCTGGTCTGAGTATTTCAAAAACTGACGATCTACTCAGTTTTTCCCACACAGCCTTCTCTAGGGTTTACAGAGAATGGTCCGAAAAAAGAGAAAATATCCAGTGAGCGACAGTTGCGTGGACGAAAATGCCTTGTTGATGTCAGAGGTCAGAGGAGATACAGAATACCATCTCTGAATGCACAACGCGGAACCTTGAAGCAAATGAGCTACAGCAGCAGAAGACCACACCGGGTGCCCCTCCTGTCAGCTAAGAACAGGAAACTGAGGCTACAATTCGCACAGACTGACCAAAATTGGACACTAGAAGATTGGACAAACCATGTCTGGCCTAATGAGTCTTGATTTCAGCTGCGACATTCAGCTGGTACTGTCAGAATTTGACGTAAACAACATGAAATCATGCATCCATTCTGTCTTATAGCAATGGTTCAGGCTGGTGATGGTGGTGTAATGGTGTGAGGGATATTTTCTTGGCACTCTTTGGGCCCTTAGTACCAACTGAGCATCTTTTAACCACTTAAGCCCCAGACCAATATGCTGCGTAATGCCCAAAGGCGTTTTTACAATTCGGCACTGCGTCGCTTTAACATACAATTGCGTGCTTGTGCGACGTGGCTCCCAAACAAAATTGGCGTCCTTTTTTCCCCACAAATAGAGCTTTCTTTTGGTGGTATTTTATCACCTCTGCGGTTTTTATTTTTTGCGCTATAAACAAAAATAGAGCGTCAATTTTGAAAAAAATGCAATATTTTTTACTTTTTGCTGTAATAAATATCCCCCAAAAACATATATAAATTTTTTTTTCCCTCAGTTTAGGCCGATACGTATTCTTCTACCTATTTTTGGTAAAAAAAATTCGCAATAAGCGTTTATCGATTGGTTTGCGCAAAATTTATAGCGTTTACAAAATAGGGGATATTTTTATTGCATTTTTATTAATTATTATTTTTTTACTACTAATGGCGGCGATCAGCGATTTTTTTCATGACTGCGACATTATGGCGGACACTTCGGACAATTTTGACACATTTTTGGGACCATTGTCATTTTCACAGCAAAAAATGCATTTAAATTGCATTCTTTATTGTGAAAATGACAGTTGCAGTTTGGGAGTTAACCACAGGGGGCGCTGAATGTGTTAGGCTTCACCTAGTGTGTGTTTACAACAGTAGGGGGGTGTGGCTGTAGGTCTGACGTCATCGATTGTGTTTCCCCTATAAAGGGGATGACATGATCGATGCACCCCCACAGTGAAGCACGGGGAAGCCGTGTTTACATACGGCTCTCCCCGTTCTTCAGCTCCGGGAGCGATCGCGACGGAGCGGCTATAAATGAATAGCCGCGCTGTCGTCCCGGATCGCTCCCCGAGGGAATCCGCCCGCCGCACGCAGCGGGGGGGGGGGCCCCGATCTGACCCCCCACCCGCTAGAAGGCAAGGACGTATATATACGCCCTTCTGCCTGTCCGTGCCATTTTGCAGACGTAAATAGTCGTGCGGCGGGCGTTAAGTGGTTAAATGCCACAGCCTACCTGAGTATTGTTGATGACCATGTCCATCCCTTTATGACCACAGTGTCCCCATCTTCTGATGTCTCTTTCCAGAAGGATAATGCTCCATGTCACAAAGCTCAAATCATCTCACCACTGGTTTATTGAACATGACAATGAGGTCACTGCACTCCAATGTCCTCCACAGTTACCAGATCTCATCCAATAGAACACCTTTGGAATGTGGTGGAACAGAAAATTTGCATCATTAATGTGCAGCCGACAAATCTGTAGCAACTGTGTGATGCTGTCATGTCAATATGGACCAAAATCTCTAAAGGGAAGGTTTCCAACACCTTGTCGAATCTATGCCATGAAGAATGAAGGCAGTTCTGAAGGCAAAAGGGGGTCCAAACCAGTACTAGAAAGGTGTACCTAATAAAGTGTCTGGTGAGTGTATATAAACAATGTTAAAATATCTCTTAAGGCCTGTACACAAAATCGGATATTCTGACAACAATTGTCCGATGGATGTGTTTTGACGGATAATCCGACCGTTTTGTATGCTTCATCGGACAATTGTTGTGGAAATTTCCGACAACAAATGTTGGATGGTCATGCTCTCAAATTGTCCGACAACAAATGTGTTCCATCGGATTATGCGGTCGTGTGTACACAAGTTGGACTAAAATCCAAAGTACAAACACGCATGCTCCGAAACAATGCTAAACATAAGACAACATTAGCAGAAGTTGCCCGAAGGGTGGCGCTAAAGAGCAGAAAAACAACATAGTTTTGTGAATGTTGGCTGAAAAAGTTCTGCTGTCTGTATGCAGAACAAGTTCACGGCCAACGCCCTTCAGACAAAAATCCACGGAATTTTATGATGGAAGTCGGATCGTGTGTACGAGGCTTTAGTCGAAAGCCTCATACACACGATCAAATTTTCATCGGACAAAGCGTAGGATTTTTGTCCGAAGGGCATTGGCCAGGAACTTGTATTGCATACAAATGGCAAAGAATTGTCGGCCAACAAACACAAAACAATGTGTTTTTTTAGCTCTTTAGCGCCACCCTTTGGGCAACTTCTGATAATGTTGTGTTATGGTGAGCATTTCTTCTGAGCATGCGTGTTTGTACTTTGGAGTTTTGTCCGACCGACTTGTGTACACACGATCGGATAACCCCGACAACACACATTTGTTGGCGGACAATTTTAAAGCATGCTATGCAACATTTGTCTGCGGAAAATCCAACAACAATTGTCCGATGGAGCATACAAACTGTTGGATTTTCGAACAACACACAATTTCCGTCGGATAATTTGATAGTGTGTATGAGGCTTTACTCAGAGGGACTGTTTGAAAATGGATTAAAGGTAAAGTGGACTTTCCAACTTTGACTTCCTGGAAAGCATTAAAGTGGATGTAAACCCGATTTATGAAATTTAAGCTGGGCACATATATCTGCAGTATTTTGTTTTCTCATTTCAATGAGCTAAGTCTTAAGCCTCGTACACACCATCAGTCCATCCGATGAGAACGGCCTGAAGGACCGTTGTCATCGGTTAACCGATGAAGCTGACTGATGGTCCGTCGCGCCCACACACCATCGGTTAAATAACCGATCGTGTCAGAACGCGGTGACGTATCACAACACAAACAGGTTGCCCTATTTGCAATAAATTCGAATGTGTCCCAATATAAAATGAGTGAATGTTCTGTTTTTCCAAAAAAACACATCAGATGATGGTCGAAAAAGGCTAAAGATGTACAGTCCTCCTATAGGTAAGTTGGTGACTTCAAACCAGAGCAAACCAAGGAAAGGTGATGTAATAGGAAAGAAATCCTCCACCTTCTATATGACTGCCTCTTACCAAAGATGAAGATCCCAACTAGAGATCTTCTGTAGATGTATGGCCTATAACCCAGCCTGGAGGTCTATGCAACTGGATGTCGTTTCTTCAGCAAAAAATCAATTCCCAACCACTCACAAGCAGTCATGTATGATCAAGGCCAGGTGAGGAAGGAAAGAAAGGCCAACATAGCGTAATCCAGTAAACATTTAATATAAAATTGGTTAAAATTACACTTACAGTGTGAAGATAAAAAAATGTGAAAATTGTATAGCCAGCTGTCTAACACAGCTCGTTCACGGGACTCTCTGTGTAGTGATGACGTCAGCACGCCGCTTCTCCCAATGCCCTTTTTGTCAAAACTGACTTCGTCCTGGGGCACGAGCGGCCTGCTGACTCACCGCTATTTATATCTCCAATATAGGCAGGAGCGCCCCCATCTGAGCTCCCAGCATCCCCATGACCAAAGTTGCCATATTGGATAAGGTAAAAATGCCCTTAAAGCACTAAACCACTGGGTGCTCATTTCTCCTCATCACAACGAGAGTACCTACACAAACTTTGCGACAGGTGGGAGGGACAGATAGCGTGTCAATAGATATAAATTTAAAAATTCTATCCACCTTACTACGGTCACAAATGGTTAGCTATGACTGCACTGTCCCTCTGTTATCAGCCTGAGAACTCCTGACATATTTTTTTGCTTTTTAGACAAAAGCAGACAGAATCTTTTGTCAAAGGAGGTTGCTAAAATAGAGTAGCAGAGAGCAGCTCCTATTACAAAACAGCTCTGAGAGCCTCTGCCTATGATGAAAGGGGGTGTGTGCCTTTTCTCCAATCAGCAATGTTAGCTATCTTGGCTGTATGCCCAGACTTCACACTCTCAACATTTAAAAAATCCAATGCGGGACATCTTGTTGAGTGGGGGGGGGGGGGCGGGGATCTTGTTGAGCGGGGGGGTCAAAGTTGTTCAGCGGGGGGGGGGGGGGGGGGTGTTCTCCTACCTGTGCAAATACCGCTCTGTCCCGACTCCCCGTCTGCTCCATCCGCCTGCTGCAGCCCGCTCCATGGTGTATGACTGCACTGTACCGTCGCACTGTGATTGGGCGCATAGCGGTCATGTGCGGAGGTGGCTGACAGGCCAGGCCCCACGCCGCACATGACCACCATACGCCCAATCACAGGGCACCGGACTCAAACATGGCGGCGGGAAACCAAAACAAACATGGAGGCACGGAGTGTCGCCCCACCAAATTTCGCGCCCGGGGGCCATGTTTTCCGGGACTCTAGTCTAGTCCGCGGGACCCCGGGACACACTTTAAATTGCGGGAGGATCCCGCGGAATCCGGGACGGTTGGGAGGTATGCACTCTGTGTTAACCAGGAGGAGAAAATCTCCTAACACAATCTCAACTTTCTAAACAGTATATAAATGTAAAGACAGCAGATATACATATAAAACACTTCACTGGGTGTATGTAGGGTTTACATGCACTTTAAATGTTCACTAACAGATTTTATTGGTTGCTTGGAATTGCATTTTAACAACTCATTTTTACTGTCATAACAAGTGGGAGACTGAGGCACAACGTACCCACCTGCTTCTGTGCTATTACAACAAAACAAGTAACAATTATATGCATGCTCTCATAATAAAGCATTTCTTTTCAAGAACATTTACGTCCATTTTTATCAGTGCATTGCCTCTTTTATAAGAGTACGGCATATGTATTCCTCAGGAGGAGAGGTACTAATGTCTTGTGAATCAGGCAGGAGCCCCGAGGACGCAAGCAATGGAAAATCTATACGTTTCAGCTGCTGCTCCATCAGCCAGCAAATGCCGGTGCTTTCACCTTGTTATTAGAGGCAGATGTGAATCAGCAGTGTAGCCCCTCTTCATTGGGAATCCAGGGGAGCAGAGTGGTGCTTATATAGCAGATGGCTTACCGGTGTAAGCTGTGCTGCTAGGAATCTATAAAACCAAGGCTTACAGAAATGACCTATTTATTCCATGCTGCAGAGTCACTACATGGAAAGCAGGTGTTTTGTCATTTAATACAAAGACAGATACGGTCAATCAGAAAGTTGTGCACTGTCCGCGGTGCTGAAAGTATAGCAAATACATGGTCTGTAAACCTAAATAAGTCTTATCTTGGTATAAATGAGCTACTGATCTCACTTCCAAATATACAGTATATGGCCCAGATCCACGTAGCGCGGCGCATTTGTAAGTCCAGCGTAGTGTATCTCAGATACACTATGCCGCCGTAACTTACAGCGTATTTTCCGTATCCACATAGAATTTGCGCCGTAAGTTACGGCGGCGTAATGTAACTGTGTCGACGTAAGGGCGCGCAATTCAAATGGCTAAGATGTGGGTGTGTTTTATGGTAATTCCTATTGACCCCACGTAAATGACGTTTTTTTTGAACGGCGCATGCGCCGTCTGTGGGGGTATCCCAGTGCGCATGCTCCAAATTAACCCGCAACAAGCCAATGCTTTCGACGTGAACGTAATTCTACGCAAAGCCCTATTCGCGAATGTTTTACGCAAACGACGTAAACAGCGGAAAATTCGACGCTGGCCCGACGTCCATACTTAACATTGGCTACGCCTCATATAGCAGGGGTAACTTTACGCCGGAAAAAGCCTTACGGAAACAACGTAAAAAAATGCGCCGGACGTACGTTTGTGGATTGGCATATCTAGCTAATTTGCATACTCAACGCGGAAATCGACGGAAGCGCCACCTAGCGGCCAGCGTAAATATGCACCTTAGATCCGACGGCGTACTAAGACGTACGCCAGTCGGATCTAGCACAGCTTCAGGCGTATCTTGTTTTGTGGATACAAAACAAAGATGCGCCGGAGCAAACTAGAAGTTACGCGGCGTATCAATAGATACGCCAGCGTAACTGCTTCGTGGATCTGGCCCTATGTATGCAAATGTTCACATATGTGTTCAAAAACCTGAGATTGAATTATAAAGCATTTACATTGCAGAATGGTTGCTTCACTATACTAGCATGTCTATTTCTAAAGAAATCTTACTCTTTAACCACTTCAGCCCCGGAAGAATTTACCCTTCCTGACCAGAGCACTTTTTGCAATTCGGCACTGTGTTGCTTTAACTGACAATTGCGACGTGGTACCCAACAAAAATGACATCCATTTTCCCCACAAATAGAGCTTTCTTTTGGTGGTATCACCTCTATGGATTTTATTTTTTGCGCTATAAACGAAAAAATAGCGGCAATTTTTTTTCAAAAAAGCAATATTGTTGACTTTTTGCTATAATAAATATCCTCCAAAAAAATATAAAAAAACAATGTTATTCCTCACTTTAGGCCGATATGTATTCTTCTACATATTTTTGGTAAAAAAAAATCAAATCACAATAAGCGTATATTGATTGGTTTGTGCAAAAGTTATAGCGTCTACAAAATAGGGGATAGATTTATGGCATTTTTATTAATTTTTTTTTACTAGTAATGGCAGCGATCTGCCATTTTTATTGTGACTCCGACATTATGGCGGACACACCAGACACTTTTGACACTATTTTGCGACCAGTATCATTTATATAGCGATCAGTGCTATAAAAATGCACTGATTACTGTGTAAATTACACTGGCAGGGAAGGGGTTAAACACTAGGGGCGATCAAGGGGTCAACTGTGTCCTAGGGGGTGATTCTAACTGTGGGGGGGATTGGCTACAACTGAAATGACAACGATCACTGCTCCCGATGACAGGGAGCAGTAGATCCCTGTCCTGTCACTAGGCAGAACCGGGAAATGCCTTGTTTACATAGGCATCTCACCGTTCTGCCTCTGCTCAACGCAATCGCGTTTGCGTTTTGCGGTGAACATCGAGTTTGCGGGACCCGCGGTCACACTCCCAAGGTGCGCTCCTGCTAGGCGGCAAATTCAAAGAGACGTACATGTGCGCCCATTTGCCTGCCCGTGCCATTTTGCCGACGTATATCGGCGTGCGACGGTCGGGGTGCGGTTAAAATGTTATCATGTAGACATAAATATATGCTACCACATAATGCCTACTTACCTCCTGCTCTCATGGATCTTATTTTGGGGCTGCAGTAAGAAATAGAATAAATCCAACCTGCTGTTTATCTAAATGGATGGATTAAATCACTTCTCTGCATAGCTAACGATGGGCAGGCATAATAGGAATGGCTCCTCCATGTTTTTTGTTTTTTTTTAGCAGCAAAGAATTTCAATCAAAAGAATTTAACTTTAGTAAAATATTTTATTATACAAAATGAAGATTAAATATGTGATAGAGTTTAAAATATGAACGGTTACAAATGTACACGAACATGTTCCATTAGGATTAGCAGGGATGGACAGGCATTATCTAACATTCCAGGATGAACCTTCTACAGAGCCGGTAAGACCTTTTTCTTGTACAAAGGGTTTTATAGAAAACACAGATCAACATTATAATACAATGGTAAGACCTTTTTAATAGTCAAAACAAACTCAACCATTCATCCATGTCTCCATGCTTTTTTTTTTGCTGCAAAATCACTTTGAAAAACACCCTCCTAGCATGTCTGGCTGTGGCCATCTTGAGTAAGGGCAGATGATTTACAGTATGTAGCATTTACCTCATGGAATCCATCTGCCCTTAGCTCAGACATGCAGACAGGAGTTTGTGCTTAGCTGAGAAAACCCCTCCCCTATAGAATGACTCTCACCAGATTGTAGATATCAATCGCATGCGTGATTAACCACTTCAATACCCGCCCATTGTGAAATGACATCCTGGGTTTCAGTGGGGATATCTGAATGATGCCTGCAGCCACAGGCATCATTCAGATATCCATCTCTTCAGCCGGCGATTCTGTGCACCATAAGAATGATCATAGCGGCGGTTCCACCGATTGATTGTTCTTATAGGTGGCGGGAGGGGACGCCCCCCTCCCGCCACCATCTGGTGCTTCTCCGGGCTCTCCTTTGCCATCGGAGACCCAGAGAAATGATCTGCCGGCGTCCGATGGAAACCATAGAGTAGACTGGTGACCAGATGGTCACCAGTCATCTCTATGATCGTCGGAGGCCCGGGCGCGATGTTATGACGTCACGCCCGGGTCCTGGAATGTAAACACAGCCGCAATCGCGGCTGAAAGCATTAGATCTGTGAATTTTTTTTCACCGATTTCATGCTTTCCAGCCTGGAAGGAGAGATGTGGGGTCTTATTGACCCAGCATCTCTCCATAAAGAGTACCTGTCACGAACCATTCCTATTACAAGGGATGTTTACATTCCTTGTAATAGGAATAAAAGTGATAAAAAAAAAAAAAAATGTAAAAAAAAGTGTAAAAATAAAAGAAATTGAGTAAAATAAAAAAAAAATTTAAACGCCCCTATCCCCGGTAGCTCGCGCTCAGAAGAGAACACACACGTAAGTCCCGCCCACATATGTAAACGCAGTTCAAACCATACATGTGAGGTATCGCCGCGTGCGTTAGAGCGCCAGCAATACATTTAACAATAGACCATCTCTGTAACTCTAAAATTGTAACGTGTAAAAAAAAAATAAGCAATGCCTATGGAGATTTTAAAGTACTGACGTTTGACGCCATTCCATGAGTGTGCGCAATTTTAAAGCGTGACATGTTGGGTATCTATTTACTCGGCGTAACTTCATCTTTCACTTTATACAAAAAAATTGGGCTAATTTTACTGTTTTGTTATTTTTTAATTCACAAAACCGTTTTTCCCCCCAAAAAAAGGCGTTTGAAAAATTATTGCGCAAATACTGTGAGAGATAAAAAGCAATGGCTGGCATTTTATTCCCTAGGGTGTCTGCTAAAAAAAACATATATAATGTTCGGGGGTTCTGAGTAATTTTCTAACAAAAAAATTATGATTTATGCATGTAGGAGAGAAGTGCCAAAATAGGCCCGGTATTGAATTGGTTAAATCGCTTTAAGCTTTATGCAATGATCAATCCAATCACAACCCAGATCTCCTCAGATTCAAATGGATGACAGCTCTCTCCACATGTAGAGGTAAAATCAACACAAAAACTCCACTCACAGATAACACTCTGAGTCAAGATTCAGTTGCCGTGTAGCCATGCCCTCAACATGTTTTGTTACTTCCAACTTGATCACCGGATTATTCCAACATGATAACGACCCCAAACACACCTCCAAGACGACCACTGCCTTGCTAAAGAAGCTGAGGGTAAAGGTGATGGACTGGCCAAGCATGTCTCCAGACCTAAACCCTATTGAGCATCTGTGGGGCATCCTCAAACTGAAGGTGGAGTAGAGCAAGGTCTCATCATGAAGGAGTAGAAGAGGACTCCATTGACAACCTGTGAAGCTCTGGTGAACTCCATGACCAAAAGGGTTAAGGCAGTGCTGGAAAATAATGGCAGCCACACAAAATATTGAAACTTTGGGCCCAATTTGGACATTTTCACTTAGGGGTGTACTCACTTTTGTTGTGGTTTAGACATTAATGGCTGTGTGTTGAGTTATTTTGAGGGGACAGCAAATTTACACTGTTATACAAGCTGTACACTCACTACTTTACATTGTAGCAAAGTGTCATTTCTGCAGTGTTGTCACATGAAAAGTTATAATAAAATATTTACAAAAATGTGTGGGGTGTACTCACTTTTGTGAGATACTGTATATGTATATATACAGGGATTTTTCACTGGAGAATGTGGGGGAACGCAGGTACAGCACCTCCAGCACTGAATATATTTAATAGCAAGGGGTTCAGGGTCTAGTAGCGCTAGCTGCTGGGAAATCTATTTTTGCTGGAGGGGATCTATTTTTGCTGGGTGGGGGGAGGGTCTATTGTTGCTAATTAGGTCTATTGTTGCTGGTTGGGGATTTACTGTTGTTGGTGGGATTCAGTTGTTGACAGGGTTCAGCTGTTGCTGCAGGGAATTTTTTTTTTTGCTGCTGGGGGTCTATTGTTGCTTGGGGATGAGGTATTTTGTTGCAAATGATCCATTGTTGCTGGGGGTGGGGGTATTTTGTTGTGAGTTATCCATTGTTGCTGGGGAGGTATATTGCTGCTGCAAAGTCTATTGGTGCTGGCTGCAGGGAGATATGTTATTGCTGCTGGGAATCTTTTGTTGCTAGGGAAGGGGGCATTTTGTTGTGGGTGGTCCAGTGCTAGGGGGATCTATTGTTGCTGGCTGCATGGGATCTATTTCTGTTTTACTGCTTTTCTTGTTGTTAACAAATTTCATACAAATTACTTTGTATGTGTTCCTTGGTTCTGTATTCTTTAAAAGAGGCAGTACTGGTAGATGGGTAGGGGGTTGAGAAAAAGGGTGACTTGGAAAGGGGGGGAGGGGGGTTTACTGCACCTATTGGCTGAGAAAAAAAAGGCATGTGTGATATATATATATATATATATATATATATATATATATATGTATACACACACAGATACACAGTATATATACAGTATATTAGGGTTGCAGAAATTAACGATTAACTCCTCGATTAATCGGTAATTTCTTTGATCGATCAAAATAATTTTGATCGGTACGATCCGTGGATTGAGCTCCACGGTCTCGCCCGTAGGAAAGGCCGCGGCTTTGGCCTAGCCCTGGAGCTGCGGCCATCTTGATGTGGACATTACAGTATGGGGGGAGATGTGTATATTACAGTGAGTGGAGATGTGGACAATACAGTATAGGGGGAGATGTGGACATCACAGTATGGGGGGATATATGGACATCACAGTATGGGGGGAGATGTGTATATTACAGTGAGGGGAGATGTGGACAATACAGTATGGGGGGAGATGTGGACATCACAGTATGGGGGGATATATGGACATCACAGTATGGGGGGATATGTGGACTTTACAGTGGGGGAGATGTGGATATTACAGTGGGGGAGATGTGGATATTACAGTATGGGGGGAGATGTGGACATTACAGTATGGGGGGGATATGTGGACATTACAGTGGGGGAGATGTGGATATTACAGTGGGGGAGATGTGGATATTACAGTGGAGGAGATGACGTGGATATTAGAGTGGGGGAGATGCCGACATAATTATAATAATCAAAATTAGTTGATTAATCGATTAAAAAACAAAATCGATTAATCGAACACGAAAATTGTAATCAGTAACAGCCCTAATATGTGTGTGTGTACATATAGTATAAATGTACAATTTATGATATATACTACTGTATATAGCAAACTTTTAAGGATTTACACAAAGGAATAATTTTTTTTAGATTATGGTAATTCCCAACACATGCAATCACAGTGTATTCACGACAGCGATCCACTGAGTGGTGGGAGAGAGAACCCTAGCAGATCTGCTCCATTGATCTTACACATTAGTGCCAAATTCACTTTTAATCCCCTCGTTTAATGCAGGACTATCAAAGCTCTGAACATTTCAATTGGTTAAAGTGAAACACTTAACACTAATATGAAGTGACTGACTTTTCTTCTTTTCTCCTTACTATGGACAGAGACACCTCTGCAAACGTCTAGACACAAATTAATATAAACCACAACTCACGATATACACTGACAACACCACTGAAGCCTATAGCATTGCATTGGACAAATAAGGTTACATAGAATGCGTAGTAAGTCAGCAATGCGTTAAAGGAGAACACTGCTTAGCCACAACCTAATCAGGACATACTGTAGTAGAAAACAATTGGATATGTTTAAATATATTTTTTTTACATTATTAACCAGTTAAGCCCCGGACCAATATGCAGCCTAAAGACCCAAGGTGTTTTTACAGTTCGGGACTGCGTCGCTTTAACAGACAATTGCGCGGTCGTGCGACGTGGCTCCCAAACAAAATTGGCGTCCTTTTTTCCCCACAAATAGAGCTTTCTTTTGGTGGTATTTGATCACATCTGCGGTTTTTAGTTTTTGCGCTATAAACAAAAATAGAGCGACAATTTTGAAAAAAATGCAATATTTTTTACTTTTTGCTGTAATAAATATCCCCCAAAAACATATATAAAAACATTTTTTTTCCTCAGTTTAGGCCGATACGTATTCTTCTACCTATTTTTAGTAAAAAAAATCGCAATAAGCGTTTATCGATTGTTTTGCGCAAAATTTATAGCGTTTACAAAATAGGGGATAGTTTTATTGCATTTTTATAAATTTTTTTTTTTTACTACTAATGGCGGCGATCAGCGATTTTTTTCGTGACTGCGACATTATGGCGGACACTTCGGACAATTTTGACACATTTTTGGGACCATTGTCATTTTCACAGCAAAAAATGCATTTAAATTGCATTCTTTATTGTGAAAATGACAGTTGCAGTTTGGGAGTTAACCACAGGTGGCACTGTAGGAGTTAGGGTGCACCTAGTATGTGTTTACAACTGTAGGGGGGTGTGGCTGTAGGAATGACGTCATCGATCGTGTCTTCCCTATAAAGGGAATGACGCGATCGATGCGCCGACACAGTGAAGCACGGGGAAGCCGTGTTTACACACGGCTCTCCCCGTTCTTCAGCTCCGGGGAGCGATCGCGACGGAGCCGCTATAAACAAATAGCCGCGCCGTGGTCCCGGATCGCTCCCCGAGCGGACCCGACCTCCGCATGTAGCGGGGGGGTCCCGATCGGACCCCCCCACCCGCTAATAGGCGAGGACGTACATGTACGCCCATGTGCCTGTACGTGCCATATTGTGGACGTATATGTACATGCGGGGGTCGGGAACTGGTTAAAGGTTTTAAAAATTAGTTAGAAAGGGGGGGGGGGGAGTTGGGACTTTGAATGAGATGCATTTTTAGCAGTATGCGATTAAATATATATATGGAATATAAAAAATGTTTCCATAATAGCCAGGCTCAAAGTTACCAACCAAAAGAGCACTAAACCAAATTAATCTGTCTAACTGTATGTAATTAAAAACAGAGGTTTAGTTGCATGTATTTGCAAATACCTGTGTAAGCTGCAGGCCAACGTCAAGGCACTCTGTGTAGTGCAGTCCTAACTATGAATTTTAAAGTCTCCTAAAAAGGGGCACAGGCGTGCTAATCAATAAATAGGGGGCAGGTGATCACCTAAACCCGCCCCTACCTATAGTTGGCACTGGAAAAACAAAAAAAATGCAGGAGTGGAAACAAACATGCCTACTAAACCAAATTACCACCAAACTAAAGGCGGACCACATCAACCTGGGTCAGCTAGTCAAAAAATGACAATGCATAATTAACTGTTGGTGGTAGATCTGTGGAGGCACTTTATTCCACTCCTGAAAACGCATCTCCATCCCTGGATAGACCAACTATAGGTAGGGGCGGGTTTAGGTGATCACCTGCCCCCTATCTATTGATTAGCACGCCTGTGCTCCTTTTTAGGAGACTTTAAAATTCATAGTTAGGACTGCAGTACACAGAGTATTTGTAATTATATGTTTTTAACCTTTTTATGACCAATATTTGTTTACTACAATTTTCATCCATAGTTCCTCACATTTAGAGAATGTTAGATAAAGTTCAATTTTAGAACCAGCAATAAAAAACGCTCCTAGTTCTGAAAATCCTGGTCTCATAGGCCCCATATTAAAAGTCAGGAACCAATCAGTGTAGCTCCTAGTCTACTAAACACAAAGACATTGAACAATGGTGGTCACATAAGGTATATTTACAAAAGAAAACCTACAAATTGTAGCTGTCAATGGGCATTACAGTATGTAAAATGATTGAATTAATTGAATTAATGTAAAACATTCTAACATTTTAGTAAATATTTAAAAAAAAGTTTAACATAACTAAGAAGTAACATTAAGGTCAATTTGTCAGCCTATAAAAAATAAATAATAGATAGGCAGGGATTATTATTAAAACTGTGCAATAATTGAAATGTCTATTGACCTTAAATAACAATGTAAACATGATGTAGGAAGGCAAATTAATCATAGAGTACCGTAAACCAATCCGTAATGGCTAATTTTGGTCTGGGCCTCTAGGTTTCACTGTCCCCTGGGCATAATAGGGTTAACATGCCTTAACAAATCCCAGAAACATATTTATATACAGTATAGGTTGACATACTGCCATTGCCCGATGGACTCTAAATTCGATAACAGACATGTTATGATATGTCATAAAAAAAGGGGTGAATCTTTGTGGAAAGGGCATGGATAAAGCCATAGTTCTGTAACATTTATGAAACAGTCCTTGGTATTTAATTAGTATTGATTGGCCGTGCTATCTGGATCAGTGATAATAATGCAGTCAACTTGTGCTGAACTACCTGGTGTGATGCTAAATTATTTTCCTATCAAATTGTAGGCTTAGACTGCACTACAACGAGAAATAGAATTTACAAAATTAGCAAATGCTTAGTTGACAACTCAGTTCAGTGGTTTATTAAACTTCTGGTGAGTGTTTAGAATGAGTAAGGTGTAGTAGATGGCACACAGGCAGCCAGGGGGCAGGATAACAGGCAGTTAAACCATGGTTTTACCACCCCAACGCCCACCTCAATTTTCCCAGGCTGTGCTGCTAAAGAAAATATGCAGCCACTTTGGGTCATATGCATGCTCAGCCATCATACATTTTGGGGCCCCTTACACAACTTTAGGGAGGGTCCACACCTGGAGCAGAGAACCGGGGGGGGGGCCTCCTCTCTCCTGCCGTGAGATGATAAGTGGGGGGGGTTGTGGTAACAAAAGTGTCATCTCTTTTCTCTCCTGCCGCAGGGGAGGGGGGGGGGGGAGTTGGTGCTGACGAACAAAACAAAGTCAAGTCAAGTCTTCTCTTCTCTCTCCTGCTGCGAGTTGCTAAAGTCTGATGAAAAAAAAAACAGGTTTGGCAGTTCCCTGCCGCAAGTTTCTAAAGGCGGGGGGTCAAACAAAAAAATAAAAATATTTAAAAAAACGGGGGACGTCCGGGGCCCATTACAGCCGGTACCCCCCTGATGGCGGCACTGTGCATGCTGTAGCAAAAAATATGCCCCATGTTATGTTTGGTGGGCAGTACCACTGCCAAACGCAAACCATTAAAGTGTGGCACAGTATTTATACAGAAAATCCCTCTTCAGCTATCCAAAAGAACAAGCCTTCAGGAGACAGCAGTATCGCAAACAATGTTCTGCCAATCGCTAAAAAGCTGTTCATTGTGGAGCGCTTTACACATTGCCACAGGTGTGATTGAGCCCTAAGCATCAGCAGACTGAAAGTGATCATTACTGGGGCAGGTTAAAAGAGAAGTATTGCGTTTTACTTTTTTTGGCTAATCATACTTACCTAGGTGGATGCAGCATCAGACCGATACTGCAGCTGTCCCCTGGCATCTCTGCACTGAGAACCGAACCACTGAACATCCTGATGGCTCGGTTCTCACTCCAAGCTGCCTGTCAGTCAGCATTGCTCCTGCTCATTGGAGCGATGAGCTGTGGAGGGGCGGGGAGTGACCGTCTCAGCATCTTAGTGGCTCGCTGAGAGGCTGAGACTTCCATCATTTAAGGCAGCTGTCGGATCCAGGCTCCCATTGTCAGGATGGCGCGGTACCTGGACTGAAAGCAGTGATGTCAGCGGAGAGCGTACTTTAGAAAGCTCTCTGCTGAAAACGGGTCACAGAGTGCAAAACGAATTGCACTCCTGTGACCCTTAGGAGAAGTCCAACCTAAAAAGCTCAGGCTGGACTTTTCCTTTAACTTCATAATTTACCCTTTGCACACACAAACAGTAGCCAGCACCACAAGTTTAACCAATTAGCGACCGCCCCACACAGACATACTGCGGCATCTGGGATGCACACACACACCGGCGGCGAACTGCTCCCGCTGTGATTGGACACAGTGGGAGCCAATCAGCAGTTCCTACAGACCCGATGTCCGCCTGGACCTGGAGATCAGCAGAACAGCGGTCTGCCTATGTAAACTAGGCAGATCACCGTTCTTTGAAGGTAAGACAGAGATCTTGTGTTTCTGCTAAGCAGTAACACTGATCTCTGTCTTTCCCACAGTAAATGCATGCCCCACACAGTTGGAAAACACTCCCAGGGAACACATTTAACCCTTTGATCACTCCTGATGTTAACACCTTCCCTGCTAGTGTCTTTAGTACAGTGACAGTGCATTTTTTAGCACTGATCACTGATAGAGCATTTAGAGATTCAACTATGATTTCTAAAATATATTTTTAATAAAAAGAACTCCACCTTTTTTCCATGTGGTCAATGTTGTTCACTTTGCATGCCCATTCAGCCAGGGAAGGGGGTTCAGGGTTCCGTCAGTGTCTGGCGATTACAGACAATGCAGCTGCCAGAAAGTGTCTTATCAAGCTGTTCTTGATTTGTTTTTAAGTACCGGGGGAGCATAGAGAGGACAATCATTTTAAGAATATTTGGAAATTTATCTCCTACAACTTTTCATACAGATTTAATGTTTCATTCCAAAAGAGAGCAATCTTGGAACATGTTGCCCATGTGGGCATGGGCGTCCGCAAATTTTTTTTCAGAGGGGGGCGCTTCTGCAGCGGTGATACACAATCGCCTTTAACCCTTTCTTCAAACACTAGCAGGGTTAAAAGCGCCCGCTAGCGTCCAAATACCGCAGCTATATTGATGGTAAAGTGCCGCTTTACCAATAATGCGGACAGCTGGCAGTGTGAAATAGCTCTTCAGATAATTCAGCTTCACTCCATGCCCATATAAATATGGCCTAGAGAATGTACAGACCCTCCTTCAGCACAGATGGACCCCCCCTTTCAGCACAGACCCCTCCATTCAGCACAGATGGACCCCGAATTCAGCACAGACCCCTCCATTCAGCACAGATGGACCCCCCCTTCAGCACAGACCACTCCATTCAGCACAGATGGACCCCCCATTCCGCACAGACCCCTCCATTCAGCACAGACCCCCCTTCAGCACAGATGGACCCCCCCTTCAGCACAGATGGACCCCCCTTCAGCACATACCATCCTTCGGTACAGACCCCCCTTAAGCACAGATGGACCCCCCTTCAGTACAGACCTCACTTCAGCACAGATGGACCCCCCTTCAGCACAGATGGACCCCCCATTCAGTACAACCCCCCCCTTCACCACAGACGGACCCCCCTCCCCCATCCCATTCAGTACCTCAGATCAGCCATCAGTATGGCACAGGCAGCAGGTTCCCTCCCCCTGTGTACACATAAACACTGGAGGGGGAGGCGGCTTCACTCTGCTCACTGTGCCTGTGTGACATTCGGCCCGGGACTGCTCAGACAGCCCGCGGCCGCGAGACTCTTCAACACCTTCTCAATTTTTTTATAGAGCGGACACCCATGCATGTGGGTCATAGTGCCCATTGCCTGTAGGCATCTACAATATTATATTGGCATTGTTTGGCTATATTTCAAAGCAGTCGTGACATTATATTTAGGAGTGGAGGTCCATATCACATTACACCTGTGAAGATGGATCCCACAGCACTTAAATGACCTGCAAGGGCCTTAGTTTCATTATTATTCTTATTATGATATGATCCTTTAAACAAACTCAGATCTCAATCAGTGAAATCTATTTCTCAGCTACTGCTTGGACTGATCAAAAAGAAAAAGAGAGAGAGCTAATAAGAAAGGATAAATATTTTTGAATGTGAAGCATGACACTTGCAGGTTAAAGGGCACCCTAATTAGGAGTAGGGGATGTGGCCAGACACAAATTACCGTTCATTAGAAGAAGAACACTTGACTCGAGTGTAGAAACAGAGAACAAGTGTCATAGGCTATTCTGCTTAACTCCTCTATTGACTCCATACTGAAGAGAGTCTGTTAATAGATGTCTGGGATTCTGAAATGGATCTGGGAATTGTCTGATCATTATGAACACAGTGAACTGTTTGAGTTACCTCTGGAAAGAACTATATTCCACATTAACTTAACAACTGTATTGCAGCTTGCTAAATCTGAAGAGACAGAAAGAATTCAGCACAAAATACATTTTTTTTTTTTTTATTCACTGAAATAATGAAATTTCTCTTGTCCTTTTTGCTCCATTTTGGTTTGTTCAAATTAGCATTGGAAGCATTTTGTTGAATCTGTTTGTACATAAAAAGTACCTGTTGGTCCTGCCATAAATCTAGTAAGCTGATAACTTTCTGTACACTCTGCCCCTGCTGAGTGATGTCATTTAACATTGTTCCCACATCTCTCTGTAGACTACATAACACCTCCTCCGTGTTGCTGGAGTGAAAAAGGGGGTGTTCTGTAGTCCTAACATTTCCTATTCTAGGATGACAACTCTGCTCTTCTATAGCTACAGTACAGTGAGAGAGAGCCTTAAAGCGGTGGTTCTGCGGGAATACGATTTTTTTTTTAAATATTATTCTTCCGCTGTTAATATAACTAATGTTGTACTCACCAGTCCTGTATATACAGCCGCGATCATTCCGATTTCCCGAAAAAGGATACTTTATAAAACCGATCGATGGACGTTTCCATCTTGTTTGTGGGCACTCCTGAAGCCCACCACTGTTCATTTCCGGAATGTGGTGAATGCTGGGGCTCTATCCCGCGCGTGTGCAGTGTGCTGTCTGCCCCTGTGTCAGTGCCCGCAACCCCCCTCCTCCCTCCTGCTGCTCTCATAACTATTAAACTATGAGAGATTGCTCCCCAGTGTGCAGTGGAGATTTCGTTGCCGCTGTAGTGGGAGCAGGGAGCAGAATATGACACTGCACCGCCCGCTTGCCGAGTCACATGACCGGCGAGATATCGCGGGATTAAGCAACAGCGCGTCTCCTGGGATTGTCATGAGACACAGCGCTGGTCCGGGAAAAGGAACATACACGCCCACTCCCCGCGGGGGATTTTGATTGACAGCACAGAGAAGACAGCATTAAAAAGGTAAGGTTCGAGATAAAAAAAAAAACACAACGGATTATTTACTGTCTATTACTAGCAGTTTGATTGAGCAAAAGTGACAATTTAGGGTGAACCACCGCTTTAAAGAGGAAGTAAACCCTGATGGATTTAACTTTCTCTTTGTTTCTCTGAAAAGGTAAAGCATAACGGGCTGCTATGCATCGCATAGTAGCCCATTATGTGTCACTTACCAGAAACCGAAGCCTGCAATGTCACCGATTTCCTCACTGGCTAGAAGCGTCCATTCTTTACCCCTCTTTCTTCCGGGGCCGCAAACTCTGGCTCTGTGACTGTCCGGAGTCACGTGACGTCACTCCCGCGCATGCACACAGGAACCGCCAGTCACGGCATGACCCCATCTAGGAACGGCACAGCGTGCCCTTTCTAGAGTGCGCTTGCGCCGAATACATTGGCGCATGCGCAGTAGAAATGATCATACCGGGAATTTTAAGTTTAGGAGATATTTCAAGCACCTACAGGTAAGCCTTAATCTAGTCTTACCTGTAGGTGAAAGTGGTCTCAAAGGCTTTACAACCACTTTAAAAAGTCAGCACATCTAACGACTGGTAAGCTACATTACATTAAGGTTTTTGGTTTAAATACACTTTAAGTACGTGAATTTATTTCCCTAATATATTTTTTTCAGTGTTATGTTGCTAAAGAAAAAGTACAATTAAAGGGGTTTTAAATATTTAAACTGCAAAGCCTCCCTTTCATTTTAAATACTCGACTTTAGAGTCCTCGCTTCCTATAGCTCAATCATGAGCAAAAGTGCAGCCCAGTACAGGCTTTTTAAAACGGAAGTAAACCCATCCATAAAACAGTTTTATTTCCGGCACGTGCCGGAAATGTAACACTCCCATTGGTTGTGCTCTCAACCAAACTGTCAAACTATCCAATGGCTGGTGTCATAACTGATCACATGTGCAGCATCATGACAGTAGTAGATTAAACAGAGGCAAAGATGGCAGCTTCCTTGGCTGAAAACGATAGGGGGGTTTACTTACACTCTAATGCCACGTACACACAATCGGTTCATCCGATGAAAACGGACCGATGGATTTTTTCATCAGATATCGGATGAAGCTGACTTTCATCAGTCTTGCCTACACACCATCTGTTAAAAATCCGATCGTGTCCAACGCGGTGACGTAAAACACAACGACGTGCAGAGAAAAATGAAGTTCAATGCTTCCGAGCATGCGTCGACTTGATTCTGAGTATGCGTGGATATTTGACCAATGGATTTCCCCACAGACGATCTTTTTTTCTATCAGTTTTTTAACCATCAGAGAATTTTAAAACAGGTTCTATTTTTTTTTCGCCGATGGGAAAAAAAAACGATGGGGCCCACACGGACCGTTTTCATCAGACGAAACGATCGTGTGTACAGGGCATAAAAGTTTTTTCCTGGAATACTGTATGTGACCAGCAGGTGGTACTACAGTTTCTTGCCTCTCTAGAATAGCTCATCTCAACCGTTCTAATATTGAGGAAACATTATTCTCAGAAAGAACAATAAAATTATAAATGCCATCATAATGACAATAATTATGATAATAATAATGGTAAAAAAAAAAAAAGAAAGGCAGACATTAAAGGCCTGTGGGAAGGGTCCCTTATCTTGGTGGTCATTGAGAGAAGGGCCATGTGACAGAACCGTCCAGCACCCAGCTTGGGTGCTTCCGTCAAAATATAGCTTTCTCCAGTCTAGACATAGAAACCAGGGGGCAGATCCACGTAGATCGGCACTTCTCTCCGCCGGGTGCAGCGTATCTAAGATACACTACGCCGCAGTAACTTATTTTTTTTTTCAAATCCACAAAGAATGCACGCCGTAAGTTACGGCGGCGTAGTGTATCTTTGGCGACGTAATGGCGCGGCATTCAAATATCTGTGATGGGGGCATGTTTTATGTAAATACGTCGGGACCCGACATAAACAACGTTTTTTTTTAACTGCGCATGCGCCGTCCGTGGGGGTATCCCAGTGCGCATGCTCAAAATGAAACCGGAACAAGCCAATGTTTAAGACGGTGACGTCATTCTACGCAAATCCCTATTCGCGAAGGACTTACGCAAACGACGTAAAAAAATTCAAAATGCGAGGCGGGAACGACGGCCATACTTAACATTGAGTACGCCTCATAATAGCAGGTACTATAATATACGCCGGAAAAAGCCGAACGCAAACGACGTAAAAAAATGCGCCGGCCGGACGTACGTTCGCGGATCGCCGTAACTAGCTAATTTGCATACTCAACGCGGAATACGACAGAAACGACACCTAGCGGCCGCCGAAAAATTGCACCTAAGATCCGACGGCGTACTAAGACGTACCGGAATGAAGTCTCGCGCCAATGTATAAGTGAAATAAATATAATAAATAAGTAAATTAAGCAATATATAAATAGCCAAGCTGCTCTCTGTGAAATTACATAAATGTAATTTTGTGGACAGTGAGGTGAAGATTTAGAGGCGCTAGCTGATAGTGTGTATACACTGAATAAATAATAAAAATTGTATGCATCAATATATAAATAAGTGGATATAACAATGACATGTGAATAAATAGTGACCATATATAGAAATTAGGCCACAATGGTGGTTATAAGCAAATGGTGAAAGTCCACAATGCAAAATAGAAATAGAAAATAATTGTGCCAAGAATAGAGTCCATATATATGATGAATCCTCAAAACCATAGATAGAAGATCTTCCACCTTCACCAAGATAAAGAAAGACCACCAAAAAAAGTGCTCATGGATGGCACCTTACCGCAAATAATGGACCACTTTAATTAAAAAGAGGTCAATCAGGCAGATAAAGATAGTATTCCAGACCCAGATCTCTCAGTATCAACTGTCTTGATAGAGCAATACTCCACGCCACATGCGATATTAAAGCAAGAGAGAAAAAAACGCCATAGAATAATATTGTTTTTTATTTTTGAAAACAGAGGAAGAAAACGCCAAATGGCCTCTTACTTGATGGGGTGCCTAGCCCCGGCACTGAGGTTAAAAGCGTAGATAGGTATGGGAGAATGGATGGAGTCCCGTGGCCGGTGTGAGAACCGTGCAGAGCCGCACTAGCGTTGTTGGCGTGCGTTCCACCCTCCAGGATGAGAGAGCCAGCGGGACCAGGAAGTGGGTGGGTCGAGCGTGACCTGTAAGCCTCGACATACGTTTCGTGATGATGTCACGTCGTCAGGAAGCATACAGCGTCGCGCTCTGGGTCTGTTTTAAAGGCCCATCAATCAACTAAAGTGGGAGGGAATCAGAGGGCGGTAACACTCAGTCCCGGATCAAGCAACTGGACATTGTACAAATGAATACATCTAGGCCAGCAAAAATATCAGACATTAAAATGAACAATATTAACAATATTAGCAATATTAACAATAGTAATCACAATATAGGATAGCCTAAGGACATAAACTATAAAAACCACAAGAATGCAAATGAAGCACTTAGAATGGTAAACAGTTTTGTCTCATTAGCAATGGACATATCCCACATGTAAACCCATGGCAGATATAGATCATATAATATAACAATATATTGCCAATCTGATCCAAAAAGATCTAAAATTAAAATGATAAATGGACAATATAATAAAATTATCTAAAAACATTTAAAATTATTTAAAATATTCAAACATATTTAGTGTCCCTGGTCAAAGGGTATATCTAGATCCATAAAAAAACTAATAATAAAATTAAAATTAATTTTAGTTTTCTAGTTATATTATGCGTTAAAAATCTTAGATGGGTATTAATTGTATAATCAGAAAACAATTGAGGTCCAACTCGATATTTAAACCCAAAGGGCGCATAGTGCGCAATCGGTGCAACCACTGGGTCTCATTTTGGGAGACTTTCTTGGTCATATCTGTACCCCGCCAGTGACCAGATATCCTATTGATGCCATAAAAAATCATTTTGCTTGGGTCCCTGTTATGGCACTCATCAAAGTGCCTAGAGACACTGTGATTAGGATACCCTTTAAGAATATTGGCCACATGCTCATTTATGCGTACTTTGAGTTCCCTTGTGGTGCGACCCACATATTGCATTTTACAAGGACACTCCAGGACATATGTAACATACCTGGAGTGACATGTAATTAGTGGCTCTATGGTAAATTCTTTATTAGTTACATTTGATTTGAAAGTGATTCTCTTTTTCCCTTGTCTATTGGTGGTTTTGCATGACCTGCAGCGGGTGCAATAGTGGAACCCTGAACCATCCAAGAATGTCATCGGTCTTTCCGGAGGATCTGGTACATTTGCTGCTATTTTGTTTCGTAACCCTGGTGCCCTCCTATAAATAAAGGAAGGTTTGGGCGGTAAAATTTTGGCCAAATCTCCATCCTTTAATAGAATCGGCCAAAATTTCTTAAATATTTTCTCTACACTCCTATATTGTTGGTGAAAACCTGAGAGAAAGGCCACTTCGTCATGTCGTAACAATTTATCTCTAGGTACCAACAAAGATTCCCTATTCATATCGAGCACTTCTTTCTTGATATTAGATAAAACAGATGGTGAGTAACCCTTTTCCACGAATCTATCCGTCAACAGATCTGATTGGTCCTTGAAATCCGCAATTTGATCGCAATTTCTCCGAAGACGCATAAATTGCCCCTTCGGTATAGCCCCCAACCACTTAGGGTGATGGCAACTACTTAAAGGGACAAACCCGTTCTGTTCCGTAGACTTGAAGAAAGTCTTCGTGGTCAATTTATCACCATTTTTAGTTATAGTTAGGTCCAAATAGTTAATAAAGGTCTGACTACACTCTGCGGTGAATCTAAGACCATATACCGGCCACGGGACTCCATCCATTCTCCCATACCTATCTACGCTTTTAACCTCAGTGCCGGGGCTAGGCACCCCATCAAGTAAGAGGCCATTTGGCGTTTTCTTCCTCTGTTTTCAAAAATAAAAAACAATATTATTCTATGGCGTTTTTTTCTCTCTTGCTTTAATATCGCATGTGGCGTGGAGTATTGCTCTATCAAGACAGTTGATACTGAGAGATCTGGGTCTGGAATACTATCTTTATCTGCCTGATTGACCTCTTTTTAATTAAAGTGGTCCATTATTTGCGGTAAGGTGCCATCCATGAGCACTTTTTTTGGTGGTCTTTCTTTATCTTGGTGAAGGTGGAAGATCTTCTATCTATGGTTTTGAGGATTCATCATATATATGGACTCTATTCTTGGCACAATTATTTTCTATTTCTATTTTGCATTGTGGACTTTCACCATTTGCTTATAACCACCATTGTGGCCTAATTTCTATATATGGTCACTATTTATTCACATGTCATTGTTATATCCACTTATTTATATATTGATGCATACAATTTTTATTATTTATTCAGTGTATACACACTATCAGCTAGCGCCTCTAAATCTTCACCTCACTGTACTAAGACGTACGCCTGTCGGATCCATCCGAGATGCCGTTGTATCTTGTTTTGTAGATACAAAACAAAGATACAACGCGCAAAATTTGAAATTACGCGGCGTATCAATAGATACGCCGGCGTAATTGTTCTGTGGATCTGGCCCCAGATATCTTGTAGATGCAAACTGGAACCTGTTTTTTTAAAACCCAAACAGAATTTATATACCACACAATCTGGTGAGGGGTTGATCACATTATCGTATACAATACAAACTGTAAACTGGGATATAATTAACATGGCTAAGGGACAACCAACATACACACAATGCAAATCCACATCTAGTAACTAATAGCTGACAGTGATTTAAATAACCCATAAGCTAATCAACATAAACATATAACATTCCACAATAGTTTACTAACAAGGTGTAGTAGACACAATACTAGAAGACAGACATAAACAAAAGGTGAGCCAATTAACAAAGGGAGGGACACAAACTTGTGTATTCTGTCCACTAGACAAGTCATCAGAAGACAAACAATGTCCCAGCATTCTGATACAGTGGAATTTTTTTATCTTCATAGATCTCTTGAGGATTATGGTTGATAAATAGTTCTGCCCCAAGTGAAGGAGCCTCTCCAACCCAGTCTGCAGGAGGGCCACCATATTTCCTCTGACCATTACAATGTACACGATTAAATTACACCTTTCCATCCACTCCAGAAGGAAAGCTTTATAGTCCATATTCAAAGAATGTATCCAAGCCTAGTTCTCAGCATCCATTAAGTGGTGGTCCATCATTAGAGAATGATCTGCTCTCTCCATGGACCATAATCAGTGGGTACGAGGCAAGCCTCTAGTCCCCTCCAAAAGCCCCTGTCCCAGTTGGGTCTGTCACAGGCCACTTAACAGTGGTGCTTGATGGGATGTACTCCCAGAGGGGGGGAGAGCTCAAACAGAGAGCTCAAAAAGATCTATAAAGTGAGTGGTTACTTATCTGAGAGGTAGACATTTTCATTGTTTAAAGCATTCATAGCAACACCTGGAGAAGGCTTAGGGTTGATACCCTGGTTAATAAAGGATGGTCTAGAGAGAGAAGCTGTATATTAGATATTCCTAAAGGATATTAACCACTTCATTACTGGGCACTTAAACCCCCTTCGTGCCCAGACCAATTTTCAGCTTTCAGCGCTGACGCATTTTGAATGACAATTGCGCGGTCATACAACACTGTACCCAAATTATATTTTTTATAATTTTTTCCCCACAAATAGAGCTTTCTTTTGGTGGTATTTGATCACCTCTGCGATTTTTATTTTTTGCGCTATACACATAAAAAAAACAGAACATTTTGAAAAAAAACACAATATTTTTTACTTTTTGTTATAATAATATCCCAATAAAAAAAAAAAAAAAAAAAAAAACCCTCGGTTTAGGCTGATACGTATTCTTTTACATATTTTTGTTAAAAAAATCGCAATAAGCGTATATTGATTGGTTTGCGCAAAAGTTATAGCGCCTACAAAATAGGGGAAAGATTTATGATTTTTTTTTTTTTTTACTAGTAATGGCGGCGATTTGCGATTTTTTTGTCAGGCCTGCGATATTGCGGCGGACGTATCGAACACTTTTGACACAATTTTGGGACCATTCACATTTATACAGCGATCAGTGCTATAAAAATGCACTAATTACTGTATAAATGTGACTGGCAGTGAAGGGGTTAACACTAGGGGGTGAGGAAGGGGTTAAATGTATTCCCTGGGTGTGTTCTAACTGTGTGTGTGGAGGGGACTGACTGGGGGAGGTGATCGATGCTGTGTCCCTATGTAAAGGGACACAGATCGGTCTCCTCTCTCCCTGACAGGACGTGGGCTCTGTGTTTACACACAGAGCTCCAGGTCCCTGCTGTGTCACCGACGATCGCGGGTGTCTGGCGGACATCGCGCCCGCCAGGCACACGCATCGGCTCCCGAGCGATGCGCCGGGCACGTTGTTTCCCCGCTGCGCGCCCCCCAGCAGCGCACATGGGGAACAACAACAACAGGACGTCCAGGGACATCCACCCGGCACTTGAGAGCCGCGCTGCGGACGTCTTTCGTCCATAGCGCGGATCCCAAGTGGTTAAACACAAAACCAAAAATGTTATTTATTACAACTTACCAATCATTAGATGTGGTGACTGCATTCGTTTTATTTTCTTAGGCTTTTTACATCTGTTTTCACCCAGTGATCTGGTCAGTAACACACCTCCTGCAATGCAGTGTCTACACTCTGGATGAATGAACATTGTCAGTCTTGGGAGAGGGGAGTGTTAGATGTACTAGAAGATTTAATTACACTAACAAATTGAAGCAAAGTTACAGCAAACTGTTTTTTTTTCTTTTGGCCTAATGTATTTACAAAAAAATATAAAAGATGATCATTGTAAGCACCCCCGTCAGTGGTAAATGGTCTGTAACTGATACATTCTGCTGGAGAGCTCATTCTTTTGAAAAACAACACTAAGTCACCAAATGAAAATAGAAGAAAGTAAAGGAATGCAGCCATCACATCTAAGAAATTGTTATATTGGTGATGATTGGGAGAAAGGCCATTTTACACTCATGCTAGGGTTCCAGGGAACAATGGTTGAGAAAGCATGGTCTAGGAAAGAAAATATGTTTAACACATATCCATGAAGTGTCCCCTTTCATTAGAGGTTGGAGTAGAAGGTCCCCCTTACACTGGTGGTCTATGGGATAATAGTTTCCCATCTTTGTGTCGGTGGACAAAATAGTACTTCATTGTTGGTGTCAGTGGGAGGAATAGTGCCCAAGGGGCCTGATAAAGGTTAGCAAAGGGCTACAGCTGGTACCACAGTTTGGAGACCCCTGCTCTAGAAAATGACAGGTCTTGTGTAATGCCCCCTTGCTTTCAGCATGGGCACTACGCTAAAGTTAGTGGGGAATGGGAGAGTTACTTTGCTCCCATTCGGTGTTTGTCTAAATCTGGGACTTCTGTCATCCCAGAAATGTCCACTTGGTCAGTCTGTGGCCCTGGGGTGCAATACAACCCCTGGCCGTCAGTTGGTGCCAGAGGCGTTCTGGCAGAGCAAGTTTTCCCCAGCAGCCAATTGGAGGAGTTTTCCCTCACGGGGCATGCTGGGGGACAGTATATCTGTGACAGGGGTCATGTGTTAAGAAATCTTCGCGGGGTCCCCATTCCAGGTGCGGTACCCACCTTCAGGGTACGCGCATCCATGCACCCCGCCTGCGCGGCCCACCTGGCCAAAGCTGAAAACTGCATTGAACCTCATCCTGAGGAGAAAGGGGACCGCAGTGCTTTGCTGGGTTCCTGGACCTATTGAGAAAATCGCAATCTGGGGATCGGGTGTCCAGACCACTGACAGGTATGCTTGCTGTCATCCGGGGGCATATATAGGAAAAGTCTACTGGGAGGATTCGCTCTCTTTATTCACCTAAGTCCTTTATTGAAATTGGCCTGTGGCAGAGGCCCTAGAGCCAGGTCTGTGAGATAGACCTGTTCCTCCCAGCTAGTTCAGAGTGACACTTCGGCTGCCAGGCCTATCATAGGGGTCTGTCCGAGGGCGCTTTACCCACTCCAAGCAGAGTGGCGACGAGTTACAAGATTGGTACTATACAGAGCAGTACTGACTGCTCCATTCAATATCTAGGCCTGATACCGCAAGGTTATCTTTCTTTCCTTCATCAACCTTGACCTTCCCAATTTATGTTGATGTTGGCCGTGTTTGGCCTGGACAATAAAGCATTGAAAACTCTTTATTTGATGTCTGGACATTTTCTCACTACCGCTGTTCTCACAACTTCACCCCTAGACACCGCCAGGGTAACTTAGTAGGCCGATCCCAAAATCTACCAGCGGTTCCTTCGGGGGTGAGCGCTACACTTGAATACAGTAAGAAGTGGTCACAATCACAAATCACTAATGTTCTGTTGTGTTGAACTCTTTGTGTTGTATATTAAGAAAGACAATGAAACTGAAAGGTACAGGCACATCTAATCTTTTATTATGAAAAGTAAATAAAAAATTAATAATACTGCATAATAAAATATGGTGCAGATCTAATATTGCAGAATTAGCATTTTAAAGTACTTGGAGCACCATTAGGTCTGGGCCCTGAACAGCGGTTCAGATAATTCACTCTTCTATCAAATTTCTATATCCATTTTTAATGCTTACCTATTATGTCTACAGATAAAACAAGTTTACATTTTTAGTGCCCTTTTGCTTAGGAAGAAAAAAAAATGAATTTATGAGCTCCATAATTAATCGGTTTGCTGCAGTCTAGGAGAAAGTGGTACAGTGTATGCTCATCTCTTCTAAGGAATGAACTTGTCAAGATCACAGAGAGCTTAGAGGCAACCATCTATCAGACCAAAATATGACACCTAGATATATATCTATGGAGCATAAAGCAATTTGTACAGGTACATTCCTCCCCAAATAACATTCTGGGAGCACAGCACCGAGGTCACTGGAGTGACAGCTCTTTTTGTTGAATCAGGCCACATACAGAAAGTGTACTAACACGACAGTGATTTAGAATTCCTTAAAATTTTCTTTTATCAGGAACATGCTTTAATAAGAGATCATATTGCATAAAGCTGGATAGGTTAGACTTAAAGAAGTTGTATAGTCAAATTTTTTTTTGTGCCACCTGTAAAGGAAAAAGCATTATGAGCTAGTATGCACTAGCTTAGGGGGGTCTATTTTTTCCATTATATGTGCCCCTTTCTGATAATCATGTGCTGGTCAGAGCGGAGGAAATATTTCTTCAATTTCGGGTGCATGCCCATTCAGCTCCGCTCACATGTTCTTCTGCCTTGGCTCAAATCCTGGCCAGCCACCTGCCTGCTTATCTCCTTGCCTTCCTTGGTGAAGTGATCTTCCTCCGCTCCCCACCCAGTAGTAGCCGGGGCCCGGAGAGTAAGACTTGACAGGCTGTGAGGTGGGCGGCGGCGACGACAGGCATAGAGTCGCTGATTGCCGCCATTACTAGTAAAAGAAAAAAAATATGTCCCCGGATTTCATTTTAAAAATCTGTTCACCTTAAGGAAGGGGGTATATATGCCCAGTAAGCATGTGGTTAAAGGCATCATACATTCTTGTCTCAGCCCTGATACCATGGATATAAGGGATTTTTTTTTATAAAGAATGACCCAATTCATGAGTGCTCAATAAAATACTACCCTAGAGTTGAGTGGAACTAACAGAGGGTCAACATGACTGCAGGAAAGGCAGAGATGCACATGATTATAGTGGTTTATTTATGAATATAGAAAAGCCCCCACCTAATCATAGGGATGGGGGGTCAGGAGGTGTTCCTTGGTGTGAGGAGAAGAGGGAGGATTATATTGAAGCCTAGTAATAAGTCAATAAACACCCCCGTATTTCAAGTCTAGTAACATTTTGCAAGAAATCAGAAATTAAAGTGGAGTTCCACCCATAAATATAACATTACATCAGTAGTTTTTAAAAAATGTCATTAGTCCTTTAAGAATTTTTTTTTTTTTTTTAGATGCCTTCAAAGTGTTGTTGCTAGGCAGAATAGCTAATCTTCCCTCTTCCTGCACCTAGGTGCTTAAGCTTCCTAACCTACACCGCACAGACTCCTGGGAATGTAGTGGGTGTAACTTTCCAGGAGTCTGTGCACTACCCAGTCTCGAATAATCATGTGACTTGGACAGTACAGGTGCTGAAACCTGATCTGAAACCTATTACACTGCTTGTGCAGCATGTGCGAGATCTGCAAGGCTGAAATCCAGGAAGTCATACAGCCTGGCTTCATGATGCCCACACTTAAGATGGCCCCAGTCAATTTCTATTTTATAAAGTGTCTGAATGCTGTAACAACCTAACAAAACGGACCTTAGTTTACAGACTAACTTTACTAGAATACATTAAGCTTGTGTATTACAGGGGTATTTATATTTAAAAAGTGAAATTGTGGCCGGAACTCCGCTTTAAGCTGACCTCAGTAAACTGAAATTTGATTGGTTAGCATGGGTTGGAATAGTTTAAAAATAGAAATTGTTCTTTGCACTGCCATATTCAATAAGACACTCTGTATTACTTCAACTGCAAAGCGTGTTTAATAATTAGGAGAGATCAAAGAAAAAAAGGCTGAAAAGCATTACAGGAATTGATGTACATGGGATTTTAGCATGGCCCCTAGAACAATGTGTTTAGAACCACCTGCTCAGCAGCAAAGAGTCCCTGGAAACTAATTTAGAGTCTTACTTACCGAATGTTCTCCATGTACCCACTGCTAATGCTAATATATTTTCCCTTTCTACTATGCTATTACAGGATCTAGAAAAGAAGCAAGCATTTAAACTGACAAGCACAATATCCAAGTTATTTATTTTAAACAACCCAGAGTGCTCTGCAGCTTCCCCACAAGGGTACTTAGTGGAAGCCGGGTGAGAATAAAACTAAACTATGGATGCAGTAGAAAGAAATTAAATGGAAGTCAGCACAGAATGTGCTCATACTGCATAGACCTTATACTCTTTTCCAAGCTCTCATGTTAAGTCATCAGAAAATGGAAACAACAGTGGTGCTGCATTCACAATCCGTGTCTTAGTAAGTTCTTTAACCTTCGCTCATCAATTCTTACATTTTAAAAAGTCTAAAAATGAATATGTAATTAGGCTCTGGACATTCAAGAGTTTGCCGTTTCTTAATAGTGGATAAGTAAGCTTTACAGTAAGCCCCCTCGACCTCTGTAACTGTAGTCATTGTGGAGAAATCTGTTCTCAAAGTTGAGAATAGAAGCATTGAAGTAATTTTGGTAGGGTCCCAGCACTCTGCTCTCTCTCCTTCCCCTGTACTTGAGCTGCACTGTATTACCAAAAGTATTGGGACGCCTGCCTTTACATGCACATGAACCTTATTGGCATCCCAGTCTTAGTCCGTAGGGTTCAATATTGAGTTGGTCCACCCTTTGCAGTTATAACAGCTTCAACTCTTCTGGGAAGGCTATCCACAAGATTTAGGAGTGTGTCTATGGGAATGTTTGACCATTGTTCCAGAAGCGCATTTCGAGGTTTGACAGGTGCCGACCAGCCCACGACTGCTCATGTTCACAGCGTCCTCTCTCCTGGTTCACAGAGCCGTCTGCTGCGGCAAGGACTACTCCACAATCACATGTGGGATCTTCCCCACAGCCCATCCAGGCTTAGACTGGCATTACTGTCATCTTGTGAGTTTAACCTGTTACTGATCTTACATGTTTTTAAGTTATTAAACTGGGCTACACTATTGGTTGCCTGGCGCCTCTCTCCCCTCCCCTCTTCTGAGGAAGAGATAGGACCTATGTATGGTTTTAATTGCCATTTTTGTTCCATTGGAGGAATACCTCTTCCATCAATTTGTGTCCAGATAATAGTTGCCTTTGGGACAGAAAGTAAGGTGAAATCTTCCAGAATGGAAAACATGTTTTGGGTGGAGTAAACCTTCAAAAACAACATGTTACCCTGACAACTGAAATGACAATGGGTGTTGCAGGATCTTCTTCACTCCTTTTGCACAGATACATTTTAAAGAACACCTGTCATGAATCACTGCTGTCAATCACAGATGCTAAACAAGCATGCGGAAAGCAAAGTCAGATATCCTGATAAGCAAAGGTATTACAGGTCAGGGACTCAGAAAGCACCGAACCAAAGGATAATAGCCGCTAGCACTTTCATAAGCGATTATGTTGGTAGTGCCCTTTGAGGTACTAGTGGGCACCCAGCTTGTTTTCCTCCATCAAGATATAGCTTCCTCCATTCTGGAACCAGGAACCAGGTATTACAGCTAAATATTGCACCCAAGAGCTAGACGACACTAGCTTAGGTGCAAACTGAAACTGACTTTATTGTAAATTTACACAAAATATACATACCACACAAAATCAGGTAAGAGCTTGATCACATTATGCAAACTGTAAACAGTAAGATTATTAACATAGCTAAGGAACAGCCAACATAAACATATACAGTAATCTAATTAACAGTAAGCTAATTAGTAACTAGTCACCTAGACAAGCCTAGGTGACTTAGTGCCCACCCAAACCATTCGGTACCAGTTCCCCAGTAAGAAGCCTTACTAAGGGCTGTCCAAATCTCTAAACGGCTTAGCAGACAGACAGAAACAATAGGTAACTCAATTACCAATGGAAATTCACACATAGGAGGCACACAATAGGTAAATGATGCCATTAAAGAAAGACACATTAGTAAACAGATTATAGCAGGAGACCCCAGCACCAGGTTGTTTTGAGATGGTTAAATTAACATCTTCTCTGAGTCTCACAGTCTAGGAGGGAGTGAAGCAATCATTGCTGGTTTGGGCACAAATGGCCCAAATCTGTGTGCAGGCCCTAGGTTCCCAGAGTCTCTACGTTTCGGGGAGACATGGACCTAAGTCCAAAGCAAGACCACTCCAAAGGTCACCCAGACACACACCTACCAAGGATAGATTTCCCTCAAAAGCCAGGGCCCATAGTCAGTAGACCCTGCAGTCCCTTCCAAAAGCCCCTGTACCGGTTGGGTCTGTCACATCCCCCATATTTCTTTCTCAACAGATTCCCTCTAAAGACTGCAATTCTTGCAGCACAAGCTGTAGAAGAACATCTAAAGTAAACAAAATAAACACTGTTTATAGAATGCACTAATAAGACACCCGCTTTTCCGAGTGAATATTCAGTGCCAGAGGCTCTTGGAAACACACGCGGCCTGACTGCTCCTGCTATCTGGCACAGCATAAATTAAAGATTCAGACTAATTAAAGCAGAAATTGATGGAGACAAAGAGTTTAAAAGATTAAAACTAATTGATTTGTGATTAATCATGGATTATCATTTTTTTTTTATTTCCTTGTTTTTTAATGTGCAAGCAGCAAGATATATTTTTTTGGAGTGTAAACTAGGATGCCAATTATAACAAAACAAATGTAGTTTATTATTATGATTGTGCACTTTCTACGTGTTGTAGTAGATTTTAAGGCCCCTTTCACACTGCCACAACTTGAAAGTCGTGCGATTTTGCCATGATTTTACTGTGATTTTGTGGCTGCAATTTTGCAGCGATTTCAGGGAATGCCTGTGTAAACTTGAGATCTATGGACCTCAACTCGCATCAAAGTTCGACCAAAGTAGTACAGGGACTACTTTGAAGTCATGGGACTACAAGTCGTACATATATGAATGGAACTCATTGGTAGCCATGTCTTACGACTTGTCATGCAACTTTGCAGTCCCAATTTGCAGGGACAAGTCGCATAAGTGTGAAAGGGGCCTAAAGTACAATTTTGGGCAAAACCTAACTACCAGACATAAGCTGCCCAAAAATAGGTATACCAATCTTTCTTACACAGGTTAGCCAGAATAGGCGTTAGAATGGGGAGAGAGCATTCCTAAAGTGATACTAAAGTTTCCTTTTTTTTCTATAAAAATAACAAACATGTTATACTTACCTGCTCTGTGTAGTGGTTTTGCACAGAGCAGCCTGGATCCTCCACTTTTCCGGTCCCTCTTCGGCACTCCTGGTCCCTCCCTCCTGTTGAGTACCCCCACAGCAAGCAGCTTGCTATGGGGCACCCGAGCCGCAGCTCCATATGTCCATTCAGCCCCACCCCGTCTCTCTCTTCATTGGCTAAATTACTTTGATTGACAGCAGCGGGAGCCAATGGCACCGCTGCTGTCTCTCAGCCAATCAGGAGGGATTATCCTGGACGTTCGAAGCACTTGTGCAACATTGCTGGATCAAGATGGGGCTCAGGTAAGTATTAGGTGGGCTGAGGGGGGTTGCAGCACACAGAAAATTTTTATCTTAATGCATAGAATACATTATGATAAAAAAAAGCTTCTGACTTTACAACCACTTTAAGAGTAGATTTTGCCTGGAATTCCACTTCAAGACTTAAAATTCCAGGCAAATAAAAAAATAAAAATTAAGTGCCATCAGGTTGGTAAGATTAAAATACCTCTAAATTGGAACTGTTTCCACAATACTGCCATAATACATTTGATCTTGTTTTATGCTCCAGCATCTATCAAGAAAATAACAGTAAGTTTTAAGTAGACTAAATTCCTAACGTTTACTTACAAGGAGATTAAAGTGGAACTCAACTCGACGACGGTGGCCTCCCGTTCCTCTGCTCTCCACGGGTCATCACGGCATGGCTTCCGTTTCCTCCTCCTCCTCGGTGGCCAATCGGGAGTCTTCTTTTTTCAGTCTCACACCCGCCAGAATCAGTGTTTCAACAGCGAACATGAATTTGCTGTTGTAACACCTGGGTGGGCTCATGGCACAATGCTCTGCACCCTATTTTGAAGTCTATAGAGCCTTTGGCTTTAATCAGGTGCTTAAAAAAAACGCTGCTGTAATTCAGGCACCTGATGTCCTGAAAGAGGCCTGGACGCATGAATAGGGGGTGGCCACAGTGGCCGTGGATAGATTCATGCTATGCATGAATATATCTATTATATATATATAGGGGGTGGCGTAGATAGAGGCGGTGGAGACTGGGTGCCTGTAATGGATGGGCCACCACTGCTTCTGATGCTAGTTACCTAGTTCTTATTGTGCTGGGTTCCATACTCTCTGAACCAGAACAAGTAAAGAAATAATACCAGTTGGAGATACTGTAAGTCAAATCAGGCAAATAGGCTGTTTAGTTTGCAAGGGAATTTTCCCCTTGTTAAATGTAGGGAAAATGTACTTTGTAAACAGCACCCAATCACATGCAAGGAAGAAAAAAAAAAACAATATGTTTTCTTGTATATGATTGAGTGGTGCAAGTCAGCAGAGCTTCACCACTAAGCTAAGGGAAAATTCTCATCCAAAGTAAAAATCCCTTTGCAAAGTGAACAGCTTAAGCTGTTAATAATTCAACTTCAACGTATTGAAGCCTTGGGGTTAAAATGACAGCCAGGCAACTGGAAAATGCAGAATGAGAAAAGAGTAATGGCAGCCTTCATCTTCTCTCACCACAGGTCTCCTTTAAGTAACAATCTCCACTGCTGAGTCCTGCTCTAGTTTAGAACAGACACTGTGACACAGTAATTGCTTTTACAGCAGGCTGATGCGGGTGCGTGAACTGCATGAACATCCAATTTATTCAGCATTTTTTTTTTTACCAAATATTATTACTGACTGGATAAATCTTAATACAACCAGAAATGGCTGGAGCCCCGTGCTGCTGGGACCTGTAACAAGTTTTCTATGGCTTTAATTATGTACTTTGCTTGTTTTCCCAAATTTAAAATAAATATTCTTAATGTGATATGTCAGTAGTGGACTCATTGCAGTTTAATTGCCTATGGTTCTAATAAATAAACAGATACAGTAAAGTGATCCATTTAATTGTTTGCAAAAGTAAGCAGTGAACACGTAACAGTACTGCTGCACAAATATTATCAGGATACAATAAAAACTTTACAACTACATATAAAGACGCAATTTAAAGACAGTTTCCTTATGTTCCGAACAGTGTATTTCTGTATTCAGAAAGCAAGATACGCCGGAATTAGGCTAAGATCCGACTGGCGTAAGTCTCTTACACCATCGTATCTTAGGGTGCCTACTTACGCTGGCCGCTAGGTGGCGCTTCCGTCGTTTTCGGCGTAGAAAATGCAAATTACCTAGATACGCCGATTCACAATTGTACGTGTACGAATTTTTTACGTAGTTTGTGTAAGGCTTTTCCGGCGTAACGTTGCTCTTGCTTCTATGAGGTGTACGCAATGTTAAGTATGGACGTTGTTCCCGTGCCGAATTTTGAATTGTTTACGTTGTTTGCGTAAGTCGTTTGCGAATATGGCTGGACGTAATTTACATTCACGTCGAAACCAATCCATCTTTGCGGTGTACTTTGGAACAATGCACACTGGGATATGTACACGGACGGCGCATGCGCCGTTCGTAAAAAACGTCAATCACGTCGGGTCACCACCCATTTACATGAAACACACCCCTCTCATACTCATTTGAATTAGGTGCGCTTACGCCGGCCCCGTTTACGCTACGCCACCGTAACTTAGGAGGCAAGTGCTTTGTGAATACAGCACTTGCCTCTCTGATTTACGGCGGCGTAGCGTAAATACGATACGCTATGCCGCCGTACAAATGCGGGGGGGGGGGGCACGCGGCGGGGGTTAATGATGGAATGCCCGCACAGAGAGAGAGACTGCCTCCACATTTGTGGCACAGAGAGAGAAATCACTCCACATTGCTGGAACAGAGAGAAATCGTTGGACATTTCCCATTGTTGTACTGAAGCAGGGATCCTCAAACTGCGGCCCTCCAGCTGTTGCGGAACTACAAATCCCATGAGGCATTGCAAAACTCTGACATTCACAGACATGACTAGGCATAATGGGAGTTGTAGTTCCTGAACACCTGGAGGGCCTTAGTTTGAAGACCCATGTACTGAAGTCAGTTGATAGATCGGAGTCTGTATAACCAGTCTGCACATTGATAGGTTGAAATTTCTGCTGAACTGGCAGATTTTCAATCTATTTATGATGACCTAAGTCCACCAGTCTCTGAGTTTAATAATATCCTCAAATCTTCTGAAAGGGGTTCTCAACTTAGGTTTAGAAATTTACTTTGAACTCCACCTTATTTCCAGAACTCTCATTATGTATTAGATGTGCAAAGAATAAGGTGAGAGAACATCTAATACCTATAAAGAGTAATGAAAATAAGGTGGAGTACAAAGTGAAATATCTGGAGGGACTGGCTGAGGTTAAAACAGGCAGGGAGGAAATTAGGCATCACCTCCTTACTGTCTGTCAAATGCCTCTGAAAAGTGACATGAGAATTGATAACTTTTCAGTGGAGTATCTGTGAGTGCAAGCCTTTTGGCTCACACTGGTGCTCAACATTTTTTTGGGGGGAAGCAATCAAACTGAACAAAAACATCAAATGCAGCCACTGTGCCCCATTATATGCAGCCACTGTGTCCCATCAAATGCAGCCACTGTGCCCCATCAAATGCAGCCACTGTGCCCCATCAAATGCAGCTGTTGTGCCCCATCAAATGCAGCCACTGTGCCCCATCAAATGCAGCCACTGTGCTACATCAAATGCAGCCATTGTGTCACATCAAATGCAGCCATTGTGTCACATCAAATGCAGCCACTGTGCCCCATCAAATGCAGTCACTGTGCCCCATCAAATGCAGCCACTGTGCCCCATCAAATGCAGCTGTTGTGCCCCATTAAATGCAGCTGTTGTGCCCCATCAAATGCAGCCACTGTGCCCCATCAAATGCAGCCACTGTGCTACATCAAATGCAGCCATTGTGTCACATCAAATGCAGCCACTGTGCCCCATCAAATGCAGCCACTGTGCCCCATCAAATGCAGCAACTTTGTCCCATCAAATGCAGCCACTGTGCCCCATCAAATGCAGCCACTGTGCCCCATCAAATGCAGCCAGTGTGCCCCATCAAATGCAGCCACTGTGCCCCATCAAATGCAGCCACTGTGCCCCATCAAATGCAGCCACTGTGCCCCATCAAATGTAGCCACTTTGTCCCATCAAATGCAGCCACTGTGCCCCATCAAATGCAGTCACTTTGTCCCATCAAATGCAGCCACTTTGTCCCATCAAATGCAGCCACTGTGCCCCATCAAATGCAGCCACTGTGCCCCCTCAAATGCAGCCACTGTGCCCCATCAAATGCAGCCACTTTGTCCCATCAAATGCAGCCACTGTAACACACCCTCCACCCACTTGCTGTCTGACCGACACTTACCCCATCTTAGTGGCCGGTCAGGCATGAATCTATCCATTTTACATATGGGGGTGGCATAATGGAGGGGGCAGTGCCTGTGTGCCCTTAATGGACAGGCCGCCACTGTGGCGGTTTTCCATAGCCCCAGTCCCTCAGACTTCTAATTAGAAATTGTGCATTTTTGCTGCATTTTTTGGAATTGCACCACAGATGCGGCATGCAGGACTTTTTGTGCACTTTCAGGACATGCAGCAAAAATGTACAACCTAATAGAAGTCTATGGGACTGGAGGGTAACATGCCAGAACACCAGCACTGCAGCTAAACTGAAGCTTGCCAGTGTGAACCCACATCATAACATCTAGGAGGGCAAGAAACTGTCACAGGCTGCTGTAATATAACACTTAATATGTAGAGAGGGGGACGTGGCCAGTGGACAATCCACAACTTGTGGCAGGTGACGTGGCCAGGTGATTTGGCAAGTGGATAATCCACTAGTGGCAGGTGACGTGACAAGTGGACAATCCACAACTTGTGGCAGGTGTCGTGGTCAGGTGACGTGGCAAGTGGACAATCCACAACTTGCGGCAGGTGACATGGCCAGTTGACGTGGCAGATGACGTGGCAAGTGGACAATACACGACTTGAGGCAGGTGACGTGGCAAGTGGACAATCCACAACTTGTGGAAGGTGACATGGCCAGTTGACGTGGCAGGTGACGTGGCCAGTGGACATTCCACAACTTGTGGCAGGTGACGTGGCCAGGTGATGTGGCAGGTGACGTGGCCAGGTGACGTGGCAGGTGACGTGGCCAGGTGACATGGCAAGTGGACAATCCACAACTTGTGGCAGGTGACGTGGCCAGGTGATGTGGCCAGTGGACAATCCACAACTTGTGGCAGGTGGCGTGGCCAGGTGACATGGCAGATGACGTGGCAAGTGGACAATACACAACTTAAGGGAGGTGACGTGGCAAGTGGACAATCCACAACTTGTGGCAGGTGACGTGGCCAGTTGACGTGGCAGGTGACGTGGCCAGTGGACATTCCATAACTTGTGGCAGGTGACGTGGCCAGGTGATGTGGCAGGTGACGTTGCCAGGTGACGTGGTAGGTGACGTGGCCAGGTGACATGGCAAGTGGACAATCCACAACTTGTGGCAGATGACGTGGCCAGGTGACATGGCCAGTGGACAATCCACAACTTGTGGCAGGTGGCGTGGCCAGGTGACATGGCAGATGATGTGGCAAGTGGACAATACACAACTTGAGGCAGGTGACGTGGCAAGTGGACAATCCACAACTTGTGGCAGGTGACGTGGCCAGTTGACGTGACCAATGGACATTCCACAACTTGTGGCAGGTGACGTGGCCAGGTGATGTGGCAGGTGACGTGGCCAGGTGACGTGGCCAGGTGACATGGCAAGTGGACAATCCACAACTTGTGGCAGGTGACGTGGCCAGGTGACGTGGCCAGTGGACAACCCACAACTTGTGGCAGGTGGCGTGGCCAGGTGACATGGCAGATGACATGGCAAGTGGACAATACACAACTTGAAGCAGGTGACGTGGCAAGTGGAAAATCCACAACTTGTGGTAGGTGACGTGGCCAGGTGATGTGGCAGGTGACGTGGCCAGGTCACGTGGCCAGTGGACAATCCACAACTTGTGGCAATTGACGTGGCCAGTTGACGTGGCAGGTGACGTGGCCAGTGGACAATCCACAACTTGTGGCAGGTGACGTTGCCAGGTGACGTGGCAGGTGATGTGGCCAGGTGACATGGCAGGTGACGTGGCCAGGTGACATGGCAAGTGGACAGTCCACAACTTGTGGCAGGTAACGTGGCCAGGTGACATGGCAGGTGACGTGGCCAGGTGACGTGGCCAGTGGACAATCCACAACTTGTGGCAGGTGACGTGGCCAGGTGATTTGGCAAGTGCATAATCCACTTGTGGCAGGTGACGTGGCAAGTGGACAATCCACAACTTGTGGCAGGTGTCGTGGTCAGGTGACGTGGCAAGTAGACAATCCACAACTTGTGGCAGGTGACGTGGCCAGTTGACGTGGCAGGTGACGTGGCCAGTGGACAATCCACAACTTGTGGCAGGTGATGTGGCCAGGTGACGTGGCAGGTGATGTGGCCAGGTGACGTGGCAGGTGACGTGGCCAGGTGACGTGGCAAGTGGACAATCCACAACTTGTGGCAGGTGACGTGGCCAGGTGATTTGGCAAGTGCATAATCCACTTGTGGCAGGTGACGTGGCAAGTGGACAATCCACAACTTGTGGCAGGTGTCGTGGTCAGGTGACGTGGCAAGTGGACAATCCACAACTTGTGGCAGGTGACGTGGCCAGTTGACGTGGCAGGTGACGTGGCCAGTGGACAATCCACAACTTGTGGCAGGTGACGTGGCCAGGTGATTTGGCAAGTGGATAATCCACTAGTGGCAGGTGACGTGACAAGTGGACAATCCACAACTTGTGGCAGGTGTCGTGGTCAGGTGACGTGGCAAGTGGACAATCCACAACTTGCGGCAGGTGACATGGCCAGTTGACGTGGCAGATGACGTGGCAAGTGGACAATACACGACTTGAGGCAGGTGACGTGGCAAGTGGACAATCCACAACTTGTGGAAGGTGACATGGCCAGTTGACGTGGCAGGTGACGTGGCCAGTGGACATTCCACAACTTGTGGCAGGTGACGTGGCCAGGTGATGTGGCAGGTGACGTGGCCAGGTGACGTGGCAGGTGACGTGGCCAGGTGACATGGCAAGTGGACAATCCACAACTTGTGGCAGGTGACGTGGCCAGGTGATGTGGCCAGTGGACAATCCACAACTTGTGGCAGGTGGCGTGGCCAGGTGACATGGCAGATGACGTGGCAAGTGGACAATACACAACTTAAGGGAGGTGACGTGGCAAGTGGACAATCCACAACTTGTGGCAGGTGACGTGGCCAGTTGACGTGGCAGGTGACGTGGCCAGTGGACATTCCATAACTTGTGGCAGGTGACGTGGCCAGGTGATGTGGCAGGTGACGTTGCCAGGTGACGTGGTAGGTGACGTGGCCAGGTGACATGGCAAGTGGACAATCCACAACTTGTGGCAGATGACGTGGCCAGGTGACATGGCCAGTGGACAATCCACAACTTGTGGCAGGTGGCGTGGCCAGGTGACATGGCAGATGATGTGGCAAGTGGACAATACACAACTTGAGGCAGGTGACGTGGCAAGTGGACAATCCACAACTTGTGGCAGGTGACGTGGCCAGTTGACGTGACCAATGGACATTCCACAACTTGTGGCAGGTGACGTGGCCAGGTGATGTGGCAGGTGACGTGGCCAGGTGACGTGGCCAGGTGACATGGCAAGTGGACAATCCACAACTTGTGGCAGGTGACGTGGCCAGGTGACGTGGCCAGTGGACAACCCACAACTTGTGGCAGGTGGCGTGGCCAGGTGACATGGCAGATGACATGGCAAGTGGACAATACACAACTTGAAGCAGGTGACGTGGCAAGTGGAAAATCCACAACTTGTGGTAGGTGACGTGGCCAGGTGATGTGGCAGGTGACGTGGCCAGGTCACGTGGCCAGTGGACAATCCACAACTTGTGGCAACTGACGTGGCCAGTTGACGTGGCAGGTGACGTGGCCAGTGGACAATCCACAACTTGTGGCAGGTGACGTTGCCAGGTGACGTGGCAGGTGATGTGGCCAGGTGACATGGCAGGTGACGTGGCCAGGTGACATGGCAAGTGGACAGTCCACAACTTGTGGCAGGTAACGTGGCCAGGTGACCTGGCAGGTGACGTGGCCAGGTGACGTGGCCAGTGGACAATCCACAACTTGTGGCAGGTGACGTGGCCAGGTGATTTGGCAAGTGCATAATCCACTTGTGGCAGGTGACGTGGCAAGTGGACAATCCACAACTTGTGGCAGGTGTCGTGGTCAGGTGACGTGGCAAGTAGACAATCCACAACTTGTGGCAGGTGACGTGGCCAGTTGACGTGGCAGGTGACGTGGCCAGTGGACAATCCACAACTTGTGGCAGGTGATGTGGCCAGGTGACGTGGCAGGTGATGTGGCCAGGTGACGTGGCAGGTGACGTGGCCAGGTGACGTGGCAAGTGGACAATCCACAACTTGTGGCAGGTGACGTGGCCAGGTGATTTGGCAAGTGCATAATCCACTTGTGGCAGGTGACGTGGCAAGTGGACAATCCACAACTTGTGGCAGGTGTCGTGGTCAGGTGACGTGGCAAGTGGACAATCCACAACTTGTGGCAGGTGACGTGGCCAGTTGACGTGGCAGGTGACGTGGCCAGTGGACAATCCACAACTTGTGGCAGGTGATGTGGCCAGGTGACGTGGCAGGTGATGTGGCCAGGTGACGTGGCAGGTGACGTGGCCAGGTGACGTGGCAAGAGGACAATCCACAACTTGTGGCAGGTGACGTGGCCAGGTGACATGGCAGGTGACGTGGCCAGTGGACAATCCACAACTTGTGGCAGGTGACGTGGCCAGGTGATTTGGCAAGTGCATAATCCACTTGTGGCAGGTGACGTGGCAAGTGGTCAATCCACAACTTGTGGCAGGTGTCGTGGTCAGGTGACGTGGCAGGTGACGTGGCCAGTGGACAATCCACAACTTGTGGCAGGTGATGTGGCCAGGTGACGTGGCAGGTGATGTGGCCAGGTGACGTGGCAGGTGACGTGGCCAGGTGACGTGGCAAGTGGACAATCCACAACTTGTGGCAGGTGACGTGGCCAGTTGACGTGGCAGGTGACGTGGCCAGTGGACAATCCACAACTTGTGGCAGGTGATGTGGCCAGGTGACGTGGCAGGTGATGTGGCCAGGTGACGTGGCAGGTGACGTGGCCAGGTGACGTGGCCAGTGGACAATCCACAACTTGTGGCAATTGACGTGGCCAGTTGACGTGGCAGGTGACGTGGCCAGTGGACAATCCACAACTTGTGGCAGGTGACGTTGCCAGGTGACGTGGCAGGTGATGTGGCCAGGTGACATGGCAGGTGACGTGGCCAGGTGACATGGCAAGTGGACAGTCCACAACTTGTGGCAGGTAACGTGGCCAGGTGACATGGCAGGTGACGTGGCCAGGTGACGTGGCCAGTGGACAATCCACAACTTGTGGCAGGTGACGTGGCCAGGTGATTTGGCAAGTGCATAATCCACTTGTGGCAGGTGACGTGGCAAGTGGACAATCCACAACTTGTGGCAGGTGTCGTGGTCAGGTGACGTGGCAAGTAGACAATCCACAACTTGTGGCAGGTGACGTGGCCAGTTGACGTGGCAGGTGACGTGGCCAGTGGACAATCCACAACTTGTGGCAGGTGATGTGGCCAGGTGACGTGGCAGGTGATGTGGCCAGGTGACGTGGCAGGTGACGTGGCCAGGTGACGTGGCAAGTGGACAATCCACAACTTGTGGCAGGTGACGTGGCCAGGTGATTTGGCAAGTGCATAATTCACTTGTGGCAGGTGACGTGGCAAGTGGACAATCCACAACTTGTGGCAGGTGTCGTGGTCAGGTGACGTGGCAAGTGGACAATCCACAACTTGTGGCAGGTGACGTGGCCAGTTGACGTGGCAGGTGACGTGGCCAGTGGACAATCCACAACTTGTGGCAGGTGATGTGGCCAGGTGACGTGGCAGGTGATGTGGCCAGGTGACGTGGCAGGTGACGTGGCCAGGTGACGTGGCAAGAGGACAATCCACAACTTGTGGCAGGTGACGTGGCCAGGTGACATGGCAGGTGACGTGGCCAGTGGACAATCCACAACTTGTGGCAGGTGACGTGGCCAGGTGATTTGGCAAGTGCATAATCCACTTGTGGCAGGTGACGTGGCAAGTGGACAATCCACAACTTGTGGCAGGTGTCGTGGTCAGGTGACGTGGCAGGTGACGTGGCCAGTGGACAATCCACAACTTGTGGCAGGTGATGTGGCCAGGTGACGTGGCAGGTGATGTGGCCAGGTGACGTGGCAGGTGACGTGGCCAGGTGACGTGGCAAGTGGACAATCCACAACTTGTGGCAGGTGACGTGGCCAGTTGACGTGGCAGGTGACGTGGCCAGTGGACAATCCACAACTTGTGGCAGGTGATGTGGCCAGGTGACGTGGCAGGTGATGTGGCCAGGTGACGTGGCAGGTGACGTGGCCAGGTGATGTGGCCAGTGGACAATCCACAACTTGTGGCAATTGACGTGGCCAGTTGACGTGGCAGGTGACGTGGCCAGTGGACAATCCACAACTTGTGGCAGGTGACGTTGCCAGGTGACGTGGCAGGTGATGTGGCCAGGTGACATGGCAGGTGACGTGGCCAGGTGACATGGCAAGTGGACAGTCCACAACTTGTGGCAGGTAACGTGGCCAGGTGACATGGCAGGTGACGTGGCCAGGTGACGTGGCCAGTGGACAATCCACAACTTGTGGCAGGTGACGTGGCCAGGTGATTTGGCAAGTGCTCAGTGGCCTTTTTGCAGGACATTAGAGCAGCCCAGGGGGCAAATGCATTCTTGCAACCCAGCCCAGTCTGCCCCAAGGGCCTTGGTACACCTCTGGGTAGAAGTGACATGCGGGCAGCCGAGGGCCGTTCGCGGGCCGCAATCGGCCCGCGGGCCGCCGAGGGCCATTCGCGGGCCGCTACCGGCCCGCGGGCCGCCGCGGCCCACCGGGCATATGCCCGGTATGCCCTATGGCCAGTCCGGGCCTGATTACAGCCCAATAATATTATCACAACAGCCACTTATTTTAAAGCCCAATTGAAATCTCAAGAGTTAAAATCCCTGCCATGTTATTGTTTGCTGTCTGTGTACCACTTGAGAAATTTCTCTTCATGTTCTTTTTCCAGGGAGGAGGGCTCCTGATAACAGCAAGCTGACAAAATGTGTTGGGCGGGGCTTACTTACTTCACCTATATCACATCCAGTTGCTTGTTTCCGGTCCGTAGAAAGCAGGTGCGTCCCGCACATAATGTTATGACCCATTTGCTTGCCATTGCTAAGCACATTATCTATGCAAGTGTTTTAAATGGTAGGAACATCTTGGTTGTTTCATATACCTTAACATGGGAATCCTTATACTTGGGAGACGGAGGATCAGCACCTGAGTATTGCTAAACAAGCGTACAAAGACTCGCTTATTAGAGTATTAGAGTAAGAGGTCATGGATGGCCGGTGAGTGCAGTATGTGGAAGGGAGGCGGGAATCAGCACTTGGAAAAATATAAGCACAGGGTGTATGTATATATATATATATATATATATATATATATATATATATATATATATATATAATGTGTATTGATTGCTTTTTCCAGAGAAGAAACAGGAAGCTAGAGACTAACCCCAAAGTAAGGGGAACCCTCCTATCAGTTGTCTTTGGATCAGATGCCCCCATTGGAAGATTTCCCCTTACCTCTTGTTCTAGAGACAACTTTTCAGTATAGTGAAACATGAGCTTCCATTGCTGAGTCCTTTCCGAAAATGTTACTTGGCTGGTCTAGCTTCTGATTACAAGCAAGTATCAAACAAGGTAGGTAGGTAAGGAAGGTACGGTCGGAAGCCATTTAAAGCCTAAGTGCAGCAAAGGGACATAACTTACAGTCAAAATGATGTGTCCCTAGTGTTGATGTCTCTTCTTTTAGTTGTGTTGGAATATAATGTCAATTTGTATTCTTTGCAACAACTACATTAATATTAGTAGAGGTATATTCTTCAGCCAGTAGATTTCAATGTTTATAATTTTGTAGCTGTATCTATGGTATGGTCTATGTATTTTCTCTGAATAAAGTTCCTGTTTCCGGCCTGCAGTTAAGTAGCAGCAAAGGCCATGTGGACTGTGCACTTTTTTTTTGGGGGGGGGGGGGGCAAGACCTGCTGCTGTAATCTTCTAGTGCAGTGAACTTAGTAGAATTAAGGACTGTCACAAGCCCTCATCAAGAGAGCCCAACCATGCTCACCCAGCTGCTTCATTCATAGAAGCCATACTGCAGCTTCTTTGAATAAAACGGGATCTAAGAATGGAGGACAGGTAGATGATGGAAAAGGTCCTCCCCTCCATTCATAGCTCTTTCTATTAACCCCTGCCACACTGGAAGATTATAATGGTGGGAGTGGGTGGAGAATGGAGGCGGATTTTAAGAAGAGGCATCACCACAGGGGGACACATCCTACTTTGCTTTGATGAAGGCCTAAGGCCGAAACGCGTCTGTATTTTTGAATGATGTTACTGCTGTAATGCTTTAATAAATATTTTCTATGGAGAAGCTGTGGAGTTGCCGGCCTGTACTTTCTATGAAAACATCCTACCAACTGTAAGTTATATCCCTTGTGCTGATTTTATTGGGATTTTTTTTTTGCCTATGCTTAGGCTTTAAGAAATCTTATACTTCTTCTTCACCTGAGTTCTTTTTTTTTTTCCTCCACATCAGACTCCACCAAAACAAGAGACTTGCTCATGGTTTATTTGCCTAAGTCGTCTCTGCATCAGTTTGCATCATCTGTGGTTTTCTTTTACATATTTAATTGTTTTATTATATAAAAATTTACCACATTTTAGCTTTTATGATTCCTGTGTATTCCAACCACAGACGAATCCTTATTAAACATTTTAAAAACAAATCCCCTACAACCGCCCTCCCTACCCCACCCCCCTCGACCCACCCCCGCATCCCCCTCGACCCACCCCTGCATCCCCATCCCTCCCTCATCTATTCCTATTCTTCTCGTTTGGCAATTTTACTTTTCTTCCTACTTATCCTCTTATCCTGTTACTCTCAGTTTTTCCACGTAACTCCACGTTTTTTTAAAAAATATTTCCAGATTTTCCATTTGTCTTTGGGCCCTGTTGTTTCCTCGCCTACACCACATCTCAGCTCCCCCATTCTGTATGTTTCTTCTACCGCATCTATCCACTCCCATATTAGTGGACTTTCCTCTTCTTGACATTTTTTTGGGATCATCCTTTTGGCAGCGTTTAATAAATGGGGGGGGGGGGGGGGTCAGTGAATCTTTATGGATTTTACTGCCTCTTCTCCTCTGTGGAATAGGACTACCCATGGGTCGTTTTTTATCTCCCTCTTAGTGATTTCTTTTATAAGTCCCAGGATTCTCTCCCAATATTTTCTGATCTTGGGGCAATATTCTTCGCCTGAGTTCTAAGCTCTATCTCCTGTAATCCCTGCCCTGTTCTCAGCATGTAATATTAAAGCAAATACATATTTAGTAAGAAGAAGAAGGCGAGACTGATGTGACTGTTTCAGATAGCAGTGCAGAATTAGGAAGTCAAACATGGAGATCCTCAAGAGTCTCAAAACGCTAGCATCTACCCAAAACAGAGATAGTAATTTTGGACAGCATAACAATTTACAATCATAAAAAAATAAAATAATAATAAGCAATGGCAGAAGACGAAGAGCATTAAACAGCAGGTTGTTGAAATCTATGATCTGTTATACTTCTTCCCAAAAGCCCCTGTGCTTAAAAAACAAGCTGAGGAGTAAAATCATAAACTGACCTTCTAGTGCTGAACATTTTGATCAATGTGCTCTCTCACATTCAAGGCTTCTCTTCTTTGGCCTGTCTGGGGAACCTGAAAAAAATACAAGACATTCAGCTTTCAAATAAAGAGCGCAGATGAAGCCATTACCGTTCTCCTGGATGATATCTATAGAAAACAGAATCTCATACACAGCAATGACAGCTTGACATTCAAAGGTTTTCCTTTATATATGAAGATTTGAAAAAGAACACAAACTTTCCATGCAGCATAATTGTGTTAACATAGAAGGCTTCATGTATCAAAGTGTTTTCACAGAGAAACCTTTATTTTCTGTAAGTAACCAATCTGAGTAAACTTTTTATTCACAGTCATATTTAGTACAGGATGGGATTTGATCCGCTGACTGCGGAGTGACTCATACAAGCTAATAATCACTTTATAACTTTGTACTGCTTTCTGGTCTGGAGCAGTTTTATCATCTTGGAAATGCTTCAATTTCATGCATAATAACTTTTTGCTTGACTAAAGCAGTTTTAAAACTTTAAAAGCTGCTGTGTAACATGGACTTAAAATTGCCATACTGGATAACACATAAATAATTCAAGTAACTAGCTTAAAGTAGAACAAAATACTAAACTTTATTTTTTTTCATTTTGGATAGAGTGCGAGGGTTATAACCCCTGTATGGTTTATGCTTGTCCTCTTTGTCCCAATGAGATTTCCTTTCACTTCCTGTTCAATAGCCAAAACAGGAAGTAAGAGGAAATCCCTGCAAATTACGGGGAATCTCTTGAGGACCACCAGGTCACCAGAACTAGTGTCCTCATTGGAAGATTCCCCCTCTATTATGATTCTGGGGACAAGCCAATTTTTTTTTTTTTTTAACTTTCATTTTCAATAATAATGTCAAACAGGGCTAATAAAGAGGGTGAATCTCCCCAACACTGACAGCAATAAAAACTGACAGATGTTCTAATCACTTTCCCCTCTATCCAAAAAACAAACAAAAAAGTTTTGCCTTAATTTATACTTTAAATACGTAGCCATAATGTACCCGTAACACTTAGAAAGTATCATTTTTTTCCTACTAAACTACCATAATATGTCCTCACCACACCATTTCAAGGACACTTCTCTACATGAGCACATAGGAAGTACTCAACAGTAAAATATAAGAATGCATATAACAATGTCAGGGGCAGCAACATTTGGCCAAAGAAGGAATTGAAAGGGACAATATACAGTTTGCAAACAAGGTTTATAAGTCAACTAGTAGGACAGGGTCTAGAAAGGGTCTACAAAGGGGTCACAATAAGTACCAGGATGGATAGCAGGGGGTCAGAGGGGAGAGGCCTTGATTACAAGATTTTAATGCATATGTGCAGTTAAGTGAAGGATAAATAATCAATTGGGTCATTAATTGGCATCATTAGATACCATTAAGTCTATTGGAAGCACTTTGTTATAGACTGTTGGGTGTCAACAGGTAGAATTTGGATAAAGGATTCACAAACATCAAAAAAAAATTGACATGTGACTCTTTGCTAAAGGAGAACTCCGCCCAGTCCATGCAAAACACATAGTTAGATAGTTTTTTTTTAAGGTGGAGAAAATAACGTATTTATCAGCGTATACCACGCACTTTTTTCCCCTTAAAATTAGGGGAAAATCGTGGGTGCGCGATATACGCCGATATCCGCTTTCCGCGCTGTATATGAACGCCACCGCCTACATATACCGAGCGCAGTACACTCGGGTACACTCGGCCAGGCTCGGCTCCTCTTGCGGTCACGCCCTGTGCCGCCTCCTAGCCTTTATGCGTGAGGAGCCTAGCGTGGCCGAGCGTGCCCGAGTGTACTGCACTCGGTATTCTGTCTCTATCATTTAAAATACACCTATGATAAAGATTATTGACCCTTAATTTCTTTGTAAGTGGGCAAACACACAAAACATGCAGGGGATCAAACAATTATTGGGGGGTTTCAGATAATCAACCAATGAAGAATGGTTTCCCGTGCTGCAAGGGGTAATAGTGAATTGTTTTCAGCCTCTTGAGATTCTAGTACCCGGGAGTAGGGATGAGCTTCGAGTTCGAGTCGAACTCATGTTTGACTCGAACATTGCCTGTTCGCCGAACAGCGAACAATTTGGAGTGTTCGCGGCAAATTAAAAAAAAGTTTAAAAAAACGGCCGTTTTTTCGGGAGCAATGATTTTAATAATGCTTAAAATTTTGTACCGTATGGGGTGTGTAAAGTAGGCCTGTAAAGCAGCGCTTGCTTCCCAAGCTTAGAACTGTCCTTGCACAAAGTATCATTTATGAAGGATAAAAAGTCATTTAAAATCACTGCTCCCGAAAAAACTGCAGTTTTTAAAACTTTTTTTGCATTGATACATGTCCCCAGGGGCAGGACACGGGTCCCCAAACACTTTTTAGGACAATAACTTGCATATTAGCCTTTGAAATTAGCACTTTAGATTTTAAACGTTCAAGTCCCATAAACTTTTGGTCTGTTCGCAGGTTCTGGTGCGAACCAAACGGGGGGGGGGTGTTCGGCTAATCCCTACCTGGGAGTACTCAACAGACTTAACTGAGAGAACACCCACCAATAATAGACTGAAGAGGGTATCCATGTTGGTAGATGACCAATAATAGACAGAAGAGTGTGATAGATGAGCTAGATCAGGGCTCAAAATTTCAAGTCCTGAGCCACTAGCCAGGCCTTAAGAGTTACTCGCCACCAGTTTCCCCAACCAACACCTCCCCTGCCCCACCCCTAAGTCCGCCCCTAAACACGACCTTGTAAATTATCTCATGAAATTACACTGTTAAATATTTTAAACAGAATTACGTTCCAAAAATAAATATTAATAAAAGTAACATAAATCATGTCAGTACCCATCTGTGCAGCCTCACTTTGCCCGTAAATGCAGCCTTACTGTGCCCCATCAATGCAGCCTTACTGTGCCCCATCAATGCAGCCTTACTGTGCCCCATCAATGCAGCCTTACTGTGCCCCATCACAATAACTTGCAACATTACAGTGCCCCATCACTTGCAGCCTTACAGTGCCCCATCACTTGCAGCATTACAGTGCCCCATCACTTGCAGCATTACTGTGCCCCATTGCTTGCAGCATTACTGTGCCCCATCACTTGCTCATTACTGTGCCCCATTACTGTGCCCCCCCACAAAAAGATGATTTTTGACATATTTTTTGCCGACTTTTGGGGCAGGTAGCGCATGCACAGCTCTTGGTGCAGACCAACATGGTTTCAGCCCATTCAAATGAAAGGGCTGAAATCGCACAGAACCTGGAAGGCATGTGAATCGCAAAGGAACGCAGAGCATGTTCCTATGTGATTTGTGCTGTGAACCAGTCCTGAGTCTTGGAGCCCATTGCTGAAAAAAAGGTCAGGCACTTGACTTCACTAACCTATCAGGGGGGGGGGGGGGGGGCACTGACACCTGGAGCAATTGCGCTCTGAATCTCTAGCAAAGTTTTTTTCTCCAGACCTAACTTTTGAAGCTGATGCTAAATTGCTAAATGTATTTGTTCTTTTTAGGACAGACATACATCGTTGATTTTAACCAATATATGTTTTTAATTCTTTTCCTCTAATAGGGAAGAAATGGATGAATTCCCCACAATTTTCACAATGCTACTTTTAGAGAATTAGCCAAAGACCAGAAAAATATACTTTATAGTCCACAAACCACTTTAATTACAAACATGGAGGGTCATTTACTGAAGATTTTTAGACTCTTCACACAATAAATTGCGACTATTTACTACAATTATTCAATTGATTTTTGAATTGAAATCTATTGTTTACTTATTTCCTCTGCACATGACTGAAGCCTCGTACACACGGCCGAGGAACTCGACGTGCCAAACACATCGAGTTCCTCGGCCAGTTCAGCCCTGAAGCCGCCGAGGAGCTCGGCGGGATGAGAGCTCCCATAGAACAACGAGGAAATAGAGAACATGTTCTCTATTTCCTCGTCGAGCTCCTCGTCGGCTTCCTCGGCCGAAAGTGTACACACGACCAGTTTCCTCGGCAGAATTCAGCCAGAAACTCGGTCGGAAGCTGAATTCTGCCGAGGAAACTGGTCGTGTGTACGGGGCCTCAGGCTGGCTATAACGGATTAGTTTTTCTTGATCAGTCACAGGGCTGGGTGGATGGAGGAATACTCCATGCTGTGCTATTGTATTCTGACAGCAGGCCTCCGCCACTGGTCAGATGTAGCCACTGATAGAATGAAAAAAAAATCCCAAATTCCTGTCTGAAAAAAAATCAATCATTAGACTGATTTCTGTTAAGCTGGAACAGCCATAGATGGATGTAAATTCAGCAGGCCAGCTTAAAGTGTCACAAAGCCCACATCATAAAAAAAGAAAAAAAAATGGTGTATAACATGCGGTTCATAGTCACTATGGGATTCATTTTCTGTATTCTGCAAAAAACAGGTTAATCCTGCTTCTCTCTCTCGTTTTCCCTTCTGTTCATGTCATCAATACAGCTAGGGATTTTGCAGCTGTGGTGTCAACTCTGCACATGCTCAGTTTTCAGTGAGTTTCTATGCTGAGCATTTCCTCCCTATCACATCTGAGCAGCTCATGTGACTATAGAGTCACATATGTGGGCGTATACACAGTGGTAGCCCACCGCCTCCCTCCTCCTCCATGCCCACTTACCAGCATAACACAATGGGGATGGGATATTACATGTAGATTATTGGAGGCTTATTCTAAGGCCCCTTTCACACTGAGGGGTTTTTCAGGCAGTACAGCGCTAAAAATAGCGCCTAAATACCGCCTGAAAAACTCCTGCCCAGCCTTCTCAATGTGAAAGCCCGAGGGCATTCACTCTAAGGCGATACGCTGACAGGAGAGAAAAAAATCTCCTGCAAGCAGCATCTTTGCAGCGGTATGTATACCGCTCCTTCCCATTTAAAACAATAGAAAACCGCGGTAATACCGCCCGCAATGCGCCTCCGCAGAGGCGCATTGTGGGCGGTATTAACCCTTTATCGGCCGCTAGCGGGGGTTAATACCGCACCGCTAGCGGCCGAATCCCGCGGCAATTCCGACGGTATAGCGCCGCTATTTTTAGCAGCGCTATAACGCCACCGCGCCTCCCGCCCCAGTGTGAAAGGGGCCTAAGACACATGCTGGAGGGGCATGGCACAGCCTGTGAATGGCAGAAATCCACCCACACCAGGTTATTGCCAACAAATTATAAAGATTTGATTTTAAATATACATATTTGTAATAATTACAGTGCCACCATCTACATACAGAAATAGAAGGAACCATGTAAATTAAAAATTGTGTGTTCAGTATCACTTTAAAGCTGGTTTCTCACTGAAAGTTAGCGCTAAAGTGCTAAAATTTTAGCGGTGCTTCAGCAATGTTTAAGCAGCGCTTTTGCGCCACTTTTCATCCACTAGCGGGGCGCTTTTAACCCCGAAAAAAAGGGATAAAAAAGAAACACGTTTTACGGTACTTTCAAAACGCTTTTAATGCACTTTCAAAGCGCTGCCCATTCATGCAAAGTGAACAGAAACTTGCTTTTCACCAGTGGCGGTGGGTCCATAGAGGGCGCAGGAGCGCCGCCTCCCCGGTCTCCTGCACCGTCACTGAAATACAATACATAGATTCATGCATTGCATTTACAGGGCACAGTGGCTATAATTGATGGGCACAGTGGCTATAATTGATGGGCACAGTGGCTATAATTGATGGGCACAGTGGCTATAATTGATGGGCACAGTGGCTATAATTGATGGGCACAGTGGCTATAATTGATGGGCACAGTGGCTATAATTGATGGGCACAGTGGCTATAATTAATGTGCACAGTGGCTATAATTGATGGCACAGTGGCTACAATTGATTATTGATGGGCACAGTGGTGACAATTGATGGGCACAGTGGTGACACAAATTGATGGCACAGTGGTAACAATTGATAGCACAGTGGTAACAATTGATGGCACAGTGGCTGTGTTTGGCATGGCACAGTGGTGACAATTGATGGGCACAGTGGTGACAATTGATGGGCACAGTGGTGACAATGGGCACTAGACATGTGCACAGAATTTTTTTTCGTTTTTTTTTTGTTCTGTTTCGTATCGTTCCGTAGGTTCGTTCCCGTTCGTTTTTCGTAAGACGCCCGTTTTCCTGTTCGTTCCCGTTCGTTTTTTGTACGACGCAATTTTTTCGTATTCCGATCGTTTCGTATTTTGGTTACCGTTTTATTTTCGTACATGCGGGATGGTTCGTTATTCTGTTTAATTCATGTTCGTTACTTGTTAGACAATAATTTTCGTGAATTATCATCATTTTGTACTTTTGTAAATATATTGCGGGATTCGCGGCACTTTCAACACGCGGCTCATCCATATTAACTATTGTTAAGCCCCATACACTTGGTCAGACTTTTTTAACAACAAACATAAAAACGATCGTTTTACCGAGCGTTCGTTCGTTTTTAAACTCCATCAGAAAACCATTTTTGGGTTCCAGGTTCAAAAGTCTAGCCAACTGATCTCTCCCTTCAGACGAAAATCCACAGAAAAGTTTATTTGGCTCTTCTGTACTACTGTACTCAGCACAAAAGAGAAGCTGCTTCACTAACTAACTACACTCACTGCCCATTCAAAAAAAACGAAAATGACATCTTATAACAAAAGATTTGCATTCTGTATTTTGAAACCAAATTACGAACAGAAAGAAGGAATTCAGAATACAGAATACAAATCTTTTGTTATAAGATGTCATATGAACATACGAACAGAAAAAGGAATCAAACAAAATACAGAATGAAAATCTTTTGTTAGATGTCATATACTGAAAATCAAAATACGAACAGAACAAGGATTCAAACAAAATAAAGAATGCAAGTCTTTTGTTATAGATGTCATATTCGTTCTTTTGCCGTTTTCGTTTTGTCGTATTTTCGTCGGATCGTTCGTTCGTATTTGCGGTTGTTCATTATGCGACTCATTCGTAATCCCGTCGTTTTCGTATTTTGGTGCTAACATTTTTTCGTATGTACACATTATTCTGCGGGTACGAAAATTAACATTTTCGTACGAAAATAACATTCGTACGAACGGGAATGCACATATCTAATGGGCACAGTGGTGACAATTGATGGCACAGTGGCTGCGTTTGATGGCATGGCACAGTGGTGACAATTGATAGGCACAGTGGAGATAAATGATGGCACAGTTGCTGCGTTTGATGGCACAGTGGGGACAATTGATGACATGGCACAGTGGCGACAATTGATGGCGCAGTGGCTGCATTTGATGGCACAGTGGCTGCATTTGATGGGCACAGTGGCTGCATTTGATGGGCACAGTGGCTGCCTTTAATGGGCACAGTGGCTGCCTTTAAAGGGCACAGTGGCTGTGTTTGATGGGCACAGTAGCTGCGTATGATGGGCACAGTGAGGCTGCAATTGTTTTTCTTTTTCGTTTGTTTGCGCCCCACCAAAAACTTTGAGCACCAGCCGCCACTGCTTTTCACATAGTTGGATAACTGAAGTTATTATTCACATAATTCATTTGTGACAATTCTCAACTCTTTAGTAAATCAACCTTATAGCCTCTAAATGGTACATGGCAAAATTCAGTATATGTAAGCAAAGATGACTGGAGACTAAAGAAAGGTAAAGTTTCAGTCTAAATGCAACCACATGATAACTGACATCATATACTAGCAACTAGAAGCATAATAGTGATGTAAATAGTGGAGCAAAAGTCACTACTATGGACTAACATGGATGGTCATCAATTAATTCTCAAGGACCTTCCAAATCTCACCCTATAATCAATTTCACAAGGTATTGGCTGCAGATTATTGACATCTCTTTATCTTCCAGACCACCAATAGATATGTGCCAATGATAACACGGCTCTGAGGAAGAGATGGACCAATAGGCATACTGCCCTACAGCTCCGCTGCATAACTTTGACACCATTGTTCTTACTGCAATCCAGATAAAAGCATCCTTGCAATGTTGCCATAGCTCACTGCTGATGAGATTTATTCAGATTATCACACTGGATGAAATACTATTGAGGTTTTAGTCAATATTTAGTCATTATATGTTGTTTTCTATTGCAAGTGCTGATAAAGGGGTTGTTTGTGGGCCCCAAAACATGTTGGCTACTCTTTTGATTGTTCATGACTAGAATAGTTCAGATAACTTACCACCCCAACACAAGAATGTACTTACCCCACACCCCTTCTTCTCCCCAGTAAGGATACCGACACCTTATTGGATTTAAATGGCCGTTTTGGCCTTTTATTAACACAAAACATATATTAAACATTAAGGGCCAGATTCATGTAGAAGTGCGGCAGCGTAACGTATCGTAGGTACGTTACACCGCCGCAAGTTTTCATCGCAAGTGCCTGTTTCACAAAGCACTTGCGATGAAAACTACGACAGCGGCCTCCGGCGTAAGCCTGCGTAATTTAAATGGGCGTGTGCCATTTAAATTAGGCGCGCTCCCGCGCCGGACCTACTGTGCATGCTCCGTTTCGGAATTCCCGCCGTGCTTTGCGCGCAGTGACGTCATTTTTTTTAGAACGGCGACACGCGTACCGTAATTCCGTATTCCCGGACGGCTTACGCAAACGACGTTAATTTTTAAATTTCGACGCGGGAACGACGGCCATACTTTATACAGCAATACGATTGCTGTGTAAAGTTAAGGCACCAAAAACGACGACTAACTTTGCGACTGGAAACTAGACTAGCGGTGACGTAGCGAACGCAAAAATCCGTCGTGGATCGCCGTAACTCCTAATTTGCATACCCGACGCTGGTTTACGACGCAAACAATTACACCTGTGGGATCTTAGGGATATCTATGCGTAAATGATTCTATGAATCAGTCGCATAGATTCTCTGAGAGATACGACGGAGTATCTGAGATACTCCGTCGTATCTCCTTTGTGAATCTGGCCCTAACTTTTTAAAATGCTCCATCTCTAGTTAAACAAAAGACTGTAGATCCTTGACGGCATCAACTTTTTGGAATCTGTGGTACCTTTAAGTTAGATTCTGTCCCCAGTCGCAATACCACCTCGAGGACTACTAACTGACCACAGACCCCTACCACCTTAATAGCTGGTAGTCTAGACGGAACTAGACAAACCAGGAGGACTCCATACCTGGGACGGGTCCCAATCATTTGATCAAATACCTCATATATTTTAACCCCTGCCTAGGACCCCAATCGCCAACTGGCGGCAGTACGCACCTCAAACTTTATTACTAGGGCGGGAGGGCTGGACGATTCACCACCGACTTCCACCTGCAGATGATGCCTCATTGCTCCACCCACCACTACTTATTTAGCTCCTCCCCATCCTGGACCAAACTACCACCAATCAGGTAAGGGTCCAGTTAACTTTTTCACACCGTCTTACCCCTTCTTTAACCTATTCCCCTCTGGTAATTCCTTCCACCCTGTCATGTATGCCCTACGCTTACATTCCTTTCCAGCTCCGTACATGTCTTTTGGCCTTTACTGGAATACAATTATATTTAAACCATTGAGCAGTGATTTGGCACTTGGATTCCTATTCCTGCTTTACTGCGCTACAACCCAAGGAAACAGTGAAGATCCTCTGGGGTGTAGAAGTAGAAGCTGCCTACCTGGAAACTAGGTCTCCTGAACCAACATCATCACAATACTATTCAATAACACTGATAGAATAACCTTGTAGACCCAGTGTTATATTTCCACTTTCTGATATAGGTTACCCTATTGCAATTTATTTTGTAGGCAAAAATCTACTGGCCCATTCCCTCTCTCATCCATATTAGGTGAGCGCCCAATGGCCCATTCGATTATATTTAAATTAGCAAGTAGAGTCATGGGGAATTGCTTGTACCATTTGAAACACAGAATAAATTAGATGTAAATAGAGCTTTGTAGTGTTAGCTTATGTCTGGTGTTATCTGAGTCTGCATGAGGTGTCATGGAAGAACAATTATAATGACTCATAAAATTAAATGTTAACAGCGAAATTATCATTTCATACAGAAATGGAACTGATGTTATTGTCATTTTAGAAAAACTACTACCCTTTCTGTTAAAATCAATCAAATTATTTTTTTGATTCTCATGACTTTAACAGTCAGGAACACATGGGAGTTGATAAAAACGTAGGCATGGGTCGAATTTCGACATAATTTCCTTTCAAAAAATCTTATCTAAGAATTTTCATTCGTATTTCGCACCATTAGTGGGCTGCAGCAAATTTTTAAAAATTAACAATTTTCTAATCAATGATGGCAGAATCGTGTGAGAAATGTAATCGAAAAAGAAATGGGCATGTGCAAGAAAAGAGAATTTCCGGAAACAAACGAAGATTCCCAGCCACAAAAAAAAAAATTCTGTAGCAACATTTGGTGAAATTAAAGGCTTGGTTGGTTAAATTTAGAAATCAATGGTGGCACCATCGGATCACAAAACACCCACATTTTCTGATTTTCAAAAGAAAATGATTTAGAAATTCGACCATGTATGGCCAGCCTAAAACTGGAGAGTGCAAAAAAAAAAGTTGACAAAAAAAAAACAAAAAAAAGAAAAACAAAAAAAAAAATAGAAACCAATCAGCCTCTAGTTTTTTTTGTTTTTGTTTTTTGTCAAAGCCTAATTGAACAAGCTGAAGTTAGATTGAAGTGGATTTGCTACCATGGACAGCTTCCCCTGATTTCAGACTCTCCAGTAGAAAATCAACCCCATAGAAAATTATACATTTTGAGTATCCCCAACAAAACTTTGCATTGCTTCAGACACCTAGATGCATATTAAATAAATAGAGAGGACAAGTAACCCATATCACCTGTACAACCAACTCCTACTCTGTCTGCCTTTAGGTGATCCCTGAAAACTCATCTCTTCTCCTATACTTTACTATACTCTACAACTGAATTTTACTTTATTGAGTAACATATCCCCCTACCCACAGTTCCTACCTTTTGTGTCATTTGACCTTCCCTTTAAACTATAACCTCCATGAGCAGGATCCTCACTTTACATTAAAGTCCAACTCCTGGCAAAACTGTTTTGTAGTTACAGCTTATCTACTAATTATGTCTTATCCTCTTACCTTATCAAGCAAAGAGCTGAGCTTGGTAAATTGCTGTGGTAATACAACGGGTATAGATATACACAGGGCCGTCTTAATAGCATCATGGTCCCCTGGGCAAAGTAATGCTCTGGGGCCCCTACAATGAAGACAGTGCAGGTAAACAGAAATCAAGTAGGTAGGAGGTAGGGAATATCTAGGGTGTAGAGGGGTCAGAGTGCTGGGGGGATATCTGGGATGTAGAGGGGCAGCCCGGGCTTAAGGACCAGCTGCTTTGGGGAAAGGGCAGGGGCCCCCCATGCCGCTGGGGCCCCTGAGCAGTGCCCAGGTGTGCCCTCTCATTAAGACAGCCCTGGATATACAGGGTGCCTATAGTTAAAATAAATAAATGGGTTGATTTACTAAGGCTGCATACACACTAGTGTTTTGTTTTTTTAAGCTCCTAGAAGCTGTTATTAGCATTTTCTTTTATGCCCCTAGAAGATAAATAGTGTTATCCACTGGGGATTATTTACTAAAGGCAAATTCACTTTGCACCACAAGTGCAAACTACAAGTGCAAAGTGCACTTGAAATTGCCATCGAGAGATACATCGTACCATGTGCGCTTGCACCCTGGTCACGTCACTCCAGCTGAAGTGTGTCTCCGACCTGCCCAATGTGCAGGCACTATTCGATGGGGGGCATTTCTGGACAAAACACCGGAAAGCTCCTGCACTCTTTGTAAATTGCTGCTTAACATGATAGGCTTCAGATTAGCATTTTGTAGACGCACAAAAAAAAAATGCCCATGAGTACTTAGTCTCGAAACGGTTGCAGCATGGCATGTGGTCTTTATATAAAGTATTACTAAATTATATTTGTTTTTTTTATTAAAATAACAAAGATGTTGGACTCACCTACTCTGTGCAATGGAATGGAATGGAATTGCACAGAGCAGCCCTGATCTTCCTCTTCTCGGGTCCCCTGCTGATGATCTTGGCTCCTCCTCTTCTTCCTGTATCCCCATAGCAAGTCAATTGCTATGGGGGTACACAGTGTCTGCTCGCTCCTGAGCTGTGTGTCTATGGAGCTGCGCTTAACCCCGCCTCCCACTTCCTCCTCATGGTATTTGATTGACAGCAGCAGTAACCAATAGCTCCCTGAGTCCCTGAGTTAAGGGGAAGAGAGAAGAGATGCAGCCACGCACAGCACTAGATCTCTTCACCCCTCTCTTCCCCTTCACACAGGGAAGGAAAGGGGAGGACAAGGGAATATAAAATGTTTTTTACTTTAATGCAAGCAAAAATAAAAACATTTTAAGCTTTAGTATTACTTTAGGAAAAGGATTTCGACAAATGACTAGAATCTCAAAGTAATTCCAGAAAGTGTAGGCGAGAATTTATGTAAAATGGGGTTCACAATGAATTTTTCCTTTAATCCATAAAAATAGATGTTAATCATTGCTAGGGGGGACATATAAAGCAACACCTAAAGCAAACAAAAATTAATGACAATTCCGAAACCTGCTAGCATCCGCACAAAAGTTGTTTTCTCTCTGGAGAGAATTTGATTTAAACCTTGAGACATGTCAGCAATACATAACTATAGAGAAGCCATTTATAAAGCTGAAATTCCTCACATCCAAAACACAAACACCAAGAAGAGCGAGGAATTGTTATATAAGCTGCTTTGCTGGGATAATGAGAGAAAGAAGACTTAAGAGTTCAATTCTGTCTAAGATGGATCTGATTAAATCTCTATCATCCACTACATATTATTTCTAAGCAATGCAGAACACTTTTATAATCTAAAAGGCGAGTTACATTCACTTGGTAATCGTGGAGAAAATTAGCAATCCAAGCATCACCGGAGTCTGACAACCTTTCGCTGCTCAAGGTGCACTCAGAAAATGATTTTAGCTCTAAGGCAGACTGCAATTAAACTTGGTTTTTCCGACATAATCATCAAAATTTGAATAAAAAAAGGCCCATTCTTTGTTATCAATTCTATTTTAACTGCTTTAAAAAAAAAATCACACTTATTTAAACATTAAAAAATTATTTTAAAACATAACTCCAGGATAAAATAAAATAATAGAAAAGAATAGACTTGAAAAATAAAAAATGAGAAAAAACTGCTGCAAAAGACCAACTGTATCTATAAGCTGATAAAAATGATAGGTAGGGAAGCTAACAACTTGGTAGGCTAGTTTGTAAAAGGTATGGCAACTCCTGACACCTTTAAAATATACAATACATTTTTATAAACTGTTTTCCCTTTACGTACAGCGCCTTGAAAAAGTATTCATATCCGTTAAAATTTTCCAAATTTTGTCATGTTACAACCAAAAACGTAAATGGCTTTTATTGAGATTTTATGTGATAGACCTACACAAAGTGGCACATAATTGGCACCATCATTGAAATTTTTTTTTATCTTTTCCCCACAAATAGAGCTTTCTTTTGGTGGTATTTGATCACCACTGCGGTTTTTATTTTTTTGCACTTTAAGCAAAGAAAGACAATTCTGAAAAAAAAAAAATATATTTTTTACTTTCTGCTATAAAACATATCCAATAAAAAAATCGAATTTCTTCATCAATTTAGGCCAAGATGTCTTCTGTTACATATTTTTGGTAAACAAAATCCCTATAAGGGTATATTGATTGGTTTTCACAAAATGTATCGCGTCTACAAACTACAAGATATTTTTATGGCATTTTTATATTTTTTTACTAGTAATGGCGGAGATCCATGATTTTTAGCTGGACTGCGACATTGCAGCAGATAAATTGGACACCTAACTGACACCTTTTTGGGAACCAGTGACATTATTACAGTGAACAGTGCTAAAATATGAAATGTTGCTGTACTAATGGCACTGGCAGGGAAGAAGTTAACACCAGGGGCGATCAAAGGGGGTGTTTTCAAACTGTGTGGAGGATGGACTGACTCGGTGAACACAGAGATCTGTGTTCCTGCTTAGCAGAAACAGAAGATCTTTGTGTCCTTCCCTGTCAGAACGGCGATCTGCCTTGTTTACATAGGCAGATCACCATTCTGCCTCTCTGTGGAGCAATCGCGGGTGGACATTGTGTCCGCTGGACCTGCTAATTGGCTCCCCTTCTGGCCTCCCCCTCTCACGCATGCCCCCTCTGTCTAGTGCATGGAATGAGGTACAGGTATGCCTTTTCAAGCAATAGAGCCAAAATGCCATAGTATATGTACTGTGGTTGGTCGCCAAGTGGTTAGAGGGAAAGTATACTGGTTTGGGGTACATTTTCTATGTTAATTTGCTTTTAAATGGTAACATGCGTTGGGGTTACGGTAAGCTCACTGCGTTTTGGAATGTCATTAGGAATCTATTGACACCCACAGCAGATAGCACACTCAGCGGTGTGGGAAACACGCATGTAACCCTGTTTTTCCACACTGCGAGGAAGTGAGAGAGACAACTGAGCATTAGTCAGCTTGCATATAAACAAGGCTTATGAACAGTTGAGACCAGTGGCGGCTGGTGTTTTTTTTTTTTTGGAGGGGGGGGCTGAAAACTACCCCCCTGGTCAGCACGGCAGTTCCCCTCTCGCTGTCAGTCAGGTCCTGGGGGGGGGGGGCTCATGCAGCCGGTCGGTCAATCCAGCCCCACACTTACCCCAGCTAGAATGCGGGCAGGCAGCGCTCCTACGGGCAGTGTCTCCTCCTCCTCTGCATCACGGCGGCTTCTACATCTCCTCCCTCCTCATAGGCGTCCAATATGATTGCCTGTCCTTTTAGTCAGTTGGATGACGAGTATCAGGACCAGCTTCCTAAATTAACCAGGAGGAGGATCAGTGTGACAATAGTGAATATTAATTCGCTATTTTCACACCACACAACTAGGTGGGATCAGAGTGCAGTGCTCTGCGCCCCAAGCCCACCTTTTTGAAGCCTATTAGAGTCTCTGGTTCTACTCACGTGTTTTTTAAAAAAACACCCTTGCATTGGAATCCATGTGTCTGGCGCCATACATGTAGATTAGGGGGGGCGGATACATGGATGGGGGAGGAGCCTGTGCTCCCCAAATGGATGGGCCGGCACTGGTTGAGACTAATAATGAGGTTAGGTCTGGCTATTAGGCAACATGTGGACCTAGGACTGAAAGCTATATCCCACCAAAGGCTCTACAAAGCCTCCAGACTCTATGACCCAGAACATAACTTATTAGAATTCTGAGAAAATCAGACATTTGTTTTCTCTGCATCAGTAATAAATCATGGAGCTACACCATGTGTAGGTGAGAAAACAAGGTGACACATACACAACATCCACAATTCTTCTAGCCCGTGCTTCACAAGCCCACCCCATTTTGCACAGACCTGTGGGAAGGAGCACATCTTGCCAAAATACAGAGGACACGTGGCAGTCTATCAGCATTCCTGTGCTGAGTTCCTTGCCAATGTTTTACGTAGAATTTAAAGTCTTTCAGAACCAGAAACCATCTGTTTTATTCTGCATTATTTACTTTATTCCAAGCTAAGGATTGTGTTATGTACCTAGACCACAATGTTTATATATTTTCATACCTTCCATCCTGCCCTTTAGACAATACCATCTGCCTTTAAATGGTAGATGGTGCTACTGCTGGCTTTCTAAAAAAAAAAAATAAATTCTGGGGCATTTTCTTGATGCCCATTAGAGCTAACAAAATGGCTTAGACAAGTTATAAAACATATTCAGCATTACAGAACAAGTACAGTCCTTCTACTACTAGATACTGTATGTCTGCCCTCAAGGTAATACCTCAATCCCTCTAGTTCCCACTTTATGGCCCGATACTCCATTATTGAATAGTTTCCCTGGGCAGGAATTCGATGTTGGCTGAGGTATGCTACTAGATGTTCTTCCCCATTCATTTCCTGGCACCAGCCTAAAGTTGGAGGCATATGTTTGTACAATAAATTCTTGACTGAAGTTTCTCTTCTTCCTTTTTCCATTTGACCACAGTGAATTTGCTCCCTTTGTTGTAGGTAGGCACACACCTTTGGTAGTATCCTGCAATTCCTAGAAAGGTTGTAACCTTTTTTTGGCACAGGCCGATGCCAACTTTGCTTCAATCTTGTCCATTAGAGGATTTATGACCCAACATCCAATGCTGTAGCTCAAATACTGGGCTTCTTTCAGGCCCTTTGCTTATTTTTTTTTGGTTGGCTGTTAACCTGACCTTAGTCACAATGCCAAGGTAAATTACAAGTAATTCTAAAAATGCATCTTCTTGTCTCTCACCTCCTAAATCTGGGTAGCATATAATGTCTCTGACATCCTAACCTCTGGCATACATTTCGCTGGTTATAATTTATGGTAACTTTCTTCAGAAAAAGGCTTATGATCCTTCAAGGGTTTTATTAGGTTATCATAGTATATTTAGAGGGGGCTTTCTCTTTCCAAGCTGATATACCTGTTAGTTGACGTCACTGGCCCAGATTAAGGTACATTTGCGTGATATTTGTGGGGGAGCAGGGCAACGATTTTGCCCTGCGCCCCCCCAAATATTTTGCGCTGCCCTCGATTTACGGAGCAGTAGCTCCGTAAATTGCGAGGGCGCGCCGGCAAAATTGCCCGGCGTAAGCGCGCGCAATGTAAATGATCCCGCCGGGGGCGGGAATCATTTAAATTAGGCGCGCTCCCGCGCCGAGCGTACAGCGCATGCTCCGTCGGGAAACTTTCCCGACGTGCATTGCGGCAAATGACGTCGCAAGGACGTCATTTGCTTCAAAGTGAACGTGAATGGTGTCCAGCGCCATTCACGAATCACTTACGCAAACGACGTGAAATTCAAATTTCACGTCGCGGGAGTGGCGGCTATACTTTAGCATTGGTTGCCCCTACTATTAGAAGGGGCAGCCTTGCGCTAAAGTTGCCGTACGGAAACTCCGTACCTGGCTTGCGCAGGGCCCGCGCAAGTTTGTGAATCAGTGGTAGTATGCAATTTGCATACTACACGCTGATCACAATGGGAGCGCCCCATAGCGACCCATGCAAGAATGCAGCCTAAAATCTGCATTGCATAAGAGCCTTATGCCGCGCAGATTTTAGCCTGCAGTCGGTGTAACGAGGTTCCAGAATCAGGAGCACTCGTTACACCGGAGCAAGTAAGCAATTGCGCCATGTAACTTATGGTTACACAGGCGCAATTGCTTCTTGAATCTGGGCCACTGAATTTCTCTCTGATCTTTTAGGGGCCCTGGCACTTTACCAATAATTCACTCTCTGGACACCAATATGAATTCTCTTGGATTAAAGGTTGTGATTTTAGCACACCAGCTATAAATTCCAAACCTGTGCCTGTTGGGTTTGCTGCATATATTCCTGAAATATGAGCATGACTACTGCTGTCCTATTCTGTGTTCTTTGTGTGAGGTATGGCCTTTTGCTCCTATGTTTTCTGGGCTATATCCAGGAGTCTCCGGTGACATAATCTGTAAAAAGATTCAAAGAGGGAAAACCCTGTAAAGGACTGTCACATTTTTTTGACTGAGAACATTAAGTAAGGTAACAGGAAGTCCCATTTTTTCCCACCCTTATCAACTACTTTTTAAAGGGGTTGTAAAGGTAAAAAAATGTTTTCCCTAAATAGCTTACTTTACCTTAGTGCAGTCCTCCTTCACTTAACTCATTCTTCCATTTTGCTTTTAAATGTTCTTATTTCTTCTGAGAAATGCTCACTTCCTGTTCTTCTGTCTGTAACTCCACACAGTAATTCAAGGCTTTCTTCCTGGTGTGGATAAAGCCTCTTGAGGGGGGATGGGGCGAGCAGGAGTGTCAGGACACTCTCTACTTTGCAGATAGAGAAAGGAGCTGTGTGTTAGTGGGCGTCCTGACATGACAACCTTTTATACATCATCTGACAAATTGTATGTATGAGTAATGCTCACGAAGAAGCGGGCGATATAAGAAACCGCAAAACATGTCGAGCTCTTCTCAATATAAACTAGACGATGTTGACATTCCATCTATAATGACAGAATATTTTTTAGGCACTTTATAGTTGTTAAAAACTAAAGAAGTGTATTCCATGAATATGTAAATTATGTATATTTTTTTTGTAATAAAACCTTTTTTATACTTTTCTAATTTTGACTGGTAATCAGTTGATATATGGTATCATCAAAGTCCAAACTCCAGCCTCCTCCCAAATACATATTTCAAATTTTGATGGGACGAAGGTACCGTGTGTAAAAAATAAAACATTTATATTCAGCACCTCTCCATATATTTGAAATTCTGAAGCTTCCCTCCAACCACGTTGCATATTATTTTATATATACTGTGATTCTGTACTTGCCAAATATGCTGCAGACATCCAGCTCTGAAGCTCTCATTGGCCCTCGTATGACTCATCCCCCATCCATTCCTGGCAAACTCTCACGTGAGTGAGAGAGAAAGAGAGAGAGAGAGAACTGTGCATGATGTCATAAGCCTAGGCTTTTTACCAGACAAGAAACAGGAAGTGGTCTGTAAAAGGTACTTAGTGACAGATATAAAATGTTTTACTATCCAAAGTTAAATCAACAAGGGCAGAAAATGTAATAGATGGAAACATGAACAAATTACTGAAGTTCCGCTTTAGGCAGCAAAGCTCATGTGGACTGTGCACTGTCTGTTCTGTATAGCAATATACAGAATCTCTAACAGGCTCTAAGACCAGACATACCACAGGCATAGCCCAGAGAAAAGCTGATAACCCAGCCATACCCCAGTCATAGCCAGCTACAACAGCAAGTGCAATGTGCAGCAACAGAAAGAAGACTGCAAAAGAAGAAAAAGAAAATGGCCAGTAACAGCAGCATCAAAGCTTTCATTTGCAAATCTGACAGTCTTGGAAATTTAAGATAAAAATGCTGCTAAGAAAAAAAGGTACATGGATATGTATGAATTAAGTCAAGCCAGAACACCCTTCAGATGAGTGGACAGAGAAAGGGACAAAAATCTCAGAGCACGATCTTTCTTAGCATAAATAATACATATATGTATGTGTGAAACTGCTAAAGAAATGTGGGAAGGATTTCAAAAGGTGCACAAAAGAGCTAATCTCAGCAATAAACTGTATTTTATTCGAAAGCTATACTAAACCAAGCTGATGAAAGGCCAGTATATGCAGGATTACACAAGGCACACCTTGGAAATGGTTGAACGCCCGCTAGATAAAGGAGAAGAAATAAAAGATTTTCATGTTGCAGCATGATTACTAAGTGGTTTACCAGAAAGTTATGAAACGCTTGTCACATGATTTGATGCATGCCCAGATGATGAACTCACATTGGAATATGTTAAGGGCAAGCTTGTGGATGAATATAAGCGTACAACGGAAAGCATTAAAGGGGTTGTAAGTCTTCGTGTTTTTTCACCTTAATGTATCCTATGCACCTTATCTTTGTAAGTTTGGTATAGCTACTTGAGTCACATGATAAAAGTCAGAAAGTTTTTTATTCACCTTGACCAGAGTAAAACAAAAAAATCTTACAAAACAAGGCAATGTAGTGACTTTCCAAGATGATAGTTGTGTCATCACAAAAGGTAATATCTTACCTACAAAGGCTAAAATTACAGATGAACTGTATCAGCTGAACTGCAATGTAATAGTTAATACTGTCAAGGTGGAAAAGCATTCAAACAGTATTCACACATGCCACAGATGACTCGGGCACAGCAGTCCTGACATAATAAAGAATTTAACTGATAATGACTATGCAAGGGGAATAAAAATGAGTCCATGTGATCAAACAATGAAATGCATAAAAGGAACATTTTTATTTCCAAATCAGAGTAACAGCAGAGCTAAGAAACCTCTGAACTTAATTCATTAAGATATGTGTGGTCCAATGGAAACATTTACTCCAGGAAATAAGTATTTTCTCACTTTTATAGATGATTACTCCAGGTATGCCACACTGTATCTGTAACACAATAAAAGTGAAGTACCAGAGAAACTTGAACAGTATTTGGCTAAAGTAAGCAAAACATTTTGCAAAATGCTGAGCGTATTGTGCACAGACAATGACACTGAATATACAGGTGATAACACACAGGAGACTCTCAGAAAGCATGACATAATATTTCAAACTACTGTACCATACAACCCAAAACAAAACAGGGTTGCAGAAAGAATGAACCATACTCTATATGAGAGCGGAAGAACCATGCTGTTTGATGTAGATATGCCAACTACATACTGGGGGGAGGCAATTATGATTGCATGTTATCTCCAAAATCAACTGAGAAAACTCCATATGAACTGTGTAATGGAAAAACCTTGAACCATCTAAAAAATGTTGGAAGCTAAACTTTTGTGCACATCCCAAAAGAAAAATTTACAAAATGGGATGCATGGGCAAAGGAAGGTGTAATTGTGGGGTACAGTGAATCTTAAAAGAGAATAATTCTACTCCAAGACACAAACAGGGTAACCATCAGTAGAAGTGTAGTTGTCGATGTGTGTGTTCAAAATTCCAACTGAAGGAAATTCCGCATCAGTACCACATGAAGATAAGCAACAAACTGACACAGAAATAGAGATTAACACAGAAAGAATCACAGAAACACAGAAAGAAATGGATTTATAGAACTGAAATCCGAAATGGAACTAATATAAGGAGTAGTTGTGTGGGGGTTTTGGAACACAATGTTCATGTATATTGTGCAACAACTACATCAACCAGTAGATGGCAGTGTTTATACATTTTTAGCTGCATTTATGGTTAAACTCTATGGGCCATATCCACAAAAGAGATACTCCGGCGTAAGCCGTCGTATCTCTGGTTCTAACTTTGGAACTGATCCTCAGAAGCAGTTTTCCTAAGTTAGGCAGAAGATCCGACATCTGTAAGGGACTTACACTGCCGGATCTTAGGATGCAGTACCGCATCCGCCACTGGGGGCATTTCGAGTCGAAATGCCTCTGCTAGTATGCAAATTAGCACTTAGGGCGATCCTCAAAGCTTTTGTGCCTAGTTTTTTCGCCGTAAGTGTTAGTTTGCCTGGTGTAAAACTAGGGCTGCTTTTACAAAGTGTAAAGTTAGTCACACCTTGTAAAGGCCCATTCAAGCGACGGCATTTGGTATGCATTCCCGAGGGAGAACTCCACGGCAATTTGTAAATTCCAAACCGGCATGGGTTCCCCCCCAGGAGCATACCAGGCCCGTAGGTCTGTTATGGGTTGTAAGGAGACCCCCCCTCCGCCGGAAAATTGACGTAGGGGGTCCCCCTACAATCCATACCAGACCCGTATCCAAAGCACGCTACCCGGCCGGTCAGGAATGGGAGTGGGGACGAGCGAGCGTCCCCCCCCCCTCCTGAGCCGTGCCAGGCCGCATGCCCTCAACATGGGGGGGTTGGGTGCTCTGGGACAGGGGGGCGCACTGCGGGCCCCCCCACCCCAGAGCACCCTGTCCCCATGTTGATGAGGACAGGACCTCTTCCCGACAACCCTTGCCGTTGGTTGTCGGGGTATGCGGGCGGGGGCTTATCGGAATCTGGGAGTCCCCTTTAACAAGGGGGCCCCCAGATACCGGCCCCCCACCCTAAGTGAATGGATATGGGGTACATCGTACCCCTATCCATTCACCTGTAGGCAAAAAGTAAAAGTTAATAAACACACAACACAAGGGTTTTTAAAATAATTTATTATTCTGCTCCGGATGCCCCCCCTGTCTTCGTTATTAGCTCAATTACCAGGGGGCTTCTTCTTCCACTCTCCGGGGGTCTTCTCCGCTCTCCGGGGGGTTTCTTCTTCCGCTCTCCGGGGGGGGGCTTCTCCGGACTCCGGGGGGCTTCTTCCATCTTCTCCCCTCTTCCGCTGTTGACTCGGCGAACCCCGGTTCTTCTGCAGCTCTCCGGTGCCTTCTTCTTCAGCACTGGCTGCCTGCTATGTTTGTGTGTTAGCTCGATTTCAAACAGGCAGCCGGCGCGGTCTTCTGTGGCGTCAGGGTCTTCTCTTCCTTTCTTCCGATGTTGCCTCGTCGCCTGTTGTCGCTGTAATGATGGAAGCGCGCCTTGCATCCCATTTATATAGGCATCACCGTCCCATCATGCTCCGGCAGGTACCCACGTGGTGGGTGCCTACCCACGTGCACCCACCACGTGGGTACCTACCGGAGCATGATGGGACGATGATGCCTATATAAATGTGATGCAAGGCGCGCTTCCATCATTACAGCGACAACAGGCGACGAGGCAACATCGGAAGAGAAGACCCTGACGCCACAGAAGACCGCGCCGGCTGCCTGTTTGAAATCGAGCTAACACACAAACATAGCAGGCACCAAGGAGTGAAAAAGAAGAAGGCACCGGAGAGCTGCAGAAGAACCGGGGTTCGCCGAGTCAACAGCGGAAGAGGGGAGAAGATGGAAGAAGCCCCCCGGAGTCCGGAGAAGCCCCCCCCCCGGAGAGCGGAAGAAGAAACCCCCCCCGGAGAGCGGAGAAGACCCCCGGAGAGTGGAAGAAGAAGCCCCCCCTGGTAATTGAGCTAATAACGAAGACAGGGGGGGCATCCGGAGCAGAATAATAAATTATTTTAAAAACCCTTGTGTTGTGTGTTTATTAACTTTTACTTTTTGCCTACAGGTGAATGGATAGGGGTACGATGTACCCCATATCCATTCACTTAGGGTGGGGGGCCGGTATCTGGGGGCCCCCTTATTAAAGGGGACTCCCAGATTCTGATAAGCCTCCGCCCGCATACCCCGACAACCAACGGCAAGGGTTGTCGGGAAGAGGTCCTGTCCTCATCAACATGGGGACAGGGTGCTCTGGGGTGGGGGGGCCCGCAGTGCGCCCCCCTGCCCCAGAGCACCCAACCCCCCCCATGTTGAGGGCATGCGGCCTGGCACGGCTCAGGAGGGGGGGGGTAACGCTCGCTCATCCCCACTCCCATTCCTGACCGGCCGGGTAGCGTGCTTTGGATACGGGTCTGGTATGGATTGTAGGGGGACCCCCTACGTCGATTTTGCGGCGGAGGGGGGTCTCCTTACAACCCATAACAGACCTAAGGGCCTGGTATGCTCCTGGGGGGGGGAACCCATGCCGTTTTTTTCGTTGAAAATTGGCATGGAGTTCTCCCTCTCAGGAATGCATGCTGAGCGACGCTGTCATTTTTTTTGTAAATTATTTGTTTTCCCGGCGCGTCTTTTTTTTCACCCGTCGCAACTTTAGTGTCCTGTCGCAATCCACAAAGCCGCCCGGCGTCAATTACGTTCGCGCGATGCACGTCGGGAAAATGACGTCACACGCATGCGCAGTACGGCCGGCGCGGGAGCGCGCCTCATTTAAATTGTAAACGCCCCCCGGAGAGGAGGAACGCCTTACGACGGCGGCACTTAACTTACACGGCTTGAAATTTTTACGTAAGTGCTTTGTGGATCAGGCACTTAGGTAAAAACTTTAAGTCAGTGTAACTTAACTGCTGAAAGTTAAGTTACGCCGCCTGGCTGAGGATTTGGCCCTATGTTTTTCTGTTTCCTGTTTGCGGTTAAGCAGCAAAGCCCATGTGGACTGTGCACTGTCTGTTCTTTATGACTATAAACAGAATCTCTAACAAACCTCACATTTTTAAATATCAGATCAAAATAAAGGAGTATATAGAAGGGGCTGACCCTGATTGTCTTAAAAGTGGTTTTCTCATGGGTACTCCCTATTTTCTGCAAAAATTGGCCTCCCTTTAAATGTGCCTATATAGGGTTTATTTGCATAATTCTTCTAGTAATTTAGAGTTCGCTATAATCCTTTTTATTCTTTCAAGAATTTTAGTGGGGCTCTCATGAGTAATACATAAAGCTGCGCCAACTCTACAATTAGCATCTTCAATCTGTGCCATTAGATTTCTATTTTGACATTTACAAAAAAAGATCATTAGAAAGACAGGAACTTCCACACAGGTCCAATCAATATGGCAATATACATTGCCCCAGGGCATGGGTTCTTAAGCTATTTATGGCCAGGACCCAGTCACATCTTTTAGTTAGCCCTAATCCAATTATTATTAGGAACATTAATTAATTATAGGAATATAAACATATTTTCAGTTATTCATATGTTCATGTGCTTGCTTACTGTATCCTGGTTCCAAGCAAATACTAGCTGCCATGTGATACAGCTATCTGTATATGAGATGGTGCCCTTAGCATCCTTTCCTACTGTTATAAGAATGTGCAAAAAGATAAAAAGCCTAAGGACACACATGCATTTTAATTAAGCACTGTTATGTGATCAGTCTTTTGATTTTCAACAGAGCAGAAGAAGCTATGTGTCGATGTTCAGCATATGTTGTAAGCAAACATGGCTGCCCCAATTTGCATTTTTACAGTATATGTAAGCCCATTCACTAAAACATCCTAAAAGGTTTAACATGTTTAAAACTAATTGTATTAGTATTATTTTAATGGGTTTCATTTAACATTTTTATATGTAATCCTGCCATAGAGGTCCTTGTTAACGCACTTCCTGTTATAGGGTGACAAGGCACTGTCCTTGTCTCCTGAGGGCTTCAGATGAAGATTACAAGTGGATGCTACAACGCTGTTTTCACATTTAGGAAAACCCATCATAAGAAATGCCATGGCTTGCATGCATACGTACTGTATAGATGGGAAGTGACTGCAAAGTGGCTGTCGATCAGCAGCACTTAGATGCTGAATGGAAAAAGTGATGAAAACAAGAAAGTACAATTACAAAATAACAACTAAATGGGTTTACATCTACTTTAAATACAAAATCAAAAATCTAAAGAAGATGGTGGTCATCAATACCTGGTCTTCTGGTCTACCTCCTGCATATAAGTTTCCATCCAAAACTTTTAGATACACATATGAAGCCTTTAAAAACTGGAGGAGCTGTAAAACCCTGAAACTCCTTGGCTGTGTTTTCCTACTGCTCACACAGGTACGAGCAGGCTTTCATCTTATAACAAGGTGTTTCAGTGGGGATCAAGCAGTCATGCAGAAGAGAGAACCCATAATCACCAGTGCGCCTTCAGGGTAAGGCGCTACATTTCTTTAATATTGAATAATCTCTAGTTACAAGTCTCTTAAAAATATCATGGGCCCTGCAGAAAAATAAATCACAAAGGCTAGAATCGTGAACAAACATGGTCACACATGTATTCTGTATCCTATAAGAAAAATGTATGCATTCCCATTTTTACTTATGGAAGTAGCAGTTGGTAGAAGATTATTGCTGGTACTAATATGAAGTAAGGCCTCGTACACACGACCGAGTTTCTCTGCAAAAACCAGCAAGAAACTTGCTGGGATTTTTTTTTGCCCAGGAAACCGTCGAGCCAAAAAGAGAGTTTCTCGGTCGTGTGTACGAGGCTTCAAAGTAAGTTCTTGTAGCAATGCACCTGATTAATGCAGCAAAACAATTCATCCCAATACATTGGAGATCTTCCAACACTCCCTCAATCGTAGAATTAAAAAAAAAATTAAATGGAAAAATTTATTCACATTGCACGTGATACCCCTAAAATATTTGGGACCAAATAGGCGTGCTGGATAAACTTCCAGGCAACATCGAAATTCTCTTGACTAAATACTCTAACTACTTAATTTATACCCTAATTTATACCCTGTTGTCCAGAAAATACATACACCCCTCTCATCATCTAAAACTGGAGACCTGCAATCCCAGTCCCTTAGGGGCTGTCCCCCCTCCACAAACGATTTAAGTTCCCGATGGAACTATACACAAATGATCAATCTCTGAGAGGCAAGTAAGAGACGGCCAATCCCTCCCTTCAACTCCATTTTTCTCTCTCTTCTTCTCCTCTCCTCTCCTCTCCTCCCCCTCTCCCCACTTTCTCTTCCCTTACCCGTTCGATATCTCTGGATCTAACCAAGCTATCTTTGAGAAAACACCATGCATATTCCATATAAGACCCTCTCACCGTGCACCACATATACCCTGACCACCGCAAACCCTTCCTTCTAGCTAGATCCATCTCCAGCTTCATTAGACTTCTACATATGCAAAATTACTGAACCACCCAGAATGCTTGACCCAAATATTGCCCTCTAGTCAAGAGCCATATAATCTAGAACAGGACTTGAGACTAGATTTACTTTGTTAAGGTTTATGCATTGTCAATTGGATTTCAACTATACTTTAACCTTGTTTTACCTATTGTCACTGCACAATTTTTGTTCAAACTACTTGTACACTACTTCATTTTATTTCATAAAAATAAAAAAACTGTTGTGGAAAAAAAAAGTGAGCTCTTGTACATCTCCTATGATGGACAGCAGTCATTAAGGAAACAATGACTGGCGGCTGATTGAACATGAATGAGTATTGAGCAAAATCTATGTGGATAAGTACGGAAATAGACCTAAGCCAATTAGAAGGTAAATGTTTTATAGCACCAAAAACTCCAGGAGGTAAATATTGAGTTCTTTATTGTGAAAGAAACATTGCACTCTATAGTGCTTTCAGCATCCGTGTCTGCTACACATTACTATAATGTTCCAATGATCTGTCTATTACATTTCTCTAGTCTAGGTACTTAATATTGATTTAGAAAAATAATGGCAAAATGAAGGGATGTGCTACATATTACCCTTAGAAAAACAGGCTGTGAGATGTGTCTGTAGAGTTTCTATTGAGCTGTAGATTCCTATGACTTCCCATTAGACTACCATTTGAACCCAAGGACAGTTTATCTCTTGAATGCCCTTGCCGAAGGCTTATAAAGTCCCCACAATATCTCATGATTGCCTGAGTTTGTTGGCTGTATGAGGTGCCTACAAGCTAAGCCAGTAAGCATAAAAAGAGTGCTGTTTATTTCTTTATGAAAAGTCTTATTGAGAGTTGGCATATAACTGTTTCAAGGGAGGAAATTTTACCTAATTTCTTGTTCGCCGGTAGAACACAGTGATTTTTGCTGGAGGCTATATCCATTGGCAGCAACTGCATCCTAAAAATCCAACATGCTACTTGTCAACTTGGTCAACTTGGCACCTTTCTGGGTGGAGGGGGGACAGGATACCTGTCAAAGGTATCCTTTCCCACTTCTGTGAGTCACTGCGGGGCTCCCTCCTTCTCCTCCCCCGGGCCGCTAGGCTAATAGGAGAGAGGAACGGGGCCTCGCGCATTCGCAGTAGGGTTCCCGGTGTGAAGCCGAGAGGGTACACTGCCGGGTTCCCTTACCCGCAATGGCGACAGCAGCACCCGACAGCTGATGGTAAAATCAGCTGTGGCGCCGACATCGAGGGACTGCAGGATAGGTAAGTTTCCATTTATTAAAAGCCAGCAGCTACAGTATGTGTAGCTGCTGGCTTTTAATTTTTTTTCCCCGGAACACCCTTTTAAGGATAAAAATTGTTCTACAAAAAGGCTTACCAGCAAATCGCCTAAATCTATTTTAAGGGTACCCCTAAAAATGAGAAAATTGCGTCTGAGCAGGAACACCTTTCACAGTCAAATTGAACAAAAACTGATATTTTGATATTAACATAACACAGTTGCCACCAAGTTGCGTTCATATAACTCTTGGGGACTCCAGTGTTGAAATACCTGTACCTGGGGTTATTGGTGAGCACACTTTAATGTTGAACATCCTGCCATCAATAACAGTAAAGGATGAAAGAGTAGTGAAAAGCAGGGGTACCTTTTTCTATTATACTGGAAAACCCCCAGTTACAACCTTCTTTATATATCACATGCAAGGAAATGCAAAAAAAAAGAGCAGTTTTTCTTATATGTGATCGGATGACAGAGGTCAAAAGAGCTTCCCCTTATTTTCTAAGCTCTGGAGCAACTTCACATGGAGAACGCACAGTCTTTTTGCCCTTAGTAAATCAACCCCAGTTTAAGGGTTATTGTTAGGATGATCTTTAGGGTTGGTTAGCATTAGGATTGGCCTAATGGCCAGTGTTAATGGCAAGGTTAGTGTTTTTGGCACAAGAACAAGTCCAGGATAGCTGAAAGGAACACCTTTAACCCTCACTGCACACAACTGCCAAAACCACCTTCATTTCACCTTCCCCACTGATTCTAATACTTTTCATCACATGGCAAAAATATCACTGAAATGGCCTAATTTTAGTAGAAATAATGGCAAAGGAAAAACCCATTATGTTGCTCATTCCTAGTCATACAATTATGGATTTAACAAATCACAAGGGAAAGCTTGTTGCTGAGCACCACAAGGCCAGAATAAGTCAATCTACCTCCTAAATATCAAGTGCAATAGTGTTTTTCAAAACACTGTAATATAGTATTAATTTTGCAGGTAATCAGCGGCTCCTCAGGAAGCAAGTGCACAATGTGACCATGACTCAGCTGTATAAATGATTACATTTAAATGTAGAAAAGGGAAATACTGAATAGTATTAGTGCATCTCTCTGTGCTTATGATTATACATTGAAATGAAAATGCACATATTTAATTCAAATGTAATTATGTAAATATGAGCCTCAGAGGCACAATTTATTGCGTGCAGATATGTAGATGAGATTTAAAGTTAGCTAGAGCCCCAAGGCCTATTTAGGTTTTTGCCTTAGAAATTTGCACTTCTCAGTGGGCATGAGATATTAAATCCATATAATACAATGTTTGGTGAATATTGCACATACAACACATATAAGTAAATACAGGACATATATTCTAATAAATTTAATAGTAGCTTTCTTTTATGCAGTGCCCAGTCACTTCCGGTTCTGCCCCTTTGTTTACCTGGCTAGCAACGGTCTGTGTCTGAAGGGCTATATGGGATGCCAGAGAAGAGATTTGGGGTCCAACAGAATGCAAATCTCTTCATAAAGAGGACCTGTCACGGCCCATGCTAACACAAGGGATGTTGTTAATCCCTTGTGATAGCAATAAAGTTAGTAAAAAAAAAAAAGTGTAAAAAAAATATATATTTTAGTAAAAAATAAATAAATAAATAATAATAAAAAATGTGAAGCGCCCCTGACCCACCGTGCTTACACGCAAATGCGAACGCATATGTAAACAGCGATCGAACCACACTTGCGAGGTATTGTTGCGAAAGTCAGAATGAGAGTAATAATTCTAGCACCAGACCTCCTGTGAAACCCTAAACTGGTAACCTGTAAAGGTGTTTAAAGCGTCGCCTCTGGAGAATTTTAAGCACTATAGTTTGCTGCCTCTCCACGGGCAGACGCAATTTTAAAGCGTGACGTGTTAGGTATCTATTTACTTGGTGTAACATCATCTTTCACATTATGCAAAAAAATTGGGCTAACTTGAGTGTTTTTATTTTTTAATTCATGAAAGTGTTTTTTCCCCCAAAAAAAATGTGTTTGAAAAACCGCTGCGAATGTGCCATGTGACATAAAAAATTGCAACACTCACCATTTTATTCCCTAGCGTCTCTGATAAAAAAAAATATATATAATCTTTTGGGGGTTCTAAGTAATTTTTACATGTAGGAGCGAAGTGTCATAAATGGCTCGGATGGCAAGGTGCTAAGTGTAGTCCTGGACTCTGAACTCTCCTTTTGGCCCCACATCCAATCACTGTCCATAGCTTGCTGCCTCAACCTCCACAACAAGGTACGCCCTTTCCTAACCAATGACACCACAAAGCTTCTAATTCACTCCTTGGTCATCTCTCGCCTCGACTACTGCAACTTACTCCTCATTTGCTTACCTTTAAATAGACTATCCCCCCTTTAGTCAATCATGAACAATTATAACTAACCTCAAACCTCAAACAATTTTCCTTTTAAATCTTAACAGTCAAAAGCTTCAATGGAGGATCGGGCTAGAATGTAGGAGGCATGTGCCACTGGAGAGGTGAGAAGTGGGTATAATAATCTCTTCTACTGCAGGACTTTTTAGACAGCAAACAGGGATGTTTTAAGTATTGGTTCCCCATATAAAGACATCATCATATAATGGTCATACTGTTTGAATAAACCGCCATGGCAAGGGTAATAGCTGATCCCTCTATGGGCACTAGAGTTTCATTGAAGTTAATGGACAAGTGTTCTAGAATGATCTAGCTTACACTGATATGGTAAAGGACTGGACTGGTAAAGAGTGAAAGGGGTCAACAGTGGGTACCTCTCATTTTGATAAAGAGAACTGCTACAAGAAGGATTTGAGTGCACCCTTTAATGCTGCATATGTCTTGGCAGTATATCTCTAAATGGTGACAAATACAAAGTGCTAAGACCCGGTTCACACTGAAGCGACACGTCAGGCGGCTCAGCCGCCTGACGAGTCGCGTTCCATTGAATGCAATGGAACCGTTCTAATAGGAGCGACGCAAGTCGCTCCGACTTAGAAAAAGGTTTCTGTACGATTTCGGGGGCGGCTCGGGGCGACCTGCATTGACTTCTATGCAGAAGTCGTTTTACAAATCGCCTCTGAAGTCGTCCTCAGGACGACTTGCAGAGTCGCCCCCGAAGTCGTGCCGCTACAGTGTGAACCGACTCTAATAGCATGAGATGTCAAAAATTTGTGACAATATATATAAACAAGCTCATATGCAAAGCAAAACGGTGACAATAAAACATGTGACATGTGACACTGTCATGAAAAAGCAAACAAAATCAATGAAAAATATCTGCAAAATATCTCCAAATAGGAAAGTGCAAAATATGAACAAAATCAATGCTCATGTGCAAAAGTGAGGTGAACAGTCAATCAATAATCCATTAGGATCTAGAGCTGGTGTAGATCATCACGTCATGCAGGTTATATCACCACTGTAAGCTTGTGAGGCCGCCACCAAAGAGGAGAAGATGGGTACTCTTACCGTATGGTGTGGACTCCCCCACATGAGTGGTGATTCTGAAAAGCGTGAAAAGAAAGAAAAAAGAAAGCCTCCTCATGGCGTAGGTCAAAAATGGATTTATTATAAAAAGTTGTTCAGCAAAAAGCCACCTTGCGGTGTGTACAATCGATAAAAGTGATCACAAAGTAAAAACAAGATTAAGCGCAATCAGTTGAAGTTCAGTGGAACGAAACATGTCGGGTTTCTCTGCCTACTATTGCGCTTAATCTTGTTTTTACTTTGTGATCACTTTTATCGATTGTACACACCGCAAGGTGGCTTTTTGCTGTACAACTTTTTATATTAAATCCATTTTTGACCTACGCCATGAGGAGGCTTTCTTTTTTCTTTTTTCCTTGATCCGAGTATCAACACCTTTGTTGTTATCCATGTGAGGAGATACCACATCCACCTCCCCACTACGCTATCACCTGGCTATCAAGCATTTGCTGGATCACCACTTGGAGTCATTTCCTGGTCATCCTGTGGAGGGATCATCCGACGAAGCAGGCATAATTTTCACGCTTTTCAGACTCACCACTCATGTGGGGGAGTCCACACCGTACGGTAAGAGTACCCATCTTCTCCTCTTTGGTGGCGGCCTCACAAGCTTACAGTGGTGATATAACCTGCATGACGTGATGATCTACACACCAGCTCTAGATCCTAATGGATTATTGATTGACTGTTCACCTCACTTTTGCACATGATCATTGATTTTGTTCATATTTTGCACTTTCCTATTTGGAGTGGAGTGCATCTCCTTTATATACTGTTTCAGTCACAGATATTTTGCATTGATTTTGTTTGCTTTTTCACGACAGTGTCACATGTCACATGTTTTATTGTCACTGTTTTGCTTTGCATATGAGCTTGTTTATATATATTGTCACAAATTGTTGACATCTCATGCTATTAGCGCCACCCTTTGTATTTTTCACTTTTCGTCACAAATTTTCCAGTTTGTTGGTGCAGGCAGCTTTATTTTCATCCATTTTTTCATGGCAGCGCAGTAATATACCTCTTTCTCTATCTCTAAATGGTCCCTAGGCAATCTATTTGGCCACTTCTGCAGGCCCTTACAAACAAGAGTTTTACAGATGGTGGTGTATATTTTTTTTAGTAGAGACCACAGTCAGCCATTAGAGTCCTGCAGCAGGAGAGTGGCACACGTTAATTGTCTGTGTAAGATTTAGAATTTTATTGACACTTGCCTTATTTGAAAAACACTAATTACAATTGAAGCAACTGTCAGCTAAAGGATACTTCTCTTCCTCCGAGGTCATTAAAATCCTATGCGGGGTTCAGCCGTAAAGTTGCTGTACTTACTTGGCCATTTCTATATTCTGTCTATTATTCTTCTATAATTGCTGCCATCAAAGACCAGGCACTCTACTACAGGTCTGAGAAAGATACATGTACATGTCTCACTGCGCCCTTCTTATCTACATCCAACCAACTGTAGGCAGAGAGATTTCCGCAAAATCGATTTTCTAGCTATAGGTATATTATTGATTTTAAAGATGTTTGATGCTGCCTAGGTGAAATATGCTTGTTTTTCTTTTGGGGAAGATTAAGGGTAGCTTATTTCCTTTAGTGTTGTATTTATCTGTGTTTTATACCCTTTCTGTGTACATTTCTGTAAGATTACATGTTTTATTTCTTTTATTTTTGTACTGTCCGTTTGTATTTTTTCTGGCAGAAAAGTAAAATAATTAACAATTCAGCATTTTTTAATCCACTGCAACCTTAAAAACACCCAAAAACACTTACATTTTGTCCTCCACTAAGAGAAATCTCTTTGAAAGTGAAAAAGAGCAGGGATTTCAAATCCCTGAACCCAGTGGCGTTGGGAGGGGGGGATGGGCTGGACCCCCGAGTGGGCCCTCAAAAAGCCTAGAGTCTTGAGCATTTATAGCTCTATTATTAGCCCAGAGCCCTGTCACGGAAGCATGAATCAGACGTACAACAATAGATAAATGAAATAGGAAGGCTTTATTGAAAACCACACAACAAGGTAAAAGTCCAAACGGATGATCAAACAGTGCAGAGTCTTCCACCGGAGCCAGGGATCAGGAGCCAGAAGGGTAGTCCGAACGAAGCCAGGGAACAGGAACCAGAAGGGTTGTCCGTGGAAGCCGGGTCGGTTACCAGAAGCAGCAGCACAATCTCAGGAGCATGTGTCTACAAGAGGACCAAGCAGGGAAATGAAGCAACAGACCTCCTATATATATGCAAGGCATCCAGCTCCTCCCAGTGGGAAGGAGGAGCCGCAGGGTGTGGTAAGTTATAAGAAGCCCAGAAACCAATATGGCCGCCAGCACATGTCAGATGAAAGAAGCCAGCAAGAGGTAAGACCATGACAAGCCCGAGCGACATAGCAGGTTCTGCCTTCCGAAGCCTGTAAAGCCTATGGTGGACATTACACTGGTCCAATGCCAGGACCGCGGGACGTGTGATGTCCATCATAGGCGCTGCAGGCTCCAGAAGGCAGGAATTACAATGCGGCCGCCGTACCGCGTCACTATGAGATTCCAGCTCCCCGCCCAGCGCTCTGGCGAGCGGCTCTCCTCTCCTCCTCTGGCTCTGTCTCTGGCTGCCTTCTGTGATGATGATGATCATGATGATGGGCGCACCACACACTACGGCTGAGCTGCAGAAGACATAAAGTCTGTCTGGTCAGGTAGGTCAGTATATGTCTGTCAGGTTGGTCAGTGTATGTCAGGTAGGTCAGTGTATGTGCCAGGTAGGTCAGTGTATATATGTCAGGTAGGTAAGTACATGTGCCAGGTAAGTCAGTGTATGTATGTCAGGTAGGCCAGTGTATGTATGTCAGGTAGGCCAGTGTATGTGTCAGGTAGGTCAGTGTAATAGTCAGTGTGGGTCAAGTAGGCCAGGTAAGTCAGTGTACTGGTCAGTGTGTGTCAGGTAGGTCAGTGCGTGTCAGGTAGGTTAGTGTAATGGTCAGTGTGTGTGAGGTAGGTCAGTGCCCCCCCCCCCATTGCTGGGTTCGGACTTTAGGCTGAAGCCCCTGGTCTTTTTGCCACCTAGCAACGCCCCTGCCTGAACCGCTGCACTAGCTGCCTGGGCACTGACAGCCCATCACCTATGAAGGTGTGTGCAGCAGGGGCCCAGGGGTTGGGGAAGGTGTACTGTAGGTTGCTAGTTCACCATTTTATTTTGTGAAAATAGGAGAGCTTACATGTGTGGATGGGACAATGAAGGAAATATACAGTAGATGGTTCTGGGGTCATTCTGACCTACCTTTGAACTATTTTGAAGCTGCATTTGCATTCCTGTAAACTTATACGGGGAGAACCAGATCTAATGAACAAATCAGGAGTTGATGAAAGACAGCAAGTTGTTTAGTCAACCAGGAACCACCCATAAATGAAATGCCAGCTTTGGGTGGACTATACCTTTGAAAGCACATTGTAAATTATAATCCCAATCAGGGATGGACTGGCCATTGGGACTACAGGGAGTTTCCTGGTGGGCCGATGGCTCAGTGGGCCGGCTTCAGTGACAGTGGACTGCCGCCCCCCTCCGCTCCTCTGTCTCTCCCTCCCTGCAGAGCTCACCTCCTCTCCCTCCCCGCAGCGCTCACCTGGGGGGAACAGAGAATCAGGGGGAGAACCAGAGGAGCAGGGGGGACGACAGAGGAGCATGGGGGAGGGGACAGAGGAGCATGGGGGAGGGGACAGAGGAGCATGGGGGAGGGGACATACAGCTGACTCAACAGCTATGGCCTGGGAGTTTCTCACTTCTGCCTAAACTTGTCCCATAAGGGGGAGCACCGAACTGATTCTTTGCCCCGGGTGAAATAATGTCTAGGTTCTCCACTGGTACTGCCTATAAGAGTACCAGTACCAGCCGTTCTACTCCTAATACTACTAATAAAGTAGTAGTGGCTAGTAAAGGGGGAGAGGGGGCTTAGGGGGGGGGAGGAGTTGTCCAGCCGCCATAGGAGAGTGGGCCAGTCTGGATGATGTCCAGGGCCAAATTTTTGTCCCAGTCCAGCCCTGATCCCAATTCTCCAAACAGAAAGCTAAAGCCTAATTTTAAATGATATGATTTGACATACATATCCTTATATCATGAATGCACTTTGCAATATACAGTAGATACAAAATACTGTATCAGAAAAAGCTTTCTGTGACTTGATTGTCAGCAATTTAAACTCACATGACTGAAGGTCATTTTTGGCAGTCTGTACTTTGCAAAGTTAATTTGCATTAAAAAATCAACACTAATTGCACATTGCTGAAATGCAAATGCATGCAAATTAAGGGTGCTTTTAAAAAAGTATATTATTTTCAGGAAAGGGCGGACTAAATGCATGTGCTCAGCGAGTCTGCAAGGTAGATAATCATTCCAATTAAGTTTATGTGCGTTGCATTACCGTGTTTGTGTCTATTTCAATCTATTTCAGACCATGGTGATGACTTTGTGAGCATTCTCTCTCACTGCATTGGAAGCGAAGAATAGCTGCTTCCATTAAAACATGCAATTATTTGCTTAAAGGAAACATAAATGAACAGAAACCTGAGGGTTGCCATGGCTGACCTCATTTTAAAAATTCTACTTGGCTGCAATAGTCTGTGAATCACTGGATAAGGATGCAGATTTTTAGAGTGAAGTCAGAGCTTCTTATCAGAATACGTGTTCCAGGTCTATGCCTCACTATGGGGGTTATTTATGAAATGCAAGTCCACTTTGCACTACAAGTGCACGTGGAAGTGCAGTCGCTGTAGATCTGAGGTGAGGGGAAGCTCTGCTGATTTGATCATCCAATCATGTGCAAGCTAAAATGCTGTTTTTTATTTTCCTTGCCTTTATTTTCCTTCCCTCAGATTTACAGCGACTGCACTTCCAAGTGCAAATTCATGTGCACTTTGTAGTGCAAAGTGGATTTGCCTTTCGTAAATAACCCCAAATTGTCATCTATTCTTTTTTTTTTAAGTGTATTTTGTGCGTGTACTCGAGAGAGGAGCCGGACTGCAGGATTTGGGAGTAGGCAGGCCTCCCCCAGAGGCAATTTGCCACCTTTCTCCATGCCCCGGTTGGCAATGGCGGGTGTGTAAGGGGGTCCTCTCACATAGCCCGCCCTACCTGCTCCGCTTTGAAGCCCAACGGGGCAGAGGGACTCCCTATAGGGAGTGAGAGGATCTAGCCCGCTCAACCAGCCCCGTTAGTCCTTCGCCTCTCTTTTTAGAGACCGCGTGGTCAAAGTGCGTGCATGTTAACCCAATTTCGAGTGCATGTAAGTGAGGTGGTTTTTGTGGGAGGGGGGTGGGCGTACTAAGCGCAGGCTTACCTCGCATAGCACACCCACCGGGAGACGGGCTGAGACCACCAAACTCAATTCACATGTAGCTGAGACCGGGATCCGAACCCCTAGCTGCAGAGGTGAATGGCTTGTCAGCGCAGTGCCAATCGCGTTGAGCCACCGCAGCTCCCCTTTGTCATCTATTCTGATAGCAAAAAAGAGATTCAAATAATTATTACAGACACAGTGTATTTTTTTTAATCAAATAAATAATAACATTAAAAAAATGTAAACCCCCCCTGTTCCCGTGCGTAAATGTAAACAAGCAGGTAGGTCTCGCACACATATGTAAACGCCTAAAGCATTACACATTATGGCCGCGAACATCAGAGCGAGAGAAATAATTCTAGCACCAGAACTCTGTAATTCTAAACTGGTAACCTGTAAAGGCTTTTAAAGTTTGGCCTGATGGATGAACTTAAAAGTTTCGCCTGATTTTTAGGTACCGTTGTTTGGGGGCGTTCCACGTGCAGATGCAATTTTAAAATGTGACATGTTTAATATCTATTTACTCAGTGTAATATCATCTTTTATTTATTTATTTATTTATTTCACCAAACAATTGGGTATTATATTGTGATTTTGTGCATTTAAATCATTAAAGTGTATTTTCCCAATAATAATTGAGTTTGAAAAACCGCTGCACAAATATTATGTAAAATAAAAATATGCAACACTCACCATTTTATTCCCTATGGCCTCTATACAATGTTTGGGGGTTCAAAGTAATTTTTTAGCAAAAAAAATATAGATTTTTTACATATGTGAGAAGTGGCAGAATTGGGCCAGGGCTCAAGTGGTTAAAAATGCTAGTTGACTGGATGACCCAGATGGTTGAAAAATCTTGATCACCTAGAATGAGTATAATCAAGTCAGAAATCCTTATTTGCACCCACATGTTCCATATCAGTAAGTAAGGGACTGTTCATGATACAATAATGTAATGTAAAACGCATGCTTTGTTATGTGTTACTGTATTGCACAATAATACATGCAACTAAATGTAGAGCATTGCATTTTGAATGCCATCCCAATACATCTAGCCTGTGCACAACAAGGCAAGTCTGTTTTAGATGTTCTGGTGTGTACCATCTGTGCATAGTGGTGCTCTGCAATGACAAAAATGCTGCAGGTGTATTAACCAATTGCCGACCGGCTCAGGCCGATATAAGACGTGGCATTGTGGGCACACGTACGCCCACCGCGAGCTCCGTGAGTGTGACCGCGGGTCCCACGGACTTGATGTCCTCCGGGAGACCCATGATCGTCTCAATCAGAGGAAGAACAGGGAAATGCTAATGTAAACAAGCATTTCCCCATTCTGCCTAGTGACAGGACACTGATCACATCTCCCTGTAATCGGGAGCGGTGATCAGTGTCGTGTCACACACAGCCCACCCCCCCACAGTTAGAACCCATCCCTAGGACACACTTAACCCCTTCAGAGCCACCTACTGGTTAACCCCTTCACGGCCATTTTTACAGTAATCCGTGTATTTTTATAGCATTGATCGCTGTATAAATGACAATGGTCCCAAAATGGCGTCAAAAGTGACTACCATAATTTTGGTTTTGATTTTTTTAAATCTTTTGTTTAAATATACCGTAGCTTTATTGGTCCCATGGATGAATGCACTCTATGGCCCGGATTCACATACATCGGCGCATATTTATGCCGACGTAGCGCATCTAATATACGCTACGCCGACGCAGCGCACAGAGGCAAGCACAGTATTCAGGAAGCCAGTGCTCCCACTCGCTCTCAAATCTACGCTGGGTTTCCCCGGCGTAAGCCAGCGTAGGTGGAAGTGGGCGTGAGCCATGCTAATGAGGCGTAACCCCATGCAAATGATGGGCCAAGCGCCATAGAAGTACTTAAAAGGAACGGCGCATGCGCCGTCCCATGGACGCATCCCAGTGCGCATGCGCAGAATCACGTCGGAACTACTCCCTAAGATACGACGGATCACTGCCTACGACGTGAACGTAACCTACGCCCAGCCCTATTCACGTACTACATAAACAACGTAAAATACGACGGCTCTGTTCCCTGGTCCACACCTTTGCATGAGTTGCGCCTCCTATATGGGGAATAACTTTACGCCGGACGTACGACTTACGCAAACCGCGTATATTATGTGCCGGGCGCAACTACATTTGTGAATCGTCGTATCTCCCTCATTTGCATATATGCATAGAAAATCAATGGGAGCGGCAAATGCGCCCAGCATAAATATGCCCCCACGATATGACGGCGTAGGCAAGTTACGTCGGTCGTAGGAAGCCTATTTTTAGGCGTATCTCAGATTGTGGGCACGGCGCACAGATACGACGGCGCATAGTTACACTTACGTGGTGTATCTCGAGATACGCCGGCGTAAGTGCTTTGTGAATCCAGGCCTATGTGTGAAACATTAAAATTTAATCAGATGTTCAATTGATTCACATTTAGCTTTTTCTGATTGGTGGAAGATTTCATTCACCTCCTTTTTAAACACAATTGTTGTCATTGTTCACTTAGCTATGAATAAGCATCTCACGATGTGAAACGCGTTAGCCACCTTTCTCCTGTTGTTCACTTTTTATTTTTGACTGACAGTTTTGAATTATTTTGATTTTATTCAATAAAGACGTCATTCAACAGAATGCGGCAGTCCAGGATATTTTCTTATCTCGTGTTCGCCATAATGTCGCAGTCACGATAAAAATCGATGATCGCCGCTATTACTAGTAAAAAAAATATATATTAATAAAAATGCAATTAACTACGACCCCCTATTTTGTAGACACTATGGGCCAAATTCTCAAAAAAGCTGCCTAACTTAACTTTCAGCAGTTAAGTTACACAGGCGTTCAATTTCTACCTAAGTGCCCGATCTTCAAAGCACTTACCTAGAAATTACATGCCGTGTAACTTAAGTGCCTCCGTCGCAAGGCGGTCCTCCTCTCCGGGGGGGCGATTACAATTTAAATGAGGCGCGCTCCCGCGCCTGCCATACTGCGCATGCGTGTGACGTAATTTTCCCGACGTGCAGCGCGCGAACGTAATTTACGCCGGGCTTTGTGGATTGCGACGGGACAATAAAGTTGCGACAGGTGAAAAAAAAAATACGCGCCGGGAAAACAAATAAAAAAAACACAACGCCTCTTCTCACTGCAATGATGGAAGCGCGCCTTGCATCCCATTTATATAGGCTTCACCGTCCCATCATGCTCCGGTAGGTACCCACGTGGGTAGGCACGTGGGTATGGGTAAATGGGATGCAAGGCGCGCTTCCATCATTGCAGTGAGAAGAGGCGTCGTGTCAACATCGGAAGAAGGGAGAAGAAGAGAAGAGAAGAAGATGACGTCACAGAAGACCGCGCTGGCTGCCTGCTAGTAATTGAGCTAACACACGAAGATAGCAGGCAGCCAGCGCTGAAGGAGAAGGCACCGGACACCTGGAGAAGAACCGGGCTGCGCCGAGTCAACATCGGAGAGCGGCGAAGATAGAAGAAGACCCCCGGAGAGCGGAGAAGACCCCCCCAGAGAGCGGAGAAGACCCCCGGAGAGCGGAGAAGACCCCCGGAGAGTGGAAGAAGAAGCCCCCCCTGGTATTAGAGCTAAAGAAGATAGGGGGGGCCTCCGGAGCAGACTAATAAATGATTTTAAAAACCCTTGTGTTGTGTGTTTAATAACTATCACTTTGCCTCCAGGTGAATGGGCAGGGGTACGATGTACCCCATATCCATTCACTTAGGGTGGGGGGCCGGTATCTGGGGGCCCCCTTATTTGAAGGGACTCCCAGATTCCGATAAGCCCCCCGCCCGCAGACCCCGACAACCAACGGCCAGGGTTGTCGGGAAGAGGTCCTGTCCTCATCAACATGGGGACAGGGTGCTCTGGGGTGGGGGGGCCTGCAGTGCGCCCCCCTGCCCCAGAGCACCCAACCCCCCCATGTTGAGGGCATGCGGCCTGGTACGGCTCAGGAGGGGGGGGGGCGCTCGCTCGTCCCCACTCCCATTCCTGGCCGGCCGGGTAGCGTGCTTTGGATACGGGTCTGGTATGGATTGTAGGGGGACCCCCTACGTCGATTTTTCGGCGTAGGGGGGGTCTCCTTACAACCCATACCAGACCTAAGGGCCTGGTATGCTCCTGGGGGGGGAACCCATGCCGGTTTTGATTTTACAAATTGCCGTGGAGTTCTCCCTCAGGAATGCATACCAAATGCCGTCGCTTGAATGGGCTTTTACATGGTGTTACTAACTTTCCACATTGTAAAACCAGCCCTAGTTTTGCGCAAGCAAATCGGAACTTACGCAGAAATCACAATGCTTAAAAGCTTTGTGGATCTGCTTAAGTCCTCATTTGCATACTCAAAGCGGCATTTCAATGAGAAATGCCCCCAGCGGCGGATGCGGTACTGCATCCTAAGATCTGACAGTGTAAGTGTCTTACACATGTCAGATCTTCTGCCTAACTTTGGAAAAAGCCTTTTGAGGATCGTTTCCAAAGTTAGGCACAGAGATACGCAGGCTGAACAGCAGTTCCGCCTGCGTATCTCTTTTGAGAATTTGGCCCAATAACTTTTGTGCAAACCAATCAATATGTGCTTATTGCAATGATTTTTTTTCACCAAAAATATGTAGAGAAATACATATCGGCCTAAACTGAGGAAAAAATATATATTTTTTATATATTTTTTTTGGAGTTATTTATTATAGCAAAAAGTAGAAATATTGCTTTTTTTTCAAAATTGACGCTCTATCTTTGTTTATAGCGCAAAAAATAAAAAACGCAGAGGTGATCAAATGCCACCAAAAGAAAGCTCTATTTGTGGGGAAAAAAGGACATCAATTTTGTTTGGGAACCACGTTGCACGATCGCGCAATTGTCAGTTAAAGCGACGCAGTACCGAATTGCAAAAAGTGCTCTGGTCTTTGGCCAGCCAAATGGTCCGGGGCTGAAGTGGTTAAGACCACAATGCATGTCAATGCATGTGCAGCAAAACACTGCAACACAGAGGAACAATGTGAATGGGCCCCCTAGAGTGCTGATTCCAGAGGATCCGCATCCACATAACTCTGCCCGGCGAACTATCATCACTGGGGCAAAAAGTAAGGGGTAATATTCTCCCAGAGGGACCAAAACAGCAATTAGGACCTAACAGTAATCTTGCTCTCAAACTTATATAAAAAAAAAAAGTTTTAGGTTAATTTTCCAAAATGGAAAAAGATTTATTTGTTGCCTTTCATATATAGTTACATAGTGAGGTTGAAAAAAGACACGCATACCTCCCAACTTTTTGTGATGGCAATGAGGGACACTTATCAGCAAAAGTATGCAGGCATAGGACACACCCCCTTAAAGGAGAATTGTACAAAAAATAAAGATTGATTAAACCCACAAGTGCTTTTTTTTACCACTACTATTCCTTTATATTGGCTTTTGAACTTACAAATTTAGAAATTGAATGAAAAGTTTAACGTTGGAAAACACTTTTTGAAAGATAAAAAGTGCATTTTATATACAACTATATAGATGAGACCAAAATGAGGGACAAATGAGGAGGAAAAAGGGACATTGTTCCAAATCAGGGACAGTCCCTCGAAATCAGGGACAGTTGGGAGCTATGGACACAGGTTTATCTAGTTCAACCAATAGAAAAAATAAATAGAAAATCACCATATACTGTACAGAACCCTATATAGCAGCAGTTGATATAAGAGGAAGCAAAAAAAAAAAGAAGAAAAATCCCTATAAAAGGATCGTCCAATTTGCTTCAGAGGAGGAAAAGGACATTCTTTCTGATCCCTCAGGTCAACTTCCCAGTGTTGTATCTGTAAATGTTAATATCCTGTTATATTGAATTTATAAATGCTGTTGTGGAAATTTGAAGATGTATTGTCATAATGGCACCCAGTCTTAGTACTTCCGCAGCCTGCTCTAAATAGAGCTGACTGGGGCAGTCTGAGGCTGGTTGAATCTCGTCTGGTAGTAGAAAATGTCTTGAGGTCGGAGTGTGATGTTTGCGGCGTGGGCATATGTCCGCCCCCACAAGGGGCCCTCTGTGCATTTAGCACAGACGATCGTTGGGGAGGGGATGCGCTCACTCCGCAAGCACACGAGTGGTTATGGACAGATGTGCGCTCTTATCTGGGTCTTGTCTGATCAGCAGGGCTTGCGATTCGTGGCGTACGCCTGTAGATAGCTTCCTTTCCACCTTAATAAGGGTATAATCTGGATATGCGTTATTCTATGGAATGGCGCAGATTAGGATTCTATCAGGCGATTAATATTAAGAGCTTATGGACGTTTCTGGAGGGGCACATGCGCTCCCCGCCCGGACACGCCCATAAGACTTTAGCAGCATTGTATGTACTTCTATGCATTGTATTGTATCCATTGTATTATATTCTATTCATGTATTCTATGGGACTTCCTGTTAGAAGGAACGTCCTTATATGGTGTTAGCTGTGTCAGTGGAACATCATGTGTTAACCACTCCCATGAGGGAGGTGTTTAATGGGTGCAGTGAGCACTTCCTGTTTTGGGTAAATAAAGGGTGCTTGGCTGAGCCTTTGGGGCAGTGATGCTGGCAGAATGATATGAGAACAAGCTGGTGGTGGTGTCCCTTTGTATGAATGGCAGAGAATGATGGTGAGTGAATCTATTTAGCTTAATTATGGATTATTTCATTAAGACTGGATTCTGTGCTTTATAGCACAGGGCGAAATGGCGCTGTGCTCTGCGTACGGCCTATTTTGCCACCACAATGCATCCAGATCTTTTTTTTTTTTTTTAATTGACTAAGTTGGCCAGAACTAGTTCTTGAGGGAGTCTATTCCCCACTTTCACAGCTCTTACTGTGAAGAAGCCTTTCGGTATGTGAAAGTTAAAGCAGAGTTCCGCCTGGAAAAAATATAAGGACACTTACCTGTCCAGGGAGCCCACAATGTCGCAACCCAAAGTCGACCCGTCACTCGGCTCCAGGTGCAGGCACCACCGTCTTTACTGAGGGAAACAGGAAGTGAAGCCTTGTGGCTTTACAGCCTGTTTCCTACTGTGCATGCACGGGTTCTGAATGGTCCCTGCTGTCTTCTGGGACCCGTGTGTCTCCTAGAAGGCAGTGGGGGGAGGAGGAGGGGCTGAACATTGCGTAGTTAGCCACCATTTTTCCCCGGAAGTGGGAGCAGGTACCTGAATTTGATAGGTATCTGCTCCCCCCCTTCCCCCTGAAAGGTGCCAAGTGTGGCACCGGGTGGGGGGGGCTGGTAGGAATCTGATCCGCAGAAGTTCCATTTCTGGGTGGAACTCCTCTTTAAATTTCTTGCCCTCTGTAATGACCTGAAAATCAATAACTGTACACCAAGAATTAATCTCTATGGCCTCCAACTGGAAGTGAACCTTTTCCTTGAAAACTTCAAATTTCCCGGCACAGGTTTCCTTTATAATGTACTGAATGTGAAACCTGTGCGGTGAGGTTCTAGGTTGCCTCTAACGTGGATTATAACTGAATCCTGCGGGTTCGAGATTTGCAGTAAAATATTTGTATGGATCAGTAAACAGTGGCTGGTTATCAACTAAAATGTCAGAAATGTGACATCTGACAACCCTCATACCTCACTGATATTTTGCCATCAACAGTAATTTCGTATATCCCCCAGTCATATCCTTGAACTAAAAGCACAGAGCTGCCTGCACTGTTACAAGACGTTTATTATTAATCTAGAGGAAAAATCAGATCACATTTCTACGACCCTTCAGCACATGAATGCTTCATAAAAAATGAACTATTTCTCATGGTATCATCTTATATGTGGGTTACAAAAGAGTTCAGAATTCTTTTCTGACTGTACTTGAAACACTTTATGATCAAAGACAAACCACCCCACAGTAATAAAATTCTATCCATTTAATAATAATACAGCCGAATGGAGAGAGACCATTCCTGCTCCCTGCCCTCCTGCTCCCTGCCCTCCTGTAAACAATGGCTTTCGGAATGGCTGACCCCCCTTACAGTGTGAATATTATCATACAGGGCACTAGGGGGGGCTTATTTCAGGACATTTCTTCTTTTCTCTCCATGAATATCTCTGTGAGCCTTTTGCACTAATAACTAAATAATATTTTTTATTTTTATTATACATTTTTGCAAAGGAAACTCATTTGTATATTTCGAACCCGGGTGGGATTCAGATGCTACAACGAACAATTACTCCATATTTGCTAATAGTTAGAGCAGAGTCAAGGAGATATGTATATGTATATATATATATATATATATATATATATATATACACACACACACACACACACACACATATATATATATATATATACATATATATATATATATATATATATATATATATATATATATATATATGTATATATACATACATATATATACAGGGAGTGCAGAATTATTAGGCAAGTTGTATTTTTGAGGATTAATTTTATTATTGAACAACAACCATGTTCTCAATGAACCCAAAAAACTCATTAATATCAAAGCTGAATATTTTTGGAAGTAGTTTTTAGTTTGTTTTTAGTTTTAGCTATTTTAGGGGGATATCTGTGTGTGCAGGTGACTATTACTGTGCATAATTATTAGGCAACTTAACAAAAAAAAAATATATACCCATTTCAATTATTTATTTTTACCAGTGAAACCAATATAACATCTCAACATTCAAATATACATTTCTGACATTCAAAAACAAAACAAAAACAAATCAGTGACCAATATAGCCACCTTTCTTTGCAAGGACACTCAAAAGCCTGCCATCCATGGATTCTGTCAGTGTTTTGATCTGTTCACCATCAACATTTCGTGCAGCAGCAACCGCAGCCTCCCAGACACTGTTCAGAGAGGTGTACTGTTTTCCCTCCTTGTAAATCTCACATTTGATGATGGACCACAGGTTCTCAATGGGGTTCAGATCAGGTGAACAAGGAGGCCATGTCATTAGTTTTTCTTCTTTTATACCCTTTCTTGCCAGCCACGCTGTGGAGTACTTGGACGCGTGTGATGGAGCATTGTCCTGCATGAAAATCATGTTTTTCTTGAAGGATGCAGACTTCTTCCTGTACCACTGCTCGAAGAAGGTGTCTTCCAGAAACTGGCAGGAGGACTAGGAGTTGAGCTTGACTCCATCCTCAACCCGAAAATGCCCCACAAGCTCATCTTTGATGATACCAGCCCAAACCAGTACTCCACCACCACCTTGCTGGCGTCTGAGTCGGACTGGAGCTCTCTGCCCTTTACCAATCCAGCCACGGGCCCATCCATCTGGCCCATCAAGACTCACTCTCATTTCATCAGTCCATAAAACCTTAGAAAAATCAGTCTTGAGATATTTCTTGGCCCAGTCTTGACGTTTCAGCTTGTGTGTCTTGTTCAGTGGTGGTCGTCTTTCAGCCTTTCTTACCTTGGCCATGTCTCTGAGTATTGCACACCTTGTGCTTTTGGGCACTCCAGTGATGTTGCAGCTCTGAAATATGGCCAAACTGGTGGCAAGTGGCATCTTGGCAGCTGCACGCTTGACTTTTCTCAGTTCATGGGCAGTTATTTTGCGCCTTGGTTTTTCCACACGCTTCTTGCGACCCTGTTGACTATTTTGAATGAAAAGCTTGATTGTTCGATGATCACGCTTCAGAAGCTTTGCAATTTTAAGAGTGCTGCATCCCTCTGCTAGATATCTCACTATTTTTGACTTTTCTGAGCCTGTCAAGTCCTTCTTTTGACCCATTTTTCCAAAGGAAAGGAAGTTGCCTAATAATTATGCACACCTGATATAGAGTGTTGATGTCATTAGACCACACCCCTTCTCATTACAGAGATGCACATCACCTAATATGCTTAATTGGTAGTAGGCTTTCGAGCCTATACAGCTTGGAGTAAGACAACATGCATAAAGAGGATGATGTGGTCAAAATACTAATTTGTCTAATAATTCTGCACTCCCTGTATATATATATATATATATATATATATATATATATATATATATATATATATATATATACATATATATATATATACATATATATACACACACACACACACACACACATATATATATATATATATATTAGCTTTATACTACTACCCAAATAAAAAAATCTATACACAGCAGGGACAATAAGTATCGAACACATCACCAATTTTCTATGTAATTATACACACGATATTGTCAAAAATATTGTGACACCTGCCTTTACACGCACATAAACTTTAATGACATCCCAGTCTTAGTCTGTAGGGTTCAATATTGAGTTGGCACACCCTTTGCAGCTACAAAAGCTTCAACTCTTCTGGGAAGGCTGTCCATAAGGTTTAGTCTATGGGAATGTTTGACCATTCTTCCAGAAGTGCATTTGTGAAGTCAGGCACTGATGTTAGACGAGAAGGCCTGGGTCGTAGTCTCCAGTCTCTAATTCATCCAAAATGTGTTTTATGGGGATGAGGTCAGGTCTCTGTGCAGGCCAGTCAAAAACCTCCACCCCAAACTCACTCATTCATGTCTTTATGGACTTTGCTTTGCGCACTGGTGTGCATTCATGTTAGAACAGGAAGGGGTAATCCCCAAACTGTTCCCACAAAGTTAAGAGCATGAAATTGTCCAAAATGTCTTGGTATGCTGACGCCTTAAGAGTTCCCTTCACTGGAACTAAGGGGCCAAGCCCAACTCCTAAAAAACAACTCCACACCATAATCCCCCCTCCACCAAATGATTTGGACCACTGCACAAAGCAAGATCCATAAAGACATGGATGAGTGAGTTTGAGGTGGAGGAACTTGAACATAGAACACCTTTGGGATGAATTCGAGCAGAGACCGTGAGCCAGGCCATCTCATATCCAACCTGACCTCACAGATGTGTTTCTGAGAGAATGGTCAAACATTCCCATATACACACTCCTAAACCTTGTGGACAGCCTTCCCAGAAGAGTTGAAGCTGTTATAGAGTGGGCCAACTCAATATTGAACTCTACAGACTAAGACTGGGATGCCATTAAAGTTCATGTGCATGTAAAGGCAGGTGTCCAAATACTTTTGGTAATATAGTGCACATTTATATATTTGATTATGTGCATCATAGATGATGTGGTGCACCTATAAAGCAGTGTCCTCATACTCTTAATGAATACAGGGTGCTGTTTGGTACTCAGTACCCAAGTGATCCCAGACTCTCAGGCCGCGTACACACGGTCGGTCCATCCGATGAGAACGGTCCGGAAAAAAAAACGAAGTTTAATGCTTCCAAGTATGCGTCGACTTGATTCTGACCGAAGGATAACTGACCGATGGGGCCCACACACGGTCGGTTTGGTCCGATGAAAAGGTCCTTCAGTCCGTTTTCATCGGTTTTGACCGACCGTGTGTACGCGGCCTCAGACAGTGAGAGTGATCCAGTAGTCTAATGGGCAACTTCATCAATTCACTTAACTTAAAAAAACATTCATATCTATGAAGCAAACCACAGGGCTGCATAGTACTTCCATTCACACCTGAGTATTTCTGCACGTGTTTTTGCTCTGGAGCCTATACATGACAATGCTCAGCAATAAGAATACCATTCTTTTTAATAAAGGTAGGTTACGTCTCTAAATTCAGTAACGAGAATATGGATACTTGAAGCTCAAAAAAAAATTTTTTTGGAGACTTGCAAATGAGCGACACAAGCAGTTTTGCGTGTTTTTGTACCTGAGCAATTGTCCTACTCTATTTTCCTCCTCTTCTCCTCCCATTCAGAAGCTGGCATACATGTGCAAAAATGCTTACCAAAACCCCCCCCCCCCCAAAAAAAAAGTCTGTACAAGATCTTCAATAAGTGTGTATTAGGTTTGAATGAAAGGATAAAGGTTCATTCTTCAGTGTATCTTTGGAGATCTATTGTGCAGGTGTGGCCAAAACACAGGTTTTGCCCCAAGGTTATAACCATTGTGGTAGATCTGAGATAGAGGTAAGTACACCTCTTACATCACAAAGCTTTTTTTTTAAATGTATATTCTTTATTTTAAACAGCTTAAAATGCCTAATCCGATACCTGGACACTCTGAAAGAATCAACAATGGAAGTTATAATCACCGATCTCCCTGTGTGGCTTTCAATAAAGCAGCTGAAAGCCAAAGAGGAGAAGCACACAGGGAGATTGGTGATTAGAACTTCCCCCACCGCTACACCAATTGTTCCTGAGTGTCCCCTGTATCTTTCTCTGGCTCCCCTCTGTGTTCCTCTGTGCGCTCCTCTGGTTCCCTCCCCCTGTCCTCCTCCGGTCCTCTTCTGTGTGCTTCTCTGGTCCCCCATCCTCTTCCACTCCCCCTCCATGGGCTCTCCGGTCCCCCTCCCATCCTCCTCCAGTCCGCTCCCCCTCCATGCGCTCTCTGGTCGTCCATCCCCCCGTCCCAGATCTGGAGAGCAAAGGAAGGAGCAGGTAAATATGTCATTTACCGCCTCCTTCCTTCTCCGAATGGACAGAGTCAGTGATCACTGACTCTGTCCATTCATAACTGAGCATTGAGATGCTTCAGTTTATGAATGGAGAGGAGCCGCTGTCTTCTCTTCATTCATCTTCAGTGCAGCTGAGGCTGTTAAAAAAGGGACTGGGGAATCTCTATCCTCAGCCTCTTTTTATGTCTCAAAGGGAAGATGTCAGGGGTCTCTTTAGAAAAAAAACATTGAAATCCATGCACCTGGCACCCTGCATGTAGATTAGGGGCCGGGCGCATGTATTAGGGGGCGGCGCCCCTTGTGTCCCTAATGGAGCGGTCGCCACTGCATGTCACCAAGGATGAAATCTGAAGTGCCTCAGTAATACTCAACATCGTTGCTTTGCATGGAAATGACCATGCTCTGTGTTTTTGCATTTTTTATAGGGAACAATAATGTAATTATTTGGTTGGTCTTCTCTCCGTCTATTTCTATTAAACAACTAGGAACAGTGCCCATTACCTAGCTCCAATCGATGTTCACCCTATTAACAGTCATTTCCTATAGGAACAACTTGGCTTTTCTGCTTGTGTTATTTTTGTGCTTCTTTTGTCAGAGTGACATGTGCTGATGTTGCTGTGCTGAAGTCTGTGGTAGATAAGTGTACCCAGGAGATTCCACGTCCTTGATTTTATATTGATTTCTGTCCAGAATGACATGGAAATGAACTGCCCACCGTCACACATACATTTTAAAGCCCTATTTTCATGGCCGAGTATATTATATATGGACGGGGGTGAGGAAGATTTATTGTCAGCCAATCAGTTGATCAACACAAATTACAAGAGAACGCTTGTGGTTTTCCAGGAAAACGACAGAATGGAAATCATCCTGGTGCCAAACCTCAAAGCTGAATTCCAGGTATTAATATGTAGCACTACCCCCAGAGGAGCTGCTGGTTACATTTTGGGTTTGCACGTTACCTCTTAAGCTTCGTTGTCAGGGTAGGAAAGGCCATAGTAAATGCAATGTCCAAACAGATGTAAAACCTTCAACAATTTGGTTTTATTTTCACTGCAGGGTAACTTGAAGAAAAGAAAGTAGAAGGGAGGCGAAGAGTAGGGGAAGGTTCAGGCACATGGTACAGAATACTCAAAAATAGTCAATCAGTCTCCACTCTCAACTATTAAGTGGATATTGCTCACCTGGATAGTCCCCTCTCACATGGACTAGCAGCCGGGATGATGCACAAACTAATGTCCAGACAGTCTCTGTCACAGACTGTCGTAGAATGAACTTGGTCTCTGCCACAGACTTTTTGGATGAACTTGGATGCGTGCAGGAATCCTCTGCCACAGGATGTTAAAGAAGTCTAGAACCTCCAGCTGTGGAGTAGAAGAGCCTTCAAGCCGAAACCAGTGAACTGCAGGGCTTCAATGTAGTGGATCCCTCCTTAATCAGGTCACCAGGCCTCACCCGAGACACTAGCACTTTGCCAGTCTCCTCCAGGGCAGTTCCTCTCCCGGTTTCCTTAATTAAGACAGCTTCTTTTACCTTGTGGACAGACAGCTTGGGATCCCCTTTTTGGATTGTAGGCCCCAGCCAGCATAGCTGGGCCTACTCGACAGCGAAGCAACCCCAGGCCAACGTGGCCCTGAAGTCAGATTCACACACACGCACCTTGTGCAGGGAGAACCACGAGGCGAAGGACCCCGATCAATGGCATCTGCCCCTTAAGTATCCCCTCCCAGCATGCACAGCAGGGTCACCACTCCCACTGTACTTCTGCCGAGAAGAGACACCCAACACACCATGGTACACCTGTGTTCCAACATAAGCCCAAGATGGTAACGCCACCTGCAGGCAGCAAGGGAAAACTACCAAGTAGTACCACAGCCAGAACAGAGGCAAATTTGGATTAATCAAACAGGTCTGGGCCCGAGTATTGGCCCAAACATCCCTTAAGTTTGAAATAGTGCCCCCTAAATTTGAGGTGGGAGCTACAAATATTTGTGCATAGATACATTGGTCTAGCTTGAACCCATACAACATTGGGGGGTACAGTGTTGGTCAGCACTACAGAAGAAAAATATGTGGGGGTACTTATTTAGATGACTGCAAACTGAGCAGTGTGACCAGGCAGTGGGTAAAGCAAATAGATTTCTAGGATGCATCACTAGAGGGATCACCAGGAGGAGGAAGGAGGTCCTTGTTCCCCTATTTAGATCTTCATATCACTAAAGGGATCACCAGTATGGATGAGCTCCAGCGTGTTCGCATGGTACACGTGCAGAGCCCGCCAGGAAGTCTGCATGGCGCTGCGCTAATTACAGCCAGGGAGACATTTCCCGATGCTTGGCTGCAGAGATCAGGAAATGTCTCCCTGCCTGTCTCCCTGCCTGTGGTTCGTTTTCATCAGACCAAACTGATCGTGTGTAGGCCCCATTGGTTATTTATCCATCGGTTAAAAAATGTGAAACTTTTTTTAAAATTAACCGATGGATACCTAACCGATAGAAAAAAAACTATAGTTTGTAGGCACGTCCATCGGTTAAAAATCCATGCATGCTCAGAATAAAGTTGACGCATGCTTGGAAGCATTGAACTTCATTTTTTTCAGCACGTCGTTCTGTTTTACGTCACCGCGTTCTGACGCGATCGTTTTTTTAACTGATGGTGTGTAGGCACGACTGACCATCAGTCAGCCTCATCGGTTAACTGATGGAAAAATCCATCAGACCGTTCTCATCAGATTGACCGATCGTGTGTACAGGGCATAACAGTTGTGTCCCTGTCATCTGTCAGACCTTATACTCTCTCCCAAATCCTGACAATACACTAATGTGTCTGTGGAGTCCAAGCAGTTAACAAGGACTCTTGACTCCAACATCAGGAAGGCTTGTGAAAGGCAAACACCAATGGTTGTCTCTAAATAGTATAAGTATATGTTTAAAACTTAGCTTTCCAGCACACTAGAATTCCTCGCTTTGTTTTCTTCAAAAGCCTTTAGCATAATCTTTAGTTCATCTGTAAGTGTTGGATGACTGCATCTCCCATCACGTGCTGTGGTTCCATCTGCCGACCCCTCCATTACTAAAGCCTCATACACACGATCGGACTTCCAACGGACTTTACAGTGGATTTTGGTGCGAAGGGGTGTTGGCCATGAACTTGGTATGCATACACACGGTAGGACTTTTTCAGCCAACAAACACGGACGTAGTGAAATAATAGACGTACTACATGGTTTTTCTGCTCTTTACCGCCACCCTTTGGGCAACTTCTTCTATTGTTGTCTGATCTTTAGCATTGGTTCTGATCATGCGTGTTTGTACTTTGGACTGTAGACCGATGGACTTGTGTACACACAATCGGATTAGCCGACGTAGGACATTTGTTGCCAGAAAGTTTGTCTGTCCTCACAGCAAACATTTGTCTGATGAAAACGTTTGTCTGATGGAGCGTACACACGGTCGGATTGTACGATCAAACAGGTCTGTAGGAGGTTTGTTGTCAAAAAGTCTGATCGTGTGTATGGACCTTAAGGGACACATTGATGGGGCCAGTAGAAGGAATCACAGTGAACAGCTGAGGGCAAGGCTCCCGAAACACCCCAAAGTGTCAGGCCTCGTACACACGACTGAGGAAGTCGTCGCAAAAGACACATCGTTTTCCTCGTCGAGTTCCTTGTTAGGCTTGTCGAGGAACTCTACAAGCTTGCTTTGCGTACACACTGTCAAGACAAAATCTCCTCGTTCTCATACGCGGTGACATACAACACATAAAATGGCAGGGGAAGTTTGATTCCACTGGCACAACTCTTGGGGCTGGTTTTGCGAATCTCATGTTACTGCGTGTTAAGTAAAAGTTTGTTAAGAGACGATTTGCACTTTTCAGTCTGTTACAGCTTGAAAAATGTGTTATATCCATTACAAATGCTACTTTTAATCCCGTCTCATACTTTATTCTGAGCAAACGCGGGTTTCTTAGCATACACACGCTCGAGTTTCTCGTCGAAAACCAGCCCGACGAGGAACACAACGAGCAAATTCAGACTCCCGTCGAGGAAAAAGAGAACTCTCTTTTTTGCTTGTCGAGTTCCTCAACAGTTTCCTCGATGAAAAACGTACACACAACCGGTTTCCTCTGCAAAAAAGCTCTCCCACCAAGTTTCTTGATGGATTCTGCCGAGGAAACCGGTCGTGTGTACGAGGCCTCAGACAGTGAAAAATCGTAACTCTTGGAGAGAGCAAGGTAAAAACTGGCTGCCCACTGGAGTGGTAAGCCGATCTTTTTTCACTGTAAGAAACCGTGTCGTGTAGCTTTTGTTCACGTCAATGCCTTTTGCTTCCATATAAGTCTGAGAATATGAGAATGTGAAAGCTGTTTGAAGTAGGACAAATTCAAGTCAGAGGTTAGTCAACTGCAGGTCAATTGCACTTGTCAATGAATTCTGAATGATCTAAGAAGCGTCTCAAACTGATGCCATCAACACAAGCTCAATGCCTGTTGACCGTTAGTAGACTGTGTCCTTTTGGTCAGATTCCACACAAACAACTCATGTCTGATTGAAGCACATGCTGATTGTAAAAGTCCCAATATAACAAATCATCTAAATATTCACCAGATTGTTATAATGAAATATAGCAATGCACTGCCATTGTGATTAGCTTTGTGTTACCAAAAGGCACATTAGTCTACTAGCATGTTAAACACAATAATCTCGATTTACATAAATAAAATATCAAACCAAACGTATGTGCCAGGTGCAGTAGGAAAATAACATCATTGAATACAGAATTGCACAGGCTGCCATGGGCACAGCTGTACCATCACATGACTCAAGATTCCGGTATAATCATTGGCGCCTAGAAATTCATTATGAAGTATAAATCATTGAGTTTTTCAGCAGCACACATATCCATCAGAAATGTATTTAGGTCACATGTTAGGGATGTGTCACAGAAATACACAATAAAGAGAACTCAGCTATTGCTAAGTTCTATATTAAGGTAAAATGGACAGAGAACGTAAACTATTTAGAAAGATTACAAGTACACTTCACTTTAGTTGTGTATTCATCCTCAAGTCAAGTATCACTTTTGCTGTAATGCAAAGAGTTTGCACAAAGGTCTCTGCTGTACCCCCAGCTACCTTCAGTCCAAGACTCGCTAGAGGTGGTGCATGGCAGAGCATTCCTTCACTGGACAGTCACATCATCACGTGGATAAAGATCTCATGGAAATGCTGCCAAAGTGTGAATTGAATCTGTTTTTTTGCACAAGAATTAGGATAATTCAAAGGTATTTATGTAACCGTCAAGAGCATCTCAAAGTGTTACTAAACCCAGGACCCTGCATTCATTATATCTTGTTTCCCACAGTACACAGAACATGGAAATTATTTTAGTAAATATGAATTGCTAAATCCCCTTTCTCATCAGCAGTTAGCGCACTTCTACCAGTGTCCAGCACTACACTGGTTAAAGCTTGTAGGAGAAGTTTTCATTCTCCCATGAGGCTGCAGGACCCCTGACCCTTTGTCTCGACAGCGCTGATTTGCTCACACACAGTCTACCAAGTAAATAAAAAAACACTCTCTAGCAAAACACACCAAACTGAGCATGTGCAGCTTCCCCCCAAGGCTCTGTTCTATCAGGACATGGTTTGGAGATTGTGGAAGAAGGAGAGGTTTAGAGAAAACAGGATGAAATAGCCTTTTTACACAATGCAGAGGATCAACCCCTCAGGTCCCACAGTGAGTATAAAGGCTCAAACACACGATCGGATTTTCCGACAACAACGGCCCGACGGACTTGTTTCATCGGACAATCCGACCGTCTGTATGCTCCGTCGGATAATTGTTTTCAGTTTTTCAACAGACAAATGTCCGCTGTGCATGCTCTCAAACTTTCCTACAACAAATGTCCGATGGAGGATCATCCGATCGTGTGTACCCAAGTCCATCGGACTAAAGTCCAAAGTACAAACATGCATGCTCAGAACCATTGCTAAACATCAGACAACAATAGCAGAAGTTGCCCATAGGGTGGCGATAAAGAGCTGAAAAAACACGTGATTTGGTAAATGTTGGCTAAAAATGTTCTGCCGTGTGTATGCAGAACAAGTTCACGACCAACTCCCATTTGGACAAATATCCACGGAAAAGTCTGATGGAAGTCTGATCGTGTGTATGAGGCCGAGTACTCACGATCAAACATGTCCGATGAAACCGGTCCGCGGACCGTTTTCATCGGACATGTCTGCCCGGGGACTGCCCGGGGACTTCTGTTCGATGGTCGTACACACCATCGAACAGGGGTCCGCGCGTAAACAATACGCGGGGCGTGTCCGCGGTGTCGCCGCGACAATGACGCGGCGACGTGGGCGGCCTGCCTTTAAAAGGCTTCCACGCATGCGTCGAAGTCATTCGACGCATGCGAGGGATGGCGGGCGGCAGGACATGCACGGTAGGTCTGTACAGACGACCGTACATGTCCGGGCGGACAGGTTTCCAGCGGACTGTTTTAAAGCAAGTCCAGGAAACAGTTGTCCGCTGAAAACCTGTCCGATCCGCCCGAAAATGGTCCGCTCGGGCCTACACACGGCCAAACATGTCTGCTGAAACTGGTCCGCGGACCGTTTTCATCGGACATGTCTGCCCGGGGACTGCCCGGGGACTTCTGTTCGATGGTCGTACACACCATCGAACAGGGGTCCGCGCGTAAACAATACGCGGGGCGTGTCCGCGGTGTCGCCGCGACAATGACGCGGCGACGTGGGCGGCCTGCCTTTAAAAGGCTTCCACGCATGCGTCGAAGTCATTCGACGCATGCGAGGGATGGCGGGCGGCAGGACATGCACGGTAGGTCTGTACAGACGACCGTACATGTCCGGGCGGACAGGTTTCCAGCGGACTGTTTTAAAGCAAGTCCAGGAAACAGTTGTCCGCTGAAAACCTGTCCGATCCGCCCGAAAATGGTCCGCTCGGGCCTACACACGGCCAAACATGTCTGCTGAAACTGGTCCGCGGACCAGTTTCAGCAGACATGTTTGGTCGTGAGTACAGGGCCTGAGACTTAACAAGCGCGATTTACTGCAAATACAGACTGATTTTACTGCTGAGGGTTTAGTAACACTTTAAAGTAGAACTATAGGGAAAACTTTTTTCCTGTTTTGAATAGATCATGGGTCTTCAAACTACGGCCCTCCAGTTGTTCAGGAACTACAATTCCCATTATGCCTAGTCATGTCTGTGAATGTCAATGTGTTACAATGCCTCATGGGATGTGTAGTTCTACAACAGTTGGAGGGCCGTCGTTTGAGGATCCCTGGAATAGATGAAGAGAAGGCTATAACCCCTGTCAGATTTTTTCACCATCTCCGTCCCATTGGGTAGATTTCACTTCACTTCCTGTCCAATAGCCAAAACAGGAAGTGAGAGGAAATCCCTGAAAATTAAGGAAATCCCTTGAGGTCCCCCAGGTCAGCAGAAATAGTGTCCTCATTGGAAGATTCCCCCTCTATTATGTTTCTGGGGACAACCCAAATTTTGTGTTTTTTTTTTTACTTTCATTTTCAATAATAATGTCAAACAGGCTAATAAAGAGGGTGAACAACCCAAAACATGTTTTTTTCTTTCACTTTTGATGATAATGGTAAACAGGACAAAACGGGGGCACAGACAGCAATAAAAACTGACAGGTGTTCTAATCCATCTCCACTCTATCAAAAACTAAATAAAAGGTTTTGCCTTTAGTTATACTTTAAAGCCCATTGCATTATTAAATGATACCAAAAACAATTTTTGGCCAAATTTTCAAAAACATTTGTGTTTGTTCTTTTTGGCAATTTGCTGGTTCTCTCTTAAAATAATGAGAACCTGTTTTTTTGATAAAGCTGTTGACATGCAGCTCTTGAGGTCTAAGCAAAGTCTACTTAATGCGCATCTGCACAACTGCCAATTTTCATTTATAACTTGCTACTTTCTTACTATTGCCATCAACAATTTTTAAAATTTCAAGTCATAAAAAGTGACCAAGATTACAATAACTTCAAACAACAGGCCTACAATAGGTTTGGTAAAGCTCAACTCCAGCCAAAACGTTTTAATCAAAATGGGGATGGGTTAGTTCTTCTGTCAGGTTTTTAGTGTCATCTTTATCCCCTTTCTTGAGATAACTCCTCACTTCCAATCAGGACAGGATCCAATTGTAAATGTCTCCAAAAGGAATGCAAACTAAAGCAAAAAACAGATTTTTAGTAGGAAAGGTTAGAACTTCTGATACGGATCTCCTTCCCATCCTGATGACAGCTGCTAACCCTCTCACCTTGTCTTTCTACTGTTTCTCGTTCAGGTATCACAGAGACAAGAAATAAGGGACACTACTTCCAATGGGGTCACAGACAGAAACAAAAGACAAATGGTACTATATAAATCTTTCCATCTATATCTAAAACTATATATGCAATAGAAATGTTGCTGGCACAAGTGAAAAATATATGTTATATTATGTTATTATGGTGGGTTTGCTGCAATCAAGGAGAAAAAAAGGGTCAGGACACCTATTGGTGTCTGGTCCTTTAAGAAATATGTGTAGTAGGTGGATTGTGCTCCCCTTCTTTTTCCCTTTATTTATCACCACCTATTTCTAGGTACTGATTAGATTATTAATCACCAATACACAACACCTCTATTTAAATCAACGAATGTGCTAATATTCTTCTAATTGGGTATACAAGTGCACCCAAAGAGAGCGTAAACCTATATGTAACTTACGTGAATCTATGCGATTAACATAGTGCTCATATAGTGCTATAGTACCCTTATCCAATGTATTAAAAGTGACTGCCCATCCAAAGGCAAACAAGCGTTATACAAAAACCAAAAATAATAATGCCTTGAATATGCCAATAGGGGTCTCTATCTCTCCTATAACAGCTCATAAAAAAGAGGAGTGCCCCTCATGGTGTAATACGTACAAAAAATGTGTTGGCTACTCAAAATCAAACAAATATTGCACTCACATTTAAATGTGCCCGTATGCCGGCACCAAGCTTCTCCAACCATGTATGCAAAGCCAAGCCAAGATTGAAGGTAGAAAGTTATTCCTCTCAGGTTCCCCCAGCGCCTACCTCGCGATTAGCGCGCAGTTTTGTGGATACTCACAAAACTGCCCGCTAATCGCGAGGTAGGCGCTGGGGGAACCTGAGAGGAATAACTTTCTACCTTCAATCTTGGCTTGGCTTTGCATACATGGTTGGAGAAGCTTGGTGCCGGCATACAGGCACATTTAAATGTGAGTGCAATATTTGTTTGTTTTTAAGTAGCCAATACATTTTTTGTACGTACAGTATTAGACCATGAGGGGCACTCCTCTTTTTTATGAGCCGTTATAGGAGAGATAGAGACCCCTATTGGCATATTCAAGGCATCTGGAGATTGGTGAACAGACGTGTAAAAGGAGTGGTTATCCTGGGAATGAACCAAAGGCATTTTGATTGATTGAGATCTGGTGAGTGGCCATTTCTAGTGGTGACGGGAATATCACAGAAAGTGGTGCTATTATCGTTGTATTATAAACCCACGGAAGAAGCACTTAAATGAATATTTAATCAGCACATTGGGACTTAAATGAATAGAGGATTTATTTTTAAATCCCCCATCGAATTGTTATATACATGTGTTGTTTCACCATATATACATATATATATTGTTTTATTGTTCTATATTAATTATTTTTGGTTTTTGTATAACACTTGTTTGCCTTTGGATGGGCAGTCACTTTTAATACATTGGATAAGGGTACTATAGCACTATATGAGCACTATGTTAATCGCATAGATTCACGTAAGTTACATATAGGTTTACGCTCTCTTTGGGTGCACTTGTATACCCAATTAGAAGAATATTAGCACATTCGTTGATTTAAATAGAGTACCTAGAAATAGGAGGTGATAAATAAAGGGAAAAAGAAGGGGAGCGCAATCCACCTACTACACATATATCTAAAACTAAATATATTTTTAGCGGGAGTTTGACTATAATCCTCAAAAATGGTCCCATGGTCCTAAGAAGTCCCAACATATGAGGCCAAGAACTGTATTTAAAAAACTTAATTTTAGGCATATAAAACAAACAGTTAACGCAGTCAAGTGTTTCAAAAAATGAAATGCATAATAACAATACAACTAGTAAAATACTTCATGTAATGCCCTGAACAGCAGGACTCTGACTAGAAAAGGGAGGGAGATGCCCATCAGAGAGATGGCTTCTGAGGGTGGATGTCTGGGGCCTTTTGGTTTATAAAAGGATCTTCCAGATTCTGCTTTAAAGCTGAACTCCGGGCAATTTTTTCCCATGCAGTGGGGCTGTGCCGACACTGTATGCATTACTGCTCATTTTTTTAACTGCTCGTTTTTGGCTAGGGGATTGGAGAGTGGACATGTACTAATGTAGCACCCCCTAGCTAGTGTGCTAGAGTGCTAGATTTTTGTTGTTCGTGTAGGTAAAATGTTCAGGGTTGACTGGCAGCCAAGCCTGTGTTTTTTTAGTCTGGGCAGAGACACAAGGAGGGCTGGCTGACTCACAGACAGCACCTCTGATACCTCCCTCTACTCTTAGAAACTTGGAGAAGATTCTGGAAGAATGGGAGTGGAGGTAAGGAGGAGCTGCCTTGAGGGCCCTGACCAATCCCCAACAGATGGGTTGGCAGGGGGCAGACCCCCTCAAATACTCAAGGTCAGCCCAGCTGGGGCAGTGGAGTTTGGGTGGAAGATGGAGATAGAGTGTTAAGAGGCTGCCAGAGACCCTTGAGGTTAGCCCCCTGGTCTGGGGGCGTGACCTCGGGTGTGGAAGGGACCCTCTTCATGACACACAAGGTAAACCAGTGGAACTGGTGCATGGGGACAGCAGGATGAGAACACTGCCAGGGAAATCCAGGTGGGCTGAGATGGGGAGGACTGAGAGGCAGCCTAAGAGGACTGGGTGAGAGCAGTCTAAGATGGATGCAGAGTCAGTCTGGGAGGACTGTGGAAGTTTAGCCAAGAGTGCTGGAGAAAGGGGCAGCTGCAGCCAGATGGGCCGGGATCAGTAGCCACAGAGGGATAGCTGGACACTAATACTTTTCTATACTACCTAAGGTCCCCGCTGTAAAGGGAATTTGCTACTAAACCAACTGACTAAACAGATAACCTTACAGTGTGCCAGCTGGGCCTGGGAGTTGTAGTGTTTCATGCATGTGTTGTGCTGGAGGAAGCTGAGGAGTGTAAATAGTTGTGTAAATAGTTGTATAGAAGAAGTTGTCCCTGAAAAGTTCTACTAAAGTCAAGTGGGCATCCTATATTACCCTTTTCCCCATCCAAGTTTACCCCCTAATAAAAATACCAAACAAGGACTGAACTGTTCCTTGCCTCGAGTGTGCTGTTTAAATGCAGTGTGCCTGGTTGTGCAGGGTGGGGGATCCCTTTCTACTTGTGGCTCCTTAGGGGGTGCGCTACACTCAATGCTGTATCCTGGCCTAGGCCAACAAGGCCCAGGCCTAGGGCAGCACTTTGCAGGGGGCAGCATGGGAAGAGTCCCCACTGGCTTGCTCTACACTGTTAGTGTAGTGCCAGTCTTATGGGGCGGACTGGACTGAGAGGCAAATTAGCCTAGCGCCCCCATAAAGTGGCCGCACTGCTTCCGGTATGCGGGCACTGCTTCTAATTTTGACTGTCCTGGACCACAATCCTTCCTCACTGTGCTATGTTTTCTGCTGCACCATTGGCATGGTTATATCTTCTCTCCATAAAATTATCAAAAATGTGTGCTTAAAGTAGAACTATAGGCAACATTTTTTTTACATTTTGGATAGAGTAAGGGAGGTTATAGCCCCTGTCAGTTTATTTTTTTACCATCCCCGTCCCATTGCAGAGATTTCCCTTCACTTCCTGCCCCATAGCCAAACAGGAAGTGAGAGGAAATCTATGCAAATTAAGGGAATTCATTGCCCCCCCCCCCAGGCCCTCAGAACTAGTGTCCCCACTGGAAAATGTCAGGGCAGGTCTTAAACTGAAAGGGGTGTGGCCTTGACAGGAAGGGATGGGTCATATTTAAATGAGGGGGTGAATGAGTCTAGTCAGGCCTAGGGCAGCACAAAACCTAAATACACTACTGGCTACACATACCTAACCCCCTGATTCTCGCAGTAAAAGACCGCTCCCTGCGCCTCTTGAACCTCTAATGGTCTTGTGCGGTGGTTCATTCCTATCCTCCTCTCGTCCAAAGACCTGCACTGGACGTAAAGACCTCAGGAACAGTCCACCACTGGATCATTGGGAGAACTGTTTTTCCGCTGGAGAGGAAGATCAGGTGAGTATAAGGCTTTGATAAAATAAGCATTTAACCCATGCAGTGTGGGCACAGTATAGGAAAACAAATTACCTGGAGTTTAGCTTAAAGTCCCCCGCAATAACGCCCACATTCTTCTTGGGACATTGGATATGGGGAAAAGGTCTCATCACTCTCAACACTGGGCAAAACCTCACCCCCTTGCAAGGTATCCCACGTATGTTTTATTATGTTATATTTCATCCCATGGCAATTCCCAGCTCCCTATGTCCTTTTCAAATCAATAGCTTGCCTGTTAGCCATCAAAATTTACCAGAAAAGAAAGCTAGTTTCACCTCCAATAAGCATGCACACTTCCTGCTGTGTTCCCCGTACCCAGCTCACACAAACCCAGGCAGATTCTCTCATCCCTATATATCAGTGGTTCTCAACCTCAATCCTCAAGTACCCCCAACGAGTCGTGTTTTGGGAACTTCCATTAGATAAAACAGCTCTTATCAATACCATGTCATTGATATTGATTGAAACCTGAAAACATGGCCCGTGGGGGTTACTTGAGTACTGAGGTTGAGAACCACTGCTATACATGACACACACAAATATGTATTACATGCACTGTTTACAGCCAGCAAAATGGCTTAATTAATTTTTCAATTGGAATAAAATTGGCTACATACAGTTGTTTAAAAACTGATTACATATAGGCTTATAGAAATGTATGAAATGTAGACTATCCCTAAAATAAGAAAAAAAAATAATAATTTGTAATTACGGGCTTGTTCAGCTTGTAAAAAAAACAAAACATTTAGGGGCAGATCCACATAGAAATAGATGGGCGCAGCGTATGTGAGATACGATACGCCGCTGTAACTTACTTTTGGCCGGTTCGAATCCCCAAAGAATTTGCGCCGTAAGTTACGGCGGCGTAGTCTATCTCTGGCGATTAGAGGGCGTGTTTCATTTAAATGAAGCGCGTCCCCGCGCCGAATGAACTGCGCATGCTCCGTTTCAAAATTTCCAGCCGTGCATTGCGCTAAATGACGTTGCAACAACGTAATTTTTTTTAACTTAGACGTGAATTACGTCCATCCCGATTCACGGACGACTTACGCAAAAAAAAAATTAAAAATAAATGCGGGAACGACGGCCATACTTAACATGGCAGGTCTAACTATACACGACGAAATACCAGCTTTAACTATATGCCGTAAAAAGCCGACTAGAGACGCCGTAAAAAAATGCGCCGGCCGCTCGTACGTTCGTGGATCGTCGGAAATAGCTAATTTGCATACCCGACGCGGAAAACGACGTGAACGCCACCCAGCGGACGCCAAAGTATTGCATCTTAGATCCGAAGGCGTATGAGGACGTACACCTGTCGGATCTAACCCAGATGCCGACGTATCTTGGTTTGAGGATTCAAACCAAAGATACGACGCGGGTAATTTGAAAGTACGCCGGCGTATCAGTAGATACGCCGGCGTACTCGCTCTGTGGATCTGTCCCATAGTTTGTTACTGAGGGACATATGGAAAGGACAACTGCTCCTAGGGAAGGTAGGTGACAATAAACAAATAAAGACTTAAAAAAAAACAAAAAGGCAAAAACACAAATACAAAAGAACACTAAAAATTAAATAAACAAACCTCAATACACACACACACACATACAAATACACAATTTTTTTTTTTAAAAAAGACCAAGATTTTTTTAAGCAAATTTTGTTTAGGCAGCTTAAGGTTTTTCACTTTTACACAATTGTGGCAAAAACGATTTTGCTGAAATCACTTTACTTATTCATAGTAAAATGTGCTATAGTAGTCAGTGAACGACTGGGCAGCTATAGCATTCTCTCTAGTTGTCAGTGTCAGCAGCCTTACTCCGAAAAACGACTAGAGCCATACTCCCTCCACCAAGAACAAATGAGTCTAAAATAGAAAGCCTAATATAGTCATTTTATGTGCTATACTCGTTTATCAACGTATTTTATTTATATTACAATATACGTGGTGAATGCTACACATCTGCTCTACATTTACATAAGTATTAATAAAAAAATTAAAAAGTTGCAAAATATTTTTTTTTACAGGGATATATTTTTAATAAGGACAAATAACAACTTGAGTACCAACATCAAACAGTGGCAGGTCTCACGTTACTCCAGCCTCTGCCTCAGAAGAAATGAAGAGTAATTTAATCGGCTTTAGGTAACGCAATACCTACAGCACAATGAGCTCAATAGATAACTGTGACCTGATAAAGGTATACAATGTCCACAACAAGCAAAGAGGTAGCGCTATTATCAGCCTTATTCCTTGTTTAAAGGATCTTGTGAGATGTTTTTATTTTCTACACTCACACCCAGACACCGAGGGGCTTATTTATAAGAACTGTGGGAAACAAAAGCTGTTGGGTTGGCCATAGCACCACTGTCTTTTATCAAGCATAGGCCAGAACATTAGAGGCTACCTCCTACTTGGTTTCTAGGGGCAACGCTTGTGTACTTACTTTCCTTCAGTGTGTAAACTATTGCACTGTAAAATGGATGTATGGCGTCATCATCAATACAAACAACCTTAGGCCTCATTTACACTAGCAGTTATCTACATTTGAATTTCTCTTCAGAGAGCAGTTGACAAGCAGTAAGGTGGTATTGTTTCACCTGCTCAACGCCTGCCTTAACCCCTGCAACCTCAAACTAGTGCGCTGCAAACACATGCATTCAGTAGAATGGGTTGTATCCAACAGAGGGTACTGCCCACTGAAAGTCTTGTTTACACACGTGTGTGGGGGCTAAGGGCAATTTCTGTGGCTGAGCTCCCTCTTATGCTGCAAAGGCAGCGAAGGGGAAGGGCATATGCCAAAAAGCATTACAGCGTGTCAAAAATGATCCCCTCTGTTGCATTCAGCGGGCAGTACAGCCTTCTGAATGTGACCTATTCAACTGAATGGGGGCACCCTGTAACCAGCCCACAACTGCATGTGCTGAACGTGGTTGTAGCACGCTAGTATGTGGCTCAAGGCATTAAAGCAGGTGGTTGGGAGGCAATACAATGCCTCCTCAAGTCAAATGCTTTATGAAATGCAAATTGCTTTTCTGAGCTCCAACTCTGTGGCAACAGTTTGGGGATGGCCCCCCTCCTGTTCCAACATAACTGCGCACCAGTGCACAAAGCAAGGTCCATATAAAGCATCCCAATACTTTTGGTAATATAGTATGTATATATATATATATATATATATATATATATATATATATATATACTGTATATAGCAGTTGACAATGTTAGTAGAACAGTGGACGGTGTCAGTAGAGTAGTGGATATGGCTGTACAGCAGAGGCTGGTGCCAGTAGAGCAGTAGACAGTGTCAGTAGAGCAGTGGACAGCGTCAGTAAAATGAGTGAAAGTCTTTCGCGCTACTAGAGAGTAAATAGTGAATGTGAATATCTAAATGTGAGTGAAAATGTGCTCAGAAGCTGCAAAACCTGTCACTGTTCACCTTACACAAATGTGATAAATCTATATATAAAATTATCTTGCGCTAAAGAGAATACACTTAACCCCCCTGGCGGTATTCCCGAGTCTGACTCAGGGTTAGATTTTTGTGCTAGGATCGGTAACCCCGAGTCAGACTCGGGCTTGCCTCGCTGGATCCACAGACTGTGTTTACTTACCTTGTCCCTGGATCCAGCGATGTCACCGCGCTGTGTGAGCGAGCGGGACCTCGCTCGATTCACACAGCGTCCTCCTGTGCCGCCGATCTCCGTTCCCTGCGACGTTACGACGCACGGGAGCGGAGAACGGCGCCAAATTCAAAAACGTAAACAAACACATTACATACAGTATACTGTAATCTTATAGATTACAGTACTGTATGTAAAAAATACACACACCCCTTGTCCCTAGTGGTCTGCCCAGTGTCCTACATGTTCTTTTATATAATAAAAACTGTTCTTTCTGCCTGCAAACTGTAGATTGTCCATAGCAACCAAAGTGTCCCTTTATGTCAAAAATGGTTTTAGAGCAGCTAGAAAACAGCGATAAAAAATTATAATCACTTAAATAGCGATTTGTGGGGAAATTCGTCATAAAAATTTTTTTTTATGACAGCGACAATTCTGCAACTGAGCAAATTTCAGTGATTTTGAGTTGATTACATTATTGAATAATTTTTATTATAATTATATTATTATTTGTTATAATTATTTATAATTATTTATTATATTATAATTTATAATTTTGTTTTGAAAAAAAAATCATACCCGGGATGCCTACAAGACTCTTGTTTGGTCAGATTTAAGTGAGTTATTCCTAAGAATTACAGGCCTACAGTACAAATCACCAAATTTCCTTGCAAATAATGGTACCGCTTTCAGCACCTTTTTTCTGAAAGAATCATACCGCCAGGGAGGTTAAAGCAATATCCAATAAAGGTGTAAACAATGTCCAATAAAGGTATAAACGTGCAGTAAACGGGTGAATAAACAGATAAGTAATTAACAATGAAAAGTCCATCAAAGGTGCTGATGATGAAAATATATAAGGTGTCACTATGCATTGTCCCAGATTGGAGAATGGTCCTCCTATGGGGCGGGTGACTGTCTAGATGAGTGAAATTATTCCCATAGGGGGTCTCTCTTAGGGACCTTCCACAGTAAGGGTGATGAATCAAAAGGTGAATCCACAATTAGTCTCACAGGAATCTCACCTTTACTGTAATTAATAAAGCATTCATAGATCTTGGGTAGTATTGTCTCCCATTTCTCCTCTACGTCCTCTCCAGGTGTGATTATGGATACTGACTTCCACCACTCCTGCGGGCCCTGAAGAAGTCACAAGGTACGTTGGGAGGAAGCGAGGCTACCGCATACTGGAAGTGACGGAGGAGAAGTAAGACGGCGCTCAGAACGCCGCGATTTGCTATCCTTGCTCTTTTTTATTTTCCCTTGTAACAGTCCATCTTTAATAGTTTATAATAAAGCATTGTCAATGAACTTACTACACTATTGGAGGCCTTTCTTCTCCTTTTCCTTCCCGTTTTTGTGCTCCTTGTTGGAGCGTTTGAGACAGGCTAGCGGAGGCTTTGGAGACCCGCGTGAGTGGTGGAAGCCAGTAGCCATAATAGTCACATCTGGAGAGGATGTAGAGGAGAAATGGGAGACAATACTACTCAAGATCTATGAATGCTTTATTTATTACAGCAGAGGTGAGAGTTCTGTGAGACTAATTGTGGATTCACCTTTTGATTCATCACCCTTAGGCCCCATACACACCATAGAATCTATCCGCAGATAAATCCCATCAAATGGGTTTCTGCGGATAGATTCTATGGTGTGTACACTCCGTCGGATATTTATCCGCGGATAAATCTCCCCTGGGATGGATTTCCAACAGATGGATATTTGCTGACATGCTCAATAAATCCATCTGCTGGAATCCATTCCAACGGATGGATCCGCTCGTCTGTACAGACTTACCGGATCCATCCGTCTAAAGGGATTCCCCGCACGCGTCGTAATGATTTGACGCATGTGTGGAATTCCTTATATGACAGCGTCGCGCCCGTCGCCGCGTCATAATAGCGGCAACGGCGCGACACGTCATCGGCAGAGGATTTCAGCGCGGATTTCAATGCGATGGTGCATAGAAATCTTCTGAAATCCTCGAGAGGATTTATCCGCGGATACGGTCCGCTGGACCGTATCTGCGGATAAATCCTCTCGTGTGTATGGGGCCTTACTGTGGAAGGTTCCTAAGGGAGACCCCCCATGGGAATAATTTCACTCATCTAGACAATCACCCACCCCATAGGAGGACCTCTCTCTAATCTGGGACATTTTATAGTGACGCCTTAGGACTATCCATTCACATATTATATATTTCTTTCATCATCAGCACCTTTGATGGACTTTTCATTGTTGATCATTTATCTGTTTATTCACCCGTTTACTGCACATTTACACCTTTATTGCACATTGTTTACACCTTTATTGGATATTGCTTTAAGTGTATTCTCTTTAGCGCAAGATCGTTTTATATATGGACAGTGTCAGTAGTTTTTTTTATTTTTTATTACTATATATACTATTTATATTTTATAATAAAATGTTTTAGTATTTTTAATAAAACAATTAGGAGCCCAGTTGGGGGGGCTTCAGTGATATACCCTGAAAAATCTACATGTGTCTGCAGCAGAGGAGGTTCCAGAAAAAGAACAGAAGCAGGAGGAACGGTTCAAGAAGCACAGATATACAGAATAAATAAAGCAAAGATAGGAAGATCCTTGTACTTCAGGTCATCAGGTACAGCTTTTTCTCCAGCAAGGAGAACATGGAGCAGCACAATTAAAGCATTACCAAATCTCACTTTAAATCTCACATTAGTAGCACTCAGCTTCAGCAGCACCTTGGATCTCACACTTCAGGTGTTCAGCTGCAGGGACAGTACCAGGAAGTTAACTACTGTTTTTCGAGATTAGAGCAAATCTTCATTTTTTATGAGCAGTCTACTTTAAAACTCTAAACTGATATGATAAATGTAACTTAACAGGTAGAAGTACCCTTGACATTCATTAAAAGTATCTTCAGGGGTGTGTGTACCACTGGTCGACAGTTTTTGGTTTACACAATAGACTTTCACTTTAAGTAGCAGGAATTAAAAGTTGATTATTATATTTAAGTAAAACATAACAAGTACAATTAGTTCGAAAATTGTAAGAACTAACATCTTTTGACAGCACATTTACACCAAACATAAAAAAAGTGTTAAAAGAGAAATTAAAATAGCTAGATTTTCTATTAAAACCATAACTATCAAAAGATAACCCACAGCGTAATTCAGAAGCCATGAGTGTAAAATATTCAACAAAATAATAGTTGAAATGTCTTTGCTAGATTATACAAAATCACGTTTAACTTGTTATATTTTTGTTTTATTAATTTAATTTTCCTTTTTCATTTCCTTGCAATTTACGCCACTTGTAAGACGCACGAGATGTGGAAAGCTGGTGCCTGCATGTTCACTTGTATAAATAATTGCACAACTGAGAATTGCATGTCTCCAACAGAGGCTGTATTTGGAAAGGCTTGAAGCAACATCTGTCCAAGTTTATAAAAATCATAATTTGGACAATCTCGCTGAAATATCAAAAAAGAGACAAAGGATGGCGATGCTGCTGTCAAACTGGGATATAGAAATCCAAATATGAAATAAGTTATAGCCTATAGCGTCCAACCAAATGTTATGTTTCCTTTTCCGTAGTGCAGGTTTGAACAGTGAAAAAGAGTATGGCCATATGAGTGAGGTATGGGCGAGAGGGATACATTTAGTTTAAAGCATGTAGGAAACGGACATTTATCCCAGTCATCACCTCATTGGCACAGACTATGGTTGGTTAAAAAAAAAATGATTGGTTAAACTCACACTTTCTTTTTCACCACTACCTTTATGCAGCCATATGAAAAAGTAAGTACCCCCAGGGAAAATGTAGCTACATAGTTACATAGGGCCAGATCCACAGCCAGCGGGCTTAACTTAAATGTTCCTATTTAAGTTACACTGCCGCAAAATTTCTACCTAAGTGCCCGATCCACAAAGCACTTACCTAGAAATTTGCAGCTGTGTAACTTAAATCTGTCCGGCGCAAGGCGTGCCCAATCTGATGGGGCGAGTCCCATTTAAATTAAGCGCGCTCCCGCGCCGGACATACTGCGCATGCTCCCGACGCTATTTTCCCGACGTGCTTTGCGCGGATTTACGTTGCGCCGAGTTTCGAGAATCAAAACACTTTGTAAAAGCAGCCCTAATTTTGCGACGGCAAACTAACACTTAAGGAAAAAAAACGAAGGGAAAAAGCTTTGTGGATCTCCGTAAGTGCTAATTTGCATACCCGACGCGGAATTTCGACGAGAAATGCCTCCAGCGGCGGCCGAGGTACTGCATCCTAAGATCCGACAGTGTAAAACTATTACACCTGCCGGATCTTAGGAATATCTATGCGTAACTGATTCTATGAATCAGTCGCATAGATAGAAACAGGGATACGACGGCGTATCAGTAGATACGCCTGCGTGTCCCTTTTGTGGATCTGGCCCATAGTTGGTAATGTTGAATCAGGACACCAGTCCATCCAGTTCAAGCTGTTTGGGTGTGTGCATGTAATACAGTATGTCTCTACCACTTCCCATATCCCTGTATATTATGTTTGCTAAGATGCCTGTAGGCTGGTATAGGTTATTTTCTCCACTGTAGGTGGAGCTTGACCGCAACAGCATTGCAGTTGACAAGGGAAACTTGGTTCCTCTATGGTTTCCTGGGTCACTGAAAAAGCTATCCCATTGGATGCTGCCACCACATGTGATTCTGGCAGCCAACTTGGGTCAGGCAGAGCCTACTTAAGGCCCTGGTTCCCAGGTTTGGTGTGCATTTCTTGTGTGGGTAGTGTAGGGACAGGTCATCCCGTCTGACAGGGACAGTTATTAGTGGCAAGGAGACATTCCAGATGAGCACAGAAAATATAGGGACATGACATCCTTCCTGGAAACCTCCCTATTTAAGTACGGACTGGCCAGGTCGCATTCCGCCCCCTCAAGACAGATGCTGTCGACACATCTCAGACCTGCTCCGCTGCACACTGCTGATATATTCTGTGAGTGGCTCCAGTCATTTGCCTTTCTGCCGGGTTTGTTGTGAATTATTGGTTTGTACATTACTACAAATTCTGTTCTCTGCAACTGGACTCTGAGTGTTTACTTCTGCCACACCACGATGTACCTCCACACATGTCCATCTGAAGGTTTTTTTAAATTACCCACACTTCCCACTGACACCACCAACCGTAGATGGGAGTTCTACATCCATTTTTTTAACAGAAGAGGAGTTCTACATTCTTACTGCTCTAACCATAAATAATCCTCTACACAGCCTAAGGTAAACCGCTTATCCTCCAACTTTATTGAGGCCACGTGTTTTCTTAAGTGACCTGAGACTGAATAGTGGTCTCCCTATGCTAATTTTCTAACATAATTGAACAAGAAAACATAACTGGCTTTGAAAATAACAAATACAATTATTTAGATCTTTGATGGGGGAATTAGTGTGTTCTAACATAGTTCTAAGTTTAATTGTCCATGTTTTAAGCCTTAATTACAGTACATGATTGTGCAGGCCAAGAATGAGCCTATGTTGGAGTGGGTAGCACTGGGGAATGTGTTCACACGTAATCGCACATCATACAATTACATGCAATTAGGGACAGATGAGCAGCCCTGGATACAAACTGTCTCTGTTACTAACTGCTCAATATGTGACTATATGTTGACAACCATGGCCGCCTGACAGTTCTTCATTGATTTGTACAGGCTTGCAGGCCATGGCTGATCAAAACCACATTTACTGGCTGTTGTTCAAATATGCTTATTCTTGGAGTTGTATGGCTCTACAAATGAGGCCTTATTAAGGTTTGTACATTAGAACAGATAGAAGGACAACTGACTAGGAAAAAGGGGCAGAGGATGTTGGTTTAAAAAAAGGGACCAAGGCTGTGAACATACAGTGTGCTGTGGGGGCATTGGGAAGAAGAAGCAGCCAGTGGTGTGGACCATCATATAAGAGGTTAGTGACTGCTCTGTGCAAGATCGTTGCACAGAGCAGGTAAGTACAGCATCTTTACTTATTTTAATAAAAACATTTTTTGTAGCTGATGACTTTTAATATAAGGACACACACCTGTCCAGGGATCCAGCGATGTTGGCACCTGACAGTAGGTGCACGCGATATTGTGTCAATCTCGCTCCCTTTCTCGGCGAGATTGAGCACCTACGAGCCCCATCGCGGGAGCCAGCGCCGAGCTGGCTTGCCGCGATAGAGACAAAGCCGTCATAGAAGCGACGGGAGATCCGACTTGGATTCCCGCCAATTCTACACGTGTGCGGCGTTTGTTATGAATCCTGAGGGGGAAGTCCCCGCCGGATTTTAAATAAAAATCCGGCATGGGTTCCCCCCTCAGGAGCATACCTGGCCCTTAGGTCTGTTATGGGTTGTAAGGAGAGCCCCCCTACGCCGAAAAAACGGCGTATGGGGTCCCCCTACAATCCATACCAGACCCGTATCCAAAGCACGCTACCCGGCCGGCCAGGAAGGGAGTGGGGACGAGCGAGCGCCCCCCCCCTCCTGAGCCGTACCAGGCTGCATGCTCTCAACATGGGGGGTTGGGTGCTCTGGGGCAGGGGGGCGCACTGCGGCCCCCCCACCCCAGAGCACCCTGTCCCCATGTTGATGAGGACAGGGCCCCTTCCCGACAACCCTGGCCGTTGGTTGTCGGGGTATGCGGGCGGGAGGCTTATCGGAATCTGGGAGCCCCCTTTAATAAGGGGGCCCCCAGATACCGGCCCCCCACCCTAAGTGAATGGATATGGGGTACATCGTACCCCTACCCATTCACCTGGAGGAAAAGTGTTAAAAACACCACTACCAGGGGGAGCTTCTTCTTCCGATTTCCGGGGGTCTTCTCCTGCTCTCCGGGGTCTTCACCGCTCTTCTGTGACGTCTTCTCCGCTCCGGGGGGTCTTCTTCTATGTTCGCCGCTCTCCGCTCTTGACTCGGCGCACCCCGGTTCTTCCTCCCGCTGTCCGGTGCCTTCTCCTTCTTCCGCTGTTCTGTGACGTCTTCTCCTCTTCTTCCGCTGTTCTGTGACGACTTCTACTTCTCCCTTCAGGCCGCTGTGCTGTGACGTCTTCTCTTCTTCTCTTCTCTCGATGTTGACACGCCGGCTCTTCTCGCTGAAATGGCAGGTGCGCTGCTTTCATCGGACCTATATAGGCCTCACAGTCCCATCATGCTCTGTACCTACCCATGTGATACCTACCCACGTGGGTAGGTATCACATGGGTAGGTACAGAGCATGATGGGACTGTGAGGCCTATATAGGTCCGATGCAAGCCACGCACACGTCATTTCAGCGAGAAGAGCCGGCGTGTCAACATCTGGAGAAGAGAAGAAGATGACGTCACAGCCCGGAAGAAGAAGAATACCTCACAGCATGGAAGAAGAAGATAGACGTTCAGCGCTGAAGGAGAAGGCACCGGACAGCTGGAGGAAGAACCAGGGGGGGGCCAAGTCAACAGCGGAGAGCAGCGAACATAGCAGAAGACTCCCGGAGAGTGAAGAAGACCCCCGGATAGCCGAAGAAGACCCCCCCGGATAGCGGAAGAAGAAGCACACCACCCCCCGCCGAAGATGTCGGAGGAAACCCGCCGAGGAGTGGGCGCTTTTATAAAAGCGACCCCCCCGGCGGTGGAAGAGAACCGGACAGCGGCGAAGAGAGGCCCCCACCCGAAGACGTCAAAGAAGAAGCCCCCCCTGGTAAACAGAGCTAAAGAAGACAGGGGAGCCTCCGGAGCAGACTAATAAAATATTTTAATACCCTGTGTTTTTTATTTGTGTTTTTACCACTTTTCCTCCAGGTGAATGGGTAGGGGTACGATGTACCCCATATCCATTCACTTAGGGTGGGGGGCCGGTTTCTGGGGGCCACCTTATTAAAGGGGGCTCCCAGATTCCGATAAGCCTCCCGCCCGCATACCCCGACAACCAACGGCCAGGGTTGTCGGGAAGGGGCCCTGTCCTCATCAACATGGGGACAGGGTGCTCTGGGATGGGGGGCCGCAGTGCGCCCCCCTGCCCCAGAGCACCCAACCCCCCCATGTTGAGGGCATGCAGCCTGGTACGGCTCAGGAGGGGGGGGGGGCGCTCGCTCGTCCCCACTCCCTTCCTGGCCGGCCGGGTAGCGTGCTTTGGATACGGGTCTGGTATGGATTGTAGGGGGACCCCCTACGCCGTTTTTTCGGCGTAGGGGGGGCTCTCCTTACAACCCATAACAGACCTAAGGGCCCGGTATGCTCCTGAGGGGGGAACCAATGCCGGATTTTTATTTAAAATCCGGCGGGGACTTCTCCCTCAGGATTCATAACAAACGCCGCACACGTGTAGAATTGGCGGGAATCCAAGTCGGATCTCCCGTCGCTTCTATGACGCGCACGTTGGAATGTGCTGTCACTATTCCAGTGAGTGCGAGATGTCGGCGAGATCTCGGCACCATGTCGCCGAGAATCAGCGCGATGCTGTCATGCTAAAAACACAATATCGCAAACACCTACTGTGAGCTGCATGTGTCCCAGAAGGCTGCTGAGGGAAGGAGGGGGGCCAAACATGCTCATAGATTGCCATAGGAATCTGAGCCGGAAGTGGGAGCGAGTACCAGTCAAAAGTAGGTACCTGCTTCCCCCCAAAAAAAATGCAAAATGTGGCAGTCGAGGGTGCAAACAAGCGGAGATTCCCCTTTTGGGTGGGGCTCCGCTTTAAGGTTCTTACCTTAATGCATTTTCTGGCATTAAGGAAAAAACCTTCTGTTTAGATAAAGCCTGCCTAGTTCCCCTCCCCCCCATACTTACCTAAGCCCGATCTTGATCCAGCTCTGTGCCCAAGAGCAGTGGCTCTTTCCGCTCTCTCTCCTCACAGGGCAGATCGATAGCAGTGGGAATCATTGGTTCCCACTGCTGTCAATCAAATTCTCTGATGAGAGTGTGGATAAGGGGCCAAGCCCCCCTATATGTGTCTATAGACAGGGTAGCTTGGATGAAGCCTGCATGAGTACACCCATAGGAAGCGGCTTCCTATGGGGGCACTCACAGAAGAGGAGGAGCCAGGAGCGCCGGAGGGAGTTCCCACAAAAGGCAGATCGGAGCTGCTCTGTTAAAAGTATTGCTCAAACACAAAGCTTTACAAGCACTTTAATATCACTTTAAATTGTGTCTGTAACTTTGCCCATTCAAAGTCAGTTGACAGGTTCTCTTGATAACCCCCCATTCTCCCACCACAGCTTCTTCTGCTGCTCTATTTGTTGCTGGGGCCCCGAGATAACAATGTCCTGTGCAAACTTCATATTTGTCTTTATTATAGTATATTGTAGTACATACGGGGCTAATGAACCTGACAATGTGCTGGCCTTGCAATTGGCCCCTCAAGCGTCAAGCACCGCGCTTTGGGAGAAAGGGGAGAAGGCCACATGCTCCCCTATTCTGGGAATTCTGGAAAGATCTCAGACAGGTAATTAGCTCTCTGGGGGTCTCACCAAAAATGCCATTATGTGCATGGAGTTTGTAAGTTCTTGCAGCACTTGCATGAGGCTCATTGGCTTCCACCTAAATTAGGCTGTAGGCTCCTTCGGGAGCGGGGAGTGATGTGCATGGCTCAATGTTCTCTGTAAAGCTCTGAGGAGATAAAGTCAGTGTTATGTAAAAAGAAAATAAATGATTCATGGCTCTTTTTAAATGAGTCTATAAGAGTTATTATGTTTCTTTTTATACCTTTTGGAATGTATTTGTGCCACAAACAGACTAACAGAGATAAATGTGTGGGAAAGGTGGGAGGGAAATACACCGTATTAGATCATTTATGCACTTGTGTTATTTATCAAACCAGCTGGCTGCGGATATATTTGTCACAATGAAGAGAAACACATTAATAGAAATCACTAGATAAGGTAAAGAGGTGCTGTCACTTTGCCCATTTAGGCAACTACCCCCCCCCCCCCCCCCACAGCTTATTCCTGTGTTGTATCCAGTGCAAAATATCTGGTGCTTCTGGGTATGGGGGAGTAAATTACCTCCCCCCAATAATGCAGTGCTTGCGAGCTCTGTCACATGACCGAGGGGGCAATGTCACCACTCCCTCTAGACTCCTACACTGGCCAACACGGACATTTTGGTGGCAGTTGTCACAAAAGAAGAAGCATTGGATTGGTGAGTATCAATGGGTATGACTTTACATGGAAACTGTGAAATGCTTAATCTAGGTGTTTTGTGATTGATTATAAGTACCGTATTTATCTGCTTATAGCACGCACCGGCGTATAGCGCGCACCCCTAATCTAGAAGGGAAATTCCTGAAAAAAAAAGAATTACTTACAGTTTTGGTGTCTTGCCTGGCGTCCATCGGCGGCCTTGTTCGGTCCGGCGTCCGTTTGCAAGGTGGGCCCTCCAGCCATCCTCGTGGCGTCCGTCCAGGTGTCTGTCTGCGGCTTCCTCGCGGCGTCCGTCCAGGTGTCCGTCCGCGGCTTTCTCGCGTCATCTGTCCAGGTGTCCTTCTGCGGCTTCCTCGCGGGGTTTGTCCAGGTGTCCGTCTGCGGGGTCCGTCCAGTCCTCCATCCGCACATTGCCTGGAGTTGCGGCGGTGTTCGTTTTTGAATTAGGCGCCGAGAGGAGCCGGATTTCCTGTTTGTTCGGCTTCTCTCGGGTGGCTGCGGGCGTAGCCGAGTGTGCAGTACACTCGGATCGGCTTGGCTCTAGGCTGTGGCGCTCGGCGCCTAATTAAAAAAAAACAAACACCGCTGCAACAGTATCAGCGTATATCGCGCACCCACGATTTCTCCCTGAATTTAAGGGGAAAAAAGTGCGTGTATACGCCGATAAATACGGTATGTAATGGGCTTTAAATTGCACAGAAAGGTTATGAAAGCGGTTTTCAACTATTCTAGAGCAGTTCTTGTACTAAAAACTGCCCCTCATTTGTTTTATTATTTTACTTTTTCACATAACCAGATAATGAAAAATGTCCAACAAAAAAAAGAAAAAAGCACTCCCCACCCCAAACCAGTACATAGTTACATAGTTACATAGTTAGTCAGGTTGAAAAAAGACACAAGTCCATCCAGTTCAACCACAAAAAATAAACAAAAAAAATAAAAAACACACTACAATCCCATACACCCAACTCCATACCCACAGTTGATCCAGAGGAAGGCAAAAAACCCCAGCAGAGCATGATCCAATTTGCTACAGCAGGGGAAAAAATTCCTTCCTGATCCCCCGAGAGGCAATCGGATTTACCCTGGATCAACTTTACCTACAAATCTTAGTACTCAGTTATATTCTGTACATTTAGGAAAGTATCCAGGCCTTTCTTAAAGAAATCTACTGAGCTGGCCAGAACCACCTCTGGAGGGAGTCTGTTCCACATTTTCACAGCTCTTACTGTGAAAAAACCTTTCCGTATTTGGAGGTGAAATCTCTTTTCCTCTAGATGTAAAGAGTGCCCCCTTGTCCTCACTCTTGACCGTGAAGTGAATAACTCAACACCAAGTACACTGTATGGACCTCTTATATATTTGTACATGTTGATCATATCCCCCCCTTATTCTTCTCTTCTCAAGAGTGAATAAATTCAGTTCCTCTAATCTTTCCTCATAGCTGAGCTCCTCCAGTATCTAGCTCAGAAAAGTTAATGAGATCAAAATGGTGGAGGATGTCATGGCTTCCTCAAACCACAGTGAGGAACAACTTTGTAAAACATGGGTTCTCACTTCTGCAGAGAAACCAATCAGCTTCTAACCTCAGCTTGTTCAATTAAGCTTTGGCAATAATACCTGGAAGTTGAATGTTTTCTCTGCCGAAGTGAGACTGATTTTGCACTCTCCAGCTTTAGTAAATAAACCCCATGGTCCTATTGGATTGACTTTACATGTACTCCTAAATATGGACCTTTTCTGAAAAGGTCAATGACAGACGCACCACTCCTCCCAAGCCTCTACATCCAACACATTTTCTTTCCCTGACACCCCCCTCTTTCTCCCTTGTGTTTTATCACACAGTTTTGTAGCCCTCAGACCTCATTATTTTCTTCTGATCACTAATATTAGGGAGCACCCTGACCAACAAAGTAAGGGACACTGAGCCCTGGCTATTAGTGCATACCTCCCAACTGTCCCTGATTTTGAGGGACTGTTCCTGATTTGGAGCAATGTCCCTCTGTCCCTCATTCTCCTCATTTGTCCCTCATTTTTGGTCTGATCTATATAGTTGTATATAAAATGCACTTTTTATCTATCAAAAAGTGTTTCCCAGTGCTAAACCTTTCATCTGATTTCTAAATTGCTGCATTTGTAAATTCCAAAAGCCAATATAAAGAAATATCAGTGGTAAAAAAGAACTTGTGGGTTTAACCAATCTTATTTTTTTTGCACAATTCTCCTTTAAGGGGGCTTGGCAAGGGGTGTGTCCTATGCCTGCATACTTTTGCTGATAGGTGTCCCTCATTCCCATCTCAGAAATTTGGGAGGTATGTTAGTGCCCCGTACACACCATCACTTTATGTGATGAAAAAAACCGACGTTTTTAAAAACGTCACTTTATTGACCGTGTGTGGGGGAAAACGTCATTTTATGTCTTGTAAAAAACGACCAAAAAAATTGAAGCATGCTTCAATTTTATGTGTCGTTTTTCAAAACGTCATTTTTTACTTCACAGAAATTGACCGTGTGTAGCAAAAAACATCGTTTAAAACAACGTTTTTTCACCCGCGCATGCCCAGAAGCTACTTATGAAGCAAGCTTCAATGGAAAAAGTGGTGAGAACAGAACCTCGCTTTGCTAGAACATTGTGAGAAAAACGATGGTGTGTAGGCAACTTCGTCTTTGAAAATTGAAGTTTCAAAAACGTAGTTTTTTACTTCACAGAAAATGTCGTTTTTTTTTCATCACATAAAGTGATGGTGTGTACGGGGCATAAGAGGCCACACTGAGCAGATCTGGCAGTGTCAATGGGTTTTCAAGGTCCTAAAGACTCATCAGACTTCTCCCAGTGCCTTGGGGTGAATATCAGAATCAAATTTTGGAGGCAGAAAGCAGTTACCTCACCCAGTACTATACAGCTATATCAGTTTTGTGTGCTTGTTGGATCACACACTTCTTTTATCACTACTCTTTCACACTGGGGAGGTTTGCAGGCACTATTGCGCTAAAAATAGCGCCTGTAAACCGACCCTAAACAGCGGCTGTTGTTACTCCAGTGTGAAAGCCCGAGGGCTTTCAAACTGGAGCGGTGCGCTAGCCGGACCGCTCCAAAAGTCCTGCTAGCAGCATCTTTGGAGCGGTGAGAGAAGCGGTGTGTTTACAGCTCTTCCACCACTCCTTCCCATTGAAAGCAATGAGAAACCGCGGCTATACTGACGACAATGCGCCTCTGCCGATGCACTTTGCGGGTGGTATTAACCCTTTTTCGGCCACTAGCGGGGGTTAAAACCCCACCGCTAGCGGCCGTTCTTCTGCCTGTAACTCCACACAGTAATGTGAGGCTTTCTCCCTGGTATGGAGTATCGTGCTCGCCCCCTCCCGTGGACTACAGGAGAGTCAGGACGCTCTCTACGTTGCAGATAGAGAAAAGAGCTGTGTGTTAGTGGGCGTCCTGACTCTCCTGTATATCCAAGGGAGGGGGCGAGCACGAAACTCCACACCAGGGAGAAAGTGTCACATTACTGTGTGGAGTTACAGACAGAAGAACAGGAAGTGAGGATTTCTCAGAAGAAATAAGGACATTTAAAAGCAAAATGGAAGGATGAGGTAAGAGAAGGAGGACTGCACTAAGGTAAAGGAAGCTATTTAGGAAAAAAAAAATGTACCTTTACAACCCCTTTAACCCTTAAGGACCGGCGCACGACAATTTACGTCGGCAGAATGGCACAGCTGGGCATATGGACGTACAAGTACGTCCCCTTTAAGAAGCGACGACCCGGGCCTGTGCTCCGTGACCACGCCCGCGGGACCCGCAAACCCGATCCTCGCCGGTGTCCCGCGATTGGGTCACAGAGAGGAAGAACGGGGAGAGGTAAGTGTAAACAAACCTCTCCCCGTTCTTCCTAGTGAGAGTCTCACTGATCGTCTGTTCCCTGTCATAAGGAACGACAATCAGTGACATCACACGCCCAGCCACGCCCCCCTACAGTAGGAAACACAAATTAGGTCACATTAGGTTAACCCCTTTAGCACCCCCTACAGGTTAACCCCTTCACTGCCAGTGTCATTTTCACAGTAACCAGTGCATTTTCATAGCACTTTTTCGCTGTGAAAATGACAATGGTCCCAAAAATGTGTCAGAAGTGTCCGATGTGTCCGCCATAATGTCGCAGTCACGAAAAAAAATACTGATTGCCGCCATAACTAGTAAAAAAAATATATATATTAATAAAAATGCCATAAAACTATCCCCTATTTTGTAAACGCTATAAGTTTTGCGCAAACCAATCAATAAACGCTTATTGCGATTTTTTTTTTACCAAAAATATGTAGAAGAATACGTATTGGCCTAAAATGAGGAAAAATATATATTTTTTATATTTTTTCCTTGGGGATATTTATTATAGCAAAAAGTAAAAAATATTGTATTTATTTTAAAATTGTCGCTCTATTTTTGTTCATAGCGCAAAAATTATGGCATAATGGTCCGGGGCTTAAGTGGTTAAGGACTTGCATTATCAAGCAACTCAACAAATTGCAAAAAAAGTAGAAAAACAAAACTTTGAAAAAGATAGTTCACCTTTACAAAAAACCTACCTATGCAGGTAAGGGATGTTTGTAGATTAAAGCAAACTGTGCAGCTCTGACTAAAGATGAATAGTACCCTTACTATAGGTGTAGGCCATTTACATACTTTATGAAGCCTGACTGGAATAGTCCCAAGATGTTGCTAAGTGAGGCCTAGTCATCACTGCTCACCTCCACCATCACAGGAGTGAGCTCTTTCTCTGATTTAAATCCCCTCACATACTCTCCTCTCTGCCCCTGATGCAGTAGATCTGAGCTCAGCATTTGAGAGCTCACTCCTGTGATGGTGTGGAGGTGAGTAGTGATGACTAGGCCGCAATTACAACGTCCTGGGAATATTCTAGTCAGGCTTCGTAAGGTAGGTAAATGGCCTACACCTTTAACAAGGGTATTATTCATCTTTAGTCAGTGCTGCACATTTTGGGCTAGATTCAGATAGCCCGCCGTAACTTTGCGCTGGCCCGACGTCCATAATTAACATAGGATACGCCTCATATAGCAGGGGTAACTTTACACCGGAAAAAGCCTAACGTAAACAACGTAAAAAAATGCACTGGGCGGACTTACGTTTCTGAATCGGCGTATCTACCTAATTTGCATATTCCTCGCGTAAATCGACGGAAGCGCCACCTAGCGGCCAGCGTAAATATGCAACTAAGATACGACGGCGTAAGAGACTTACGCCAGTCGGATCTTAGCCAAATTCCGGCGTATCTTGTTTTCTGAATACAGAAAAAAGATACGCCGGAGCATCCTAGAAGTTACGCGGCGTATCAATAGATACGCCAGCGTAACTTCTTTCTGAATCTACCCCTTTGTTTTTATATACAGATACCCCTAATCTGCATGGGCAGTTTTGTGGTAAAGGTGAACTATTGAACTATTCCGTTAAACTAAGAACATGTTTTACTTGTAAGCTTATGGATAATTTCCTTTTTTTTTGCTGGTTTATTGGGATTGTTTTACCTGACAAAAGATATGTACAGTATTTCTGTTTAGCCACTCTTGTGATTTTAGACACCCCTGACAGAAAATATAGCCTTATCCCCTACCTTCACTGCAGCAGTACAGCTTGGCCAAGAACAATGGAAAGACACACCTCTATCTGCTGATTGGGTAAAGAAGCAGCAGCAGCAGGCTGATAAGGCCACCCCTCTGCTCACTTTTCTCTCTCCGCTAGTCTTCCTGCATCCAATTATTTCTCCTTCTCTTTTAGCCCAGGTTCACACTGGGCTGCGGGAGTGAAGCTGTGCGAGTTCAGCTGAACTCGCACTATTTCACTCCCGCTGGCAGTCCCGATTTTGCCCGCGATTTCAGAGACATCTGTGCAGCATTCTGCAAAATCGCAAAAAGTAGTACAGGAACTACTTTTTGAAATCGGTGCGGCGTCACACCGATTAGGATGGTGCCATTGCCGACAATTGCCAGCAAATGCCGCCGATTTGAGATGCGATTTGACATCTCAAATCGCATCTCATATCGTACCAGTGTGAACCAGGCCTTATACACACGATCGTTTTTCGTCATGAAAAAAAACTTTGTTTTTCAGCATGTCCAAAAAACGAAGTTTTTCCAACTTTAAAAACGATGTTGCCCACACACCATCGTTTTTGAAAAATGATGAACAAAGCGCGGTGACGTACAACACGTATGACGGCACTCTAAAGGGGGAGTTCTATTCGCCTTTGGGCTGCTTTTAGCTGATTCCTTGTTAGTAAAAGACGATTCGCGCTTTTTTGTCTGTTACAGTGTGATGAATGTGCTTACTCCATTATGAATGGTAGTTTTACCTGAACGAGCGCTCCCGTCTCATAACTTCTGGGCATGCGCGGGTTTAAAACGTCGATTTAGGCCACACACGATCATTTTTTACAACCCGAAAAAAAACATTTTTTAAAACGACATTAAGAAATGCAGCATGTTCGAATTTTTTTTTTTTGGCGTTTTTCAGAAGCCGAAAAACGATGTGAAGCCCACACAAGATCATTTTAAAGGCCTTTTTTAAAAACTACGGGCCAGATTCACAGAAAAAGTACGCCGGAGAATCTGCTGATACTCCGGCGTACTTTCAAATTTTCCGCGTCGTATCTTTATTTGTAATTCACAAACAAAGATACGACGGCATTTGGCTAAGATCCGACAGGCGTACGGCTTCGTATGCCTTCGGATCTTAGGATGCAATACTTCGGCGACCGCTGGGTGGAGTTTGCGTCATTTTCCGCGTCGGGTATGCAAATTAGCTGTTTACGGCGATCCACGAAGGTACGCGCGTTCGTCGCATTCTCTTACGTCGTCGCTAGTCGGTTTTTCGCGTCGGAAAGTTGCACTTGCTATTTAGGTGGTGTAATATTAGACAGCCCATGTTAAAGTATGGCCGTCGTTCCCGTGTCGAATTTAATTGTATTTATTTTTTTGCGTAAGACGTCCGGGAATACAAAAGGACGTAACGCACATCGCCGTTCAAAAAACACGTTCAAAAAACGTTTGGCGCGGGAACGCGCCTAATTTAAAAGGTACACGCCCCATTTGAATTAGTCGGGCTTGCGCCGGACGGCTTTACGCTACTCCGCCGCAAGTTTACAGGCTTTGTGAATCAAGCACTTACGCCTAAAACTTGCGGCGGTGTAACGTAAACGGGATATGTTACGCCGCCGTAATTCTACATGAATCTGGCCCTACATTTTTTTTCATGCCGAAAAACGATCGTGTGTATGCGGCATTAGTGCAAACTGATATCAAAGCCAGCTCAGATATTCAATTAAAATGTACAGTAACACTCGTTACATTAAAAATACATTTAATAGTGGTTAATGAATATGTAATTGAATTAATTGGAATATATATATACTATTTATATATGCTGGAGTTTAGCCTTAATGAGAACCCCTGCCATTGCAATTAATGAGCATATTATCAGTAAGCAAGTAAGCAACATTTGGCAAACTTTCTGGAAGAGCAAAGTAAGGTAGACACATTTATCACAAATTCTAAAATAAATGAAAACCCAGGGCTGTAGGATTGAACGGCTGCTTGTCAGAGGTCCAGACGCAGAAGGGATTTTGTGAACAACAGGGATTTGATGGAGCTGCTTTGCACATTAGAACAATTGATAGAATGGATTGAGCAGAAGTGACCAGCTGGCCGGAGCACCGCACACTGTGACTGTACAGAGTAAACAACTTGACTAATATGGAGAGAAATCCAAATGCATAAGAACATTCAAAGTATTTTATTATGTAATAATACATACCCACTATAAAATTCTCCTGATGTTTCCTGTAGATTAAATCTGCATATCAGCACAGCATGCTATTTTCCCTGATGCCCTGTACACACGATCGGTTCATCCGATGAAAACGGTCTGATGAATTTTTTCATTAGATATCCGATGAAGCTGACTTTCATCAGTCTTGCTTATACACCATCAGTTAAAAAAACGATTGTGTCAGAATGCGGTGACGTAAAACACCACGACATGCTGAGAAAAATTAAGTTCAATGCTTCCGAGCATGCGTCGACTTGATTCTGAGCATGCGTGGATTTTTAACCGATGGTTTAACCTGTAGTACAAGGGAGGGGGCGAGCATGACACTCCACACCAGGGAGAGAGCCTCGCATTACTGTGTGGAGTTACAGACAGAAGAACAGGAAGTGAGGATTTTTTAGAAGAAATAAGGAAATTAAAAAAAAAAATGCAAGGATGAGGTAAGTGAAGGAGGACTGCACTAAGGTAAAGGAAGCTATTTAGGAAAAAAAATTGTACCTTTACAACCCCTTTAAGGGGTCAGGTAGAGATAATAATTGGTGGCTCTACCTTAATAATATAACAGTTCAGACAAAATCACAAGGCCAACAACTAGTTTATAACGCTTTATAAGATCACTAAAAATAACATAGAGGAAAGGTGGTCTGCATGGGAGTTGGGGACCTGATTTATGCATTAGCAGCAGTGGACTGCCTGTGGTTTTCTTCTTTTTTTTTTTAGGGCTATGGAAATTAAAGATTAATTCCGCAATTAATCGTTAATTTTTTTGATCAATCAAAATTCTTTTGATCTGTACTAGTGGTGCAATGGATCGTAAATGATCTGTGATCTGAACGGGTCACAATATGCGGATCGGCACACCACGTGATCCGCGGAGCTCCGCTGCTGCCTCGGCCATAGGAAAGGCTGCGGCTTCGGCTTAGCTCCCAGAGCGGCTGCCATCTTGGTCCACCCGGCGGTGGCCTAAGTGAGCCTAGAGTGGCACGCTGACATTATCACCCAGCCTCAACTGCTCGTGTTCGGCCGGCTTCTCTGGTAAGACTAAGCAAGCACTAAACTTCCTATACAGTGGGGGAGATGTCTGTGGATATTATAGTGGGGAGATGTCTGTGGATATTACAGTGGGGGAGATGTCTGTGGATATTACAGTGGGGAGATGTCTGTGGATATTACAGTGGGGGAGATGTCTGTGGATATTACAGTGGGGAGGTGTCTGTGGATATTACAGTGGGGAGATATCTGTGGATATTACAGTGGAGGAGATGTCTGTGGATATTACAGTGGGGAGTTGTCTGTGGATATTACAGTGGTTGAGGTGTCTGTGGATATTACAGTGGGGAGATGTCTGTGGATATTACAGTGGGGAGATGTCTGTGGATATTACAGTGGGGGAGATGTCTGTGGATATTACAGTGGGGGAGATGTCTGTGGATATTACAGCGGGGGAGATGTATGTGGATATTACAGTGGGGGAGATGTCTGTGGATATTACAGTAGGAAGGTGTCTGTGGATATTACAGTGGGGGAGATGTGTGGATATTACAGTGGTGGAGATGTCTGTGGATATTACAGTGGTGGAGATGTCTGTGGATATTACAGTGGGGGAGATGTCTGTGAATATTACAGTGGGGGGAGATGTCTGTGGATATTACAGTGGGGGAGATGTCTGTAGATATTACAGTGGGGGAGATGTCTGCGGATATTACAGTGGGGGAGATGTCTGCGGATATTACAGTGGGGGAGATGTCTGCGGATATTACAGTGGGGAGATGTCTGTGGATATTACAGTGGGGAGATGTCTGTGGATATTACAGTGGAGGAGATGTCTGTAGATATTACAGTGGTGGAGATGTCTGTGGATATTACAGTGGAGGGGATGTCTGTGATATTTCAGTGGGGGAGATGTCTGTGGATATTACAGTGGGGAGATGTCTGTGGATATTACAGTGGAGGAGATGTCTGTGATATTTCAGTGGGGGAGATGTCTGTGGATATTACAGTGGGGGAGATGTCTGTGGATATTACAGTGGGGGAGATATCTGTGGATAATACAGTGGGGGGATGTCTGTGGATATTACAGTGGGGGTGATTGTGGATATTACAATGGGGGTAATGTCTGTGGATATTACAGTGGGGGAGATGTCTGTGGATATTACAATGGGGGAGTTGTCTGTGGATATTACAGTGGGGGAGTTGTCTGTGGATATTACAGTGGGGGAGATGTCTGTGGATATTACAGTGGGGGAGATGTCTGTGGATATTACAGTGGGGGAGTTGTCTGTGGATATTACAATGGGGGAGTTGTCTGTGGATATTACAGTGGGGGAGTTGGCTGTGGATATTACAGTGGGGGAGATGTCTGTGGATATTACAATGGGGGAGTTGTCTGTGGATATTACAATGGGGGAGTTGTCTGTGGATATTACAGTGGGGGAGTTGTCTGTGGATATTACAGTGGGGGAGATGTCTGTGGATATTACAGTGGGGGAGTTGTCTATGGATATTCCAGTGGGGGAGTTGGCTGTGGATATTACAGTGGGGGAGTTGGCTGTGGATATTACAGTGGGGGAGATGTCTGTGGATATTACAGTGGGGGAGATGTCTGTGGATATTACAGTGGGGGAGATGTCTGTGGATATTACAGTGGGGGAGTTGTCTGTGGATAATACAGTGGGGAGATGTCTGTGGCTATTACAGTGGGGACTATATATAGTGGTGATCCGAAAAATGTATGTGCGTTATAATTAATCAAAATTAGTCAATTAATCGATTAAAATTTTCGTGTTCGGTTAATCGATTTTTTTAATCAGTAACAGCCCTGTTTTTTTTTACATTGCATTGCACATTTATATTCTGCTGCACCTTTAAATTGCAATATTTATTAAGGCTGAGCAATAAAACATGCAGACAGTAGAAAGAGAGAGGGAATAGCTAACTGGAAAGATGTCTAACCTAATCAAAGAAAAGCAGATGAAGAACATCCTTTGCAGTCCTTCAAAGAACAAAACAGCATTCTCATGACATCCAATCAGAACAACTTTCTTCTATTTGCTTAATGTCTACTCCCCTCTACGTTCTCATTAAACAATAAAGAAAACAAATCACTTACTTCAATGCATGAATATCTTCAAAAAACTATTTTTTGGGGTTTATTTTTTGGTTTTCTAGCATGTCTGGCTCCTTATTAATTGGTCAGACTTGTTTTATTGTGTTTCTTAATGACAGAAGCTCCCGTAAACACTTTTAAATGAAGCCATACACAATGAAACATCCTACCTACCCAAAGAGGACTTGTGTCAACTGGGTTTTGCTCGCCTGACATGTCTCTCCCTATATAAGGCAAGGTAATAGCAGCTTCAAGCAGATTGATGTGGTTTAGGAGGAAGTCAACAGCAGTTCAGATGGACCTGTCAATAAAGTCTGAACAATATCCACTGTGATATGTGGGGGGTTATTGAGTCAAGTGTAGTGCTTGTGAGCCCACTCCAGCCTGGAAGTACAGTTTTAGGGCCTCTGGCCTCTTTTCTTTATGGAAAAAGAAACACAAAGGCCCGGATTCACATACCTGAACGCATCTTTATGCCGGCGTAGTGCATCTCATATGCGCTACGCCGACGTAACACAGAGAGGCAAGCCCAGTATTCACAAAGCACTTGCTCCCAACGTTGCGCCGGCGTAGCGTAAATTCCTAGGCATAAGCCAGCCTAATTCAAAGTAGGTGGAAGTGGGCGTGATACATTTAAATGAACCGTGACCCCATGCAAATGATGGGAAGAACGAACGGCGCATGCGCCGTCCCGTAGACGCTTCCCAGTGCGCATGCTCAGAATCACGTCGGAACGAACGCCTAAGACACATCGAATCACTGAACGTAACCTACGCCCAGCCTACGTAACCTACGCCCATTTTCAGGGCAAAAAAGTGTGCGGTATACGCCGATAAATACGGTAAGTGCTTGTAGGCTTCACAATGCCCACAAGCAAAATGACAACGGTGTAGACATAGTTTTATAAACTATCTTTTTTGAATATCTATGCGGATCGGCGGCGGATTGTAAAATAGTAAGTGACCGGATTTATATTCAAAAAACGCAGGATGAAAGGACATACATTTAAAAAATGCTAATTGTGGTTGGAACTCCGCTTTAATAAAAGTTCAGTGACATTTATCAATGTACTTGGCCTACAAACTTTTGCATTTATATAATCATGATACTTCCCTTGGAATAATTATAACCATTATAGTATACTGCATATGGCCCGTTCTGTGCATACTAAAGGAATCAGTCAAAAAAGCAGATAGATAGATAGATAGATAGATAGATAGATAGATAGATAGATAGATAGATAGATAGATAGATAGAGGTAGATAGATAGATAGATAGATAGATAGAGGTAGATAGATAGATAGATAGATAGATAGATAGATAGATAGATAGATAGATAGATAGAGGTAGATAGATAGATAGATAGATAGATAGAGGTAGATAGATAGATAGATAGATAGATAGATAGATAGATAGATAGATAGATAGATAGATAGATAGATAGATTATATATTTTAGTGCTGGGTCATTGTCATCACTTGTATATTACCATGCTGTTCTTACCCCTATGAGATCTCATTACTTGGGTTACAGCAAGGGATGTGATGTTTATTTTCTGGATTCTTTGTTACATAACATAATTGGAGAATCCAACAGGGAGAAGAATTTGATTTTCTTGCAATAGTCATGGCAGCAAGCAAAGCTGAAAATGTATCAGAGACCTCGCTGACTTGGAATTTAGGCCCCCAGCATTTAATTCAAACTAAAGTATGTCACTCTGACTCTTCAGTTGCCATTGACAATGGTTTGCTTTTTCTTTAAGTCACAATGCAGTTGAATATTAAAATGAAACTCAGGAGATATAGCTTACATAAATATTACCATCAGTATTCATCTCAGCAGTCAACCTATCAAGTTAGATAAAACTATATGGTTGTTCTGTATTTTTTATTTTTTTTAAAGTGGTAGTAAACTCTGTACTACCACTTTTACCTACAGGTAAGCCTATAATAAGTCTTGCCTGTAGGTATAAAGAATATCTCTTAAACCTGTACGGTTTAGGAGATATTCCCCTCACAATGCGCCGCTGACTGCAGCGGCGCATGCGCAGCGGGGATGCTCAGCAGCCGCCGGACCTTGCCGGAAAGAAGTCTCCCGCTTACATGCGTGGGAGTGACGAAATTGCCGCTCTAGCCAATCACATCGCTGGAGCGGCGATAGCCGGAAAACACACCGAGGCAAGATGACATCTCCCTCGGCGTGGACCAGGTAAGTTCCCCACACCTCGTTCCAAGGTAAGTATTTCATAATGAGCTAGTATGCGGTGCATACTAGCTCATTATGGCTTTTGCTTTTCAGGTATATAAAAAAAAAAAAAAAAAACAGCAGCGTGTTTACTACCGCTTTAAGTGGTGGTGAATTTTGTCCTGTTAAAATACAGGCAATTACAATGGGGAAAATAATTATTTGATCCCCTGCAAATTCTGTACGTTTCCCACTTACAAAGAAGTGAAGGGTCTATAATTGTTATCACGGGTGTATTTTAAATGATTGAGACAGAAAATCAACCAAAAATCCTGAAAAGAAAAATACATAAAATAAATGCTATAAATTAGGTTTCAGTTCAGTGAGTAAAATAAGTATTTGATCCCCAAGCAAAACGTGACTTAGTACTTGGTGGAGAAAGACTTGTTGACAAGCACAGAGGTAAGACATGTATTGTAGTTGGTGACCAGGTTTGCAAACATCTCAGGAGGGATTTCGGTCCACTATTTTTACAGATCTTCTCTAAATCCTTAAAGTGGATGTAAACCCGAAAAAAAATTGCTGTCAAAATGTAGGGTATAAGATTTCCTATCATCTTTGCCCAGTCTTGCCACACAGAGTTAATCCAGCTCTGAGCAATCCTCTTTTATTGTTCAGTGAAATAACAGAGAAAAACCTTGGTCCAATCCGCCCCCTTGCTGTGAATGACAGGTTATTTACATATCTCATGCACTAGCATGGAGACAGGCATTATTTTTTAATTCCCACCCCCACTCCTTTTCTGAAGTCATGTGGTTATTTTTCTGGATTTTGACTGGATGTTAGTGATCATAGCATAATTTAGTGTAAGGGGAGTGTAGAGGTGGGTGGAGAGTCTACTGATATCACGACTCCACCCAAAGAGCTCCAGACAACAGATCCACCCACAGAATCTGCAGTTTTTCAGTTCTTATAACAGACAGAGGGGAGACATTTGACAGGTAAGGATACGTGCAGGAGGCATCTATATCCTTATAAATCAGCCCTATGGCAGTAGTTTAGAAAGCATGAGAGTGGCTTTACATCCACTTTAAGGTTTCTTCGCTGTCTCCTGGCAATTTAAAGCTTCAGCTCCCTCCATAAATTTTCTATAGGATTAAGGTCTGGAGACTGACTGGGCCACTCCATGACTTTAATGTACTATTCTTGAGTCATTCCTTTGTTGCCTTGGCGGTATGTTTCGGGTCATTGGCATGCTGGAAAACCCATCCACAACCCATCTTCAGTGTTCTGGCTGAGGGAAGAAGGTTCTCATCCAAGATTTTACAATACATGGTCTTGTCCATTGGCCTCTCAATACGGCAAAGTTTGCCTATAACCTTTAGCATAGAAACAGCCCCAAAGCATAATGTTTCCACCTCCGTGCTTGACTGTAGGGATGGTGTTCCTAGGGTCACAGTCAGCATTTTTCTTCCTCCAAGAGACAACAAAGAAACCTCAAGGATTAAGACCCCTTTGACACTGGGGCGTTTTTCAGGCTCTTTAGCGTTAAGAAAATCGCCTGTAAAGCGCCAGAAAGCTCTTGCATCTACAGTCCCAATGTGAAAGCCAGAGTGCTTTCACACTAAAGCGCCAGAAAACGTCCCAGTGTGAAAGGGGTCTTAGTGTTAAAAAAAAGTGCCTGTAAAGCGCCTAAAAGAAGCCTCATCTACAATCCCAATTTGAAAGCCCGAGTGCTTTCACATTGATGTGCTGCGCTGGCAGGGCTTCAAAAAAAGTCCTGTCCACCCCTTCAGCATCAAAGTGACCCGGGACGATAACCACAAGTTTGTCCTGTCAGATCCGGACCAGCTTCCTGCCTTCTTCCTCTTCCTGGACCAGGACCCTGTCACCGTCCCGAACTGGTTGGACCCTCCAGATGACCGTCAGCGTCTACCGGGCCCCCCCCTTCAGCGTCGAAGGTACCCACAGTCTAGATCGGCACCTTCCAGTACTAGAGAGAGGCACGTCACGTCACCCGAGGACTGATCCGAGCTCTTCCAGCTGGGGCCTGCACTGGTTTTCCCTCCTTATCATATTCCGATTTTTTTTTTTTTTTTTTTTTTTTTCTTATCTCTCCACTTCTGTGACTTCTCTTGTATCCATCAGGAGGGTACAGTTCTTATACAAGACTTCGACCAGGTTTGCCTTGAATGTGTTTCCATTGATCTGTTTATTTTTCCACTTCCTACCTGGGGTCCCCTCCCATGATGTCCTGTGAACTCTATTAATGGTTTAACTGTATTACTTGAATGGAGGATCCTCCCACGGCTCCCGATTGGTACAGTTGTGTTTGCTGGGGCTCTGGTGGGACAGATAGTAATGCTGCCTATTAGTCTGTGGCGGGCCCGCTCCCCTACTGTCATTATGTCTTCTCGCGGCCGTGGGCCTACGGGCTGGCCGGGGGGTTCCTGGACACAGTCCTCTGGCTTGTCCTGGGGCTCCCGGGGGTCCTCTTGGTACCGGCCTCGTGTGCTCCGGTGGCTTGGGACTCATAGGCCGTGTCAGGAGCAGCCAACGTGCGTTCGCATCGTTGTCTGGACTGAGTTGGGACAGCGATGGGGGGCGAGGCTGTCATAGATATTACGATCGGTCAGTCGGGTCCCCAGGGGTCCACATGGAATATTTGTGCCTTTATTTTTATATATTTTATTTCTTATGTTCTCAGCTAGTTTATATCCTGTTGTTACTTTACATATACTTCTTTACTGCTTAAGATGCCTGAGAATACCAATGGTATTAGCTATACACTATGTTCTTTAGTAACTGAGAAACTCTACATCAAATGTCATGATTATTAGGTGTGTTACACTTATGTTATGTATGCCTGCTAAGTTGTCGGGATCACAACTCGGCTGTTCTAACCCGGTTCTCTCTCCCTAAATAGGATTGGCACAGCCCGTGCCTGACACGTGATTTTTCACGAGGTGTCTCGTTCTCTCGGACACTAGTAGTTTTTTCTTGAGCCACTATTCTAAGGTGCTCTCTTTGTTCAATCTCTTATCCACCTCTCTTCTCCTCGACTCTTCCCTCCCTGCTGTCTTCCTTCCCTTTTCTTTCTCTTGATCCCTATTCCTCCACTCCAGCCTTCCCTTCTCTTTCCCCCCCTCCCCCCTTCTTCGTTGTCGCTCCATCATGGCCCACACAATGGTTTCTCACCCCAGGCTGCAATTCTGTTCCTACAACGTCAATGGCCTCAATGTTGCCTCAAAAAGGGGTCAAATCCTTTATCAAATGCACAAACGCCAAGTCAATGTGCTTCTTCTCCAGGAGACACATTTCCACTCCGCTTCCACCCCTTCCTGCTCCAACAGATATTACAATAGGTGGTTCCATAGCACTAACCCAACTCAGAAGGCCAAAGGTGTGTCTATTGCCTTTCATAAGACGCTCCCCATAGAGGTGCTTGATCAGCTCTCTGACCCTCATGGAAGGTATGTTTTCGTGAAATTCCTGCTGTGGGGTACCAAATTTACAGTAGCTAACATCTATCTTCCCAATGTTAATCAAGTATCGTCCGCGCTGAACTACCTGAGGATCCTGTCAGGGTTCATGGAGGGTAAGCTAGTCTTGGGAGGTGATTTTAACACCCCTTTGGAGCCGCTTTTAGATTCCTCCACTTCACGATCGGGTGTCTCATTCTCTAGACTGAGGGCACTAAAGCGGGCATTTTATGATATGCGACTTGTAGACGTTTGGAGGGTATTACACCCCGCGTCCCGTGATTATACCCACTTCTCTCATGTACATCACACTTATAGTCGCATAGACTACTTGATGAGTGACCACAGCTGTCTGGATTGGTCTCCTGACTGCAACATAGACCCGATGGTCTGGTCTGACCACTCCCCTATCCACATGACATTCTCGCTCCCCTCCACTCCAATTAGGGAGTGGACATGGCGCTTGAATGATTCGTTGCTCACGAATTCGGAGTGTGTGAAGAGGGTCTCTGATACGATATCTAACTTTTTTGCTGACCATGCCTCGGATACGACCGCGGTGCCCTTTCAATGGGAGGCGCTAAAGGCCGTTCTACGCGGAACCTTTATCCAAATGGGTGCACGTCTGAAAAGGGAACGCTCGGCTGCCATAGAGACAGCAATTCGAACACTTAGAAACCTAGAAATTGATCATAAACGATCCCCGACGGTGTCAACGCTGTCGGATGTGTCTAGGGCGCGATCGCAACTCAGAGAACTGTACGAGACCTCCGCACGCACGTATGCGGATAAGCTCGCTTTCCATCAATATAAGTTTCAAGATAAATGTGGTCGATCGCTGGCTCGCTCCCTACATCCAAAAGGATCTTCCGCCTTTGTACCCCACATTCGGGGGGCGCGGGGAGAGTTGATCTCCGCACCGACTAAGATGGCTGAGGAATTCAGGGACTTCTATCAATCCCTATATAATATTCCTGCGACCCGATCGACCGGTCCCCCTTGCTCTGGGGTAGATGACCAACTGTCCTATATCTCGGATACCGCACTTCCTACATTAGATGCTGACACCGTTGCGGATCTGGAAACCCCTATCACGGAAGATGAAGTCGCCACAGCCATAGCGGGTACGCCGAGTGGAAAGAGCCCGGGCCCGGATGGCTTCACTCCCAAGTTCTATAAACTATTCTCTGCCCTTCTCGCACCCTTTCTTACTAAGGTGTTCAACTCTCTGACAGGGGGCTCAGTGTTTCCTCCACAAACACTTGAGGCCCACATCTCCCTCATTCCAAAGCCGGGCAAGGACCCTACTCTTTGCGCTAATTATAGGCCGATTTCTTTGATTGGTGTCGATCTGAAAGTCTTTGCTAAAATACTGGCAAATAGGCTGCAACCACTGTTGCCAGGGATAATACACCTAGATCAGGTCGGCTTTGTGAGTGGCCGTGAGGCTAGGGACAATACCCTAAAGACCCTTCTTTTAACTGATTATGCCCGGTCTCACGAGGTCCCATTGTGCCTCTTAACGGTCGATGCCGAGAAGGCATTCGACCGTGTAGACTGGCAGTTCCTTCGACTATCCCTGCAACAAATAGGCTTGGGACCTAATATGATCGCGAGGATAATGTCCCTTTACTCTTCTCCATCTGCTAGGGTTAGATTGAACGGCTCACTATCTCCGACCTTCTCTATATCTAACGGGACTCGACAGGGTTGCCCACTGTCCCCCCTCCTCTATGTTCTTACAATGGAACATCTAGCCATTGCTCTACGTAACAATCCCTCGGTCCAAGGCATAACGATCGGGCCCACCCATACTAAACTCGCCCTTTTTGCGGATGATCTGCTCTTGTTCGTGACACACCCACATACATCCTTGCCTTCAGTGTTACAGGAGTTTCAGAAATTTGGAGAGGTTAGCAATTTCAAGGTGAACTACACCAAATCTGAAATCCTTAACGTATCTTTATCCAAGTCAGACCTACGGAGACTATCCGCTACTTTTTCCTTCAGGACTGGCTCCACCTCCATCAGGTACCTCGGAATTCAAATCCCGGCGGATCCATCCCAACTCTTTTCCCTGAACTTTACCCCCCTACTTCTTAGGACCCAAGCAGATCTAACTACGTATGCGTCCAAACGGATCTCATGGCTAGGTAGAGTAAATGCCCTGAAAATGGATGTCCTCCCTAGGTTCCTATATTTGTTTCAAACCATCCCTATTCATATACCTAATTTGTACTTTAAGAAGCTGCGCCGGATGTTCTCCAAATTCATTTGGAATGCTGCCCGTCCCAGAATACGATATGAAACATTGTCTCTCCCAAAGGTTAGGGGGGGAGCTGGAGCCCCAGACGCCTCCTTGTACCATAAGGCTGCGGTGCTCACTCGTATATTAGACTGGTTCCATCACTCTTCAACCAAACTCTGGGTTCAATTGGAAAGCCACATGAACCCAGTTGAACTCTCCGCTCTCCCATGGACCTCACCTACAGTTCGGGGGGATTCGGGCCCTTTAGGCGACCTTACCCTTCAAACGCTCCAGATTTGGGATCGCCTGCGACCCAGGAGGGGCTTGTCGAACCACATGGGGCCTATGACTCCCTTCTTTGGGACCCCGGCCTTCCCGCCGGCCATGTCCGTAACGAGATTCGGACCATGGCGAAAGGAGGATCATGGGAGGCTTGCCCAGGTCCTTCGTGCAGACCCCACCCTGAGGGCTGATACCCCGACCGATCCGATCTCCCGACACCCCATGCGGTGGCTTCAGAGGCAACAGATTACTTCTTACATTCGAACCTTCCCATCCATTCCGGACATCCTTGCTGAACCGACGGGGTTTGAAGCGCTGCTTCTGCAGGCGGAACCTCCAACACATGTGATATCTCAACTCTACTCCATGTTGCTCAGTATCTTCTCCCCTGACCCCCCGCCATTTACAGTGGCCTGGGAGACGGACCTTCGTCACTCTATTTCCCTTATAGACTGGAAGAAATGTTTTATCCTGACACACAAGCTATCCTTGGCCACTAAGACCCAAGAGAAGGGGTTCAAGTTACTAACGAGATGGTACAGATGCCCAACAACTATCCACCATTTCAATTCGGCAGTGCCGGACACCTGCTGGCGGTGTCTTGGATCTCGGGGAACCATGCTCCACATCTGGTGGGAATGCCCTCCTGTACAGGGATTCTGGCAGCAGATTTTCAAATTGTACTGCAAACTGATGGCGACCTCTATTCACCCTTCCCCTGAGATGGCTCTCCTATCTATACTCCCTGGCACGTTCAAATCCATCAAAAACGATGTGCTACGACACTTCCTGGCGGCGGCCAGAGTGGTGATCCCCCGTCATTGGAGATCGGCAACCATGCCTTCCCTGGGAGATTGGGCTGTTGAAGTGGACCGCATAAGGGACCTTGAACGTCTGTTAGCGGAAGAGGGTGGTAAAAGCGAGCAGTTTTCTCTCACCTGGACTTCATGGTCCATGTTCCGATACTCTTCTGAGTTTATCTCTTGGGCTGAGGGTGGCCTGGATGATGTGACCCTGACGCCATGATGGAGTGATTCTTGTCCCTTGACCCTTTTCCCCTGTCTCTCTGCCCCCCTCTTTGTCTGCCCATGCTTCTTCTCCTTCTCTTGATCTCCAAATGCTTCCTTAGGAATCTATAGAGCTAAACGTATCATGGCCCCGACCCACTTAGTACTCCTGACTCGTTACGTGACCCCATGTCTTATTTTGCCTGCAGACTCATGCACTATCTCCCCCACTATGCCATATACGGCGCAACACTGACCCCCTCACAGATACGAGGTTGGTAGATGCAATTAATATTCATAATATATATTTGGGGATTGTTTAATTGAACGGCCTTGTAGTGGTCCGCGTACACATGCTCTCGTTCCCATTTCTCAAGTATCTTAGACAAGAGTTTGTTATGTCAAACACGTTGCTTACTGCTGATGTAAGTGTTTTCACTGTATGTAATGTTTGAGACGCTATCTGTCTATGTGTTTCTTCCTTTTCTTCTTATGAATAAAATAAGATTGAATTAAAAAAAGTCCTGCAAGCAGCTTCTTTGCAGCACTTTAGGAGCGGTGAATACACCGCTCCTAAATCGCCCCTTCCCATTGAGGTGCTTTTTTTAACGCCAAAGCGCTTGAAAAACGCCAAAGTGTAAAAAGGGGTCTTAGCGGAGCTTTACAAGAGTTTTTCGGGCGCTGGCAGTGTGAAAGGGGTCTTAGAGAAGATCTTTAAAAAAGAGTGGACCAAAATACCTCCTGAGATGTGTGCAAAACCTCTGTGCTTGCCAACAAGGGTTTCTCCACCAAGTACTAAGGTACAGGATCAAATACTTATGTTACTCACTGAACATAAATTTATAGCATTTGTTTTATGTGTTTTTTTTCTGGATTTTTGGTTGATATACTGTCTCAATCATTTAATACACCTATGATAAAAATTATAGACCCTTCATTTCTTTGTAAGTGGCAAACTGACAAAATCTGCAAGGGATAAAATAATTATTTTCCCCACTCTATTCTCTGACTATGGGCATCAACCTTTGTAGGGTAGGATTGCACAGCACAGAATTACAGAAAAAGAGACTATAGTTCCACTCCAAACCGCGGCAAAAAATTTACTGATTCCAACTGCTATGCTTTATTTGGGAAGTCTAAACTTTTTTTTTTTTTTCCATTTAGTTTATGACAGAGAAGGGTAGGGTAATAGGCACCCAGTCTTAGTCCGTAGGGTTCAATATTGAGTTTGCTCACCCTTTACAGATATAACAGCTTCAACTCTTTTGGGAAGGATGTCCACAAGGTTTCAGAGTTTGTCTATAGGAGGGTTAGGGGGTTAGGGGTTAGGGTTTAGGGGTTAGGTTTAGGAATTAGGGTTAGGGTTAGGGTTTCCCATTGAAGAATATGGCTAGGACTCAGGAATTGGAACATGGACCTCCCCCAGAGGTCAAAGGTCACAGGGCGTGGCTGACCCACCGCCACCAAAGTGTACCGCCTACCCCCAACTAAGTCGGGGGAACAAACAAGTCGGGGAATGAACAAATCGGAGTAAGCATTCTTCCAGAAGTCCATTTGTTAAGTCAGAAACCGATTTGAAGGCCTGGCTTGCAGTCTCCGCTCTAATTCATCCCAAAGGTGTTCTGTCTGGTTGAGATCAGGACTCTGTGCAGTCCAGTCAAGTTCCTTCACCCTGTTGATATTTTAGTCTGTATTAAGGGGTACAGTATAGGCCCCTGAAACACAATGGGGGAGATTTACTAGAACTGTTGAATGCAAAATCTGGTGCAACTGTGCATAAAACCAATCAGCTTCCATTTTTTTGTTTAACTTAATTGAATGAGCTGAAGTTAGAAGCTGATTGGCTACCATGCATAGCAACACCAGATGTTGCACTCTCCAGGTTCAGTAAATCAACTCACTTGACTCTAGTACCTGGTACCCTTTTTCACTTATATTTCCAACAATATAAAACTGATATTGGCTCAAACTTTTACTCCATGCTATTAAAACTAAGGAAACGGTTCTAACAGGAGTTAAATTTCAGAGGTACAATAAATAGACAGCTGTAACATTTCCAGGACCCTCCTGGCAGCTTACTAGTCGGATTTACATACTGCCTACAGTTTCTAATTAAAATAAAATCAAACTTTACTTTTTAGCTTAATTTTTAAGACACAAATATAATCCTTTTTGGTTGCTCTCATTATTTCAAATAACAGCGGCAAGCTTGCATGACGGATCCCTTCACTCCTGCTTATTCATTCCGCGGTATTATTTTTTCTATAGATAAAAAGCTACATCTTCTATTCATTTCATTATGATTTATGTATGCCAAGTCTCATTCTGGTGACAGATTATAGCCTACTTCAAAGAAGCCATCGACTAATGTACTGTCTCCTACTGCCACAAGGCATGTGTGTCCCACCGCTGCCACCAGTGTCACACAGCATCCTTCTTGTCAGCATCAGCAATCTCCTGTCCAGCATGAATGTATGCAGTTGTACCGACTTTCACTTTCAATCAAAATAAATGTCTCATTCAAGCTGTGCTTGCAACCAAATCCATTTATTTTCCTCATAACAATTGCTGCCCGGAAACTAAAGAGCTTCCTCCAAAACACATTTCATGAACCTCATAAAAAACATTTCCTCTAAAGCCATAGCTCTAGTTTTCAAGTACCTCCATAGTTCAGGCCATGGTCTGAGAATCTCTAAAACAGGGATCTCAAACTGGCGGCCCTCCAGCTGTTGCAAAACTACAAGTCCCATCATGCCTCTGCCTGTGGGAGTCATGCTTGCAACTGTCAGAATTGCAATGCTTTATGGGACATGTAGCTCTGCAACAGCTGAAGGGCCGCCAGTTTGGGACCCCTGCCCTAAAATTATACTTAGGTGAATAATTAAGCTAAAAACATGGGGCCAGATTCTCAAAGGCGTTACGACGGCGCAAAGCCATTTGCGCCGTCGTAAGTCCTAATCTGGCCCGGCCTATCTATGCGACTGATTCTTAGAATCAGCTACGCATAGATATCCCTTAGATCTGACAAGCGTAAGGCTCTTATCTATGTCAGATCTTAAATGCATTTTTTTTCCCGCCGCTAGGTGTCGCCGACGCCGTTTTCCCCGTTGCTTATGTAAATTAGCAATTTACGACGATTCCTGAATGTACGCGCGAACGACGCAGAGAATTTACGACGTTTACGTAAGCGTTAACTTGCCCCTGCTAATATGAGGGGCAAGTTTACGTAGGTTTGTCGTATGCCATGTTAAGTATGGCGTCGGGTCAGCGTCGGCTTGTTCCGTCGGTTACGTCGTTTTCCTAAGTCGTCCGCGAATATGACTTTACGTCAATGACGCCCACGTCGGCGTCATTGACGTTTTCCGTCAAGAACTGGAGCATGCGCACTGGGCTATTTTAAGCCCGGCGCATGCGCAGTTCGATCGGCGCGGGGGCGCGCTTAATTTAAATACAAGCCGCCCCCTTTGAATTACGCGGCCTTACGCCGGGCCAATTACACTACGCCGACGCAAATTACGGAGCAAATGCTTGGAGAATACGGCACTTGCTCCAGTAAGTTGCGGCGGCGTAGTGTAAATGGCTTACGCTACGCTGCCGCAGATTCTACAAGAATCTGGCCCATAGGCTTGTAACTCCCACCCGAAGAATTACAAACAGTATAGTTCCACTTTCACTTACATAAAGTCTGCACACCCTTGAACCCTGTGGATCCTTTAAAATTAAAGCAGAACTAAAGTCTTCATAGTTACCTTTCCACTGTACATGTATCTTCTTCTGAGTGCTGGTCACTCCTGCGCATGTACAGGAGGACATCATCCATGCACTCAGAGACCGGCACAGCACTGTAAGCTGAGCTGCGCATGAACAGCTCAGTTTACAGTGCCGGAGGAGACAGGTAGGGACATTTTTCTGCAATAAAAGTCTGCTGTAGAATATATGAATATTCTCTCGATATTTTGTAAACTTATATCGAAAGTCCCAAAATAGAAAGTCCTTCTAGTTCTTGTGTACAAACTCAAAAATGTATTTAAAAATAAAATAGCATAATATTACAAGAACAATATTAAAATACAGAATGTAAAAATAATATCAATAATGTAGTTATATTCTTGAGGTATATATGTCTAATCATTTATGTGTGTCTGTGTAGAAAGCTAATCGCAGTGTCCTCATGTGAGTAAGTCTGACCTGCAAGCCTTTTTTACTCCTAAATTCAGACCTCCACCTTCTCCTAAAATGGGCTGTTTAAAACTTCTATATATTGAACAAACCTTCAGCCTAACTCCCCTCCCCCTCACTGAAGAGATAGCCACTGAAATACAATACAGTCCCTATACACAACTATGCAGGCATTCCATAAGAATCAGGGAGGGTTGGGCATGGCCTTGTATGCAGTCACATACCTTATACAATATAACTTTATATATAATCTAAATCAAATAATGTCAATGGGGTAGATTCACGTAGAATGGCATATGTTTGTGCTGGCGTAACGTATCCTATTTACGTTACGCCTCCGCAACTTTTACAGGCCAGTGCCGTATTCTCAAAAGAAAGTTGCGGCGGCGTACCGTAAATAGGCCGGCGTAAGCCCGCCTAATTCAAATTGTGAAGAGGTGGGCGTGTGTTATGTAAATGAACCCTGACCCGACGTGATTGACGTTTTTCACGAACGGCGCATCTGCCATCCGTGGAATTTCCCAGTGTGCATTGCTCCAAAGTACGCTGCAAGGACGTCATTGGTTTTGACGTGAACGTAAATGACGTCCAGCCCCATTCACGGACGACTTACGCAAGCGACGTAAATTTTTCAAATTTCGTTGCGGGAACGACGGCCATACTTAACATTGGTACGCCGCATATATGCCTCATATAGCAGGGGTAACTTTACGCCGGGAAAAGCCTAACGTAAACGGCGTAACTGTACTGCATCGGCCGTGTGTACGTTCGTGAATTCGCGTATCTAGCTGATTTACATATTCTAGACGTAAATCAGCGTACACGCCCCTAGCGGCCAGCGTAAATATGCAGTTAAGATCCGACGGCGTAAGAGACTTACGCCGGTCGGATCTAATAAAAATCTATGCGTAACTGATTCTATGAATCAGGCGCATAGATACGACCGGCCAGACTCAGAGATACGCCGTCGTATCTCCTTTGTGAATCTACCCCAATATATGTATATATTCATTGAAAAGCCATTTTCCTTATTAATATCCTAATCAAGAAATATTACAGTATAAAGAACTTATATTCTTAACTCATATTGCATATTCTGCATAACTGCATATTCAAACCTTTATGTATCTTTAAAAGAAATGTGTAGCCTTATCCTATACCTATACCATTTGAGATGGGGAATGAAAGCTTATTACTACAATATGTAAGCTTCTCCAAAGAGATGCACTGCCTAATTCTTACTAAGAGCCCATTCACACCTAGGCGTTTTGTCGCCTGTGGTGTGACGCCCGCTGCCGCCCCGACACGCCAGAGGGATGATGTAACATTGCCCTCTATGGAGATGGTTCACATCTCCACGCCTGCCGCCTGCCGCCTGCCGCCTGTTGCCTGAAAAAAAGTCCCGGACCTTTTTTTCAGGCGTCTTTCGGCGTTCGGCATAGGAGATGTGAACCATCTCCATAGAGGGGGTGAAGGCTGCATTCACAATCGTGGCGTTTTGTCGCCGCGAATCGCGGTACAAAACGCCGCTATTTGTCGCCGCAATTCGCAGGACAAAACGAGGGACAAAACGCCGCGATTTAGTACGCCGAGGTGTGAATGCAGCCAAAGAATTTAGAAGAAATAAACATATACAACTCATCTATACTATTAAGATTCAACACATTCATACTTATGTTAGTAATGTTAATAAGCATATATTAAAGTGGTTGTAAACCCTCTCTGAGCACTTTCAGTTACAGGTAATGCCGCATACAGACGGTCGTTTTATGTGATGTAAAAAAACGACGTTTTCTGTGAAGTAAAAAACGACGTTTTTGAAACTTCAATTTTCAAAAACGACGTTGCCTACACACCATCGTTTTTTTTTTTTTTTTTTTTTTTTATAATTCTTTATTTTGTATATCTTTTTTTCTCTTTTCCTCTGTTCCTTCCACAGACATGACACAATAGGTACAGCTTTTACAGTCTCTACATCATTATAACATTCATTGAGATCTTCACCTTAACATCTCATAAACTCTATTTTACAGCCTTATAACATTCCTTGTAATCTTCACCTTAGCATCTCATATACTCTATATTTCCGCCTCCTATTACATTTCTAATCTCCTCTGTACTGGCCCAGGTCCCCTATCCTTGGTGAACCCGCTATTTTCGTCTGCTATCCTCCAAGGGGGTGTTCTAAGCCCGAGGAAATGTTAATCGTCCACCCAAAAATCCTCCCTCCCTCCCCACCCAAAAAAAAAAAAAAAAAAAAAAAAAAACAAGAAAAAAAAAGAAGAAATGCATCTGTCCCCGGTCTCTCCCCCGTCTCTCCCCCCTCCCCCCCCCCCTATAAGCTCCGCTCCCTATATTCAATGAATGGAGTCCAGGTCCTCCAATAGGTCTCCTCTCGTTCCTGTATTCCCATTGTGAGGTTTTCCATCATCTGTATCTCATTTATTCTGCTAAGCCATTGCAGTTTTGTTGGGGAGGCGGTACTCTTCCATAGGATAGGTATACACGCCTTTGCGGCTGTTATCAAGTGACGGATTAGAGATTGTTTATAGTTTTCCATTGATATGGGAATGTCGAGTAACAAGAACGCCGCAGGTCTGTCTCCTAAGTTTATCCCGGTAATTTCCCGGATTGTCTCCGAGACCATCCTCCAGAATTCTCTTATCACCAGACATTCCCAGAATATGTGTACCATGGTGCCCTCCTCTTTCTGACATCTCCAGCAAATTTTTGACGTAGTGGGAAAAAAACGATTTAGTATTGTTGGTGTCCTGTACCACCTTGTCATAACTTTATATCCCCCCTCCTGGTACCTAGATGCGATTGAGGCTTTATGTATAAATGCAAAGATCTTATTTTTCTGAGTATCTGAAAACTTAACGCCCAGATCCCTTTCCCATGCCTGTATGAAGACAAGCTCTCGTGGCGCCTTTGATTCGATCAATAAGGTATACATATATGATAGCATATGTCTCGATGGTTCTTTTTTTAAACAGATTTCCTCAAATTTGGACGGAGTCCCTATTTCTGCCTCGTGGGTCTTCAGAGATCCTAAAAACGTTCTCAACTGATTACGTCTCCATATATCTAAGTCTTCCCCATATACCAGTTCTAAATCTTCGTTCTGCATTACGTGGTTCTCTCTCATGAAATGTATCAGCCTGCAGGCTCCCTTCCGTCTCAAGTTATTGAAATAACGGTCTTTTAACCCTGGCCCAAAGCTCGGGTTTCCTAGGATAGGTGTCATAGGGCCGATACATTTCACCAGATTCGTATTCTTACACGCCCGCCTGGTAACTCTAAGTGTAGCCTTTATCATCGGGTGTTTCTTTGCGCTCTGAGGTATCTTATTCTCCCCCAACCACGCCAGACCTTCTATAGGGATACTACTGGCTTCTTGTTCCAGATTGACCCAGGGTTTGTCAGCCTGTTGTGTGCACCAATCCACTACTCGTGCTAGATGAGAGGCATCATAGTACCCCATTGGATCTGGGAGGCCCACTCCTCCTTTATCTTTGGGTAGAGTCAGTATATTTCTCCGGACTCTGGCCGGTTTTCCAGCCCAAATGAACTTCATAAACTTTGCTCGTATGTCTCTCAGGAATCCCATCGGCAATGTTATGGGAAGGGTCTGCAGAAGATAGATTAGCCTTGGCATCGTGTTCATTTTTATTATATTTATTCGGCCAAACCATGAGAATGTTTCTTTATCCCATTTTTGTAAATCTAGCTTTATTTGTTTTATCAGGGGTATAAAGTTTAATTCAAAGATCCTGCCCAATTTCCTCGGTATCTTCGTCCCTAAATATTCCACATGGGAATCTGTCCATCTGAAAGAGAAACTACCGGCCAACTGATGCCGTAATCCACTGTTCACCTCAATTCCCATTGCTTCCGATTTGTTGTAGTTGACTTTAAAATTGGAAATTTTTCCATATCTTTTTATCTCTGCTAATAAGCAGGGGAGCGATGTTATCGGGGACGTTAATGTGAACAGTAGATCATCAGCATACGCTGCCACCTTATAGTCGTCTTCCCCAACCCGTATACCCCTTATATCGCTGTTTGCTCTAATAGTTCTTAAAAAGGGCTCCAGGGAAAGAATAAATATAATTGGGGATAGGGGGCATCCCTGTCGGGTTCCATTATGGATAGGGAAGGGATCTGATTTTTTCTCATTGATCCTCACTCTTGCCGATGGGCAGGAGTATAGGCTTGTGATCCAGTTCAGTAAGCCCTTCCCCAAACCAATATGTGATAGCATGACTTTTAGATATCCCCATTCCACCCTGTCAAAGGCTTTTTCCGCATCAGCGGATATCAAAACTACGGACTGGTGGCGTTGTTGTGCTAAATATATTGTGCTTATTATCCTTTGGGTATTCTCTCTCCCTTCTCTGCCCGGGGTGAAACCCACTTGATCTGGGTGTATCAGAGCGGGGATATACGGCAACAGTCTATCTGCCAGTATCTTCGCCAGGATTTTTAAATCGACATCTAGCAAGGATATTGGCCGATAACTTGAACACTCGGCGGGATCTTTCCCATCCTTGGGAATCACCACAATCTCGGCCATTAAGGTTTCCGCTGGCATCCTCTGTCCTTCGCGGATCGAATTAAAAGCCGCAACGAACCTAGGTGCCAGTTTTTCCGCAAAAATTTTGTAATACCGCAAGGTATAACCATCAGGACCCGGCGCCTTTCCCGCTTTTAATGCTCCTAAGGCTCCCAGAAATTCTTCAACTGTAATCGGGCCATCTATCATTTCTGCTTCTTCTGTAGGTATCTTTGGCATCTTTGAAGACAATAGATATTCCTTGGCCCTTTCCTCCCTTTCTGCAGTATTAATTCTTCCACCCTGCCTCTCCAAATTATATAAGTTTAAATAATAGACTCTAAATGCTTCAGCTATTTGCTGTGTTGAGCTCACCAGTACATTCCCCTGCGTTCTAATTTTTTCGATCTGGTTGCGAGATCTCGTATCTCTGAGTGCGTTCGCCAGTAACCTGCTGGGTTTATTCCCGAATTCGTAAAAAGTTCTTTTACACCTGCTCAATTTGGCTTTTGCTTTGTCCGTTAGCATAAGATTTAATTTTTCCCGCAAGCCCGCCAACTTTTCCCCTATCTGATGTGTCTGTAATTTCTTATGTGCTGTTTCCAGAAGTTGGATTTCCCCCAGCAGACTATCCAGTTTAGCACTCAGATTACGTTTTCTATGTGCCCCTAATGAGATTAGTACCCCTCTTAGGTAGCATTTATGTGTTTCCCAGATATTCATAGGCAGTGTTTCATCTGAGTCGTTAATAGAGAAGAAATTGTCTAATTCCCTAGCTATCTGCTTCTCATAATCCGGATCTTTTAAGAGTGTCTCATTAACTCTCCAATTCCATTCTCGTGGCCCCCTTTCTCCCCATTCTATACTGCAATTGGTTGGCGCATGATCGGATATCGTAAAAGATCCTATTGCTGCTCCTCGTAATCTTGAAAGAATGTTCTGATCTATAAAGACATAATCTATCCTTGTGTATGTTTTGTGTTTCGCAGAAAAAAAACTATAATCCTTGTCATGCGGATGGGTCATCCTCCAGCTATCTATTACCTGAGTTTCTTTCAATAGACACCTAGCTTTCCGTAGTTTTGTGTTGGAGATATGAGACACTCCCCTTGATACATCTATCACTGGGTCTAATGCTATATTTAGATCACCCCCCATGATAAGGAACCCCTCTTTATGTTGTTGTACCATTTCCAGATACTTTCCCAATGCGACTGTAGGGTCTTCATTGGGTAAATATAAGTTCACCAGAGTAACTTTTTGATTCCCTAACTCCCCTTTTACGATTAGCATCCGGCCTACATCGTCCGTAATTACATTTGATTCCTTCCAAATCATTTGTTTTGAAAGCAAGATTGCCACTCCATTCGCCTTCGATGTCTGCGAGGCACCATGGTATACAGTCGGAAAACTTTGATTTCCCAATCTGGGTATTTTATCTTTTCGAAAATGGGTCTCTTGTAAAAAGGTTACTTGTGCCTTAATCCTGCTAAGTTCTGCCAATAATTTAGTACGTTTTTCTGGGCTATTTAAGCCTTTGACATTATATGAAGTAAAATTAATTATATCCGTTTTTGTCATCTTTCTACTCTAGTGTAGGGGATTACCCTTTAACCTCACAAGGGGGCTCGAAGATACCAAGGAGGATGGGAGGGGAGAAGGGGGAGAGAGAAAGGCCGCGACCCCAATTTTAGACAGACAGAAAAAAAAAAAAAAAAAAAAAAAGAACCCCCCTACCCCTATTCCCCGTATCTCGAGGACTGGTCGCACGCCCCAATGCCCGAGTAATTTCACTTCCTTTCCCCTCCCCCGCGGCTCCAACCCGCGTCCCCTCGCTACTCTGGAGGCGGATCGCTGTTGGACCTAGACGGGACGGGGAACGAGAGAGAGAAAAAAAAAAAAAAAAAAAAAAAAAAAAAAAAAAAAAAAAAAAAAAAAACCCAGGGGGAGGGGAAAAATCCCTTTCCCTTTATTTAACGCCTCCGGTCTACCTCCAACTGGAGGAGAGGCGTTTTTGGTGGGGAGAGTGTATGTGCAGAAAAGAGCGAGGACAACGCGTCGGGAGCTCCCCCGCGTTTGCCCGCGCGCACCCCTTCATACGTTTCACATTGACTTTATGTTAACCATGTATCTCTTCACCCCAGCTTTAAGGATACCCCTTTATTCCGAAGACCCCCCTCTGACAGTCTCCGCCCCTAGATTTCCCAAAGCATGCCCCCCCAAAAAAAAAAAAAAAAAAAAAAAAAAAGAGGGGGGAAACATAGAGGGACGAGGGAGGGGGAGGAAGAGAGAAAAAGGCGAACCTATAGAACCAAAAGAAAAAAAAAAAAAAATGGCACATGTGCCTTTCCTCCCCTCCTCCCCCCCTCTGGGCCCACTCCCCACCCCCCCCCCATAAAAAAAAAAAAAAAAAAAAAAAAAAAAATAAGAAAATTCCTATATACTGTTGAGGGAAAATATACATTTTGCATCTCATCCTTCTGCCATATTAGCTTCTTCTGGCATATATGAATTTCTATAAGCATTTCCTCATCAGTATCATGCAACATAGCATACAACCCTATTTCTACCTTATTCTATCTTATTCTTAGTCCTCATTAAGAGGTATAGTTCCATGGTGCATTGCTATACAACATCATAAAAAAAAGACAACATAATAAAGAAAAAAAAAAAAACCCAGATATTTTACTACCGTCTGAGAGCTTGGCCTTCAAACCTTCAGACCTTTTAATTTCCCCCCTACCTACCCCTTCCTAGCCCCACTTCGGCCCAAGCCCCTTTAACCCTTATATCCTATCTATTCCCTATCACTTCTATCCCCGTGTCCATGCTTCACTCCGATGTGTTTTTAGTGAAGGCTTAAAAACCTGCCTTATCTCCAAAAAAAAAAAAAAAAACAATACACACATAGAAGGGGAGCACAAAAAGGCCCCATTTATCCTTGTGATTATATTTAATTTAGTTTTAATATCCCTTTTGTATAACACTTATTTTATAAACCCTTTATACCCCTATGGTGCTATTTAACCTACCCCCACCCCCCCTCTCTCCTCCCCCCCCCCCCCCCCCTCTCCACAAGCCTTTAACCCCCCCCCTTATTACCCACCCTAAGATACCCCCCAGACCACACACATCCCCCCTCCCCTAGAGAAAAAAAAAAAAAAAAAAAAAGTATACATTCCTATTACCCCCCCCCCCTCTTAGGCCTCAGACGGGGCATCTGATCTTCTACTAATTTTTATGGCACCAGGGCGCCCCTTAATGGGGGGTCATTCTAGCATTTTCCTCTACTTTTTCGCTCCCACCACGCTTCCCTCCAAAAAAAAAAAAAAAAAAAAGGGGAGAGGGAGGGAGGGGGGGGGGGGACGACCCCCGCCTATCTCTCCCAGACACCTTGTTTGGACCTTAATCCCTCATTCCATTTTCACTATCATTTTCACTTTTCATTTTCACTTTCACTTGTATCAATTTGTATTTAACCGGTATACAACAGTATTCTGGGTCCCCCCCCCCCCCCCCCCCCCCTCCAAAAAAAAAAAACACTAAAAAGAGAAAAAAAAAAAAAAAAAAAAAAAAAAATAAAAAAAAAACACAGGCAGAGTCCCGATATTCTAGTTCAGACCCCCTGAAAAAAAAAAAAAAAAAAAAAACATATGGGGGTAAGATGTCCAAATGCCCTCCATTTCTCTTCACCCTTTCCAGAGGGATTTCTCCTCTTGTCTTCACATAGGCCCATTGTTACGATCCCCAGTCTCCCTTTGTCTTTTTAGAGCTAGTATCGATCCAACAGTATGGGTGATTCTAACCAATTTGGAACTTCAATAGGATCTGTTCCCAGAAACTGAAAAAGTTCTGTTAGTTGTGCGGGGGACCTTAGATTGAAGTTCTGCCCTGCTTTTTTAACGATCACTGCCAGGGGGTACCCCCATCGGTATGTAGCTTCTTTAAGGCGTATGTATTCCAGCAAGGGTTTTAACATTCGTCTTCTCCATTTTGTGAGCCTACATAGATCACCATCGTTTTTTCACAATGCTCTAGCAAAGCGAGGTTACGTTCACCACGTTTTTTCCATTGAAGCTCGCTTCATAACTAGCTTCTGGGCATGCGCGGGTTCAAAAACATCGTTTTAAACTTCGTTTTTTGCTACACACGGTCAATTTCTGTGACACAAAAAACGACGTTTTGAAAAACGACACATAAAATTGAAGCATGCTTCAATATTTTTTTGTCAATTTTTACAAGACATAAAGCGACGTTTTCCCCCACACACGGTCAATGAAATTGACGTTTTTAAAAACGTCGTTTTTTTACATCGCATAAAACGACCGTCTGTACGCGGCATAAGCCTAGATTAAGGCTTAACTGTAGGTGCTTGCTTCCTACAGAGTTGTCTAGGGGTTCCTTGAGCAATAAGCAATTTCAGCCTTTCAGATAAGTTCCCACTGACACCAATGATCTTTTTAGCTATCTGTAATGGGTTAATTATTCCCAATGGCCACAAGTGTAAGGAGCATTCTTCCAACTGACTATCACATCAATATATCATGAGCTGTAAATATAGTAATTTTCAACAGGGGTTCCCTGAAACTAGAAAGTTATTTTAAGGGTACCTCTGTGTTGAAAGGTTTGAGAAAGGCTGTGTACGACCAATTTGGCTGCTAAAGTGGAAATACACTACAAGGCTTGTAGATAACTCCACAACTCAGACATGATTTTGAAAGAAAAACTAGTCCCAGAATGCTTAAGTCCCCCAGTCACCAAAGGTTACTCTATACAGCAGTGGCTCTCAACCTTTCTAGTGCCATGACCCCTAACAGTAAAATAATTTTCGTAATTTGGGCCCCTAACCCATGGACATTTAGTGCTCCCCGAGTCCCTTCCACTCCTACAGTATTAAAACCCCTAATGGTACATTTTGGGATGTACACTCTCTCTCTTTGTTCTCCTTTTATCCCACTGCTGTCAATCACATCCAATGACGCGGCACGCCGGGCCGAGTGATACAGTGAGCAGCAATAGCCGCTGGCTGTATCACAGGAGCGCGCCCGCAGGAACTCAACACCATGCGAGCTCGCTCACATGAAGGTGTTGAGTTCTTGCGGGCAGGAGCCGAGACAGCCGACGAGGGACCCCAGAAGACCGGGTTCGGGGCCACTCTGTGCAAAACGAGCTGCACAGTGGAGGTAAGTATAAAATGTTTGTTATTTAAAAAAAAAAAATTACTTTACAACCCCTTTAATTTAGATCTCCCAGATGTCGGTAAATGATTATAAAGGACAAACAAAGCCAACTCTTTATTATCAATTGTGGTTCTACTAAATGTAACAATTTTCGTATGTTTTTTTTATTTTTTTGTCTCTTGTTATATCTTATCCATTTTGTACACTTCCAACAAAGATACATGTTAGCTTTTGGTTCAGTTGGATATGAAAAGAGATAGAGAATGCACTGTGGCCGGAATATAGGGCTCAGCTCGCCAAAGAACAATGCGCAATGCAGCTCCAGCCGAAGTCTGGTATTGAGGGAGACATTTACCACAAGGCTCTATTAAAAAAATATTTAATACAATTACTTTTTAATCCCTGCTGGAATAAAAAATAGTAATCTATACAGTATTCTATATAATTAATATTTAACCCTCTGCACTGCCTTACTTTATACACCAGCTAGGGATCAGAAGCCCAGCCTGGATGAAAATTTAATTATGTGAAGGGGAATGAGGAGGGAGGATTGCTCTGACTTACTGAATACCTGTGTAACAATAAATTACACACATAATAATGTTTTTTTACAGTCTAAATGCACATTCACATTATATGTAAAAACAATATACATTATAAAAAGTTTTTTTTTTTTTTTCATTAAAAAAAATGTTGATATAGCAAGCCAGGGATTAAGGGCCAGATTCACAAAATGGATACGACGGCGTTTCTCCTGATACACCGTTGTATCCCTGTTTCTATCTATGCGACTGATTCATAGAATCAGTTACGCATAGATAGCCATTAGATCCGACAGGTGTAATTGTTTTACACTGTCGGATCTTAAGATGCAATACCGCGGCAGCCGCTGGGGGGAGTTTGCGTCGTAAACCAGCGTCGGGCATGCAAATTAGGAGTTACGGCGATTCCCAACGGTTTTTCGCGTTCGCTACGTTGCCTAATTTAAATGGCACACGCCCATTTAAATTGGCCCGCCTTGCGCCGGAGGCCGCCGGCGTAGGTTTTCATTGCAAGTGCTTGGTGAATCAGGCACTTGCGATGAAAAATTGCGGCGGTGTAACGTATCTACGATACGTTACGCCGCCGCTCATCTATGTGAATCTGGCCCTATGATCCAATTGATATTGAAAATACTGTATATCCTTGTCTAATTAGGGTAAAGTGACAGGACATCTTGAGGGCCTCAAAGCCAATTGTTGCAGAATTTCTAGAATTATAAAATGGTAAACTTATTTGCCCATTTCTCTTATACAGGATGTGAAACTGTAAATGATAATATAATTAATAAAGCCACTAGGGGATTTACCTTATGAGAAAACAATATCCAAGCACACTTTGTGCACCCCTAGAGAGAAGCACTTCATTTTATCTTCATACAAATAAATCTGCAGAGAACTTTTTATCAAGCAGGCTACAGGGGATACAATGTCATCATTAGAGAAAATTATTTTTTATATTTAACAATGATAAAGGTTCAGTAATAGCAGTGCACAGATTAAACATAATCTCTAAAGAGGTCATCTTTAAGAGTAGTTTGTAATCTTTGTATAAAAATGACCTAAAATAACAGTTAGAAGAAAAGAACGGCTGCACACCAAAAGATCGTTCCAACGTGTTTTTTCCAAAATAGCAAATGACAGCCAATAAGACAGAGTACCCAAACCCAGTCCTAGGTTCGGGTACTCTGTCTTGTTGGCTGTCATTTGCTATTTTGGAATAAACACGTTGGAACGATCTTTAGGTGTGCAGCCGTTCTTTTCTTCTCATTGATCATCAGTGGTAAGCCGTGGCTTGCACCCAGCACATCCAGCCTGCAGTGATTGCTCACCTGGTGCGGCATTTTCTTTCCTTGAACTAAAATAATAGGGCCAAATCCACAAATATCGGGCGCAACTTAAATCTTCCGATTTAAGTTACACCGCCGCAAAATTTCTCCCTAAGTGCCCGATCCACAAAGCACTTACCTTGAAATTTGCGGCGGTGTAACTTAAATGTGTCCGGCGCAAGGCGTGCCGAATCTAATGGGGCGAGTCCCATTTAAATTAGGCCCGCGCCGGACGTACTGCGCATGCTCCGTCGGGTAACTTACCCGACGTGCATTGCGCTAACTGACGTCGCTCTGACGTAATTTGCTTAGACGTTAACGTAAATGGCGTCCAGCGCCAAACGACGTAGAATTTAAATTTCGACGCGGGAACGACGGCCATACTTAACATGGCTTAAGAGAACTAGGGCTCAGCCCTAGTTTTACGCGGCGTAACTCGACGTAAACGACGTAGATTTAGAGCGACGGGCCCGTCGGAACGTTCGTGGATCGCCGTAAGTGTTCGTTTGCATATTCTAGGCCGGCCGCAATGGCCTTGCCACCTAGCGGCCGGCCTAGAATTGCATCCTTAAGATCCGACAGTGTAATTCAATTACACATGTCGGATCTTCTGCCTATCTATGGTAAACTGATTCTGTGGATCAGTTCCATAGATAGAAACAGGGATACGACGGCGTATCAGTAGATACGCCGGCGTATCCCTTTTGTGGATTACCCCAATAGTGCCTATGGCATGTTCTGCAAACTATATCTGTCTGAAAGACTAGATTGGACATTGCATTTCATTACTCTCTCAGCATTAAAGTTGTTGTAAACCTCAGACATGTACAGTACCTGCTGCCGATAATGTGTTTCCAGCACGATGGGATAGTGCTTCTCGCGCTTGCGGCCCCCACAAGATGCCGCGCATCCATAGGAATCTATTGGGGGCGACGAGCAGGAGGAGCGGAATCCATTGAGGGCGGCGAGTGGGAGGAGCGACAGAGCTCGGCGCTGGCTCCCCGCTACGGGGCTCGCAGGTGTCAATCTCGCCGATAACAGAGGCGAGATTGACACAATATTGGCGGCAGGTACTGTAATATAAACACCAATTGTTATTTCTCTCTGCTGTCTGGTCACTCTGTTATCTACATGGGTCACGTCTGACAAGTTTTCCTGACACCAAGAGGAAAAAAGGTGGCAGGGGACAGACCTCCAGCTGATCGACAGCCTCAGCTCTGTTGCTGTGTAGTCAGAATACTTAAATATACAGTTGAGAGATACAGTACACATGGCACCTGTCTTTCTGATCTGACAATCTTGTGTTCTAGTCATCCCTGCCAGAAACCAAAACCAGAAGCTCAAAACTGAAAACGAGTCAGTTTTGACCCCTTTTTGATGTGATATGGCACATGTATCTGCATCATTCAACTTTGAGTAGTTGTATGGCTCATTGAGAGTTGTAACTTTGTGAGTACCCATTTATTACTGACTTTACTATCCAATAAATGTCTTTGGTAATGCACTAGGTGTGTGCCTTCCATTTTGTTTTGTCTTCTTTATTTTCTTCCACTGCAGTCTAAATATGGTTCCCAACCTGACTCCAGCCCACTGCCTGGACAATTTGGAACATTGCTACACAGATTAGACCACCAAGCTCACTGTGCTACCCCTCCTCTATGCCCTGGGGCTTGGAATTTTGAAAACAAATTTAAAAACATACTGTATCTAAATGCTTTTAATAGCTTTTTTTGAAAATGCTGATTTAAAAAAAAATACATACATTATTTTAAGTTTGCCATTCAAAAAGAGTTATAATTTGCAGAGGCTGCAGTGCTTCAATAGACATACTATATAATGCTTTCCCAGTCCTATCTTTTTCAGCAGGGTCAACTAATAATCTTATTTATAAGTTTCCTTAGCTTAAATGAACTTTAGGCAGAAAATTAAGTCCTGCTCGATCACTTTAGGCTGGACCCTTTTGCAGGTAAAGCTACTGTATGTAAAACAGTAAAAATAAGCACCTATACTGTTTAAAATCCAGTAATACACTGTCTCACCCTGCTCTGCACATGCTCATTTGCTCTACATTTTTGGCATTGTGCTGAAATTCTGATTCACTAGAGGCTGATCTGCTGACAACCAAAAAATTCACTGCTACTCAGAGTCTCTGGGCTTCAACAAAATGGAAACCTCCAGCAAGAAAAAACAGGAGAAAATGCACAGCATAATTATTAATGTGGAATGGATGATCCTTGCTAAAGAACATTATTTTTTATCAAGTTGTTATGGGTAAAGTTCTGCTTTAAGTACAAGGCATATCGTAACATTTATTATTAAAGTAAACAGGTATTCACTTTAGGTTTCCAAAACTGGACACCCTGCAATGGGGGAATCTGTTGGCATAGACTAAATAATGCAGTTCAGATGGGGATGGGGAGAGCCTCGCTCAAGGTCTCATCATTCAGATTCTTACTTAAATTACCATCTTAAAATAAAATGGTCACCATTCCAATGTTTGGGTTTTCTTTATATGCAGTATATAAACTTTAAAACAAGCCTTTACTGCCCTCTGTAGCTGCAGCCCCTGTGGAACTATTTATCTTCAAATATCTAAAGAATAGCAGTGAAGTTGTTCTAGCTCATGGCTTTTTCTACCTAAGCTCAGGGCTCTATTTACCTCAGCTCAGGGCTCTGTTTACCTCAGCTCAGGGCTCTGTTTACCTCAGCTCAGGGCTCTGTTCTCCTCAGCTCAGGGCTCTGTTCTCCTCAGCTCGGGGGTTTGTTTACCTCAGCTCGGGGCTCTTTTTTTTTCAATTTGGGCTCTTTTTTTTCCTCAGCTCATGGCTCTGTTTTCCTCTGGTCAGGGCTCTGTTTTCCTCAGCTCATGGCTCCTTTTTCCTCAGCTCAGGGCTCTTTTTTCCTCAGCTCAGGGCTCTGTTTTCCTCAGCTCAGGGCTCTGTTTTCCTCAGCTCACGGCTCTGTTTACCTCAGCTCCTCAGCTCAGGGCTCTGTTTTTTGATCGACATAAGCTGTTTCAGATCGCGCCACATCGCGACCCCGTGACCACGCGCAAGGCTGAATCCGGGAGGATGTCATATGACATCCACCCAGATCGATGAAAGTCCCGCCCAGCCATCATTTTGCTATAGGCCTGGCGGGAACTGTTTAAAGCCCATCTTTGGACAAATATAACCCCCCACCTTTACACACACCTATCCAGCAGTGGAGTTGATTTACTAAAGGCAAATAGAATGTTCAAACACACATACAAGCATGTATGGAACATTTATGCTCCTTGGAAAAAATAAAGAGACATTTTATTCATCCTCACCTGGTTGCTGACTTTACCGAAATAGAATGTTCAGTTTGCAAGGGAAGTTTCCCCAGAGCTTAGTGAACGTGGTGAAGCTCTGCTGACTTCCATCATCAAATCATGCTGTTTTTTTATTTTCCTTGCTTGGAATAGGATATTCTTTGCAAAAAGAAATATACCGTAGACACATTAACTACGCTCTGGGGAAAATTCCTTTGCAAAGTGCAACTTCTCTTGCAAACTGAACAGCCTATTTGTTTTTAGTAAATCAACTTTAGTGTATCTGCCTTGAAATTCATGGGATGACCAGGCACCCTGTGAGAAGGAGGACAAGGTATAAAAAGGTACTGTCTAGCAGCATATATTGCCCACTATACTTAAAGGGGATTGCACAGTTTAACAATTTTGGCAAGAATAAAGATTTTCTTTAGCAAAAATGTGCTTGTTTATCGCCTGCTTTATTTTTTTGTTCTGGCATCTGGTAGATTTCAGCTATTTATTAGAAAATATATTCCAAGCCATGCACATTTCAGTTGCAATTTAAAATTACCAGAAAATATGTGCTACACATTGGTGGTAATGGAAGCTTTTTAGCTCTATGGGCTGGAGATTGAAATATATCCAGCCACACAATGTATAATAGGGGGGCATTTCCATGTTTATTGAGTTTAAGGAAATTTGTACAATGTATCACCCCTCTGTTATCCAGTTATCCCTGATATAAGTATCTGCAAAATCATTTGCTAAATATGAAATATTTTTTCCATGCTAGAAATAGGATTAACATAGATTTACACAATGTTTGTTAGATTGAAGATAGGCTTCAGACAAGCACATTTTTATGCTGTAGATGGAAATATCCAGGCAGTAAGAAAAGAGTCAGTACAGTCCCAACGATAATTGTATGCATATCATAAGCTGCGGTTTCCAAAGCGAGCAAAGTCCTTTCTTGTATTAAGAGAGGTATGGACTCCAGAGACAGAGATATAATTTTGCCCCTGTACAAATCATTAGTAAGACCTCATCTAGAATATGCAGTTCAGTTTTGGGCACCAGTTCTCAAAAAGGATATCGGAGAACTGGAGAAAGTGCAGAGAAGAGCAACCAAACTGATAAGAGGCATGGAGGAGTTCAGCTATGAGGAAAGATTAGAAGAACTAAATCTATTCACTCTTGAGAAGAGGAGAATTAGGGGGGATATGATCAACACGTACAAATATATAAGAGGTCCATACAGTGTACTTGGTGTTGAGTTATTCACTTTACCGTCAACACTGAGGACAAGGGGGCACTCTTTACGTCTAGAGGAAAAGAGATTTCACCTCCAAATACGGAAAGGTTTTTTCACAGTAAGAGCTGTGAAAATGTGGAACAGACTCCCTCCAGAGGTGGTTCTGGCCAGCTCAGTAGATTGCTTTAAGAATGGCCTGGATTCTTTCCTAAATGTACATAAAATAACTGAGTACTAAGATTTGTAGGTAAAGTTGATCCAGGGTAAATCCGATTGCCTCTCGGGGGATCAGGAGGGAATTTTTTCCCCTGCTGTAGCAAATTGGATCATGCTCTGCTGGGGTTTTTTGCCTTCCTCTGGATCAACTGTGGGTATGGAGTTGGGTGTATAGGATTGTACTGTGTTTTTTATTTTGTTTGTTTATTTTTTTGTGGTTGAACTGGATGGACTTGTGTCTTTTTTCAACCTGACTAACTATGTAACTATGTAACTAACTAACTATGTAACAGTGATGTAATTGGATATCGATTGATTATGTTATTGTGTGACAAATTACCGGTGAAGATACAGTATCTGTAATTGTGATGGAGTGAAATAAAATGTCTATGTTATCTTTCTCTTTTAACCACTCAAATATTGCTTTTCTTTCTTTTATTAGTTTATTTATTTTCTTTTCTTTACTTTCCTGTTGTGATGTGTGTGTGTGTGTGTGTGTATGTATGTATGTATGTATGTATATATATATATATATATATATATATATATATATATATATATATATATATATATATATATGTGTGTATTTCAGTATCACATTAGTATTATTTTCCTTGAATGAAAGTCATGACAGAGTTAATCTCAGCACGGAGTGAAGATCAGAAACAGATGTCTTTTAACTACTACTCCTGCATCCTTTCACCGAGCAAAAGAATATGGCGCTAAGTGCTTGCCTCGTGGCCAGGAAAAGATGTAACGAGAGAAGACCATATGTAGAATAGCCAATCAGATGCACCCATATGTGATGACGTTTACTTATGTCACTTTGGCTATAAAAGCTGTAATCTGAATAAAGGGCTTCCTGTTGAGAAGGAGCGTTGTACTGACCAGAGTGTGCAGTGTACTCTCTCCAGCATGCATTCTCTCACACCATCATGAAATTACATAATCTTAGATCTTGTGTTGATTGTAGACCTCATTGATGGTACACTTACTGTAGATGACTGTCCTAGAAACTCACCCTGGAATACTGCTGCAATTTTAACAAATAGTAACTCAATTGTATAGAAGCCCCTTATGCAGCACAACAGTGTGGATCATTTTGGTCACTCCTAAAATCATGCATAATTAGGTAACCCATGATCAATCGTAAAATAATCAACTAATTAGCTTCCTATGGTGAAAGGTATACAGTGATCCTGCAACTGTGCCTGAATGAAAAAAAATAATAATAATAATATATATATATATATATATATATATATATATATATATATATATATATGGTTGTTAACCCACTTCTACTAAATTATCTTATCCTCTCTGTACCAGAACGAACAACATGTGTCCCTGTGCCTGTGTAATGTAGAAAATCCGCCAATCTGTACCGATAGAAGTTCCACTCCGGGCGTACAGCTAATTCTTCTCCTCTTTTCTCTCTCCGGCTCACAGCTGCAGTGGGCGGGGCTGAGCCCTCCCGCTGACCTCAGTCGGGGAGGAAGGGGAGAGAGGAGAGAGAGCCGACAGGATCAGCCAGGTATTTCAGGTGTTACAAATGACAGGTGGCCAAATGACACAGCACAAGAACTGTGCTGAATAACATGCTTAACATGGTTAAGGGAACAGGATCTGTTTTCTTTTTGGGTAAACAAACACTTTAAGTACATCTTTGCAATACATGCACCTTCCCCATGTTTCATCCATTTAAATGCACTGTAAGTACAAAAGGACATCCATTGATTTGCCAGAAATGTACCCTGCTCTTGCTAAAACCAGCCAAGATGGTTTGAATCTCGGAGGGTTCAGCAGGGTCTGGCCAAGATTCAATCCATCTATGGGCAGGCTGATTGAACTCCCAGCATGTCGGATTTCTAGCATGCAATTTTGCCAGGGGATATAGCCGCTAGCAGTAATCAGTGTTCTCCCGACAGGCAAGGCTCCCTGCATTCCCCCACTAGGAGGAAACAATAGCTCTGCCAGAGGGATTCCCCCATCAACACTGAGGCCCTGTACACACGATCGAACATGTCTGCTAAAGATTGGTCCGCAGACCAGTTTCAGCGGACAGATCCGACCGTGTGTACAGCCTAGCAGACAGGTTTCCAGCAGACAAAAGTTTTAAAGCATGCTTTAAAACTTATCTTCTGGAAACCCATCCGTCCGACATGTCCGCTGGTTAGAACGCTTAACCAGCGGGCCGAAATCTCCCGTATGCGCAGAATGGATTCGACGCATGCGTAGAAGCATTTTACTTCCTGGTTTGCGGACGTGGTGGCGTCAACATCACCGCCACGTCACCGCGCTGTCTGTCCGCGGGGATTTTGGTTTGATGGTGTTTACAACCATCAGACCAAAATCTCCGAGCGGACATGTCCGATGAAAACGGTCCGCGGACTGTTTTCATTGGACATGTTCGCTCGTCTGTACAAGGCCTGACTGTGTTGATGGGGGAATCAAGCGATTTTTGTATTATCTATAGCCGGGGGTCAGGAACCTTTTTGGCTGAGAGAGCCATGAACGCCATATATTTTAAAATGTAATTCCGTGAGAGCCATACAATATGTTTAAAACTATAATATCCACATCTCCCCCCACTGTAATATTCACATCTCCCCACTGTAATATCCACATCTCCCCCCACTGTAATATCCACTTCTCCCCCCACTATAATATCCACATCTCCCCCACTGTATATACGATTGTCTGCTTGCTTATCACTACAAATGCAGGCAGATCCACGAGCAGTTGAGGCAGGTGATAATGACATCAGAGCGACGCTCACCTAGGCCGCTGCCGGGTGTACCGAGATGGCCGCTGCTCCGGAGCTAGGCTGAAGTCGTGGCCTTTCCTATGGGCTCAATCGGCACACCGAGCGATCCGCGGATTGAGAGGCGAGAGCCAGATGCAGCCATCAAAAGAGCCACATCTGGCTCGTGAGACATAGGTTCCCAACCTCTGATCTATAGCCTGTGTTTGTCCTGTTGCAGACTGACAGCACACAGCGTTTTTGTGGACTAAGTGTTGTCAGCTCTGCCCAGTTTTCTTTTGTTAAACCACTTAGACCCACAAACTCACCCATCTCCACAAAATAAAGGCCAATTATTCTGTTGTCCCAAGATAAGGAATGTCAGAGCTTATTATTTTCCAGTGAGATAACACAGGAGTACTGGGCACAGGGCAGCTGTGAATTTCTGATGTGATCAACAGGTAGTTTTTTTGCATTTATCAAACAGATATAACAAAAAGCTATCAATAGTAAAAGGGAACATAAGAGAATTTCATAGGGTATACATACACTTTTAAGTCTGGCATGCAGCTTGAACCTTAATGGGCTGATTTTCTTTTAGGCATTTAGGGCCTAATCCACAAAAGGGATATGCCGGCGTATCAACTGATACGCCGTCATATCGCTGTTTCTATCTATGGAACTGATCCACAGAATCAGTTTCACATAGATAGGCAGAAGATCCGACATGTGTAAGGGACTTACACTGTCGGATCTTAGGATGCAGTACCGCAGCTGCCGCTGGGGGCATTTCTCGTCGAAATGCCGCTTCGGGTATGCAAATTAGCACTTTCGGAGATCCACGAAGCTTTTAAGCTTCGTTTTTTCTCCGTAAGTATTAGTTTGCCGTCGCAATATTAGGGCTGCTTTTACAAGGCCTAAACTGTTTACACCTTGTAAAAGTAGACCCTTCTATCCCGCGTCGCTGTCATTTTTTTTTTCCCGCCGCAACTCGTTTTTTTTTTTACGCCCGTCGCGATTCTCAAAACCCGGCGCAACGTAAAACCGTGCAAAGCACGTCGGGAAAATGATGTCGGGAGCATGCGCAGTACGTCCGGCGCGGGAGCGCGCCTAATTTAAATGGGACTCGCCCCATTAAATTAGGAACGCCTTGCGCCGGACGCATTTAAGTTACACCGCTCAACATTTCTAGGTAAGTGCTTTGTGGATCGGGCACTTAGGTAGAGATTTTGCGGCGGTGTAACTTAAATGGCAAAAGTTACGTTGCGCCGGGTTTTTGTGGATTATGCCCTTAAGGTATATCAAAACCACAGAACAACATGTACTATATTTCAGCTTACCAGTTCTCAGATGTGGTGGCTGCATTAATTTCCCTTTTTCCAGGCTAACTTAATTTTCCGCAAGTACAGGAAATACCTGTTGATCTTTCCAGAAATGCATAACATATTGAAATAAAGGATAAAGCACTATAAATGTTCAAACTTTTGAATGTTTGGACATTTATAGTGCCTCATCCTTTATTTCAATATTTTACACAGTTTTTAAAGGGGTTGCTGGTAGTAGGACAGGAGGTGTGCTACTAGATGGATCAGTGGATAAAAATAAAGTAGAAAAAAGGCATGAAAAAATTGAAATTATTGCAGCCACCACATTTAGGAACTTGGAAGCAAAAATATATTAAATGTTAGTTTTGGGGCTAAGAACATTTCTGGGTTTTCAGTGATTAGGGCTTCATCCTTAATCCTGTACTGTGTAAAACATCTATTTTCTTTAGTTTTCTGTACTAGCGCAGAGCTGCATAAAAGTGAATGGACACACATCAGCTGTTTGGCCTCACCCACCCAGTGGTACACAAAGACAGGTGCATGGACCTGAATGCACCGGCTCTGCATTGGGGGTTGTACGCCTGCCCCTGTGTACTTATCATGTGGGTAATATCCTAATAAAGAAGAATAGTAGCTTATTAGGCTAGAGATTTCACACAGGACAGTTTCCATTTCTACCGCTTCTCCTCAACCTCCCCTCTATGTTTGACACTGTAGACCACATCTGCTACAGCAAACTGCACTGCCTTGGCACCCAAGGTACTGTTGGTATTCTTTGTACTTGTTAGACTTCTTCAATGATTCATGCTCCCCCATGTCCCTCTGTTGATGTTCCCAAGTTTGCTGAAAAAGGTTAGACCTTTTACTCTATACCCCATTGCGAAAATAGCACATTTTGTGGGTAACAACTTTTTAAAAAGACCCTGTAACCAACTTAAAATGTCTGGGTAAAAATAAAAAAAACAGATACATCAATTCCCTAGCATAGCCCCCTCTTCTCTTCTGGGATTATCTAATTACTATCTGTGATGTCCAAGCCCTTTCCCCACACCAAACTACATAACTTTTTATTTTACAGCATAAAATGGGAGCAGCAAAGAGGACTACTATAGAGCAGAGGTAGGCAACCTCAATAATCCAGATGAAGTCATGAGTAATAAATAATGACCGTTTGGCTGAAACACATTGACATTTGTGGCTTTCATTTGTTACCCGCCAATAAACACAAGATTGCAGAGTATACACCGAAGTGCAAACTTTTCTTTGCTTATATAGATCGTGTGAACTAGGAGTCCGCTGTCTCTGCCAGAGCACCAGTGATAAAGCCACATTATAATACTGGGAGTCGGTAGCACCTACTTTCATGTTTTTTTACTCTCCAAAATCATAAAATAGGAGGTGAAAAGAGGACTACTATTGAGCAGAGGTAGCATACCACTGCCTCGGGGAGTCATTCCTGTGTCTGTCAGAGTCTTGCCAAGCCTTATGGGACTAATAATTCCTAAATAGCTGTAGTATCAAGGTTGTCTACTCCTGTAATTTAGAGTTTCACTCAAGTCTACTGGGGCTGCTATTACATCCAAGATGGCGGCACCCAGCAAAAGACTTAGGCTTTTTGGATTGCTGTATAAGGGAGGTTTTACATGTATATAACACAAAAGCATAGAATCCACTAATTTCCCAAACTTTTCAACACAAAGGAACCCTTGAAATAACTTTCTGGTCTCAAGGAACCTCTGCTAAAAATTACTGGGCCAGATTCTCGTAGAACGGTGTATCTTTGCAGGGGCGTAACATATACGATTTACGTTACGCCTCCGCAACTTAGACGGGCAAGTGCTGTATTCTCAAAGCACTTGCTCCGTAAGTTGCGGCGGCGTAGCGTAAATCGGCCGGCGTAAGCCCGCCTAATTCAAATGTTGAACAGGGGGGCGTGTTTTATGTTAATGTGCTGTGACCTGACGTGATTGACGTTTTGCACTTACGGCGCATGCGCCGTCCGTGGAATATCCCAGTGTGCTTTGCGTCAAAGTACGCTGCAAGGACGTATTGGTTTTGACGTGTACGTAAATGACGTCCAGCCCCATTCACGGACAACTTACGCAAACTACGTAAAATTTTTACATTTCGACGCGGGAACGACGGCCATACTTAACATTGGTATGCCGCACTTACGCCTCCATATAGCAGGGGTAACTATACGCCAGGAAAAGCCTAACGTAAATGGCGTAAATGTACTGCGTCGGCCGGGCGTACGTTCGTGAATTCGCGTATTAGGCATGTGCAAAAGGGAAAAATTTGTTTCGTTTCGTTTCGTTTTAATTCGTTATTTAATTAATTTAGTTAAGTTAGGTTCGTTACATGTGTTAAATTCGTTTTCGGAACTCGTTCGTTTTCGACCGAATTTCGAAAAATCCGGTCGAATTCGAAAATTCTCTCTTCGAATATAATTTCGAAATTCGATCGGAATTCGAAAAAAAAAAAAAATCGAATTCCAAATCGAAAACCCGCAGACGAAATTCGATCGGAATTCAAAAAAAAAAAAAAAAACATTTTTTTTTTTTAATTCCAAATCGAAAACCCGCGGACGAAATTCGATCGGAATTCGAAAAAAATAAATAAATAAATTCGAATTCCGATCGAACTTCGTCCGCGGGTTTTCGATTCGGAATCGAAAACGTTCGTTCGGATTCGGTAAATTCATTAATATTGCAATTCGGGAATTCGTATGCATCCGAATGTCCGAATAATGAAAAATCGTCCGAATTTCGATTCGGAACGAAACGAAATGCACATGCCTATCGCGTATATCTAGCTAATTTGCATACTCGATGGCCAGCGTAAATATGCAGTTACGATACAACGGTGTAACACAGTTACGCCAGTCGGATCTACGGGAAATCTATGCGTAACTGATTCTAAGAATCAGGCGCATAGATACGACCGGGCAACTCAGAGATACGACGGCGTATCTCGTATGAGAATCTGGCCCACTATATCTACAATGTATGAAACAGTGTAATGGTCAGTTGGAAGAATGCTCCTTACATTAGTGGTCATTGGGATGAATTACTCCCTTACAGATAGCCAAAAAGATTAATGGTGTCAGACTGTCAGTGAGAACTTATCTGAGAGGCAGGAATTCCTCTTTGCTCAAAGAACCCTTAGCAACCACTGGAATAACACTAGGGTTCCACGGAACCCTGGTTGAGGAACAATGGTCTAGATACTGATCTTGTAGGAAGCTTGCTTCTTTTCTCCAGAGTGTCAAGTCAAGTTACAGGCTTTTAATCTCTGGTGAGCTACTACTTAACACTGTCAACCTTTCCAAAGGGATGCTGTGGTATTAAAATGTTTCTTAAGAAAACATTGGTATAAATCAATTAAAAATGGCAGGCAGACCCTTTCACTCAGCATTTACTTTTAGCCAGTCAAGTACTAATGGAAGCCGAAGATGATCTGCAACAAAGTCTGCTTAACATCTTACAACGTACACAGCAGAAAAAGATCTTATTCTTTACATAACCGGATTTCAAAATAAATTGGTTGCAGAAAGCGCTGTGCCTCCTCTGTTTTATGAACACCAGTACATTTCTTAGTTATATCCCCGATTCTACATACAATGCTAGTTTTCTACTTGTAAAGTTTTCTGCAAGGTTATATGATGCCTTTGAGTTACCATGACCGACAGTCTCAGTATGCCTACAACACACACTAATCGACAGCGTCAGTGCCAAGGTTAGGGATTCTTTCTAAAGTTTTTCCTATGTTGCCTCCAGCACTGTTCTCACCATTGCTGATCATTATTAAATAGCAAGGGAGGCACCTACCTTGTGTAGAGGCAGTTCAAAGGCAACTCTTATGGTGAAATACAAGTTGCGTATAGAAAAAAATACTATTCCAAATCACTGTATTTTTAGATGGATTACCAAGATTGAAAGGGTCATTCCACACATACAGTATTTCAGTTTTCGGTTGACGCCTGATAGTTAAACCGCTTAACTGTTTGTGACATCTACTGTAGATTCTGGTAGTGAGATTTTGTGCTTTCCTTTGTTTCCAGGTCTCCACATTCCCTTTTACACACACACACCTTTAAATTTAGATCTTGATGGCTACAGGAGACCTCCTACACATCTTCTGGAAAAGTGGTGTTAGGGTGCAATTCAGAACAAATATGAACAAGTTCTAAAAAGGAGACAGAAAAACAGAAAATGTGCATTTGGTAAGAAAAAGACCAGCGATAGTTGCCACAACTTTACATGGTGGTGCTCGTTTGTCGCACGTTCGCTCACATCTGCTGCCAGAACTGGTGCCAAACACCCTATATAAGATCAGTGGCTAAACTTAAGATTTTGCTGGATGATCTTCAGTTACCAGTACTCCTTGCACCTGTGTTTCCTGAATTCTTTTGATTACCTGTTACTGACCCGGTTTGCCTCTGGACTTCTCTGCTGCCTGATCCTTGTATTGACCCCGGCTTGCTCTAAGGACTTTGCTTAGCCTGCTCAACCGTGTATGACTCTGGCTTCTCTTGACTACCCTTCTTTCAACTCCCTGGCTTGCCTTCTTGTGTATAACTTTGGCTCCTGTCCTGACTATGCTTCTTCAGTCTGGTCTCACCAACCTGAGCCTGCTTCCTCCTCAGGTGCCACCTTGCCTGTGGTCACTGCCTTCGTTCTGCTAAATCTCCAGGTGCTACAGAGATCCTGACAACTCTCCTGACAGACTAGCTGACAGCTATCCAGTTCTGCAGTGCAAGCAACTTTCAGCAGCTTTACCTAAACAGCACCAGTGCTTTTTTGAGCGTAGCACTCCCTGTTCTTACCTTCAGGGATGCTTGGCACTTAGCCTCAAGGGAAACTCTCTCAGCAGATCACAGCGCGCACCACTGGAAGCCGCAGGGGTCTTTTGGCCAGCGCAAGCATGGAAGGATGTCCATGTACGGTAAGCCCACACTGTAGCTGTCTTTCGGCTATAGCATGGGCACAAAGGAGTTAAACAAAATTAGTTAACTGATGGCTAGAGCAAATGCTCTGAAGAATGATTATTCAGAATGTTTGCATGAATGTTTGAACAAAATTCTACTGGTGTTTGGCCAGCTTACTGTAAATCTCAGGACTAGCTGAACGAAACGCAAATCCTTTGGCAGGTAAAACAACTCCCACATATGTATTTCATGTGTGCTTTTAAATGTATGCCTTGGGTTAAAAAAACACTGCCTTCACAGAATCTGGTTATATTTACAAGTTGTAAGCTATATGAATCTCCTAGTGTATAAAATCTAAGGACATTCGATTTAAGGGATCAAAGGAATGCAGGAGGACGTAGTTGAAGATTCTAGGAGCTCTTGGCTATAAACCTACATCCTATTTTTTTCATTGTAAATTAATGTTGTATATGTTTCATCAATGTTTCATGAAACCAGAGGTTTGTTCAAAAGACTCCTAAAGGAATATTATTATTATTGGTATTACTATTATGCCAGTCATGTATGGTACTTCTTGTCTAAATAATAACTACTATTAGCTATTAAAGTAGAAGTCCACACGAACACTAAAATACCTGCATCTACAGACATCGACGATCTAACACTAATCTAAGAAGAAATCACCATACATACCTTTTCTAAAGCCAATACGACCCGATCCACGCTGAGTTGTCAGACACATCCGACAATGGAAGCACAATAGTAAGTCTATGGGTGACGTCACTCCCCATTCATTTCACAGCCATTGTTGGCCTTGTCCTCTGCAGATGCCACTGGACACCAGATAGGATTGGCTTGAAAAAAGTATGTATACTGATTTCTTCTTTACAGGGATAAATAGGTTAGTGTTAGATCGTGGATGTCTGTAGATGTAAATAATAATTTTACATGATTTAATTAATTCATTTTATTTTTACAATAAATGTACGATATAAATAGCCAAAACTTTTAGGGGGATTTTGAATAAGGTAGGAAAGGGTTAAAACCTAACCGTTTTTGGGGTCTTCTTTGTGCCATGTTTACTCCTTTGGGGAGATTTTCCTTCACTTCTTATCCTCAAGGTTCAACAGGAAGTGAAATTAAATCAACACAAGGAGGTGGGAATTTCTCTTTGGTAGATTTACCCTTGCCTCCTGTTCTGATTACAGCTGATAAAAATGTTAGTCTGCCATCACGTTCTGTCCCAGTGTCAATGATCAACAGAATACAGACTGTAGAGTGTGTAACTCAACCAACCAGGATTACAGATAGCAATAAAAATGTGTTCTAATCCTTCCACACTCTAAAACCAGAAAAGGGAAGTTTTGACTAGACATACGCTAAAGGAAACCTGTACTTGAGATATGCACAGTCTGTCATGATTTCAATTCCATGTGTGTGGTGCTGGACTATCTTTAATGTGCTGGGCAGGAGGTGTCAGTTGAGGTTGATGGCTTAACCTCAGCAGTTCTACCCCAATGTAAGGACTATTCCAAGGGGTGATAACCTCTCAAATTGAGAAATCCAAATGAGATTAACAAAAGGAAAGTCAGACAGTTGCCTTAGGAGTCTATGATCATCTGTTGTAGATAAAGTGACAGTAGGAAATTAAAAGTTTCAAACTGGTTTTGAGGGACAACATTCTCCCTTTATCAAGTGAAAGTGAAAATGACAATGCTTCCTATAGGACTCTAGCTAAAGATTTCTACAGAGTGCTCCATATCATGAAAGGAACATTGATGACCGTAATAAACATGTGTTAGGGAGGATCAGGCAGGGTAGATCATCTCTACTACGTGTCATTTTCAAAGAAGAGGAGTTGTCAGCACAAAACACGTTATGACCTTTTATCTTCCTAGTAACACAGTGTTATATGCAATGTATAATTATGAATTTTTAGGCAACCATCTGGTTCCCCTTTTGTTGTTTTCTGCCTGTCATGCTGATCCAATGGCTTTAATATATTCAAAATTGCTGAACCAGAACAAGTACATACTGTAGATCAGATCTGACTTCACCTGCTGGATGACTGTTCCAGATCAGATCGTATAAAAGCCAGGCAGACAGAGTTTTCAAAATGAGGTTACACGTGGAAGTCAACCTATCGGTCTCAGGGTAGGTTCCCTATAAGAAATGTTTGTTCTCGTGGGATGTGATTCATTTTATATTATTTATATGTTATATAAACAAAACATTGTTAAATTAATATATACATGTTTGTGCTTGTTTAAGCAAGTTGTACTTGATTTATTCTTAAGCTTTGACCTCTCCACTCAATAATGTCTATATTCCATGCTTGCTCCGATTAAGAGCCAAATGGCATCCAAAACACAGAAGAATTTCCTCAACTAGTATTGATGTTGTCATTGCAATAAAGCTGCTGCTTTTATCTGTATCAGTCTCTAGAATTCATTACTTTTGGGTTGGATGTACAATCAAAAGGTTTGTCTCATAAGGCGGCAAAATTCTGATGTAGATCATTATATTTTCTGACAAATGCTACAATCAAATACAAAATGCAGGCACATATAAATAGCTATTCTCTTTGGCTTAGCCATCATTTTGTTGTGTATATTATTTTACTTAGAATTCTCTTTTAAAATACCAAAGTGAATAGTCAACATTCATAAGTCAACATTCATTGACCTAATGAGTCAACTTTCTATTTGCCTTTTCTAAAATCTGGAGGTGTTTGTGTTGCAGAAAATAAAATGTGTTTCTATTCGCCTTGCATGACACATAAGTTGAAAACTTAAAAAACCTCTTCTGGATATGTATTAATACACAGTTATTAAAGTACACACAAAGACAGAATATTGATATTCAAGTAGCTAACTATCATTATCAAGCAATAAATTAGCTTTATAACAAACCCCCACTGACTTTTGTAGCTACAGGCACTGTGGAGTATCCTCAAATTTCACAGCAAAAACACTATCCTTCAAATCTTTCAATTCCAAAATTAGAGCTTGAAAGTCTGTAAGGCTGTTGAGTCTGTGCTATGAGAGGAAGCAGGGTGAGCTGAGCTGCTGAATCACTGCAGGGGTAGGGGAGCAGGGTGAACTAAACCAGGGGTCCCCAACCCCTGGGGTGCGGACTGATACGATCCATGGCCTGTTGTTAAGCTGGCCATCGTCGTACAGTAGGAGGTGAGTCCTGTCACGGACCGTGGGCCAATTAGTAGCCTGTGTCTATTGTCTCAGGTCTACCGCCCAGCTGCTGATGTCATCCTAATAGCAAGGCATGAGCAGTTGCAGATTGGGAAAGAGAGCAGGAGACTTTTTTATAATAACAACCGGTAACCAGCCCCTTATTAATTAGACATATGCATGATGAAAAAATTAGCTTTTTTTCCATTTTGTTTCGTTTTGATTCTAGTTGTGTTTAGTTCAATTCAATTCGGTTCATGAAAACTTTGACTTTGTATAAATACTGTATCATATTTCTCAGGCTTTTGTATCACATAATTCAGCTGCTTCCATTGTGGAAATAAGGAGGTTAAACGGTTGTTCAGGGAAACTAAGTTTAAGTATCTTTATTTAAATACTAAAGAAGTTTCCATGCCCCTCTAAAGTTTAGTTGAAGTAGATATCACAAGGGGATGGAGGTCCATACGAATCCCACTAGAACTCCTACTAGTCAAGTGTGGTCTCCATTTGTTGTAGATAATTTATTGCAGTATAGCCTCCAGCAAAGTTTTCAGTATTTTACACTTCCAAGAGCATTAATATCCTGTGCCCCCCCCCCCCTTTGCACTGTGGTTCCTCCTGCCAAACCCTACATCACTACAGGACACACTATTGATGCAGGGTTCGGCAGCGGAAACCACAAAGCACTGTAGGCCGGATGCAAAATATCAGCACTTCAGGATGTGTCAATTTCTGCAGAGGCCTTAGGGCAGTGTTTCTCAATTCCAGTCCTCAGGCCCCCCCAACAGGTCAGTTTTCAGGATTTCCCTCAGATGAAAAGGCTGTGGTGATTACTAAGGCAGTGAAACTGATCAAATCACCTGTGCAAAATAATGGAAATCCTGAAAACCTGACCTGTTGGGGGGCCTGAGGACTGGAATTGAGAAACACTGCCTTAGGGGGACAATTTCCCTAGGGAGTGTTTCTTACTGTGGGGGGAGGGGACTGACTGGGGGAGGTGACCGATCGGTGTTTCTATGTGCAAGAGACACACCATCGGTCTCCTCTCCCTGACACAACATAGATGTCTGTGTACACACAGAGATCCATGTCCCTGGCTCTGTAACTGCCGATCGCGGGTACCTGGCGGACATCGTGGCCGCCAGGCACGAGCATCGGCACCCATGGGAGGCCGGGAGGCCCGAGAACGTCATATGACGTCCACCCAGGATGGCAGAGCCACCTTGTGGACGTTATATGTCTATACGTCATATTGAAGTGGTTAAAGAGCTAGTCCTATAAAAGTGATACTTCATTTATGGTAAATGCTTGAGGGTTAACTACCTGACAGTTTCTTATATCTTTTGGGGACTGTATTGTGAGATCTCTGTGCTCAGTGCCTGGGTCTGCACACAATTATTAATAATCCAGCAGGGGTCCTACTCTCCCTGCTGTATTACAGGCGGTCCCCTACTTACAAACATCCGACTTACAAACGACTTCTACTTACAAACGGAGGGAGACAACAGGAAGTGAGAGGAAAACTCCCCCTAGGAAAGGAAATTCACTCCTGTAAGAGTTATTATGGGAAAAAGGTGCCTCCACGGATGCTTTATCACCAGTCCATATTTCCCTAACAATCCAACATTTTCAAAAACCAATTGTCATTGGGACAGAAAGTGAGGTCAAATCTTCTGAACAGGAGCACAGACAACAAAACAAATGTTACAGGGGAGATAACCCTTCTCTATGCTATCCAAAAAGCTTAAAAATAGATTTTTTTTTGCAGGAGCTACACTTAAAAATGTACCTGTTTGAACTTACAAACAGATTCAACTTAAGAACAAACCTACAGTCCCTATCTTGTTTGTAACCCGGGGACCGCCTGTATTTGACTTATTTTAAAGGAGTTGTAAAGGTCAAAGTTTTTTGACCTTAATGCATTCTATGCATTAAGGTGAAAAAACTTCCGACTATACCGCCCCCTGTTATACTTACCTGACCCCTCGAAAGTCCCGCGCTTGGCCCCGACATCCTCTTCGCCGCTCAGACTGGTCGCTGATTGGCTAGAGCGGATGGATTGAAAGCAGCGCAGCCATTGGCTGGCGCTGCTGTCAATCACATCCAATGACACGGCGCCCCGAGGGGCAGGGCCGAGTGATACAGTGGGCGGGTATGGCCGCTCGCTGTATCACGGGAGCGCGCCTGCAAGGACTACACACAATGCAAGCTCTCTCGCATTAATGTGTGTAGTTCTTGCGGGGAGGACCAGAGACAGCCACGGAGGGACCCCAGAAGACATGGATTGGGGCCACTCTGGGCAAAACAAGCTGCACAGTGGAGGTAAGTATAACATGTTTGTTATTTAAAAAAAAAAAAAAAAACTTTTGTTTACAACCCCTTTAAGGAACACTCAAATGAACAGGAACACCCAAAGGGCCAGATTCACAAAAGATATACGACGGCGTATCTCCTGATACGCCATCGTATCTCTGTGATCCGCCCGTCCTAACTATGCGGCTGATTCATAGAATCAGTTACGCATAAATAGCCCTAAGATCCGACAGGTGTAATTGACTTAGGATGCAATTCTATGCCGACCGCTAGGTGGCGAGGCCATTGCGGTCGGCGTAGAATATGCAAATGACTAGTTACGGCGATCCACGAACATCCACGTTACCCGTCGCTCTAACTTTACGTTGTTTCCGTCGAGATACGTGTCGTAAAATTAGGGCTGAGCCCTAGGTGTTCTAAGCCATGTTAAGTATGGCCGATGTTCCCGCGTCAAAATTTAAAACATCACGTCGTTTGCGTAAGTCGTCCGTGAATGGCGCTGGACGCCATTTACGTTAACGCCGAAACCAATGATGTCCCTGCGACGTCATTTAGCGCAATGCACGTCGAGTAATTTACCCGATGGAGCACGCGCAGTACGCTCGCCGCGGGAACGCGCCTAATTTAAATGGTACCCGCCCCATTTGAATTAGGCAGGCTTGCGCCGAGCGAATTTACGTTACACCGCCGCAAGTTTACAGGTAAGAGCTTTGTGAATCAGGCACTTACGCTGTAAACCTGCGGCGGTGTAACGTAAATGGGATATGTTACGCTGCCGTGGAGCAACGTAAATGTATCAGAATCTGGCCCAAAGTTCCCAGGTGGGTGGGAAAACAGTTGGGAATGATGGCAGGAATACCTCTTTGTTGGAGTTTACATAAGAACCCAAGGTCTGAACCAATCCTCCATGCTCAGGCTCTAATTAAAATATGAATTTTGGTGGACTGACTTTTTAAACAGTAATTCTATGTATACAAATCTAAATGAGGTACCTAAAAGAGGAAAAATAGACACATATACCTGGATCAAAAAGCAAAACGAACAATTTATAATAAGGACCACAGGGAGCTATGAATCAGTAAAATGATCTGCACAAAATAATACAGTGTACCTTTTTCATTATCTAGAGTTTTGAAACAGAACATCCTTCAATTTATTTTCTTCCCTTTCATAATAAACTTTGTAATGGCCTTCAAATGAAGCACTACACTAGTATGAAAACATACTGTATAGTGGGAATTTTCTGATGATAGCCTCAGTGAATGCATTTATCAGCTCCCTCCCCCAAAGACTACTGTAACCTTCATCTAGTTGATCTTCCTTTAACCTCATTGTCCTTTCTGCAATCAATCTTGTATGTTGCTGTCACAATAATTTACCTTGCCAATTAATCTTCATCATCTGCTGCTGCCTCTTTACCCCTAGACAAACATCATCTACACATTGAATAATTGAAAGGATCACGTGGTAAGTACCAGTCTCTGACACCTACAGGGCTCATTAAACATAAAGATAGAATGGGCAAGCCTGTGCTTTAACACAGGTCAGCCAGTCGGGGCCTGATCTTTATGTAGTGTGCATCAAGAACAAGGGTCATATTCTAGACATGGGGGTTTTATATATAATGGGGGGAGATTTACTAAATCTGGAGCACACATGATCTAGTGCAACTGTGCATAGCAACCAATCAGCTTCTAGGTTTTATTGTCAAAGCTTAATTGAACAGGCTGAAGTTAGTTGATTGGATGATTGGCACAGTTGCACCACATTTTGTGTGCTTCAATTTTAGTAAATCCTCCTATAGTGTTTTATTTTTAATTTTTTTTGAGATTTTTTATTGATGTAATAAAAGAAAATACAAAGAAGGTAAATGCATTGGAAACACATTGAATTAGAACATATGACAGTAAATTGACATCTGGCAACATGAATATGTCATGCGTGATAGGGTGTACATATTTAAGTTGTTATGCTACCTCAACATCAGACCCCCACGGGGGTGTTAAAGCGGGAGTTCACCCATAAAAAATTTTTCCCCTTAGATGGATGCTAGATGGATGCTCGTTTTGTCTAGGGGAATCGGCTAGTTGTTTTAAAATATGAGCTGTAGGTACCGTTTTCGAGATGCATCTTCTCCATCGCTTCCGGGTATGGGTCTTCGGGAGCGGGCGTTCCTTCTTGATTGACAGTCTTCCGAGAGGCTTCCGACGGTCGCATCCATCGCGTCACTAGTAGCCGAAAGAAGCCGAACGTCGGTGCGGCTCTATACTGCGCCTGCGCACCGACGTTCGGCTTCTTTCGGAAAATCGTGAGGCGATGGATGCGACCGTCGGAAGCCTCTCGGAAGACTGTCAATCAAAATAGGAACGCCCAGTCCCGCAGCCCATACCCGGAAGCGGCGGAGAAGATGCATCTCGTAAACGGTAAGTACAGCTCATATTTTAAAACAACTAGCCGATTCCCCTAGACAAAACGAGCATTCCATCTAAGGGGAAAAAGTGTTATGTACAGGTGAACCCCTACTTTAAGGTGGTAAAAATAAATAAATAAAATATAAGGGGGAGTAGGTAAGAAGGGGGAAGGAAAACTGAAAGATTAAGGATGTTTGCTTTTGGTTCTATTTGGTCTTATGCTTGTAGGGTAGAGAGGGTGTTGCTGTGAGTGGGCCCAGTACATAGAATATAGTGTTGAGTTATGGTAGTTTAATACTCCTAGGATTGGCTAGCCAGGGAGCCCAATGTTTGAGAAATGTGTCACTTTGCAAATGAGCTTTGGCAACCCCCTATAGTGTTTTACAGCATTATACATTTCCATAGCTCCCAACTGTCCCTGATTTCGAAGGACTGTCCCTGATTTGGAGAAATGTCCCTCTGTCCCTCATTCCTCCTCATTTGTCCCTTATTTTGGTCTGATCCATATAGTTGTATATAAAATGCACTTTTTCGCTTTCAAAAAGTGTTTTCAGTGCTAAACCTTTCATCCAAATTCTAATTTGCTGCATTTGAAAATTTTAAAAGCCAATATAAAGGAATATTAGTGGTAAAAAAAAAACACTTGTGGATTTAATTAACTTTTTTGGGGGTTATATCCCCTTTAAGGGGCGTGGCGGGGGGTGTCTAATGCATAAATACGTTTACTAGTAGGTGTCCCTCATTCCCATCTCAAAATGTTGGGAGGTATGCATTTCTTTGGATTACAGTCATCAGACTCCCACACTAAGGGCCAGATTCTTGTAGATTTGAGGCGGGCGTAGCGTAAGCCATTTACACTACGCCACCCCAACTTACAGGAGCAAGTGCTGTATTCCCCAAACACTTGCTCCGTAGTTTGGGGCGGCGTAGTGTAATTGGCCCGGCGTATCCCCGCGTAACTCGAAGGGGGCGGCTTGTATTTAAATTAGGCGCGCCCCCGTCCTGTTCGAACTGCGCATGCTCCGTCGGGTAAATTACCCGACGGGCATTGCGCTAAATGACGTCGCACGGACGTCATTTGTTTTGATGTTAACGTAAATGGCGTCCAGCGCCATTCACGGACGACTTACGCAAATTTTAAAATCGCGACGCGGGAACGACGGCCATACTTAACATTGAGTACGCCACCTAGGGGGCATGTTTATCTTTACGTGGCGTATCTCTTACGGAAACTACGTAAAATCACTACGACGGGCAAGCGTACGTTTGTGAATCCGCGTAACTAGTCATTTGCATATTCTACGCTGACCGCAATGGAAACGCCACCTAGCGCTCAGCGTAGATATTGCAGCCTAAGATACAACGGCGCTGGCCGTCGTATCTTAGGCATGTTTAAGTGTATCTCAGTTTGAGAATACACTTAAACATACGACGGCCTTAGATTCGGACTTACGTCGGCGTATCTGCTGATATGCCGGCGTAATTCTTTGAGAACATCTTTTGTCATTATAAAACGTTTTTTTTTATCCAAATGCAAAACCTTGTAAAGCTTAAAGAAAATATGTCACTTTTCCTGTTCATGGCAAGATAAGTTCTCTTTAAACAACCCTCACTTACCCACTGATACCAACCTTCACCCCGCTCTCTGGAAGCCCTGTTTTCAAACCCCCGCCCCTATAATATATATGGCCTACTTGGTGAGTTGTTGTTAGTCAGGGAGTATGGGCTGCCCAGGTAGGGAAGGGTTAACACTGGGTCTGCCGGTTTCCCACGCTTTTTGGGTTCTGCCCTCCAGCCTGTTTAGCCTATAAATGAGAGGGAAGTGCAATAAGTGGGACCGCAATACGATAGAGAAGATGGTCCAACACGGGAGATGTAACCCTCAATAAACATCACCCTAAAGCAGTGGTCTCCAAACTGCGCCCCGGGTGCCAGATGTGGCCCTTTTCTTGCTTTTATCTGGCCCTTGAAGCAATATTTTATCCCCTGATACCAATAATGGCGCATAATTCTGCCCACTGGCAAGAATGAGTGGACGCAAATCCCCCCACTGACACCAATGAACAAGCACAATTCCTCCCAATGACACTAACAATGGAACACAATTTCTCCCAATGACATTGACAATGGCATCCAATATAACCAACGATGGGGCACAATTCCTCCCACTGACACAAAGATGGGGCATTGTTTTTTTTTTCCCAGACGTTGGGACTTTTTCTACTTCCAATGGCCACAGTCTGGCCCTCCCAAAGTTTGTAGGACAGTAAACTGGCCCTTTGTTTAGAAATTTTGGAGACCCCTGCCCTAGAGGGACCTACCAGCCATGTACTTTGCCACTTTTGGACTTCCACCTGCAAAGGTATGCCTGGGCAGCTGAGAACTACTTAGTTGGGAACATGTATGCCTCCCTCTCTAGTGTCCGGTTTCCCCCAAAGGTATTTAGGACTAAACCCTTGGACTGGAGACCCCATGTATCTTGCTGCAATGGTACAGGAGTAAGAAGGAGTTGATATTGTGCACACATGAGGTCCGCAGTAGTGCATGGTGGGACCCCATTCTGTCACTGGGAATTGGGTGGCAGAAAAATGCTAGACTGGTAAAGAAGGCATAGGCTCAGCAGTGTTCCTCCTAAATGCAACATTCATGAAGCAAGGTGTGTAGTGACATGGGACAGAATGTATTACAGAGGAACGCTGTATGTTACAGATGCGCACAGTGTACAGCTCATCTCCAAACTGGGGTATCACCTTAATGTTGACTTTCACATGACCATTGCCTCGTCTGGTTCCATTGGTTAGCACAAAAAACCTAAAAGGTACCCCAAGTGCAGGGCGAGGAATATACAGTATATATTATTAAATGGATTTTAAAATATGAACAGCATAAATACAACACACAATTAAACCCCTGCACATCTGCACAAACTGGGAGAGAACGGGGCAGAACCCTGAGCCTATCAGGACTGTACTGCTTTGCACAGTGCTGTCAGAGGAGGAAACAACGTGATATCAGTATGCTGCTTTCCCTATTTATAGGTGGGGGAACGGGGGTGAACAAGATTTATTGCTTAATGAAAGAATGAAAAAGGCCAAAAAATGGCTATGATATCTGGCAGGGGTACCTAGATCACAAGACATGCTGAACACTATAACAAATGCTTTGGCAAGTAAAACATATAATGTACATAGTAAGGTACATATGTATTTTAGCTGTGCGTCATGCTGTTTGGTTGGTTCAACTTTAAGCCTTTTCATATAGTCAGTCCAATGAAAGCTCTTTTTCCATTTATATCTTAGTTAATGCACATAATGCTCATAATAATACCCATTGCTGACAAAAGTATTCAGATTCAAGCAGTCATTTCTATTTCAAGACGCACTTTGAACATCAGGAAAACTGCTGGCTGGGTACAACGAACAATACCTATGCTCTTTCTTTGCACTGCTTTTAATGTTCTCTGATAAGATCACAATTGCGATCAGCATTCAACATGCGGCATTTAGAAACCGATCAGAACAGGCAGAAAATATAGTCAGATAATTACTGCATGCGGTTCTCCTGTTCAGTCACTGTCAGACTACAATAGTGATCTTCATGGCCCGCCATCATTAGGCCAGTCTTACTTTCACAAATAAAATGCTTGTAATTTGCAGTTGTTTGCAGACCTACAGAAGGTATTTTCATCGCTTTAGTGCTAATGGTATTTATTTAATACACATAATAAGAACCCTCCAAAACCCTACTCCATTCACGTAAAATCAAAAACATTGGGGTTGATTTACTAAAGGCAAATAGACTGTGCAAGAGCAGTTGCTACATAGCTTAGTAAATGAGGGAAAGCTCTGCTGACTTCCACCATCCAATCATGTGCAAGCAAAAATGCATTTTTTTTATTTTCCTAAACCTTGTAGACAGCCCTCCCAGAAGAGTTGAAGCTGTTATAGCCCCAAAGGGTGGGCCAACTCAATATTGAACCCTACGGACTTTGGCCCAGATTCTCAAAGGCGTTACGACGGCGCAACACCATTTGCGCTGTCGTAACTCCTCATCTGGCCCCGGGTATCTATGCGACTGATTCTTAGAATCAGTTACGCATAGATACCCATTAGATCTGACAGGCGTAAGGCTCTTACGCTGTCAGATCTTAAAAGCATTTTTTTTTCCCGCCGCTAGGTGTCGCATCGTCATTTTCCCCGTCGTCTATGCAAATGAGGTAATTACGCGAGATTCCCGAACATACGCGCGGTCGACGCTGAGAATTTACGTCGTTTCCGTAGCGTACGCGACGTGTAAGGTTGCCCCTGCTATTAGAAGGGGCAACCAATGTTAAGTATGGCCGTCGTTCCCGCGTCAAATTTAAAAAAAATTACGTTGTTTGCGTAAGACGTCCGTGAATGGCGCTGGACGCCATTTACGTAAACGTCTAAGCAAATGACGTCGGGGCGACGTCATTTAGCGCAATGCACGTCGGGTAATTTACCCGATGGAGCATGCGCAGTACGATCGGCGCGGGAGCGCGCCTAATTTAAATGGTGCCCGCCCCGTTTGAATTGGGCGGGCATGCGCCAAGCGATTTAACGATACACCGCCGGAAGTTTACAGGTAAGTGTTCTGAGAATCAGGCTGTAAACCTGCGGCGGTGTAACGTAAATCACATACGTTACGCTGCCCAGGAGCAACGTAAATGTATGGGAATCTGGGCCTAAGACTGGGATGCCACTAAAATTCACGTGCGTGTAAAGACAGGCGTCCCAATACTTTAGGTAATATATTGTATATACATATACAGTATATTGAAGTTGTCCATTATAATGACAATTAGGCTTTGTAAATTTCAACTCAATGTTTTTTTTTGCTTTGTACAGAAACTAAAGCTGCTGATCTGTCGTGTATACAACATCTGCATTCCCTGCTATAATCCCCTGTTACGGCAAGCATTGAGCTAATGCAACTCTTTTGCCCATTCAGGTCTGATTATCTGCTGATCCACAATCAGCCAGCATTCCCCTTAGGAATTACCAGTGCTATTGTGCAGCATTAAGAAACCTATTATGTTCGTGTTTACTTTTCATACATAAGCAAACAAATTGCAGCTAGGGACAGATACCTATTGGTTAAATCATACAGGGATCAGATTTTTACTCTTCACATGAACCAACAGGATACATATAAGCATTACCAAATCATATTATTAAAATAAAATAAAATAGCCTTTTCCTTGCAATAAATGGCAAGGTCCCCTTCTGTGACTGGCAGGCTAAGTAGTGTAAAGCCCTGTACACACGATCGGTTTGTCTGATGAAAACGGACCAAGGGACCGTTTTCATCGGACAAACCGATCGTGTGTGGGCCCCATCGGTTTGTTTTCCATCGGAGAAAAAAAATAGAACATGTTTTAAAATTTTCCTATGGATAAAAAACTGATAGAAAAAAACGATCGTCTGTGTGGAACTCCATTGGAGAAAAATCCACGCATGCTCAGAATCAAGTCGACGCATGCTCGGAAGCATTGCACTTAATTTTTCTCAGCACGCCGTAGTGTTTTACATCACCGCGTTGGACGCGGTTGGATTTTTGACTGATGGTGCGTAGGCAAGACTGATAAAAGTCAGCTTCATTGGATATCCGATGAAAAAATCCATCAGATTAGATTCCATCAGATATCCGATCGTGTGTACAGGGCATTAGGGAATATGATGTCAGGCAACCAATGTGTTGATGTCAACTCCTTAGGTGCTTTCAGGTGAAATAAAACTGCAGCATGCTCAGTAGATGTGGCAACAGCTGTCTACACAATTTCAGCCTGCAGCGGGGACACAGAGAAGGAGGGAGGGACAGTGAACAGCAGAATCAACCAGTTTTTTTTTGCAGAATACAGAAAAAAAATCCCATAGTGACTGAGTAACTATGAACAGCATGTAATACAGCATTTAACTGACAGTTTTTAATGATATGGGTTTAACCACTTCCCGACGGCCGTACGAATATGTGCGGCCGCAGGGTGGTTCTAAATCTCTAACAGGACGCATATATGCGTCCTCCGCGTCCTCCGTGCCCGCCGCATTCCTGAGATGCCGATGCGCGTGCCTGGCGGCCGCGATGTCCGCCATGCACTCGCGATCGGCGGCTACAGGGACAAGACGTGGAGCTCTGTGTGTAAACACAGAGCTCCACGTCCTGTCAGGGAGAGAGGAGACCGATCTGTGTCTCTTGTACAGAGGGACACAGCATTGGTCACCTCCCCGAGTCACCCCCCTCCCCCCACAGTTAGAACACACCCAGTGAATACATTTAACCCCTTCCATGCCCCCCTAGTGTTAACCACTTCACTGCCAGTCACATTTATATAGTAATCGGTGCATTTTTATAGCACTGATCGCAGTATAAATGTGAATGGCGCCAAAAATGTGTCAAAAGTGTCCGATGTGTCCGCCATAACGTCGCAGTCCCAATAAAAATCGCAGATCGCCGCCATTACTAGTAAAAAAAAATTATAATAAAAATGAATAATAATTCTGTCCCCTATTTTGTAAGCGCTATAACTTTTGCGCAAACCAGTCGCTTATTGCGATTTTTTTTTTTACCAAAAATATGTAGAAGAATTCGTATCGGCCTAAACTGAGAAAAAAAATATTTAAAAAAAAAAAAAAAAATGGGATATTTATTATAGTAACAAGTAAAAAATATTGACTTTTTTTCAAAATTGTCGCTCTTTTTTTGTTTATGGCGCAAAAAATAAAAACCGCAGAGGTGATCAAATACCACAAAAGAAAGCTCTATTTGTGGAGAAAAAAGGACGCCAATTTTGTTTGGGAGCCACATCGCACGACCGCGCAATTGTCAGTTAAAGCCACGCAGTGCCAGAAGCTGAAATTTCACCTGGTCAGGAAGGGGTATACGTGCCCAGTAAGGAAGTGGTTAATGACACTTTAATGTCCCAATCTCCAACACAACATACTCACCTTTCCTTTCCCAAGTGCTGCTCTTTTCAGATGCTGGGAGTGAGGAAGGGAAACTCTGTGTAAGTTCTGAGCTGCTCTTCTTGGGGCTTAAACAGCGCTGAGGCTTTCTACACTAATGTGACAGCAATGGGCCAATGGGCCACCTGTGAGGGTGTAAGTCACATGCTCCCCCATACCTGGGAGTACTGGGGTTTTCTTCACTAACAATGAGGCCTCGTACACATGACAGAGTTTCTCGGCAGAATTCAGCGAGAAACTCGGTCAGAGCCGGATTCTGCCGAGAAACTCTGTCATGTGTACACTTTCGGCCCGATGGAGCCGCCGAGGAACTCGTCGAGAAAATAGAGAACATGTTCTCTATTTTCTCGTTGTTCTATGGGAGAACTCGGCCCGCCGAGCTCCTCGGCGGCTTCAGGGCTGAACTCGCCGAGGAACTCGACGTGTTTGGCACGTCGAGTTCCTCGGCCGTGTGTACGAGGCCTGACTGAATGATAAAGGCAAGTATACAGCCGCATCTGTCTGTTTTACAGGAAAAGGGTATACAGGTTAATTTGACTTTATCTTTAGATCCATTTCTGAAGATAGAAAAGGATGCACTCACATGACCACATCCGTGAATAGTATAAGGGGAACAACAACGAGAAAAAGGGTACCAAAAATGGTTACCCAAAGGTCGAACTTTATAGGCACAATGGACAATAGAGAATATATTTAAAAAATTATAATATTTATTGAAAGAAGTACATGATACATATAAAGCATTAAAGAGGAAGTAAACCCTCTAAAACTTTTTCCTAAAAAAAAACCCTGAAAGGCATAAAGAGCTAGCATGCATAGCATACTAGCTCATTATGAATTACTTACCTGAGATCGAAGCCCCCGCAGCGACCCTCGTTCCTCTACTCTGCGGCCGCCATGATACCCAGAGTGACTTCTAGGTATTGCTGTTCCGGTGCTGTGACTGGCCGGAGCAGCGATGACTTCACTCCTGCGCATTCATTAATGGCACGCTCATCGAGCCTGCACCGCTGTCTACGGCACACATGTGCCGTAGACATTGGTGCAGACTTTTCTGCAAATATCTCCTTAACCATGTAGGTTAAGGAGATATTTCTTGCACATACAGGTAAGCCTTAATCTAGGCTTACCTGTAGGGCCAAGTGGTCTGTAAGAGTTTACAACCACTTTAAGAAGAATTAAAAAACTTATATATAAAATACATGATATATAGTGAGCCCCTGTGCGTCAACGTGTTTTGCTGTTAAGCTTTGTCAGGACACATTCAGGGTTCGTTGGTGGAAAGAAAGAAACGGGTCTCGCTATATAGAATAAAACATATGTGTTGTAGTTTTGTGACATAGTAACACACATCTTAAAAACATTGTCCTGTCAGGATGTAGAGCATGGCACAAAAAGATAAAAAACAGCTGAAAAATACCTTATGGGAGGGTAGCAGCCTTATCCACAAGGTATTTTTCAGCTGTTTCTTATATTATGTATTTTATATACAGTTGACCCTCGGATTACGAGCATAATGCTCGTAATCCAAAGTACTCGCATATCAAAGCGAGTTTTCCCATTGAAGTCAATTGAAATTAAAATAATTTGTTCCCCATTGACTTCAATGGGATGCAATAACAAATGTGGCCAGAGGTGGGGGGCGCCAGAGAGAGCCGAAAAGGCCCAAGGACACTTAGGCTCGTTTCCTGCGCCCCGTACCTCAGGTCAAATGAGGTACTGCAGGCCTATTTTCCGCTCTGCTCGGATTCTGCGCCCCTGTACCTCAGGCCAAATGAAGTACTGCAGGCCTATTTAGATTGAATTCTGCTCGTCTTGCAAGTCAACACTCGCAAACCGAGTCAGAATTTTTTTTAAAAAGTTGCTCGCAAATCAAAACACTCTCAAACAAAGTTACTCGATTTTAAACCGAGGTTCCACTGTATATGTTTTTTAATTCTTCTTAATGCTTTATATGTATCATGTACTTTTTTCAATAAATATTGTATTTTTTTTATATTTTCTCCATTGTCCATTGTGCCTATAAAGTCCGACCTTTGGGTAACCATTTTTGGTACCCTTTTTCTCCTTGATCCATTTCTGAAGGTAACATCGGCTTATGTAAGCCCCTTGTAGTATACATCAGGATGGCATAGGACAGGGTGATAATGAAAGAAAACACATGGAAGAGAGTTGTCACACCATAATACTGTAGAACGTGTCAAAAAGGATCCATCCTGACAGGATCACCAGGTGTTTACAATAATTCTTGAAATTACATTAGCATATTAAAGCTCATATAAAGTTTTAGTGAATGGATTTAGATCTACTTAATATACCCCAACAGGCTAATTGATAATACATATTATGTTCTTTGGATTGTTTCTTTGAGAGCTGAAGGTGTTTGTATTGTACAGAAAAATGCACTAACGTCAGTAGATGCCACCTTACTCGTGTCGTGTTTGTGCTCCAAGAACAGAATGACTCACCATGTAAAATGAAAAGATTTTTTTTTAATTAGCCACGTCTTAAATAACGTGAGGATTGCAGAAAATATGGTTTGACATCCATCTATAAGATAACGAACACTGATCAATAGATAGCTAACAGTCTTTGTTTTCTGTTAGAAGAGCAGAATTGTCATTTACAAAGCCTAGATATGTCAATCACAACAATTTCTGCATGAATTCTCAAGCGTATTCCAGAAAAGATTGTCTGAATGATAAATTGGACTAAAGTTTGTTAGCTCTGTGCATATTTGGGGAAAAAAGATTTCGACAGGGAATTCCTTGAAGAATTAATCCATCTAAAAATGATAATTCAATATTTGGGAGATGCCGGTCAGTTGAATTATTATATTATATATACTGTATATACTCGAGTATAAGCCGACCTGAATATAAGCCGAGGCACCTAATTTTACCACAAAAAAATGGGAAAACGTATTGACTTGAGTATAAGCCTAGGGCAGGGATAAGCAATTAGCGGACCTCCAGCTGTTGCCAAACTACAAGTCCCATCATGCCTCTGCCTCTGGGTGTCATACTTGATGCTGTCAGAGTCTCGCTATGCCTCATGGGACTTGTAGTTTGGCAACAGCTGGAGGTCAAATTGGATATCCCTGGCCTAGGGTGTCCATCTGCGTGCCTCACTGTGTCCATGTGTATGCCTCACTGTGCCCATGCCTCACTGTGTCCATGTGCATGCCTCACTGTGCCCATGCCTCACTGTGCCTCACTGAGTCCATGCCTCACTGTGGCCATGACTAGACTTACGTTTAACATGGGAGTATATAGAAGGGGTGCCTGGCTTTGAAAAATCGGTGCTCCCTGGCCGTAGGTCCCCCAGACAGCAAACTTTGCACACTTGTAGAGGAGAACTGGGGCTACATGTGTGTCTAGAGGACCTACGGCCGGCCGGTACTGGGTCCTCTAATTCCGGGTGATCAGGGGCAAAAAAAATGTGCTGAAAAACTTGGCTTATACTCGAGTATATACGGTATATCTTATTTAATTTCAATGGAAACATGTTTTTGAAATCTCTGGACCTAAATTCCCAGCTCCCCCCCCCCCCATATATATATATATATATATATATATATATATATATATACAGTATTTACCTTGCAACACATGACATCACATGACATTTGAAAGCCATTTAGTGTGGCACTTGTGAGTTCAGGCTGACATGAATACGCATCCCCAAGGTGTGTCTTCATTAACAGCCTGGGATCACAGGAAGGGGTTCAATTACCCTGAGCAGCATTTAACCCAGAAAAAAGTGTTAATGAATGGCAGAGGAGGACATGAAGGGCCACATTGGAGCATGGAGAGGACTAATACTAATTCTAAGACCACTTTCACACTGGGGCAGTGCGGGCATTAGTGGTAATGCACCGCTAGTTTTGGGGGGCGCTTTACCGCTGTTATAGATGGGGTTAAAAAGGGGTTAAAAGCATTGCTTTCCAAGCACTTTTAAGGCGCTTTCAAATCGGTGCCCATTCATTTCAGTGGGCAGGGGAGGTGGAGGAGTGGAGGAATGCTGCTTGCAGGACTCTTTTTCCTGTCCTGCAAGCTTACCGCTCCAGAGCCTGCAAAGTGCTCCAGTCGCAGTGTTTTTAGGGCACTTTTAACCCCTTCGTTGGGGTCAAAAGCGTCCCACTCCCGTCCGCATTAAAACTAGCGTGCGTTACCGCTAACGCTCGGGCAGTCTGAGTGTGGAAGGGGCCTAAAAAATATGAGACCAAGGTTGAGACCAAGATTGACATTGTGAGGCCAGGTTATATTGCCTAATGCCTATGGCCCGGATTCACAAAGCACTTACGCCGACGTATCTCAAGATACGCCGACGTAAGTGCAAATGTGCGCCGTCGTATCTATGCGCCGTACCCACATACTAAGTTACGCCTAAGTTACGCCTAAAAATAGGCTTCCTACGACCGACGTAACTTGCCTACGCCGTCGTATCATGGGCGCATATTTACGCTGGGCGCATTTGCCGCTCCCATTGATTTTCTATGCATATATGCAAATGAGGGAGATACGCCGATTCACGAACGTACTTGCGCCCGGCGCATAATATACGCGGTTTGCGTAAGTTGTATGTCCGGCGTAAAGTTATTCCCCATATATGAGGCACAACTCATGCTAAGGTATGGACCAGGGAACACAGCCGTCGTATTTTACATTGTTTACGTAGTACGTGAATAGGGCTGGGAGTAGGTTACTTTCACATCGTTGGCAGTGATCCGTCGTATCTTAGGGAGTAGTTCCGACATGATTCTGAGCATGCGTACTGGGATACGTCCACGGGACGGCGCATGCGCCGTTCATTTTAAGTACTTGTCTGGCACTTGGCCCATCATTTGCATGGGGTCACACCTCATTAGCATGGCTCACGCCCACTTCCACCTACGACGGCTTACGCCGAGGGAACCCAGCGCAGTTTGGGAGGCAAGTGCTTTGTGAATTCGGTGCTTGCCTCTCTGCGATATGTCGGCGTAGCGTATATTGGATACGCTACGCCGGGATAAATATGCGCCAATATTTGTGAATCCGGGCCTATGTGTGTGATAGGCTTAAATGTTTTAGTAAGTTTAAAATGTTTGATAAATCGGTGATTGGTAAATCCTAATAGAATACAGTATCTGGTGACTATTAAAAAAGAAAACAAAATTCTGAAATATAAGTCATATTCTTATATTTATTTGGTAGATGAAGTAAAAATAATTATCCACTTGAACCCTTGGTATTCACAGTTATCAGCTTAATAAATGGCATTCCCACACCTAATACACTGAAAATTGAAGATTTACATATATATTAGAATTTTGTACACAAACCAATCTTACTCATATCTGCTGAGGCAGCAAATTGCCTCTGTATTATTTATTTCTCACTTGTAATGCTCCCAATAATAAGGGACAGCTAAAAGTAATTTAAGGCTGATATATTGAAATAGATTACTTTAACTTGTCGTCTTGTGAAAATGTAACTGCGCAAATAATGGAGAATATCTGGACAAACTTGTCACCATAGTGTACAGTATCTATCTATCTATCTATCTAGATGGGTAAAGTAGTTATTCCTGCGCTACAGTGGAAACTTTGTGTGCAGAGGGTAAATGTGCGGCAACTACCGTATGGGCCAACCACTACCCACAGTGGGACATGGAAAAAAACAAGAGATGGTGTTGCGCTCCAATAGCATAGAATGGTGTAATTGGTAAAATGTATAAATAACTAAAATAGTATAATTGATGAATGAATATGCAGATATGCAAATAGACTGACTGAAATATTAAAATCGCTATAAATGCTAAGATAAGGTCCTTCCAGTAGTGTGGCGCCTGGGGGGGTTAAGGCTTCCTTACAGGCTGGGTGATCAGCAAGGTAAGACGGATCCATAGTGTGTCACCAGGCAGGGTAGAGAAAACATAGAGGATGCTCTCTAGTGTAATATGTTTTATACACTCAGGCCCGGATTCAGGTATGACTTACGCCGCGTAAGTTCACGGATGCGCCGTCGTATCTATGCGCCTTATTCTCAATACAAGATACGCCTGAATTTTGGCTTGATCCGACCGACGTAAGTCTCCTACGCCGTCGTATCTTGGGCGCATACGCTGGCCGCAAGGGGCGCTTCCATTGATTTACGTGTCGAATATGTAAATGACCTAGATACGCCGATTCACGAACGTACTTACGCCCGTCGCAGCAAGAAGGGGTAAGTCATGTTAGGGTATGGACGTCGGAACAGCCATCGGATTTTACGTTGTTTACGTAAGTCGTGCGTGAATGGAGCTGGGCGTAGGTTACGTTCACCTCGTACTCATTGAGCCGTCGTATCTTAGGGAGTATATGCGATGTGATTCTGAGCATTCACGCGCATGCGCTGTTCGATCAGCCATTCATTTACATGGGGTCACGGTTAATTTAAATGTAGCACGCCCACTACCTGCCTACTTTGAATTAGGCGGGCTTACGCCGGCCCATTTACGCTACACCGCCGTAACTTAGGGAGCAAGTGCTTTGTGAATACTGCTCTTGCCTCTCTATGTTACGTCGGAGTAGCGCATATGAGATGCGCTACGCCCGCACAAAGATACGCCGATCTCTGTGAATCTGGGCCTCAGCGGTTTATATCAGTTATGTCCAGTCATTCATTTTGATTGTTGCATAACACCATCCTGCGATTTCCTCTGTGACTGCATATATTATTATCTTTACGTTGTGATTTTATTTATGCACCTGAGTCACCTTATCTGCACTATTTGCACATTCATTCAGTACACCTTTGGATGCACCTTATCTTAGCATTTATAGCGATTTTTATCTTCCAGTCAGTCTATTTGCATATTTGCACATTCATTTATCAATTATACTATTTTGGTTATTTATACATTTTACCAATTACACCATTCTATGCTATTGGAACACCATCTCTTGATTTTTTCCATATCTATCTATCTATCTATCTATCTATCTATCTATCTATCTATCTATCTATCTATCTATCTATCTATCTATCTATCTATCTATCTATCTATCGTATCTATCTATCTATCTATCTATCTAATCTATCGATCCAGGGGCAGCCTGTCCATTAAGGGTGCACGAGCGCTCCCCCTTCTATCTACGCGGTCGCCACCCCATTCATGGTCAATGGATAGATTCATGCATACTTGAATCTATCCACAGCCGCGGCGGACACCACCTATTCATGCATCCGGCCTCTTTCAGGATGCCAGGCACATGAATTACAATGGCAGGGGTGTTTTTTTGAAGAACCTGATTAGAGCCAGAGGATCTAATAGGCTTCAAAATAAGGTGGGCTCGGAGCCTACCCAGGTGTGTTAGAAAAGCAAATAAATATTTGCTTTTCTAACACTGAATTGCCTCTCTGCCAATCATAAAGCGCAGGTCTAATACCCATTTCCCGATTGGCTGAAAGGTCAGGTGATCCTATCGGATGCCTAGGAGGAGGGGTGAAGATTCACGGCAGAAGCCGCCATGATCTTAGAAGAGAAGAGGACACAGGAGACCCTGCCAGATGTCCACCACAGCCTGATCCCCTGCCTGATGTGGCCGCTGATCCCCGATGCTGTGTGCTTGCCAATCCCATATGCTGTGTGCCCGCCAATCCACGATGCTGTGTGCCCGCCAATCCCCGATGCTGTGTGCCCGCCAATCCCTGATGCTGTTGGCCCGCCACCCCCCGATGCTGTGTGCCGCCAATCCCCAATGCTGTGTGCCAACTAATCCCTGATGCTGTGTGCCCGCCACCCCCCGATGCTGTGTGCCCACAGATCTCCCATGCGCCCATCGATCTCCATCGCCGATGGGGTAAGTGCCGGTGGACCAGCAGACATTGCGGGGGGTTTGAGGTGCCGTGGGGGGTGTTGTATCCATCTATTTTTCTATCTACCGTATATCTATCTACCCACCTAATTATTTTACAAACACATAATACTCATTATTTATAACATATTGTATATATTCAGCTAGAACAGGTTCTGGGATTTTGTGAAATTGACATGTGACACATTTTCATTTATGAGGGTATTTTATACATTTTTTTAAATGAGGATTCTCCTTCTGCTAGCTAAACTAGCTAAGCTAGCTAAAGGAGAAGTCATGAAAAACCATATTACTGTCAATCAGACTCTCCAGACTGATAAACCAACACCAAGCACAATCACTGTGCATCACTAGGAAATACAGCATTATATTTTTTAGAGGAAAAGTGATAAATAAAAAGATTTGTTAAGTAATTTGGTAATTTTTAGCTGTCTGTGCACTGTCTTGTCCCAGAGATGCCAGAGGATGTAAGTGCAAATGGCCAACATATACGCCTGAATCCACAGTCACAAGAAACAAAAGGTCCTGAGTCCTCTTTGAACAGTCTTGTACCTTCCCGGTGAGGTTGATGCTTCATATTGGTGGGTGCTCACAGGGTCCTGAAGATTCCAGCGGTGATGTGGTGATGTCACTACAATGGGTAACAACATGACCAGTTGGGCCCAGACTACAGTGATGGTTCAATGGTCTCTGCTTACAGAAGAGGCACTGGAGGGTTATGTGACAGTGGATTGAGACAAGTAAAAAAGGTTGTTAACCACTTGAGATCCGCGCTATAGCCGAATGATGGCCACAGCATGGACCTCAATTGCCGGGAGGCCATCAATAGACGTCCTCCCCTTCGCACGCGCCCTGCGCTGTGATCACTGAGTCACCGAGACTCGGTGATCACAGATCCGAGTAAGGGGCCGATCCCGGCCCCTTACCACTTGATCAGCTGTCAGCCAATGACAGCTGATCACGTGGTGTAAACAAAAGATCGGTAATCTTTTTTTTTTTTTCACAGTGTGAGGGAAAAAAAAGCCGATCACGGCTTATGAGCAAGAGACATTGGTCCTGAAGAGAAAGAGGCAATTCTGCCTCATCTGGGCCAATCTGTGCCCCCTGCCAGTACCACCTGCCAGTGCCCCCTGCCACTGCCAACAGTGTCCACCAGTGCCACCTATCAATGCCCACAAATGCCACCAAACAGTGCTGCCTATCAGTGTAACCTACCAGTGCCGATCAGTGCCCATTATTGCCACCCATCACTGCCACCTATCAGTGCCCATTACTGCCAGCTATCAGTGCTACCTATTAGTGCCACCTATTAGTGCCACTTCCCAGTGCCAACCAGTGCCACCTATCAAAGTCCTTCAGTGCCACCCATCAGTGCCCACCAGTGCTACCTTATTGGTGTCCATCAATGCAGCCCATTGGTGCTCATCTGTGAAGCCCATCAGTGCAACCTATCGGTGCCCATCAGTGCAGCCTCATCAGCGTACATCAATGAAGGATGAAAATTACCTGTTTGAAAATTTTTACAACAAAATATAAAAAAATATAATTTTTTTTTTTTAATTGGTCTTTTTATTTATTTTTTAACAAAAAATAAAAACCGCAGAGGTGATCAAATACCACCAAAAGAAAGCTCTATTTGCGGGAAAAAAATGATAAACATTTAATTTGGTTACAGTGTTGTATGACCGCGCAATTGCCATTCAAAGTGCATCAGTGCTGAAAGCTAAAAATTGGTCTGGGCAGCAGGGGGGTTTAAGTGCCCAGTAAGCAAGTGGTTAAAGAGCTTTTACCAAAGCCCAGCTGAACATTCAGTTTAAAACCTATTCCAGATGCATCAAAACAAGGCTTAAACCCTGATAAAGGGAGAGAGTTTTTGACTCCCAAAATGCATTGGATTTATTCTGCTCTGAATCAATTTTATCGGTAAATTACCTCGGGCTCTTGGGCATTTGCTTGGTGCTCTCATTAAATTGTATATATGTGAATTCTCAACGTTTCCTTATTTTTTTTTAAGGAGGTCTCTGTTTTGTGGAGTGCAGCTGAACAGGAGTAAGTGTGCCCAGTGACAATTTGAGTGACCCTAGATAATACACTTCCAAAGCCTTGTTTGTTCTTGTGTTTACATCTCCTGCTAGGTTAAGAGCTCTCCAATCTGGAAACATGAGCTTTGCTGATTGCAGAGTTATAGGTCTGACTCAGGAGGAAGCATGTCAGACCTCTTCAGAAAGACCACTGTTTACTCTCAGAGAGCAAGGGTCTTACTTTGTAGCTGTTGGCAGAGGACAGGCTTTTCTACTGAAGCAGTAGGAGCTTTAGTAAGATGTGAACTGAACACCTATTGTTTTAATGCATGTATTTAGCTGAATTAAATTTAAAACCAAATTCCAGGATTTTAGCCACTTTATAAAAAATGAAGGCGCGCTAAAAGGTTGAGATAAAAAAAATATTTAAAGCGGGGGTTCACCCTATATAAAAAAAAAAAAAAAATTTTTCCTCTAGCATTAAATTCGGCATAGTAGCGCGAGCTACAGTATGCCTGTCTGTATTTTTTTATCCCCGCACTCACTGTGCTATTGTACATTGAAGATTCTGGGGAATGGGCGTTCCTATGGAGAGAGAAGGTGATTGACGGCTGGCCCTGGCACGTCACGCTTCTCCGGAAATAGCCGAAATAGGCTTGGCTCTTCACGGCGCCTGCGCATAGCCTGTGCGCAGGCGCCGTGAAGAGCCGAGACCTACTCCGGCTGTCTTCGGGGAGCGTGACGTGCCAGAGCCAGCCGTCAATCATCCTCCCTCTCCATAGGAACGCCCATTCCCCGCGGCAGACGGAATCTTCAATGTACAATAGCACTGTGAGTACGGGGATAAAAAAATACAGACAGGCATACTGTAGCTCGCGCTACAATGCCGAATTTAATGCTATACTGTTGTTAAGGAGGGTGAACCACGGCTTTAAATAACGAAGATGTCATACTTACCTGTTCTGTGCAGTGTTTGGGTCCTCTGCCAGCACTCCTAGCCCCTCCCCCTGCTGAGTGCCCCCAGAGCAAGCTGCGTGCTCACTCCCAAGCCGCCAGTGGGGGGGGGGGGGGTAGTAGTAGTAGTGATGGGCACAGTGTGCTCCAGCAATACACCTATGCCAACTACTCTGAGTTGCATACCCCCAGGGGGTTCTTAAAGCTACGCTAGGTGATGAAACAGGTCACTAACCCTTGCAGTAACACTCCACCCAAGGGCATGTTCACCATTGCCTGGGATCAGGCAGAGCCTCAATCACAGGTGTGCATTACTTAAAATAGGGGGTTTCTCCATAAGCTGCTTCGTTTCATGTCCTACACACAATTGCTCTGATAAATATCTGTTGCATTTGGAGGGACAGGCTGAACCTCTGCCCATCCCACCAGTCAGTGTACCTCTTTTACCTCCCTCTCCACATGCACCCATTGAATAACTCCAGTCCAGGCTCTGAGCAATTGGATCAACTTTTGCTGCAAACTTTGCACAACATGTATAACATGCAATAATGTCTTTCTCCTAACTAAACCTAACTATGGCTGCCCCAGGTTACCTGCACAAGTAAAGACTCTTTGGGAAAAGTCCATACTTGGAAATGCTCAGAGAAGTCCATGTTGTTGGTGTGTTCTGGCGGATCAGTGTTCCACAGCGGATCACAGATCCCAGCAAGTCTCTGCATGTTTCTTTAGTCTGTTGTGTTCTCTGGATATGCCCCCCCCCTAGAATCTGGACCTCTTTCCTTTTATACAACACAGGAGGGATGCTGGACCCCAGAGAAAGCCTGTGAATACATAGGAAAAGACAGCAAGGTGCTTACTAAACATACAGTAGCCCACCTGCCTACATGCCACTCTGTGTCTATAAACCCCCCACTCCCTCCCACTGCCTCAGCCAATGAAGAGGTAGAGGCCCAGGAGAGCCTCTGCTCTTGTGTACATCGCAGGATCAAGTTCAGGATCAGGCAAGTATTAGGGGGGCTGAAGGGGGAACTGCACACTGAAGGATTTTTACTTTCATGCTTTGCTGTAGATTGTATGAAAGTAAAAAAACTTCCGCCTTTAGAACCACTTTAAGTCTTGCAAGGTGCATGACACCTCCTGAACTTATCTCTATTATTTATCACTTGACAGGTTTACTGCTCTGCCAAAGAGACACTCCGAGATCTGAGAGAAGAGAAGCACATAGAGCAGCTAAGTCAATCCTTCCCCTACCCTCTGCTGCCTATTCACAAAAGTCTGTGTTTTTCTTGAATGTGATCACATAATACTAAGGCTTCTGTGATTGGACAGGAGGATTGGGAGGGGCAAGCATAGCAGCTGTAGTAACTCTATTGTTAAAGATGCAGAGATCAGAAAGGTCATCGTCAGGCTCCCGAAAAAATTGTGTCTTCTGGGACTACTATAAACCTGTTAGGGATAAATAAGAGAGATAAGTCCAGGAGATGTCATGCATCTCCTTGGACTAACTGCTTTCACTTTTTACAAAGAAACTGAAATCCCGGAATTGAGCTTTAAATTCAATCGGACCTTGAAAAAAATGTTTGCATGGGAGCAGGTGGGAGAAACTGAGGAGGGACTATATATATATATATATATATATATATATATATATATATATATATATATATAATTTATTTATATACACACACACACACATAGTGCCTTGTAAAAGTATTCATACCCCTTGAGATTTTCCACATTTTGTCATGTTACAACCAAAAACATAAATGTATTTTATTGGGATTTTATGTGATACATAATTGTGAAGTGGAAGGAAAATGATAAATGGTTTTCAACATTTTTTTACAAATAAATATGTGAAAAGTGTGGCGTGCATTTGTATTCAGCCCCCCTGAGTAAATACTTTGTAGAACCGCCTTTCACTGCAATTACAACTGCTTTTTGTCTTTTTGGTGATGTCTCTACCAGCTTTGCACATCTAGAGAATTACATTTTTGCCCATTCTTCTGCAAAATAGCTCAAGCTCTGTCAGATTAGATGGAGAGCATTTGTAAACAGCAATTTTCAAGTATTGCCACAGATTCTCAATTGGATTTAGGTCTGGACTTTGACTGAGTCCTTCGCAGACTGTAAAGCCCTGTACACACGATCGGTTTGTCTGATGAAAACAGACCGATGGACCATTTTCATCGGACAAACCGATCGTGTGTGGGCCCCATCGGTTTGTTTTCCATCGGTGAAAAAAAATAGAACATGTTTTAAAATTCTCCTATGGATAAAAAAAACGATAGAAAAAAAAACGATCGTCTGTGTGGAAGTCCATCGGTCAAAAATCCATGCATGCTCAGAATCAAATCGATGCATGCTCGGAAGCATTGAGCTTCATTTTTCTCAGCACGTCGTAGTTTTTTTACGTCACCACATTGGACACGGTCGGATTTTTGACCGATGGTGTGTAGGCAAGACTGATGAAAGTCAGCTTCATCGCATATCCGATGAAAAAATCCATCGGATTAAATTCCATCAGATATCAGATCGTGTGTACAGGGCTTAACAGGTTTTCTTCTAAGTTTGCCCTATATTTGGCTCCATCCATCTTCCCATCAACTCTGACCAACTTCCCTGTCCCTGCTGAAGAAATGTATCCCCACAAGATGATGCTGCTACCACCTTGTTTCACGGATGGTGTGTTTCGGGTGATGTTTAGTGTTAGTTTTCCACTACACATTTTGCTTTTAGGCCAAAAAGTTCAATTTTGTTGTCATCTAACCAGAGCACCTTCTTCCACATGTTTGCTGTGTGCCCCACATGGCTTCTCACAAACTGAAAACAGGACTTCTTATGGCTTTCTTCCAACAATGGCTTTCTTCTTGCCACTCTTCCATAAAGGCCAGATTTGTGGAGTGCACAACTAATAGTTGTCCTGTGGACAGATTCTCCCACCTGAGCTGTGGATCTCTGCACCTCCTCCAGAGTTACCATGGGCCTCTTGGCTGCTTCTATGATGAATGCTCTCCTTGTCCGGCCTGTCAGTTTAGATGGACGGCCATGTCTTGGTAGGTTTGGAGTTGCGCCATACTCTTAACATTTTCAGATGATGAATTGAACAGTGCTCCTTCAGATGTTCAAAGCTTGGGATATTATTTTAAACCCTACAGTAACTCTGCTTTAAAAACGTCTCCACAACTTTATACCTGACCTGTCTGGTGTGTTCCTTGGCCTTAATGATGCTGTTTGTTCACTAAAGTTGTCTAATAAACCTCCTTCACAGAACAGCTGTATTTATACTGAGATTAAATTACACACAAGTGGACTCTGTTTACTAATTAGGCTTTTGAAGGCAATTGGTTCCACTAGTTTTTTACATATTTATTTGTAAAACATTTTGAAAACCATTTATCATTTTCCTTCCACTTCACAATTACCGTATTTATCGGCGTATAACACTCACAGGCGTATAACATGCACCCTAACTTTAAGGCCTCGTACACACGGACAGACTGTCCGCTGAAAACGGTCCGCCGAACCGTTTTCAGCGGACATGTCCGCCCGGAGATTTCTGTCTGATGGTTGTACACACCATCAGACAGAAATCTGCGCGTACACGATATGCGGTGATGTGGCCGCACCGTCGCCACGGCGACGTGCGCGGCCCTGGAAGTTCAAAGCTTCCACGCATGCGTTGAATCACTTCGACGCATGCGAGGGATGGCGGCCGATCGGACATGTCCAGTGAGTCTGTACAGACGACCGAACATGTCCAACGGACAGGCTTCCAGCGGACATATTTCATAGCATGCTAAGAAACATTTGTCCGCTGGAAACCTGTCCGATCCGCCGGAAAATTTATCGGTCGGACGTACAGACGACCGAACATGTCCGCTGAAACTGGTCAGCGGACCAGTATTAGCGGACATGTTCGGTCGTGTGTACGGGGCCTAAGAGGGAAGTTTCAGGAAAAAAACTTTCCACCGCCTCCTGCGTATAACACGCAGGCACAGTTTACCCTCTATTTTCAGGGTAAAAAAGTGAGTGTTCTACGCCAATAAATACAGTATTTGCCACCTTGTGTTGGTCTATCACATAAAACCCCAATAAAAAAAATAAAATTTTTGGTTGTAACATGAGAACAATTTGAAAATTTCAAGGGGTATGAATACTTTTTTCAAGTCACTGTATTATGTATTTGTAGTGATCCAGAAGGGTTTCTATCGTTATGGGCAGTTATGTTATACAAGATGTTTGTTTTTAAAAGAAAAATTAGTCAGTCTGACAACTTTCACATTTTAGTTATAGCAGCTGCAAAGACAAATGTCTTTCATCTTCCAGGGTTTCCAGTGGTACGCTCTCCAGCCTCTGCTCCGCTGTCTTGGAGTCACTGTGTACAACATGTATTAAAAGAGCCCTCAGTACTGAGAGAGACGCCCTCTTGTTATGACTACATGGGCGGTCAGACTCGGGAACCTGGCTGCTGAGATCTTCACAAGTGAAGTCCTGAGAAGATAAAAGGCTCAGCTTCAACAGACATCTGTTTGGGTAGGTTGACTCTTTACAGAGCAATGGTATGAAACAAAACGGTTCTATCATTTCTAACGACAGAGTCTTTATACAGTCATGTATACCCCAGAAATGTTTCCATAAAATTAAGTATTTCTCACAGAAAAGTATTGCAGTAACACATGTTTTGCTATACACATGTTTATTCTCTTTGTGTGTATTGGAACCAAACTCCAAAAAGGAGGAAAATAAGCAAATTGGACATAATGTCACACAAAACTCAAAAAAATGGGCTGGTCGAAATTCTTGGCACCCTTTCAAAATTGTGCATTAATAAGATTGTTTCAAACATGTGACACTCCTTTAAACTCACCTGGGTCAAGTAACAGGTGTGGGCAATATAAAAATCCCACCTAAAAGCAGATAAAAAGGAGAGAAGTTCACTTAAGGCGGCCATACACGGTTCGAATTTCGAAATCATTTTCTTTCGAAAATCGTATGAAAGAATTTTCGTTCGTATTTCGCACCGTTAGTGGGCTGCAGCAACAGCCGATTTTCGTGCGGCAAGCAAATTTGAGAAATCCGACATGTTGGAAAATTTTAGAAAAATGAACGATTTTCTGATCAATGATGGGAGAATCGTGCGAGAAATGTATGCATGTGCAAGAAAAGAATATTCCCGGAGAGAAAAGAATATTCCCGGAGATTAACGAACATTCCCGGCAACATGAATATTTTGTCGGCCGAATTTCGAAAATCAATGGTGGCATCATCGGATCACAAAAAAAACGAACTTTCTGATTTTGAAAAGAAAATTTGTTCGAAATTCGACTGTGTATGGCCTGCTTTAGTCTTTGCATTGTGTGTCTGTGTGTGCCACACTATACATGGACAACAGAAAGAGGAGAAGACAACTGTCTGAGGAATTGAGAACCAAAATTGTGGAAAAATATCAACAATCTCAAGGTTACAAGTCCATCTCCAGAGATCTGATTTGCCTTTGTCCACAGTGCGCAACATTACCAAGAAGTTTGCAACCCATGGCACTGTAGCTAATCTCTCTGGGCGTGGATGGAAGAGAAAAATGTATGAAAAATTGCAACGCAGGATAGTCCGGATGGTGGATAAGCCGCCCCAAAGTAATCCAAGCCGTCCTCCAGGCTCATGGAGCATCAGTGTCAGCACAAACTATCTGTCGACATTTAAATGAAATGAAACGCTATGACAGGAGACTCAGGAGGAACCCACTGCTGACACAGAGACATAAAAAAAGCAAGACTACAGTTTTCCAAAATGTACTTGAGTTGCCAAAATCCTTCTGGGAAAATGTCTTGTGGACAGATGAGACCAAGATAGAGCTTTTTGGTAAAGCACATCATTCTACTGTTTACCGAAAACGGAATGAGGCCTGCAAAGAAAAGAACACAGTACCTACAGTGAAATATGGTGGAGGTTCAATGATGTTTTGGGGTTGTTTTGCTGCCTCTGGCACTGGGTGCCTTGAATGTGTGCAAGGCATCATGAGGATTACCAAAGGATTTTGGGTCACACTGTAGAGCCCAGTGTCAGAAAGCTGGGTTTGCGTCCGAGATCTTGGGTCTTCAAGCAGGACAATGACCCCAAACATATGTAAAAAATCACCCAGAAATGGATGGCAACAAAGTGCTGGAGAGTTCTAAAGTAACCAGCAATGGGTGCAGATCTGAATCCCATTGAATACCTGTGGAGAGATTTTAAAATTGCTGTTGGGAAAAGGCACCCTTCCAATAAGAGAGACCTGAGGCTGTTTGCAAAGGAAGAGTGCTCCAAAATTCCGGGTGAGAGGTGTAAGAAGCTTATTGATGGTTATAGGAAGCGACTGATTTCAGTTATTTTTTCCAAAGGGTGTGCAACCAAATATTAAGTTAAGGGTGCCAAGAATTTTGACCAGACCATTTTTGGAGTTGGGGGGGTGGTGGGGGCCCCTGGGCTTAATAATCGAAGGGGCCCCCTGGAGCAGAGAAGCAGGGGGGTTGGGTTGTTATCGCTGACCGATCATAGTTGTTGAGGGGGGGGTGGGGGGCTGGGTCCGCTGACCTATCAAAGTTGTTGAGCGGGGGGCCGCTGCAGTGAAGGGGCCCCCCTTGAGCATCGAAGTTGTAAAGCGGGGGAGCTGGGGACTGCCGAGAATTACATCCATCCGCCGAAGTTGTTGAGCGGGGGGGTGCCGAAATCGCTGCGATTGCCGCAAACGGGGGATTTCCGCGATTGCCGCGAAATTGCGGGAGGTTTTTTTTTTTTTTTTAAATGTTTCTTATTTAAAAAAAAAAAATATTCAAAATGATAATTTTTTTCAAAAATGTTTCCAGTTACTATAAGTGAATTCCATGGATTTACATTGCTTCCATGCTTTCCTCACATGCTCACCATGAGTGATCCGCCTTCCCAGGCATGCTATTCAAAATCTCTACCGCTATTGGCCGCACGCTCTGTCTATTCTGGTTTATTAATTCCTTATTGGTCGCTCTCGCCACCAGCTGTCGTACTCTTAGGCCGCCTACACACGATCGTTTAGACCGATGGACCGCTTTCATCGGTCCAAACCGAACGCGTGTTGGCACCATAGGTTATTTATCCATTGGTTAAAAAAAAGCCAACTTGTTTTAAATTTAACCAATGGATTCCTAACCGATAGAAAAAAAACGATCGTTTGTAGGCACGTCCATCGGTTAAAAATCCACGCATGCTCAGAATCAAGTTGACGCATGCTTGGAAGCATTGAACTTCGTTTTTTTCAGCACGTCGTTGTGTTTTACGTCACCGCGTTATGACCAATGGTGTGTAGGCACGACTGACTATCAGTCAGCTTCATCGGTTAACCAATGAAAATGGTCCATCAGACCGTTTTCATCGGATGGACCGATCACGTGTACAGGGCTTAACTGTCAATTGGCTAGCAGACGACAGTCTTCCGCCCTTACTTATCATAGCCCTGCCCACCACCTAGGCGACTATGCTTTCCCTGCTTTATGGGAAATTCTGCCCACCACGCAGACTCCAATGCCTGTTGTGGATTAGTGTAGGCTCCGCCCACCAGGCAGAGTCCAATGCCTTCTAGCGGGTTAGTATAGCTCCACCCAACACACAGGGGCAGATCCACAGAGCGAGTACGCCGGCGTATCTACTGATACGCCGGCGTACTTTCAAATTACCCGCGTCGTATCTTTAGTTTGAATCCTCAAACCAAGATACAACGGCATCTGGGTTAGATCCGCCAGGCGTACGGCTTCGTACGCCTTTGGATCTTAAATGCAATACTTCAGCGTCCACTGGGTGGAGTTTGCGTCGTTTTCCGCGTCGGGTATGCAAATTAGCTATTTTCGACGATCCACGAACGTACGCGCGGCCGTCGCATTCTTTTACGTCATCTCTAGTCGGCTTTTTCCGGCGTATAGTTAAAGCTGGTGTTTTGCGACGTAAAGTTAGACTTGCCATGTTAAGTATGGCCATCGTTCCCGCGTTTATTTTAATTTTTTTTTTTTTTGCGTAAGTCGTCCGTGAATCGGGATGGACGTAATTCATGTCTATGTTAAAAAAAAATGGCTCAGCCGCCTGACGAGTCACGTCCCATTGAATGCAATGGAACCGTTCTAATAGGAGCGACGCAAGTCGCTCCGACTTAGAAAAAGGTTCTTGTACGACTTCGGGGGCGGCTCGGGGCGACCTGCATTGACTTCTATACAGCAGTCGTTTTGCAAATCGCCTCTGAAGTCGTCCTCAGGACGACTTACAGAGTCGCCTTCGAAGTCGTGCCGCTGCAGTGTGAACCGACTCATAAGGTCCAAAAAAATGTAATGTAAAAATAATAAAGCCATCCACGACATTGCCCCCAGCAATATCACCAACCTCATCTGCAGATATAGCCCAAATTGCCCTCTCCGCTCTTTCCAAGATGTCTTTCTCTCTAGCTCCCTTGTCACTTCCTCCCACGCATGCCTCCAGGACTTTTCCAGAACCTCTCCTATCCTCTGGAACTCCATATCCCAATATGCCTGGTCAGATCCTACCTTGTCTGCCTTTAGGCAATCCTTGAAAACTTGTTTATTCAGGGAAGTCACCTTCCTTGACCTAAAAAGCTGTACTTGAGTCACCTTCATAAGATCATCCACTGCAGCCATTACCTTTTAAACCACCCCCCACTCCCTTTAGATTGTAAGCTTCATGAGCAGGGCCCTCCTATTCCTTCTGTAATGAAATGTATTGCAATTGTACAGTTTTCCCCTTTTATTTTAAAGTGCTACCTAAACTGTTGGCACAATATAAATCCTGTATAATAATAATAATAATAATAATAACAATAATAATAATAATAATAAGGGGGAGAATAAGGGGGGATATGATCAACATGTACAAATATATAAGGGGTCCATATAGTGAACTTGGTGTTGAGTTATTCACTTTACGGTCAACCCTGAGGACAAGGGGGCACTCTCTACGTCTAGAGGAAGAGAGATTTCATCTCCAAATACAGAAAGGTTTCTTCACAGTAAGAGCTGTGAAAATGTGGAACAGACTCCCTCCAGAGGTGGTTCTGGCCAGCTCAGTAGATTGCTTTTAGAAAGGCCTGGATACTTTCCTAAATGTACAGAATTTAACTGAGTACTAACATTTATAGGTATAGTTGATCCAGGGTAAATCCGATTGCCTCTTGGGGGATCAGGAAGGAATTTTTTCCCCTGCTGCAGCAAATTGGATCTCATGCTCTGCTGGGGTTTTTTGCCTTCCTCGGGATCAACTGTGGGTATGGAGTTGGGTGTATGGGATTGCATTGTGTTTTTTATTTTGTTTGTTTATTTATTATTATTTTTATTTTTTTTTGTGGTTGAACTGGATGGACTTGTGTCTTTTTTCAACCTGACTAACTATGTAACTATGTAACTATGTAACTATTATGCAGAGGTCTGTGCTCTATTTATGTATTGTTTTTTATATAATGGCTGACAACCACAATTAAAACATCTGCCAACAAACATTTTAGGCTCATATTGCAACATTAACAAACTTCACTAATTATCAAAATCTGAAATGAGATAATTTTTACTGACAGTCCGACTACAAGAGAATCTCCATTGCTTATTATCTAGAAATCAATGTGTAAACCCGTGGAAAATTGTTTCCAAAGCAGCCCTGAAATCTCCTATACTGACAAATATCAGATATGGTCATTGCGATTATCAGACGTATCTTCTGCTTTAGTAACACAGACAGAAGCAAAACTAATAAATATCATTTAGGGTGATCTAATATGTGCAACTCGTGATACATTACATAGGAGGGAAGGCTTCATTTAAACTGTAAAGGTCAAGCAACTCATAAACATTGATTTCTTTGCAGAATTTAACCTGAGGGAAATTTTGACAAGACATTAACAAGTGATACTTAGATGTATGGATCTTCAGTATTAGCACACTGGTACAAGGAAACGCCATGTTTACAGCCATGCACCAAAATACTGTACATTTTGCATTATTAGAACACCAAAACACTACCTGTAGGGCTGTAACTGTAAGGCCTCATGCACACTAGACATTAACCACTTAAGCCAGCTAAATACCCAGGCCAAGTTTTGCGATTCGGTACTGCGTCGCTTTAACAGACAATTGCGTGGTCGTGCGATGTGGCTCCCAAACAAAATTGACGTCCTTTTTTTCCCACAAATAGAGCTTTCTTTTGGTGGTATTTGATCACCTCTGCGGTTTTTATTGTTTGCGCTATAAACAAAAATAGAGCCACAATTTTGAAAAAAATTCAATATTTTTAACTTTTTGCTATAATAAATATCCCCCAAAAACATATATAACATTTTTTTTCCCTCAGTTTAGGCCGATACGTATTCTTCTACCTATTTTTGGTAAAAAAGATCTCAATAAGCGTTAATCGATTGGTTTGCGCAAAATCTATAGCGTTTACAAGATAGGGGATAGTGTTTTTTTTTTCACTACTAATGGCGGCGATCAGCGATTTTTTTCGTGACTGCAAAATTATGGCGGACACTTCGGACAATTTTGACAAATTTTTGGGACCATTGTAATTTTCACAGAAAAAAATGCATTTAAATTGCATTGTTTATTGTGAAAATTACAGTTGCAGTTTGGGAGTTATCCACAGGGGGCGCTGAAGGAGTTATGCTTCACCTAGTGTGTGTTTACAACTGTAGGGGGGTGTGGCTGTAGGTCTGACGTCAACGATTGTGTCTCCCTATAAAAGGGATGACACGATCAATGCAGCCGCCACAGTGAAGCACGGGGAAGCCGTGTTTACATAGGGCTCTCCCCGTTCTTCAGCTCTGGGGAGCGATCGCGAGGGGGCGGCTAGAAACGAATAGCCGCGCCCTCATCCCGGATCGCTCCCACACGATTCCCGACCGCCGCATGTAGTGGAGGGGTCCCGATCGGACCCCCGACCCGCGGAAAGGCAGGGACGTACATGTACGCCCATCTACCTGTACGTGACATTCTGTGGACGTACATATACATGCGGCGGTCGTTAAGCGTTTAATATAACATTATAAAAACGGCAGTATCTTGCAGTGAGTCTTTCAAAATAAATTACGTTTTTGCAATAGCGTATTTTAGCGTTTTTTGGCATTTTTTTGTTGACAAAAAATGTATTGTTTTTTTATTTATTTATTTTCAATGGATCAAAAACTTCAAAAACAGCCACTGTAAAAACATCCAAAAAAGTGCAGTGTACATGAGGCCTAAGCAAAAAAAAAAAAGCGTAGGGCTAGCATGACTAGGAGTACAAGGCCGCTAAGGAGTGATACTCAGACACACTTGACCCAACTGCTGCCACCTGCCGTCCGGGGGTGACGGAAGTCCCCGGACAAAATGATAGCCCACAGTACAGCCAAGCTAGAGCAGAGACCCAAATTTAAACAATCATACTAGTTCAGAGCTAACTATTTCTCTGAACTTTCCCCTAAATTTAACATAGCACCGGCTCTGATAATAGCCAGGCACTACACATACTTGTAACCCACCTAGTGAATGTCTACAAGAGCAAGAAGAGGGTCCTGCTAGTAATAGTGTTGCTCACGAATATTCGTATTGTGAATATTCGGCTCGAATATGGCATATTCGAGTATTCGCGAATATCTCGAATTTCGCGGCCAATATTCGCTATTCCGAATATAAAAAAAAAGCGAAATTTCGCTAATGCGAATTTATTGCGAACATTTTGCGTTTTTTTTTTTTTTTTTCTGATTGGCTCTGATGCAAAAGAAGGGCAGAGAAAGTATTCTCGAATATTCGGAATATTTTATCAAAAAAAAAATGTTGTGAAATATTTTGACAACTGTGGTAGGAGAACTCTGATTGGCTCTGATGCAAAAGAAGGGCGGAGAAAGTATTCGCGAATATTCGGAAATCGAATATTGGTGATATTTTTTTGAAATTTCGCTAATGCGAATGCGAAATTGATTGCGAGATTTTGACAACTCTGATTGGCTCTAATGCAAAAAAAGGGTGGAGAAAGTATTCGCGAATATTCGATTTCCGAATATTCGCAAATACTTTCTCCACCCTTCTTTTGCATCAGAGCCAATCAGAGTTCTCCTACCACAGTTGTCAAAATATTTCACAACATTTTTTTTTTTGATAAAATATTCCGAATATTCGATTTCCGAATATTCGAGAATACTTTCTCCGCCCTTCTTTTGCATCAGAGCCAATCAGAAAAAAATAAATAAAAAATTCGCAAAATGTTCGCAATAAATTCGCATTAGTGAAATTTCGCAATTTTTTTTTTTTTTAAATATCACGAATATTCGATTTTAGCGAATATTTCACGAATATTCGGCTATATATTCGTGATATATCGCGAAATCGAATATGGCGTATTCCGCTCAACACTAGTAATAAAGTATATTTGGTAGGAGTGACAGCTACTGTATGTTATTGCCTGAAGGATTTTCTTACAAGGATCAAAGTTTAATCTGCCTCTGTAATCCCCTTTACAGCAGCAAATCACCTAAACACAGGTCCAAAGAAAACAATGCTCATACTGAAAAAGCTTTGTAAGCCCAAACTCTGATTATCAGTATTCAGCAGCACCATCAGATGATAGGGAAGTTCAATTTTTTTAACCTATTAAGATGATTGTAAAGGATTTTCTTTTAAATAACAGTAACATCTCTATGCTTACTTGCACCGTGCAATGGAATTGCACAGAGTGGCCCTGAACCTCCTCTTCTCAGATCCCCCGCCGGTGCTCCTGGCTTCTCCTCTATTTCCAGTGCTTCCCATGGGGGCACTCATGGGTGACACAGACAGCGGGACTCAGCCTCGCCCCCTGCTCCCTTGTCACTGGCTTTGATTGACAGAAATGCAAGCGACACACAGAAGTGAGAGGAGAAAAGACCTGCAGATGTGCACAACGCTGGATCAAATGAGAGCTCAGATAAGTATAAGGGGGGTGAGGGGCCAAAACCAATGTCTAATTTTTTTTCCCCTTAGAGTGGTTGTAATGCATTTTTTTTAAATAACAACCATGTCTATACTTACCTGCTCTGTGCAATACAACAGCACACAACAGCCCTGATCCTCCTCTTCTCGGGTCCCCCACCGGAGCTCCTGGCTCCTCTACCCTTGCTTGTGTGCTCAATAGGAAACTTTTTCCCATAGGGGCACTCCCGAGACTCACTGCTGCATCCATTGACACAGACAGCGGGGCTCGGCCTTGCTCCCTCACCACTGGAGATAAGGGAGCAGGGCCAATGGCTCCCGCTACTATCGATCTGCCCAGGGAGGAGAGACAAAGCAAGGAGAGTTGCAGCTCTCATGCACATCGCAGGATCACGATTCGGTTTGGGTAAGTAAAAGGTGGTTGAGTCTGTGACCAAGAAGGTTTTTTACCTTAATTCATAGAATGCATCAAAGTAAAATACCTTCAGACTTTAGAACCACTTTAATGCAAGGGATGCATTAAAGTGGTTGTAAACCCCATTAATGAAATCTGAGTTGGACACATATATCTGTACTGTTTACTTATCTCTCCCCAAAGCCCTAAGTCCAGTGTCTATCTTATGCTCCATTCCTCTGTGATCAGCATGATAACTTCTGACAAGCTCTCCAACACAGGAGATAAAAGAAGCTGGAAGTTTGTGTTGGGGAGGGAACTTAGAGACCGATAAGCAGAGAGCTTGTTTATTTAGACTACAGCTCTGCAAGCGGAGGGAGGGGGGTGCCTTTCCTCCAATCAGCTCCCTCATAGTGTATGCCCAGACTCCCCTCCCACTGCTGAAACAGGAAAAAATCTAACACTAAATAATGTAGAAAGCTGAAGACAGCCGATATACATGTAACACTTATGTAGGGAGATTTGTTTAATCTCTGTGTATCACCTGAGGCTGTTCACTTCACTGGGTATATGAGAAGGTTTACATCCACTTTAAGATAAAAAAAATGTTTAGGCTTTGGAACCACTTCAGGTCAGGAGGTTATAAGCCATGATAACACATCATACACAGTGGTGTATTTAGGTTTTGTGCTGCCCTAGGCCTGACTAAACTCGTGCACCCCCTAATTTAAATATGACCCACCCCTTCTGTCAAGACCACACCCCTTTCTGTTTAAGACCCACCCTGAAATTTTCGAGTGGGGACACTAGTTCTAAGGGCCTGGTGGAGGGGTAAATTAATTCCCTTAATTTGCATAGATTTCCTATCACTTCCCGTTTGGCTATGGGGCAGTATGTGAAGGGAAATCTCTGCAATAGGTCAGGGATGGTAAAAAATAAACTGACAGGGGCTATAACCCTCCCTTACTCTATCCAAAATGAAAAGAAAACGTGTGGCCTATAGTTCTTCTTTAAGCACAAATTTCTGATAATTTTATGGAGAGGACTAAGAAGATATAACCATGCCAATGGCACAGCAGAAAACATATATTACAGTGAGGAAGGTGTGTGGTCCAGGATGATAGGACAGTCAAAATTAGAAGCAGCTTGCGCTACACTAACAGTGAAGCACAAGCCCGCGGGGACTCTTTCCGTGCTGCCCCCCTGCAATGTGCTGCCCTAGGCCTGGGCCTTGTTGGCCTAGGCCAGGATACATTGTTGATCATACATTTTCAATAACTTTCATTTGCTACTTTTGGAATATTATACATTTACTTAGTTGCAGCTTCAAAAATAACTCAAGTCAAGTAAGTATTCTGAGGATTCATTTACGTACCATATGCTGTTTTTTGGAATCCCTTTCTAAGAAAAGTTTCTTATTTTTAAGATAATACACAGTTAATAATAACAACGAGACAGAACCTTTTTACGTGCTCAGTAGTAGCTATACTCTGAATATGACCATAACCCAACGTGGATCTCCAAGAGACTTTTGAGTGGACCACTTCGTTATACAATCACAATGAGGCTGCCACAAAGTAAAATATTGCTAAAATTGCTAAATATTGTAAAATATTGCTAATAGAAACCAATCAGGCACTAGCTATTACTTTCATCTTCACTGGGAAAATAAAAAATTGTAATAAAATGCATACTCTTACATAAACACACAGGCAAACCTATCTACTCTACAAAATCTATATGCAGATCAGAACAACAATTTATAACCAATGTAGTCCAGAAATCTCTCTACCATTACATCTTTGAGGCTTAGTTTAATTGAGCTGTTCCAAAGAGATCTGCATGCTGACATAGCTAGGGTCTCCCCTGACACCTACATAGTATTCTCACCAACCCCGATATCCACATATAATAAAAATTGTATACTACCTTATTAGTAACTAGTAAACAAATATTAAGCAATGAAAAAAAAAAGAAAGAAAGGTTAATATTTTATTCTAAGCTAAACTTTTAAAATATCATGAAACAAAAGTACAGTTAAACTTTAAACCTTATTTTGCTACATTAAACAGCAAAATGTAACATTCTAACTGAGAAAGCAAGTCTACAATCAGATGCAGTAGTAGTATTACAGTCCAGAAGTAAACATTAATCCTAAATAATACTAATACGTAAGTAATAATTAAATTAAAAATATTATAACTTAAAAAAACTAATATACAATCAGATTTGGTAGCAGCACAAAAGCCCAGAAGTAAAAATTAATTACTAAATATTGTTAAATAAATAATTAAGTAATAATTAAATTAAAAATATTATAACTGAGAAAACAAGTCTACAATCAGATGCAGTAGTAGCGTTACACACCAGAAGTTAACATTAATAACTAAATAATACTAATCCTTAAGTAATAATTAAATAAAAAATATTATAACTTATAAAAACGAATCTACAATCAGATTTGGTAGCAACACGACAGTCCAAAAGTAAAAATGTATCACTAAATATTTCTAAATAAATAATTAAGTAATAATTGAGTAGTAATTGAATTCAAAATATTATAACTTAGAAAACAAGTCTAAAGGTGCACTAGGAGCATTACAGACCACACGAAATAAAAATAATTACTAAAAAATACTAATACTTAAATAATAATTAAATAACAAATATTATAACTAAAAGATGCAGTAGTAGCACAACTGTCCAGAAGTAAAAAAAATATTACTAAATAATGTTAATTAAACAATTAAGTAATAATTACATTTAAAACATTATAACTTAAAAAAACAAGTCTACAGGTGCAGTAGTAGCATGACGCCCTGGAAGTAAAATTGCATTACTAACTTATACTAATTAAAAAACTAATAATTACATTTAAAATAATATAACTTAGAAAACAAGTCTACAGGTGCAGTAGTAACATGACGCCCTGGAAGTAAAATTGCATTACTAACTTATACTAATTAAATAAGTAATAATTACATTCAAAATATTATAACTGAGAAAACAAGTCTACCGGTGCAGTAGCAGCAGAAGTACAAATTAATTATTAAATACTACTAATTAAATAATTGTTGTAAGTGATAGTTAAATTAAATATATTATAGTTGGTTTAGTTGATTGATTGCTACGGGGTACTGAACTCAATAGCTGATTAAAAAAATAAGCTTAAATGTCTTCTTTTGTTTTTGAAAAAGTAAAGAAGACTTGGCAACTTCCAAGGCATGGCACATATCAGAAAACGTATGGATATATATTTAAAAAAAAAAGAAAAAGAAAGAAAATAATGAAATTACTGGAGCATGTGCTGGTCTTTTGCTGCCAAGCCCAGAACATCCTGTGTTTATTGCTGTCCAAGTCATGGTACAATGTACATTTTGCTGCCAGCTTTTTGTTTTTATTTGTACCAGCATCTCAGGAAGACTGTAGCCAAGGCTCTGCCACATCACGGGCACACGAACAATGGGGAACAGTGTAACCATCTCAACACATATACATATTTCAGTAGCCTGATCTGAATAAGAATTACCAGCACAGAGCAAAAGTGACTGTTATCCATTAGAATATCAAAGGAGGCAACTGATCCCCTTTCCCAGAGCCCTGTACAATATGCTGCCTCATCTGCCTATATTGTGGTGTCTATGAAGCTACCCTCCTGCCTAGGTTTGCTTCATTACAAGTAAGACTCTGCAAACTAAGTGACAGCCATCAGGCACTTGTTTTGCAAGGCATGCACAACACATCAACCACACAGGCAATACAAAAGAACTTGTGATGGTAATAGAATATCACCTTAGTAGATCACCTGCAATAAACCCACAAGTCTGATCAAGCCTTCATAGACGTTGAATGATAATAGCGGAGCCTCCCATTCTAGGCTTCAGCACCAGCACCGCTCTGGACAGCTCCTCTCCCATAACATTGCCCTGACGTTGCAGTTGCCGTAGCTGGCTCCTGTCCCATGAACAGAACCTAGTCTCCTAGCTGCAGCATGATCACACAAAGGAACACAAATATAAAAGGGGGGGAACTCACTGGTAGGCAGGAGGGAAGGCTGCGCACAGTCCCAGCCTGTTCACTTCAGCAATGCACATTGACTGCCTGCTCAAGGACTTTCGCATTGGATGGATTTTATCAGCAAGTGCATATCCTGAGCCGAGCACATCTAGACATGCTCAGTTTTCTGACCTTCTCAGCCTGGGAACTACCAAGACCATTGCAGCAAGGAGGGGTAATCTGGATTCTACCATGAAGTGCTGCTAAAAATAGCACCTGCAAAAGGAACAGCTGGGGCTTAAAGAAACAGTAACCTGTCTGCTTCTCTGAGTAGCCCGCTGTGTGACCTGATTCATTCGCCGGGATCGCGTTAACTCCTCCGCTGCTGAGTGCATGAGGCTCACTTCACAAAGCTAACACACCAGGATCAGGATCCTTAGATTAAAGAAAAAAAAATATGACAGGCAAAATAACAAAACAAAACCTTATTCTTGTATTAAAGTGGATCTAAAGGCAGAAGGTTTTTTTTTTTTTTTATCTTAAAGCGGGAGTTCATCCGAATTTTTTTTTAAACATTAGATTGATGCTCATTTTGTCAAGGGGAATCGGGTGTTTTTTTTTAAATCGAAGCAGTACTTACCGTTTTAGAGATAGATCTTCTCCGCAACTTCCGGGTATGGTCTTCGGAACTGGGCGTTCCTATTTGATTGACAGGCTTCCGACATTCATGTACCTGTACGTCCCTGCCTAGACGTGGGTCTGGGGTCCGATCGGGACCCCCCCCCGGTACATGCGGTGGTTCCCGTGGCTGTCCGAGCGATCCAGGATGAGGGGGCGGCTGTTTGTTTTTGTCCGCCCCCTCCAGATCGCTCTCAGCCAATCTGCGCGCTCCCCCGTGTGTCACTTCCTACTCCTGTGTAAACACAGGAAGAGGGAATTGATGTGATCTCTCCTCTCGGCGGTATTTTCAACCGCCGCTGAGGAGAGATCACATCACACAGTGAGTCTGCATAACACTACACTGACACCAGGACACACAGGCACATAAACCCCTTGCGATCACCCCCCTGTCACAGTGTCACTGAATGCAGTGATCATATATGTACTGATCACTGCATTTAGTGTCAGTGTGACAGGCAGTGTGACAGGCAGTTAGTGTTAGGTCCAGGCTAGCCCCCGTACCCCCCCATATAAAGTTTTAACCCCTTGATCACCGCCCTAGTTAACCCTTTCACTCCCTATTGCCAGTGTCACTAAGCGATCATTTTTCTGATCGCTGTATTAGTGTCGCTGTTCACGCTAGGTAGCTATTTTTTTTTTTATTGAGATTTTTTTTTTACTGAAGACATGTGGCTGAATGAATTTTGGCCTAAATGTTTGACTAAAATTTAGTTTATTTGATTTTTCTTATAACAAAAAGTAAAAAATATTGATTTTTTTTCAAAAATGTCGCTCTATTTTTGTATATAGCGCAAAAAATTAAAATCGCAGAGGCGATCAAATACCATCAAAAGAAAGCTCTATTTGTGGGAAGAAAAGGACGCACATTTTGTTCGGGAGCCACGTTGCACGACTGCGCAATTGTTAGTTAAAGCGACACAGTGCCGAATTGTAAAAACCCCTTGGGTCATTTAGCAGCATATTGGTCTGGTCCTTAAGTGGTTAAAGAGGAAGTAAGCTTCCATCACTAAATTTCACCTATACAGTGCCTTGCAAAAGTAATCACCCCCCTTGGCTTTTTACCTATTTTGTTACATTACAGCCTTTACTTCAATGTTTTTTTAATCTGAAGTATATGTGATGGATCAGAACACAAAAGTCTAAGTTGCTGAAGTAAAATTAGAAAAATATATACATAAAACTATTTTTCAGAAATAAAAAACTGATAATTGGCATGTGCGTATGTATTCATCCCCTTTGTTATGAAGCCCATAAAAAGCTCCGGTGCAACCAATTACCTTCAGAAGTCACATAATTAGTGAAATGATGTTCACCTGTGTGCAATCTAAATGTCACATGATCTGTCATTACATATCATTGCAAAGGGAGAGTATCTAAAGGGGAGACCCTAGTAGGTTACCAACACCCCTGAGTTATATAGGAAAAAGGGAATTATGAGCTGTCATTACATAAACACACCTTTTTGAAAGGCCCCAGAGGCTGCAACACCTAAGCAAGAGGCACCACAAACCAAACAGTGCCATGAAGACCAAGGAACTCTCCAAACAAGTGAGGCTTCGTACACACGGCCGATTTTCTCGCCAAAAACCAGCAAGAAACTTGCTGTTTTTTTTTTTTTTTGCAGAGGAAACCGGTCGTGTGTACACTTTTCGACAAGGAAACTGTCAGGGATCTCGTCGAGCCAAAAAGAGAGCATGTCTTCTTTTTCCTCGACGGGAATGGAGAAATTTGGCTCGCCGAGATCCCCGACAGCCTAACAAGGAACTCGACGAGCAAAACAATGTTTTTGCCCGTCAAGTTTCTCGGTCGTGTGTACGACAATGTTGTTAAGAAGTACAAGTCAGGGTTAGGTTATAAAAAAATATCCAAATCTTTGATGATCCCTAGGAGCACCATCAAATCTATCATAACCAAATGGAAAGAACATGGCACAACAGCAAAGCTGCCAAGAGACGGCTGCACACCAAAACTCACAGACCGGGCAAAGAGGGCATTAATCATAGAGGCAGCACAGAGACCTAAGGTAACCCTGGAGGAGCTGCAGAGTTCCACAGCAGAGACTGGAGTATCTGTACATAGGACGACAATAAGCCATATGCTCCATAGAGTTGGGCTTTATGGCAGAGTGGCCAAAGGAAAAAATTACTTTCAGCAAAAAACAAAATGGCATGTTTTGAGGTTGAGAAAAGGCATGTGGGAGACTCCCAAAATGTATGGAGGAAGGTGCTCTGGTCTGATGAGACTAAAATTGAACTTTTTGGCCATCAAAGAAAACGCTATGTCTGGCACAAACCCAACACATCACATCACCCAAAGAACACCATCCCCACAGTAAAACATGGCGGTGGCAGCATCATGTTGTGAGGATGTTTTTCAGCAGTCGGGACTGGGAAACTGGTCAGAGTTGAGGGAAAAATGGATGGTGCTAAATACAGGGATATTCTTGTGCAAAACCTGTACCACCCTGTGTGTGATTTGAGGCTAGGACGGAGGTTCACCTTCCAGCAGCACAATGACCCCCAAACACACTTCTAAAGCAACACTTCAGAGGTTTATGGGGGGAACATGTAAATGTGTTGGAATGGCCTAGTCAAAGCCCAGACCTCAATCCAATAGTAAATCTGTGGTCAGACTTAAAGCTTGCTGTTCACAAGCGCAAACCATCCAACTTGAAGGAGCTGGATCAGTTTTACAAAGAGGAATGGGCAAAAATCCCAGTGGTAAGATGTGGCAAGCTCATAGAGACTTATCCAAAGCGACTTGGAGCTGTGATAGCCGCAAAAGGTGTCTCTACAAAGTATTGACTTTTAGGGGGGTGAATAGTTATGCACATTGACTTTTTCTGTTATTTTGTCCTATTTGTTGTTTGCTTTGCAATAAATTATTTAAAAAAAAAAAATTGTGGACATGTTCTGTAAATTAAATGATGCAAATTCTCAAACAATCCATGTTAATTTCAGGTCGTGAGGCAACAAAACACAAAAAATGCCAAGGGGGGGGGGGGGGGAATACTTTTGCAAGGCACTGTAGTTAAGCCTATAATAAGGCTTACCAATAGGAAGTGTAAATATCTCCTAAACGGGCACTGTTTCGTTTTTTCTTTTTACTGTACATTCAGCCAGTGACATCACTGGTGCATGCGCTCTGAAGGGACGGCCACCTGCATATGCGTGGGAGTGACGTCATCATGGCTCCGGCCAGTCACAGAGCCCACAAGCAAGACGGGTGAAGATGGAAGCAGCCTCCAGCGATGCAATGTCATCACTGGAAGCCGCTGTTTCTTTAATATATAATTAGAGTTGAGCGGACACCTGGATGTTCGGGTTCGGACCCGAACCCGAACCCGAACTTTAAAAAAAAAGTTAATGTGGACACGGACTTTTAGTAAAAAAAAAAAAAAATGCGCGTAGGTCCCCCCAAATTCAATAACCAGACCCTTTAGGTCTGGTATGGATATTAAGGGGAACCCCGCCGTCAATTTAAAAAAAAATGACGTAGGGTTCCCCCTAAATATCCATAACCAGACCCGTTATCCAAACACGTTGACCTGGCCCGCCGCAGAAAAGAGGGGGGGACAGAGTGCGGCCCCCCCTCTCCTGAACCGCACCAGGCCACATGCCCTCAACATTGGGAGGGTGCTTTGGGGTGCCCCCCAAAGCACCTTGTCCCAATGTTGATGGGGACATGGGTCTCATCCACACAACCCTTGCCCGGTGGTTGTGGGGGTATGCGGGCAGGGGGCTTATCAGAATCTGGAAGACCCCTTTAACAAAGGGGACCCCCAGATCTTGGCCCCCCCCTGTGTGAAATGGTAATGGGGTACACTGTACCCCTACCATTTCACGAAGGTGTAAATTATTGTAAAAACAAAACACACACACACCGTAGAAAAAAGTGCTTTATTAATAAGAAAAAAACTCCAGCGGTGATAATCCACTCGTTCCCGGCTTCCTGCTCCAACGTTGTCCTGATCCAGCGACAGGTGTGGGTGATATCCAGCGATGAGAAGATCCAGCGATGGGTGCGGGTGATCTCCAGCGATGAGAAGATCCAGCGGCGGGTGCGGGTGATCCAGCGACGGGTGCGGGTGATCTCCAGCGATGAGAAGATCCATCCATCCAGAGCGCAGCATCGCCGACCTCCACTCACCGCTAGACACAGCCCAGCGAATGACGTGCTGAAGCTGTGACATTACTTATATAGGGGAGGCAGGGCCACCCGTCACGTGACCCCGCACCCTCTGACGTACCCTCTGCTACGTCACTGGGTAAGCCCAGTCTTCCCCCTTCCTGAGCTTCCCCAGTGACATAGCAGAGAGTGCGTCAGAGGGTCCGGGGTCACGTGACGGGTGGCCCTGCCTCCCCTATATAAGTAATGTCACAGCTTCAGCGAGTCATTCGCTGGGCTGTGTCCAGCGGTGAGTGGAGGTCGGCGATGCTGCGCTCTGAATGGATCTTCTCATCGCTGGAGATCACCCGCACCCGTCACTGGATCTTCTCATCGCTGGAGATCACCCGCACCCGTCGCTGGATCAGGACAACGTTGGAGCAGGAAGCCGGGAACGAGTGGATTATCACCGCTGGAGTTTTTTTATTTATTTTTTATTAATAAAGGACTTTTTTCTACGGTGTGTGTGTTTTTTTTTACAAGAATTTACACTTCCTTCGTGAAATGGTAGGGGTACAGTGTACCCCATTACCATTTCACACAGGGGGGGGGCAGGATCTGGGGGTCCCCTTTGTTAAAGTGGTCTTCCAGATTCTGATAAGCCCCCTGCCCGCATACCCCCACAACCACCGGGCAAGGTTTGTGGGGATGAGACCCTTGTCCCCATCAACATGAGGACAAGGTGCTTTGGGGGGCACCCCAAAGCACCCTCCCAATGTTGAGGGCATGTGGCCTGGTGCGGTTCAGGAGAGGGGGGGCCGCACTCTGTCCCCCCCTCTTTTCTGCGGCCGGCCAGGTCAACGTGCTCAGATAACGGGTCTGGTTATGGATATTTAGGGGGAACCCCACGTCATTTTTTTTTTAAATTGATGGCGGGGTTCCCCTTAATATCCATACCAGACCTAAAGGGTCTGGTTATTGAATTTGGGGGGACCTCCGCGCATTTCTTTTTTCCCGAACTCCGAACCCGGACTTGAACTTTCAGCAATTATTCGGGTTCGGGTCCGGGTTCGCTCAACTCTATATATAATATAATGCTTTATTTTCAGGTAAGTTTCACATATGTCACGTATGTGATGCATACTAGCACATTATGACATTACCATGCAGGTAAGAATATGACAGTTATTTTTTTTTTTTTAGCTTAGTCAAAAAAACAAAACAAAACATGGATCTAAATCAGAAGGTTTTTAGTTTTTTTTTAATCTTAAAGTGATATTAAACAGGAAGTAAACATCCATCACTAAATTTCACCTATAGGTAAGCCTATAATAAGGCTTATCAATAGGAAATAAAAATCTCCTAAACGGACACTGTTTTTTTTTTACTGTACATGCAGCCAGTGACATCACTGGCGCATGCGCTCTGAAGGAACGGCCACCTGCATATGCTTGGCAGTGACCTCAATGCAGCTCCGGCCAGTCACAGACCCCAGAAGTAAGACGGGTGAAGATGGAAGCAGCCTCCAACAATACGATTAATATACAAACAATGGGATAGTGGCGCTGCTGAACCGACTATAGTTAAATGGGGTGTGGGTATCCTGTATTGTTAAGCCTGTGTTGGGTAACCTGGATAAGGGCTTAGTCCAATATGCGGGGACCCCCTTTAGACACACACTGGAAGAAATTAAGGCGTGTGTAGGTTGCCACCGTTGATGGTGCCAAGTTAACCTGGCTGCCAGGTGAGTGGCTAATTATTGGACCTGAACCGTGGGTTGGTATCCAATTAGCAGATGTGTTGAAAAAAAAAAGAAAGTGATAGTAGAAAATAATAAAAAAAAAAACAATACAATTCAGGTCAGGATCCTGTGCAGGCCAGCAATTGCAGGGTAAGCCTGTGATCAAAAATGTGCTCAGGTGTGACTCAATTCCTAGTGCACCTAGATATAAACCTTAATTAGGCTCCTGATTCCTAAAGAACACCAATAAAATCAGTGTGATAATGACAACAAGTGCAAATAAATATATTTAAATGAATGATGTGTCAAACAAAAGCTAGGGTGAACACCAACGGCCTCCGTTGGCTCCCAATGGGGGTGTGTATGATTTAAATTAATTGCGTACAAATGGGTGGTATATAAAATGTGATATCAGGTGTGTGGTCAGGACACTGTGCAGGCCAGCAGGTTAAAAATTGTGGCTGGACCAGATAGAGTAGGGTTGGAGTGGCAAAATTGCCCAAAAAACCCTGTCAATTGTCACAGCCTAGTAGTGAGAGCAGACCAACAAAATATTACAGACAACAATGGTGAACTGACTTTGTCCTAAATCATTAAATTAATTCCCCAATATAAATAAAGGGGAAAAAATTCCCCCTAACAGTGCTAAAGTCCGCAAAGGTGATAACTGTATGAGCACTAGGGGTTCCACTATTCCTGATGGGGATAGTGAGATCAAAGTTCAGACATCAGATGCAATCCCTTGGTACAAGATATAGCAGAATATAAATAGTGACTTTGAGTGCCGATCCCTCGCAGTTCAATAATCAGTGACTGTTGTGCTCCCCCGCTTAGGTCCCCACTCACCAGATGTCGATACCCCTGGGGGGCAAGAGGCGGTTGGTGATGGTACCTTGATCTCTCCTGCTGCACAGTGCTCTGTGTTGGATCCTGGGCAGTGCAGCTTCTCAGAGATGAAAAAACACACTGGGGTGGATTCACGTACCTGCGCTTTAGCTTACGGCGGCGCAGCGTATCGTATTTACGCCACGCCGCTGTAACTTACAGGAGCAAGTGCAGTATTCACAAAGCACTTGCTCCGTAAGTCGCGGTGGCGTAGCGTAAATGGGGCCGGCGTAAGCGCGCGTAATTCAAATGCGCCGTGCATGTACATATCCCAGTGTGCATTGCTTCCAAGTACGGCGCAACGGCATTGGTTTCGACGTGAACGTAAATGACGTCCAGCCCTATTCGCGAACGACTTACGAAAACGACGTAAAAAATTAAAATTTCGAAGAGGGAACGACGTCCATACTTAACATTGGCTGCGCCTCCTAATAGCAGGAGCAACGTTACGACGAAAACGACTTACGCAAACGACGTAAAAAACTACCGCCGGGCGCACGTACGTTTGTGAATCGACGTAACTAGGTAATTTGCATACTCTACGCTGAAAACGATGGGAGTGCCACCTAGCGGCCAGCGTGAGAATGCACCCTAAGATACGACGGCGTAAGAGACTTATGCCAGTCGTATCTTAGGCTAATGTCGGCGTATCTAGCTTTCTGAATACAGAAAGTAGATACGCCGGCGCAGATTTGAATTTACGCGGCGTATCTATGGATAGGCCGGCGTAAATTCTCTCTGAATCTACCCCACTGGGGGTGTATCTCGGGCGGCAGTGATGTGTCACTCAAAAATGCAAAAAGAAGGAGGTCCACATAGCGTGATATGTTTTTTTTTTTAATTCCAAAAATAATTTATTTAGGAAAGGGTTAAAAGTGCATAGTGGAGAAATCTCCACGGGAGGTCCCAGAGGCACCTGGGTTCCTCCCAAATAAAAACTAAAAACAAACAATGAGCAAAGTTAGTTCACCGCCTGTCCCATGTATGCTGCAAACCAGGGCTGCCAACAACGCCGATGGTCTCCTCCGTAGGCGTCCGTGTCAATCCGGGCAACTAGCAGCTGGGATGGATGGCGTGTGGGCGAGCTAGCGTGCGTGCGTACGTACGTGATTGCGTAACGGTTACCTGACGCATTTCGTCATGTGACTTTTTCAAAGGTGATGCAAGCACCGTGCGTACGTAGTTCTCTTATGCACGGCAGCAGATGTGTCCCGCCTCCCCACGGAGAAATAGGTTATGGCGATAGGGTATAACAGTTCCCATGGACAATGCTCCCACCTGTTAACCCTTGGGGGTGCCGAATGTAGGAAGTAGGGATAAACATATGCCGCCGTCTGAAGTGTTACATTACATGGCATATATAATAGAAATAGCAATAACAAACGGTAAACCAACTCTGGTGATAATGTTACAATGTGGATGTTTGATGGTATTATTTCATTGTGTGTTCTCACAAATGATATGTATCTTGATCATAGGAATAAATATAACTTTAAGGCCTCGTACAGACGAGCGGACATGTCCGATTAAAACGTTCCGCAGGCCGTTTTCATCGGACATGTCTGCTAGCAGATTTTGGTCTGATGGTTGTACACACCATCAAACCAAAATCCCCGCGGACAGAATACGCGGTGACGTGGCGGCGACGATGACGCGGCGACGTGCGCGAACCCGGAAGTTCAATGCTTCCACGCATGCGTCGAATCACTTCGACGCCATGCGGGGGTTCTCAGGCCAGCGGACATGTCCGATGAGTCGTACTGACCGTCGGACATGTCCGACGGACAGGCTTCCAGCGGACATGTTTCTTAGCATGCTAAGAAACATGTGTCCACTGGAAACCTGTCCGGTCGGCCGGAAAATTGTCCGGTCGGCCCTACACAGGACCAGTTTAAGCAGACATGTTCGGTCGTGTGTACGAGGCCTAAGGCTGCATTCACACCTCGGCGTACAAAATCGCAGCGTTTTGTCCCGCGAATTGTGGCGACAAATAGCAGCGTTTTGTACCGCGATTTGCGCCGACAAAACACCGCGATTGTGAATGCAGCCTTCACCACCTCTTTGGAGATGTTTCACATCTCCTATGCCGAACGCCGAAAGCCGCCTGAAAAAAAGGTCTGGGACTTTTTTTTCAGGCGGCAGGCGTACGGCGTTCGGCGTGGAGATGTGAACCATCTCCATAGAGGTGTGAACGGGGGCTTAGAGTCATCATAGATGTACTTGTTATTTAGCATCGTTAAACATAAAATGCTAAGAGGCTGAATGCCTCCATGTGAACCAGAACTGTGAACTAGATATATAAAAAAGAGATACCGTGTATATATATATAAAAAAGAGATATAAAAAAAGTTTTTTTTTTTTTTTTAACCTAATGTGCAACAAGAGGAAGCCCACCGCAGGCTATAATCCATTAATAGGTATGTGCAAGGGAAAATAATTTATATTTGTAGAGAACACTGTTGTCCCACAGCTGTAGGTTTACAGTGAAATCGTAGAAAAAGGCAGATGACAAAATAATTTGCCTACTCCATATCTAACAATCCCCCTATTAAAAAATATAATAAAAAATGAAATCCATGATGATACATATGTAGAGATCTAATATTGACCTTAGAAGGATCATATCAGTAGATGCCCTTGAAAAAAATCATGAAATGGTAGGATGTAGTGGATGCACCGAGGGGTTATGTAATACCCGATATCAGGTGTCGGATGTAATCAGTCCCCCAATCGACTCATATGAAGGTGCCGAAGGGGTGGGAATCGAAATGTTAATTCATTTCCCCTGCAATCCAAATTTTCTTAGACTAGTTGGAGTAGATTGATGGAAAATGGGTTCAGAAATATAAGATAAGTGAGGAATCAAAATAGGGTGGGAGCTGCTGACCCTTAACATATAGGCTAGCCTAAGGGCATCTAGATAGTACTATGATGAAAATTCAGAGTGGTCAGTCCATAATGTGGTCTAATACAACATCCAAAACTTGGATGTAGTGAGTACCCCAGCATGGGTCATATCATGATAAGTGAGGAATCAAAATGGGGTGAAAGCTGCTAACCCTTAACAGATAGGTTAGCCTAAAGGCATCTAGTACTATGATGGTAATTCAGAATGGTCAACCCATAGTATGATCTAGAGCAACATCTAAAAGTTGGATATAGTGGGTACCCCAGAATGGGTCATATCGTGAGATGCAGGGCTGTGGAGTCGGTAGATAAATGTTCCGACTCCGACTCCGACTCCGAAGTTTTATGTACTTCCGACTCCGACTCCGACTCCCCGACTCCGACTCCTCTGTATTAATATGCGAATGTATTTTATACATTCCTTGAGGGAAAGAAACGCAACCTACCACAGGACTACTGGCTGGGAAGCCAACAGTCTACTGTATTGCACAGTTTAAGCAAAAGACAAACACAATGAAAACAATCAAGTGACTGGATAGTAGCAGCAGGCATAAACATCAGGAACAGGATCTTTACCAGTTCAAAAATACAAACCACATTATTTGGTTGTTTTAGAACAAAAACAAAGCTTATCTATAATGAACCAAAAACAAAATCTGCAAAACCTAGAAATGGTTTATATTAATCTTGAAATGTAGTTCTAGGCTTAGCAAATGCAAATCAATTCAATGTAGAGTTCTAAGGAAGAGAATTGCCTCTGCCAGATCCTCTTTCATAGAGGCTCTTAAGTCAGACTTTATTATTTTTAGGGCTGAAAATAATCTTTCGACTTGGGTGGGTGGCATTGCAGTAACTATTCTGGCCACATCACTAACGATCTCTGGATAAACAAGGATGGCTTCTTCAACAGTAAGTTTTGATGAGCGATCATACTTTTCAACTTCTTTTAGTGCTTTATAAAACTCCTGTTGGAATTTTTTTATTTGGACACTTACTGGTTCTCTAACATGCGTTCCCTGTAAAAGCAGAACACAACACTATGGAAAGTATAAGTATTGCAGCTCCTAATTGTGCGTTGCGTGCCATATAGTGAAGCACATGAAAAGCATGCTTCTTCACGGTCACTTAACGTGTTCGTTTTGCGGTTACGTGAGGCACTGCATGCATTGGTCTTTATTCTTACAGTAGAGAAGTCATTAATTATAACTTTTTGTGAATTGGGACATTTAAACTTGCTTTTTTTTTTTTTTTAATTCCAATCTAAATTTAGTAGGAGTCGGAGTCGGAGTCGGTGCATTGTTTGCCGACTCCGACTCCGACTCCAGGTACCCAAAATTTCCCCCGACTCCTCGACTCCGACTCCGACTCCACAGCCCTGGTGAGATGTCAGCCCATGATTAACTTGTGATTATAATCGGGGCTTCTAGGCACTAAAAATTTGAAATAAAGCAGTTCAGATCAATATCCAGGTTGAGGCCTCCAGGGGCTAGAGACCCCAACCTGTGTATCCAACGGGTCTCATTTTGTGAGACCTGGATCTTTTTATTGCCCCCTCGCCCAGGGCCGGCCCTTCCATGGGACCCACTGGTACCATTGGTACCAGGCGGCACTTTCAAGGAGGTGGCAAATTGCCGCCCGCCCGTCGTCACACTCCACTGTGTGCAGCTAATTGCCGGCCACCTCTCCTTCCACCGCTTTGCCCGCCTGTTTTTATAGCTCTGTCATAATGCCGCCCAAGCGGCATTGAACAGTGCTGGGTGTCACTGTCACGCCCCCTTCTACATCCACACATGGCTGCAGCCGCTCTCAATGAATGGCGGTGTGGAGGGGGAGGTGAGACGAGGCCATGCCGTGCCGTCAATGGACTCGCCGTACGTGTCTCTCGGTAGCCGTCTGGCATCTCATGTAAGGAGCCCTCGCTCTTCCGGGACTGTCGGGGATCTGTGGACTGTGGTGGGAGGACAGGCAGCAGCGCCGCTCTCCTTGAGGTGAGGCCACCGCACCACCGCCGTTGTCAAGTGTCACATTGTATTGTGTACGGGGGTACAGAGGGGAACTAATGTGTGTGTGTGAGTGAGGGGGTACAGTACAGATATAAACTGATTTGGGAGGGGGAAAAGGGGGAAACTGATTTTGGGGGGACAGAGGTTAACTAATGAATTAATGTGGGGGGGGTACAGAGAGGAACTGATTTGGGGGGGTACAGAGGGGAACTGATTGGGGGGGGGGTACAGAGGTGAACTAATGTGGGGGGGGGTACAGAGAGAAACTGATTTTTTGGGGGGGGGGTACAGGGGGGAACTTATTTGGGGGGATGCAGAGGTGAACTAATGTGTGTGTGTGTGGGGGGGGGGGTACAGAGAGGAACTGATCTGGGGGGGTACAGAGGGGAACTGATTTGGGGGGGGGGGGTACAGAGGTTTACTAATGTATGTATGCGTGTGTGTGTGTGTGGGGGGGTACAGAGAGGAACTGATTTGGGGGGGTACAGAGGGGAATTAATGTGTGTGTGTGTGGGGGGTACAGAGGGGAACTGATTTGGGGGGGTACAGAGGGGATCTGATATGTGTGTGTGTGTGTGTGTGTGGGGGGGGGGTACAGAGGTTAACTGATTGGGGGAGGGGGGTATGTGAGGTGTGGTTTACTAATGTATGCATGTGTGTGTGGGGGGGGGGTACAGAGAGGAACTGATTTGCATCACTGCAGTTCCGCCCCCACTGTGCGGGCAGCAGAGAGATTACATTATCTCTCTGCTGCCTGTCTTTACTCAGGAAGTGGCAATCCGCTACCTGTGGCAGGTGACAATATGTGGCAAGTGACAATTCGTAATGTGTGGCAGGTGACGCGGCAAGTGACAATCCACATCTGAAGGCAGGTGACGTGGCAAGTGACAAGCTTGGGGCTCCCGCTGATTCTGCATTACAGTGAGTTGAACTTTTTTATTTTATATAACAATGTAATAATAGAAATAATGCGCTTCAAGCATTTTTATTATTATTTTTTTTTACTAGTAATGACAGTGATCTGCAATTTTTAGCGAGACTGCGACATTGCGGTGGACAGATCGGACACTTCTGACACATTTTTGGGACCAGTGACATCTATACAGCGATCTGTGCTATAAAATTGTACTGATTACTGTGTAAATGTCGCTGTCAGGGAAGGGGTTAAATGTGTTCCCTGGGAGGTGTTTCTAACTGGGGGGGATGGGATTGACTGGAGGAGGAGAGAGATCTCTGTTCCTAATCACTAGGAACAGCACATCTGTCTCTCCTACCCTGTCAGAATGGGGATCTGTCTGTTTACATGGACAGATCCCCTTTCTGGCTCTGTGGAACGATCGTGGGTGGCCAGCTGACATTGCGGCCGCCGGCCCTGCACAGGTCCGTTTATACTCCTACATACATGCATAGAGCCATGACAGGTCCTTTTATGCTCCTATATACATGAATAGAGCCCTGACAGGTCCTCTTTATACTCCTATACACGTAAACAACTATAACAGGTCCTTTTTATACTCCTATATACATGTATAGAGCCATGACAGGTCCACTTTAGTTACCATGATATAAAATAATGGATATGGGTGCATTTTGCTGGGCGTGATTTTTAATATTGTGTGGGGGGGGGGCAGCATTTCATTCTTGGTACCAGGCAGCACAATGTCGTGGGCCGACACTGGGCGGGAGACAAAAAAATCTCCTGTCAGCAGCATCTTTGGAGCGGTGAGAGGAGCGGCATGTATACCGCTCCTTCCCATTGAAAACAATAGGAAACCGCGGGAATACCGCCCGCAATGCGCCTCTATAAAGGTGCATTGCGGGCGGTATTAACCCTTTATTGGCCGCTAGCGGGGGTTAATACCGCACCGCTAGCGGCAGATTCCCGCGGCAATCCCGGCGGTATAACGCCGCTATTTTTAGCGACGTTATACCGCCACCGCGGCTCCCGCCCCAGTCTGAAAGGGGCCTTAGGCACAAAACCTGCTACCATGGGGCACAAAAACCTGCCCATCTCCACTCAATAATATAGTTGCCAATCCACATATTTTAATATTTAGTCTCCCTCTACACAACCCAGCTCCCCAGCTGATGTAATTTATGCTATTCATAAAACGAGGACAGGCATTAAATAACGTCAGTTCAAATCTTCTACAAATATTAAGACCTCAGTTCCATTTACTATTTAATTTAGAAAATCCCTCCGTATAACAGGTCAGATTCAAATGGAGTTTTACAAGTTCATTGAAACGTAATAGTTTGTAAGGAATAACAGTCACATTGCCATGTAGCACAGCGTTAATTTAATATTCTGCCATTTTAACAGCATTAACTAATGTAGATTTTTTTTTCGGATGCTAAGCAAGTTCCTTAGGTTTCATTTTCTTTTACGCTCGGCAGGATTACTCATTCTTACAGTCCAATAAACAGGCTTTAAAAACCCCATCTAAGTATTGCTAAATATTCTCCATAAAATGTCCATTGTTGACTACTGAAATATTTATTTGACTTCCTGTTTGTTGACTTGTAAATGTTAATGTGACTTGGCTGGCTCTATCTCTGTGTATTTGTATTGGGTCGTATTGATTAAAGTGTCTGAAGAAAACTCAGAGTCATCCTGTTTTCCATGCCAGCCAATCAGACTCTTATTACCCATGCCTGCCGATCATACTTTTTTTGCCAACACCTGCCGATCATACTTTCATTGCCCACACCTGCCGATCAGACTTTCATTGCCCACACCTGCTGATCATAATTTCATTGCCCACACCTAACGATCAGACTTTCAATGCCACACCTGCCGATCAGACTTTCATTGCCCACATTTGCCGGATCAGACTTTCAATGCCCACACCTTCCGATAATACTTTCATTGCCCACACCTGCCGATCAGACTTTCATTGCCCACACCTGCCGATCAGACTTTCATTGCCCACATTTGCCGGATCAGACTTTCAATGCCCACACCTTCCGATAATACTTTCATTGCCCACACCTGCCGATCAGACTTTCATTGCCCACACCTGCCGATCAGACTTTCATTGCCCACATTTGCCGGATCAGACTTTCAATGCCCACACCTTCCGATAATACTTTCATTGCCCACACCTAACGATCAGACTTTCAATGCCACACCTGCCGATCAGACTTTCATTGCCCACACCTGCCGATCAGACTTTCATTGCCCACACCTGCCGATCAGACTTTCATTGCCCACACCTGCCGATCAGACTTTCATTGCCCACACCTGCCGATCAGACTTTCATTGCCCACACCTGCCGATCAGACTTTCATTGCCCACACCTGCCGATCAGACTTTCATTGCCCACATTTGCCGGATCAGACTTTCAATGCCCACACCTGCCGATAATACTTTCATTGCCGACACCTGACGATCAGACTTTCATTGCCCACATTTGCCCGGATCAGACTTTCAATGCCCACACCTGCTGATCATACTTTCATTGCCGACACCTGAGGATCAGACTTTCATTTCCCAGACCTGACGATCATACTTTCATTGCCGACACCTGAGGATCAGACTTTAATTTCCCACACCTGCCGATCAGACTTTCATTGCCCACACCTGACGATCAGACTTTAATTGCCCACACCTGAGGATCAGACTTTCAATGCCCACACCTGACGATCAGACTTTAATTGCCCACACCTGAGGATCAGACTTTCATTGCCCACACCTGACGATCAGACTTTAATTGCCCACACCTGAGGATCAGACTTTCATTGCCCACACCTGAGGATGAGTCTTTCATTTCCCACACCTGACGATCATACTTTCATTGCCGACACCTGAGGATCAGACTTTAATTTCCCACACCTGACGATCAGACTTTCATTGTCCACACCTGACGATCAGACTTTCATTGCCCACACCTGCCAATCATACTTTCATTGCCCACATTTGCCAGATCAGACTTTCATTGCCCACACCTGCCGATCAGACTTCCGTTGCCTATGCTAGCTAATAAGAATCTCATTATCAATGTCAGCCAGTCTCTAATTACCCATGCCAACCAATCAGACTATCATTACTCATGCCTGCCAATTAGACTCTCATTGCCCATGCCTTCCAATCAGACTATCACAACCCATGCCTGCTGATCAGATTCTCATTTCCCATGCCTGCCAATTAAGCTTTCCTTGTCCATGCTAGCCAATCAGACACTTATTACTAATGCCTGCTTATCAGACTCTTGTTATCTATGCCTATTAATCAGAATCTTATTGCCCATGCCTGCCGGTCTGACTTTCACTGTTCATGCCTGCCAGTCAATTTTGGTCCCATCTGACCAGAGCAGCTTCTTCCACGTGTTTGCTGTGTCTCCCACATGGCTTCTCGCAAACGGCACTTATGACTTTCTTTCAACACTGGCTTTCTCCTTGCCACTCTTCCATAAAGGCCAGATTTGTGAAGTGCACAACTAATGCCGCATACACACGACCGTTTTTCATGTCATGGAAAAAAAACAATGTTTTTCTCGACATGATTCCTCTCAAGTCTGCCTTGCATACACACAATCATGATCAAAAATGCTCGAGCAAAGAGCGGTGACGTACAACGCGTACGACGGCACTATAAAGGGGAAGTTCCATTCGTATGGCACCACCCTTTGGGCTGATTATGCAAATTTCCCTTCGTATAACTTGCTTCTGAGCATTCGCGTTTTTTTTCCCCGTTGTTAAAGCGTACACATGACCGTTTTTCACGACGAGAAAACCAACGACGTGAAAACCGATGAGAAAAAATAGAGCAGGTTCTAAATTTTTAATGCCCATTTTTCACGTCGAGAAAAATGCTCTGGAGCCTACACACGGCCGTTTTTCACGACCAATTTATGTAATTTTTTTCGTTGTGAAAAGCGGTAATAGTTGTCTTCTGGACAGATTCTCCCTGAGCTGTGGATCTCTGCAGCTCCTCCAGAGTTACCATGGGCTTCATGGCTGTGTCTCTGATGAATGCGCTCCTCGCCCGGTCTGGAAAATTTCAAGGAATATGAATACTTTTTCAAGGCACTTTATGAGTTATGAAAGATTGGTGTGATTTGCTTATATAGACTGGAGCGCAGCTGATTTACACTTTTTTTGAGCGTGTTATGTGTGTTATATATATATATATATATATATACATACATATATTTAAAGCACTATTAAACCCCAAAGCAATAATTTAATATGTTGCAGATTACCAATTCTTAGACGTGATGCCTCTATTAGTATCCTTTTTTTTTTTCAAGGCTTTGTTTCTTCAATTTTCATTTGGTGATCTGACCAGCAAGTCTGTTGTTTTTCAGAAGCACAAACTCTCCAGCAGAATGTATCAGTTCACATGGATAAAACATACCATTTAACACTGACAGGGGTGACTAAAATGATCAGCTTTTATTTATTCATGTAAAACCTTTATCACAAAAGGAAAACAAACAGGTATGTCTTGTACACACGATCGGAATTTCCGATGAAAAAAGTCAGACGGAATTTTTTCATCAGATATTCCCACTGTGTGTGGGCTCCATCGGACTTTTTTTCCGTCGGAGTTTAGAAATAGAACATGTTTTATTTTTTTCCTGTGGAAAAAAATCCTATCGGAAATTCTGATCGTCTTTGTGGAACTCCGACGGAACACGCATGCTCTGAATCAAGTCGACGCATGCTCGGAAGCATTAAACTTCATTTTTCTCGGCTCGCCGTAGTGTTTTACATCACCGCGTTTTGGACGGTCGGAATTTCGTCTGACAGTGTGTATGCAAGACAGCTTGAATGGAATTCCATTGGAAAATTCCATCGGATTTTACCCCATCGGAAATCCCGATCATGTGTACAGGGCATTACTGTAACTAAATATAAAGTGTGAGCTGGAGTTTGGCTTCAATTTGTTAGTGTAATTAAATCTGCTAATACATTTAACACTCCCCTCCCCCCAGACTGATAATGCTGCTGTCTGCTGTGCCCCTTGTTCACCTTCATCCAGAGTGGGGGCACTCTAATACAGGTGGTGTGTTACTGGCTAGATCATCTGGTGAAAGTAGAGGGAAAAAAGCCAAAGAAAAGAGACCTAATGCGGCCACCACATCTAATAACTGGTAAAATGAAATATTATACATTTTTGGTCTGGGGCTTAATGCTGCTTTAAATACTTGCTGCCCGTGCTATAGCCGAAAGACAGCTACAACGTGGGTGTGCGGCGCACTCTGTGTTCACCGAGTCTATGAGATCCCGGCACCTTACCACATGATGAGCTGTCAGCCAATGATAGCCGATGAGAGCCAATGAAAGCTGTCAGCCAATGAGAGCCATGGCTGCCTCTTCAGCGCCCACCAGTGCCACCTGCCAGTGCCACCTACCAGTGCCCACAGTGTCACCTACCTTTTCCCACCAGTACCCAGGGGCGGACTGACCATTGAGGCACTTGGGCACTGCCTAAGGGCCCCATGCCACTAGTGGGCCCCATCAGGGTTGCCAGGCTCAGTAAAACCAGTGACAGTATGTAAAAATCTATGGGTTTTTTTAGATCTGTCCCTGATATGTCCGAAACCGACATGCTTTTGATGTGAAAATACCGAGATTTTAGCTGCCCCGCCTCTGCACTGCCTCCTGGCGTGGTGGCCATCTGTAAGCCCAGGGGACCCATAATATTCTATTGCCCGGGGGCCCCATGAATTGTCAGTCCGCCCCTGCCAGTACCACCCATCAATGCCCACCAGTGCTGCCAATCAATGCCCATCTGTGCCTCATCATCAGTGCCACCCATCAGTACTGCCAATCAGTGTCACCTATCAGTGCCACCCATCAGTGCCCATCAGTGCCCTCCAGTGTCCATCAGTGCCACCCATCAGTGCCACCTCTCAGTGCCACCTCATCAGTGCTTATCAGTGCCGCCTCATCAGTCCCCATTAGTGCCGCCTTATCTGTGCCTATCATTGCCGCCCATCAGTGCCCATCAGTGCAGCCTCATCAGTGCATATCAATGAAGATGAAAAATTACCTGTTTTCAAACTTTTATAACAAACTATGAAACTGTTTTTTTTTTTTGTTTTAGATTTCTGTCTTTTTTCATTTTTTTTTAGCAAAAAAAAAGAAAGCTCTATTTGTGTGAAAAAAAAATGATAACATTTTCATTTGGGTACAATGTTGCGTGACAGTGCAATTGTCATTCAAAGTGTGAGACCTCGTACACACGACTGGTTTCCTCGGCAGAATCCATCAAGAAACTTGGTGGCAGAGCTTTTTTGCAGAGGAAACCGGTCGTGTGTATGTTTTTCATTGAGGAAACTGTCGAGGAACTTGACGAGCAAAAAAGAGAGCAAGTTCTCTTTTTCCTCGACGGGAGTCTGAATTTCCTCGTTGTGTTCCTCGTCGGGCTGGTTTTCGAAGAGAAACTCGAGCGTGTGTATGCTAAGAAACCCGCGCATGCTCAGAATAAAGTATGAGACGGGAGTAAAAGTAGCATTTGTAATGGAGATAACACATTTTCAAGCTGTAACAGACCGTAAAGTGCAAATCGTCTCTTAACAAACTTTTACTTAAAGCGGGAGTTCACCCATAACATTTTTTTTACCCTTAGATTGATGCTCATTTTGTCTAGGGGAATCGGGTAGTTGTTTTAAAATCGAAGCTGTACTTACCGTTGTAGAGAGCGATCTTCTCCGCCGCTTCCGGGTATGGGTCTTCGGGACTGGGCATTCCTATTTTGATTGACAGTCTTCCGACAGGCTTCCGACGGTCGCATCCATCGCGTCACGAGTAGCCGAAAGAAGCCGAACGTCGGTGCGGCTCTATACGGCGCCTGCGCACCGACGTTCGGCTACTTTCGGAAAATCGTGACCCGACGGATGCCCAGTCCCGCAGCCCATACCCGGAAGCGACGGAGAAGATCACTCTCTACAACGGTAAGTACAGCTTCGATTTTAAAACAGCTACCCGATTCCCCTAGACAAAATGAGCAGGAATCTAATGCCGCGTACAGACGGTCGTTTTTTGTGATGAAAAAAAACCACGTTTTAAAAAACGTCATTTAAAATGATCGTGTGTGGGCAAAACGTCGTTTTATGTCTTCAAAAAAACGCCCAAAAAAAAAATTCGAACATGCTTGAATTTTTTGTGTCGTTTTTCAAAACGTCGTTTTTTGTTTCACAGAAATTGACCGTGTAGCAAAAAACGTTTAAAACTACGTTTTTAAACCCGTGCATGCACAGAAGCTAGTTATGAAGCGAGCTTCAATGGAAAAAAGTGGTGAACGTAACCTCGCTTTGCTAGAGCATTGTGAAAAAACAATGGTGTGTAGGCAACGTCGTTTTTCAAAATGAAGTTTCAAAAACGTTGTTTTATTTCATGATTTATAACCAGGGCTCAAGTCCTGCGGGAACGCATGAGAACGGAGTTCCTGCACTTTTTTCACAGTGGGAACGCAGTTCCCTTTGCAGGACTAGAGCAGCCGAGAGCAGCCGAGCCAATCCTTCACTAAGCGGCGATGCCCAGCTCCAGTCACTGTCAGGGGCAGGCGAACCTTAGTAATCCTTTATGTTACTGGCCGCTTCCTGTATATGGATTCATCGGGTAGTGTGCGGGTATTCCGTCACTTCCTCGATGCCGCAATGTCTCCTGGGAGCTTTTGTCATTGTTCCCAGGAGACATTGCGGAGGTCTGCCGCGAGTTATCGCGGGATTTAGAAAGAACTTGCTTAAAGTTCTTTCTAAAGGTACAGTGGATAGAAAAAAACAAAACATGCGGTTTAGTAATTATGCATATGAGCGTATCATTTTTTATTTTTTTTGGTGGGGGAGTGGATCTTGGGTGGGAGTTCCCACACTTTTTTCCCCAGGACTTGACCCCTGTTTATAACGTCGTTTTTTTCATCACAAAAAACGACCGTCTGTACTGTATTTCCGGGTGAACCTCCACTTTAACACGCAAACACACGAGATTAGCAAAACCAGTCCCAAGAGTTGTGCCAGTGGAATCGAACTTCCCCTGCTGTTGTATGTGTTGTATGTCACCGCGTTTGAGAACGAGGAGATTTTGTCTTGACCGCGTGTACGCAAAGCAAGCTTGTCGAGTTCCTCGACAAGCCTAACTCGTCGAGGAAAACGATGTGTCTTTTCCGACGAGTTCCTCGGTCGTGTGTACGAGGCCTGACAGTGCTGAAAGCTGAAAATTGGTCTGGGCAGGAAGGGGGTTTGTGCCCAGTAGTCAAGTGGTTAAAGAATCACTAAAGGATTTTTTTTATAGCTAAATAGCTTCCTTACCTTACTGCAGTACTGGTTTAATGTCCTTATTGTTCGTTTTTGCTTTGAAGTAGCTGTAATTCTGCTGTGATCTCCACACTTCCTGCTTGTCTGGCTCCTTATAACCATGGTACTGGGAGCTTTTCACGGTGATCTAAGCTGTCATTACTGTGTGTCCTAAAACTTCCCAGAACCAATCAGATTCATTTTAAAAACAAAAACACTGCCCTGGATTTGTTTGTTTTTGTTCTGTGGGTCTCTTTACTTCACAGAAACATGAAACCAGTTTAAAACCGAAAGTGAAACTAGAGGCACAATATAGGATTGAATTTAATCTATTTTTAATCATTTTTAAAAGGAATCAGTTAACTTTTATGTCTCTATACCCTGTAAACAGTCATTTCAGCAAAAAAATGTTTTTCCTTTAGTGACCCTTTAAAGTTTGCATTTTATTCAAACATCCAAACAACAAATGTTCAGCCCGAAATTGCGTTCAAACAGAACAAACTGGGCTGCTTTCTAAAGTGCGTATTAGCATCTCCTACTACAAATTACGCGGCGGCCCTGATTAATCCCTCTAATAATACTAAATAAGAAATGTTGCTTATTTCTGAGCTTTCGGCAGCCCATTGGGCAGAGCACTGGAAGATGGAGATAATTCCATTGCATGCTGGTCCTGTTCAAAGCCGTACATCATGCAGAGTTTATGAAAGGATTCACTACAGGCACAGGTGCCCAAGCAAGAGGCACACTTCACATGAAAGGGATGGAAACTTCTATTGCACTTACAAGTAACATTTCAATCTGCCTTGCTATATATCATTGTTATATAATAATAATCCTCAGATAGGTATGACTGATAAGAAAGATAGAATTATGCAATCATGCACACACAGAGGGCCAGATTCACAAAGAGATACGACGGTGTATCTCCTGATACACCATCGTATCTCTGACTTACACTGGTCCTATCTATGCGCCTGATTCATAGAATCAGGTACGCATAGATATGGCTAAGATCCGACAGTGTTACACTGTCGGATCTTATTTTCAATTTGAAAATGGCGCCGGGGGGCGTTCCCGCTGATTTACGTTGAATAATATGTAAATCAGCGAGATACGCGGATTCACGAACGTACGCGGACCCCGACGCAGTGTTTGTTACGACGTTTCCGTAGCGGTTTTTCCCGGCGTATACTTACCCCTGCTTCTATGAGGCGCAGCCAATGTTAAGTATAAGCCGTCGTTCCCGCGTCGATTTTGAATTTTTTACGTCGTTTGCGTAAATCGATCTGTAATATGGATGGACGTCATAACGTAAGCGTCGAAACCACTGACGTCCTAGCGACGTCAGTGGGAGCAATGCACACCGGGAAAATTCACGGACTGCGCATGCTCATTTTAAATCGGCGCGGGGACGCGCCTGATTTAAAAAGTACACTCCCCCTAGCCGCGGAATTTGAATTCCGCCGGTGGTTTTACGATCCGCCGCCGCAAGTTAGGAGGTAAGTGTTTGTGAATTACCCACCTTGCCTCTCAAACTTGCGGCAGCGTATCTTAAATCACATAGATCACGCGGATCTAAAGATCCGCTGATCTATGTGAATCTAGCCCAGAGTTTCCAATAATTGTGTGTGTTTGAGATTATAGACAAGTTATGTGCATGCTTTCTGCTCTGTCTCCGACTACACGTTTCCCTGTGTAGCGCGACATGCAGCTAAACCCGCCTATGCTGCAACTAAGCCAGACAGTGTCATTTTGAAGCTTGATGTCCTGAGCGGGAGATGCCCGCTCTGTGGGATCTGGCTGGAAATCCTCCCGATGTTCTCCCTGTGATCCCTGCTGCATTGATGGGCACTGACGAGGCTGCATGTATGGGCACTGATGGGCTGCACTGATGGGCACCGATAAGGCTGCACTGAAAGGCTGCATTGATGGGCACTGATAAGGTGGAACTGATGGGGCTTCAATGATGGGCACTGATTGGCTGCATTGATAGGCACTGATAAGGCTGCACTGATAGGCTACATTGACAGGTACTGCTGAGGCTGCACTGATGAGGTGGGACTGAAAAGTTGCACTGATGGGTCTGCACTTATAGGCTACATTGATAGACACCAATACAGCTGTACTGATGGGCACCAATAGGCTGCATTAATGAGCACTAATTGGCTGCACTGATGGCCACTGATGAGGTGGCACTGATGGACAGTGATGAGGCAGCAATGGTGGGCACTGATAAGCTGCACTGATAAAGCAGCAGCGATATTCTGCACTGATGAGGCTGCACTCATGGACACTGATAGACTGCACTCATGGACACTGATAGACTGCACTCATGGACACTGATAGACTGCACTCATGGACACTGATAGACTGCACTCATGGGCACTGATATGCTTTATGTTAATATTGTTAAAGTTGTTGTTGTTAATATTTATTTTTGTAACTTTATTATGCATAACACATTTAACAGTGTCATTTCATCAGATAATTTATGAGGGTGTGTTTTAGGACCGAAATTAGGGGCAGGGTAGGGTAGGGGTTAGTTGGGGCAACTGATGGCGAGTAACGCGAATGCTACTTTCACACTGAGGCGCTTTACAGGTGTTTTAATGCTAAAAATAGTGCCTGCAAATCGCCTCTCTTGTCACTCCAGTGTGAAAGCCAGAGTGCTTTCACGCTAGAGCGGTGCGCTTGCAGGACGCTAGAAAAAGTCTTGCAAGCAGCATCTTTGGGGCGGTGTATACACTGCTCCTAAACCACCCCTGCCCATTGAAATGAATGGGCAGTGCTGCCGAATCACCTGCAAAGAGCTTCTGCAGCGGTGCTACAAGGGTGCTATTAACCCCTTCTTCGGCTGCTAGCAGGGGTTAAAAGCGCCCCGCTAACAGCTGAAAAGCGCCGCTAAAATGACGGTATGAAACTAGCAGTGCTTTAGCGCCGACGCTCTCACTGCCAAAGTGTGAGGCCTCGTACACACGACCAAGTTTCTCGGCAAAAACCAGCAAGAACTTGCTGGGAGATATTTTTTTGTCGAGGAAATCGGTCGTGTGTACATTTCGTAGAGGAAACTGTCGAGAAACTCGACGAGCCAAAAGAGAGCATGTTCTCTATTTCCTTGACGGGAATGGAGAAAATTGGCTTGTCGAGTTTCGACGGCTTCATAAGGAACTCGACGAGCAAAACGATGTCGTGTGTACGATAGGGTGACCAGACATCCCCGGTTCAGGGACAGTCCCCTGATTGAGGACACTGTCCCCAGACAAAGTTTGTCCCCAGTTTTGTCCCGGACTGGATTTGAACAGGGGCTGGGGCAATTTCAAAGACAGTGGCCCGGATTCACATACATCGGCGCATATTTATTCCGGGTAGCGTATCTAAATACGCTACGCCGACGCAGCGCAGAGAGGCACGCACCGAATTCACAAAGCCTCCGCTGCCCAAACTGCGCTGGGTTTCCTCGGTAGTAAGCCGTCGTAGGTGGAAGTGGGCGTGAGCCATGCTAATGAGGTGTGACCCCATGTAAATGATGGGCCGCGAGCGCCATACAAAGTGCTTAAAACAAACAACGCATGCACCGTCCCGTGGAGCATCCCAGTGCGCATGCTCAGATCACGTCGGAATACTCCCCTAAGATACGTCGTATCACTGCTACGACGTTAACGTAACCTCGTCTATCCATATTAAGTACTACGTAAACGACGTAAAATACGACAGCTGTGTTCCCTGGTGCAGGCAATTTGCATGGATGCTGCTGACTTACACCTGCTTTATGGGCATAACTTTACGCCGGACGTACGACTTACGCAAACACGTAAATTATGCGCGGGCACAACTACGTTCGTGAATCGGCGTATCTCCCTCATTTGCATATGTGCATAGAAAATCAATGGGAGCGGCAAATGCGCCCACGATATGACGGTTGTAGGCAAGGTTACGTCGGTCGTAGGAAGCCTATTTTTAGGCGTATCTCAGATTGTGGGCACGGCGCATAGATACGACGGCGCATAGTTATACTTACGTGCCGTATCTCGAGATACGTCGCATAAGTGCTTTGTGAATCCGGGCCAGTCAGTGCAGAATTAAAAAATAAATAAATGGAATTACACACCCCCGCTCCGCCGCGCCTAGTAGTTTAGGGGGTAGTATTTTTTTCCATTATCTGTGCCCTTTCTGATGATCATGTGCTGGTCAGAATGGAGGGAATATTTCTTCAGTTTTGGGCGCATGCCTATTCAGGCTGTGAGGGGGCGGTGGCGGGCAGAGAGTTGCTGATTGCCGCCTTTACTAGTAAAAAAAAAATATGTCCCCTGATTTCATTTTAAAAATCTGGTCACCTTAGTGTACAAGGCCTGAAAGTGGCCTTAAGGCCTGGCTAGTAGCTCAGGACTTGACATTTTTAGCCCTGATCCTATAACAGGGGTGTAAATATAATGTATAAACTGCATACCTCCAAAGCTTCTAAGATAGGAGGGGACACCTTTCAGCACAGTATGTTTAGTCAATTGAGAGATTTCTGCCATGCCTCAAATGACATGAACTATGCTGAAGAAAAGCACAAGAATTATCATTTGAAGCAGAACTAACGTTGAGATACAAAACAATGCTAGGAGGTAGATCTTTTTCACAGAAGAGATTTTGTATGTCTCATCTGAAAAATACAATCATCCCCTTCCTCCTCCTAGCAGTTTTATCTTTTGTACACTGACTATGAAAAATGTGCAATGCAGTATAGACTCCTAGCCCATTTCTTGCAAATGCTCGATGCCAACAGTGGAGCCCGGTGTTGGGATAATGTAACTCCAGCGTGACAGGAGTTACATAATTAGTTATCCCCAAATTGTTGAAAAGAGAAAATCCTGGACCCCCAAAAAGTTCAGGAGAAGATGGATAGAAAGAATGGAGGCGGCAAGTAAACATGTCGGGGCAGGAGGAGAACAGACTAGGTGGAAAGAACTTCATAATGAGCAAGAATGCTGTGCATACACTACACATCATGGCAAGAGTCCTCCATGGCTGGTGGTTCAGTCTTACTTTAACCACTATACTACCGCCGCCGTCAAATGACGGCGAGACAATAAGCCTCTCATTCTGGGAGGACGTCATATGACGTCCTCGCCTTCCCGAGCCACTAGGGGGCACGTGCCCCCGTCGCGTCTCTGGGAACCCGATGCGTGTGCCCAGCGGCCGCGATGTCCGCAGGGCACCCGCGATTGCCCAGTAACTGAGCAGGACCATGGAACTCTGTCAGGGAGAGGAGACCGATGGTGTGTCCCTTGTACATAGGGACACCGATCTGTCACCTCCCCCATTCAGTCCCCTCCCCTTACAGTTAGAATCACTCACTAGGGTACACATTTAACCCCTTGATCACTCCCTATAGTTAACCCCTTCCCTGCCAGTCACATTTAAACAGTAATCAGTGCATATGTATAGCACTGTTCGCTGTATAAATGTGAATGGTCCCAAAATAGTGTCAAAAGTGTCCGATGTGTCCGCCACAATATCGCAGTCATGATAAAAATTGCTGATCACCACCATTACTAGTAAAACAAAAACAATAATAAAAATGCTATAAATCTATCCCCTATTTTGTAGACGCTATAACTTTTGCGCAAAACAATCAATATACGCTTATTGCGATTTTTTTTTTACCAAAAATATGTAGAAGAATATGTATCGGCCTAAACTGAGGGAAAAATTTGTTTTAAAAAAATATATATAATGGCTATTTATTATAGCAAAAAGTAAAAAATATATATATATTTTTAAACTTGTCCCTCTTGTTTTGTTTATAGCGCAATAAATAAAAACCGCAGAGGTATTCAAATACCACCAATAGAAAGCTCTATTTGTGGGGGAAAAAATATAAAACATTTATTTGGGTACAGTGTTGCATGACCGCGCAATTGTCATTCAAAGTGTGACAGCGCTGAAAGCTGAAAAATGGCTTGGGCAGGAAGGGGGTGAAAGTGCCCAGTAGGCAGGGGCGGACTGACAACTCATGGGGCCCCCGGGCAATAGAAGGATATGGGGCCCCCGGGCTTACAGATGGCCACCAAGCCAGGAGGCAAGTACAGAGGCGGGGGCAGCTAAAACTTTGGGATTTTTAATATATAAAAGCATGTCGGTTTTGGACATATCAGGGACAGATGTAAAAAAACACATATTTTTACATACTGTCCCTGGTTTTACTGAGGCCTGGCAACCCTGATGGGGCCCCCCTAGTGGCATGGGGCCCATCGGGGCAGTGCCCGAGTAGCCTCAATGGTCAGTCCGCCCCTGCCAGTAGGCAAGAGGTTTAAAGTAGTCCCTGCACTACTTTGGTTCAACTTTGATGCGACTTGAGGTCCATAGCCCCTCAAAATTACACAGGCATTGCTTCAAGTCACGTCAAAGTTGTGACAAAATTGCTTCAAAGTCCGGGAAAAAAAACGTGTGATAGAGGCAGGTGCACTTTTAGGAGATATTTACTGTACCTACAGGTAAGCCTTATTTTAGGCTGTATAAACCCCCCCCCCCCCCCCCAACATCAGGAGTCTTCTGCTTCAAGAGTTAAGCCAATAGCACAAGGGGACACATCCAATTAAAAGTAATGACTGTCACATGTGCGAGGCTCCAAAAATCCTCCAAAAATGTAATTTCCATCTTAAAGAAGAACTTAAAGTGGTAGCAAAGTCCCTACTGTTAACTTTTTCCCCCAGGTAAGCCTAAAATAAGGAGCCTCGCACATGTGAAAGTCATTACTTTTAATTGAATGCGTCCCTTGTTCTATTGCTTAACTCTTGAAGCAGAAGCTCCTGATGTTGGGGGTTAATTACAGCCCCTGAACCTACCATAGGCATTCATGAAGGAGTTCTGACTATACCCACCCTTACCACGATTCTCCTTCATCCATCAATATTAAGCACTCTATGAATGGAGGAGGTGGATCTTCATTCATACAGTCACCCTCCATTCATAGAGCACTTTGACAGGCCTATGACAGGTCCAGCAGAAGTATTAACCACTGAAAGATTACTCTTGGGGGGGGATGTGGGGGCAGAGGAAGAAGATTTTAAATAAGTGAGCGCCATCAGCACAAAGGGCACTTTTCATTGAATGTAATTACCTCCCTTTATGCTTTACCCCTTTAAATGTAACATGGCACAGCTAGCTTAAAGCGGATGCCCGCTGAAAAAAAAATATTAAAAGCCAGCAGCTACAAATACTGCAGCTGCTGACTTTTAATATTAGGACACTTACCTGTCCTGGAGTCCAGCGCCGTCCACAGCAGAGGACGAGCGATCGCTCGTCACTCTGCTGCCCCCCCGCCATCCTCGGTGAGGGAACCAGGAAGTGAATCGCCATGGCTTCACTGCCTGGTTCCCTACGGCGCATGCGCGAGTCGCGCTATGCCTGCCGATTGGCTCCCGCTGTGTACTGGGAGCCGAGTGTTCCCAGAACACAACGGGGGGGGGGGGGGGGAGGTGACGTCCTGCCCGCAGTCTGCCCGAGACTGTGTGGCCGGAAGTGGGTGCAAATACCTGTCTTTAGACAGGTATCTGCACCCCCCTCCCCCTGAAAGGTGTCAAATGTGACACCGGAGGGGGGGAGGGTTCCGATATATAGTACAATCATAGGTGTGCACACAAGATGTGCCTGGTCACACCCTAATCACCCTGTGCAATGCAGATTCCCCCTGCTGTACCCCAATGGCAGCTGAGGCTATAGATAGAGAATGAAACTGGGGAATCTCTGTTCTCAGTCCCTTTCTCTGCTATTTTATCAATGCTTAGCAATAGGGCTCCTAATATATTGTAAAAAAAAATATATATATATTATGAAAAAATAATTCAACCACTTCAGCGCCGGAATAATTTACCCCCTTCCTGAGCAGAGCACTTTTTACGATTCGGCACTGTGACGCTTTAACTGACAATTGCGCGGTCGTGCGATGTTGCACCCAAACAAAATTGACGTCCTTTTTTTCCCACCAATAGAGCTTTCTTTTGGTGGTATTTGATCACCTTTGCGGTTTTTATTTTTTGCGCTATAAACAAAAATAGAGCGACAATTTTGAAAAAAAAATGCAATATTTTTTACTTTTTGCTATAATAAATATCCCCCCCCCCCAAAAAATATACTGGTATATAAACATATATATATATATATATATATATATATATATATATATATGCAAATTCTCTCTCAGTTTAGCCCGATATGTATTCTTCTACATATTTTTGGTAAAAAAAAATCGCAATAAGCGTATATTGATTGATTTGCACAAAAGTTATAGCTTCTACAAAATAGTGGATAATTTATGGCATTTTTTTTTATTAGTAATGGCGGTGATCAGCAATTTTTTTTCGTGACTGCGACATTATGGTGGACACATCGGACACTTTTGACACTATTTTGGGACCATTGTCATTTATACAGCGATCAGTGCTATAAAAATGTAAATGACACTGGCAGGAATGAGGTTAAACACTAGGGGGCGATGAAGGGGGCAAGTGTGTCCTACGGAGTGATTCTAACTGTGTGGGGGCTGGGCTACAAGTGACACGACATTGATCACTGCTCCTGATGGCAGGGAGCAGTAGATCACTGTCCTGTCACTAGGCAAAACGGGGAAATGCCTTGTTTACATAGGCATCTTCCTGTTCTGCAGCTCCATTACACAATTGCGGGACACCGGCGGACATCGAGTCCGGCGGGCACTGTCACAGAGCACGCGGCGGGTGCGTGCGCCCGCACAGTGACAATTTCAAAGCAGCTTACAGTTACGTTACTTTGCACAGCGGTGCCATTCTGCCGACGTATATCGTCGTTAGGCAGTCGGCAAGTGGTTAAGAAAAAACAATATAAAGTAATAAAAACAAAAAACTACTGACACCAATCTCATCCCTACTAACACCATCTACTGCACATGTGTGTTTGTACTTTGGAATGCACACTGTAATACAATAGGCTGCACACACATGAGTACAATATGCAATATTCCACGGCAACCAATCAGAACTACTGAAAGACGGATAACCGAATGCTGTGAGGTATTACATTTCTTTTTGTTCTTGGTGTTATAATTATGGTTGTCCCGATACCACTTTTTTAAGACCGAGTACAAGTACCGATACTTTTTTTCAAGTACTCGCCGATACCGAATACTGATACTTTTTTTAATCTCATGTGACAGCGGCACATGTGTCAGTAGTTTTTTTTTTTTTATCTTTAACAATTTGTTTTAAATTTATTTATTTTTTACAATTTAAAAAACAAAAAAAAATTATAAGGGGGGGCGGGGGTATGGTGGACCGTGTCAGTGTGTTTTTTCTTTTATTTTTTTATTTTCTACAATCATTTTTTTATTCTTTTGTTTTTGCATTCTTTATTTTTTTTATTTATTTTTTCAGCCCTGTTGGGGGGCTTTTGTGAGATATCAGGGGTCTTAACAGACCTCTGACATCTCCGCTTTGAGACAGAGAAAGGGACTAGGGACACATGTTCCCCTGTCCCTTTCTTAGCAGCATCAGCTGCGTTGAAAATGAAAGGAGAGCAGACAGCGTCTTCTCTTCATTCATAAACTGAAACATTGTAATCACAGTTTACGATGTTTCAGTTATGTGAATGGACAGAGTCAGTGATCACTGACTTTGTCCATTCGGAGCAGTAAGGAGCTGGATTTACCGGCTCCTATCCCGCTCTCCATCCTGACAATTCCAGGGAGTGGAGGAGGAGCATGGAAGGGGAGAGAAACACGGCAGGATACATGGCAGGATACACGGCGGGATACACAGAGGGAGAGAGAAACACGGGGGACACGGAGAGAGAGAGAGAAACACGGCGGGGGACATGGAGAGAGGGAGACAGACTGCAGCAAAATGGAGGGGGCTGGAGGAGGACACGGAACAGTCAGCGGTGATCGTGTGTGGGGGAGTTACAAGCACCGATCACCGCTGATTTTAAAGCAGCTGAAAGCTGCGTGGGGGAAGGGGTGTAGAGAGAAGCGGAGAAATTACTTTTAAATCTATACAGCGGTGCTCGGTGCTTGTAACTTCCCCACGGACTGATCGCCGCCGACAGTACAAGTATCGGGTGAAGCATTGGGAGCATTTGCCCGAGTACAAGTACTTGGGAAAATGCTTGGTATCGGTCCCGATACCGATACTAGTATCGGTATCGGGACAACCCTAGTTATTATATTACTCTCCATATTGCTTAGATAGGAATGGGTGTTAATTAATAAGTCACTAACATATAAAGTAAGCTGCACACTCATCCTTCACATGTCAATACAAGTTAAAGGCAAGATTTTTCCACTGACTACATTCGCAGTGTCACAATAACAAAAGAGAGCCCGCAGAGCGTGCACATACACATATCGGCTTAATGAACAATCACAAAAGCTTCATTGAAATTAGCAAATACGTATAATTACCATCTCTGTCCTTGAGCAATTAACATTTGTGGAGCAAAAACATATTTTCCTCAGAAATGGAAATGAATATAATGGATTCATAATTCAGCTATGCCTTTTGCACAATGGCCTCTTACCAAGAATGTAATCAAATTTTACTATTCCTGGCAGCATTTCACCACTTTGTAAAAATTCAACTAATCCATAACCATGTATAATCGCCTGTAGAATCCTTCAATCAGAAACCGTCCACACTAACAATTAGTGAATTCGCCATAGGCGATTCCATTGAATGCAACAGACGTTTATCCAGCACAAACAATCAGAAACCCACCCATGATGTGCTTCATATAATAATTGCTAGCAAATTAATTTTGTTCAGAATTTTGGGATTTGTATCTAATCTAAAAAAGCGCTCAGTTCTTCATCTCTATTATGAAACAAATGTTGGGGACATCCACTATTGACTTGCTTTTAGGGCTAGTTTACACTTGCTTCAAACAAGGCTTCGGGACAGGCTTTGTTAAAGCTCTCTGAATGCCAGACAAAGTACTGTCACTCGGGTAGATTCAGGTAGCTACGCTATAAGTTACGGCGGCGCAGCGTAGTGTATTTACGCTACGCCTCCGCAACTTACAGGAGCAAGTGCAGTATTCACAAAGCACTTGCTCCGTAAAGTCGCGGTGGCGTAGCGTAAATGGGGCCGGCGTAAGCGCGCGTAATTCAAATGGGGAAGGGGGGGCGTGTTTATGGTAATATGTGATGACCTGACGTGATTGACGTGATTTACGAACGGCGCATGCGCCGTCCGTGTTACATATCCCAGTGTGCATTGCTTCCAAGTACGGCGTTAACGACGTATTGGTTTCGACGTGAATGTAAATTAGTCCAGCCCTATTCGCGAACGATTTACGCAAAACAATGTAAATAATTCAATTTCCTAAGCCGGGAACGACGTCAATACTTAACATTGGCTGCGCTCCTAATAGCAGGAGCAGCCTTACGCCGAAAAAGCCTTAACGGAAATTAGCATATTCTACGCCGACAACAACGGAAGCGCCCCTAGTGGCCAAAGTTATATTGCACACAATTCTACGCCGCCTCAATCAAGTTACGTCGGTGGAGGAAGCCTATTTTTTCAGCGTAACTGCCTTTGTGAATCGGCGTAACGCTACGCGGGTGCGGAATTCAAATTGCGGCGGCGTATCTGGAGATACGCCGCCGCAAAAGGTATGTGAATCTACCCCACTAATTTAAATGGTTAGCTTATAGTCCTGTTTACACCTTGCTTTTGTTTGGTGCTTTGATGAGGCTTTGGTGAAGCTTGGATGAACCTTTGGTGAGGCTTTGTTAAGGCTTTGCCATAGACTTGGAGGCTTTGAAGACGCTTTGAAGCACCACTAAAACTACATGGGGTATAATTTTTGAAGCAAAGCCAACGCAAAGCAAGAGCAAGGTGTAAAAAGGACTGTAAGCTAACCATTTTATTTAGTGACAGGAGCTTTGACTAGCATTCAGAGAGGTTTAACAAAGCCTGTCAGAAGCCTTGTTTTGAAGCATGTGTAAACTAGCCGTTAATGAATGTTCAAACCGAAGCAAGTGTAAGGCCTCGTACACACAACCGTTTTCCTCGACAGAATCCATCAAGAAACTTGGTGGGAGAGCTTTTTTGCCGAGGAAAACAGTTGTGTGTATGCTTTTCATCGAGAAAACTGTCAAGGAACTCGACGAGGAAAAAAGAGAACAAGTTCTCTTTTTCCTCGACGGGAGTCTCAATTTCCTTGTCGTGTTCCTCGTCAGGCTGGTTTTCATCGAGAAACACATTTGTGTGTATGCTTAAAAACCCGCGCATGCTCAGAATAAATTATGAGATGGGAGCGCACCTTCGGTAAAAGTAGCGTTTGTAATGGAGATAGCACATTTGTCACGCTGTAACAGACTGAAAAGTGCAAATCTTCTCTCACCAAACTTTTACTTAACACGCAGTAACATGAAATTAGCAAAAGTAGCCCCAAGGGTTGTGCCAGTGGAATCGAACTTCCCCTGCCGTCGTATGTGTTGTACGTCACCGCGTTTGAGAATGACGAGATTTGGTCTTGACCGTGTGTACGCAAAGAAAGCTTGTCAAGTTTCTCGACAAGCCTAACAAGGAACTCGTCGAGGAAAACGATGTGTCTTTTCCGACGAGTTCCTCGGTCGTGTGTACGAGGCCTAAGAGCTAGTTTACACTTGCTTCAAAACAAGGCTTCGGACACGCTTTGTTAAAGCTCTATGAATGCCAGTCAAAGCTCATGCCACTAAATAAAATGGTTAGCTTACAGTCTTGTTTCCACCTGCTTTTGCTTGGTGATTCTTTTTTTTTTATTATCAAATTTTTTATTAGTTTTTCAACATTTCCATTTAATAATATATTACATTATATCACACCCTTGTACAATAAACATCCTTATCTGTATCCCATACCCCCCACCCCCCCCCGGGGAAATAAAGAGGTGATTCAATGAGACTTCGGTGTGTGGCTTTGGTGGAGCTTCGGTGGAGGCTTCGGTGAGGCTTCGGTGGGGCTTTGGTGAGGCTTCGCTGGGCTTTGATGAGGCTTCGCTGGAGCTTCAGTGTTGCTTCAAGCGAGCTTTGCCAAAGACTTCTACGGAGGCTTTGAAAATGCTTTGAAGCACACTGAAGCTACATGGGGTATAATTTAAGCAAAGCCAAAGCAAAGCAAAAGCAAGGTGTAAACAGGACTGTAAGCTTACCATTTTATTTAGTGACAGGAGCTTTGACTAGCGTTCAGAGAGCTTTGACAAAGCCTGTCAGAAGCCTTGTTAAAGCCTTGTTGAAGCTGGAGCAAGTGTAAATGAGCCCTAAATGTGCTCTAAAGGGTTAATTTACACTTTCTTTGGCTTCAACACACAATAAAGCGCTTACCACTTCAACATGCTTTTATGATGTGTTTTTGATGCTTCAGTGGTGCTTTGATGGAGCTTCGGTGGTACTTCGATGAAGCTTTAGTGATGCTTCGGTGAAGCATCGGTGATGCTTCATGATACTCTGTTGAAGCTTTGTTGACAGATGCCGTGTGTGTATGGATAGCTCATGCCTGCAATTTCTCCAAAACAAAGCAAAGCTAAAGCTAAATTAAAGCCTCTCAAAAGTCGCAGGTGCTTCAAGCAAGCTTCAAGCAAGCTTTGTCATAGAGTTCTATGGAGGCTTTGAAGACACGTTGACGCACCACTAAGGGAACACGTCTAAAGGGATGCAGGCCCAGCAGCTTTCCTCATTAGTGCCCTACAGCTGCCACAGCTGACTGATAATTATGAAACCACTCCCATTAGACTCACTCAGCCAAGAGACACAGATAAACACAGAGGCCCAGATCCACAAAGAACTTACGCTGGCGTATCTATTGATAAGCCGCGTAAGTTCTAAGATGCCCCGTCGTATCTTTGTTTTGTATCCACAAAACAAGATACAACTGAATGTGGGCTCGATCCGACTGACGTACGTCTTAGTACGCCATCGGCTCTTAGGTGCATATTTACGCTGGCCGCTAGGTGGCGCTTCCGTTGATTTCCGCGTAGAGTATGCAAATTAGCTAGATATGTCGATCCACAAACGTACGTACGCCCGGCGCATTTTTTTACGTCGTTTACATAAGGCTTTTTTCGGCGTAACGTTACCCCTGCTCTATGAGGCGTACGCAATGTTGAGTATGGATGTCGGGCCAGCGTCGAATTTTCCGTCAGTTACGTAAAACGTTCGCGAATAGGGCTTTGCATAAATTACGTTCACGTCGAAAGCATTGACTATTTGCGACGTGATTTCGAGCACACGCACTGGGATACCCCCACGGACGGCGCATTCGCCATTAAAAAAAATGTAATTTACGTGGGGTCAAGTTGAATTAACATAAAACACGCCCACATCTTAGTCATTTGAATTCCGCGCCCTTACGCCGACACATTTACACTACGCCGCCGTAACTTACGGCGCAAATTCTTTGTGGATACGGAAAATACGCTGTAAGTTACGGTGGCGTAGTGTATCTGAGATACGCTACGCCTGCCTAAAAGATAGGCAGATCTTTGTGAATCCGGGCCACAGGAATTTCTTCAGAATAACAAAAAGGTAGGAATCTTCAAAAAAGGTTGTTATAATCCTTGCAATGTACATAGATCACTCAGAGGCTGTTCAAGCAGTTCTTCACCTTCTAGGCAATCTTCTCTCCTCCTCCTCCCTCCCTCTCTTTAAATAGTCTTGTTTTTGTTTTTTTCCTTTTTGTGTTAGGCATCCCCAATGTGCACTAGTGCAACGTGCATATGCCAGGAGGCATTATCTCTCTTTTCAGTAAAGGAGGAGGGTATGGGCCTAGTGGTGTGTTATCAGCAGATCCACCTGAACCCGGCAAAGCTGGCGCTTACCGTTCACAACAAAACATGGCGGTGCAGGAACAAGCGGTGGCAAAGCAGAAGAGTCTCAGTGGAAGTCTTCAGTAAAGTTTGCTTTACACTCCTGTGACCTGTATTCAGCCAACAGTGGGCTAAAGTCAGCTGTGAGTAGACATCACTGAGCCAGTTTAGGCTCTGGAGAGGTCCCCTGACCGGCAGCGGGCTCAGCTTCTCAGCGTGCCACTCAGAGACTGAGCCAGCCACTCCCGCTCCCTCCACAGCCAAGCACTCCAATCACAGTCACCGCTCTCTGCTCACTGAAGACTGAAGCCTCGTACACACGACCGAGGAACTCGACGGGCGAAACACATTGTTTTCCTCGTCGAGTTCCTTGTTAGGCTGTCGGGGAACTCGACAAGCCAATTTTCTCCATTCCCGTCAAGGAAATAGAGAACATGCTCTTTTTTTGGCTCGTCGAGTTTCTCGACAGTTTCCTCGACGAAAATGTACACACGACCGGTTTCCTCGGCAAAAAAAATATCTCCCAGCAAGTTTCTTGCTGGTTTTTGCCGAGAAACTCGGTCGTGTGTACGAGGCCTGAGAAGTGAGTAATCAGTGGTTTTTGATCATTTGATTATCCAGTTCTCGGTCTTTGACGTGGCGAGGGGCAGATGAAGCATCGGACCAATGTGGTATCCACCTAGGTGAGTATAAATGTTTTTTTTTTGTAATTCCCATACTTCTCTTTTAATCATAACATCTTCTTAAACTAAACTTAAACTTTTTTTTTTCACCCGACGTTCTGCTTTAAATGGCTGAACCAATAAGCTCTTTTGGGAAATTGCGTCATCCAATATCCAGGCAACATTTTAATCCTGAAGTCGACATGTCAGTAAACCTGAGCAGGTCTACACTAGCATATTAGCTAGGCTAATAAAAGAACAATGTAAAGTTCCTTAAAAAAAATAAAAAAATAACTCTACTTTAGAGTATTTAATAAATTGCTACAAATTGGATATATAAAATCAAATCAAACAACATTAATTAATAAAACATATTATCCTGATTTCATTATTTTAGGAAAAATAAAATTATAACTGAATGGTAAACCACTCAACGTGTGCTCTCTGGAGGATAATGAATTGCTGGAATGAAATAAGAAATCATTTAAAACGTCATTAGTGTCCTTGGTTGCTAGGAGTATGTATAGAAAAGTTGTCCTCACAAATTTGGATTCAAAGCATTTTTTAGATATCTATAATATATTCTAAACAAGGTTTTAGAATTTTATTTTCCATTTGTTGTAATTCAAAATTATAAAAAAAAATAATGCAACTATACAATGTTGTTTATTTGAATAGATAACAGCAGCACAACATCCTTTTTTTCCATCATTATCTATTTTTAGCAAAAAATAATCTTTTAAGATTGTATTAAAGTGCCAGATTTTGGATATGGCAGCACAGGCTATAGTCTAAGCTAAACTCCAACCAAAAAAACCCTGATACACCAAACACCGGTACATAAGAGATACATAAATGTGTGTTGCAGAAACATTTCCACAACATTTGATACTTGACATCCTTCTTTCATAATCATGAAATAAAACAATAATAACATTGGCCAGAAAAGAAACCCAAGAAAGTAAAATTGTATTGCATCTTGGTACATTGATGGCCAATAGAGAAAATGCAGTTTACACCTGTAGCCATGTTATAATCTATTACAGAGTTGTAGTTAGTGTAGTATCCCCTTATTATATTGGTGGTCAATGTAGTACTTGTTGGCTGGTGCAGATGATGCAAAGAGTAATCAGACATATATGGATGGCTGTAGTTTACTTGGATTCATTTGTATTGAAGAGACATACAGCAGAGAGCATGGTGCTCATGTTAGCACACGAGATATAGAAGAACAACAACCATAGATAACAGGAAAATGCAGTAACAGATAGTTAACACAAAGAACATTATGATAGAGTATCTGTGTATAGTGACATCTAGTGGTCATACTCCAAATACACAGGGAAATAAACCAAGCAATGTATAACATAGCATGAAACAATGTTCAGTCTCCAACACCCCTTCTCATTGTGAAGTGCTTAATTAGACAAACCGATTCTTCTTGTTAGATCCATATGTCTCTTTGCAGGCAAAGGCTTAGTAAGGATGTCTGCTAACATTTCCTCAGTGGGACAGTATCGTAGATCCATCTGTCCTTGCTCTTGTAAGTCTCTTAAGAAGTGATATCTCACGTCTATGTGTTTGGTTCTCGGGTTTATCCGCTCTGTCTGTGCGAGTGCTATACATCCTTGATTGTCCTCATAGATTGGCGTGGACTCTGGTTCTGATCTAGATCTTCCAGCAATTGTCTCAACCAGATTACCTCTTGCCCTGCTTGTGATGCAGCCACGTATTCTGCTTCGGTGGAGGACAGTGTCACTGTGGACTGTTTTCTGGTGGTCCAGCTGATCAGGCAGTCTTTAAATAGAAACAGGTGTCCACTGGTGGATTTCCGATCACTGGGGTCACCTGCCCAGTCTGCATCCACATATCCAGTCAGACCACTATTCCCTGTTGATGAAAATTTCAGTTTAAAGTCTATTGTTCCCTTCAAATAGCGTATGATCCTTTTTGCTGCGTTCCAGTCTATCTGGGTTGGCTGGGATACTTTTCTGCATAAGAATCCCACTGCTGTAGCTATGTCAGGCCTTGCCACTGTAGCAATGTATAGTAACTTCCCCATTGCCCTTCTGAATTGTGAGTCATTTTGCAAGGGGTTAATTGAGTTGTTTAATTCTTTAAGATAATTTGTCTCCATAGGCGAGTTGACTGGTTTGGCATCATTGAGCCCAAAAGTTTCAATTACTTCCTGTATTTTGTGATTCTGGTTAATAAGAAAACTACCATCTTCTTCTCTTTCTATCTGCATGCCTAGGAAGTGTTTGACATCACCTAGATCTTTTGTTTCAAAGTCCATGTTTAAGACCTCCAGCAGTCTGGAACAATCCCCTTCTTGCTCATAACATACTAACAGATCATCTACATAAATGAGTACAAAGATCCACCTACCATTTAGTTTCTTGGTGTATAGGCAGGGATCGGCCTTGCTCCTCTGAAAGGATTCTCTCAAAAGCACCTCATTAATCTTCATGTTCCATGCTCTGGCTGCTTGCTTGAGCCCGTAGATCCCCTTCTTAAGTTTACACACCTGTTCTGGCTTTTGTGGGTCTACAAAGCCCTCTGGTTGCTCCATGTAGATGTCTTCTGTTAAGTCACTGTGTAGGAAAGCGGTTTTTTACATCAAAGTGCTTTACTAGCATTTGTTTTGTAGTTGCAACTGTGAGTAGAGCTCTGATTGTGGTATGTTTGACGACTGGGGCAAATGTCTCGTCGTAGTCTTCTCCATATTTTTGGGAGTATCCTTTGGCTACGAGTCTCGCTTTATATCTCTCAACTGTACCATCAGTGTTGTACTTGACCTTGAAAGTCCATTTACACCCAATTGCCCTCTTTTTGGCCGGCAGTTGCGTTAGTACCCAAGCCTGCATGTCCTGTAGTGAGATGATTTCTTCCTCAGCTGCCTTTATCCATCTCTTGGCTTCCCTCTCTGGGAGTTGTGTTATGTCTTTCCAACCAGTGGGTTCTCTTACGCAGGATGTTTCTACTTTGTACGAGAGTCTGTTGGGGGGTTTACCTTTGTTTTCCCTCATTGAGCGTCTTGGTTCAGCGTCATTAGCTGGTTCAGTTTGTTCCAGTCTTTTCTGTGACACAGTATCACTTTCGGGGGTTCGTTCCATAGGAAAGAAAACCTGCTCAGCGTTATTTGGTTCTTCTGCTCTTGGCATGGCTGGCTCCGTTACTTCATTTCTCGGGTCCTCGATAAATGTTACGCTGCTGCTGATTGTCACTTTATCGGTCTTCGAAATTAGGAGGGCGGGACTTTGAATGAGACACGCAGTCCGCAGTAAAGAACCAGAGAATGGTGTATTAAAATGTAAATCAATGACAATCCATGGGTTAAATACATAAAATCACAGCAAAATTCATATATGTACATAGGAACATGATAAACATGACAGTGGGTAGGGGTATGTGCTACACCATCTGAGAACCTTCCCGTATCATAACATCTCAATGACCGTAATAATGTGCAAAATGTCCATGAGAGTGTAGAGAGATACACATGGTCGGCTGAAACATTGCATGTACAAAGGCTCGACGCGTTTCGTGGAGTATTGATATCCACTCTTCAGGAGCAGCAATGTCTGGTCTGAAATAAGACATAAAATGTCTGTGTCAGTGAGGTGGAGGAACAGCGGGTATCTACTGTATCTGAAGAGGTATATATCAAATGGCCTGAAGTGGCAGTACTCACGAACACTCTGTGAATGGGTGTCCTGAGGCCCGAGGACTCCCCTGGGAGGACATCTTTTCCGGGAGCTGTGGCAGCATAAGGCGTATGGAGGTCCAAACGGGGGCACGTGGAGGAGACATGTCCACAAAGTGATGGCTCAGCGTAACCTTAATGGATAGTGGTTCCAGATCATCTGAGCGGCTTCTAAAACACAATGAGTGTTTGTAATGATCAGATACCAGGTAATATTCCTGTGCTTAAATAAGAACAGAGAGTGCAGCTCAGGATAGGCTGCAAAAATTACCTGATACAGAGCATGAGAGGCCAAGATGTGCACAATGGGTGCTAGCCGATATCCAAAGGAGAACCAGCAGAGGGGGACAAGCCGCCACACACGAACCAGCGGTGGTCCGCACGCCAAACAAAGCCAAACGCCACAAGCGTGCCAGAGGAGGAGAGAGCGAGGTGATGCCGTCATACGGCGTCAGACTCCAAGGATCTCCTCTCGTTGGCCGCAGATGGAATAAGACGCTCCCGGCGAGGAGACGTGCAGGCGACGTCACACGCACGGTGCGTCATACGTGGCGTTGATGCGCAGCAGGAAGGACCCGCCCGCTCCATAGAGGGAGAGGGGAGGTCCCATGGTGCGCATCGCAGTTCCCGGAGAGAGGTGTGAGACAAAGCTCACAAGTCCCAGGTCAGGAGTCGTCACTCCCACATCTTGAATGGGTGGGCAGGCAAAATATGTTAAAAAATAAGTAACAGTGATAGACCAAAAGGAAGTGTATACTGTCCCAACAGACAAATACATGTGTAGTAATCCGAGCAAAGAGAACTAATTGTATATCTGGTGTAAATGACCAAAGTATAATTAGAGTGCACGACTGCCTATTCTTGGTCCCATTACATGCACACTGCGTGTCTCCATCCCTAAAATGCTAGTGCAAGAAAAAGAAGGTTTTGGGACTTTGAGTGAGGAAGAAGCCTCCATCCCGGTAGTAAATGAAATTAGGAGGGCGGGACTTTGAATGAGACACGCAGTCCGCAGTAAAGAACCAGAGAATGGTGTATTAAAATGTAAATCAATGACAATCCATGGGTTAAATACATAAAATCACAGCAAAATTCATATATGTACATAGGAACATGATAAACATGACAGTGGGTAGGGGTATGTGCTACACCATCTGAGAACCTTCCCGTATCATAACATCTCAATGACCGTAATAATGTGCAAAATGTCCATGAGAGTGTAGAGAGATACACATGGTCGGCTGAAACATTGCATGTACAAAGGCTCGACGCGTTTCGTGGAGTATTGATATCCACTCTTCAGGAGCAGCAATGTCTGGTCTGAAATAAGACATAAAATGTCTGTGTCAGTGAGGTGGAGGAACAGCGGGTATCTACTGTATCTGAAGAGGTATATATCAAATGGCCTGAAGTGGCAGTACTCACGAACACTCTGTGAATGGGTGTCCTGAGGCCCGAGGACTCCCCTGGGAGGACATCTTTTCCGGGAGCTGTGGCAGCATAAGGCGTATGGAGGTCCAAACGGGGGCACGTGGAGGAGACATGTCCACAAAGTGATGGCTCAGCGTAACCTTAATGGATAGTGGTTCCAGATCATCTGAGCGGCTTCTAAAACACAATGAGTGTTTGTAATGATCAGATACCAGGTAATATTCCTGTGCTTAAATAAGAACAGAGAGTGCAGCTCAGGATAGGCTGCAAAAATTACCTGATACAGAGCATGAGAGGCCAAGATGTGCACAATGGGTGCTAGCCGATATCCAAAGGAGAACCAGCAGAGGGGGACAAGCCGCCACACACGAACCAGCGGTGGTCCGCACGCCAAACAAAGCCAAACGCCACAAGCGTGCCAGAGGAGGAGAGAGCGAGGTGATGCCGTCATACGGCGTCAGACTCCAAGGATCTCCTCTCGTTGGCCGCAGATGGAATAAGACGCTCCCGGCGAGGAGACGTGCAGGCGACGTCACACGCACGGTGCGTCATACGTGGCGTTGATGCGCAGCAGGAAGGACCCGCCCGCTCCATAGAGGGAGAGGGGAGGTCCCATGGTGCGCATCGCAGTTCCCGGAGAGAGGTGTGAGACAAAGCTCACAAGTCCCAGGTCAGGAGTCGTCACTCCCACATCTTGAATGGGTGGGCAGGCAAAATATGTTAAAAAATAAGTAACAGTGATAGACCAAAAGGAAGTGTATACTGTCCCAACAGACAAATACATGTGTAGTAATCCGAGCAAAGAGAACTAATTGTATATCTGGTGTAAATGACCAAAGTATAATTAGAGTGCACGACTGCCTATTCTTGGTCCCATTACATGCACACTGCGTGTCTCCATCCCTAAAATGCTAGTGCAAGAAAAAGAAGGTTTTGGGACTTTGAGTGAGGAAGAAGCCTCCATCCCGGTAGTAAATGAAATTAGGAGGGCGGGACTTTGAATGAGACACGCAGTCCGCAGTAAAGAACCAGAGAATGGTGTATTAAAATGTAAATCAATGACAATCCATGGGTTAAATACATAAAATCACAGCAAAATTCATATATGTACATAGGAACATGATAAACATGACAGTGGGTAGGGGTATGTGCTACACCATCTGAGAACCTTCCCGTATCATAACATCTCAATGACCGTAATAATGTGCAAAATGTCCATGAGAGTGTAGAGAGATACACATGGTCGGCTGAAACATTGCATGTACAAAGGCTCGACGCGTTTCGTGGAGTATTGATATCCACTCTTCAGGAGCAGCAATGTCTGGTCTGAAATAAGACATAAAATGTCTGTGTCAGTGAGGTGGAGGAACAGCGGGTATCTACTGTATCTGAAGAGGTATATATCAAATGGCCTGAAGTGGCAGTACTCACGAACACTCTGTGAATGGGTGTCCTGAGGCCCGAGGACTCCCTGGGAGGACATCTTTTCCGGGAGCTGTGGCAGCATAAGGCGTATGGAGGTCCAAACGGGGGCACGTGGAGGAGACATGTCCACAAAGTGATGGCTCAGCGTAACCTTAATGGATAGTGGTTCCAGATCATCTGAGCGGCTTCTAAAACACAATGAGTGTTTGTAATGATCAGATACCAGGTAATATTCCTGTGCTTAAATAAGAACAGAGAGTGCAGCTCAGGATAGGCTGCAAAAATTACCTGATACAGAGCATGAGAGGCCAAGATGTGCACAATGGGTGCTAGCCGATATCCAAAGGAGAACCAGCAGAGGGGGACAAGCCGCCACACACGAACCAGCGGTGGTCCGCACGCCAAACAAAGCCAAACGCCACAAGCGTGCCAGAGGAGGAGAGAGCGAGGTGATGCCGTCATACGGCGTCAGACTCCAAGGATCTCCTCTCGTTGGCCGCAGATGGAATAAGACGCTCCCGGCGAGGAGACGTGCAGGCGACGTCACACGCACGGTGCGTCATACGTGGCGTTGATGCGCAGCAGGAAGGACCCGCCCGCTCCATAGAGGGAGAGGGGAGGTCCCATGGTGCGCATCGCAGTTCCCGGAGAGAGGTGTGAGACAAAGCTCACAAGTCCCAGGTCAGGAGTCGTCACTCCCACATCTTGAATGGGTGGGCAGGCAAAATATGTTAAAAAATAAGTAACAGTGATAGACCAAAAGGAAGTGTATACTGTCCCAACAGACAAATACATGTGTAGTAATCCGAGCAAAGAGAACTAATTGTATATCTGGTGTAAATGACCAAAGTATAATTAGAGTGCACGACTGCCTATTCTTGGTCCCATTACATGCACACTGCGTGTCTCCATCCCTAAAATGCTAGTGCAAGAAAAAGAAGGTTTTGGGACTTTGAGTGAGGAAGAAGCCTCCATCCCGGTAGTAAATGAAATTAGGAGGGCGGGACTTTGAATGAGACACGCAGTCCGCAGTAAAGAACCAGAGAATGGTGTATTAAAATGTAAATCAATGACAATCCATGGGTTAAATACATAAAATCACAGCAAAATTCATATATGTACATAGGAACATGATAAACATGACAGTGGGTAGGGGTATGTGCTACACCATCTGAGAACCTTCCCGTATCATAACATCTCAATGACCGTAATAATGTGCAAAATGTCCATGAGAGTGTAGAGAGATACACATGGTCGGCTGAAACATTGCATGTACAAAGGCTCGACGCGTTTCGTGGAGTATTGATATCCACTCTTCAGGAGCAGCAATGTCTGGTCTGAAATAAGACATAAAATGTCTGTGTCAGTGAGGTGGAGGAACAGCGGGTATCTACTGTATCTGAAGAGGTATATATCAAATGGCCTGAAGTGGCAGTACTCACGAACACTCTGTGAATGGGTGTCCTGAGGCCCGAGGACTCCCCTGGGAGGACATCTTTTCCGGGAGCTGTGGCAGCATAAGGCGTATGGAGGTCCAAACGGGGGCACGTGGAGGAGACATGTCCACAAAGTGATGGCTCAGCGTAACCTTAATGGATAGTGGTTCCAGATCATCTGAGTGGCTTCTAAAACACAATGAGTGTTTGTAATGATCAGATACCAGGTAATATTCCTGTGCTTAAATAAGAACAGAGAGTGCAGCTCAGGATAGGCTGCAAAAATTACCTGATACAGAGCATGAGAGGCCAAGATGTGCACAATGGGTGCTAGCCGATATCCAAAGGAGAACCAGCAGAGGGGGACAAGCCGCCACACACGAACCAGCGGTGGTCCGCACGCCAAACAAAGCCAAACGCCACAAGCGTGCCAGAGGAGGAGAGAGCGAGGTGACGCCGTCATACGGCGTCAGACTCCAAGGATCTCCTCTCGTTGGCCGCAGATGGAATAAGACGCTCCCGGCGAGGAGACGTGCAGGCGACGTCACACGCACGGTGCGTCATACGTGGCGTCGATGCGCAGCAGGAAGGACCCGCCCGCTCCATAGAGGGAGAGGGGAGGTCCCATGGTGCGCATCGCAGTTCCCGGAGAGAGGTGTGAGACAAAGCTCACAAGTCCCAGGTCAGGAGTCGTCACTCCCACATCTTGAATGGGTGGGCAGGCAAAATATGTTAAAAAATAAGTAACAGTGATAGACCAAAAGGAAGTGTATACTGTCCCAACAGACAAATACATGTGTAGTAATCCGAGCAAAGAGAACTAATTGTATATCTGGTGTAAATGACCAAAGTATAATTAGAGTGCACGACTGCCTATTCTTGGTCCCATTACATGCACACTGCGTGTCTCCATCCCTAAAATGCTAGTGCAAGAAAAAGAAGGTTTTGGGACTTTGAGTGAGGAAGAAGCCTCCATCCCGGTAGTAAATGAAATTAGGAGGGCGGGACTTTGAATGAGACACGCAGTCCGCAGTAAAGAACCAGAGAATGGTGTATTAAAATGTAAATCAATGACAATCCATGGGTTAAATACATAAAATCACAGCAAAATTCATATATGTACATAGGAACATGATAAACATGACAGTGGGTAGGGGTATGTGCTACACCATCTGAGAACCTTCCCGTATCATAACATCTCAATGACCGTAATAATGTGCAAAATGTCCATGAGAGTGTAGAGAGATACACATGGTCGGCTGAAACATTTTATCGGTCTTCGGGTCTATGATTCTGTATCCTTTGGTGTTGTCGGCATAACCAACACAGACACCTTCAATTGCTCGATTCTGGAGCTTGCTGCGCTTTTCTCCCGGAATGTAAGCAAAAGCTTTGCTTCCAAATACCTTAAGGTCTCCTATGCTTGGTTTTCGACTGTGCCATAGCTCGTATGGAGTTTTGGTTGTTGCCTTGGAGTGTAATCTGTTTTGTAAGTAGGTGGCCGTTTGTGCTGCTTCTCCCCAATATTTTTCAGGGAGTCCAGAATCAGTCAACATGCATCTGATCATTTCAGTCAGGGATCTGTTTTTCCTCTCTGCTACCCCGTTCTGCTCTGGAGTATATGGGACAGTCTTTTGATGTTCTATTCCTAGTTCCCTGAGTGTATTCCCAACTTAAAACCCGGTGTACTCCCCACCATTATCACTTCTGAGTACTAATGGTTTTCTGTGAAATTTATTGCTTACATTGGTAACATAGTCCTTCAGCTTGTCGAATACTTCTGACTTATTCTTCATTAGGTATGTCACTGTAAACCTTGAGTAGTCGTCTATAAAAGTTAATATGTATTTATTTCCTCCTGGGGTGGTTGTTCTCATAGGCCCGCATACATCTGTGTGTATTAGGTCGATCGGTCTTGTTGCTCTGCTTTCACTTGCCTTTGGTGGGGTTACTCTGGTGGCTTTGGCCTTGATGCAGCATTCACACCTTAGCGTGTTTGGGCAGCCTGTTAACTTGAAGCCTTTCGTTAAATCCCGTCTGGCCAGCTCCTGTATGCTGTCAGGGTGCCTGTGGCCCAGACGTCTGTGCCATAAATGAATACAGTTCTTGTGTTTATGTGTGCAGAGCTTTGTTTCTTGCTCAACAACATCAAGTTCATAAAGGTGCTTGCCCGCTTTAGCTGTTGCTATCACTCTTTCCCCATCTTGGATAGTGCATTGGTCACCTTTAAACGTTGTGGTTAGTCCTTTGCTTGCCAGTCGCCTGACTGATATAAGGCCGCCATTGAGTCCGGGAACATACAATACATCCGTCATTGGTATTTTTAACACTTGTCCATCCTCATTTTTACAAGTGACTATTCCATGTCCTGTTCCTTCAGCAGTTGTGCAACTCCCGTCTGCAAGATATATGGCTTCTTTCTTGTCTGGATTGAGCTCTACAAAGAATTCTCTGTCGTTAGTCATGTGACTTGTTGCTCCAGAATCTATATACCATTTATGGTTGGTGACGGCATCTGTCACTTTAAAAGTTCCGTGCCACGCTGCTTGGTCGTTGTTTTTCATCATGGTTATGAGTGCCTGATTGGGATCTTTTTCCCTCTGCTCATTCCTCCACAATGGACAGTCGCGCTTGAAATGCCCGGCCCTGTTACACCGGAAACATAGTTTGGCCTTCCAGTTTGGCATCTTAGTGTCTGTTGCTTTAAGTGCTGCTCCTGTATCGCTCTCTTGCCTGTGAGAAGTTTGCTCCTTTCTGTGCTTGTATTCATCTGAAAGTCGAGATTTCACTAACTGTAATGTGAGTTCTGCTTCAGATCTTGTCTCTAATGCATTAATCAGAGGGTTGTATGACTCTGGCAGACTGCATAAAAGTATTGCTGTCACATGGTTATCTTTGATCTCCTCTCCGAGGTCCCTGAGTTGTGCAACAATCTCCAGCACGCTTCTTATATGTTCTTGCATATCCCCTTCTGGAGTCAGTTTTGACTGGTACAGCTTCCTTAGTAAATATAACTTGTTGTTTAAGCTAGAGCTCTCATGTAATCTACGGAGTGCATTCCACATACCTTTGGCAGTATCTTCCCCTTTTATGTGGATAAGCTGTTCATCTTCTACCAGTAGGGCTATTGTGGCTCTTGCCTGCCTGTTTTTCTTATCCCACTCCTGGTTGTCTACATCCGGCCTGTCTGTGGTGAGGACATCCCATGTGTCATCTTTGCTCAGCAACATCTCCATCTTGAACTTCCACATCTGGTAGTTGTCACTATTTAGCTTAGTGATTCCCAGTTTAAGATCCCCGCTGCTAGCCATGATTGATGTACCTTGCTCGTATTCCAAGCGCCTGGATACCTCAGAGCAGATTTCCTCCGCAGCTTGATCAAAGATGGTGTGCAGGTGAAGACTAGGCCTCTGTTCCGGCTGTCTGATGATTCACGTTGTCTGGGCCCATAACCTTTGTTGGCTGGTGCAGATGATGCAAAGAGTAATCAGACATATATGGATGGCTGTAGTTTACTTGGATTCATTTGTATTGAAGAGACATACAGCAGAGAGCATGGTGCTCATATTAGCACACGAGATATAGAAGAACAACAACCATAGATAACAGGAAAATGCAGTAACAGATAGTTAACACAAAGAACATTATGATAGAGTATCTGTGTATAGTGACATCTAGTGGTCATACTCCAAATACACAGGGAAATAAACCAAGCAATGTATAACATAGCATGAAACAATGTTCAGTCTCCAACAGTACTTCCCCTTCCTCTGTTATATTGGTGGCAATTGTAGTCCCCCAGCAATACCAATTGGTTGTTTCTCCAGCCTGCCAATGGGACAATGAAGGAGCATCAACACATCAAAAAAGCCATTCCAGTCCTCCTCCCTCCTGTAAGCAACTTCCAGAGACCACTAGCTGGATTCAGGTAGAGCGTATATTTGAGCAGGCGTATCGCAGCTCATATGCGCTACGCCGACGTAACATAGAGAGGCAAGACCAGTATTTACAAAGCACTTGCTCCCTAAGTTACGGTGGCTTAGCGTAAATGGGCCGGCATAAGCCCGCCAAATTCAAAGTAGGCAGGTCGTGGGCGTGTTGTATTAAAATGAATCGTGACCCCATGTAATTAAAAAAAACGATGCAAATAAAAAATATTGTTTCTTACCAGTCCTTAGATGTAGTTGCTGCATTAGTTTTCCCTTATCAGGCTTGTATTCCGTTATTTTTAGCTAGTGATACCGTCAGTAACACACATTCTGTCCAACTGTATGCATGGAGAAGCAGCATTATCACCATAGGACAGGACTACATAATCTCTTCTATGTAACATAGCAAGGAAAGGTTCTGTAGTCTTTAGGACAGCTGAGAACCAATAAGAGTACAGCACAGTCAGAGAGCTGAGAAGATTCCATGCAGGATCAGTAGGTATTTTTTGAATTTATTGAACCATAATAAATCATGTTCAATGATATATTTAACAGAACAAAAGGCACCAAATAAGAAAACGGTATTGTTAAGAGTTGCAGTACATACCCTTTAAAGAGAAATTTCAGGTAAGCCAAGTTGGACCATTGCTCCAAGCTGGTCCAAAATGTAAAATTGCCATAAAAAACCTTTCCTGGAAGGATTACAAAAGGTTGCAATTGCTGACCTCCTTCTAAAAAAAAAAATACTTGCAACGCATAAATCTGTATTCTATAATTAGCAGTAAGGTACAAAACTTTTTTTGTATCCTCATGGGAACCCTTGAGTCTGGGGTCCCAGACAGCTGCCCATTCTTTCCTTTTAACCCCACAACCTACTAGGGAGGTCATAATTGTACAATACAAGAGTTAGGACTGCAGATAATACTAGGGGGCCTTGGAGTGGCTCTGCATTTAGGCCTCGTACACACGACAGAGGAACTCGTGGGGCGAAACACATCGTTTCCCTCGTCGAGTTCCTTGTTAGGCTTGTCGAGAAACTCGACAAGCTTGCTTTGCGTAGACACACTGTCAAGACCAAAACTCGTCGTTCAGGGGAAGTTCGATTACACTGGCACAACCCTTGGGGCTTCTTTTCCTAATTTCATGTTACTGTGTGTTAAGTAAAACTTTGGTGAGAGTCGATTTGCACTTTTCAGTCTGTTACAGCTTGAAAAATGTGTTATCTCCATTACAAATTTACTTTTACTCCCGTCTCATACTTTATTCTGAGCAAGCGCGGGTTTCTTAGTGTAGTGCCCCTTTGCTTTCAGCATGGGCACTACGCTAAAGTTAATGGGGAATGGGAGAGTTACTTTGCTCCCATTCGTAATTTGTTTGAAATTTGTGACTCCTGTCATTCCAGAAATGTCCACTGGGTCAATCTGTGGTCCAGGGATGCAATACCATCAGTGGCCGGCAGTTGGCGCCAGAGGGGTTCTGGCAGAGTAAGTTTCTCCAGCAGCCAATTAGAGGAGCTTTTTCCCTCACGGGGCGTGCTGGAGAGGAGTATATCTGTGACAGGTGTCATGTGTTCTAAAATCTTCGCGGGGTCCCCGTTCCAGGTGCGGCATCCACCTTCAGGGTGCGTGCATCCATGGACCCTGCCGGCGCGGCCTACCTAGCCAAAGCTGCAGACTGCATCGAACCTCAACCGGAGGTAAGAGGGGACCCCAGTGCTTCACTGGGTTCCTGGACCTATTGAGAAAATCCCAAGCTGGGATCGGGTGACCGGACCATTGACAGGTATGCTTGCTGTCATCCGGGGACCTATATAGAAAAGTCTATTGGGAGGATTCGCTCTCTTTATCCACCTAAGTCCTTTATTGAAATTGGTCTGTGGCAGAGGCCCTAGAGCCAGGTCTGTGAGAGAGGCCTGTTCCTCCCAGAAATCTAAAGTGACGCCTCGGCTGCCAGGCTTGTGGCAGGGGTCTGTCCAGGGGCACTTCACCCACTCCAAGCAGAGTGGTGACGAGTTGCAAATTGATACTATACAGAGCAGTACTGACTGCTCCATTTAATATCCAGGCCTGATACTGCAAGGTGCTCTCTCTCTTCCTTCATCAACCTTGACCATCCCAATTTATGTTGATGTTGGCCGTGTTTGGCCTGGAGAATAAAGCATTGAAAAAACCTTTATTCACTGCCCGGACCTTCGCTCACTACCTCTGTTCTCACAATTACACCCCTAGACACCGCCAGGGTAACTCAGTAGGCCGATCCCAAATTCAACCAGCGGCTCCTTCGGGGGTGAGCGCTACATTAGCATACACACGCTCGAGTTTCTCGGCGAAAACCAGCCCGACGAGCAAATTGAGACTCCCGTCGAGGAAAACAAGAGAACTTGCTCTCTTTTTTGCTTGTCGAGTTCCTCGACAGTTTCCTTGATGAAAAATGTACACACGACCACACGTTTCCTCTGCAAAAAAGCTCTCCCACCAAGTTTCTTGATGGATTCTGCTGAGGAAACCGGTCGTGTGTACGAGGCCATAGGCCTCGTACACACGACCGAGGGACTCGTCAGGCGAAACACATAATTTTCCTCGTCGAGTTCCTTGTTAGGCTTGTCGAGGAACTCGACAAGCTTGCTTTGCGTACTCACTGTCAAGACCAAAACTCGTCGTCCAGGGGAAGTTCGATTACACTGGCACAACCCTTGGGGCTTCTTTTCCTAATTTCATGTTACTGTGTGTTAAGTAAACCTTTGGTGAGAGACGATTTGCACTTTTCAGTCTGTTACAGCTTAAAAAATGTGTTATCTCCATTACAAATTTACTTTTACTCCCGTCTCATACTTTATTCTGAGCAAGCGCGGGTTTCTTAGCATACACAAAAGGAAATTGAGACTCCTGTCGAGGAAAAAGAGAACTTGCTCTCTTTTTTGCTCGTCAAGTTCCTCGACAGTTTCCTCGATGAAAAATGTACACACGGCCGGTTTCCTCTGCAAAAAAGCTCTCCCACCAAGTTTCTTGATAGATTCTGCCGAGGAAACCGGTCGTGTGTACGAGGCCATACGCAAGTATTTGCAAATGTGTGCTTAAGAAACCCCTTGAGACAGGATCATTTGCTTGGTTGAAGACTGGTTGGTGAGTTGATCTGGGATTTTTCTTAGGTTTTTGTTTTGCATGCATTCCATGTGCTCCTTATAGGGGGGGGGGGGGACAGTGGCCATTAGTTTGTTACTCTCCCACAACCTACCCCTCTAGAATAACAAAGATACATAACTACAATAAGAGGATTGGGAAGCTGAACATTATCTAATATTAGATTTCTACCAAACAACAGGTTTTCGATGGCATTTAGTGGCAGGCCCTGCTATTTCTTCGCTTTCTCTTATCTCGTTTCCTGTTAGTAGAGTTAATTTTCTTCACTGATTAGTTTATCTTTTGACCAGTGGCGGCCCGTCCATAGGGGGCGCTCGGGCGCCGCCCCCCCAAGCTGTGTAAAAAAAAAAAAAAAATTATTTTTTTTTAAAAATGTCACTTTAAGAGTGACCAGGCGCCGGACATGCGGCGGTCTATGGGAAGCTTCCCAGCCTGCAATCAGCTGATCGCAGGCTTGGAAGCTGATTTGCCCGTGTTTAGGGCGTGTGCAGGGCACACACTCCCACTGTCATTTGATTTGCTAGAATGCATGGTGTTCTCATGGGATTGGCTCGGTGGGGACCGGAGGAGAGGCCAGTGGGCAGTGCCATTAATATTATATCACTTCCGGTATTCTGGTGTTATCTGGAGCGCGTGTGGGGGCATCATAGAGGAGCGGCGCCAACCATTGAAGGTAAGGAACAGACCGGCTCCTTCCCCCACTCCAGCACCAGCAGCACCCCCGCATCCATTGCCTGCCAGCCCCGCCACCACCACCGAGCCCCACCGCAGCTGAACAATTCTCTCTGCGCTAGTACTGCCAGTGACAAGCAGCAGCGGCGGCCCCCCCTCTCCCCCCCCCACCCGGAGTTCACTCCGAGTCCCGCCGCCACACTCCGCTCCGGATCAGCAGTGTGCACTCGCAACAGCTTCGGGTCCCCCCCCCCCCCCACCTCAGTGTGCCGATCAGACGTCTGATCGGCACATTGAGGTGGGGGGGGGGGGGACCTGAAGCTGTTGCGAGTGCACACTGCTGATCCGGAGCGGAGTGGGTCTGGGCGGCAGGACTCGGAGTGAACTGGGGGGGGGGAGGGGGGCTGCTGCTGCTGCTTGTCAGTTGTCACTGAACTTAGATGACAGAGCTCGGAGTGAACTGGGGGGGGGGGGGAGGGGGGCTACTGCTTCTGCTTCTGCTTGTCACTGAACTTACACACTGACAGGACTCGGAGTGAACTGGGGGGGGAGGGGAAGGCCCCCTCCCCCCCTAGTTCACTCCGAGTTCTGTCATTGTGTAAGTCTCCTCTCCTCCCCCCCACTTTCTCTGAAGTTCACACTGCCCGAGCGGAGTGAAGCTGGCGCTGCTAAGGTAAGCCAGCCAAGCCACAGAATTCAGTTCAAAATGGATTTGATTTGATTTATCGCCCCATTAGGTCATCAGCGGACAGCGGTGCACTGCCTGATCCCCACCCATCCACCTTGGAGCCTGTTATTGTATTTAGACTGCTGGGACTTGTAGTTCTCCATCATCTCCTGGGGCTCAGGTGCATGCAATCCACCATCTATGGGACTACAAGTCCCAGCAGTGAGAAAAACTGAACAAATATGGTGGATTGCATGCACCTGAGCCCCAGGAGATGATGGAGAACTACAAGTCCCAGCAGGTTATAATATAAAGCTCCGAGGTGGATGGATGTCTGGACAGTGACAATTGATGGGCACAGTGGTGACAATTGATGGGCACAGTGGTGACAATTGATGGGCACAGTGGTGACAATTGGTGGGCACAGTGGTGACAATTGGTGGCATGACACAGTGGTGACAATTGGTGGCACAGTGGTGACAATTGATGGCACAGTGGTGACAATTGATGGCACAGTGGTAACAATTGATGGCATGGCACAGTGGTGACAATTGGTGGCACAGTGGTGACAATTAGTGGCACAGTGGTAACAATTGATGGCATGGCACAGTGGTGACAATTGATGGCATGGCACAGTGGTGACAATTGATGGCACAGTGGTAACAATTGATGGCATGGCACAGTGGTGACAATTGGTGGCACAGTGGTGACAATTGGTGGCACAGTGGTGACAATTGATGGCATGGCACAGTGGTGACAATTGGTGGCACAGTGGTAACAATTGATGGCATGGCACAGTGGTGACAATTGATGGCATGGCAAAGTGGTGACAATTGATGGCATGGCACAGTGGTGACAATTGATGGCACAGTGGTAACAATTGATGGCATGGCACAGTGGTGACAATTGATGGGCACAGTGGTGACAATTGGTGGCACAGTGGTGACAATTGGTGGCACAGTGGTGACAATTGATGGCACAGTGGTAACAATTGATGGCATGGCACAGTGGTGACAATTGATGGCACAGTGGTGACAATTGGTGGCACAGTGGTGACAATTGGTGGCACAGTGGTGACAATTGATGGCACAGTGGTAACAATTGATGGCATGGCACAGTGGTGACAATTGATGGCACAGTGGTGACAATTGATGGCATGGCAAAGTGGTGACAATTGATGGCATGGCAAAGTGGTGACAATTGATGGCATGGCAAAGTGGTGACAATTGATGGCATAGTGGCTGTGTTTGATGGCATGGCACAGTGGTTGCGTTTTGATGGCATGGCACAGTGGTGATAATTGATGGGCCCAGTGAGGCTGCAATTGTTTTATTTTTTTCGTTTGCGCCCCCCCAAACAATTTGAGCACCAGCCGCCACTGGTTTAATCCCAGTGCCTCCCGGAGTCTCCCTCCTCACACTACAAATGTACACACCGCCCAGAGGGCTGCCCTGTCTTCCCTTTGTTAAGATTTCAATTTGCCTTGATTTTTCCCCTCTTTGATGTAAAAAATTGTGACCTCCGAGCCTTTGAAGTGCTGTATTAGGAGAAAATGAACCCCCTATTTTGCCTACTGATAGCTATTCGAGATTCTTTTTTTTATAGAGATTTTAAGGTGTGAGACGTGGTGCAGAGAAAATCCCACACAATCCCAATTCTCTCCCCTTTGCTGTCACTAATCAATGACTGTTGTTTGATATAATGTTACTAATGGGAGACAACACAAATTACTAGGAACGGATTTGTTGGGAACCAGTTTATTGTATTTATGCTACAGAAAGGGAAACCTTGTTCTAAAAAAAAAAAAAAAAAACTACATTATTTAAAATCAGGATCCGATTTTTTTTGACACACGATTGCATACGATTTTGACAGATACGATTCCATCCGATTTAACGGTCCGTTTGTCGGATGGAAAAATCGTGATGTGAACCTAGCCTAAATAGGTAGAATAAAATGATGGTACATATATGTGTAAACTAAGGGCTCTTTCACACGTCCGTTCAGTTTTTCAGATCAGTTTTTTTTTCATCAGTTGATCCGTTTTTCCATCAGTTTTTCGTCAGTTTTTCATCAGTTTTTGCATCAGTTTTTGCATCAGTTTTTCCATCCGTTTTTTCACTCTTTTTTTTTTTTTGGGCTTTTTACATAGAAAAACGGATGTTAGCGGAACGGATGATAAACGGATCATCCGTTAACGTCCGTTCTGTTTTTTAGACGGAAGAAAAATAGGGTTTTCTTCCGTCCCAAAAAACGGAACTGAACGCAGACGGATGCTAACGGACGTTAGCGGATGCTCATCCGCTAACGGACGCTAGCCCATAGGGAAGCATTGCGGTCCGTTAACGGACGTCCAAAAAACGGACGAACGGAACGGACGTGTGAAAGAGCCCTTAATCATGTAGCATACGGGCATCAGGTGTACCGATGAGTTTCGCAAGGCCCAGCTCGCTCTTCAGGGGTAGATGCGTAAGAAATGTACCGCTATACATGACCGAGCCAGCGGATGTGTAGCTTCCAGACAGCGGAAACAGGCGTCTCGCCAGGGAGCTGAGGAGGCGGAGCTAAGCAGGACTCCACCCAGGGCAAAATGGAGGAAAAGCACCACATGGATGAAAAGTGTGTATCCCTAATAGACATATGCAATTCGTTTTAGTTTCTAATTCGTTTTTTATCGGAAATTCGTTAATTTTGCATTTTTGCTTTCACAATTTTTTTTATTTCCGAATTTTCGGACTTCCAAAAATTTCGAATTTTCGTATTTACGAATTTTTCAATTTCCGAATTTTCGGACTTCCGAAATCTCGAATTTCGGCATTTTTAATTTCCGAATTTTCGTATTTCCGAATTTTCGTATTTCCGAATTTTTACATTTCCGAATTTTTAAATTTCCGAATTTTTAAATTTCCGAATTTTTCGTATTTCCGAATTTCGGAAATTCGCAAATACGACAAATTTTCGTTTTTCTTTTTTTATTTAAAAAATCCCGAATTTTAGAATTTTATTTTAGAATTTTTCAATTTTAGCAATTTCGAATTTTTCATTTTCGTATTTCCGAATTTTAAAATTTCCGAATTTTCGTAAATTCGGAAATTTTTCGTTTTTTTTTTTTTTTTTTTTAATTTTCGAAATTTCGAATTTTGGAATTTTTCTTTTTCGAAATTTCGAAAATGAAAAATTCGAAGGTTCGAAAAATAAAAACATTTAAAATTCCAAAACTAAAAAAAATCTGAATTTTTGAAATGGTGGAATTTTTGAAATTGTGGAATTGTGGAATTTTCGAATTTTAGAAATTCCGAATTTTCGAATTAAAAATTGTTCGTACTTCGAATTTCATTTTCGTTTCATTTTTTTTTTCTCGGAAATTTTGTTTTATTCGTTTTTTGCTTTTTCGGAAATCCGAACATTCGGAATTTTCAAATTTTTGAATTTCCCGAATTTCCAAAAAAAGCAAAAAAACGAATACAACGGAAAAAAAAAATTTGCCGAATTTCCAAAAAGATAAAAAAAACGAATGAAACAAACGGAATTTTTTTTTTGAGATTTTCCCGAATTTCCGAAAAAATAAAAAAAACGATTTTTTTTGGCAGTGCACATGTCTAAATATTAGTGTAAATATTTCTACAATTAATAATATTACATTAAAATAATAAAACACATTATTACATTGTATTACTATTATATGACTATAAAATATAGTATCATATATGAATAAAAATAGGGAATTCACATACATAAAATATATAATAAATAATGATGTGATGTAATAATAACCGTGTGTGTGTGTATGTATGTATATATATATATATATATATATATATATATATATATATATATATATATATATATATATATAATCTCATAGACTCAAACAGCCACCCAGAACACAGATCAGCCAATCACAATGAAGCAGCTGCAAAGGCTGGAAGTTGTTTACATTAACAGACAGGATGTTTTTTCTCAGTGCTGGTCATGTGACCTGCAGTGTAAAAATAGCTGCACACAGAGAAAACCAACATTCTGTTACCATGGTAACATGACCTGCTGTGATGTCACAAAACTCAAAAAATAACTGCCAGAAGCACACAGACCTACTGTGATGTCACACCTGCAGCAAATAAATAGCCTGCAGGGGGGAAATTTGTCACTTGACATTTGGTCTTGACAGGAGAAGCAACTATCTTGCAGAGCTCCTGAGTGATTGGATTTGTATTTCATCACATTATCTCCAGTGATTGGAATTCAGTCTATTGATTGATTGGCATTTATTGTCTGATCGTCTATTACTAGTAATTGGCATTTTCTGCCAGTTATTTTCTACAAACAACAATGAGGAACCAAATCCTTGTTATGTGTGTTACTCTGATACTCTCTTTGGGAGTACAGAGACACATCATCATACAATCCCCAGCGGTCCACATGGATCAGGAGGGGCCCTCAAATGTCATCAGAGGGCCCCCAGAGGTCCATATGGATCAGGAGGAGGGGATTGTGGAACAGCCAGCAGAGATTCCGATGATTTTTAGGATCCTGTACCCATGGGCTGTACCCAGGAATACCATCAGAGGGTCAGAGACCCCAATGGGGGAGGAGCCCAGGATTGTCAGAGGGCCCCCAGAGACCCCCATGGAGGAGAAGAACATGAAGACGGAGCAGCCAGCAGTGATTCCGATGATTTTTAGGATCCTGTACCCATGGGCTGTACCCAGAAATACCATCAAAGAGACCCCAATGGGGGAGGAGCCCAGGAATGTCAGAGGGCCCCCAGAGACCCCCATGGAGGAGAAGAACATGAAGAAGAAGACGGAGCAGCCAGCAGAGATTCCGATGATTTTTAGGATCCTGTACCCATGGGCTGTACCCAGAAATACCATCAAAGAGACCCCAATGGGGGAGGAGCCCAGGAATGTCAGAGGGCCCCCAGAGACCCCCATGGAGGAGAAGAACATGAAGACGGAGCAGCCAGCAGTGATTCCGATGATTTTTAGGATCCTGTACCCATGGGCTGTACCCAGAAATACCATCAAAGAGACCCCAATGGGGGAGGAGCCCAGGAATGTCAGAGGGCCCCCAGAGACCCCCATGGAGGAGAAAAACATGAAGAGGACGGAGCAGCCAGTGGAGGAAACAGTCAGTGGAACTGAACATGTCCCTCCAGAACCCATCAGCTGGTTTATATTCCTGACCCGTCCTCCAGTCTGGTTTAGTTTGGCCGTCCTGATGTGTTTTCTGATTGTGAAATACATCCTGCGCCAATATCACCTGGCCAGAATATTAGGAAGTTTTATGATGTTCCAGGAGCTGATCGGAATGATTTATTTACTTATCGATATCTGGAACAGACGGGGGCCAATCTTTGAGAACATAATTCTACCCATCTATATAAATGATGGAGTTTGGCATCAGCGGGTGGTCACCGGGCTCTGGTCAGTCTGGTCCAAGGGGTGTGTGGCCCTAGACAACACAGTGCCACCCGTACTTATAGCAATTGTTACTGAGCACCGGTCAGAATGCATTCTGGGCGTTATCACCATGCTGGTGGTGCTGCTCCTAATATACTTAAAGCCATTCTACCGACTGCGCCGACCAACAAGTAGCAACATCACCCCACCACCGAGCGGCGCCCTTCCACCACCGAGCGGCGCCCTTCCACCACCGAGCGGCGCACTTCAACCATCGAGCGGCGCCCTTCCACCGACGAGTGACACCATTTCACCACCGAGTCACGCCCTTCCACCAACGAGCGACACCATTTCACCACCGAGTCACGCCCTTCCACCACCGAGCGGCGCCCTTCCACCAACGAGTGACGCCATTCCACCACCGAGTGGCGCCCTTCCACCACCGAGTGGCGCCCTTCCACCACCAAGCGGCGCCCTTCCACCACCGAGTGGCGCCCTTCCACCACCGAGTGGCGCCCTTCCACCACCAAGCGGCGCCCTTCCACCACCAAGCGGCGCCCTTCCACCACCAAGCGGCGCCCTTCCACCACCGAGTCGCGCCCTTCCACCACCGAGTGGTGCCCTTCCACCAACGAGTGACACCATTTCACCACCGAGCGGCACCCTTCCCCCACCGAGTGACACCATTTCACCACCGAGCGGCGCCCTTCCACCACCGAGCGGCGCCCTTCCACCAACGAGTGACACCATTTCACCACCGAGTCACGCCCTTCCACCACCGAGTGAAAATGCAGCAAGCGCAATGGAGGAGACGGCCTTTCCCATCCCCAGCGTAGCACCTACCAGGAACAACACTAGGCCATGGAGTGATAGGATCCTTCCAACCGAATACAGGCCCCCAGCAATAAATTCCGGCCTTGGCCCACGATCGAAAACATTAACTGAACATCCCAGCGTCGCACGTCATAGGGAAAATGAGGCCAGAGCTATGAAAGAGACTGCTGTTCCTGTTTCCAGAGTCAAACCTCCTCGAGCTTCCTTTAGTGCTAGGCTAAGCAAGCGTACAAAGAAGCTCAAATCAAAAATGGTGTCCGGGCACAGGAAGATCTTCCCACGAAAGAGTGACATCCCACCGAGTGATGTCATCATTTCACCAACAACTCCAACTCTCACCCCCCTTCTTCCTCCAACCTCCCTTCACCTGGACGTAGAGATGTGGGGGTTCCCCCGATCCCTCTGCCCCCTTTGCCTGAAAGATGAAGGGTGGGGGTTCCCCCCATCCCTCATCCCCCTTCGTCGTCAACTCTATTTTCCCCCGGAAGGGCTGTGGGGGTTCCCCGAACTCTTCACCGAGTGAAAATGCAGCAAGCGCAATGGAGGCATTGGGGGTAGATAGAGATGGAGAGAGAAGGAGAGGGAAAGAGGGGGGTAGTGAGAGAGGGGGTGTAGGCATTGGGGGGTAGTGAGAGAAGGGGGTGTAGGAAGTGGGGGGTAGATAGAGAGGGGGAGAGGGAGAGAGAAGGAGAGGGGTGTAAGAAGAGGGGGTAGTGACAGAGGGAGAGAGGGGGTGTAGGCATTGGGGGTAGTGAGAGAGGGGGTGTAGAAATAGGGGGGTAGTGAGAGAGGGGGAGAGGTGGTTGGGGGGTGTAGGAAGAGGGGGTAGTGAGAGAGGGGGAAGAGGGAGAGAGAGAAGGAGAGGGGTGTAAGAAGAGGGGGGTAGTGAGAGAGGGGTGTAGGCATTGGGGGTAGATAGAGATGGAGAGAGAAGGAGAGGGGAAGAGGGGGGTAGTGAGAGAGGGGGTGTAGGCATTGGGGGGTAGTGAGAGAAGGGGGTGTAGGACGTGGGGGGTAGATAGAGAGGGGGAGAGGGAGAGAGAAGGAGAGGGGTGTAAGAAGAGGGGGTAGTGACAGAGGGAGAGAGGGGGTGTAGGCATTGGGGGTAGTGAGAGAGGGGGTGTAGAAATAGGGGGGTAGTGAGAGAGGGGGAGAGGTGGTTGGGGGGTGTAGGAAGAGGGGGTAGTGAGAGAGGGGGAGAGAGAGGAGAGGGGTGTAAGAAGAGGGGGTAGTGACAGAGAGAGAGGGGGTGTAGGCATTGGGGGTTGTGAGAGAGGGGGTGTAGAAATAGGGGGTAGTGAGAGAGGGGGAGAGGTGGTTGGGGGGTGTAGGAAGAGGGGGAAGAGGGAGAGAGAGAAGGAGAGGGGTGTACGAAGAGGGGGTAGTGACAGAGGGAGAGAGGGGGTGTAGGCATTGGGGGTAGTGAGAGAGGGGGTGTAGAAATAGGGGGGTAGTGAGAGAGGGGGAGAGGTGGTTGGGGGGTGTAGGAAGAGGGGGTAGTGAGAGAGGGGGAAGAGGGAGAGAGAGAAGGAGAGGGGTGTAAGAAGAGGGGGGTAGTGAGAGAGGGGGGTAGTGAGAGAGGGGTGTAGGCATTGGGGGTAGATAGAGATGGAGAGAGAAGGAGAGGGGAAGAGGGGGGTAGTGAGAGAGGGGGTGTAGGCATTGGGGGGTAGTGAGAGAAGGGGGTGTAGGAAGTGGGGGGTAGATAGAGAGGGGGAGAGGGAGAGAGAAGGAGAGGGGTGTAAGAAGAGGGGGTAGTGACAGAGGGAGCGAGGGGGTGTAGGCATTGGGGGTAGTGAGAGAGGGGGTGTAGAAATAGGGGGGTAGTGAGAGAGGGGGAGAGGTGGTTGGGGGGTGTAGGAAGAGGGGTAGTGAGAGAGGGGGAAGAGGGAGAGAGAGAAGGAGAGGGGTGTAAGAAGAGGGGGTAGTGACAGAGGGAGAGAGGGGGTGTAGGCATTGGGGGTAGTGAGAGAGGGGGTGTAGAAATAGGGGGGTAGTGAGAGAGGGGGAGAGGTGGTTGGGGGGTGTAGGAAGAGGGGGTAGTGAGAGAGGGGGAAGAGGGAGAGAGAGAAGGAGAGGGGTGTAAGAAGAGGGGGGTAGTGAGAGAGGGGTGTAGGCATTGGGGGTAGATAGAGATGGAGAGAGGAAGAGGGGGGTAGTGAGAGAGGGGGTGTAGGCATTGGGGGGTAGTGAGAGAAGGGGGTGTAGGAAGTGGGGGGTAGATAGAGAGGGAGAGAGAAGGAGAGGGGTGTAAGAAGAGGGGGTAGTGACAGAGGGAGAGAGGGGGTGTAGGCATTGGGGGTAGTGAGAGAGGGGGTGTAGAAATAGGGGGGTAGTGAGAGAGGGGGAGAGGTGGTTGGGGGGTGTAGGAAGAGGGGGTAGTGAGAGAGGGGGAGAGAGAGGATAGGGCTGTAAGAAGAGGGGGTAGTGACAGAGAGAGAGGGGTGTAGGCATTGGGGGTTGTGAGAGAGGGGGTGTAGAAATAGGGGGGTAGTGAGAGAGGGGGAGAGGTTGCTGGGGGGTGTAGGAAGAGGGGGTAGTGAGAGAGGGGGAAGAGGGAGAGAGAGAGAAGGAGAGGGGTGTAAGAAGAGGGGGGTAGTGAGAGAGGGGTGTAGGCATTGGGGGTAGATAGAGATGGAGAGAGGAAGAGGGGGGAAGAGGGGGGTAGTGAGAGAGGGGGTGTAGGCATTGGGGGGTAGTGAGAGAGGGGGTGTAGGCATTGGGGGGGGGTAGTGAGAGGGGGGTGTGGAAAGTGGGGGGGGGTAGTGAGAGAGGGGGTGTAGAAAGTGGGGGGGGGTAATAAGAGAGGGGGTGGAGGATGTAGGAAGATGGGGTAGTGAGAGAGTGGGGAGAGGTGGTGGGGGTGTAGAAAGAGGGGGGTGAGGGGTGTAGCAAGAAGGGGGGTCATGAGAGAGGAGGGAGGGAGGTGTAGGAAGTGAGAGAGGGGGGTAGTGAGAGACAGGGTGTAGGCAGTGGGGCAGTGGGGGGGGGGGGTAGTGACAGAGGGAGAGAGGGGGTGTAGAAATAGGGGGGTAGGGGGAGAGGTGGTTGGGGGGTGTAGGAAGAGGGGTGTAAGCATTGGGGGTAGATAGAGATGGAGAGAGAAGGAGAGGGGAAGAGGGGGGTAGTGAGAGAGGGGGTGTAGGCATTGGGGGGTAGTGAGAGAAGGGGTGTAGAAATAGGGGGGGTAGTGAGAGAGGGGGAGAGGTGGTTGGGGGGAGTAGGAAGAGGGGGTAGTGAGAGAGGGGGAAGAGGGAGAGAGAAGGAGAGGGGTGTAAGAAGAGGGGGTAGTGACAGAGGGAGAGAGGGGGTGTAGGCATTGGGGGTAGTGAGAGAGGGGGTGTAGAAATAGGGGGGTAGTGAGAGAGGGGGAGAGGTGGTTGGGGGGTGTAGGAAGAGGGGGTAGTGAGAGAGGGGGAAGAGGGAGAGAGAGAAGGAGAGGGGTGTAAGAAGAGGGGGTAGTGACAGAGGGAGAGAGGGGGTGTAGGCATTGGGGGTAGTGAGAGAGGGGGAGAGGTGGTTGGGGGGTGTAGGAAGAGGGGGTAGTGAGAGAGGGGGAAGAGGGAGAGAGAGAGAAGGAGAGGGGTGTAAGAAGAGGGGGTAGTGAGAGAGGGGGGTAGTGAGAGAGGGGGGTAGGCATTGGGGGTAGATAGAGATGGAGAGAGAAGGAGAGGGGAAGAGGGGGGTAGTGAGAGAGGGGGTGTAGGTATTGGGGGGTAGTGAGAGAAGGGGGTGTAGGAAGTGGGGGGTAGATAGAGAGGGAGAGAGAAGGAGAGGGGTGTAAGAAGAGGGGGTAGTGACAGAGGGGGTGTAGGCATTGGGGGTAGTGAGAGAGGGGGTGTAGAAATAGGGGGGTAGTGAAAGAGGGGGAGAGGTGGTTGGGGGGTGTAGGAAGAGGGGGTAGTGAGAGAGGGGGAGAGAGAGGAGAGGGGTGTAAGAAGAGGGGGTAGTGACAGAGAGAGAGGGGGTGTAGGCATTGGGGGTAGTGAGAGAGGGGGTGTAGAAATAGGGGGGTAGTGAGAGAGGGGGAGAGGTGGTTGGGGGGGGGTAGTGAGAGAGGGGGAGAGAGAAGAGAGGGGTGTAAGAAGAGGGGGTAGTGACAGAGAGAGAGGGGGTGTAGGCATTGGGGGGTGTAGAAATAGGGGGGTAGTGAGAGAGGGGGAGAGGTGGTTGGGGGGTGTAGGAAGAGGGGGTAGTGAGAGAGGGGGAAGAGGGAGAGAGAGAAGGAGAGGGGTGTAAGAAGAGGGGGGTAGTGAGAGAGGGGTGTAGGCATTGGGGGTAGATAGAGATGGAGAGAGGAAGAGGGGGGTAGTGAGAGAGGGGGTGTAGGCATTGGGGGGTAGTGAGAGAGGGGGTGTAGGCATTGGGGGGGTAGTGAGAGGGGGGTGTGGAAAGTGGGGGGGGGGGTAGTGAGAGAGGGGGTGGAGGATGTAGGAAGATGGGGTAGTGAGAGAGTGGGGAGAGGTGGTGGGGGTGTAGAAAGAGGGGGGTGAGGGGTGTAGCAAGAAGGGGGGTCATGAGAGAGGGGGGAGGGAGATGGAGAGGGTGGGTTGATCAGTATATGTGCTATGTCCCACACCATTATACTGTACAGTACATCTCCAACCCACGTGTCTCCTGTCAGAGTGATCTCTCCCCTGTCTGTGTAGAAGACAGGCTGTTACACTCCGGTTCTCAGCTGCTCGTCTGTCCCTCTCCTTCGCCTCCTCGCACCGTCCGTCACATTCAGTAACACTTACCCTGCCAGTGTCCAGGAAGTGTCCTCCTCTTCCCCGGGCTCTCTCGGTCCCTCTCCTCTCAGGCGCCGACCGCTATTTTCGTCCAAAATAGAATTAAGATTAAGAAGTTTAATAAGGGGGGGGGGGGGCGGCCGCTAGCTTCACTGAACATTAGGCAGCTAGCTTTGCTGTGAAAACTGCTCTGCTGCTGAGGGGAATGTATAATGCTGCAGACTTACCTTTCCTTCATGCTCGGCTCACGGAGGTGCGTCCCTTTGGTCTGCAGAGTGCCGACGTCACTTCCTGACGTCGGCACAGGCACAGAAATATACTGGGTGCCGTGCACGCGCCCGGCCTCAAGTCCAAGTCAATCGCGCCAGAAGCTGTGGCGCGATGCGCTCCGCCACAAAGGCATTTTTGTTCTGCCAATGTAGCGCCACATCTGCAATCTCGTGATTGCACAGACGTGGCGCTACTCAATCTGCACTTGCCCGGCGCCCGGCGCTCGGACACAGTGCACATAAGGACGTTTTTTCGTTTTTTTTTTTTTTTTAAAGGGACATGTTTAAATAAAAATTTTTTTTTTTTTTTTTACTGACTTGGGGGAGGGGGAAGCGCCCAGGCGCCCCCTATGGACGGGCCGCCACTGCTTCCAACCGAATACAGGCCCCCAGCAATAAATTCCGGCCTTGGCCCATGATGGAAAACATTAACTGAACATCCCAGCGCCGCACGTCGTAGGGAAAATGAGGCCAGAGCTATGTAAGAGAGTCTGGCGTTGCTGTTTCCAGAGTCAAACCTCCTCGAGCTTCCTTTAGTGCTAGGCTAAGCCAGCGTACAAAGAAGCTCAAATCAAAAATGGTGTCCGGGCACAGGAAGATCTTCCCACGAAAGAGTGACATCCCACCGAGTGATGTCATCATTTCACCAACAACTCCAACTCTCACCCCCCTTCTTCCTCCAACCTCCCTTCACCTGGAAGTAGAGGTGTGGGGGTTCCCCCAATACCCCTTCCCCTGAAAGAAGAAGGGTGGGGGTTCCCCCCATCCATCATCCCCCTTCGTCGTCCACTCTACTTTCCCCCGGAAGGGCTGTGGGGGTTCCCCGAACTCTCACCCCCCTTCTTCCTCCAGCCTCCCTTCACCTGGAAGTAGAGGTGTGGGGGTTCCCCCAATCCCTCTCCCCCTGAAAGAAGAAGGGTGGGGTTCCCCCCATCCATCATCCCCCTTCGTCGTCCACTCTTCTTCCCCCGGAAGGGCTGTAGGGGTTCCCCGAAATCTCACCCCCCTTCTTCCTCCAACCTCCCTTCACCTGGAAGTAGAGGTGTGGGGGTTCCCCCCATCCCTCTCCCCCCTTCCCCTGAAAGAAGAAGGGTGGGGTTCCCCCCATCCATCATCTCCCTTCGTCGTCCACTCTTCTTTCCCCCGGAAGGGCTGTGGGGGTTCCCCGAACTCTCACCCCCCTTCTTCCTTCAACCTTCCTGAGTCATAGAATAAACCAACACTTGGTTGGCAATCTCCTGCAATATGAACCTTCCTCCCCCCTGTGTCCGGGCACAGGAAGATCTTCCCACGAAAGAGTGACATCCCACCGAGTGATGTCGTCATTCCAACAAGCAAAAGTGCAGAGAGCGCCATGGAGGAGATTGAATTTCCCACTCCCAGCGTCACGCCTCCTAGGGATCCCAGCGATGACATCTCAGAGAATGGCGGTGTCTTCTCAATTCCGAGTTCCCTTATATAATATATTAATTCCCTGACACATCCTCTATTAACTCCCAAACCTCTCCCTTTCCCCTCACTTCTGTTTGATAAAAAACATAACAAAATCCAAAAAATAAATAAAACATTTTGTAAACATAGATAAAATGTAGCTACAAACACAAAATATAAACAGCAAAGCACATTTTCTCTGTATGTTTCTACCTCCTTCTGTCATGCTTAAGATAGATGAACACAGACAGACAACCCAATTAGGAGAGAGTAGATCGCACACACAGATTATAGGATGAGGCCTACTACAAACTAGGGTTGTCCCGATACCGATACCAGTATCGGTATCGGGACCGATACAGAGTATTTGCGGGAGTACTTGTACTCCCGCAAATACCCCCGATGCCTAAATAGAATACTTGGCCGTCGCCGTATATCGCAAATCCGCCGCTGCCGCGTTAATCACCATGCGGCGAACATTACAGGCACCTTTAGTTTGAATAGCTGTTTTGCCCGCCGCGCCGTGTATAGACACTCCCCCTTGGACGGATCTGTCCAATCCTGAGCAAGGGGGCGTGTCCTTTACACGGCGTTGCGGGGAAAACAGCTATTCAAACGAAAGCTGCCTGTAATGTTCGCCGCACGGTGATTAACGCGGCGGCTGCATCATCATTAGGTATGGGGGACATGGCTGCATATGTTTGGGGACATGGCTGGATATATGTTTGGGGATATGGCTGCATATATGGGGGACATGGCTGCATATATGTTGGGGGACATGGCTGCATATATGTGGGGGGACATGGCTGCATATATGTTGGGGGACATGGCTGCATATATGTGGGGGGACATGGCTGCATATATGTGGGGGCACATGGCTGCATATATGGGGGACATGGCTGCATATATGTGGGGGGACATGGCTGCATTTATGTGGGGGGACATGGCTGCATATATGGGGGACATGGCTGCATATATAGGGGGGACATGGCTGCATATATGTGGGGGGACATGGCTGCATGTATGTGGGGGGACATGGCTGCATATTTGGGGGACATGGCTGCATATATGTGGGGGACATGGCTGCATATATGTGGGGGGACATGGCTGCATATATGTGGGGGGACATGGCTGCATTTATGTGGGGGGACATGGCTGCATATATGGGGGACATATCTGCATATATGTGGGGGATATGGCTGCATATATGTGGGGGGACATGGCTGCATATATGTGGGGGGACATGGCTGCATATATGTGGGGGGACATGGCTGCATATGCATATATGTGGGGGGACATGGCTGCATATATGTGGGGGGACATGGCTGCATATATGGGGGACATGGCTGCATATATGTGGGGGACATGGCTGCATATATGTGGGGGGACATGGCTGCATATATGTGGGGGGACATGGCTGCATATATGTGGGGGGACATGGCTGCATATATGGGGGACATGGCTGCATATATGTGGGGGACATGGCTGCATATGTTTGGGGACATGGCTGCATATGTTTGGGGACATAGCTGCATATGGGGGGGACATGGCTGCATTTGTGGGAGGGACATGGCTGCATTTGTGGGGGGACATGGCTGCATTTGGGGACACATTTAAAAAAAGTATCGGTATTCGGTATCGGCGAGTACATAAAAAAAAGTATCGGTACTTGTACTCGGTCCTAAAAAAGTGGTATCGGGACAACTCTAGTACAAACATACACACAACATTAGAAAAAGGATGACTAGCATCCAGTAGGGTAGCTTAGTGTAGGTCCTGCCCTAGAAGAGTCTACCTTGCCGTGGTGGGCAGGCTTGGAATCTCTTGGTCAAAAGTGTGTCCGTGATTGGGCGAGAGGATCACTAGATCTTCACTTCTGGCCAATTGATTTTACCAAAGGACTCTTGGTTTATTCAGAGTATTTATAGTTGGAAAAGGAAAAAATGTGTATAGATCCATAATTATACTTTCATAAAACACACAATAAAAAAATGGTATATTTACATTTGAATTGCTTCCTCTTTTATTTTTATTCTTTCATGACCGGGGCTCATTACCACTTGGATGCACAGGACACATTTGTAAGTCTGGAAGGTGCTCTATGGCTACTTCTTCCTCTTGTGGTGTGTGTAGGGATGTGTAATAAGTGTTTATGTATTAACATGTGTCCTAACCATGTATATATGTATGTACTGACAAGCCCCTTATGTGACAGTAGTGACAACAAGGTCCTCTCAATGGAGACATCAGGGATCTTCTAGCTTCACCCCAAGAACATGATCTACAATTAAATCCTGTACAGAAACATTCCCCTTAACTAGGAAAAGATATCGAGTTCTCAGGGAATTTTATATACATTTTTAATAAATGTTCTATTCTTACACATTCTCCTCACAAGATATATAGGGAATTATTTCCTGTTATCCAGGGCTAGAGGATCTGCTTTATTCAAAAGAAGTGTTTTCCTTCCCTCACAATCTGTACTTTGGTATTAAAGCGGAGTTCCGGCCACAATTTTATATTTAAATATAAATACCCCTGTAATACACAAGCTTAATGTATTCTAGTAAAGTTAGTCTGTAAACTAAGGTCAGTTTTGTTAGGTTGTTACAGCATTTAGACACTTTATAAAATAGAAATTGACTGGGGCCATCTTAAAGCGGTAGTTCACCCTCCTTTCCATCATTAGACCATTAAATTCGGCATCGTAGCGCGAGCTACGGTATGCCGGTCTTAAATTTTTAATCCCCGTACTCACTGTGGTATCGCTGATTGAAGAAATCGACTCCCGCGGGGAATGGGCGTGCCTATGGAGAGGGAGGATGATTGACGGCCGGCTCTGGCACGTCACGCTCCCCGAAGACAGCCGGAGTAGGTCTCGGCTATTCACGACGCCTGCGCACAGGCTATGCGCAGGCGCCGTGAATAGCCAAGCCTATTTCGGCTATTTCCGGAGAAGCGTGACGTGCCAGGGCCGGCCGTCAATCACCTTCTCTCACCATAGGAACGCCCATTCCCCGGATTCTTCAATCAGCGATACCGCAGTGAGTACGGGCATAAAAAATGTAAGACCGGCATACCGTAGCTCGCGCTACGATGCCGAATTTAATGGTCTAATAAAAAAAAACTTTTTTTTTTTTTTTTTAACAGGGCGAACCCCCGCTTTAAGTGTGGGCATCATGAAGCCAGACTGTATGACTTCCTGGATTTCAGCCTTTCAGATCTCGCACATGCTCAGTGCTGCACAAGCAGTGTCAGATCAGGTTTCAGCACCTGTGCTGTCCAAGTCACATGATTCTTTGAGACTGGGGAGTGCACAGACTCCTGGAAAGTTACACCCACTACATTCCCAGGAGTCTGGTTAGGAAGCATTAAGCACCTAGGTGCAGGAAGTGGGAAGATTAACTATTCTGCCTAGCAACAACACTTTGAAGGCATCTAAAAAAATAAAAATTTTTCGTAAAGGACTAATGACATTTTTTTAAAACTACTGATGTAATGTTATATTTATGGGTGGAACTCCACTTTAAGCCTTTCTCTAGTCTCCAATATAATTGTAAAATTCTCAATTTTAAAATCTCTTGCTTCTTAAAGTGAATGTAAAGCTTTACACTTTTTCATTAAAATAATAAACGTGTTATACTTATCTGCTCTGCGTGATGGTTTTCACAGAGCAGCCCTGATCCTCCTCTTCTCAGGTCCCCCATCGTCGCTCCTGGCTCCTCCCCTTGCCTGCTATGGGGCACTTGTGCGTGCTCGATCCGGAGCCTCACTGACTTTGGCGATTGTGTAAAAACACGACTGCACTTGGTGACTATTAAGTTTTTACGTTGACAGAATGGCACGGCTGCGCAAATGGGCGTATATATACATGTCCCCTTTAATTTGCCGCCGTGTGGTCACAAGCTCCATGACCGTGTCCGCGGGACCCGTGGACTCGATGTCCGCCGGTGTCCCGCGATCGGGTAAACACAACATCTCCCCGTTCTTCCTAGTGACATGTCACTGATCGTCTGTTCCCTGAGTGAGTGAGTGAAAAACTTGTAAAGCGCAACACACGCGAACTGAATCGCCTCTGGGCGCTGTATCCATTTCATGGGTAAGGAACCCCTTGACCTCAGATGAGATGGGTTTTAATCTTTCTCCTGAAGGCCAAGTGGTCCGACTCCAGTCAGATGGTGGTTGGTAGGGATGAGCCGAACACCCCCCTGTTCGCATCAGAACTTGCGAACACACCAAATGTTCCTGTGAACTTTATAACCCTGTTAAAGTCTATGGAACTCGAACATATGAAATCTAAAGTGTTAATTTTAAAGGCTAATATGCAAGTTATTGTCCTTAAAAGTGTTTGGGGACCTGGGTCCTGTCCCAGGAAACATGTATCAATGCAAAAAAACGGCCGTTTTTTCAGGAGCAGTGCATTTAATAATGCTAAAAGTGAAACAATAAAAGTGTAATATTACTTTAAATTTCGTACCTAGGGGGTGTGTAAAGTCAGCATGTGAAAAAGCGCATGTTTCCCGTACATAGAACTGTCCCTGCACAAAGTGTCATTTCTGAAAGAAAAAAAGGCATTTAAAACCGGCTTTGCGGCTCTAATGAATTGTCGGCTCTGGCAATTCAGAGATGATTCATTCATAAAAAAAAAAAGCCTGGGGGTCCCCCCAAATTCCATAAACAGGCCCTTCAGGTCTGATATGGATATTAAGGGGAACCCCGCCGTCAATTAAAAAAAAAAATTACGTGGGGTTCCCCCCAAATATCCATACCAGACCCTTCAGGTCTGGTGTGGATTTTAAGGGGAACTTAAAATCGCATATCGCATAAACAACTCTGCCTAGTACATAATAATAAAATATTGTTGAAGAAGATTTTCAGCCCCTAGTATTTTTTTTAGTTATGAATAAATTGGAGAATGATTAGAATTTCTAATTTCTAAAAAAACCTCATCAGCTCTGTCGAGTTAAATAATGTAAACAGGTTATGTCTGGAGTTCTGTATGAGGCCCCGTACACACGAGAAGACATGTCCGATGAAAACGGTCCGCGGACCGTTTTCATCGAACATGTCTGCTGGGAGCTTTTGGTCTGATGTGTGTACACACCATCAGACCAAAATCCCCACGGACAGAGAACGCGGTGACGTAGAAGACACCGACGTTCTCTGACACAGAAGTTCAATGCTTCCACGCATGCGTCGAATCAATTCGACGCATGCGCGGGATTTCGGGCCGCTGGTTATACGTCATAACCAGCGGACATGTTCGATAAGTCGTACTAACCATCGGACATGTCCAACGGACAGGTTTCCAGCGGACAAGTTTCTTAGCATGCTAAGAAACTTTTGTCCGCTGGAAACCTGTCCGCTAGGCCAGGAAACCGGTCCGCTAGGCCGTACACACGGTCGGACATGTCCGCGGACCAGTTTCAGCGGACATGTTCGGTCGTGTGTACGAGGCCTTAGATAAATTGTTGACTTCATCATTAAGATGTGTAGCACAGCACTACTGTACCTCCTAAAAGACCGCTGGATTTTAGGTTCTCCCTTCACCCGCACAGCCAGGCATCACACATTGTTAGCAAGCACTCCGCAGTCAATAATTCAGCCTGTGAGCTTGGTTTTGATCATTTATTGAATCATTTATTGAGGGAATGTAACTTGGATGGGGTTAGGGCACCCAGCTGCTTTCTCCCTTTTTGGATTTGAGGGGTAAATAGATAGAGGTTACTCACTCCTTTGAAATCCTCCCACATGGTAGTGACTTCTGCCCAGGCCTCCCGCTGTACAGGTCCCACTTGTTTGACAGGGTATTTCCTGGATGAGACTAAAGGGGGTGAGGGTCCCTGTCAGGACATGTGTCATTGTTTGGGTCACCTGCTGGTGGCACTGTTGTGTTTAAAACCAAAGGATGCAGTTCTGGTGGCCACCAGCGGGTTTCTCCCAGCAGATGGTCTATTCAGGTATTTAGGCTGCACCCGATACGGTAGGACTCCTGGGGTATATATGCCCGCCTTGCACTGAGGTCCAGTGCTTCAGTATTTTTCCTGCAAGCCATGTCACTACCTGAGCCTGATCTGTTCCTTGTACCCTGATCCAGAGACCTGTCCCCTGGCACCTTCTTTCTGCTGCCACTACCTGGTTTCCTGCTCCCCTTGTCTCTTGTCTTTGCCTGTCTTTCTCATGTGTATTCCACCCACATGTCTTGTACATAGTTAGTTTGGTTATTTATTTAGGGTTTTCATTGTTACATTTATTTTTTACTTGTTTGTTTATGATTTGCTGGATTTGGTATTGGATGTGTGTCATTTTCTTAATAAACATATTGGGCCAGATCCTCAGCCAGCGGTGCAAATTTAGTTTGTCCTAACTTATGTCATTTAAGTTACGTTGCCCTAAGTTGGTGTCGTAAGTGCCGTATCCACAGCGCATTTGCGTCTAAATTTGCGCCAGCGTAACTTAAATTCAGAGGCGTAAGGAGTGGTTTTTGCAAGTGGGAAGGAAGTGGGCGTGCTTCATTGTAATGAGCCGTGACCCCATGCAAATGAGGCGCGGGCCGTACTGCGCATGCGCGCACGAATCGGGACCTCACTGGGCATGTGCAGAACTGGTCTCGGCGCAATCAGTGAGATAGGTAAAAGGCCAAGTGTACTTAGTTTGAGGATCGCCCTGTGTGTAAAAAGCACCACACACACACTTTCCTTGCAAAAGTATATCCCATTGTTTCCCTTCCATGAGCAATTTGCTTCTGCTCTGTTTGTTTGTGTGTTGGTAAGTTGTGTTTGTGAGAAAAGTGTTTGAGGAGTGGAGAGTCTAGTTGTTGTTTGTTTTTGCTGAGGCTGCATTCACACCTAGGCGTAGGGCGTACAGGCGTTTTTACAGGCGTTTTTTACAGGCGTTTTTGTCGCGCGTATATGCGCGTTTGCGCGCGTATGCGCGCGTTTTCGCAGTGGCGTTCGACGTTTTTGTACTTTGTCTTTTTCCATATTAGCCAATAAGAAAAATGATCATCCCTGACATCACTTGTTGCTCTCCTTGGAATTTTTTATTCCTCTTCCTGGGTGAATATACCTCTTCCGGGTCATCCTTGTGCTTCCGACTCCTGAGCCTCTGACTGAAGTACACAATGAGTGATGATGAGATGGCTTTAATGCTGACAGCAGCCACTGCTACCTATATGATATACCAGGGACAGAGGAAAAGGAAGAGGGCACGGAGATATTGGATCCACCCCGTGATTGCTGGTCGGGAAGAGACAGGCCAATTTTGGGTTCTGTACAATGACCTTCGTGAGCATGAAGACAAATTTCTAGACTACACCAGGATGTCAATAAAAAGGTTAGTAAAAATTATCTGTATTCTATCTTTTTGACATTGTACCTTTCCATGTCCACTAAAAAATCCCCATTTATCTTTTTACAGCTTTGATGAGTTGCTCGAACTGCTTAGCAGTAGATTGGCGAGGATGGACACCTTTTTCCGCAATAGCATACCCCCTGTGGAGCGACTTATTATCACACTGAGGTAAGGTTAAAAATCGTTGTCGAATTTATCATGCAGATGTACGTGTTTTTAAAAAAAATTGTTACAGACTGATGTTCTAGTGCGACGATATGCAATTAGCGGACCTCCAGCTGGTGCAGAACTACAATTCCCATGAGCCATAGCAAGACTTTGAGAGCCACAAGCATGACGCCAGAGTCAGAAGCATGATGGGACTTGTAGTTTTGCTACAGCTGGAGATCCGCTAATTGCATATCCCTGCGCTAGTGCCCAAAAAAAATAACATAAAAAAGGCGAAGTATATGCATTTAATTAAAAAGAAACTCACATTTTAGAAGATCAAAAAAAATTTAATTTTTTTTTAAACAATTTTACAAATTATGTGGCTAAACTTGTAGTTTCTTCATAAACTGACAAAAGAAAGAGAGCAAACGTTGCTCACAGAACAATGTTTTTTTTGAACTTTCTGCAAAAAATGTCAAAAGACATAGAGCAAACGTTGCTCACAGAAAAATGTTTTTTTTTTTTAGAGACGTTGAAAAACGGATTCCTCTGTATCATCAGGTGACATTACCGCATTCATTGCCTGGCCGAATTGTGACCAAGTGGGAGTTGAGGGGCTAGAATTCGGCCAACGGGAAGGTGGTGGTGGTGGTGGTGGTGGTGGTGGTGGTGTTGGTGGTGGATGGTAAGTCGAAGGTTGTGTCGGTAGATGAGTGTAGGTAGTCTGAGGATGGTAAGTGGAAGGTTGTGTCGGTAGATGAGTGTAGGTAGTCTGAGGATGGTAAGTATAAGGTTGTGTCGGTAGATGAGTGTAGGTAGTCTGAGGATGGCAAGTTGAAGGTTGTGTCGGTACATGAGTGTAAGCGGAAACTGTTGTGGAAGTCTGAGTCGGGTAAGTAGAAGGCGGTGTTGTCAGCTGAGGGTGGGTAGATAGTGTAGTCGTTTGAGGAGGGTCAGTATAAGGTGTTGTGGGTTGAGGTAGGTGGCTGGGAATCGGTGGTGCTGACACAAGAGGAAGCGGTCGTGCTGACAGATGCTGTTGGGGGCAATTGGCATAGGGACCATAGGCTGGAGGTTCTGGAAATTGATTGGGTTCTTCAGGAGGAATAAAAGTTGCGATGTACTTGATGGTACCTGCCATCATCTCCGGCTGTAGGTGTTTGGGAACCCTTTCCATAAGCTCCCCCAGAGATCTAGCCGACAATTGAGCATAGGAATGATTTGTTGCCATTCTGTTGTTCATGTTTGACATTATATCCAATATACTTTGCAAATTGGGGTCTGGTTCTGGAGCCTTTCTTCTAGTTCCTCTTGTAGGCCCACGGGGTAACACCGTTGGCGTTGACTCATTGTCTCTAACTGGTGTAGCCGATAAGGACCTCGATGGCATGGCCAGCTGGCTTTCCGGCTCCTGACCCGACAATACCTGATCGACTGAAGCCTGGCTGACATTCTCCGCGTCGACAGGTTCAGTTGGAGCAGCTTCCCCCCAGCTGTTTTCAGTACTGAAAATATAAAAGAGTTATTATAACTTACGTATTAACATTTCGTTTACTGACCTAAGTACAGATAATAGCTTACCTCCCCAAAGCCACCAAAGGTATAAGGAATTCTAACTCCTTGGCATGTACGTATTTCCTTTGTTGGACATGCTGACGAGCCACTTCGGCTTTCCCTTAGATTCTTTAAATGGCGCATGAAGGCATCACGATAACTTTTCCATTTTGTGGTGATCATTTTGACTGTCAAAAACGAAATAGAATAATATATATTATTTTCCTTGTAGGTATCTATCGACTGGACAGTCTCTAGCAAGTCTACATTATGCCTTCCGTATTGGCAAGTCTACAGCGAGTTACATAGTACGTGACACCTGCTCTGCTATATGGGAGGTTCTCCATGAAGTTGTGTTTAAGAAACCTACTGCGGAGGAATGGGCACAGATTGCGGCGGTATTCTGGCAACGCTGCAATTTCCCCAATTGTTTAGGAGCAATTGATGGGAAACACATTCGGATTGTGAAGCCCATGGCAAGTGGAAGCCGATTCTTCAATTATAAGAAATACTTTTCGTTTGTGTTGATGGCTGTGGCTGATGCAAACTATTGTTTCAGATACATAGACATTGGGTCATATGGCAGCAGCGCGGACTCCGCTATCTTTGGGAACTGTTCCTTTGGTCAAATGCTGCGAACAGATGATCTTGACCTACCTGTAAGCAGTCCACTCCCAGGCACAAATGGCCCTCCTCTACCCAGTGTATTTGTGGGTGATGAGGCCTTTTCTTTAGGTACACATCTCCTAAGGCCTTATTCGGGGCATAATTTAACTGTGGAGAAGAGCGTATTCAACTACCGCCTAACCAGAGCACGGCGAGTAGTTGAATGCGCTTTTGGTATACTTGCTAACAAGTGGCGGCTCCTGCACACTCCAATAGTGCTAAACATGCAGAATGCCGTCACTGCTGTCAAAGCTGCGTGTGCCTTGCACAACTTTGTTAGGCAGCGCGATGGCTTTGACTTTGAAGAGCCGGTTACTGAGACTCTGGAAAGAGCACAGTGGACTGGTGTCCGTGGGAACAGGCAGGGTTCATATGTCCGCGACCAATATGCTGCATATTTCATGTCTCCTGCAGGACAGGTCCCATGGCAGCTGGATTCTATTTAAATATTACCATTTTTCTTTTTGTGTGGAACTGTAATCTTTGCTGTACCTTTTTGAATCATATGCTGTAGTGATAAAATAATAAAAATATTTGATTGATGTATAAAGAAGTCTCATGTTTATTTTATTTTGATAATTTTTTTTTATTTGGTGCAGTATCCCTACGATATCAAATCGGGGTCAGCGTGTCAGGATGGGAAGAAAAATTCACGGGCCCTGCCTCAGTGGGAACATTAGGGTTGGTGGTTACTAGGAAGAGGAGTATCCCCCCTACAATTAGGTGGAATAGTATACCATCATTGTTATCAGTGAATAATACAGTACAGTGGCCCATAGGTGGTGGCAATAGATATTTTATTTAACCACTTCCTGACGGTCGTCATACCATATACGGACACACGGGGTGTTTCTACTTCTCTGGTGGTCCGTATTTGTATGGCTGACCCTTTCCTCTTTCCCCAAGTGCGCTCCTGAGCGCCCAGCGGGGAACTTCTGTCCTGGCCGTGTACCTTGGACACATCCAATGACAGAACACTGTGAAAGACACATTTGAGTGGCCGTTTGCTAGTAAATCTTTGCGGCCAATTAGAGATGATCTCATATGTAAACAGATGAGATTATTTCTCATTGACGGATAACAAAATGACAGCGTCCTGGGAGAGTGGAGACCGATCTTGGGACACAGATCGGTCACCTCCCCCAGTAAACCCCCTCCCCCCACAATTAGAAGACTATATAGGGTACACATTTAACCCCTTCCTCAACCCCCTAGTGTTAACCAAAACCCTGCCAGTCACATTTATAAAGTGATTAGTGCAGTGCATCTTACTGTACAAATGTGAACTGTGTTAAAAATGTGTCAAAAGTGTAGGATGTGTCCGGCATAATGTCACAATGAGAATATACCTACAGCTAAGCCTTTTTATAGGCTTACCTGTCGGCAAAAGTAAAAAAAACAGAGGGTTTAGAAACATTGGCCCAGATTAAAAAAGCAATTGCGGCTGCGTACTAAAAAACAATCATCCTATTATCTCACTATGGTAAGTTTGCTGTTTGCAGACTTTACCTTTTTTATCCTTCTCCTTTATTCTATCCCAGTTCGGGTACAACTGAGTGCCAATCTCGTCCCATGCCCTCCTCCGAACAGTTCGCAGCTTGTAGGCAGGATGACTAATGTCATAAAGGACAGGGTGCTGCTTTACCATGCTGATGAATTTTTCAGCATCCACGCCAGAAAGGATTTCATCCAATTCAGCCTCCATGCTGCTATGCTGCTGGACTCCAATGTATTTTTACAAATAAAAATGGTGATTTGTGGACTTCCTGTATGATATTTTGTACTTTTTTTGCCATTTCCTGTATTGGATTTCAGCAACACAGGCGTCAAAACGCTTGTACAAGCGCGTGTTTACGCGCAATACGCGCGTATCAGGCGTTTTACATTGACTTCAATGTAAAAAAAAAAACGCTCAAATACGCGCATATCGCGCGCTAGGAGCGACAAAAAAGGGTCCGGAACTTTTTTGAGCTACAGGCTACAGGCGTTTAGGCGTTCAGATGTGAACCATCCCCATTGCCTTTCATTACTTTTCGTCCCTCTGGCGTTTGTGCGCGTCGCGCTACAGGCGTAAAAACGCCTAGGTGTGAATGGAGCCTAAGTGTCTTTATTTAATTTGTTTGTTAGTGTTTTTGCTGATTGTTTTTTGGTGTTTGTTTTTTGTTTGTTTGTTGGTGCGTGTTTGTTTTTGAATTACTATTAGCTGTGTCCTTGTGTGATTAGATTTTGGTTACTTTTTTGTGGTGTATATTTTTGTCTGGTTTTTGGGTGTGTATTGTAGATTGATTGTTGGGTGTGTTTGTTGTTGCTGGGTGGTGTATGTGATGCCCCCCAAACGCAGGAAGCTTAATTTCACCCTGGGAGAGAAGCAAATTCTTGCTCGGGGCATTGTGAAATATGGGCGATTTCTGCATGGCCCTGAGAGCCAGAACACCACCCCGGCCAGGAGGAGGCAGCTTATTAAAAAAATCACTGACCAGATCAATGCGGCAGGGGGGGGGGGGGAGACCAGGACCCCCGCTGGCATACAGAAAAAAATAAATGATCTGAGGAGCGTCGTCCGGAATAAGATGGCAAGGATCGACGCCCATACCAGGGGCACTGGAGGAGGGGGACCCTGCCCAGTCAGACTGACGGAGGAGGAATGGGCAGTGGCCCAGTGTTTCCACCCACAGCAGGTGGTGGGCCTGCCTGGCTATACGTCAGATGTTCCTAGGAGGACAGGTAGGTTTTTTTGTTTATTCTCTGTTGATTAGCATGTGTGGGTGGGGGAAGGGAAGATGTGCCAAGTGTGTGGTTCCTCAAACATGTGATTGTTTTGTGTCCTCCACAGATGGCCAGGAGGTTGCAGGCCAGGAGGTTGCAGGCCAGGAGGTTGCAGGCCAGGAGGTTGCAGGCCAGGAGGTTGCAGGCCCATCGGGCCAGGCTGCAGCACCACCCCCAAGACAGGCTGATGATGAGTCACAAGAAGGGCAGGATTCCCCAGGGGAGGGGATTGGCCAAACCTCCACTCATGAGGAGGTTGAGGGGGAGGAGGTTGAGGGGGAGGAGGATGAGTGGGAGGAGGATGATGAGGGGGAGGAGGACGAAAATATGCAGATTGGCCGGGAAGTCCTCCTGGCCACTGATATGATGACCTTTGAGTCTTCCCCTGAGGCTACCCCTGAGGCTGGCACCAGTCAGGCCACCATCAGGGGTAGCCCCTCCCACTTCTCCCCCAACAGGCCTCCAGTCACAAGGGTCACTCTCTCCCCTCCTCCAGGCCCGCAAGACTCAGCGGCAGCCAGGGGGCCAACCCAGGAGACCGTGGCTGTGGGCGAGCGTCTGTCGGCCAGTGTGGTGAAGGACAATGCCCGGCAGACCCGCACTCTTGGGAAAATACTTGAAAAAATTACGCAGATGGAGCACAGCCAGGGTGAAATGATGGAGGCACTCAGTGATGTGGCCACCAACTCAACATCGGTCATTACATGTTTGAACGACATACAGACCGCCACAACACGCGTGGCCCATGAGCTGAGTGCCCTGACCCAGGCTGTGCAGGACAATACTAGGTCTGGCCAGGCCAATGCGGCTGCCCTCACTGCCTGTCTCACTCGCATTGCAGGGGCCATGGAGGGCAGGCCAGCAGGGGCGGCTCCTCCTTCCCCAGCTCACCCCCCCAGGAGGCTCCTCCTTTCCCAGCTCACCCCCCCCAGGAGGCTCCTCCTTCCCCAGCTCACCCCCCCCCAATGGGCATCCTCCGCGACGGCGTGGCCGTGCCCGTGGCCGTGCCCCTGCCCGTGCCCCTGCCCCTGCCCCTGCCCGTGCCCCTGCCCAGCCAAGGCGTAGCAATCGCCGCCGCTAATTAATTTGCTGGGATACTTTTGTTTTTTTGTTTATGCATTTTTTTTTTTTATTATTTAATTTGGTCTTCTGTACTTATGATTTGATTTATGTGTGTGAATGATGTGTGAATGTGGGGGGTGGCATTCCTGAGAAATTAAGGGTGTCACCCTCAGTTTTGGTGGAGTAGGGATCCCCAGGACCAGGGAGAAGTGCAATCCCAGGTTCCTGAATGGTGTATGAATGCACAGTGAAATAATTGGAGCCGTGGCGTGGCGTTACTGCTCCCAAGTCCCAAAGGGGGGGGGGGGACTTGGATCTAATCCAATTCGATGTGCATGTGATGTGTCTGTGCTAGGAACCACAGTGGTGTGCATTCATGCATTATCATTGTGACTTTATTGATGTGCATTTACAGGGAAAAGATACATTCTTATTGTGACATTAATCATGTACGTTTACTGGGAAAAAATGCCTTCTGCAAGGCGTCTCCTGGCTGCTGTGCCCTCAGCAGACCGGGTAGAGTTGGTTGGGGGGGTATTGCCTGGGTCGGGGGTCAGGTCATCACATAAGTCAATATGCAGTCCCCTTCTGAGGGCAAAGTTGTGGAGTATACAACATGCCCCAATTATTTGGCACACAAAGTCTGGGGAATACAGCAGTATACCCCCAGACTTATCCAGGCATCTGAAGCGGGACTTCATAAGCCCAAATGTACGTTCAACCACTCCCCGGGTACGTATGTGCGCCTGGTTGTAGCGTTGCTCTCCTGGGGTTTGGGGGTTCCTGAATGGGGTCATCAGGTGGGGTCCCAGGGCATATCCAGAGTCACCTGTAAGAGAAAAGACAGGAGGATATTAGTCATGCATGTGCCCCTTGTGATGTCAGCATCATGGGGGGGACATACCTGACACACATGTCACTCACCAATCAGCCAGCTGTCTCCATACATGTTCTGGTCCAAATCTCTGGAGTTCTGTGTTTGCCTGAAAATATAGCTGTCATGGCAGGATCCCGGAAATTTAGCACAGACGTGCCAGATGAGGCCATGGGCATCTACGATCACCTGCACATTTATGGAATGCCAGCCTTTACGATTCCGGAACATGTGCTCAGTATCATGGGGTGGTTGTAGTGCCACATGGGTACAATCAATGGCCCCGATGGTGCGTGGAAATCTGGCAATGTGATAGAAGTCTGTCATGGTCTTCAAACGCTGGTCCTCCTGGGTGGGTTTTTGAAATTGATTTCCCATGCGCCGCAGGATTGCAGGGACCACTTGGTGCACACACCTGCTGATGGAGGATTGTGCCATCCCAGCCACGCCTCCACTTGTGCGTTGGAATGAGCCAGTGGCAAGAAAATGCAAAGTTGCCAGTACTTTGGTGAGTGGCTGCAGGGCATGGGAGCGTTGTGTTGGGCTGGTCAGATCATCCTGAAGTATTGTTGTTAATTCCAGGATGGCCTCACGGTTAAATCTGTAGTTGCGGAATACTTCAGAAGCAGGCATGCCAAACAAATCTTGGCGTGGGCAGTATACCCTCTCCTGTGCCCTCCTCCTCCTCCTCTGTGCCCTCCTCCTTCTTTGTGCCTCTATAGACACTAATGCAGCTAGGATCATTGATGGTCCTGGCATTTTGGCAGACAGATTGTAGTCCTGAAAGTGTGTGTGTGCTGAGCTCTTCCTGAATGGTGTTGCTTCAGCAGACATTCAGACGGCATGTGTAAAATTAGGGCTGCTTTTATAAAGTGTAAATTCCCACCGGGAAACTAACAGGTGCGCACAGGGCGTAATCTACGGCGCACACACTTAATTCTGTGGATCGCCCTATCTCCCTCATTTGCATCTTTGCCTATCAAATAAAGCGGCGTGCCTAGCGTAATTTGCGCCCGAGAATGCGCCGGTGTAATTATTTTAGGTAGGACGGAAAAGCCAGAATTTCAGGCGCTTCTCGTTTTGAGGATCGGGCGCAAAGACACAAGCTGTGTAAATTTAGAAAAATCGAGTTAAGTCGGCGTATCTCTTTTGTGGATCTGGCCCCATGTTTATTTATTCATCTGGTCCTGATTTCTTAAAGCGGAGGTTCACCCAAATAACATCTTTATAAGACCAAATTCTTTATACTTCTAACATGTACAGTAGGCACTTTCTTTTGTTTTTTAGGCTGTACATACCTTATTATCGCTATTTTCAATCCGGCTTCCGGGTACTCACTCCCGCGGGAGTAGGCGTTTCTAAACTGAGCCACAATGTAATCTGGGAGTTCGTCCAGATGATTGATGTCCTTCAAAAAAAGTCCCCCCGGCGGATAAGGGCCCCCCGTATTGCGTAGGTGCGTCACGAGAATCACAGAGTTTCACGAAAGTACTCGAACATGTAGAGCCGCTAGTTAGCTCTACATGGTGCCTGCGCACCGACTAGGAGCCGTGTAGAGCTGACTGCGCAGGCGCCGTATAGAGCCGACCCGCAGCTCTACATGTTCGGCTACTTTAGAAAACTCTGTGACTCTCGTAACGCACCTACGCAATACGGGGGGGGGGGCCTTATCCGAAGAATTCTTCCAAATGACTAAGTGTGAGGAGCATTCTTTCCACTGACAATCACACTAATGTATAGAGGGCTGTAGATATTTTAATTAGTAGTAGGGGTTTACAGAGATGGGAAAGATATTTCAAGGGTTCCTTCATGTTAGAAAGGTTGAAAAACACTGGATTAGACTGAATGAAGTGCATTTATTAAATAACACTGTAATTTACCAGCCACAAAGTAACTGATAAAGCCTGTTTAGATATTTTATAACAGGTGCCCTCATCACTTGCTTGTTAAGGTTGGTGTTTATTAGCTAACCTTTACATTGCAGCCTCTTTAATGACTATGCAGTAAGCCTTCTATAACAAACACTTCTGAGCAGCACTGATAATAGGAACCAACACATACAGTAAGCTCTTAATCTATACATGATGTTCTTGGTAATCATAAAAAGGTGTGAAAGATATAATGGAATAAATATAACCAGTATTGTGCATGAGTTTCATGCAGGTGTGGAAAATGAAATTCAAAGAACTTCATTGCAATCGCTTTAGAAGAGAGTATAGCACTACTATTACCATATAACAGAATCGTGACTAGTGATAAATCCACTCGAAAAACAACTGGTAATGATTAAATCTCAGATGTCGTAAAAAAAAAAGATTCCTTGAAAATTGGATTTTGAGAAATCTTTTTTAATATCAGTATTTGGGGTGGGACGTACAGGCAGTTCAGTCTTTTAGATGAGGCAAACCCCCCCCCCCCCTTTTCCAACCTCAGATGTCTGTGTTATCAATACCAAACAATAGACTAGTGCAAATACTGCTGCTCACACCTTTTGCATTCCCACAAGTATACTTACTACATACAGTTGTGCTCATACGTTTACATACCCTGACAGAACGTATGACATCTTGGCCATTTTTCAGAGAATATAAATGATAACACAAAAACATTTCCTTCACACATGGTTAGTGTTTGGTCAAAGCCATTTATTATCAATCGAATGTGTTTATTTTTTTTAAATCATAATGGCAACAGAAACTAGACAAGTTACCCTGATCAGAAGTTTACATACCCCAGTTCTTAACCCTCCTGGCGGTATTCCTGAGTCTGACTCGGGGTGAGATTTTTTGGCTACGATCGGTAACCCTGAGTCAGACTCTGGCTCGCCTCGCTGAATCCACAGGCAGTGTTTACTTACCTTTTCCCTGGATCCAGCGATGCCACCGCGCTGTGTGAGCGAGCGGGACCTTGCTCGATTCACAGTGTCCTCCTGTGCCGCCGATCTCCGTTCCCTGCGACGTTACGACGCACGAGAGCGGAGAACGGCGCCAAATTCAAAAAGGTAAATAAACACATTACATACAGTATACTGTAATCTTATAGATTACAGTACTGTATGTAAAAAATACACACCCCCCCCCTTGTCCCTAGTGGTCTGCCCAGTGCCCTGCATGTACTTTTATATAATAAAAACGGTTCTTTCTGCCTGCAAACTGTAGATTGTCTATAGCAACCAAAAGTGTCCCTTTATGTCAAAAATGGTTTTAGATCAGATAGAAAACAGCGATAATAAATTATAATCACTTGCAGAATTGTGCGACAGCGATTTGTGGGGAAATTCGTCATAAAAAAATAAAAGTAATGACAGCGACAATTCTGCAACTGAGCAAATTTCTGTGATTTTGAGTTGATTACATTATTGAATAGTTTTTATAATAAATATTATATAGAATATAAAGAAACCTGCGCTAGGATGTCAGAGGTCAGAGGCTGCTGCCTTCCTAAAAAGACTATCCCCTCGGGGACAGGATAAATATGTGTGAATGAGTAGGAATGGTGGCGCTGCCTAAGTGTGTGCCTGTGTCTGTGTGGGCCTGATGGTGGTCCACCCAGACCAGGGTCAACTATGGAGTGGCCCAGTATTCCCCGTTGGGCTAAATGGGTCCTACGCTGGTAAGAGTCCCAAAGCTCCACGAGAGCTAGAGAGCAACCACTCTGAGGCTGTCAGCTACACTTAGAGTGCTCTATGGATTAATCCTAACGCTAGACGCCAACAGAGGTATAAAGAGGGTGTGTTACTAAACAATGAGACGCCTCAGGTGCCAGGGTACACCTGAGTTTGAACAAGGGGTGCTGTCTCTATGTAGCAACAATACCAGATGTGAAGTTCCAAAGTATAAGCGGATGCCTATAGGGGGAACAGTAATGTGAGACAAGTATCTTGTACCAATATATGTAGCTGAAAGGTGTGTCAAGTTGTAAATGGGTATATACCAGAGACCATCAATATTATAAACATCACATTAAATATCAACAAGATGTATAACAATTGCACAAATCCCAGTATCACCAATCCAGCCTGTGATTAGGCCGGGCAAGTATGCTCAGTATTGTCCGTGACCCTAGAATGTGAAGGAAGAAACTGATGGTGTATAACAACCTGTAGGTGTCACATATATAGTCCATACATGTCCATTAAATCATTAAGCATGGGAAATACAGGAATCCTGGTAATGCAATTGGAGTCCGATAGCAGAGTATAGATGTGATAAAGGGGTGCTCCTACGACACACTGCGGCGTGATCCCGGTGCTCCCCTCAGGGTTCCCCACTCACCAGATAGAGGTCCCCTCTTGGGGTGGCGTACATGTATTGTGGGGTCCTATGTCCGTTGCTCCGCTCCTATCCTTCCTCCAAAGAGAGATGTCAGGCTCCCGATGTTCCCAGGACTCTGCTTCCTTGTTTCCTCAAGAAAAAATCCAAGAGCTCCAATGGTGTGATAAAGTATGAGACCACGTGGTATAACTAAAATAGTGGTATTTATTGGTTGATAAAAATAAAATAAACATATATATTTATAACCTGCTGTGGGGCTGGCTCCTACAGCAATGTAATAATACCAATAACCACGCTACTCCAATGATGGAGTGTACAGGTGAGGGTAAAAAATCATATTTAAAAAATCCATAGTAAAATGACAGATGTAAAAAACAAAAGTAAAAAACAAAACCAAAAAAACAGTAGAAAGATCCGTGGTCTACAGCGGGCAGCGATACAGGCTTCAAGTGGGCAGCGTGTATCAGCACTGGCTTGTCTATGAGCCCAACGTGTGCTGCCTAGGTGTTTGGCGTGCGCTCCAACCAAACCACCTGCCGTAACCCGGAAGTGCCGTAACCCGGAAGTGACGTAACGCGTGACGTAGCGTAGCCTGACGTACGTTTCGAAATCTGATTCGTCTTCTTCGAGTCTTCTTCGAGTCCCAAAGCTCTCGTGGAGCTTTGGGACTCTTACCAGCGTAGGACCCATTTAGCCCAACGGGGAATACTGGGCCACTCCATAGTTGACCCTGGTCTGGGTGGACCACCATCAGGCCCACACAGACACAGGCACACACTTAGGCAGCGCCACCATTCCTACTCATTCACACATAGTTTTTATAATAATTATATTATTATTTGTTATAATGATTTATAATTATTTATTATATTATAATTTATAATTTTGTTTTTAAAAAAAATTCATACCCGGGATGCCTACTAGACTCTTGTTTGGTCAGATTTAAGTGAGTTATTCCTAAGAATTACAGGCCTACAGTATAAAACACCAAATTTTCTTGCAAATAATGGTACCGCTTTCAGCACCTTTTTTCTGAAATAATCATACCGCCAGGGAGGTTAATACTGTGTATTGTCCCCTTTAACTTCAATGACAGCTTGAAGTCTTTTGTGGTATTTGTGGATGAGGCTCTTTATCTTCTCAGATGGTAAAGCTGTCTATTCCTCTTGGCAAAAGGCCTCCAGTTCCTGTAAATTATTGGGCTGTTTTGCATGAATGGCACGTTTGAGATCTCCCCAGAGTGGCTCAATGATATTGAGGACAGAAGACTGAGATTGCCACTCCAGAACCTTCACTTTATTCTGCTCTAGCCAATGATAGGTCGACTTGGCCTTGTGTTTTTGACCATTGTCATGTTGGAATGTCCAAGTATGTCCCATGCGCAGCTTCCTGGCTGATGAATGCAAATGTTCCTCCAGTATTTTTTGATAACATACTGCATTCATCTCGCCATCAATTTTGACCAAATTTCCTGGGCCTTTACCGGGGTATGTAAACTTATGAGCACAACTGTAAATATACTTCAAACAGTGCCGCTCAGTACAGAAATAGTGTACAAATCAATTATATCAGGCGTCTCAAAACATTCTAAACAAGGGGCCAGTTTATTGTCCTTCAGGTTGTAGGAGGGCCGGACTTTGGCCAGCGGAAGTGGAATTTTTCCTGGCATCAGTGGGAGTAAATATCAAAAGTCCATGAGTGATCATATGGAAAATAATGAATAAAATCAAAAGTCCATAAGTGATTGTGTGAAAGAGAAATCCAAATTAATTTCATTAAAACGGTGCGGGTTCCAATCAAGTGACCAAAGAAAGATCCTCCACCAAGAGAAACAGATGGCCTCTCACCTCAATCATTCGACCCTCAAGGAGTCACAAAGCATGGTATACAATCAAGGATCCTGATTCTGACAGTAAGCAGGTCAATTAACAGCTCCCGATGGCAATAATGGGCTCAAGAAAGATATCAGCAAATGTGGACATATAAAAGAAAAGAGGGAGAGATTTAATACTCTCAGTAGCAAAAAGGGGTATTTATTAAAACCAATAAAAGCCACTCACATGGTAAGGCACTCAGAACCGAGTGCAGGCAAACAGGCAGATAACGCTATCAAGCGTGTACAGCATAAGGTTGAAACGGTGATTGCGGGTGACGTCAACACGTAACTCCTCCCCCTCGTACGTTACGTCCCATGGACGGGACTTCTTCAGCGTCGGGTATGGAGATAGGCCTCTCCATACCCGACGCTGAGGAAGTCCCGCCCATGGGACGTAACGTACGATGGGGGGGAGTTACGTGTTGAGTTGACGTCACCCGCAATCACCGCTTCAAGGAGGAGGAAAGAGGGTCAGTCCCTCAAAATCAGGGGCAGTTGGGAGCTATGGCTGTGGGACAGGAAGATGAAAGTAAGGCCGCGTTCACACATCAGAGGAACTCGACGGGCAAAACACATAATTTTGCTCGTCGAGTTCCTTGTGAAGCCGCCGAGGATCTTGGCGAGCCAACTTTCCCTGTTGACTAACGAGGAAATAGGCCCGGTACACACGACCGAGTTTCTCGGCAGAATTCAGCCAGAAACTCGATCGGAGCTGAATTATGCCGAGAAACCTGGTCGTGTGTACACTTTCGGCCGAGGAAGCCGACGAGGATCTCGTTGAGGAAATAGAGAACATGTTCTCTATTTCCTTGTTAGTCAACGGGGAAAGTTGGCTCACCGAGATCCTCGGCGGCTTCACAAGGAACTCGACGAGCAAAACGATGTGTTTTGCCCGTCGAGTTCCTCGGATGTGTGTACGAGGCCATAGAGAACATGTTCTCTATTTGCTCGACGAGATCCTCGTCCGCTTCCTCGGCCGAAAGTGTACACACGGCCAGGTTTCTCGGCAGAATTCAGCTCCGATCGAGTTTCTGGCTGAATTCTGCCGAGAAACTCGGTCGTGTGTACCGGGCCTCAATCTCCCACATGAGACAATGAGGACAAAAATGTGTATCGGCCGGTCCATAAGGGGCACAGGGGCATCGCCCCTAATCTCCACGCAGCGCTCCAGAAACATTGATTTCTATGAGTTTTTTTATGCACATGATTAGAGCCAGAGGCTTTAATTGGCTTCAAAAAGGTTGGGCTTGAGGCGCAGAGCACTGCGCTCTGAGCCCACCCACTTGTGACATTAGCAAATCAACATTCGCTATTGTTTTCCGGCTTCTCCTCCCAGCCAATCAGCAGAAGAAGCGGGTCCTAAGACCGGATTGGCCAGGGGGGAGAAGCGACTGGATTGGCCGGGAGAAGCCGCCATAGCAACCCCTGGATGGGGTAAGTGCAGGGCAGGCTGGCGGGCAAGTGAGCGGGATGTACTAAGTGCAGAGTTGTCGAGCGAGCGGGCTGGGGTAAGTGCGGGGCTGGCTGGCAGGCAGGCATGGGGTGGAGGGTTTGTTTGCCCCCCCAAAAAATGGAGCACCAGCCGCCACTTTGACCAGATGCAGTTAAATAAATAAACAGGAGACTTTGTGACTTCTGCACAGTTGTAATGTATCCTTCCTGAACAGATTTACCCATGCAGTGAATGTTAAGGAGATTTTTTTTACACTTTTAGTACAGTAACTGAAAAAATTGTATACTTTAAAGCTGCAGACCGGTTTTATTAGCCCTTAATAATATTTTTAGATTGGCAAATAAGGCGCAGTATTCTTCTTTTACCTTTTTGAGGAGTCTTTTATTGTATCTGCTTAACACAATTGATTTTAAGATACACTTAGCACATCACAGGGAAAGCTCTTCATTTTCAGCCTCTCTGAAGCCTGGAGACAGAAATACGATTTTCCAGGAACAGTGCCTCGCCTAGGAACCCATAACTAATAGATCTTACAAATAAACTTGTTATATAGAACAAGGGAGAAATAGATAGCTTATTAGGAATATATATAATAAAAATGTATGCGCTGGTTTATCAGCTTTGATATTAATGTCCAGTAGGCAAGCACCATACAGTTTATCTTCACAAACGGCAGAAGAAAGATTATACTTTGAGATGTTCAGCAAGTAATACCGATCACATCCTGTCACTTGCAATCATTAGTAGTGTTGAGCGGAACACGCCATATTCGATTTCGCGATATATCACGAATATATAGACGAATATTCGTGAAATATTCGCTAAAATCGAATATTCGTGATATTTTATAAAAAAAAAAAATTTGGCGAAATTTCACTAATGCGAATGCGAAATTGATTGCGAAATTTCGCTAATGCGAATGCGAAATTGATTGCGAAATTTTGAAACATTCAATTTCACCTGCCCTTTGGAAAAAGTGTGGTTTTACGTAATGGACCCTGCAACTAACAACAAGGTATTAATAAAATAAATACATTATTATATAGATTTGAGGGTTTACTTTGACCAATTTGTATATTGATTAGTTTAATAAATATTGAATAACCATAGATTTGGAAAATACAGATCTCTCCTCTAGACTGACCTGTATTGAGTTAGGTAAAGATCAACCGCACACTGGGGCCCCTGATTCTGTTGAGTTAAAAAAAAAGCCAAGTAAACCGTTTACGATGACATCTCTTAAATGTCTTTATGTTAAACAGTTATTATTCTCATTAAAGAGGTGAAATGCAAATGATGACACGGGACAATAGATGGAAAATTCTTTGAAGATGTGATACACTGGAAAAACGCACAGAAACACTCCACTCTCTCCTATGACAACTGTGGTAGGAGAACTCTGATTGGCTCTGATGCAAAAGAAGGGCGGAGAAAGTATTCGCGAATATTCGTAATACGAATATTCGCGATTGAGAATATTCGGCAACATAAAAGGATCGCCTCAGCTTAGCTACTCGGCCCAGGGTCTCTAATCATACCAGCAATGCTTTTAGACGTCGATGGAGATCACTAGGATGTGATCTGTTTTAAAAATAAATTTGAAAAAATACGAATATTCGGAATAGCGAATTTTGGCCGCGAAATTCGAGTTATTCGCGAATATTAGAATATGCCATATTCGTAATGAATATTCGCAATGCGAATATTCGTGAGCAACACTAATCATTAGTGGTTGTAAAGCCCAAATATTTTGTACCCCATTTTTTTTTTTTTTTTAAGGATCATATGCTGCATCTGTCCCCCGCTGGCTCTAAAGCCTCGTACACACGATCAGATTTTCCGCAGACAAAGCGTCAGACTTTTTTTCCGATGGGTGTGTGCCTGGATTTTGTCTTGCATACAAACGGCACACAGTTGTCAGCCAACAAACACGAACGTAGTGTAGTACTAGGCTCTGTACACACGAGGAGACATGTCCGATAAAAACGGTCCGCGGACCGTTTTCATCGGACATGTCTGCTGGGAGCTTTTGGTCTGATGTGTGTACACACCATCAGACCAAAATCCCCGCAGACAGAGAACGCGGTGACGTAGAAGACACCAACGTTCTCTAACATGGAAGTAAATGCTTCCACGCATGCGTCAAATCAATTCGACGCATGCGCGGGATTTCGGGCCGCTGGTTATACGTCATAACCAGCGGACATGTCCAATGAGTCGTACTAACCATCTGACATGTCCGACGGACAGGTTTCCAGCGAACAAGTTTCTAAGCATGCTAAGAAACTTTTGTCCGCTGGAAACCTGTCTGCTAGGCCAGGAAACCTGTCCGCTAGGCCATACACACGGTTGGACATGTCCGCGGAAACTGGTCCGCGGACCAGTTTCAGCGGACATGTTCGGTCGTGTGTACGGGGCCCTAGACGTACTACATGTTTTTTCAGCTCTTTAGCGCCGCCTTTTGGGCACCTTCTGCTAATGTCGTGTTTGGTGAGCATTGCTTCCGAGCATGCGTGTTTGTACTTTGGACTTTTGTCTGACGGACTTGTGCACGCATGATCGGAAAATCCGTCAAGTAGCGGAAAATTTAAAAGCCTGCCATCCAACATTTGTCTGCGGAAAATCCGACAACAAGTGTCTGATGGAGCGTACAAACGGTCGGATTTTCGGCCAACGGGCTGTTATCACACAAATTCCCATCGGAAAATCCGATCGTCTGTATGAGGCTTAAGACTGAGAACTGAGCGATGAAACACCGCTGGTCGCTCGGTTCTCATAACTCCCTGAGCAGAGAGCTGGTGACTGGCAATAACCAATGTCTGTTTTGTCCCCCCCATCCTCATAGGAAAAAAAAAAAACTTTACAATTTCTTTTAAAATATAAGTAAGTCCACTTTTGTTAAGGTATATACAGTATAATTGCAAATCAAATTAGATTTACAATGTTAATATAATTTAAAATATTGTTTTCAATATTTTTAATTGAGATAACATGCTATGATATTGCCATAAAGGTTCTTGTGTAGATAATTCCTGTTACTGGAATGAAAACAGAAGGGACATTTTCTAAAGGGGACCTCTGCCTATTAGCCTAGAGCAGTGGTCGCCGACCTTTCAGACCTCATGGACCACTAAACTGACAATTTTAAATCCCGCAGACCACCGACATGAATTGTACATGGCTCTCTGCCCTCCCCCCCTCTAGATCACACTGCTGCCTTATACACACAATGCTTTGACTCTGCATCACACTGCTGCTTTACACAGACTCACCATTGGATCTCACCTCCTTATCCAGCCATGTGCTTGAGCTCTGTGCTCCCTCCCACAGTCTGAGGCCGCGTACACACCATCGGACCAAACTGATGAAAACGGACCGAGGTTCAGTTTCATTGGTCCAAACCGTCCGTGTGTACGGCCCATCGGTCTGTTGTCCTTCGGACAAAAATGAGAGAACTTGCTTTAAAAACGAACCGATGGACAGCTGACCGATCGGTCCAAACCGATGGTTAGTACACAAAAGCATCGGTTCAAAACCCACGCATGCTCAGAATCAAGTCGGTGCATGCTTGCAAGCATTGAACTTCGTTTTTTTCAGCACGTCGTGTGTTTGACGTCACCGCGTTCTGACCCGATCGGTTTTTGGAACGATGGTGTGTACGCACATCAGACCATCAGGGCGCTTCAGCGGTGAACCGATGAAAGCGTTCCGTCGGACCATTCTCATCGGATGGATCGACCGTGTGTACGCGGCCTTAAAGGTGCTGCCATTGGAAGTCCCCATCTTCTTCACCTCCCATTCTCTGCACTACTTCTGGCCAGTGGCTGTGCGTCCATAAAGGGTGCAGGAGCGCCGACCCCCTTGCCTGCTGACACCGTCTCCTGCTCTCTACCGCCCCCTATTCATGTGCCTGACCCCTTGTCGCCGGGCATATGAATTACAGCGGCGGTGGTGTTTTGGAAGCGCCTGATTAGAGCCATAGACTCTAATAGGCTTCCTGATTAGAGCCTTTGGGCTCTAATAGGCTTCCAAAAGGGTAAACAGTGGGCGCACCGCTGTGCGTTCGCTGATACTCAGTGTTGTGTTTTTCAAAATTGTCAATGGCTCTTTGTTTGTAGCGCAAAAATAAATAAATGCAGAGGTGATCAAATGCCACCAAAAGAAAGCTCTATTTGTGGGGAAGAAAAAGAACATACCGTATTTATCGGCGTATACCGCGCACTTTTTTGCCCTGAAAATCAGGGCAAAAGCGTGGGTGCGCGATATACGCCGATACCCGCTTCCTGCGCTGTGTTCGAACCACTGCGCCAACATATACCGAGCGCAGTACACTCGGGTATAGGTAAGGAAGCTGCCGCTCCAGGTGAGCACACCTAAGGTAATCACAGTCCACTCAAGAACCAACGGGTGCCGGCAATGCGCAGGATATGCAGAGAAAGGGATATATGGACAGCCGCACTCCAAAGTCTTAAAAAGACGTGCCCTATTGGGTAAAAAGAAAAATTCACTACAGGAACCAGCATACAGTGGGAACAACAGCTGACGCGTTTCGCATTCAACTTCAATGCTTAGTCAAGACTTTGGAGTGCGGCTGTCCATATATCCCTTTCTCTGCATACACTCGGGTATAGTCGGGCAGGCTCGGCTCCTCTCGCAGTCACGTCCTGTGCGTCCTGTACGTCCTTTACGCGAGAGGAGCCGAGCCTGCCCGACCATACCCGAGTGTGCTGCGCTCGGTATATGTCCGCTCAGTGGTTCGAACACAGCGCGGGAATCGAGCGTGGAGGACACCACGAAGGACGCCGGACCAGACGAGGCTGCCGATGGACGACGGGCAGGATGACGGGCAGGACGCAATGGACGACGGGCAAGACACCGACGAGGGGCATCCAAACTGTAAGTATTTTTTTTTTTTGCAGGAATTTTCCTTCATGTTCGGGGGTGCGCGCTATACGCCGGGGCGCGTTATAGCCCGATAAATACATTTTTATACATTTTATTTGGGTACAGTGTTGCACGACCACGCAATTGTCAGTTAGAGTAGCGCAGTACTGTATCGTAAAAAAATTGCCTGGTCAGGATGGGGGGGGGGGGGGGGGGGGGGGGGGTAAATCTTCCGTAGTTGAAGTGATTAATTGCAGCAAAGAAAAAAAGGTCCTCTGCTCTGCCAGACAGAAATGTGCTGTGTGGCGGGTGTGTAAATCTCAGGACTGGATGAACAGAAATATACATCCTCTGGAAAACTCTCCCCTACTATGTATTTCATCATTCTATGTTGCTGTTTTCCTGGAGTCCGTCTTTAAAACAGAGGATTAGTAAGTACATTTTCTAAAGATTTCTGTGTTGACTGAAATTTTCTTTTAGGAGAAAAACGTAGCTTCAAAATTACCCTTGCAATGCCCCGCTGTGTTTTGATTATTAACAGATTGCAAGTCACTGCTTTTCTAGCGTAATGCACAGTAATCATAGTAAATTGGGAGCATTAGTTTCCCTGTAAATAAAGTGAGCCAGCATGTAGTACATCAGTCAGACACAAAATAGCAGGATGAGGTACAATTATTAATTATCAAGCTTAAACCATCATGTAGATCGATATAGAGAAGTATCCAGGGAGCAGCACACGGCAAGCATGTTATATAAATGGCAGTGATTTGTCTAGGAGCAATATTGTGTACAACAAGCAAAGTATTCTACCCACTTGTGGCAGATATACAGTATGTCACTGGTGGACTGGTTATTACTGTTTTCATGTACAGTACTTTTAAATACCTTCCAACTTTTGAACTTCAGAATGAGGGACACTTGAGGGAGGAAGCAACTGACGGCGCGCTACACGCACTGTGGCAAAAGTGGGTGTGGACAAACTCTAAACAGTGGGAGGGGCTTAACGAGCATGGTTAAAAAAAACAGGTTTCCTCGTACCTATAAAATATGTTTTGATTGCTGTGCCACAAGAAGAAGTGTCACGAACATATACAAACCCCTGCACAATCATAAAAAAAAAAGAGTAAAAAGCTTCTAATACAAATGTGTATTTCACAAAGTGTGAAAGGATTCAGGAATGCATTACATACAGAGTTCAGCGTTCAAGAGTGCGTTATGTGCAGAGTGCAGTGTTTAAGAGTGCGCTATGTACAGAGTGCAGGATTCAGGAGTGTGCAATGTACAAAGTCCAGAGCTCAGGAGTGTGCTTTGTACGAGTGCAGGGTTCAGGAGTGTGCGATGTACAGAGTGCAGGGTTCAGGAGTGTGCGATGTACAGAGTGCATGATTCACTAGTACAGAGTGCAGGGTTCAGGAGTGTTGTAAACCCCCATCTACTCTCTAAACTATTAATATCTTCTTAAAGACAGTGTCCTGCTGCATCCACCGATCGTTATGTAATAAATGTACTTATTATTATTATTATTACGGTTAAATCCTTACTTTTGTGCTTTCGCTTTCTTGTACTATGCCAGCGCCATTCTTCTTTTGGTCTTCCGCATCTGCTGCTGTAAAAACTTCCGCCCACAGTTGACTACGATTGTTGTAATCCCGCGCGTGCGCACTACGGCAAATATTCAAGCCTCTTCTTCGTTTCTCTCGAGGAGGAGAAGAGAAATATCGCGCGATGTCGGGGCTGACGTCAACAGCAGGAAATGATGCAGCCCCAACATAAACTATGTTGGGGCTGCGTCAACATGAGCTATTGACCGGCAGGGTCTCGGCTGGCCGGATTTCCGATCAGACGGCGCATGCGCGGAGTGACGTCATCAAGAGAAAAAACAAAGACATAGACGAATTGGGGATATTAGGATGACTCTAGAAAAAGAAAGAACAAAATGTAGGTTTACAACCACTTTAAGTACAAGGTACTGGGTTCTGGAGTGCGTTATGTACAGAGTCCGGGAGACTGCTAGGCACAGTGTATGGTTCTGGAGTATGTTATACGTACAAAGTGCAGGAGTGCTAGGCACAGTTTATTGTTCTGGAGTGCGTTATGTACAGAGTGCAGCGTTCTGGAGTATGTTATGCACAGGGTTCAAGTTTCAAGAGCACTAGGTACAGAGCGCTATTGTGCCCCTCTCCTCAGCTATAACCTCTGCACCCCCCACCCACATACATATTTTGACAAAATGTTATTTGAGCTAATTAATTTAAAGTCAATGGGGAAGGCGAAATGAAAGCCTAGTATACACTGGCCAAATGTCGGGTGGCATCGGCCAGTTCAATAGAACTGGCCGGCATTTGACCCGTATGTACTGGATTCAGCCTGACAGAAGTTGGCCAAATAGGGCATGACCAAAAAAGGTCTGCTGATCGGCTCTGGATCAGCGTTTTCAGCCAATGGCTCCTCCCGAGCTGTCAGTTTTTTTTAAGTAAGGTCCCTTCCAGCCTATTGTACAATGGCGACTGGGGAGATCGCTCTTTTTCTGGTAGGATGTCATATGACGCCCTTCCGTTCTTGCCGTGGGGAATGGTGGTGATCTGTGTCCCTCACTGATCAGGGTAAAGAGTCAATTACGTTCTCTCCTTACCTAGTGATCAGCTGTCTCCAATTAGAGCTGACCATACGTAAACAAATGCCAGTTATCGGCATTTACTTTCCTCAGTACTGTCATCGTCTTTTACACTGATAATCAAAGCAATAATCATCCGTGCCCTGATTGTCAGTGCAGCCCCATCAGTTCAGCGTATCAGTGCCCATTAGTGCAGCATATTAGTGCCTCCTATCAGTGCAGCCTCATCAGTGCCACCTATTGGTGTAGCTTATAAGTGCCAATCAGTGTTGCCTCATCAATGCCCATCAGTGCCATCACCTCAGTGTAGCCTCATCAGTGCAACCTCATCAGTGTCCATTAGTGCCTTGCACATCAGTGAAGAAGAAAAATACTTATTTATGTTTAATTGGTTTGTAGTTTAAAGTGCCCTGTGAGGATTAGGGGTGTTTAGTTTTGCAGCTGCAGTAGAATCTTAATTAATAATCCTCAATGTGCGCTGTTTTATTTTATATTACTTTTTCTGAAAGGTTTCCCATGTGAAATCCAGTGCTTTCAAGGCAATTACTGTATCGGGTATTTTTTTATGTTCTGGTTCTTGCGGGTTTGATTTCTTCAATTGTATGTTTTGGTAAAACTGTATATCCTAATGTGAGTTAATTACACATTTTAGTTGTGCTTGCCCTGCTGAGGTGAAACTCCTTGGGAGGTAAAGGTTAACTCTGCTGCCTAGATTTTTCTGAGCTTTTTGGAGACGTACTTGGGGACATGACATAAAATAAGACAGCCATAAGGACAGTTCCAGGACTTCACATTAAAGGAGCAGAATGCTACTCAAGAACCCATTGGGAACCCAATCGGGGTTCCAGGGATATGGGCTTCTGCCACAGCTAAATGGACTTTGGTACTTAAAAAGGACTGTCCCACCTGCATAAGGTATGACTACCTCCATGGGCGTCCGCTCCATAGGGCAATGGGGGTCGTTTGCCCCCCCCCCTGAAATTGCCAGGGAGAGCCAGGAGCAGGGCCGAACTGGCCCTGGGGACGATTTAAGCAGTGATTAGTTGTCCCTTATTAAGAGTGCCTGTCCCTCTTCTGGAATCAAATCCATTTGTCCCTCATTCCGAAAGGTTCCTCTTTTAGACCTGAAATAAATATACTGTCAATATAGTGTAGTGTTTCAGTCAAGGGAAAGAGGTGCTGTGTAATGTGCTTTTAACCCCCGCTAGCGGTCGAAGAAAGGGTAAAATGTGACTGTATCGCCGCTGCTGAAGCGGATGCCCATGACTACCTCGTGGGCATTTAGGGGCTTCAGGAGAACAGCAAGTGCCACTTAACAGAACATGTACAGGGATGTGTATTGAAGATGTTGTGTGAACTGTTTAATTGTTATTTTTCAATATCTTCAGTAAAGAAAGTTTATTGTTATTTAACTTGGCCTGGTCTGAAGTTACTTAACCTCTTCCCACTGGCCTATGATGGCTGGGCTGGAAGAGCTTACAGGCTGCGCTCCGCCGCGATCTATCTCCCGCCGTGTCCACCGGTGTCCGCTGCCAGTACCATTAATCGCATGATACAATGAAAGGATTTGTTACATACCTTTCTTTGTGTACTATTGCAATAATCTCTGTGATTGGTCACAGTCATTAAATGGTACAGACAGGGCTAATCACAGCCCATCTGTACCATGTAATTATCTGTGGCCAATCACAGCTAATCACAATAGTAAACATTGAAAAGGTTGTTTTTAGTCAGAAAAAATAGTTGCTCACAGCTGTAAAATGCACAAATCATTGTGTGTAAAAAAAATCTCTATCACCTTCCCAGAGTAGTAAAGTGTTACTGTAATAACACTGTATTGCTCTGGTCACTGTATATAAAAAAAAAAGTAAAAAAAGAAAACAAAAATGGAAAATGGAAAGAAAAAAATATTATTATTATTTTTTATTTATTTTTACATACTGTCACCAATAAGTGTTCCTAATCACTGACACAGCAGTTATACGATGATATATCACTGGTGACAGTATGCAAAAAATAATTGTAAAAAAAATTAACAAATTTTTATTTCTTAATTTTCCAAATATTTGTGCCAAAAAAATCACAACTTCAAAAAACTCGCCATGCCTCTTACCAAGTACCTTGGACGGTCTAATTTCTTATAATGGGACATTTGGGGGATATTTGTACTGTCCTGGCATTTTCGGGCCTCGGGAAATGAGAAGCCATATATTGTAGTGTGTGGACTTTCCTACAGACTAAATAATATACACTGATTTTGGTTATTTTCACCAAAGAAATGTAGCAGTATACATTTTGGCCTAAATTTATGAAGAAAGATTATTTATTTGCAATTTTAAAACAGTAACGAAGAACATTTTTTCCCCCCAAAGTGTTCAGTCTTTTTTTTTTTTTTAAACTGTGGTGATTAAATACCACCAAAAAAAAACCCCTCTATTAGTGTAAAAAAAAATCAATAAAAATGTCTTAAGAGTACAGTGTTGCAATTGTCATTCAAAGTGCGACAGCGCTGAAAGCTGAAAATAGGCCTGGGCAGGAAGGGGGTGAAAGTGTCCAGTATTGAAGCTGTTAAGGACAAGAGGTGCAATGTGTATCATCACAAAGAACAGGGCTTAATTTTGTTGTTGTTCAGTCGTTTAAGTCGCATCTGACTCTTCGTGACCTCATGGACCATAGCGTGCCAGGCTTTTCTATCCTCCACTGCCTCCCGGAGCTTGCTTAACTTCATGTTCATTGTTTCGATGATGCTATCAATCCTTCTTGTTTCCGACATCCTCTTCTCTTTTTTCCTTCCATGTTTCCCGGCATCAGGGGGCCAGATTCTCGTAGAATTACGTTACTCCACGGCAGCGTAAACGTATCCCATTTACGTTACACCGCCGCAGGTTTACAGCGTAAGTGCCTGATTCTCAAAACTCTTACCTGTAAACTTGCGGCGGTGTAACGTAAATGCGCTCGGCGCAAGCCCGCCCAATTCAAATGGGGCGCGCACCATTTAAATTAGGCGCGTTCCCGCGCCGAACGTACTGCGCATGCTCCGTCGGGTAAATTACCCGACGTGCATTGCGCTAAATGACGTCGCACGGACGTCATTTGTTTAGACGTTAACGTAAATGGCGTCCAGCACCATTCACGGACGACTTACGCAAACGACGTGGTTTTTTAAATTTCGACGCGGGAACGACGGCCTTCCTTAACATGGCTTAGAACAAATAGGGCTCAGCCCTAATTTTACGCGGCGTAACTCGACGGAAACAACGTAAAGTTAGATCGGCGGGCAGCGCGGACGTTCGGGAATCGCCGTAACTAGTCATTTGCATATTCTACGCCGACCGCCATGGCCTCACCACCTAGCGGTTGGCCTAGAATTGCATCCTTAAGATCCGACAGTGTAATTCAATTACACCTGTCGGATCTTAGGGCTAGCTATGCGTAACTGATTCTATGAATCAGTCGCATAGTTAGGACGGCCGTAACACAGAGATACGACAGCGTATCAGGAGATACACCGTCGTATCTCTTTTGTGAATCTGGCCCAGGGTCTTTTCCAATGAGTCCTCTCTTAGGTAGCCAAAGTATTTGAGTTTTATCTTCAGGATATGTCCATCCAGTGAATATTCAGGGTTGATTTCCTTCAAGATTAACTGGTTTGATCCTTTTGTCGTCTAAGGGACTTTCAAGAGTCTTATCCATTACCCTAGTTCAAAAGCATAAATTCTTCAGCGTTCAGCCTTCCTTATGGTCCAACTTTCACATCCATAGGTTACTACTGGGAATACCATAGCTTTGACTATAGGGGACTTGGTCAATAGGGTGATGTCGCTCCTTTTTTTCAATGTTGTCTAGGTTTGCCATTGCTTTCCTCCCAAGAAGCAACCGTACGTACCTTAATTTCATGGCTATAGTCACCATCTGCTGTGATCTCGGAGCCTAGGAAGATAAAATCTGTCCCAGTTTACATTTCTTCTCATTCTATTGCCAAGGAGTGATGGGACCAGTTGCCATGATCTTTTCTTTTCTTTCTTTTTTTAATTGTTTATTTGTAGAAGTTTGTGAACAACTTACAATGCAATACAAAAAAGAGAGAGCATTTCAACTTTCGAAAAGTACAGAGCAGAGCGAACAATCATATGTAAAACACTTCATGGATACAGGTACATTTAGGTGAAACATTTTTCAACAAGGGATCATCAAAGCATATTTAACATACTGTATCCTATGACAATCATAACAAAGAAAATGATTAGCTCTGGATAAAAGAAAAAGAAAAGCATAGTACATTCAAAAGGTGGCACCAGGAGAGTCGGGTATCATGAAAATTTTCAGATTCAAGTGCAAATACTCTGATTCATCCCATAGTTTTCATATTTTATTAGAGAGGTAGTGTGTCTTCTATCTTAGCGGTCAAATGTTCCATCCTACGTGTATCAGCCAATATTGAAAGAATGTGATTGAATGCAGGAGGGTAGGTGGAAAGACAATGCCTAGGGATGGCTCTCTTTGCGGGCAAAAGAATAAAGGACATAAGTTTCTGCGACGCTTTGGGTAATCCCTGGAGAGGCAGGCCCAAAAGGAAATGTATAGGCAACAAAGGTATAGGCATAGGTGTGCGCAGCCTATTACATTAGGGTGTGCACCCCAAAGCTTAAACACACATGCGTAATATATATATATATATATATATATATATATATATATATATATATATATATATATATAGGGCAGTAGGGCAACGGATGGTGTCAGTAGAACAGTGGATGGTGTCAGTGGGCAGGGACTGTTGTCAGTAGTATCTTTTTATTATTACTTTTTACAACAACAAAAAAATATTTTTTTTTACAATTTTTTTTATTATTATTTACAATTTTTTTAATTTTTTTTTTACAATAATGTTTTATTATTTTCTTTTACAATTTTTTATGAGCACCATAGGGGGGCTTTGGTGAGAAATCTTGGACCTAAACAGACCCCTGATATCTCACTTTTGAGAAAGATGACAAAGATTCCTGACTCCCTTTCTCTGCAGCCAAGCAGCAGGGGGAATCTGTGCAGAACAGGGTAATTAGGGTGTGCCTGGGCACACCTGGCACACCCTGTGCGCACACCTATGGGTATAGGAATAGGTAATGTTTTGTAGGAGTTCTTGCATTTTAATCCAAAAAGGGCCAATGAAAGGGCATTCCCAAGCAATATGAAAAAGGGAACCTACAGATTCGTTACATCTCCAACAGAGCTTAGAGAGGATGAGGTCACGGGCGTGCAACAAATCCAGGGTCCTGTACCAAAATAACAACATTTTAAAGGCAGTTTCCCTCTGCACTACACAGTGTGAGATTTTTGGTGTAGCGTCCCATATTTTCCCCCAATCCAGTAGATCTTTTCTTTTCTTAAAGGAGTTGTAAAGGAAAAACATTTTTGGCCTAAAATTAATGTCTGCAAGGTGAACAGACAGAATAGTGTAATGATTCTGTTCAAAAACGAGTAAATACCTATTAAATTCCTTCATCTATATCACCTCCGGCGTTCTAGTTTCTGTTCTCTCATTCACTTACTGGTTTGCGGCTCTCGTTCACGTAAGAACTACATTTCCCAGTATGCACCCAGTAATTCACACCTCCTTGAAGTCTCTAACACGTAGAGAGCGTTCTGCCGCACAGATGAAGTTCCCAGGAGGGGGCGAGCACGTCACTGACCACCGCAGTAAAGCCTCCCTTTACTGTGGTGAGTTACAATCAGACAAGCAGGAAGTGAACAGAACAAAGAAGAAATAGAGCAACTTCTGAGCAAAAACGAACAATGAGGAAGTGAAAAGAGGAATGTCTGCAGGTAAAGGATGCTTATTATGAACAAAATATAATATTTCCTTTACAACCCCTTTAATATTAAATTTCAGGCCAGCTTTTGCGCTCTCCTCTTTCACCTTCATTAGGAGAATGAAGGGCTTAATTTGGGGACAAGAAAAGTTAGAGAAGATGCAGTACAAATGTCTAATGTGCAATGAAGCTATTCGGAGGAGGCTTATTGCCATTGCTAACAGCATAGCACAGAATATAGTCTATGGCCGCGTACACACGATCAGTCCATCCGATGAGAACGGTCCAAAGGACCGTTGTCATCGGTTAACCGATGAAGCTGACTGATTGTCTGATGTGCCTACACACCATAGGTTAAATAACCGATTGTGTCAGAACACGGTGACGTAAAACACAACGACGTGCTAAAAAAAAACGAAGTTCCGAGCATGCGTCGACTTGATTCTGAGCATGCACGGGTTTTTAACCGATGCTTTTGCATACTAACGATCAGTTTTGACCTATCGGTTAGGCGTCCATCGGTTCAATTTTAAAGCAAGTTCTCATTTTTTTGACCGAAGGTTAACTGACCGATGGGGCCCACACACGATCGGTTTGGACCGATGAAAACTGTCCTTCAGTCCGTTTTCATCGGTTTTGACCGATCGTGTGTACGCTGCCTTAGTGAATTCTTTTTTTTTCCGCCATTTACATAAAACAAATGTAAATACACTTTCAGTGGATGTGAATTATTTTTAAATCAACTAACTACCTACCTGTTTTATTAAAAATTGGAGTCTTATATTGTAGCTTCTGTGAAGAAGAAAGAAAGGTTTGAAGTAGACCCGCTCGGTGTATGGGTCTGTAATGATTGCTACCTGTATTGCCCCTGGGCTGGATTCAGAAAAGAGATACGACGGCGTATCTCCTGATACGCCGTCGTATCTCTGAGTGAGGGAGGTCGTATCTATGCGCCTGATTCAGAGAATCAGTTACGCATAGATATCCCTAAGATCCGACAGGTGTAAGTGTCTTACACCGTCGTATCTTAGGCTGCAATTTCAGGCTGGCCGCTAGGTGGGGCTTCCGTTTGTTTACACGAGGAATATGCAAATTAGTATTTACGCCGATTCAGAAACGAACGACAGCCCAGTGCTTTTTTTTTAACGTCGTTTGCGTTCGGCTTTTTTTCGGTGTATACCGTATTTATCGCGGTAAAACGCGCTCCCGCGTATACCGCGCACCCCTAAAGTGACCCCCAATCCTGTGGAAAAAAAGTTATTTTGGTACTTACAGTTTTGGTGTCTTGCGCGGCGTCCATCGGCGGCCTCGTCGGGTCCGGCGTCCTTCTGCGGCTTCGGGTGTCCTTCTGCGGCTACGGTGTCCTTCTGCGGCGGGTCCGGTGTCCTCTTCGGCGGGTCCGGTGTCCTCTTCGGCGGGTCCGGCGTCCTTCTGCGGCGTCCTCGCGTCCTCCCCGCTCGTTTCCCGCGCCGAGTTTTGAATACTGCACCAGCATATACCGAGCGCAGTACACTCGGGCAGGCTCGGCAACTGTCGCGCTCACGTCCTGTACGTCCAGGACGTGACCGCGGAAGAAGCCGAGACTGGCCGAATATACCCGAGTGTACTGCGCTCGGTATATGTCGGCGCAGTATTCAAAACTCGGCGCGGGAAAGCGGGTATCGGCGTATATCGCGCACCCACGATTTGCCCTATTTTCAGGGAAAAAAAGTGCGCGATATACGCTGATAAATACGGTAGTTACCCCTGCTATATGAGGCGTAGCTATGTTAAGTATGGCCGTCGTTCCCGCGACGAAATTTGAAATGTTTACGTCGTTTGCGTAAGTCGTTCGCGAATACGGCTGGACGTAAATTTACGTTCACGTCGAAAGCATGATGATTTGCCGACGTCATTTGGAGCATGCGCACTGGGATATGTCCACGGACGGCGCATGCGCCGTTCGTTGAAAACGTTAAAAAACGTGGGGTCAGTACAATTTTACATAGTACACGCCCCCAACCAGTCTATTTTGAATTAGGCGGGCTTACGTTGGTCCAGTTACACTGCGCCGCCGTAAGTTTAAGCGCAAGTTGTATGTGAATACACAACTTGCTGCTCAAACTTACGGCGGCGTAGTGTATCTGAGATTACGCTATACGCCCGCCTAAAGATAGGCAAAGCTCTCTGAATCCGCCCCCCGTTTCTATATCACTGTTATGCGTTTATCATGGAGACAGGAGAGCCTTCTATACAGAAAAGTAATTGGTATTTCATTGAAGATGAACATTACTGAAACAAGGAATACCCCGGAGACAAAACATTACACATTTTCCTCTGAAGTGTAAAAATATCAGCCAGAGAGCTTGTTACACAGTATATTACACATTCTACAGGAATTCACTGTTTTATTACTGCACCACCTAAATGATCCCAACATAGTCTCTGTGTGATTTGTGATTTGCTGTAGAGGATACTGGAAAATTGCCATTTGTCAGTGTATTGGAAAAATTCATCATATGCAAAAGCAATATGGAAAAAATAGTCCTTGTAGATATATTGTGAAAGCCCAATTGAACATTCAGTTTAACCACTTGCCTACTGGGCACTTTCACCCCCTTCCTGTCCAGGTCAATTTTCAGCTTTCAGTGCTGTCGCACTTTTGAATGGTAATTGTATGGTCATGCAATGCCGTGCCCAAAAAAAAAATTGAGACAGATAGAGCTTTCTTTTGGTGGTATTTAAAGCGGGGTTCCAACCACAATTACCATTTTTTAAATGTATGTCCTTTCCTCATGCGTTTTTATAATATAAATCCGGTCACTTACTATTTTACAATCCGCCGCCGCTCCGCATAGTTATTCAAAAAAGATAGTTTATAAAACTATGTCCACACCGTTGTCATTTTGCTTGTGGGCATTGTGAAGCCCACAAGCACTTAGGGCCAGATTCACAAAAGAGATACGACGGCGTATCTCCTGTCCTAACTATGCGGCTGATTCATAGAATCAGTTACGCATTGATAGCCCTAAGATCCGACAGGTGTAATTGGACTTACAACCGTCGGATCTTAGGATGCAATTCTAGGCCGGCCGCTAGGTGGCGATTCCATTGCGGTCGGCGTAGAATATGCAAATGACTACTTACGGCGATCCACGAAGATACGCCGCGTTCGTCGCAATCTCTTACGTCGTCGCTAGTCGGTTTTTCCCATCGCAAACTTCGGCCTGCTTTATCATGGCTTATCTTTAGAACAGCCATGTTAAAGTATGGGCGTCGTTCCCGCGTCAAATTTCAAATATTTTTTTTTTGCATAAGACGTCCGGGAATACGAAACGACGTAACGCTCGTCGCCGTTCAAAAAAAACGTTGGGAGCCGTAATTTCGCGCAAAGCACGTCGGGAAATTTCCTAACGGAGCATGCGCAGAACGTTCGGGCGCGGGAACGCGCCTAATTTAAATGGTGCCCGCCCCATTTGAATTAGGTGGGCTTGCGCCGAGCGGATTTACGTTACACCGCCACAAGTTTACAGGTAAGAGCTTTGTGAATCAGCCACTTACGCTGTAAACCTGCGGCGGTGTAACGTAAATGGGATACGTTACGCCGCCGTAATTCTACCTGAATATGGCCCTTACTTCCTGGAAGTCTTGGATGGGGAGTGATAATTGGACAGCGCACTGCATCCTGGGAAATGATGACACACATTTCCCAGGAGCATTAGAGGGAGATGATGTCAGAATTCTAGGTGATTCCAAAGGCAGATTTTGTGGGACTGCATAGCAACAGGCATTTCCAGATGAGTACAATATTTTTTTTTCTTTTTTAGGTCTAATGAGCACAATAATGAAAAAAAAAAAAATTTGGGATGGAAACTCCACTTTAATCAGCACTGGATTTTTTAAATTTTTGCTAAACAAACAAAAATAGAAAAGTTTTTCTTAGTTTCTGTTATAGAATTTTGTAAATAAGTAATTTTTCTCATTCGCTGATGTTTGCTGATGAGGCTGCACTGATATGGTGCATTGATAAGCACTAATAGGCTACACTGATGGGCACTGAGAGGCTGCATTGATGGGCACTGATGAGGAGGCACTGATATGCGGCACTGATAGGCTGCAACAGGTGGGCTCTGATAGGGGGCAGCATTGATAGCCAACACTGAAAGGATGCACTGATGGGCACTTATAGGCAGCACTGACATGCAGCACAGATGGGCAGCATTGATAGGCAGCACTGATGGCACAGGTAGGTGGCACTGATAGGCATAACTGATAGGAGACACTGATTGGCACTGACAGGTATCACTGATGGGCACAGATTGGCGGAACTGGTGGGCACAGATTGGCAGAACTGGCGACAGATTGTCATCACTAGTGGGCACAGATTTCAGCACTAGAGGGCACTGTTGGGGCTGCACTGATAGTTAAAACACTGCTGATCAGTGCCCTGATTGTCATTGCAGATATCCCCTGTGTGGATTTGTCTGTTTTTGGCTCTCCTCACGCCCTGTCAGTTGGAGGATTGACGATTACTGGCAAACCCTGTTTAAATCCATGATCAGCTGTGATTTGACACAGCTGATCATTTGGTCAAGAGCCGCCGTGATTGGCTCTTTACTCCGATCACAGATCACTGCCGATGCATGCTGCAGTGGGTACACAGGCAACGCGAGCCCAGGAGGATGTCATATGACGGCAAATAAACTAACATGCTTAAACACACCTAAATGCTCGGCAAATTTGGCGCTTGACCCTATATTAATTTCAATGGCCAGAATAAATGAACATTCTGGCTAATAGAATGCGTTTGCAAAATGTGGCTTTATGGGCATTTTGCATGCTGCTCTTCTCCAGCTAGGAGAAAAAGAGTTCAGAAGAGCTGGGCAAATGCGCGGTGTGAATGAGGCCTTATGCCCTGTACACACGATCGGATTTCTAATGGAATCAAATCCCATGGATTTTTTTCGTCGGATATCCGATGAAGCTGACTTTCATCAGTCTTGCATACACACTATCAGACTAAATTCCGTCCGTACCAAAACATGGTGACTTAAAACACTTCGACGAGCCAAAAACAATGAAGTTCAATGCTTCCGAGCATGCGTCGATTTGATTCTGAGCATGCATGGATTTTTCTCCAATGGAGTTCCACACAGACGATCGTAATTTCCTATAGTTTTTTTATCCATAGGAAAAATGTAAAACATGTTCTATTTTTTTACACTGATGAAAAAAAACAAAAAAACAATGGGGCCCACACACGATCGGTTTGTCCAATGAAAACAGTCCATCTGTCTTTTTTCATCGGACAAACTGATCGTGTGTACAGGGCTTTTACAGTTACTGCCAGCAACTGCAGAGTTGGACACTTGCTCTCTGTGTGGAGGCATTGGTCTTTCTGCAGAGGTCCAACTCACCCCTTTCCTTATTGATACAGAAATTAACAAAAATTTACTTTTCAGGCACGTTTTTCTTATGGTTAAGAAGTAACAATATTTATCACAAATCATTGATGAAAAAAAGGGTAGGACAAAGACATTTACATAAGTGAATGTGATTTAAAAACGTCTCAGTGACCAACCATACAGTCCGAAGTTCAAAATTAGCCTCGGTGGGCTGAGTTGGTGGGATACAAAAGGTTTCCTCTGCTTGACTAAAACCCAGAGGAAAAATACATGTGTGTGTGTGTATATATATATACGTAGGTACAGGAACTCAACCCACACCCTATTCAGTTTTTCACAAACAGTAGAAGGGTCTTAAAGGGGCATTAAATACCAGGATTGTATTACATACAGAGTTCAGAGTTCAGGGGGTTACACACAATGTAGAGCTGTCACTTGTAAACACAGAAACCAGACTTCTGTGTTTACAAGTGGATATAACCGCCAATCTTCCAAGGATGACTCAGAATTAAAAGACAGAAACCAACATAACTACAGTAGCAATAAGTCTGGTTGATTCGAACATCTTTTTAAAATGGAGGTTCACCCTGAAATGACAATTTTTAACATTAGATTGATGCTCATTTTGTCAAGGGGAATCGGGTAGTTTTTTTTTAATCGAAGCTGTACTTACCGTTTTAGAGATACATCTTCTCCGCCGCTTCCGGGTATGGGCTGCGGGACTGGGCGTTCCTATTTGATTGACAGTCTTCCGACAGGCTTCCGACGGTCCGCATCTATCGCGTCACGATTTTCCGAAAGTAGCCGAACGTCGGTGCGCAGGCGCCGTATAGAGCCGCACCGACGTTCGGCTTCTTTCGGCTACTCGTGACGCGATAGATGCGACCGTCGGAAGCCTGTCGGAAGACTATCAATCAAGAAGGAACGCCCAGTCCCAAAGACCATACCCGGAAGCGGCGGAGAAGATCGCTCTCTAAAACGGTAAGTACTGCTTAGTTTTTAAAAAAATAGCCAATTCCCCTAGACAAAATGAGCATCAATCTAATCTTAAAAAAAAATTTCGGGTGAACTCCCGCTTTAAGCTGTTTCACCGGTCCCATAAGAAAACAAGTGCTGGTTAAGTCAGCAACATTTCCTAGTGCATAAAATACAGCAAAAAGTTTTATTGCAGCACCAGGAATCCAAAGTAATGCACTCCCTAGAATTGAAAATGCAATTCCCAATGTAAAGAATACTGCAAACCACTTCACACGTGTGCCAAAACTTAGCGATGTTGAATCCAAAACCTGAGTTGTGAGCCTGCGCTCCTCATCTTCATGGCCATTTAACACTCTGCGCGGAGGCGCATTCCCGCTAGCGGGGGTTAAAACCGCACCACTAGCGGCCAGATATCGTGGTAAAAACAACGGTATACCGCCAGCGCACCTCCCGTGCCCAGTGTGGGCCTTAGGGTAAAGAATAGTATGTGGGTTATAGAGGCATGGTCATGGCAGCCGCAACATCAGCAATACTTTAGTCATGGGTTGGAATGGGTTTGTAATCTCGTCTATTAAACAATGTGGAATGTAATTTCTGTGTTGTGATGTCAAAAAATAAAGTGATACTGGATGTTTTTACTTAAAGTGGATGTAAATCCAGATAAAGACCAAAGTCCTTGCTTGAGTGACAGGTTATTTACATACCTCTTGCACTAGCTTGCAGACATGCACAGTTCACATCCCCCTCCCCTCTCCTCCTCTCCTCTCCCCTCCAGCTCTCCCAGGATTGGCTGTCTTTCCTGTGTTTTGATTAAATGTTTTCAAAATATGGGGTGATCCACAGTTCAGTGTAATCAGCCATCAGAATTTACATAGACAAGAAGTTGTACATGTCTGCAAGCTAGTGCACGAGATATGTAAATAACCTATCACTCAAGCAAGGACTTTGGTCTTTATCTGGAAGTCTGTTTTATTTCACTGAACAATACAAAGAGAATTGCTCAGCGCTGGATTAACTCTGTGTGGCAATACTGGGCACAGATGATAGGAAATCGTATTCTCTACATTGTGACATAAAAAAAAAAAAACATCCACTTTAAATTAAAGATGAAGTAAACTTTCTTCTATAACTTTTAAATATAGGTAAGCCTATAATAACTTCTCATGAAGTTTAATTGACTATATATTTTAATGACACTAAACTGTTGTTGATGTACAGTATATGTACATCAGTATATGTACAATAAATTATGTTATTAGTGTTTATAAATTATTGTGTTGAAAATTTCCCCTAATGTTACAATTGCTCCCATACACGGGTGATTTTCTTCTGTTACAACACACATATGTCATGGTCCTTTTACCCACAAAATATGCTTCCATTACTGCTACAAGCGAGAGTCTTATGCCTCGTACATACAATCAGTTTTTCCAACAGGAAACCCGTGTTTTTTTTCAGCAGGAAAACGGCTGAAATTTGTCTTGCGTACACACGGTCACACTAATCTTGTCTGAAATTCCGAACGTCAAGAATGCGGTGACATACAACATGTACGACAAGCCGAGATCAATAGGCAGTTTGGCTCTTCTGCTTGATTCTGAGCATGCACGTTTTTTGTGCGTCGTAATTGCATACAGACGACCGCGATTCACGATAGGAATTTTTCCTGTCGCGAAAATTGAGATCCTGCTCTCAATCTTTTCTTGGCAGGAAAACTGACAGAAAAAGTGTGGTGGAGCATACACACGGTCGGAATTCCTGACAAAAACCTCACACCGCACTTTTCCTGTCAGGAAAAACTGATCGTGTGTATGAGGCATAAGCAGGGCCGGTGCAAGGATCTTTGACACCCTAGGCGAATCCTAATTTTGCGCCCCCCCCCTCCCCGCTGCGCCCCTGACATCACTTTACTCTGCCCTTGCAACACATGTGACCTATCTGACACCCCCCTTATCTGACCCCCCTTACCTGACACAATGACCCCCCCTCACCTGACACACTGACCCCCCCTCACCTGACACACTGACACCCCTTACCTGACACATATACTGACCCCCCTTACCTGACACATACACTGACCCCCCTTACCTGACACATACACTGACCCCCCTTACCTGACACACTGACCCCCCCTTACCTGACACACTGACCCCCCCTTACCTGACACACTGACCCCCCCCCCGTACCTGACACACTGACCCCCCCCTCGTACCTGACACACTGACCCCCCTTACCTGACACACTGAAACCCCTTACCTGACACACTGACCCCCCCTTACCTGACACACTGACCCCCCTTACCTGACACACTGACCCCCCCTTACCTGACACACTGACCCCCCCCTTACCTGGCACACTGACCCCCCTTACCTGACACACTGACCCCCCCCCCTTACCTGACACACTGCCCCCCCCCTTACCTGACACACTGACCCCCCCCTTACCTGACACACTGACCCCCCTTACCTGACACACTGACCCCCCTTACCTGACACACTGACCCCCCTTACCTGACACACTGACCCCCCTTCACCTGACACACTGACCACCCCTTACCTGACACATACACTGTGACTGGCCCACCTGACTCTCACACACACCACACAGACAGCACCCCCACTCGGCACTCCACAGACAGTGTAATGTAGTTCGGAAGGGATCCGTCCTCCTCCTACCTCGGCTGTTTGTGGCTTCATCATCATCGACCATCATCCAGTCTCTACTCAGGGGCCAGGCTAGCGCCATCCTCCCGCTCCACAGTGTCCCCGCCGAGACCAGGCCAGCGCCATCCTCCCGCTCCACGGAGGTCAGCTGCTCCTCTCAATGCTCCGGGCTCCCATCTCCATTGAGCCCCGCCCCTCCGCTGCACACACAGACACACAGCGCTGCACCAGAGGGACAGGCTAGAGCAAAGGAGTCCCGGAGCAGCGCTGTGTGACCGGTCTAGAAGATGTAACAGTGCAGCGGGGCGCTCAGCGGGACACATGAGGGATTAGTGGTGGCGGCGCACAACGAGCGCTCAGGAGAGGAGAGACGAGCTCACACAGAACAGGGGCTGTGGTTGCACCCTAGGTGGTAGTGCGCTCCAAGCGGCTGCTTACTTCGCCTAGTGGTAGCGCCGGCCCTGGGCATAAGGGCTTGTTTACACTTGCGTTGGTGTCTGTAAAGTGATTATTGCTTGTTTTGTGGATTGTGGGTGAGTTGCCATGGTAATGGTGACTCCCACCAGTGATCATACTGGCGAAAATGGCCTCCTGGGGATTGTCGCAGTTTTGAATGTTCCTGGTGACCTGCTACACTGTGTCCCATGGACATTCTGCCATCACATGCATTTTGCCAACCCCCACCTTGGTTGTTAGGGTGCAGGTGTGGCAACCAATGTTGCTGTAGCACAGCAGTCATCATCCTGGCAACTAGGGTTGTCCCGATACCACTTTTTTAGGACCGAGTACAAGTACCGATACTTATATTCAAGTACTCGCCGATACTGAATACCGATACTTTTTTTTAAATGTGTCCCCAAATGCAGCCATGTCCCCCACATATGCAGCCATGTCCCCCACATATGCAGCCATGTCCCCCCACATATGCAGCCATGTCCCCCCACATATGCAGCCATGTCCCCCACATATGCAGCCATGTACCCCACATATGCAGCCATGTCCCCCACATATGCAGCCATGTCTCCCCATACCTAGATACCGTTGCCTAGTTAATCAGCGTGCAGGGAACATTACAGCTTTTATTTGAATAGCTGTCTGTTCCCCGCCGTCCCGCGTATAGACACTCCCCCTTGCTCGGGATTGGACGGGTGATCTGCACTTTGATAGACAGATCACCCGTCCAATCCCGAGCAAGGGGGAGTGTCTATACGCGGCGGGGACGTTGCGGTATGCGGCGGCGGGGGGGTAGAATCGTATCTGGCATCGGGGGCATTTGCGGGAGTACAAGTACTCCCGCAAATGCTCAGTATCGGTCCCGATACTGGTATCGGTATCAGGACAACCCTACTGGCAACCAATGTTGCTGTGCGACGCAGGTTGCTAGGATGCTGGCAGGTAGTCATTGGTTTCTATACAGCAGGCACATCAGTGTCCTAGCAACAAGAACAGTAATGCTGCCCTGTATGTACTGCGTATCTCCAAGACAACCTGGCCTCAGTGCCACCCCAATCACCAGAGTGCCACCTAAGGTACTCACCTCAGTTTGCCTCATTGGCAACACGCTGCTGATTGATGCAACTATTTATGTGACAATTAAAACTAGGAGAGGCGCATAAACAGAACTTTATTGTCACTAATATCCATACATATAAAAAGAATAGGAGAAAAATGAGTTTAATGCTAAATGACAGAGCTTACTAATTACATAGTAACAGTGTATGAGAAAACGCATACACAAATAGAAGAATGTTTATGTTGCCTTTCCAACAGACAAATTAAAATCAGAGCTAATTTGTGTTAATCTTTGCATTGTTAAACCTATTCTTGCCTATCCATGCGGAGTGACAAATGATTGTTTAATTAGGCTGAATATGTCATGTTACATGCAAGTATTATTAGCACTACACAGGAGGAGCAGGGTGCAAAATACAACAGCGCTAATATAGAGCATACCAAGGGATTGATTTATTTATATAGCATGACATAAACTAATAAGCTGTGAACTATACAAACTAATCATATAGTAAAGGTCAGCAGTTCAAGGTAGATAGGCTCAGAAAAAAAATTGTTCTCAACACCAGAGGGATCAGATCCAATCCCAACATATTATCTAATACAATAGGAAAAAAAAACGAGCTCTTTTACTGCAAGTGATAAATATAACCTGGCCTGGATAAGAAAGTTATCCAACACAAATGTTCAAGAGACCAAGGTCATTTAATGAAAAAATTAATTCATCATAGTTTAACCACTTCAGCCCTGGAGGATTTGGCTGCCCAATTACCAGGCCATTTTTTGTGATTCGGCACTGCGTCGCTTTAACTGACAATTGCGCGGTCGTGCGACATTGCACCCAAACAAAATTGATGTCCTTTTTTTCCCACTTAGGCCTCGTACACACGTTGGACCAGTTTCAGCAGACATGTTCGGTCGTGTGTAGGGCCGACCAGACAATTTTCCGGCCGACCGGACAGGTTTCCAGCGGACAAATGTTTCTTAGCATTGTATACTGGAAGCCTGTCCGCCGGACATTTTCGATGGTCAGTACTACTCATCGGACATGTCCGCTGGCCCGAGAACCCGCGCAAGACGTCGAAGTGATTCGACGCATGCGTGGAAGCATTGAACTTCCGGGTTCGCGCACGTCGCCGGGTCATCGTCGCCGCCACATCACTGCGTATTCTGTCCGCGGGGATTTTGGTTTGGTTTCATCGGACAGGTCCGCTCGTCTGTACGAGGCCTAATAGAGCTTTCTTTTGGTTGTATTTGATTACCTCTCCGGTTTTTATTTTTTGCGCTATAAAAAAGCATTTTTTTTTACTTTTTGCTAAAATAAATACCCCCCCCCCCCAAAAAAAAAATATATATATATATATATAATCCTCTGTTTAGGCCGATATGTATTCTACATATTTTTGGTAAAAAAAAACATCGCAATAAGGCTTCATTTCCACTGGCGTTTTTACAGCCACTGTTGTTAGCCTTTTTTACAGCTTAAAAACGCCTGTCCATGTTTATTTTGTAAAAAAAAAAACAAAAAAAAAATTTTTTTTTGTGAGCTGCAGCTTTAAAAATGCAGTTTTTGAGCGTTTTCGCGCGTTTTTGAGCGTTTTTTAACGTCTGGCGTTTTTACAGCTCTACTCTGGAGCTTCAGAACGCCCTGGTCCTGCGTTTTTTTTACAGCTCAAAAACGCCTATGCCATTTGCAGCTCAAAAACGCCTATGTAGGCATGATGCCATAGAATAACATGGACAGGCGTTTTTAAGCTGTAAAAAACGCTCAGAAAAGTGGCTGTAAAAACGTCAGTGGAAATGAAGCCTAATGCCCCGTACACACCATCACTTTATGTGATGAAAAAAAATGACGTTTTTAAAAACATCACTTTAATTGACTGTGTGTGGGGGAAAACGTTGTTTTATGTCTTGTAAAAAACGACCAAAAAAAATTGAAGCATGCTTCAATTTTATGTGTCGTTTTTCAAAACGTCAACTTTTACTTCACAGAAATTGACCGTGTGTAGCAAAAAACGTCGTTTTCTAAGACGTTTTTTTCATCCACGCATGCCCAGAAGCTACTTATGAAGCAAGCTTCAATGGTAAAACGTGGTGGAACGTAACCTCACTTTGCAAGATCATTGTGAGAAAACGATGGTGTGTATGCAACTTCGTCTTTGAAAATTGAAGTTTCAAAAACGTCATTTTTTACTTCACAGAAAGTGTCGTTTTTTTTCATCACATAAAGTGATGGTGTGTACGCGGCATAAGCGTTTATTGAATGGTTTTCTCAAAAGTTATAGCTTATACACAATAGGGGGTAGTTTTTTTTTTTAAACATCAAAGGTTTATTAAGGCCAAAAATTGCGATACATAGGCAATATAAAATAGACATGTCATGCAGTGTTACTTAGAATGACAGTGTAAAAAAAAGAAACATTACATTTGATTCTATAGGTACATCTATAAAGGTCTATCCCATGTCGAAACAAATGCGTAGCAAATTGCGTCTACCTGTTTGCCCATGGATGCACTGAGCAGTTACTATTATAAGGGTGAGATTTAACATTCAACAATATCATTGAAGGGTGCCGTCTGAACATGGCACAACATGTAGATCATAGAGCTTTAGAGAAAAAAGAAAAGAGGGGAGAAAAAGGAGGGGAAGGTGTGGGTGTGGTAAGGGGGAGCAGTTGGTGACTGCTGCAGAATTATAGCGTTCATACGGGCAGTTCTGGTCAGTACCCGAGACCTTGGCAACAGCTAGTTAAAGAGTATTTCAGGGGGTTAATAGTAAATCATATTCTTGGGAGGCCTTGAAAGCGAACCACGCAGACCATGTGTTGTGGTAAGAGTCCACGTTGTCTGAATTTTGTGCCAAAGTATCTTCCATATAACATGTGTCAGACACTTTTTTGAGCCAATCTCGAATGGAGGGGGGGTTTGTGCTCTTCCATAGAATAGGTATCAGAGATTTTGCGGCATTCAAGAGGTGTTTAGTGAGCGAACATTTGTACCGCTTCAGGGAGAGGTTGTTGATGTTGAGGAGGCAGCTTGCTGCATCCAGTTCTAAGTTTGTCTCCGTGATTCGCCTCACCACCTCCCGTACCTTAGACCAATAGCCCTGTATCACTGGGCAGTCCCACCATATATGTTTAAGGGTACCTGTGTCGGTCCCACATCTCCAGCATTTGTCTGAAGCCTTTGGGTACCACTTGTGGAGTTTGTCTGGTGTGGTATACCAATGTGTCAATAATTTGTATGAGGTTTCTTGTGTCTTGGTATTTATGGAACATGTGTGTGCTAGGGTGCAAGCATTTGTCCATTGTTTGTCAGTGATGGTAATATTCAGGTCATTAGACCATGTTCGTCTAAACCTATCATTCGGTGTAGTAGTTGCGTCCTGTAACCACATGTACAGTGTGGAGGTAGCTTTGTCAAATTGAGCGCCCTTTTTACATGCCTTTTCAAGCTCCGTCAGTTCTCTTGAGAAGGTGAGCCTTCCTTTCCCTGAGTTGGCGTAATCTCTAATTTGGAAGTACGTCAACCAGGACATCGTTGGTAGTCCATTGTCATGTTTGAGTGCCGTTAGGGTTTTAAATTTCCCGTTTGAGAAGCAATCCGTCATTAGTATGGGATCACCAGTCCCAGTAGGGATCAGGTTGTCGTTCCGTATGCCTGGGGGAAAGTCAGGGTTATTTTGCAGTGGGGATAGTGGGCTATTGTTGTCTGTTAGATTTGTCTTGTTGGCCACTTCAAAGAATAATGTCAAGGTGGTTCCAGTTATTGGGTTGTTTTTTATTGAGTCGTGTTGGTACCTCCAAGCGGTCCAGGGAAGGTATAAAAGGGGTGTCTTGAACAAGGATTCTTCTAATCGGACCCAGGCCTTAGAGCTACTATGGCAGTGCCAGTCAATAACCCTCATCAGGTGTGAAGCTAGGTAGTAGTGATAGAAGTTCGGCAATCCCATTCCTCCCCTCTCTTTTGGTCTGGTGAGGAGCAGGTATTTTATTCTAGATTTTTTATGTTTCCAAAGGAACTGAATAAGAGTGGATTGCAGGGACTTAAAGAATGTTCGTGGAAGTTTAATTGGCAGGGCTCTAAGAAGATAAAGCAATTTTGGCAAAATAACCATTTTCAGGATCGCCGCCCTCCCAAACCACGAGAAAAATTTGGTATTCCATACCTGTAAGTCCTTACATATTTCCCCTAGTAACCTAGGGAAATTTTGTTCATAAGTAGTGGTCACATTGGGGGTTAACCATACACCTAAGTATTTAAGTGCTCCCTTTACCCACTTAAAGGGACAGTTAGCTTGCGTTTTAGTTAAGGATTCTTTTGTCAGAGAGAGGTTCATTGCTTCTGATTTTGAAAAATTGATTTTGAGATTCGAAATATACCCGTAGATCGAAAATTGTTTCATTAAATTAGGGATTGTAGTGTGTGGGTTTGTCAGGAAAAAAAGTAGATCATCAGCGTAAGCTGCGATCTTATGCTCAGTTCCTGCGACTTCGAAACCTGTAATCGAATCATCTTTGTTAATCATTCTGATAAAGGGTTCGAGTGACAGTATGAATAAAAGAGGGGACAGGGGGCAGCCCTGCCTAGTCCCGTTTGAAATCTGGACTTCTTTCGATAGTGAACCGTTTACTTTCAGTCTGGCCGTGGGTCTATCATACAGGGCGTTGATCCAAGACATCATGTGGGGACCAAGGCCTATGAATTCACAGGTGGTTTTCATATAGTCCCATGCGACTCTGTCGAAGGCCTTCTCCGCGTCAGTGGACAGGAGAAGGCCTCCGACATTACTCCCGTGTGTCGTGTTTATCAGAAGCAAAGCCTTAATTACGTTGTCTCTTGCCTCTCTATTTGGGACAAAGCCCACCTGGTCCTGTCCCACTAATGAGGTCAGCAAGGGTCTCAGTCTGTTAGCCATAATCTTTGCTAGGATCCTGAGGTCCAAATTCAATAAAGATATGGGCCTATAACTGGAGCATTCTGTATGGTCTTTTCCCGGTTTCGGGATTAGAGTGATATGGGCTGAGAGAAAGTCAGTCGGCACCGATCTGGGTGAGGACATAGTGTTTAAGGCTCTGGTCAGGTGCTTCGACAGGGTCTCGCTGAAGGTCTTATAATAAGTTGATGGAAAGCCATCTGGCCCTGGGCTTTTCCCTGGTTTCAGATCCTTAATTGCCGACTGAGTCTCCTCAACTGTTATTTGTCCCTCTAAGGGTTTTAGCAGAGTGTCGTCGAGTTTGGGGAGGCCACTTTGGGTCAGATATTCTAGTATGGCAGTTGTTCTGTTGCCTTCCACCGTTCGCGGTTTATGTTGTGACGGGAGATTATAAAGCTCGGAGTAGTATCTATGAAATTGCGCAGCTATGGCCTCTGTAGAGACTTCTAAAGATCCATTGCTTGTCTTAATGCTTGGAATATGATTGACAGCGTTCGCTTCCTTCAAGGCTCTAGCTAAAAATTTCCCTGATTTATCGCCTGTCTCATAGTAAAGTTTCTTTTTGAAAAAAAGCATCCTTTTTGTTTTGAAATCGAAGATTTCTCTTAGGGATTTTCGTGCCTCTAGGAGCTCCGACGCAGATTGCTGTGACAGGGTATGTTTGTGTTTGCTCTCTAATTTATGTATTTTGTTGGCTAAGTCCATGATCATTTGGGAGCGTTGTTTCTTTTTTTGCGAGCCCAGTCTGATCAGTTCCCCCCTCATGTAACACTTGTGTGCTTGCCAGACCATCATATGGTCCATGTCATTTGTGTCATTTATATGAAAGTATTCCTGTAGGGAGGAGGTGATCCCCGGGAGTAACTCTGGGTCAGTTAAGAGTGAGGTGTTCAGCCTCCAGGTATTTGATCTGGGTTTTGTTTGACCCAGGTCTAGTGTCAGGGATATGGGTGCGTGATCTGACAGTGATTGGATCCCGATATGTGCACCTCTCACCAAGTGGAGGTCCCTCTGAGTGATGAATAAATAATCAATCCTGGAGTAACGGTTGTGTGGGATTGAATGGAACGTAAAGTCCCTCGTATCAGGATGTAGGAATCTCCATGTGTCTATCAATTGTAGAGAATTGAGTAATTTTTTAAGCGTTTTGAGTGCTCGATATGTAATACATGATTTACCCGATGAGGAGTCTGCGGTTGGGACCAAAGGGACATTAAAATCGCCACCTAGTATAAGGGGGCCTGATGTGAACCCCATTAGTTCTTGTGTTATTTTCTACAGAAAGTGACGTGTGCGGTATTTGGAAAGTATGCGTTCGCCAGGGTTATTGGTTTGCCCAGGTATGTGCCTTTTAGTAGAACATACCGTCCTTCAGGGTCTATCAGTCGGTCCGTGAGGGTAAAGGGTGCGTCTTTGCTGATCAGGATTGTTACCTAGGGGGTAGTTTTATGGCATTTTTATTATTATTTTTTTTACTAGTAATGGCAGCGATCAGTGATGTTTATCGTGACTGTGATATTGCGGCGGACACATCGGACACTTTTGACGCTATTTTGAGACCATTGTCATTTATACAGCGATCAGTGCTATAAAAATGCACTGATTACTGTGTAAATGACACTGGCAGTAAAGGGGTTAACCAGTAGGGGCTGAGGAAGGGGTTAAGTGTGTCCTAGGGAGTGATTCTAACTGGGTTACCAGTGACACCACATTGATCACTGCTCCCGATGACAGGGAGCAGTAGATCACTGTCCTGTCACTAGGCAGAACAGGGAAATGCCTTGTTTACAAAGGCATCCCCCCCGTTCTGCCTCTTCGTGACACGATCGCGGGACACCGGTGGACATCGAGTCCGCGTGTCCTGCAGGCATGGTTACAGAGGCCGCGGTCGGTGCGCACTCTTGTCCGCTAGGCGGCAGATTTAAAGCAATATACCTGTACGTTGCTGTGCCTGCCCATGCCATTCTGCAGACGTAAATGTACGTTAGGCAGTCAGCAATCGGTTAAGAACGTTGACTGTGCCTAAACAGGCTCAGGTAAACAGATATCAGATAGACGGACCTGCAGTGTGATTTACTGTTTGCAACATGTTAAGGAGGGCAGGTTAAGCCACTGCTAGCGAATGCAGCCAAAGAGGGTCTCTGTGAAAATTGGGTTAGTGTGTTTGGTCCCTTAAATGTGTAACATTTTTTCTGCTTTGAATACATTTTCTTGGACACTTGTTCGGCACTCTCATTGGAATGTATGTATATTTTCAAATCTGGGTCCTTTTCCTGTTCCTGGAGGTGGTCCCCATTTTGTGAAGTGCTGCCGAACTGGAGGCAGTGTGTCTAGTGACAATTTTAGTGACCCTTAGAAAATGTTAATCCAGCTCCCCGTGTGCCCTTGTGTTTGGATTGGAAAGTTGGCATTTCTCACTTTTGCCTGAACATTGTGATTAGGGATAAGCCAAACACCCCCCCCCCCCCCCCCGTTCGGTTCGCACCAGAACCTTTGAAGGGACCGAACGTTACCGCAAACTTTTAGAACCCCATTGAAGTCTATGGGACTTGAACTTTCGAATTCAAAAGTGCTAATTTTAAAGGTTAATATGCAAGTTATTGTCCTAAAACGGGTTTGAGAACCTGGGTCTTGCCCCAGGGAACATGTATCAATGGAAAAAAAAGTTTTAAAAACATAATTTTTTCTGGAGCAGTGATTTTATTGATGCTTAAAGTTATTTTGACGAACGATCGAACATACGATGTTCGAGTCGAACGTGAGTTCGAAGCTCACCCCTAATTGTGATGCTGGTTGGCTTTCTATAGCTGCTTTCTTTCTTTCCCTTCTTCCTTCCTTTACCTATCTATCTATCTACATATCTATCTATCTATCTATCTATCTATCTATCTATCTATCTATCTATCTATCTATCCATCTATCTATCTATTGATCAATCCATCTATCTTGGTATTGGGGGGATTATACTCATGTGGTAGGCACTTTTCCAATGAGTTGCGCCAGTCCAAACTGTACTTTGGGGCATGGCAGACCACTTTTATTGAACAAAACAGAAAGTTAGTTGCCCACTTAGGAGTTCTTCCACATCAACATGAATAGTCATTTGAAAATTCTGACCCTTGTTAGCAGTGCTCTTCTTACCAGTAGTATCTACCAGTATCCACTGTAGTTCTGCTGCCTTTAATGTGCAAGTAAGCACAGACAGATTAATGATGTGTCAGAATTGTCCCTTGTCCCTCCATCATCTGTGGCCATCTACCCCTTCTTCTGGGTTCCTAATGCTTGTCTGAAGCCATTGGGCAGCCACTAATAACCTAACTCCAATGCATGGTATACAAGTAGGGTGTGTATACCGCTCAGGTGAGCACTCAAATGCAGCCCAGTGTGTGTGCCCGCCCCGGTTTGCCACTGCAGACATCAGAGATAAAGAGAAATTGGACGTACACTTTTACAGGTAGATGCCAGTTTTAGTTGCCATTTTAGATTGGGCGTACACTTTTAGATGCCAGTAACAGGTCAGGATGTGGACTGCGTAGCACTGTGCATGTGCCAAAAGTTGTGTATACTAAAAAACAAAAGGAAACGGAGGAGATATATCTTCTAGCAAAAACACAGGGCCAGATTCACGTACAATTGCGCCTTTGGAAACTTAAGCCATTTAAGTTACACCGCCGTAAGTTTTCAGGTTTAGTGCTCGATCCACAAAGCACTTACCTGGAAACTTGCGGCGGTGTATCGTAAATGCGTCCGGCGCAAGGCGGGCCAAATCGAATGGGCGGCTAACATTTAAATTAGGCGCGCGCCCGCGCCGGACCTACTGCGCCGTGCTTTGCGCGAAGTGACGTCATTTTTTTGAACGGCGACGCGCGTAGCGTAATTCCATATTCCCGGACGGCTTACGCAAACGACGTTAAATTTAGAATTTCGACGCGGGAACGACGGCCATACTTTAGACAGCAATACGCTTGCTGACTAATGTTAGGGCACCAAAAAAAACGACTAACTTTTCGACGGGAAACTAGACTAGTGGCGACGTAGCGAACGCGAAAATCCGTTGTGGATCGCCGTAACTCATAATTTGCATACCCGACGCTGGTTTACGACGCAAACTCCCCCCAGCGGCGGCCGCGGTACTGCATCCTAACATCCGACAGTGTAAAACAATTACACCTGTCGGATCTTAGGGATATCTATGCGTAACTGATTCTATGAATCAGCCGCATAGATAGAAACAGAGATACGACGGCGTATCAGGAGATATGCCGTCGTATCTCTTTTGTGAATCTGGTCCACAGTCTCTTAGCAATGTTTTTCCTGTGCAGTACATTTGAGTTAAACATTACAAAACATACATACTTTGTAAATATTGTATACAGAAATAAAATAAATTATTGCAAAACAAGCAATTTTTAAAAAAAACTAAAGTTGTCTGTCTGTCTGTCATACACTATATTGTCAAAAGTATTAGGACACCTGCTTTTCCACACACATGGGCCCAGATTCAAGAAGCTATTGCGCCCGCGCAACCATAGGTTGCGCGGCGCAATAGCTGTTTTGCTCCCGCGTAGCAAATGCCCCTGATTCAGGAACATCGCTACGCGGACTTCAGCCTAGGATATGACAGACATAAGCCTCCTCCGTGCGCGGGCCCTGCGCACGCAAGGTACGGAGTTTCCGTACGGCGACTTTAGCGTAAGGCTGCTCCTACTCATAGTACGCCATTCACGTTCACTTAGAAGCAAATGACGTCCTTGCGACGTCATTTGCCGCAATGCACGTCGGGAAAGTTTCCCGACGAAGCATGCGCTGTTCGCTCGGCGCGGGACCCCGGCGGGATCATTTACATTAGGCGCCCTTACGCAGGGCAAATTAGCATAGCGCCCGCGCAATTTACGGAGCTACTGCTCCGTGAATCGCGGGCAAATCGAAATATTTGCGTGGGCGCAGAGCAAAAATCGTTGCCCTTTGCCCACGCAAATATTGCGCGGTTCTACCTGAATCTGGGCCCCGAACTTTAATGGGATCCCAGTCGTAGTCCGTAGGGTTCAATAGGCCAGTCAAGTTCCTCCACCCCAAAGTTGATCATCCATGTCTGTGAGTTGAGTTGAAGCTGTTATAGCTGCAAAGGGTGGGCCAACTCAGTATTAAACCCTACGTGTCCCAATACTTTTGACAATATAGTGTATCTATCTATTTCTCTATCTCTCATTCATTTTCATGCTATGGAATGTTCTATATATTACTGTAAATGCTCATTATTTATGGAACTATACCTCGTGCTGTGTCACGTTACAATAAAATCAATAAAGTGTCAGGGCAGATTGAACTTTTGCTGTCATACACATTTTGTTGCTTGGGAACAGCAGTCAGGAATAGCAGCAATGATGCAGCTTCTCAGCATCTGGGGACCATCCACAGTAGAAGGATTAAGGGTTGACAGTCAGCTATCACACAGTCCAGTGAAGACAAGCTTCATAGACAAACTGGCCATTTTCACTGTATATTTTTTTTTCTATGATGTCCAACACAGGAGCCAATATATAAAACATCAATAAAGGAAACAGAGATGTTCCCTTTAGCAACCAATCAGAATCTGAGTTGGTCTTTATGTTACTGCTCAGACCCCGTACACAGCTAGCTAAGCCCCATTAGGCCGGATCAGCTTATTCTTTATAGCTAATGTACAGCTTTGAACAGGTTTTACAACTTAAAAGTGTATTTAACCCTTTTACTGCTGGAGTGTTTTTTTGCATTTTATGTACACATCATCAAATATTATTTTAGGGCTGAAGATTTGTTAAAACCCCCAAGCATTAAATATTTTCAGAAATCACAGACCCTAAGGCCCCGTACACATGGTCGGACCAAACCGATGTGACTGGCCCGTCGGACCGTTTTCATCGGTTCACCTCTGAAGTGGCCGTACGGCCTGATATGTGTACACACCATCAGTCCAAAATCTGATAGGGTCAGAACGCGGTGACGTCAAACACACAACGTGCTGAATAAAACTAAGTTCAATGCTTCCAAGCGAGTTTGGTTTGAAGGAACTTGACTGGCCTGTACGGAGTCCTGACCTCAACCCGATAGAACACCTTTGGGATGAATTAGAGTGGAGACTGCGAGCCAGGCATTCTTGTCCAACATCTTTGCCTGACCTCACAAATGCGCTTCTGTACGAATGGTCAAACATTCCCATAGACACACTCCTAAACTTTGTAGACAGCCTTCCCAGAGGAGTTGAGGCTTTTATTGCTGCAAAGGGTGGGCCAACTCAATATTGAACCCTAGGGACTAAGACTGGGATGCCATTAAAGTTCATGTGCGTGTAAAGTCAGGCATCCCAATACTTTTGGTAATATAGTGTATGTGACAGGTTCTTTTTAATGAGATATCAGGGGTCTGAAATCACACTCTATTAGCTCATCCAGCCACAGCAGCCAAAAAAAATGACAGCAGAAACTGGAAATGACAAAATCCTCATCATTTCCAGGTTCCTACTAGGTGATCGGGTTTGAATTTCTAGATTAGGCTTTCTCAGCCAGGGTTCTGTGGAACCTAAAGCCTCATACACATGATCAGATTTTCCGACGGGAATTGTGTGTTAACAAACTGACTGTTGGCTGAAAATCCGATCGTTTGTACGCTCTATCGGACAATTGTTGTCGGATTTTCCACAGACAAATGTTGGATGGCAGGCTTTAAAATTTTACACAAACAATGGTCTGTTGTCAGATTTTCCAATCGTGTGTACACAAGTCCGTCAGACAAAAGTCAAAAGTACAGGCAGTCCCCTAGTTACAAACATCCGACTAATGCCCCGTACACACGATCGGGATTCCCGGCGGTAAAAAGTCCACCGGGAATCCCGGGGGAAAAACCAAGAGCCTGCTCAGTCACTTTCCCTGTGTACACACCAGAGGTTTTCCCGTTGGGAAAACTGCGGTGAGAGCTTTGGCCAGGAATCCCGGCCGTGTGTATGCTTCACCTCAGTGTTTCCCATAGAAAAACTGCCGGGAAAAAGATCGCCGGCAATCACGGCAGGAAAAAATTCTCAATATATGTTCTCAATATTCCTGCCGTGCTTCCTGGCGGTTTTTCTGTTGGGAAAACTGCCATGGAGCAGTTCCCGGCCAAAAGCTGTCATGGCAGTTTTCCTGATGCTCGAATCGATGCTCACCAAACATGACATTAGCAGAAGGTGCCCAAAGGGTGGCGCTAAAGAGCTGAAACACCACATAGTACGTTTAGTACGTCATTACGCTCGTGTTTGTTGGACCGACAATTGTGTGTCGTTTGTATGCAAGACAAAATCCCCTTCGGACAAAAGTCAGACACTTTGGGCCAGATTCTCGTAGATCCGGCGTATCTTTGTGGCGGCGTAACGTATGTCATTTACGTTACGCCGCCGCAAGTTTTACAGGCAAGTGCTTTATTCACAAAGCACCTGCCTGTAAAGTTGCGGCGGCGTAGCGTAAATAACCCGGCGCAAGCCTGCCTAATTCAAATTAGCCGGGTAGGGGGCGTGGAGCATTTAAATTAAGCGTGTTCACGCGCATGCACTGTCCGGAAAATATCCCAGGGTGCATTGCTCCAAATGACGTCGCAAGGACGTCATTGGTTTCGACGTGAACGTAAATGGCGTCCAGCCCCATTCACGGACGACTTACGCAAACGACATAAAAAAATGTAAATTTTGACGCGGGAACGACGGCCATACTTAACATTGGTTGCCCCTCATATAGCAGGGGCAACTTTACGCCGCGCAAACCTAACGTAAACGTCGTAACTTCACTGCGGCGACCGCGAGTACGTTCGGGTATTCGCGTATCTAGCTAATTTGCATACTCAACGGGAAAAACGACGGAGGCGACACCTAGCGGCAAAAAAAAAAATGCGTTTAAGATCCGACAGCGTAAGAGCCTTACGCCTGTCGGATCTAATGGATATCTATGCGTAACTGATTCTAAGAATCAGTCGCATAGATACGACGGCCCAGATTCGGACTTACGATGGCGATGGCGTTGCGCCGTCGTAAGCCCTTTGAGAATCTGGGCCTTTGCCTGCGGAAAATCTGATCGTGTGTACGAGGATTTAGAGTTCCTCCAGAGGTTGATCAGGCAAAGACAAATTCTGCCTGTAAGATAAGTTCTCACTGATGCCAATCATCTTTTTTGCTGTCTGTGAGGAGCGAGTTTTTCCCATTAACCATAAATTAGACGCACATTGGGCCAGATCCACGTAGCGGATCGTAATTTTAGTCCGGCGTAGCGTATCGTATTAACGCTACGCTGCCGCAACTTTGAGAGGCAAGTGCTGTATTCACAAAGCACTTGCCTCTGAAGTTACGGCGGCGTAGCGTAAATCTGCCGGCGTAAGGGCGCGGAATTCAAATGTTAAAGATGTGGGCGTGTTTTATGTTAATTTTACTTGACCCACTGTAAATGACGTTTTTTCTGAACGGCGCATGCGCCGTTCGTGGGGGTATCCCAGTGCGCATGGTCGAAATTAACCCGCAACAAGCCAATGCTTACGACGTGAACGTCATTCTACGCAAAGCCCTATTCGCGAACAACTTACGCAAACGACGTAAAATTTTCAAAATTCGACGCGGGAATGACGTCCATACTTAACATAGGATACGCCTCATATAGCAAAAAAAGCCTTACAGAAACGACGTAAAAAAATGCGCCGGCCGGACGTACGTTCGTGGATCGCCGTATCTAGCTAATTTGCATACTCAACGCGGAAATCAACGGAAACGCCACCTAGCGGCCAGCGTAAATATGCACCTTAGATCCGACGGCGTACTAAGACGGCGTATCTTGTTTTGTGGATACAAAACAAAGATACGCCGGAGCAAACTAAAAGTTACGGGGCGTATCAATACATACGCCAGCGCAACTCCTTTGTGGATCTGGCCCATTCTTCTCATTGACCATCACACTAATGTATTGTGAATGTTAAGGCCCATACACACGATCTGACTTTTTGACAACAAATATCCGACAGACCTGTTTGATCGGACAATCCGACCGTGTGTACGTTCCATCGAACAAATGTCCGATGGAGCATAATCCGTTCGTGTGTCCACAAGTCCATCGGACTAAAGTCTAAAGTACAAACACGCATGCTCAAAACTAATGCTAAAGATCAGACAACAATAGCAGAAGTTGCCCAAAGGGTGGCGGTAAAGAGCTGAAAAACCACGTAATTTGGTGAAAGTTGGCTGAAAATGTTCGGCCGTCTGTATGCATACCAAGTTCACGGCCAACGCCCCTTCAGAGCGAAATCCACGGAAAAGTCAGATGGAAGCCCGATCGTGTGTATGAGGCTTTAGATGTAGAAATTTTTAGCTGGGGTTCCCTGAGTCTGGACATTTATTTCAAAGGTTATTCTGTGCTACAAAGGTTGAGAAAGACTGGTCTGGGTCAATAAACGTGAAAACCCCCCTTTATAAAGGGGCCTCATTTCTCTTCTTCTCTTGGTCATGTTAAAGTCAAGAGATGATGCACATTGAATGTTATGAGGTTCCTTTCTGCATACTGATGTATCATGCAAGCGGCGCCATTACTCAATCTCATCTTCTAGGGAACATCAATTATGTTGATGCACTTAAAAAATAAAAAAGGGTGGATGTCAAGTAAGACATGAACGTTTCCAACATGAAAGGATTCTCAGATGTTACTCCGCACTGCTCTTTATAGTGAATGTGCTTCTCTGTTTATCCTTGATGTCTGTCCTTTTCAAAAATTCAATATTGCATATTTTGTTACAGTTTATTATTAAAGGAGGATGTTGTATACAGCTGACGATGATGGAAAAACAATTCCAGTAATAATAAGAACAGATCTGCTTTAACCCTTTCTTTGGCTAGCATCATAGTTTTCATAATTCACATAGGAGTTTTTTCTTATTACTGTATGTCCTATTTGTTATTTTTTTTCCTTAAACAATCTAATTTTAGTTACCTAAAGACATTGTTGCACAAATCAGTTAAACGTATTGCACATTATATTTAGGATTTTAACCGCTTTAGCCCTGGATCATTGTGCAGCTAAAGGACCGGGCCACTTTTTGCGATTTGGCACTGCGTCACTTTAACTGACAATTGCGCGGTCATGCAACGTGGATCCTAAACAAAATTGATGTCCTTTTTTTTCCCCACAAATAGAGCTTTCTTTTGGTGGTATTTGATCACCTCTGCGGTTTTATTTTTTGCGCTATAAACAAATAAAGAGCGATAATTTAAAAAAATATATTTTTTTTCCCTCAGTTTAGGCCGATACATATTCTCCTACATATTTTTGGTAAAAAAAAAAAAAAAATCACAAAAAACGTTTATTGATTGGTTTTGCGCAAAAGTTATAGGGCCAGATCCACAGAAGAATTACGCCGGCGTATCTACTGATACGCTGCGTAATTTCAAAGTTCCCGCGTCGTATCTTTGTTTTGTATCTACAAAACAAGATACGACTGCATCTGGGCTCGATCCGACAGGCGTACGTCTTAGTACGCCGTCGGATCGTAGGTGCATTTTTCCGCCGGCCGCTTGGTGGCGTTTCCGTCGAATTCTGCGTCGAGTATGCAAATTGACTAGATACGTACGTCCGGCGCATTTTTTTACGTCGTTTGCGTTCGGATTTTTTTGGCGTATAGTTACCCCTGCTATATGAGGCGTACTCAATGTTAAGTATGGCCGTCGTTCCCGCGTCAAATTTTGAATTTTTTACGTTGTTTGCGTAAGTCGTTCGCGAATAGGAATTTGCGTAGAATGACGTCACCGTCGTAAGCATTGGCTTGTTCCGGTTTAATTTCGAGCATGCGCACTGGGATACCCCCACGGACGGCGCATGTGCCGTTAAAAAAAACGTAATTTACGTCGGGTCACAGCGTATTTACATAAAACACGCCCCCATCACATCGATTTGAATTGCGCGCCCTTACACCGCCAAAGATACACTACGCCGCCGTAACTTACGGCGTGCATTCTTTGAGGATTTGGAAAAAAAAGTACGTTACGGCGGCGTAGTGTATCTTAGATACGCTACGCCCGACGGAAATATGCGCTAGGGTACGTGGATCTGGCCCATAGTGTCTACAACATAGGGGATAGTTTTATAGCATTTGTATTAATATTTTTTGTTTTACTAGTAATGGCGGCGATCTGCGATTTTTATCGTGACTGCGACATTATGGCGGGCACATCGGACACTTTTGACACATTTTTGGGATCATTGTCATTTTTACAGCGAACAGTGCTATAAAAATGCACTGGTTACTGTGATAAATGACACTGGCAGTGAATGGGGTTAACCACTAGGTGGCGCTGTAAGGGTTAAGGCGTGATTCTTACTGTTAGGGGGCGTGGCTTGCTGTGACACATCAATGATCGTGTTCCCGATGACAGGGAACGCGATCAGTGACAGTGTCAGCGGCGTTCTGACGTCACCGCATCACGAGTGAGGACCCGGAAGAGACGGGTATACGCTCCTACAAGCCGGCCGGTTGATTTCTTATGCTGTTTTTATGCTGTTTACTTCTGGATTGCTGTAAGTGCGCACAATCTATCTTTTAATATTAAACCCATACGTTTTTACACTATGTGAGTTTCCTGATTCCTTTTCATATCCTGGAACGCTGTCAACCTGTGCCCATTTGAGATATTGATTTGTACTGATTGACTGCACTGGACGGATGGTATTGCCATAATTACATTGCTGATGGTGGATGTCTCCTCATACATGCTGTGTTTGATCTCTGAGGCCTCGTACACACGACAGAGTTTCTCGGCAGAATTCGCCGAGAAACTCGGTCAAAACCCGGATTCTGCCGAGAATCTCTGTCGTGTGTACACTTTTGGCTCGATGGAGCCGCCGAGGAACTCGACGAGAAAATAGAGAACATGTTCTCTATTTTCTCGTTGTCCTCGTTGTTCTATGGGAGAAGCCGGCCCGCCGAGCTCCTCGGCGGCTTCATCCCAAAACTCGACGAGGAACTCGACGTGCCAAGCACGTCGAGTTCCTCTGTCGTGTGTGTACGGGGCCTGAGAGATCTTTGGCTCTGGTAAGGGTCAGTGTTTTCTGTGGGTGGAGGTCTTTGTTCGTCACCAGTTACACCGTGGGCCAGATTCACAAAGAGATACGACGGCGGATCTCCTGATCCGCCGTCGGATCTCTGAGTCCAGCCGGTCGGATCTATGCGACTGATTCATAAGAATCAGTTCCGCATAGATCTCCCTTAGATCCGACTGGTGTAAGTGACTTACACCGTCGGATCTTAGGCTGCAATCTCCCGCCGGCCGCTAGGTGTCGCCTCGGTCTTTTACGCGTCGAATATGCAAATGAGGAGAACCGCCGATTCAGAAACGAACGCCCGCTTGTCGCTTTTTTTTTACGTCGTTTGCGTTCGGCTTTTTCCGGCAGATAGTTACCCCTGCTATATGAGGGGTAGCTAATGTTAAGTATGGCCGTCGTTCCCGCGCCAAATTTCAAATTTTTACGTCGTTTGTGTAAGTCGGTCTGGAATACGGATGGCCGCAATTGACGTTGCCGCCGAAAACAATGACGTCCTAGCGACGTCATTTGGAGCATGCGCACTGGGAAATTTCGCCAGCGGCGCATGCGCAGTTAAATCTGCGCGGGAACGCGCCTGATTTAAATTGTACACTCGCCCTAGCCGCGGAATTTGAATTCCGCCGGGGGAGTTACGATCCGACGGTGCAATTTTCGAGGTAAGTGCTTTGTGAATACTGCACTAGCCTCGCTAAATTGCACCGGCGGATCGTAAATCACATAGATTACGGGGATCTAAAGATCCGCTAATCTATGTGAATCTAGCCCCGTGTGTGGATCTACTTTGCACCTTGGACTTACTATTATGACCTATATCTACTAAATGGACTCTGCTTATTATTCTTCACTTTTTCAATTTGTATTCACTTTGTGCATATATCTGCTACAGTATTCACCTGGTATTGTGTCCACGTTATTAGTGGATAATAAACAATTGTTTATATTTGTTTTTATTTTTTTGATATATAGCACGACTCCTTTTTTTGTACAGTGTCAGCTAGGCAGAACGGGCAGATATTGTGTTTACACTAACATCTCCCCGTTCTATGTCTCCGTGAGACGATCATGGGTATGCCCACGGCGATCGAGTCTGCGGGACCTGCGGGCGTGCTCACGGAGATCGCGGCACGCGTGCGCCCGCAACGACTGCTTCTTAAAGAGGACATATATATATGTCCTTCTGCCTGCCCGTGCCATGCTGCAGACGTATAATCTGCAAGCGGTTAATTCAGAATGTATATCACATGTGTTTTAAAGTGAGGCTAAACAGAGAAGTATTAATTGCCATAATTTAATCACACAAATCATATACATCATGCCACTGTATTACCGTATTTTCCGGTGTATAAAATGACCTTTTGGATGCAAAAAAATCCTCAGAAGTCGGGGGACGTCTTATACGCTGGTACCTGTCTCAGTCAGGCTGCAGGCATCCATAATTCAAAAGCCGCGCCTCCTCCTCAGACTGTTCCGTGATAGGCGGAACACTAATTTTCCCAGCACGGACGAGAGGACATCCGTGATAGGCGGAACACTGAACAGAGGCTCTGCTGGGAAAATGAGTGTTCCGCCTATCACGGAACAGTCTGAGGAGGAGGCGCAGCTTTTGAATCATGGATGCCCACAGCCTGAAACCCAAAATCTGAAAACAAAATAAGGTAGGGAGATCGTCTTGGCACAGTGAGGTCGGCAATGGCACAGTGGAGGCATGTAATGACACAGTGGAGGCATGTGATGGCACAGTGGAGGCATATAATGGCACAGTGGAGGCATGTAATGTAATGGCACAGTGGGGTAATGTAATGACACAGTGGAGGCATGTAATGTAATGACACAGTGGAGGCATGTAATGTAATGGCACAGTGGACTGGAGGCATGTAATGTAATGGCACAGTGGAGGCATGTAATGTAATATAATGGCACAGTGAGATTTGAAAAAAGCCTGTTTCTGTCAGCGGTTCATCCTGTCAGCGGTTGTTCTGGCTACCTCTCAGCTTCCAGACTAGTAGGCAGGGGGTCGTCTTATACGGCAAGTATATCTCAAAACCAACATTTTTCCTGAAAAAATAGGGGGTCGTCTTATACGCCGGCAAATACGGTATATGCTTTGTTTTATATTTTTTACGTTCAAAGATTTTTATTAGTTTTGTACGAGAACAAAAACAAGTAGTACAGAATTTCCATAATCGGAATGCAATCACAATTTGGCAACATACAAAAAGAGCAGTTATAAAGTACAACATTCGACCTATGTCTGGCACTAAAATCCCTGAGAATCTGTCCTACTACTACAACATTGTAACCGGATCTATGAGGGAAGGACCTCTGGCACCCCCAATAGGAGCACACTGTGCCTGGAGGATTCCCCCGTCGATCCTAGAGGTAGCTAAGTACCATGTAGACGGAGGTTGAGTACTAGCTCTGAGCTAGCAAGCTCAGGGGCCAAGGTAGCATGTCATACTATCATTCTGAACTCAAGCCTGAATAAAGTTCAATTCAAGTTGGAAAGTCCTAAGGTTGAGAAGAGAGAGAAAGATATGGACGAGAAGAGAAAGTCACAGAGCGAGAAAAGAGATGAGAAAAAAAGCCTATCTACCAGGAAGGAGCTGTGGGCCCTTTGCCAGCATCTTCTGGTTGGGCCTGGAGTCCAGGTCGTAGGGGGATGCCCACATGCAGGGACCATGGTTCCCAGATAGATTCAAACACTGGGACCATGTCTGCTAGTGTACTAGCAAGTTTCTCCTGCAAAATGATCCAGGAGATCTTACGTTTGGCCGTTATGAGGGTAACCTTGGGTTGTTTCCAAGCTTTGGCTATGGTCATCTTGTTATATATTTAATCCTCTAAGTACCTTATTCCTTCACATCTGTTGTGTGGTCCCATGAGCTTTCCCCTGTTTATTGGCATCTGTAGGGGAAAATCTTTGGGAGGAGCTATTATTCTGTTGATGTATGCTCTACAGCAGTGATGATCAGTGTTTAATATATTGGGGACGGCAAACTAACACCAAACCCTCCTACCCCAACCCCCCGTGGGAGATCAGGGGGAATGAAAAGCTGGGCCATTAATTCTCCTCCCGGGAAAATAGGAAGTGTGTCCTGAGACACGATTGGATAGGGAGTCCTAAGACTCCCTTGCCAATCGGGTCACAGGAATGTCCTCCTGATTGGCCAGGAGGAGAATCAGGAATATAATAGCGGATATTAATAATAGCGGATAAGAATAGGGAAAAATGTAACTCTCTAGCAAAGCTGGTAGAGACATCCCCAAAAAGACTTGCAGCTATAATTGCAGTGAAAGGCGGTTCTACAAAGTATTGACTCAGGGGGGCGCTATACAAATGCATGCCACACTTTTCACATATTTATTTTTGAAAAACATTTATCATTTTCCTTTTACTTCACAATTATATGCCACTTTGTGTTGGTCTATCACATAAAATCCCAATAAAATGCATTTACATTTTTGGTTGTAACATGACAAAATGGAAAAGGGGTATGAATACGTTTTCAAGGCACTGAACTTTTTAGGCTTCTGACCTAGATCAAAATGATTTTATACATCCCAGGAGTCTCCATGGACATTTTTTCTTTCATCTGGAGGAGGGGGGTTTCTTGGCTAAGCACACCCTTCTGTCTGTATGTCTGGGCTAAGGGCAGATGGATTCCAGGAAGTAAATGCTACATGAATAATGTATCTGTCCTTACTCAGCATGGCTAGAAATGCAAGGGGGTATTTGCTAAGGTGATTTCCCAATAAAATACAGCATAGAGGCATAGATGGGTGGATGAGTTTACTTTGATGAATTTTGTGTTTTCAGTTTGTGGTTCTCAGATACAGTTTAAATTAGTGCTCAAATAGCACAATTTTCTTTACATACCATATTATATTAACATTATATAAAAAAATGTGTATGGTAATTATATTTGTTATATACATTTTTAACATAAGTGGAATTACCCGTTAGGATCTGACTGCAAAAAAAAAGTGAGATTGCAGTTTAAAAACTTTTCCATCAATTCCAAAAGCATTTTTTATGTAAAGATTTGACAGTAAGTTGTCCTTTTGGTATTTGTATCCAAGGGAACTGGCTTCCTTTACATCCACCCCTATCAGCAAATATCAGCTCCCCTTCTCTTTCAACCTAACATGCCTAAAGTTCTGAGAGGTGACCTTTAGCTTCTCTTTCTCCATCTAATTTGCTGCAGACTCGGCACATATACTGCCTAAAAGTAAAACAAACCGCACATTCTACTTTCATTATCTTGTTAGAGTCTCATTAGGATTTCTATTTTATTTACTGATTTATATTACGTTCACTTTGCAGGGAAAATGTTACGATTTCTATCTGAACGATTTCTAGCTGTATATATAGTTCTTAGCAAAAGTTTTTGGTAGGTATGAAGAAATGATATAAAGTAAGAATGCTTTCAAAAATACAATGTGGTTATAGAAAAGAATCACTCCCCTTTAAAATAATCACTGAGTTGGAAAAAGGATCACCCCCTTGTGTCAGCATTTTGTTGAACCACCTCTTGCTAGTATTACAGCCTTTAGTCTGTTGGGATTTGTCTCTACTAACTTTGCACATCTAGACTTTGCAATATTTGCCCACTTCTCTTTGCAGAACTGTTCAAGTTTAGTTCAATTTGATGGTTAACGTTTGTGGACTGCAGTCTTCAAGTCACTCCACAGATTTTCAATGGGGTTTAAGTCTGGGCTCTGACTCAAGCCGTGTACACACGATCAGTTTGTCCGATGAAAAAAGACTGATGGACTGTTTTCATCGGGCAAACCGATCATGTGTGGGCCACATCTATTTTTTTACACCGATGGAAAAAAGACCGAACATGTTTAAAAATGTTCCTATGGATAAAAAAACGATAGGAAATTCCAATCGTCTGTGTGGAACTCCATCGGAGAAAAATCTACACCTGCTCAGAATCAATGGACGTATGCTTGGAAGCATTGAACTTAATTTTTTTCGGCTCGTCGTAGTGTTTTACGTCACCGCGTTTTGGCACGGTCGGAATTAAGTCTGATAGTGTCTATGCAAGACTGATGAAAGTCAGCTTCATCGGATATTCGACAAAAAAAATCCATCGGATTTGATTCAATCAGAAATCCGATCGTGTGAGCCATGAAAGGATATTCACCCTTTTCTCCTTCAACCACTGTGAGGTCATTTTTGCTGTGTACTTTGGGTCACTGTCATGTTGGAAGGTAAATCACCTTCCCATTGACAATTTGAGAATTTGATGGTATTTTGCCCCATCCATTTTTCTTCTATACTGACAAGTGCTCCAGTCCCTGCTCCAGAGAAACACCTCCATATCAGGAAATTAACACCTCCATGCTTTACTGTAGGAATGGTGTTATTTGGATGGTGAGCTGTATTGGATTTCCACCAGACTTATCATTTGGTGTTGAAGTCAAATAATACAATTTTAGTCTCATCTGACCATAACACCTTTTTTCATGTGGCCCTTTTTCTTCCAACCCTCCCATACAAGCCAATTTGTGAATTTGTGATATTGCTGTCACATGCACACAATGACCACTCTTTGTCATAAATTCCTGCAACTGCTTCAGAGTTGCTGTGGGCCTCTTGGTAGCCTCTCTGACCAGTTTCCTCCTGGCTCTTTCATTCAGTTTGGAGCGATTTCCTTATCCAGGATCTGTCTGTGTTGTACCAAATACCTTCCACTTCCTAATAATAGACTTCACTGTGGCCGGTTAGCTTGGCTCAGGCTTGGTGGAGAGGGGGGTGTACAAACGGGTGCATCTGCTGCTGAGAGTGCCGGCAGGGGATGGATCCCATCCTGGCTCCTGAAATGGCTCGAAAGAAAGAGGGGTAACCCCTGAATGCCGCACATCTAGAAGATCCTATGGAGGTGGAGGGAGTGGCAATCTCAGCCTGGACTCCGACCAGGCCATGCCCCCAATGTGTTTTTCTCCCCCCCCCCCCCGGAGCTTAGTCATAGGGATAGAGATTACATACATATGAGGAGAATGCATGACCATGAGGAACACAACATATAAGCTCTAGTATTATGGACATGTCACAGATTATCAAAGTTGGCTATTTTCGTATTTATCATGTCTGCAGTTCTTGACCATTTCTTGTATCATGTCTGCAGTCTTTGACCATCTCTTGAATCATGTCTGAAGTCTCTGACCATCTCATGTACCGTATCTGCAATCTCTAACCATCTCATGTACCATGTCTGCAGTCTCTGACCATCTCCTGTATCATGTCCTCAGTCTATGACCATCTCTTATATTATGTTTGCAGTCTCTGACTATCTCCTGTATCATGCCTGCAGTCTCTGGCCATCTTCATGTTTACCATGTCTTCATCTACCATCTTCATGTTTACCATGTCTTCATCTACCATGTCTTCAGTCTCTGACCAGCTCTCATATCATATTTTCAGTCTCTGACCAAATCATTTATCATGTCCACAGTCTCTGATCATCTCCTGTATCATGTCTGCAGCCTCTGACCATCTCCCATATCATGTCTGCAGTCTTTGACCATCTCCCATATCAAGCCCATAGATGTTGTATCCTGTTGTGTGCCTGCTGTCTCTAACATTGAATATGCACTGCATTTAATAAATGAGACCCTTTGGTGATATCGAGGGATGCACTTGAGGCCCTTAAATTTCAAAAAGGTTGCCCGCCACTGGGCTATATGAACAACTTTACTACATTATCTTTTAAGCATTGCAAGAAGCTTAGGGATTCACTGGAGCTAGCTGTACAGTAGCATGGATAAGATCAATACCAACATGAATTGTTCATCAGTCATACCATATCCCTGATTGAGTTCAAAGGGATTCTTTTTTCGTGTATGCCCGCATAGCCCGGAGTGTCTCTTTAAGTGAGATGAGTGGAAATAAGTAATGAACACTGTCTACTTTTATCCAGCCCTATGTAACACGCACATACTAAAGTGTTTGTGGAGGTTGAAAGATAATGATGTAGACTCCAGTAATGATGATTCCTGATGACATAAATATAACCCCTGGGGTGAGAAGAGTATGACAAAGTGTACTTCCGTGTACAGACTTTGAGTTCTTGCTTATTAAGACAGTAATTATTACTTAGTATCTCTGCAAATGAAAAAAAAAAACACAAAGAAGAGGCGATTCCATGTATTCAATCTATCAAAAGGGACAAGGGCTGTCTGTTTGGTTTATTATTTAGTTTTAATATACACACAGGATAGTTCTCATATATAGGCTGAAGCATAATTAGCCCATTTGTAGATCATGTATAAGAAGCATGCATTGCAAGGACAGCAGTAGGGGTTTATAACCATCCTGACACTGCCAGTATTAAATTGAATTAATGTCACTGCTACTTAGAAATATTTACTATGTAAAGATACTTTACAGAGCTTCAGGGTGCCTTGGGCATTTTGGGATGTATTTTCCATCTGTCAGATTAATGTGTTGTATTAAAACTATTATTATAACCTAGAAGTGAATGGTTATAAGAACATTTAGGTTTCAATTCCATGCAAATCTTTGATTTTTTCAAAAAATAAACAATGTTTATCCCACTCTAAGGCCCCGTACAGACGAGCAAACATGTACGATGAAACCGGTCCGCCGGACCGTTTTCATCGTACATGTCTGCCTGGAGATTTCTGTATGATGGCTGTACTCACCATCATACAGAAATCCGCGCGTACTCGAAACGTGGCGACGAGGCCGTGCCGTCGCCGCGACGATGACGCGGCGACGTGCGCGGCCCTGGCAGTTCAATTCTTCCACGCATGCGTCTAAGTCATTCGACGCATGCGAGGGATGGCGGCCGCTCGGACATGTACGGTAGGTCTGTACAGACGACCGAACATGTCCGACGGACAGGATTCCAGCGGGCATGTTTCTAAACATGTTTAGAAATATTTGCCCGCTCGAAAAAGGCCCGGCGGGCAAATGTACGGTGAAATCCTGTCCGCTCGGCTGTACAGACGACCGAACATGTCTGCTGAAACTGGTCTGCGGTTAAACCGCTTCTTAAGCATTTTCAGTGAATTGCAGCGTGTCTTAACCGGTTCGCGACCAGCTCACGCAGATATACTGCGGCAGAATGGCTCTCCTGGGCGAAATCCTGTATATACTGTATATACGCTTCGCCCAGGAGAGCCACCAGAGGGCATGGCAGGGAACCCGATGCACATGGTCGGTGGGCGCGATTGCAGCCGGCCACACGCAATCGTGTGCACGAGAGGGAGCATGGGGGTTTGTGTGTGAAAACACATTAATCCCCGTGCTGTCTTAGGAGACAAGACAGATGTTTTACAAAGTCGAAAACACGATCTGTCATCTCCTATAGTCAGTCCCCATCCCCCCACAGTTAGAACACAAAATAGGGAACACATTTAACCTATTGATCGCCTCTAGTGTTAACCCCTTCCCTGCCAGTGACATTTACATAGTAATCGGTGCATTTGTATAGCACTGATCGCTCTTGTAAATGTCAATGGTCCCAAAAATGTGTCAAAAGTGTTTAGACAAAAACGCAGATCACTGCCATTACTAGTAAAAAAAAATGCCATATAAATTCCATAAATCTTTCCCATAGTTTGTAGACGCTATTTTTTTTTTTAAATTGGGATATTTACTATAGCAAAAAATAAAAGAAATTTTTTTTTGTTTATAACACAAAAATAAAAACTGCAGAGGTGATCAAATGCCACCAAAAGAAAGCTCTATTTGTAGGGGAAAAAAAGGACATCAATTTTGTTTGGGTACAACACCGCACAGCCGTGCAATTATCAGTTAAAGCGACGCAGTGCCGTATCGCAAAAAATGGCCCGGTAATTGGGCAGCCAAATCCTCCGGGGTTGAAGCGGTTCAATTCCCTTTTACTGAAAAGCTTTTTCGTATGTTAAGGTCACCAGTACGGTATTTGTATATCAATATCATATCCCCTCTTCAGCCACTCTTCGCCAGAGGGAATAAGTTCAATGCTTGTAGTCTTTCCCCATAACTGAGGTCCTCCATATCCTTGATTAGCTTTGTTGCCCTTCTCTGGACCCTCATTAGTTCCAGCACATCCTTCCTGAGGACCGGTGCCCAGAACTGGGTTGCATACTCAAGATGCAGCCGGACCAGAGTCTTGTAGAGTGGAAGAATTATCGTTTTATCTCTGGAATAAATCTCCTTTTTAATGCATGCCAGTATTTGGTTGGGTTTGCTTGCAGCAGCAAGTGATTCATGTGATTCAAAGTAAGAGAAATTATGAAATCAACAATAATCATATTCATGTGCCCATAAATATTTGTAAAGTCCCAAGTGCAAAAATCTGGAGTCCACTAATCAGTGAAAGTACCGTAATTAGATTGTTGCTATCCTTGGATGTAGAATCTAGCTTATTTAGGCTCCATTTACACTTCAAAGTTGCATGACAAGTCGCTCGCCATGTTTTCCCTTTATAATTATTCATATAAGTGTGACTTAAAGTTGCAGCAACTTCAAAGTAGTTCATGCAGTACTTTGGCCAGACTTTCATGCAACTTGAGGGCCATAGACTTCAATGTTAACCCTCAAAAGTTGCTTGAAAGTCATACCTGACATTATAACTGGCCAAAGCCAAAGTCGTATCCAAGTTGCACCTATCCAAAGTTGCATCAAAGTTGCATTCCAAAGTGAGCGCAAAGTGCTAGAGCCTTATAGGCAAGTGTAGGACTAATTTTTATATGACTTGTATAGAGGGATATGTCTTTTGTTATTTGTAGCTTTAGAACATACCTACCGTATTTATCAGCGTATAACACGCACAGATGTATAACACGCACCCAAACTTTAAGAGGGAAGTTAAAGGAAAAAAACTTTCCACAGCCCCCTGCGTATAACATGCAGGCACAATTTACACTCTATTTTCAGGGTAAAAAAGTGAGTGTTATACGCCAATAAATACAGTAATTCTCCTAAAAAACAAACAAAAAAAATGTTTAAAAATGCATATTACAATAAAATCTACTTTGTTTAGTCTGACCATGCATTACACATTAAAGCTTTAAAGTCAAATTCCAGTTAAATGGAATCATCAATCCCAGCACAGTTCATACCTCTGTACCATGTTTCTCTGTTGTCTGCAGATCCCCGATATGTTCTGGGTTTAGTTGTGGTTTTGTATCATGTGACACTCTGTATATCCTGCTAATAGACTCTGCCCCTTCCACTGCCACTTCTTGCAACAGCTAGAGTCTGTGACATTCCCCTTTGTAGCCTTTCAGACATTGCAAATGATGTAACCTCCTTCCAGCACAGATGGTGAGTGGGAATAAGTACATCCTAATTTGTATTCAGTTCCGCCCAGTCACACCTACAGGAGGAGGTGTGACTTGGGAGTCCAAAACTCCCAAGTCTCACCCAACAGATCCCAGCATTATTCAAAATCAAATAGGAAATGCCTTCATACACAGCCTGTCCTGAAAGCTAGCTGTGCTGCTCATGGGCAGGATTAAATGGATCATAATTAGAATTCAATCCTGCCCAGGTAAATACATTGTCGTAAGTCCGAATGCGCGCCGCCGTATCTTTAAGCGTATGCTCAAATTGAGATACGCTTCTCTGTTGCTAAGATACGACCGGCGTAAGTCTCCTACGCCGTCGTATCTTAGCTGCATATTTACGCTGGCCGCTAGTGGCATGTACGCTGATTTAAGCTGAGAATATGCAAATGAGCAAGATACGCCTATTCACGAACGTACGCACGCCTGTCGCAGTAAGATATGCCGTTTACGTAAGGCGTTTTCAGGCGTAAAGATAAACCACCAAAAAGATGGCGCAGCCAATGTTAAGTATGGACGTCGGGACAGCCGTCGAATTTCACGTCGTTTACGTTGTTTGCGTAAGCCGATTCATAATGGGGCTGGGCGTAGGTTACGTTCACGTCGAAAGCAAGGAGTATTTGCGCCGTGATACTGAGCATGCGCGCGAATGCGCCGTGCTATCGGCGCTTCATTTACATGTATGGTAATGAATCGTGAATTCATTACCATACAACACGCCCCCTACCTGCCTATTTTGAATTAGGCGCGGTTACGCCGGGCCATTTGCGCTACGCCGACGTAACTTAGGAGGCAAGTGCTTTGTGAATACAGTACTTGCCTCACTATCTTACGTCGGCGTAGTGAAAATTGGATGCACTGCGCCAACCTAAAGATAGGAGGCTCTACCTGAATCTGGCTATATATCTTTTGCACAAACCAATCAATATACTGTACGCCTATTGCAATTTTTTTTTACCAAAAATATGTAGAAGAATGTATATTGGCCAAAACTGATGAAGAAATTTGATTTTTAAAAACATTTTGGGGATATTTATTACAGCAAAAAGTAGAAAATATTGGCTCCATACCACTGCATGATGGAAGCCATGGGAAACGTCACTTCCGCCCTGTGGTCTTAAAGGGAAATAAAATGTCATTTCATTTACATTTTTTTTATTTATTTTTTATTGCTTTTTAGTGTAAATGTGAGATCTGATTTTGGCCCCAGATCTCACATTAAAGAGGTCCTGTCATGCTTATTTTTCTATTACAAGGGATGTTTACATTCCTTGTAATAGGAATAAAAGTGACCCAATTTTTATTTTTATTTTTAAAAAGACAGTGTAAAAACAAAAATAAAAAGTAAAGTAAATAAGAAAAAAAAATGAAGTGCCCCATCCCACCGAGCTTGCGCACAGAAGCGAACGCATACATAAGTTGCCCCTGCATATGAAAACGATGTTCAAACTACACATGTGAGGTATCGCCACGATTGTTAGAGTGAGGGCAATAATTTGAGCACAAGTCCATCTCTGTAACTCAAGACTGTTAACTTGTAGACATTTTTAAACGTTGCCTATGGAGATTTTTAAGGGTTAAAGTTTGTTGCGGTTTAGGGGGCGCGCGGCTCACGCTGTAATTAGATACAGTGGGAGCCAATCTGCAGGTCCGGCTCAACTCACCCTTACAAACTTGCACCTACAAGTAATCTTACATGTTCTGTATTAAGGTGTAAATGTAACTGTACGCATGCTCGGGAGTAATGTCATTGCGGTGGGAGGGGAGAGGAGGCAGGAGCAAGAGAGAGCAAGCTGACAGATAGAGATTAACAGCCCACAGCTCTCAAGCCACAAACCACTTTGACAGGTGAGCGGGGGGGGGGGGGGGGGGGCTGCTGACACATGGATACATTAGCTCAAATTATTTTCTTGGGGGAGGGGTTTAAGTGGCCCATATCATTCCTCTTACTATCCCACCTCACAGTACCTGTGCAGAGGGGTTGTTGTAAAGTCTTTGTGGTTTTCTCTCATCTGTCACAGTTTTCTAGCAATTCCTAGATAGCTTCTGTGAAAACTGTGTAAAAATCATCCCGGATAGCAAGGATACCTTACCACAATTTTGTGGCAGTGTTGAATTGTCAGTCTGTTTTAACATTCCCACTGGCAAGTTGTACACTTGCAGAGCACTTGAAGCACAAGTTCTAGACTTTTCCAATTCGTAGCTAATTTGCATGGCAGATCTCTAGCAAGAGCAAAGTTGCAGTGGGGAGTCTACAGCAAGAGCTCTGCAATTCCACAGCATGGAAACTCAGCCACAGTGACTCCTTGTGGTGGGATGACTATTTTACAATATAGATGAACCAGAACTTGCAGCAGACTTGCAGAATGTTGGCAAAGAATGTTGATCTGGTCTTGCAATGCGGAACAAACGTGTGAAGCCTGGCAAGTCTAGCAATAGCTTAGCAAGTCATTTTCAAACTTGCAGCACAATTGCTTGATATCTGGAATCTTTACCTCAAAATTGATGAAAATACTCCTCCTTTCCTGACTGTCTGGAGGGATATAAGAAGCAAAGTTAATTTTTACAGAAAGTTTTCACAGCTGCTGCCTAGGGATTGCTAGAGAGCTGTGACATTGGAGAGTGGGCATTAAAGTGCATGCCATGACAAGATACATGGCATCAGAGTCCGTTATCTTAAATTAAATTTTATTTGGTGCACTTAGCACTGTAATAGTCTGCTACTGGGGAGGCAGGATCTATCTTGATCAGACGACTGTAAATAATATCCAGACAGTTAAAGACCATGGGCTAGATTCAGATAGGTTAACGGATCTTTAGTTTTTGAGGCTAGTGCTTAATTCAGAAAGCACTTACCTCAAAACTTGCGGCGGCGTATCGTAAATCCCCCGGCGGAATTCAAATTCCGCGGCTAGGGGGCGTCTACAATTTAAATCAGGCGCATCCCACGGCGATCCAACAGCGCATGCGCCGCCCGCAAATTTTCCCAGCGTGCATTGCTCCAAAAATTGGTTACGGCGTGAGCGTAACTTGCGTCCATCTCTATTCTGAATCAACTTACGCAAACGACGTAAAAAATCAAAACTCGGCGCGGGAACGACGGCCATACTTAATATAGGATTAACTATACGCCGGAAAAAGCCGAACTCAAGCAACGTAAAAAAAAGGAACGGGCGGGCGTTCGTTTCTGAATCGGCGGAACTCCTCATTTGCATATTCGTTGCGTACAAAAAAACGAAACGCCACCTAGCGGCCGGCCTGGAATTGCAGCCTAAGATCCGACAATGTAAGTCACTTACACCTGTAGGATCTTAGGGAGATCTATGCGGAACCTGATTCTATGAATCAGGCGCATTGATACGACGGACGGAACTCAGAGATACGACGGCGTATCAGGAGATACGCCGTCATATCTCTATCTAAATCCGGGCCCTTGACATTTTCTCCATCTTCCTCATGGAGGCGATACCCATACCTATTGATGTAACCCAAAGTGTCAGAGTATTTAATGGCAGCAGGACAGACAATGCAGAAAGAACTTTCTTCTAAAGAGAACACACACAAAAAAAAACTCTACTACCTCCAGAGGCAGGGGAACTAGGGCTGTCATTATTCTGTCTTTTTGGAATACTGTGAGATAGACACTTCATTTTCAGCTGTCAGAGGCAGAACATGCAGTAAAAATAGACTTGTTTTATCAGTGTATACATTTTCACTTTACTTTATTTATGATATGCTTTGTCTCTTGGATGTCATTTGCACAAGCCTATCTGTCTCCGGAACTTCATATTCTTTGAGTGCGTGGGAACTGATTAAAGTTTGTGCTGTACAGCGCAGCTCCTGTAGACCTGTCTGTCTGTCTAGCAGGCATGTGAAACGTCCTCATTTTTACCTGAATCATCCCACATATTCCCTGTATCACTTTGTATTTTGCATAGATTCAGCTGTCCTGTCACTAGTCATTAGGCAAGTTTTGCTTGCATTTTATCAGTGGAAAGGTTTTGCATGGAGCTATAATTAGGCATGTGCAAAAGGGAAAATTTCGTTTCGTTTCGTTTCGTTTTAATTCGTTATTTAATTAATTTCGTTAAGTTAGGTTCGTTACATGTGTTAAATTCGTTTTCGGAACTCGTTCGTTTTCGACCGAATTTCGAAAAATCCGGTCGAATTCGAAAATTCTCTCTTCGAATATAATTTCGAAATTCGATCGAAATTCGAAAAAAAAAAAAAAAATTCGAATTCCAAATCGAAAACCCGCGGACGAAATTCGATCGGAATTCCAAAAAAAAAAAAAAAAAAATTGTTTTTTCGAATTCCAAATCGAAAACCCGCGGACGAAATTCGATCGGAATTCCCAAAAAAAAAAAAAAATAATTTTTTTTTTCGAATTCCAAATCGAAAACCCGCGGACGAAATTCGATCGGAATTCCAAAAAAAAAAAAAAAAAAAAAAAACATTTTTTTTCGAATTCCAAATCGAAAACCCGCGGACGAAATTCGATCGGAATTCGAAAAAAAAAAATTCGAATTCCGATCGAATTTCGTCCGCGGGTTTTCGATTCGGAATCGAAAACGTTCGTTCGGATTCGGTAAATTCATTAATATTGCAATTCGGGAATTCGTATGCATCCGAATGTCCGAATAATGAAAAATTCGTCCGAATTTCGATTCGGAACGAAACGAAATGCACATGCCTAGCTATAATAAAAGGTAGATAAGGCATCATTATGACCACAAAGACATTTTACTTTCTTCTCCTTATAATAAATTATATTCCTGGTGTTTTACATAAAGCAATAGGGATTTTTTTTTTCATGAAAAAAAATAATAAAAAATGTGATAAACCCTGCTTGTTTCAGTGCAAATTTAAAGTGTATCTTAACCACTTAAGACCCGGACCTTTAGGCAGCTAAAGGACCCTGCCAGGTTTTGCGATTCGGCACTGCGTCGCTTTAACAGACAATTGCGCTGGCGTGCGACGTGGCTCCCAAACAAAATTGGCGTCCTTTTTTTCCCACAAATAGAGCTTTCTTTTGGTGGTATTTGATCACCTCTGCGGTTTTTATTTTTTGCGCTATAAGCAAAAATAGAGCGACAATTTTGAAAAAAATTCAATATTTTTTACTTTTTGCTATAATAAATATCCCCCAAAAATATATAAAAAAAACATATTTTTTCCTCAGTTTAGGCCGATACGTATTCTTCTACCTATTTTTGGTAAAAAAAAATCACAATAAGTGTTTATCGGTTGGTTTGCGCAAAATGTATAGCGTTTACAAAATAGGGGATAGTTTTATTGCATTTTTATTATTTTTTTTTTTTTTTTTTACTACTAATGGCGGTGATCAGTGATTTTTTTTCGTGACTGTGACATTATGGCGGACACTTCGGACAATTTTGACACATTTTTGGGACCATTGTCATTTTCACAGCAAAAAATGCATTTAAAATGGAGCGCCCGCGACCCACGGCTGGGTACTAGCACAGGACGTACCTGTACGTGCATGTGCCCAGCCGTGCCATTCTGCCGACGTAAATGTGCAGAAGGGGGGTCCTTAAGTGGTTAAAGGGGTTGTAGAGGTAAAAAAAAAAAAAAAATCCCTAAATAGCTTCCTTTACCTTAGTGCAGTCCTCCTTCACTTACCTCATCCTTCCATTTTGCTTTTAAATGTCCTTATTTCTTCTGAGAAATCCTCACTTCCTGTTCTTCTGTCTGTAACTCCACACATTAATGCAAGGCTTTCTCCCCGGTGTGGAGAAAGCCTCTTGAGGGGGGAGGGGGCGGGCAGGAGTGTCAGGACGCCCACTAACACACAGCTACTTTCTCTATCTGCAACGTAGAGAGTGTCCTGACTTGCCTGCTCGCCCGCTCCCCCCTTAAGAGGCTTTCTCCACACCAGGGAGAAAGCCTTGCATTACTGTGTGGAGTTACAGACAGAAGAACAGGAAGTGAGGATTTCTCAGAAGAAATAAGGACATTTAAAAGCAAAATGGAAGGATGAGGTAAGTGAAGGAGGACTGCACTAAGGTATAGGAAGCTATTTATGGGGGAAAAAATTACCTTTACAACCCCTTTAACCCAAAACCAAAAAGTTAAAGCAGACCTTCACTTGAAGCCAGGGTTGCAAACCGTCAGTAACTTTACTTACAGTTTGTAAAAATCTGTGATTGTTATCATATCATGTACTGATAATTTGTCATGCTGTGTTGAATTTTTAAGTGTAAACCAGACAAGTTACTTGTTATGGGTATTTTCAGTGTTTCCTACATGGTGTTTATACTGTTTACCCACTTCCCGCCAGGAGGACGTCCCCCGGTTTCGATGGTTATACCGGAATGATGCTTGCACCTACAGGCATCATTCCAGTATGGGTATTTTCAGCAGGTGATTCTCTTTCATGCAGAAGTGATCTGCATGGCTAATTAGCAACTCGATCACTTCTGGGGGTGGCGGAAAGGGGTCCCACCCCCCTCCCGCTGCCGCCTCTCCCGGGATCTATTGTATGCTCTCATAGGCCAGGAGAAATGCAACCAGCGCCGGTGGCTGCCCTGAACAGAGAGAGAGGTACTGACCTCATTCCCCTCTCTCTGTAGCCCTGAAAACTGGGAGCGATGAGTTATGTCGTCACTTCCGGTTCCGCCTCTTTGTTTACCTGGCCACCAACGGCCAGGAAAGCAGCCGATCAGACCGATTTGCCTCTGATCGGCTGCATGGGAGGCTAGAGGAGAGATTTGGGGTCTATAAGACCCCAGATCTCTCCATAAAGAGGACGTGTCATGGCCCAAGCTGTGGGGATGTTGTTCATCCCTTGTCATAGCAATAAAGTTAATGCCCAAAAAAAGTGTTAACATTTTTTTTCTTGTACAAAATAAATACCGTATTTATTCGAGTATAACGCGCACCCGTGTATAACGCGCACCCCTAATTTTCAATTAAAAATCGGTATAAAATCATTGTAATTGCCAAAAATCATTTATGTCCAGCCATGCCCCCTGTATGTCCAGCCATGCCCCCTGTATGTCCAGCCATGCCCCCTGTATGTCCAGCCATGCCCCCTGTATGTCCAGCCATGTCCCCTTACCTTTAATCACGCGGTGCGCGGGAACATTACAGACAGCGTTCGTTTGAACAGCTGTTTTCCCTGCCACGCATAGACACTCCCCCTTGCTCGCGATTGGACAGATCCGTCCAAGGGGGAGTGTCTACGCGCGGCAGGGAAAACAGCTATTCAAACGAAAGCTGTCTAATGTTCCCCCGCGCCGCGTGATTAACTTTGTAGCGGCGTTGGTGGCTTCGGTGGCGGCGGCGGTAGCAGCGGCGTGTGCGGCAGCGGCGGTGGTAGCAGCGGCGTGTGCGGCGGCCTCGAGTATAACGCGCACCCAAACTTTGATCTTTTTTTTGGGTATAAAATTTTGCGCGTTATACTCGAATAAATACGGTAATAACATATAACAAAAAAAAGCACCTTGTCCCACCATGCTCACGCACTAATGCGAACACATACGTTACTCCCGCACGCATAGGTAAATGCACCACACTTGTGAGGTATTATCGTGAACATCAGAGCGAGAGCAACAATTCTAACACCAGACCTCCTGTGCAACTCTAAACTGGTAACCTGTAAAGACGTTTAAAGTGTAGCCTATGGAGAATTTTAAACACCAGAGTGTGCCACTGTTCCACGGGCAGACACAATTTTAAAGCGCGACATATTCGGTATCTATTCACTTGGTATAACATCATCTTTCACATTATACAAAAAATTGGGCTAACTTTAGTGTTATGTTTTTTCTTTTTAATGCATGAAAGTATTTTTTTAGCAAAAATAAATTGTGTTTGAAAAATTGCTGTGAAATATTGTGTGACAAAAAAAATTGCAACACCCACCATTTTATTCTATTAGGGCCTCTGCTAAAAAAAATACATAATGTAAATAAATGGTAATCAAATAAACCCGCCCTCTTGAAAACTAGGAAAAATAGCTGCCGCTTTAAATAATGTGAATAAATATAATGACCACAAAACCAAATAAGTGTCAAAAATAATCAGCGCATAAATTATTACAAACAGTGAATGTGTGCAAATACCTTTCAAATAAATAAATCAGAAATACTATCAAGAGTATTAAAAATACTATCAAGAGTATTATAAATGTGTAAAACCCATGGTGTGGTGGAAGATTTGAAGATTCAAGGAACACATATCATTTATGAACTTTGGGGCAGATTCACATAGAATTAGATCGGCGCAGTGTATCAGAGATACGCTACGCCGCTGTAACTTACTTTTGGCTGGTTCGAATCCTGGAAGAATTTGCGCCATAAGTTACGGCGGCATAGTGTATTTCTGGCGGCGGAATTCAAATCGGCGATTAGGGGGCGTGATTCATTTAAATGAAGCGCGTCCTCGCGCCGAATGAACTGCGCATGCTCCGTTTTTAAATTTCCCACCATGCTTTGCGCGAAATGACGTCGCAAGGACGTCATTTTTTAAACTTAGACGTGACTTACGTCCATCCCGATTCACGGACGACTTACGCAAAAAAAAGAAAAAATTCAAATTTCGACGCGGGAACTCTGCCCATACTTAACATGGCAAATCTAACTATACGCCGCAAAAAAGCAGCTTTAACTATACGTCGGAAAAAGCCGACTAGAGACGACGTAAGAGAATTCCACCGGCCGAGCGTATGTTCGTGGATCGTCGAAAATATCTAATTTGCATACCCGACACGGAAAACAACTTAAACGCCACCCAGCGGACACCAAAGTATTGCATCTTAGATCCGAAAGGCGTACGAGGACGTATACCTTTTGGATCTAACCCAGATGCCGTCGTATCTTCGTTTGAGGATTCAAACCAAAGATACGACGCGGGTAATTTGAAAGTACGCCGGCGTATCAGTAGATACGCCGGCGTACTCTGTCTGTGGCTCTGGCCCTTTATGTTTAATCACTTTTGTCACTATTTTCACGGGTTCTACACATTTATAATACTCTTGATAGTATTTTTAATACTCTTGACAGTGTTTCTGATTTATTTATTTATTTGAAAGGTATTTACACACATTCACTGTTTGTAATAATTTATGTGCTGCTAATTTTTGACACTTATTTGGTTTAGTGGTCATTATATTTATTCACATAAAAAAAAAATATATATATATATATATATATATATATATATATATATATATATATATATATATATATATATATATATATATATATATATATAATGTTTGGGGGTTCTAAGTAATTTTCTAGCAAAAACAAGTATTTTTTTTACATGTAGGAAGTGTTAGAATTGGCTCGGATGTCAAGTGGTTAAATATCGTTTGTCTTAGTTGTTTCTGTATTTTTTTTAAGTTTTCACTAAAATGTGCTCCATCAGTAAATTGTTCATATTTTGTCAGTAAAAAATGCAGTGGAAGGTTGACAACACTGCCTGGACCATCAACAATAAAGTAAAGGCCCCATTTAAATTTTTGTGAAAAGACATCATTCAAGAGAAACTTCATCTTAAAAAATAAATAAACAAATAAAGAAAAGTCAGCAGCTACACATACTGTAACTGCTGACTTTCAAAAACTGGGGATGGTCCCTATCCCAGCTTATTTCCATGTGGCTATCACGTACAGTTGGGCTCCGTCTTTACATACAGGGTCTCAAGGCGTCATGCTGATGTTCAACCCAAACCCATATACTGTTTAATATGCACAGATGTCAATCCTAGCCCTCTCCTCTTCATCCTGTTGATCACTGTACACATTAACCCCTTCACACCTGGAGTATACTCACAGAGGCCTAGGCGGGGAACTCTTTTTAGCTCCATCACTACTCACTATAGAGCCGAATAGGCTTGCACTATTGAAGCACATAACTCCTCACTCCAGGCATCGTACTTAGCACATCACTCACAGTAGAATATCACTCAGAGCCTCAGGCTTCTTGCTACCAAAAGTGTTTCTTTACTCTGCAGTATTGCAAACAGAACAGTCCAAATACTGGGTCACATTGCTTCCAAATATTGGTGAATAAACATGCTCCCAACTTTGAAGCATAGTCCCATTAGCGTAAGAGAACATGGTAGTGCGTATACCAATGTAGCACCCTTCTAGGTAGGTGCTAAAAGAGAGTATCGTTTTTGGTTTTTCTGCTTACCAGGAAGATGGTCAGCTAAAACTTAGAGTGCTCTCTGCCTACCAGGGGGCAGGATCTATTGGTTAGGTCTGCTCATTGTACTCAGGTGCAGCTCAGCTTGTTCTGACTGTCCCCCACTGGTCCAATAGGGAGGCATATTGGAAAGTGGGAGGGGACCTGCCAAGTGAGTGCACAGGCTTTGTTACAGCCCTGGCAATTGGCAGAAGGAAAATGCTGCATTGCATTGTGGATACTGAATATAAAGCCAGAGTACATGTGCTTAGAGTTAGTTGAGCCAGGGAACAGAGCCTAGGAGGGAGAGGGTTGGCTGCCCTCTCCTCTGCAGAGGAGGCAGTGCTGCCATTATTGGTTGACCCAGGGGCTTAGAGAGAGAGAGAGAAAGAAGCTGAACCCAGAGGTCCTTCAGCACTGACTAGAAGGGAGACACCAGGAAGGATATGATTCTGCCTACTATGAGTACAGATCTGTATCTTTGGGGCCTGTCGAGTGAGGGCTGCCCCCTTCAGCTAGAAGAGTCAGTGGATGGGTGTCAGTAAAGAGGATGCTAGAGAGTGTCCTGAAGATAATGTAGTGCATCAAGTCTGTTGCTAGTGAGAGCAGGAAGACTTAACCCTTCCAAACATACAGTGAGAGTTGTCCTCATCTATTGTGAATAGTTCCAGTTGGAGTATCCCACTCATCCCTTCGCCCATCCAAGTTCCAAATAAAATACAAAAAAAAAAAAAATACCCTGCACTGGTCATTGAGTATTGAGCAAGCTGGAGTAAGGGTGGGACAACAGGGAGCTCCTAGCAATCAAGCAGGAACCCCTTAGCAACCAAGTGGAAACCCTCAGCAACTACTGTAAGCAGGAACCCTCTGTGCCTAAGTGGGGATCCTCAGCAACTAAGTGGGAACCTTTGGCAACCAGGTCCAGCTGCAGTTAACCAGAGAGAGAGAGGCATATGAAGCACTTAACATACGTTAGTATACATTTTTTCTCCCTTAAACATGAGCCAGTACACATTGTCTAATTGGGAAAAAATTACTCCAAGATCTCTTGATCAAATTATAGGAAATCTTGTGAGATCTTGCTATTTACACAGGAGATTTCCCTGGAAGACACAGTGATAAAAACACTGTGTATGGTGACAAAACCAGGGCATCACAGCTGTCCCCTGGGAAGGCTACTTTACGAGGCAGAGCTTTTATCATTGAATGACATCCCTGATTTTTGGTCTTCTACGTCTGTATTTGCCAAATGATTTATCAGGGGTACCTATTTGCAGTCAGTGCATCCTTCTGTAAATATTAGAATCCCCAAGAGAGATACAATAGAATGTCACAATTGCAATCATTATAGTGTAATTGCCAGCTACAGTAATAAAGATGTTTTGTGAAGTTTCCCTGTAAGAGAGACTTCTTAGAATTCCTGGGAGAAGTTTGTATTGTTACAGCAAAATGTCAGCTGTGAGTTTAGATAAATGGTGAGGTCAGGGAGAGACAATTATTATACATGACATTTATGCACTGGCCAGTGTTAACCTTTGTTTCTGTTAGCTTAACTCTCAGCTCTGAGATATGGCAATGTAATAAAATTAGAAAGTTTCCACTTTATCCAATATAAAAGTGTCAAGAAACTTTTCTATTTTAATATTTTATTTGATCAAACGACAGCATCCATAGCATCAAAGCAGTGGATGTAAGCATTAACAGTATAACATAGTACAGCACAGTATGACATCATATAAGAGACAAAAGAAAAAACTGCACTCTGCGGTTCTGGCCCGTATCTCTACAAGACATAACAGTTTAACTATACAAAAATGAGGAGACATCTTGTTGGATGAAAAAATTAAAAAAGGTTCTATGAATCCCACCCTGACTAGTTTTCTCTTTTTCTAAAATCTAGAGAAGTAGAGGGTAGAGCGAGTGTCTGAAAGGTCTGGAATTTAGTTAATCATCTCCTCCGAAATCCATATGTCTCTCAGGAGAGGTATCAGATGAATTCAGTTGACTGTATCATTTGCAAAGAGCGCTTGCCCCTCACCAGAGAAGATGAACAAACTTTATAAGGTCCAAGTTTTGGAATATCGGTCAGGTTGGTGTCTTGATGAGAGGACAAGGTCTTCCATTGTGTTTATTTTGTTTATATCCCTGCACTTTTCTAAGCCAGAGATTAATGGTCGGTGGGTGTGAAGATTTCCAGTTATGAGGGATACATGCCTTGGCAGTGTCAAGAAGGTGGCAATTAACTGACTTCTTATACATTTTCTCTGGAATGGCAGAGGCATGAAGAAGAAAGAAGGCTGGGTCGTCGGGAATTGGACAATCCGTGAATTTTTGTATGATTCGACAGACATCTCTCCAAAATTGTTCAAGTTTGGGACATGTCTAAAATATGTGCAAACGTGTTCCTCAGTCTTCCTGACATCGCCAACAATGGTCCGATGTTGAGGGAAAGAATTTGTGTAATTGTGATGGTGTACGATACCACCTGGACAGAATTTAAAAATTAGTCTCTTGTATTCTTGTGCAGATGGAAGATTTGTATGTAAACCTAAAAATGTGGTGTCGTTGGTTTGCACTGAATTTACGGTCTAGGTCTTTCTCAACTAGTCAAACCGGGAAGCTGATGGTTTTCTGGGGGAGTAATCCACAGGTTATATGTTAAAGAGAGTACGTTCAGTAGAGATCCGCTATCTGAACAATATTCTTCAAGAGTGGTGAGGGGTTGACTAAAATTCCCTGGTGGTGGTATTGACTTTAACTACTTCCCGACCCGCGTATTGTAAATGTACGTCCTCTTTTTAAACATGGATATCTCAGTAACGGCAGCAGCTGCTGCCACAACTGAGATATCCATGTTTTCAGCGGGCGGCCGTGTAAACGATAACGGCGGTCTCCGCGGCGGATTCGCCGCAAGATCGCCGTTATCGGTGGCGGGAGAGGGCCCCCCCCTCCCGCCGCTTTTCCGCACCCTCCGCCGCTTACCGGAGCCGTCGGTAGCGGCAGAGGACATCCGATGCTGCCGCCTGGAGAGTGAGGACTTGAGTGAGGGCAAGATGGCCCCCACCCGTCCTCATAGCTCTGCTGGGCGGAAGTGACGTCAAAACGTCAGTCCTGCCCAGCCTCTTAAAGAGACAATTTTTTTGCATTTAAGCCTAAATATGAGATCTGAGGTCTTTTTGACCCCAGATCTCATATTTAAGAGGACCTGTCATGCTTTTTTCTATTACAAGGGATGTTTACATTCCTTGTAATAGGAATAAAAGTGATCATTTTTTTTTTATATATTTTAGTGTAAAAAATAATAAAATCAATAAAATTAAATAAGAAAACCAAAAAAAATATTTTTTAAAGCGCCCCGTCCTGACGAGCTCACGCGCAGAAGCGAACGCATATGCGAGTAGAGCCCGCATATGAAAACGGTGTTCAAATCACACAAGTGAGGTATTGCCGCGATCGTTAGAGCGAGAGCAATAATTATAGCCCTAGAGCTACTCTGTAGCTCAAAAAATGCAACTTATAGAATTTTTTAAACGTCGCCTATCTAGATTTTTAAGGGTAAAAGTTTGACGCCATGCCACGAGCGGGCGCAATTTTAAAGCGTGACATGTTGGGTATCATTTTACTCGGCGTAACATTATCTTTCACAATATATAAAAAAATTGGGCCAAATTTATTGTTGTCTTATTTTTTAATTAAAAAAAGTGAATTTTTTCCAAAAAAAGTGCGCTTGTAAGACTGCTGCGCAAATACGGTGTGACAAAAAGTATTGCGATGACCGCCATTTTATTCTCTAGGGTGTTAGAAAAAAAATATATAATGTTTGGGGGTTTTAAGTAATTTTCTAGCAGAAAAAACTGTTTTAGTCTTGCAAACACCAAATCTGAAAAACACCTAAGGTCTTTAAGTGGTTAAGAAGTGGCAAAGTTGGAAGGCTCTCCAAAAGTCCAACTGAAATGTACCCGACATCTATGGCCAGTTCCCTGCTATCAGGAAGTGAGAGGGTTGGAAGGGGCCTGAGTTTAACAAATTTAGAAAAATTACATCTCGGACATTTATGGGAAATAGTGGTGAGTTCTGAGCAGATAGAGACGTGTGGGTGAAGATATCTGAGCAGAGTCGTGCAGTAGGGCCAACAAGGGGATGGCTTTCCGCCTCTCTGGACCGTGACTGATAGCACCAAGGAGCTCTTTTGAATGGAGTGTCACATTGGGCTTGTTGCAGCTGAAGTCAGAGTTTGGTATCTTGTTGTCGACACCAGTCAACGACCCTACCCATGTGTGTTGTATGTTCGTATGTCTGGCACTGACAAACCCCCGTATGGTAATGAGAGTTGTCTTCTATGGAGACGTGTTTTTTTTTGTGGGTCCAAATGAATTCAGTAAACAATGACTGTCTGTTTAAAGTAACTGGAAGGAATAGAGATTGGTAAGGTCTGAAAGAGATATAAGAATTTGGGAAGAATGCTCATTTTAAGTATATTACGAATGTGGTCCAGTGTGCCATTTATTTAGGAGAGTCCTGACCGTTTTCAGAAGCTGGGGATAGTTCAAGTCATGTTGTGAAAATGTAGGAGGGATGAACGTGGCTAAGTATTTCAACGCGGACTTCATCCATTTTGGTTTAAAGATTGCTTGAAGATGTAAAAGAAGTGGCTGCCATACCCCCACCCCCATTGGTTTGGACTTGGTGAAGTTAATTTTCAGATTCGATAGTGCAGCATCAATCTTAAATTTGTGCAAAAGCTTTGGTATTGAGATGAGGGGGTTCGTAAGGGAGAACAGTATGTCATCTGCATATGCTGACACCTTCTGTTGAGAGTGTCCCACTGTCAACCCTGAGAGATCAGGGTTCAGGCGTATTTTACATAAGAAAGAGACAGGACAAAAATAAGGGGTGACAGAGGGCATCCCTGTCTCATCCCATTAGAATTCTTAAAGGGATCGGGCAAGACACCATTATGACATGCACTAATGGCCATTGGCACCAAGAAAGAATGTGAGGGGAAATCTATGAGTTGTCTTCAAAAAGAGATAAGGGAAAAACCTGTAATGAGAACACTTGTTCCAGGAATTCTCAGTTTTGGAAATTGAATCTACAGTATCTCACAAAAGTGAGTACACTTCCCTCACATTTTTGTAAATATTTTATTATATCTTTTATTATATCTTCAGTGACAACATTGAAGAAATTACACTTTGCTACAATGTAAAGTAGGGAGTGTACAGCTTGTATAACTGTGAAAATGTCCAAATTAGGAACAATTAGCCACTTTCCCTCCCCAGTGTCATGTGAATCATTAGTGTTACAAGGTCTCAGGTGTGCCAGCATTTCTGCCAAGGTTGAAGGGGTGGGGGTCAGCCTGTCAGTGCTCAGACCATACGCTGAACACTGCATCAAATTGGTCTGCATGGCTGTTGTCCCAAAAGAAAGCATCTTCTAAAGATTATTCACAAGAAAGCCTGCAAACAGTTTTCTGAAGACAAGCAGACCAAGGACATGGATTACTGGAACCATGTCCTTGGTCTGATGAGACCAAGATAAACGTATTTGGTTTAGATGGATTGAAGCGTGTGTGGTGGCAACCAGGTGAGGAGTACAAAGACAAGTGTGTCTTGCCTACAGTCAAGCATGGTGGTGGGAGTGTTATGGTCTGGGGCTGCATAAGTGCTGTCAGCACTGGGGAGCTACAGTTCATTGAAGGAAACATGAATGCCAACATGTACTGTGACATACTGAAGCAGAGCATGATCCCCACCTATTGGAGACTGGACCGCAGGGCAGTATTCTAACATGATAATGACCCCCAAACACACATCCAGGACGACCACTGCCTTGCTAAAAAAAACTTGGGGTAAAGGTGATGGACTGGCCAAGCATGTCTCCAGATCTAAACCCTGTTGAGAATCTGTGGGGCATCCTCAAATGAAAGGTGGAGGAGCGCAAGGTCTCTAACATCCACCAGCTCCATGATGTCACCATGGAGGAGTGGAAGAGGACTCCAGTGGCAACCTGTGAAGCTCTGGTGAACTCCATGCCCTAAAGGGTAAAGGCAGTTTCACTTAGGGGTGTAGTCACTTTTGTTGCCAGCAGTTTAGACATTATTGGCTGTGTTGAGTTATTCTAAAGGAACAGCAAATTTACACTGTTTTATAATCTGTACACTCACTACTTTACATTGTAGCAAAGTGTAATTTCTTCAGTGTTGTCACATTAAAAGATATAATAAATTAGTTACAAAAATGTGAGGAGTGCACTCACTTTTGTGAGATACTGTAACTTTCTGTTGCTTATCTGGGACTTAAAGTGAAGAACATTTTTTTCCAATGGTAAACAGACAGCAAAAAATAATCTGACAGGCTTACCACTTTAAAAAAAAGTTTGTGCTATACAATTTTTTTTACATCAACTGCAGGTGGAAAGCACATAAAAAATGATTGACTGAAGCGTTCTATGTATCCGTTGCCATTTTGTGGGTATATAAACATCTAGGCTAGTTGGAAAACAGATTTATAAATAAACATTTCCACTTTGGTAGCTTCTGAACTTACTCACCTATAGGTTCATTATCTCACTACCAGCTTGGGAAGGCTTTTAGGCCTAGATTCTCAAAGGGCTTACGACGGCGCAACGCAATGAGGGCCGTCGTAAGTCCTAATCTGGGCCGTCGTATCTATGCGACTGATTCTTAGAATCAATTACGCATAGATATCCATTAGATCCGACAGGCGTAAGGCTCTTACGCTGTCGGATCTTAAATGCAATTATTTTTTTTGCCGCTAGGTGTCGCCTCCGTCGTTTTCCCCGTTGTGTATGCAAATTAGCAAAATACGCGCGGTCGACGCAGTGAAGTTACGTCGTTTACGTTAGATTTGCGCAGCGTAAAGTTGCCCCTGCTATATGAGGGGCAACCAATGTTAAGTATGGCCGTCATTCCCGCGTCAAAATTTTAAAATTTACGTTGTTTGCGTAAGTCATCCGTGAATGGGGCTGGATGCCATTTACGTTCACGTCGAAAACAATGACGTCCTTTTAGGGACGGCGCATGCGCATTACATTCGGCGTGTGAACGCGCTTAATTTAAATGCTATACGGCCCCTACCCGCCTAATTTGAATTAGGCGGGCTTGCGCCGGGTGATTTACGCTACGCCGCCGCAACTTTACAGGCAAGTGCTTTGTGAATAAAGCACTTGTCTGTAAAACTTGCGGCGGCGTAACCTAAATGACATACGTTACGCCGCCGCAGAGATACGCCGGATCTACCAGAATCTGGCCCTATGTCTTCAACAGAGCAAGTCTATGTCATGAAATCACCCTATTTTCTGAAAGCATTGTTCTACTTCACATGCTAATGGAGTAATGGAGTATTTTCCCTTGACAACCGGCAAGCCGAACTTTAGAAAGTTTTAGTTAAACTCTCATTTGATTCCCTCCTGCACTACTGTAACCTCCGTCAGAGCATTTCCTATATGACAGCACCACAAACAATAGAGTGAAATATAAACCAGAAAATGTAATTAATGGGTTTCCCCTGCCTCAGTCTGTGAGTTGAATAAGTATCTAGGTGCCATTTAATTGGAAAAGTTGATGTCAAAAACTTTGGATGTGACAAATGTTTGCTATCGTCTCCAATACAAAGAGATCATCCAAGTAAATTAACACGTTGAAGCAATTAGAAGGCAGTGAGGAATCGGGTGGGAATTGATCAGATAGCTGTAATGGGAAACAATAGTTCAAAAGAATTGTTGGTGGTTTTAGAAGGAAAGTACAAGAGAGACACAAATGGTACTTTAAAAGAATTCCTGTAGAAACAAAACGTTCCTATAACTTCTAATTGCAGATCTGTTTTGGACGCTTACTTGACCTGTTATTAGAGTGTAACTAAAGCCAAAACTTTTTTCTTTGTTTTGTATAAGAACCCTTTCAAATTTGTGATTGCTGTCTTCATCCATGCTGGGGAAATTCACTCTCTTTATTTGTCCAAGCAACCAGAACTAGAAAATGATGGAAAACCCATAATTTCTTATTGTAATTGCAACGGGAGGAGGAAGTATCCCGATTGGCACATTTGCTGTGGCCCCTGTCAACTAAGACAGGATTTCCGTTTACTTTGGAGACATTTCCTCCTCATTTGAAGAGGATGTGAAGAGAAGTCTTCCCAATCGGACACATGAAAAAAATAAACCTGATAGGGGTTTTAACCTTTTTATATATAGAGATAGTTTACATTTGTCTCAGATTCAGGTGTTGGAGGCTGCCAATATGCAACCAAATGCAGCAGCTCTTCAAGCAACCTAGAAAAATGAATTGTGTATGCGTACCCTGTTTTAACCACCACCTCCGGAAGATTTACCTCCCTTAACCTCTTAAGGACCGCCTCCTGCAGATATACGTCGGCAGAATGGCACGGCTGGGCACAAGCACGTACCTGTACGTCCTCTTTAAGTGCCCAGCCGTGGGTCCGAAGCTCCGTGACCGCGGCCGCTGTGTGCAGTGGTGTATTTAGGTTCTGTGCTGCCCTAGGCCTGATGAAACTCGTGCACCCCTAATTTAAATATGACCCACTCCTTCCCTGTCAAGGCCACACCCCGATTTAAGACCCGCCCTGACATTTTCCAGTGGGGACACTAGTTCTGAGGACCTTGGGGGTGCAGTAGAGTCCCTTAATTTGCAGGGATTTACTCTGACTTCCTGTTTTGCTATGGAGCCCGTCTGCTGACTTTTTGACAGTTTTTAGCTTCCCGACAAGGAATCTGTCTCTCTCTAGCTGAGAACTCATGATAGGACAGTCAAAACTAGAAGCGACGTAAAGCCCCCCCCCCCAGTTGTGGAACACCACCCACTCCTCCATGTGTATGGGGTGTCCCTCCCCCTGATGGTGGCCCTGCCAGTATTATTACTATGGGGGCACTAGACTGATTTGCCTCCAGGCCAAGTCCGCCCCAAGAGTGGCGCTACACTAAAAGTGTAGCGCAAGCCACGGGCACTCTTTTCGTGCTGCCCCCCTGCAAAGTGATGTCCTAGGCCCGGGCCTTGTTGGCCTAGGCCAAGATACAGCATTGGCTGTGTGTAAACACAGCTTCCCCATTCTTCACTGTGGAGCTGTCATTGATCGTGTGTTCCCTGATATAGGGAAACACGATCAATGACGTCACACGTCCAGCCCTGCCCCCCTACAGTTAGAAACACAGATGAGGTCACACTTAAGCCCTTCAGCGCCCCCTAGTGGTTAACTCCCAAACTGCAATTGTCATTTTCACAGTAAACAATGCATTTTTATGGTTCCAAAAATGTGTCAAAATTGTCCGAAGTGTTCGCCATAATGTCGCAGTCACGAAAATAATTGCTGATCGCCGCCATTAGTAGTAAAAAAAAAAATGCACAAAAACTATCCCCTATTTTGTAAACGCTATAAATTTTGCGCAAACCAATCGATAAACGCTTATTGCAATTGTTTTTACCAAAAATAGGTAGAAGAATACATATTGGCCTAAACTGAGGAAAATTGTTGTTTTATATATATTTTCGAAGGATATTTATTATAGCAAAAAGTAAAAAATATTGCATTTTTTTCAAAATTGTCTCTCTATTTTTGTTTATAGCGCAAAAAATAAAAACCGCAGAGGTGATCAAATACCACAAAAAGAAAGCTCTATTTGTGGGGAAAAAAGGACGCCAATTTTGTTTGGGAGCCACTTTGCATGACCGCGCAATTGTCAGTTAAAGCGACGCAGTGCCGAATCGCAAAAACTGGCCAGGTCCTTTACCTGCCTAAAGGTCCGGGTCTTAAGTGGTTAATGACCACTTGACCAGGCCATTTTTTGCTATATGGCACTGTGTTATTTTAACTGACAATTGGGCGGTCATGCCACGCTGTACCCAAATAAAATGTATGTCCTATTTCTTCCCACAAATAGAGATTTCTTTTGGTGGCATTTGATCACTTCTACATTTTTTCTTTTTTCCACTATAAACAAAAAAAGATTGACAATTTTGAAAAAAATATATATATATTTTTTTTACTTTCTGCTCTAAAACAAATCCAATAACAAAGTTGTATACATGACCTGGTGCCATCATGTAGCAGTTAAAAGAACAAACCTTAAGTGGTTAAAGTAAACATGTAGTGCTGAAAAACCTAGTACAACAGGATCCACAGCCATTGGCTCCCACTGCCATCAATCAAATCCAATGACGCGGCCACTCGGGGGGGGGGGGCGAGTCATATACTCGGCATGTATAGACTGTATCACACGGGAGAGCGTTTGCAAGCTAACCCTCCTGGGGAGAGAGCTTCCCAGAGGGGATTAGCTATTGTGGGGAGGAGTCGAGACAGTCGCCGAGGGACCCCAGAACAGGAGGATCGGGGCCACTTTGTGCAAAATGAACTGCACAGTGGAGGTAATTTTTACATGTTTGTTATTTAAAAAAAACAAACAAACAAACACAAAAAAAAACAAAAAAAAAACCTTTACAACCCCTTTAACTACTTGCCGACCGCCCACCGTCGTTATACGTCATCACTTTGAAAATGGATATCTCGGTAACGGCAGCAGCTGCTGCCACAACCGAGATATTCATCTCTTCAGTGGGCGGTCTGGTACACGATAACGGCGGTCTTCATGGCGGATTCCCCCCCGAGATCACCGTTATCGGTGGCGGGAGAGGCCGCTTACCGTAGCCGTCGGTAGCGGTGGAGGAGATCGGGACCGTTCGGCAGCTGTGCGGGGTTGCGAGTGAAGGACAAATCTCCTTCACCCGTCCCCATAGCTCTGCTGGGTCATTTAAAAAAATTACAGTTTCAAATATTTTTTTTTTTTTTTTGCATTTAAGCCTAAATATGAGATCTCAGGTCTTTTTGACCCCAGATCTCATATTTAAGAGGACCTGTCATGCTTTTTTCTATTACAAGGAGGGATGTTTACATTCCTTGTAATAGGAATAAAAGTGATAATTTTTTTATTTTTTATTTCAGTGTTAAAAATTGTAAAATAACTAAAAATAAATACGAAAACCCAAAAAAAAATGTTTTTAAAGCTCGTGCGTAGAAGCGAACGTATACGCGAGTAGCGCCCGCATATGAAAACCACACAAGTGAGGTATCGCCGCGATCGTTAGAGCGAGAACAATAATTCTAGCCCTAGGCCTACTCTGTAACTCAAAAAATGCAACCTGTAGAATTTTTTAAACGTCGCCTATCGAGATTTTTAAGGGTAAAAGTTTGACGCCATGCCACGAGCGGGCGCAATTTTTAAGCGTGACATGTTGGGTATCATTTTACTCGGCGTAACATTATCTTTCACAATATATAAAAAAATTGGGCCAAATTTATTGTTGTCTTATTTTTTAATTTAAAAAAGTGTTTTTTTTCCAAAAAAAGTGCGCTTGTAAGACCGCTGAGCAAATACGGTGTGACAAAAAGTATTGCAATGACTGCCATTTTATTCTCTAGGGTGTTAGAAAAAAAATATATATATAATGTTTGGGGGTTTTAAGTAATTTTCTGGCAAAAAAAAATGTTTTAGTCTCGTAAACACCGAATCTGAAAAACAGGCCCGGGGCTTAAAGTGGGGGTTCACCCGTACATGACACGTTTTCCCCTTAGCTGGATGCTCGTTTTGTCTAGGGGAATCGGCTAGTTGTTTTAAAATATGAGCTGTACTTACCGCTTACGAGATGCATCTTCTCCGCCGCTTCCGGGTATGGGCTGCGGGACTGGGCGTTCCTATTTTGATTGACAGTCTTCCGAGAGGCTTCCGACGGTCGCATCCATCGCGTCACGATTTTCCGAAAGAAGCCGAACGTCGGTGCGCAGGCGCAGTATAGAGCCGCACCGACGTTCGGCTTCTTTCGGCTACTAGTGACACGATGGATGCGACTGTCGGAAGCCTCTCGGAAGACTGTCAATCAAGAAGGAACGCCCGCTCCCGCAGCCCATACCCGGAAGCGACGGAGAAGATGCATCTCGAAAACGGTAAGTACGGCTCATATTTTAAAACAACTAGCCAATTACCCTAGACAAAACGAGCAGGAATCTAAGGGGAAAAGAGAAAAAAAAAAGATCATTGGGTGAACTCCCGCTTTAAGTGGTTAAAAGTAAAGTAAAATCGTCTTCAGCTTAGGAAGCTGCCATCTTTGCCTCTGTTCAATCTACAACTGCCATGACGCTGCACATGTGATCAGTTATGACACCAGCCTTTGGATGGTTTGACAATTTGGTTGAGAGCACAACCAATGGCACGTGCACGTGCTGGAAAATAAACTATTTTATGGATAGGTTTAATTCAGCTTTAATGCAGAGAATACATTAAAGAGGAACTTTTCCATGCTTACATGTGTTTAACACAGTAAGCTTACTCACCTAGCCAACAAGTCCATCGTTAAGCTGTTGGTATTCTCTCCTCTGCTGCCACTGCACTGGCCTGGCGCCGCTATGTTGTCTGTGATAGCCGCCGCTCCTCTTTGCTGAATAGGACTGCATGCTATGCATCCCAGATGGCACCTGGGGCATTGCGTCATTCTTTCGCCTAGGCAAATTTCTGTCACTGGGGGTAGGCCAAGCCTTTGATGCAAAAAAAAACCCAAGGGTAAACAAACACCACTGTGGAGGGGGAAGCAGGATGGAGAGGAGGAGAGTGACATGGGAGGGTGAAGGTCCGCTTTAAGGTAAAAACCTTTAGCGTTTAGAACCACTTAAAATACTAGAAATGCATTCAATTCCTCCCACAATTTCCATTATAAAAAGTAGAGAAAGAAAACAGACAGGCACTCATTGGCTTAAATCTACAACCACCAATCAGAATGTATTTTCCACTCATCTTCCTGCAGTACATACAATGACTGATTGCTGTGGGTTATTGTACCTTGCATATCATCACTGTTCCTTCCATCCCCTAATGCTTGAATATGTGTTCTACTGTGTGCATAGAGAGGTGAGAGGTAAAAGGGCTATAGAATGTATAAATGTTATCCATCCCTAATTGGTACACTATCAAACAGTATCACCGTGAAGGAATTCTGAACCAAACGTGTTAATTCTATTCTGTGATTCCAATGGGTATAGCCTCAAGTGCTTCCATGAAATAACTTCACCTCTTGCACTGCATTGAGAATTACATTTTGCCTGCAGAGATTGAAGCCTTGGCCCATAGGCTTAGATTACGTTAGTTTTAGAGAGACTGTAAAATTAAACCTTACTGTAGGATTAGTTTAGAAGTGATCAATTCTGACACTGGATGCAATTAACGAAGTATCTAGTTTTATGGAAAATGTCATAAGCTGAGTACAAAGCAATGATCATGAGGCTGGTAGGTATGGAAACTCATAACCTGCAACTCAGGATGAAGAATATAGTTACATGGTTAATAAATTTGAAAAAAGGCCATTGCCCATCAAGATTAAACTCTTCTAATTCCTGTGATTTTGGTCCAAACAAGGGAAACTTCAATTTGCCAACTTTGTTTTACAAGAGAAAAAAACCTTGATTACATTTTATACAATCGGCAGTAATTTGCAGTCAAAGTTTTTTGAATAGCATATTTAGGATTCTATCTACCCGTATTTGCCGGTGTATAAGGCGACCGGGCGTAAAAGACGACCCCCTGATTTTACAGTTTAAGATTTTTTGCCTGTACTCACCGTATAAGACAACCCCTCGTCCGAGGCTTCCGACACTTCATATTTCTTCCTTCTGGAGCCATATTCTTCTTCCTTCTTGCTGGAGCTTGAGCCAATCACAGCGAGCGATGTATTCTATTAATTAATACAAATCCTGCTTGGATTGGCAGAGCCTGTAACATCATTAGCCCACGTCTCTCTGACTCTCAAAGCCAATCCGAGCAGGCTACTGTATGTAGCCTGCTCGGATTGGCAGAGGTTGTTACTCCAATCCGAGCAGGCTCTGTATTTATTTGAATACATTGCTCACCAGGATTGGCCAAGCGGCATATACTGTATGTAGCCGAAGCTACATACAGTATTACCGTACATCCAGCAGGCATCCGAGCAGCTGACCCGGCGTATAAGACAACCCCTGCTTTTTGGCCATTTTTTTTAAGTATAAAAGGTAGTCTTATACGCCAGCAAATACAGTAAAAGGGTTTTTTTTAAAACGAAGGACACTTTCACACAGGGCAGGAGAGGTGCGGTGGCGGTATAGCGGCGCGTTTTTTAGCACCGCTATACCGTCGTATGTACCGTGATATTCAGCCACTAGCGGTGCGGTTTTAACCCCCCGCTAGCGGCCGAAAAAGGGTTAATACCGCAGAGGCGCATTACCGGCGGTATTACCGTGGTTTCCCATTGATTTCAATGGGAAGGAGCGTTATAGGAGCGGTAAACACCCCGCTCCTATACCGCTCCAAATATGCTGCTTGCAGGAGATATTTTTTCCTCCTGCCAGCGCATCACCTCAGTGTGAAAGCCCTCAGGCTTTCACATTGAGAATGCCGGGGCAGGATTATTTCAGGCATTATTTATGCGCTATTTTTAGCGCTAAAACACCTGAAATACGCATCAGTGTGAAAGGGGCCTTAAAAGCAGAGAAGTGTAGTGTTTAAAATGTTTCTAAAGACAAAACCTTTTTTTTAAGTTTTGGATAGAGTATGGAAAATTTTGAATATCTGTCAAGATTTTTTTTCCTGCCTGTCCCCCTGCTGAGTAGACTGACCCTCTCTATTTATCCAGGGGACCGTGACCTTTGTAAACGAGACTCAAAATTAAGAGAAAGATGGAAAAATATGAGATTTTAGAGTTCCAGGTAAATCTTGCAATAGGGACACTTGTTCTAGTAACACTTGTAGAGATTTTCTCTCACTTTTTATTGTGTTTGCAGGACATAAGGAAAACGATACCATGACAGGGGTTTTAAAACCCACCTCTGGGCTATTTTTTTAATGCTCCTAGAGGTTTATAAACGTTTGTTTTTCGTCCAAATTTTTTTTTTATTTAGTAACTCCTGACATTCAATTTTATTTATTTTGTTTCGTTAAAAAATGCATTAGTCCGAAAATCTGAATTAAGGTTGAATCTGTCAATTTAAGGCTTATGGTGTCTGTCAAATGTTCTAAGAATATTCGATGAAGCAGCTAAACTGTACAATGCCGCAATTGTACATTTCCAGCCAAATGCTCCACCCACAAGCTATAGTAGAATTCTAATGTTGTATGACTAGTAATAATTATATTTATTAATAATTTTTACTAGTCAACCAACATTAGAATTCTTCTATAGCCTATGGGTGGAGCATTTAACTTTAAATGTCTGCTCACGGCGACTGCTTCGTCGAATCTTCATGTCGAATATTCTCTCTATGTCGAATTATCTTGGACTAATAGAGTTAGGTTACGCACATTCAACTACAGGTTCGATAGACACAGATTGCTATTGTCACCATCATGTTGAATCCTCTATCTCTATGGAACCGTTGTCACAACAAAACGAAAATAAAGCTTTTTTTATATTGGATATTTTGGATTCTGCGCTTTCGTTATTTGTTAAAACTAACATGAAAATCCCCAAAATTCGGATGAAAATGTATTCGGACGAAAACGAATGCACATGTCTAGCACTTACTGCAATGTCCAGATCTGCCTGAAGGTGGAAAAACAACAAAGGGTTTAAACCCATGGAGTCAGGTGACCAGCCAGATGACATCTGAAAAAGGCAAGTTAAAATTTAAAAAAAAAACACTGCTGGGAGAGACATCAAACTGGAGATAGGGCCCTTTTGGTGGATAACAGCATGGAGCCTGTAGCTCATGGTTGGACTTTCACTGTTACAGAACTTTGTCATATGTTGGCAGCAACAGTGGGTTTTATTCACACTCCGGGCTGCTGCAGCAGCTTAAAATTCATGTATACGTCACAAGCCAAATGTCAACTTTACGATCAGTGGTTTCCAAACTGCGGCCCTTTGCTTACCTGTATGTATTCTTTGTGGCACAGTTCCTCCCACTGGTACAAGGCATTATTCCTTCAACTGACATCAACAATGAGATACCATTCACCCCAGAGACACAAACAGTGGGGAAATATTCCTCCCACTGACACCAATGATGGGACACCATTACTTCGACTGACAACAGTGATAGGGCACAATTCCTTCCAGTGACACCAGCAATGGGGCATAAATCCTCCCACTAATATAATAGAATGGGGTGTATTCATCCCACTGACACCGACAATAGGGCACTATTCTGTCTTCTACCGACTGCAGGCATTATGTCATTTGTTTTACTCCCACCGGCCACCAAGCATAAGACATTGTTTACTCCCACTGACCACAGTTTGGTCCTCCTAAAGCCTGAAGGAGTGTAAACTGGTCCTTTGTTTATAATGTTTGAAGACCCCTGTTTTGGGTGATGGTGACTGTACACAGACCCCTTCTCAAATGGGCAACCTCCTGCCATGTTTCCCAGGCTCTACTATCCCACCTGCAGGTGTTGCTGGGTAGAGGGGAGGGAGACCAGCCAACATTTATTTGCTCATCCTCCCTAGTTAGTCAGAACATGGAAGCGACGATGATTTTGTCACTTATGGTTTCTCCTGTTACTTTCCCTGAACTGCTGTGGCTGGGTAAGATGCTAATGGCGCATTATTTACACTCAATTAGTTTCAGTGGAATGTAGGGGAGACCACAAAGAGTCTACTAGACCCCTGATGCCTCATTAAAAGAACGACAAGTATGCTATTACTTAGTGCATAATTAGTTTCCTATGTGTTTGCAAAAAAATTAAGTTAAAAACTAAAGGTACATACAGGCACTTAACCCCTCCCCCCCAAAAATACTTTTTTGAGCCCCCTCATACATACGTAAATGCACATGTCTGGCGCTCCTTCAAAATAAATAATTGATTGCTCTATATTTTATATATTGCTGCACACATCGGAGTGAGAGAAATATTTCTAGGTCTATTATTCATTCTAGACATGTGCATGACGAAAACAATTGTTTTGTTTTGTTTCCTTTTGATTTGTTAATCTAATTATTTAATTTAGTTAAATTTGGTTGATTCGTTCAATTTAATCTCGGAATTAATTTTCGGAATTTGTATTTAGAATTTGTATTCGTAAATTTTAAAATTTTCTTCGATTTTACAATAATTTTTTTTATATTCAAAACGACCAAATCGATCAATTTTCAAATCGGTCGAAACAAAAATGTTATATTGTTTTCGATTTCAATGCAGCAAAGTGAACAAACATACTTCAAATTATTACAATAACTCTTTAAATCCCCTTTGGCTTAACAATGGTACTCTAATAACACACACAGTCTTTGATTTCAGCAATATGTGTAGTGAAAATTCGAATGGAGTTCAATGTAAAATTTGATTGGAATTTCAGTCCGAATTTCCGAAAATCTGACGAATTTCGTTGCGTTTTTCAGAGCATTTGGTAAAAATAATTATATTGTAATTCAGGTATTTGGATATATCTGAAAAACAAAAAATGTGTCCGAATATTAATTTGGAAGAAACGAACCGCACATGTCTAATTCATACTTTACTCTAAACTGATGACTTGTAAGAGCTTTTAAAGTGTTGCCTATGAGTACTGAAGTTTGACGCTGATATACAGGCAAACATTATTTTGAGGCTCGGCATTTTGAGTATCTATTTACTTGGCACAACCTCAACTCATAGTTTTAATGGGTAGAAAAATGTATTTATGTGTGTAGCGGGTGGTTGCTACGGAGTTTTTTAGGTTATTGAACTTGGTTGGGAAAGGGATATGGGATGCCCAGAGAAACAAATGAATAGTTGAAATGTTATAGCAATAGATGCATTACATTTCTTCAGATAGGATTTAGAAATGAGTGCGTCACACTCTTGAGATAGGACAAGATGGCTGACACTAAACTTAACAGACTTTTACCTCAGAACTTATCTTCCTCCAGTACACAGCTTAACAGACTTTACCTCAGAACTTCTGCCACAGTCTTAGTATTCCTGTCATGCCATCAGATATGACTAGGCCTCCCTCTGAATAAGTTCTAGTTTAAAACTGAAACCATGGAAGGCCTGGGGCATGCAGTACCCCCTCATGGCGACAACCAGTCCTTTTAGTATATTTAAAGCTGATGGACTACTGATCCCAGTGGTCCGACTTGCAAATCCTGCCCGCCCTCATGGCTGCATCAACTTGACACAAACTCCACAGTCTCTCTCTGACTCTGCACCCAACTCCCCTGGCATGCCTCTTCCAGATCTCACTGTGCTTCCATTCACCGACACCTGCCCTGGATCCTTCCTGAAGACTTACTCTGACATGCGGACCAACTGCGTCCTCTAGCTCATGTTCCATGACACCTTTCCATGACCATGTAAGGAGATGCTCCCTTCCAGCCCCCGAGCTCCTCCACAGGATTTACACCCCCCGCCCAGATAGAGGTGTTCCTCCTGCACGGCAGTCTAGCACTCCATCCTTCAGTTCACCCAGCTGACAACTCCTTCCCAGCAGGCTGACTGTGGGCACATGCCTGACCCCTGCCAATCCTAGATGGGGATTGGTCAGAGCTCCTCACATGTACCCCATGTCACTTCAACACTCAGCCCTGCCCCTTTTCCATAACATTCTCCACTGGAAACAGGGGACGGGCCCAAGAGCAACATGAAGTACATATCAGTCACCTACTACTACACTAAACCACTCCCCTGCCCCCAGATCAAAAACAAATAGGCCTAGCTCGCAGCAAAGGCCTGCTTAAATTTATCTGCACTGGCAGCTAACACAAAAACACTACTCTTAGCACCTACCTAAAAGTAGAGGGTGCTACCTGTGCAATAGAATACAACATAGTAGGACATATTCTCCAGGTTCTCTGCTTTTAGAAAATGTATTCTAGCTGGGTTTTTTAAGTAATCTTGGGGCCTAAAATTATTATTTTACCATGTGTGCAAAAAAATGGTTTTGGCAGCGAAAGCGTAAACCCTACTCTAATCATCAAAAAATAAATAAATATATATTTAACTAAACATACACTTAAAACTAGATCTGAGTGTGCTTGACACAGATTAGTAATAAGTGACTCTAAAAATGTTTATAACAGCCAAGCAACTTGCAATTTCAAAGGGGTTCAGCAATAGAAAATTCCATATTTCTCTAAGAACAGGTTTCCTTGAAGCCTTCAATGAGGTGATTTGGGGCTTGTTGGTTGTTAAAAAATATGAAAATACGTACATATTACAAAACTTGTTTTTCAACTCTGTTTAACCTTAATTCTTTTTTAAAACTGGAATAAAGATTTGCAGCTAAAGGAGCCTGCAATATTTAGTTGTAATATTTGCTGCACACAGCTGGGTGCCCTTCCATTATATAACTATGACAAATTGTCTGAGCAACTATTACTTTCCTGTTTCATTACATTTTCCAGTAAATCAGCAGAATACTAAATGATTATAGAGTATACACACTAAACAGCAGAAATCTGCTAAATAATATATACAGCTACATTTCTATTATCAGGAATGCGTGCGACTTCCGGATTCCGCTAAAGAGCAACTCCAGGCAAAAACTTTTTTATAGCTATATGGTATGGATTGTTTGGATTTACTGGTGCTTCTACACATATTGTATTCTAAACACATAAAGGTACACGTTTTAAGGAATGAATTAACACATTTTTTTTTTCTTGTTATTCAGTCCAATGAAAATTGTAGACATGAGTAAAATCTTTTTTAAAAAGAGGATTTTATGAACTTGATTAACAAGTCTATTATAAGTGTTAAAATTCTGTTCAGAGCCTAATGTCACGTACACACGATCATTTTTCGGCATTTAAAAAACAAAGTTTTTAAAAAATGTCATTTAAAATGATCGTGTGTGGGCTTCACATAATTTTTCAGGTTCTGGAAAACGACAAAAAAAAGAAACGTGAACATGCTGCATAACGTTAAAAACCCGCGCATGCTCAGAAGCAAGTTATGAGACGGGATCGCTCGTTCTGGTAAAACTACCATTCGTAATGGAGTAAGCACATCACGCTGTAACAGACAGAAAAGCACGAATCGTCTTTTACTAACACAAAATCAGCTAAAGCAGCCCAAAGGGTGGCGTCATCCAAATGGAACTTCCCCATTATTGTGCCGTTGTACGTGTTGTTCGTCACCGCGCTTTGCTAGAGCATTTATTTTTTTAACGATCGTGTGTGGGCAACGTCGTTTTAATGATGAAGTTGGAAAAACAATTGTTTTTTTCTAGAGGCTGAAAAACATTGTTTTTACAAGCCGAAAAATGATCGTGTGTACGCGGCATAAGGCTCCAGTTTGTGTAGTTAGTAGATTGCATGTATTTAGAGTCTATCCAAGTGGCTGGTAGTATTTTCCACATGGCCTTAATTTTGCTATCAATAACAAAGTGTGTTCTAGTATGGGGAAGTAAGACAGTGGGCCAGATTCTTGTACTTTTGTGGCGGGCGTAGCGTAAGCCATTTACACTACGCCGCCGCAACTTACTGGAGCAAGTGCCGTATTCCTCAAGCACTTGCTCCGTAGTGCGGCGGCGTAGTGTAAAAGGCCCGGCGTATCCCCGCGTAATTCAAAGGGGGCGGCTTGTATTTAAATTAAGCGCGCCCCCGTGCCGATCGAACTGCGCATGCGCCGGGCTTAAAATAGCCTAGTGCGCATGCTCCAGTTCTCGACGGAAAACGTCAATGACGTCGACGTGTGCGTCATTGACGTAAAGTCGTATTCAAGAACAACTTAAGAAAACAATGTACCCGACGGGAAAATGACGACGCGGACCCGACGCCATACTTAACATGGCATACGGCGGACTGGCGTAAGGTTACCCCTCATATAGCAGGGGTAACCTTACGCTTACGCAAACGACATAAGCGACGGCTACGCGACGCAAATTCGTTCGGGAATCGGCGTATCAGGCTCATTTGCATAAACAAATGAGACCTGAACGTAAACGGCACCTAGCGGCCGGCGGCAAATTACATTTAAGATCCGACAGTGTAAGTCACTTACACCTGTCGGATCTTGGCCGTATCTATGAGAAAATGATTCTAGGAATCACTCGCATAGATACCCGGGCCAAAAAACAGAGATACGACGGTGTTTCCTGAGATACACCGTCGTAACTCTGCTGAGAATCTGGCCCAGTGATCTAAAATAGATCTTTCAGTTCCATGCATGTGTAGGCATAATGAAAGTGCTAGTAATCAATATTTAGGGACTGTTTTTATTGTACTAATGGCTAAAGCTATATTAAACTGCTTTTAGGGGATTCTACTCAAGGGATACACTAAAAACTGGTTAACGTCTTTGATTCATATAGAATGTATTACAAGAATATGGTGAATGGAGTAAAGATGATCTTAAAGGAATAGAAATCTTCACAAGATAAGCAATTAAAATTGTTCTTTTATTCACATCAGGCCAACAGGACTGCACAGGATAACTGTCCTGAGATGGGGATCCTGCATAGTCCAAAAATACTGCATGGAAGAATGTATAATTATGCTGCTATTACTGTGTAGCACTAAGGTCTTGGGCAGCCACGCACCACTCCTGGGCACCAATCACTGGGAGGCTTTTGAAAGTTGATGTTTGCCCAGGATCCTTGTAGCAGTAACACCAGGGCACTATCTGGTGGACAATGGTGCTACTAATAACTAAAGGTACCAGCGGGATCTCAGTTCACAGTGGGGGACGAGATTCCTATTTTAGCTAATATAAGTTATGCATTAAAGCTGAAATGCTGACAGCAAAAAAAAAAAACAACTTGAAAACTTTGCTAGAAATTGGGGAGGGCTGTGTGCTATTAGGCTCCCACCTGGCTAGCCACACACCAGTTCTTAGAGTGGAGGGCCTCTCGCTTGGCTGCATACCACTTACATGGTTACATAGTAGGTGAGGTTGAAAAAAGACATCAGGTCTAACACTTGCCCAGCTACCATTTGCCTCTTTAGGTGTGGCCTTTTTGAGCTGCCAAGGGAGCAAAACAGATGTGTGCAGGATCCCAGGGAATTGTGGGAAATAAGGGGCCTGCACCTGCATTTGAGCATTGTGAGCACATGGGTACTCCACTACATGTTGAAGAACTGCCTAGCAAATATCATTATCTATTTCATGTAATTGGGGAAACGATCATTGTTGGCAGTGTATTTAACTGAGCCTAAAATGCAGCTTTAAATATGTTTTTAACTAATATAGATATTTTGAAACTTAAAATCTATTTCCTTTAGTCCACTGCACAGTAGCACACAGGACTAGGGATCTACTGCAGTGCAGACAAGATTCCTGCTAAAAGGAAGAGAAGGGAATCATGAATTGAAGACTGCCAAATACACTATGTAATGTCAAATATGGACTTGCTTGACCAGGGCGCAAGTTTCATAGAGGACCTTGGCCTGTCCTTAAAGGGGTTGAAAAGGTTTGTTTTTTTATTTTCTAAATAGGTTCCTTTAAGCTAGTGCATTGTTGGTTCACTTACCTTTTCCTTCCATTTCCCTTCTAATAGGTAGATTCACATAGATTGGTGTAAACTTGCGGCGGCATAGATTAGCGTGTTTAGGCTACACCGCCGTAAGTTAGCTAGGCACGTACTTGATTCTCAAAGTACTTGCCTGCTAAGTTACAGCAGGGTAGCCGTAAGGGCACCTAATTCAAATGTGTCTAAGGGGGCGTGTTTTATGTTAATGGGGCTTGACCTTACGTTTTTGAAGTTTTTTTTAAACTGCCCATGCGCCAGGCGCCTACATTTCCCAGTGTGCATTGCGGCTAAGTACGCCGCATGGGCCTATTGATTTCGACGTGGACGTAAACGGCGTAAATCCCTATTCACGGACGACTTACGCAAACGACGTAAACATTTCGAATTTCAAAGCGGGAACGGCGGCCATACTTTAACATTACTATTCCATCTATTAGATGGAATAACTTTAGGCCTGATAATGCCTTACGGAAACGGCGTAAATGTACTGCAGCGGCCGGGCGTACGTTCGTGAATCGGCGTATCTACTAATTTACATATTCGACCGCAATAGAAGCGCCACCTAGCGGCCAGCCTCAATATTGCAACCTAAGATAGGACGGCGCAAGCCGTCCTATCTTAGATATGTTTAAGCGTATCTCTGTTTGAGAATACACTTAAACATAAGTCGGCGTGGATTCTGAGTTAGGTCGGCTTATCTACTGATAAGCCGGCCTAACTCTTTCTGAATCTACCTATAAAAAATGTTTCCCTTTAGAAAAAATGTAGTTGCGCTATAATAAATTGAAAAAACTATATAAACTATAACAAGTGACAAAAAAATATAATATGAAGCAATAACAGCTGTGTAAATCATGTGTTCAGTGAAGTCCAAAGAAACAAAATTGAAATAAATTCTTCTGCAGTTCAAATTACAGTTCAAAATATTGAAAAAATCCACCACCAAAAGTGAAGACACCATAAGGAATGCAGGCTTACCAGATAAGATGGCTTGCGGCTGTAAACCCCAGCCCGGGCCTTTAGTCATGGACTGCAGCACACACCAGTGGAAATGGATCCTTAAGGCACAGATGTCACTAGATGCAAGGGATACCCAAAAAATAATGGGACTCACAATAGTGAAATACCATAATATAAAGTGTAAAATTTAATGAGATAAAACACTTACAAGAGAACGATCTCATAGAAGCATAAAAATGTATCTGGTAAGCCTGCATTCCTTGTGGTGTCTTCACTTTTGGTGGTGGATTTTTTCAACATTTTGAACTATAATTCGAACTACAGAAGAATTTATTTCAATTGTGTTTTATCTTTGGACTTCACTGAACACATGATTTACACAGCTGTTATTGCTTCATATTATATTTTTTTGTCACTTGTTATAGTTTATATAGTTTTTTCAATTTATTATAGCGCAACTACATTTTTTCTATTGATCGTCTGGTGTGTATATCACTTTTTAGTTGTAGCTTCATATTAGTGTTTCACTTAGCGTGGTAATTTCTTTTCTATATTTGTTTTTTTTTCTTTGTCTGAATTTATCACTTCCTGTTCCTCCTCAGTAAGCTTGCCCCCATGATCCGACTCATTGTGGCTGGGGGATAGTAAGCGTCCTCCCTTGGTACTACATCCCTGCGGGGAGGCACAGTGTAAAACACAAACCTTTACAACCCTTTAATCTAAGCCCACACAGCTCAGACGTGGGCCCTGCCTTCTCTATTCAACAGCCCAACTTAAGTGTTTCTATAGGCCACCAACAAGGAAGAGGCCTGGAGTTAGCTCCAGATTGGGTGTATGATTAGGACAACCAAAAATTTGTAATTTTGCATTATCAATTTGCTTACAAAATTTTAAGTTTTGAATTCCTTCTTGACTAGCGATTCCGAGTGTCCAATTCATACATGTTCTTTCCAGTTCAAAGTGATGATCCATGTTTCATCTCCAGTACCTATCATTTTCCAAAAAGTTTCACATTTGTTAATATAGCCATCTAGTAAGCACTGACAGAGGGTGCTTGCACCCTTCAGTGAGCTGTTTTAGGACCTATCTTGCATAGACTTTAGGAAGCAAAGCCTGTTATGGATAATCTCATATGCGGAACCATGACTAATTTGCACATGATTTTGACATTTCATTGATAGTCACTCAATAGTGGATGTGGATGCTCCTGCTTCATGCTTAACGCTTGTCCATCCATTTTTGAACATCTAAATCCATTATTTTACATTTCACTGTCCCTATATTGTGATGAAAGCCTTCGATGGGTTTCGGCTCTTGGTATACCTTCAAACCACAAAAAACAGATCACTGTTCACAGTTCCTCTTTGGAGCAAACAGAGAGTGGCACAGCCATGTTTACTGTGCAATAGCGATAGAGTTAACTGGCTGATGAAGGTCAAAGATTTGATAAAGCGTTGACAAAGGCACCATCTCTCAACATTCGTTTCTTTGAAATCAGTAAAGCCAACCTAAGGATTATTATAGCAAAAGTGATAGAATAGATAGAATAGATGAATAGAATAGATAGGATAGAATAGATAGATTATATATACACAGTATCTCACAAAAGTATGTACACCCCTCACATTTTTGTAAATATTTGATTATATCTTTTCATATGACAACACTGGAAAAATTACACTTTGCTACAATTATTACAGGTACTTATATAGAATTGTCAATTTACGCAGCACTTTACATATGCATTGTACATTCACATCGGTCCCTTCCCTCAGGGAGCTTACAATCTAAAGTCTCTAACTTACATTCATATACTAGGGCCAATTTAGACAGAAGCCAAATAACCTACCAGCCTACAATGTAAAGTAGTGAGTGTACAGCTTGTATAGCAGTGTAAATGTGCTGTCCCGTCAAAATAACTCAACACACAGCCATTAATGTCTAAATTGCTGGCAACAAAAGTGAGTACACCCCTAAGTGAAAATGTCTAAATTGGGACCCAATTAGCCATTTTCCCTTTCCGGTGTCATGTGACTCATGTCACACAGGCTCTCATTTGTGAATGGGGAGCAGGTGTGTAAAAGTTGGTGTTATTGCTCTCACTCTCTCATACTGGTCACTGAAAGTTCAACATGGCACCTCATCGCAAAGAACTCTCTGAGGATCTTAAAAAAAAAAGAATTGTTGCTCTACAAAAAGATGACCTAGTCTATAAGAAGATTGCCAAGACCCTGAAACTGAGCTTCAGCACAGTGGCCAAGACCATACAGCAGTTTAAAAGGACAGGTTCCACTCAGAACAGGCCTTGCCATGGTTGACCAAAAAAGTTGAGTGCATGTGCTCAGTGTTATATCTAGAGGTTGTCTTGGGAAAATAGACACATGAGTGCTGCCAGCATTGCTGCCAAGTTTGAAGGGGTGGGGGGTCAGCCCACACTGCATCAAATTGGTCTGCATGGCTGTCGTTCCTGAAGGAAAGCCTTTTCTAAAGATGATGCACAAGAGAGCCCACAAAACGTTTGCAGAAGACAAGCAGACTAAGGACATGGATTACTGGAATCATGTCCTTTGGTCTGATGAGACCAAGATAAACGTATTTGGTTAAGATGGTGTCAAGCGTGTGTGGAGGCAACCAGGTGAGGAGTACAAAGACAAGTGTGTCAACCACCTCTGGAGGGAGTCTAGCATCTGTTGGGCATCCTCAAACGGAAGGTGGAGGAGCACAAAGTATCTAACATCTACAAGCTCTGTGATGATGTCATGGAGGAGTGGAAGAGGACTCCAGTGGCAACCTGTGAAGCTCTGGTGAACTTCATGCCCAAGAGGGTTAAGGCAGTGCTGGAAAATAATGGTGGCCACACAAAATATTGACACGTTGGGCCCAATTTGGACATTTTCACTTTCACTGCCAGCGGTTTAGACATTAATGGTGTGTTGAGTTATTTTGAGGGGACAAAAAATCTGTACACTCACTTACTTTACATTATAGCAAAGTGTAATTTCTTCATTGTTGTCACATGAAAAGATATAAATAAATATTTGCAAAAATGCGAGGGGTGTACTCACTTTTGTGAGATACTGTGTATGTGTGTGTATATATATCTATATATATATATATACATATATATATATATATACACACAGTGGCCTGGATTCACAAAGCACTTATGCCAACGTATCTCGAGATACGCCGCGTAAGTGTAAATATGCGCCGTCGTATCAATGCGCCGTGCCCACAAAACTAGATACGCCTGAAAATAGGCTTCATCCGATCGACGTAACTTGTCTACGCCGGCATATCGTGGGCGCATATTTACGCTGGTCGTATTTGGCGCTCCCATTGATTTTCTATTCACATATGCAAATGAGGGAGATACGCTGATTCACGAACGTCCGTCCGTCCGTCCGTCCGACGCAGTGTGCGTAAAGTCATACGTCCGGCGCAAAGTTATGCCCCATAAAGGAGGTGTAACTCAGCAGCATCCATGCAAAGGGAACACAAGCCGACGTATTTTCCGTCGTTTACATAGTACGTGAATAGGGCTGTGCGTAGGTTACGTTCACGTCTTAGGAAGTGATCCGTCGTATTTTAGGGAGTAGTTCCGACGTGATTCTGAGCATACGTCCACGGGACGGCGCATGCACCGTTCGTTTTAAGTACTTGTATGGCACTCAGGCCATCATTTGCTTGGGGTCACGCCTCAATAGCATGGCTCACGCCCACTTCCACCTACACCGGCTTACGCTGAGGGAACCCAGCGCAGTTTGGGAGGCAAGTGCTTTGTGAATTCGGTGCTTGCCTCTCTGCGTTAGGTCGGCGTAGCGTATATTAGATACGCTACGCCGGCATAAATATGCGCCAATGTATGTGAATCCGGGCCAGTATATCTGTATTTTTTAATATGAAATGTATGCATCTTTGCACCATTGTCTAATTTGTTGTAATGCATGAGAGAGACCTAAAGCATGTCTACGGCTGAACAAGTTTGTGATGATGTAAAAAATTGTGATGTATTGTCAGGCAAGATAGAGATATGTATTCCTTCTCTTCCATAATACAGATCCAGGTAAGGTTGATATAGAAGGGACAGGATATCTGTCGGCCTTTGTGGCCTTGGCGCAGAGTTCACTCAAGCAAAACATCTTAATTTGATAAAACAATTGATTTTCTCCATCCAATACATGACAACTTGTCATTTTAATTAGTGTTCTTTCCGCTGCACTGAAGTCTCTTAATATTATTGTAGCATGACTGATTTCTATTTGAATGTTGGCTGAGACAATGCTGGGAAGTATTAAAGTATGGGCGGAGGGGCTTGTTAGTTTTATCCTTCGGCATTGTAGCAGAATATTGGGAAAAGAATTGACAGACTGTAATTTAGCTTGCAGCCAGGATACTAAACTAGAGCATTCGGAAAAAGGGAGCAGTTTCTTTTAGTGACAATTTTTCAGCATTTGGATTAAAGTGGAATGCAAACAAAAAGAAGAAAAAAACGTACTATAATTTTTCATGTTACGTGAATGTCTGCTAATGTGTCGCTGTAACACTTACAGGTATTTTTTCCATCTTTCGTCAGGCAATTAATGCTGATCTGAAAAACAGGATAAGTACTAGACAGCTCAGTCCAGTACTCAACCCTTTCACATAGGCAATGCTGCTGACTCGCCATCCATGGTGGATTATGTTGTCAGCAGTGGCTGACCTGTGGTTAGCAGGTGATAAGGAGATGATATGTAACCCATCTACGGAATGCCTGTTTGAAGTTTGAAATCCTTTCTCTTTCATTAGGCTCTGTTGCAGCATGGCCCCTTGTACTTCTATAGGGCACAGTGACAGATGGTATTGCCTGCTGAATGCGACATGCCCTACATTCTTTGACATGCCATGAGGCAAAGCCTTATGGCTGCGACATAGAGTGTAGGGCCATCCGGCAGCCATTGCTGGGTTTCGTCAGGCAGGTGAGGCATGTTAAAATTGTGCCTCAACTGCCTAGTTTTGCTGCACCAACAATGCCCAAGTGAAATGAGCCCTAAAGTGAGTAACATCTGAAAATGGTAGCCGTACTCTGAAAAAAATCAACCTTTTCTTTGGAATTCCTCCTGAAATGTAGCAGTGTACTTTCATGTGGATAGAGTCCCGCAGCTACAGCATATCTTTGCATTGTGTGATCTAAGACACTGCCCGTCTCTGCTGATAGTCTTAGAAGATCTGGAGTGGCATTTGGTGATATCAAGTAACAAGGTCATTAGGACCCCATAAGGCTGACCCTCCCAGTGGCTGACTGAGTGAGTGAGTGAGTGAGTGAGTGAGTGAGTGAGTGAGAAACTTGTAAAGCGCAACACATGCAAACTGAATCACCTCTGGGCACTGTATCCATTTCATGGGTAAGGAACCCCTTGACCTCAGAAGAGATTGGTTTTGATCTTTCTCCTGAAGGCCAAGTGGTCCGGCTCTAGTCTGATGTTAGTTGGTAGTGCATTCCACAGCCGAGGTCCCTGAACTGCAATTCTTCGATCTCCTTTGGACTTGTATCTCGCTTTGGGTATCTGGACCAGGTTTTGATTGGCGGATCGCAAAATGCGATTGGTGTTGTGGGCTTTTATTTTTTCGCATAGATATTGTGGGGCGTTTCCTTGAATACACTTATGCATTAGGCAGAGTGCCTTGAAAGTGATTCTGTCTTTTACCGGCAACCAATGAAGGGATCTCAGCGAAGGTGAGATTGATTCCCATGGTTTTTTTCCGGTCACAAGTCGAGCGGCCGTATTTTGAACGACTTGCAGACGAGTGATTTGGTATTTGGGGAGTCCGAGATAGAGGGCATTTGCGTAGTCAAGTCTGGAATTGATGATTGTTCCCACCACTACTGCAATGTCCTCTTTCGGGATAAAGGGGGTGAGTCTGCATAGTCGGCGCAGCAGATGGTGGGATCCGCTGACTACTGACCCGATTTGTGCATCCATTGTCATGTAGGTGTCAAAAATTACTCAGAGACTTTTGACTTTGGTGCTAGGGGTGATAGTTTTGCCCAGAACGGGCGGGGAAGTCCATGTTGATGCGGGGTGACTTTTTCGGTTAGCGTGAAACAGGAGAAGTTCTGTTTTCGACACGTTGAGTTTAAGATAACTGTTTGTCATCCAGTTATCTATTAGCGTAAAGGATTTCGCTAGTCCAAGAGAGTGATCCTTTTTGTTGCAGATGCGGAAATACAGTTGAGTGTCGTCTGCATAGGAGTGGTAAAGTAACTTCTGGTTACTGATGATTTCAAAGAGAGGGCGAAGATAGATATCAAACAATACGGGCGATAAGGGAGATCCCTGCGGGACTCCGCATGATACCGTACGTTTTCCAGAAGTGAATGACCCCAGTTTCACTGTTTGTGATCGGTTTTCCAAGAAGGAGGAGAACCAGGGTAAAACACCTTCAGCGACTCTGGCTACTTCAGCTAGCCTAGCCAGTAGTAGTCCGTGGTCCACAGTGTCAAAAGCCGCGCTTAGGTCCAGCAGTATCAGGAGACAAGATTATCCTTCGTCTGCGGCCTCTAGAGCGTCATCCCATATTTTAAGCAGCGCCGTTTCTGTTCTGTGACCAGAACGGAAACCTGATTGAAACGGATCGAGTAATTTATGGGTGTCTAAATGCAGTTGCAGCTGTTGTACAACTTCTTTCTCCAAAACCTTGGAGAAGACATTTAGAAAAAGGACAGGAAAAAGCGCCTCTGAGTCATCTGGTTTAATTCAAATTATTGGTGCTAATATTTAACACTTACATTTTAAAATTGCAGGAACAGGGGTGAAAGTGAATGTATTTTGAATGGAACCGGGTCGTGCCTGTATTCTATGAAGAAGGCTAGTTTCTGCAGGCTGGAATATCCTGGTCTTGTGGCTGTGTGTGAGCGCTGTAAAGGCAAGCCGCTCGTAATGATGAATAGTGATCACTTTCACCCCTGCTCCTGCAATTTTAAAATGTAAGTGTTGGATATTTGCACCAATAATTTGAATTAAACCAGATGACTCAGAGGCGCTTTTTCCTGTCCTTCTTTTTACATGTATGCCTGAGTTGACTTCACTCTTGGAGAGCAGCCCTTGGTTATCTGATGAAATTTGCCCAGTGAATACATATTTATTGCATGGACTTATTGTATTCATATTTATGGACTTTAATATGTATTCTCTGAAATGCTGCTGTCACCACATCTTTGGTTTTACCTTTACTGCTGATTGTCCTCATTGAACTTTCTGAGCGCTGTAATCCTGTGTTAGAGAAGACATTTAGAGCTGTTATGGGCCTCTGGTTGATTGGGTCTTTGGGGTCGAGGGAAGATTTTTTAGAATTGGTTTTATTGTACCTTGTTTCAGCAGGGTGGGCACCATGCCCTCCTTGAATGACTGGTTTATGAGCTGCGTGATAGCTGGCGCCAGTATATCGGCACTTTCTTTCAGCAGTTTGGTGGGGATGATGTCATTGGGCGCTGTGCTGTTATGCAGAGTCCCGATGATTTTTTTTGTGGCATCGATGGAGATGGGTTTTAGAGAGAATTTTGGTGATAGCGACGGATTAATGTGGGTATTAGGTTTGTGATTATTCACAATGCAATAGCAAGACACTCTAATATTTATGGGTTTATTAAATTATTTTCTCCTGTAGATTTTACAATAGCTAATTTGTCAGACAGTAGGCCCTTCCTTCTCAGTGACTGGTTATTGTAGTTTTTTTTTTTTTTGTTTTTTGCTATAGTCTCATAAAAAGTACATTATAGTCAAACTTTTAGCACTGAAATTAGTAAAAATTATGTAGTCTGCATACCAAAACCTTTGCCTTTTTAACCACTTAACCCCCGGACCATATTGCTGCCCAAAGACCAGAGCACTTTTTGCGATTCGGGACTGCGCCGCTTTAACTGACAATTGCACGGTCGTGCGACGTGGCTCCCAAACAAAATTGGCGTCCTTTTTTCCCCACAAATAGAGCTTTCTTTTGGTGGTATTTGATCACCTCTGCGGTTTTTATTTTTTGCGCTATAAACGAAAATAGAGCGACAATTTTGAAAAAAATGAATATTTTTTACTTTTTGCTGTAATAAATATCCCCCAAAAATATATAAAAATAAAATGTTTTCCCTCAGTTTAGGACAATACGTATTCTTCTACATATTTTTCGTAAAAAAAAAATCGCAATAAGCGTTTATTGATTGGTTTGCGCAAAAGTTATAGCGTTTACAAAATAGGGGGTATTTTTATGGCATTTTTATTAATATATTTTTTTTAACCAGTTAAGCCCCGGACCAATATGCAGCCTAAAGACCCAAGGTGTTTTTACAGTTCGGGACTGTGTCGCTTTAACAGACAATTGCGCGGTCGTGCGACGTGGCTCCCAAACAAAATTGGCGTCCTTTTTCCCCCCACAAATAGAGCTTTCTTTTGGTGGTATTTGATCACATCTGCGGTTTTTAGTTTTTGCGCTATAAACAAAAATAGAGCGACAATTTTGAAAAAAATGCTATATTTTTTACTTTTTGCTGTAATAAATATCCCCCAAAAACATATATAAAAACATTTTTTTTCCTCAGTTTAGGCCGATACGTATTCTTCTACCTATTTTTAGTAAAAAAAATCGCAATAAGCGTTTATCGATTGGTTTGCGCAAAATTTATAGCGTTTACAAAATAGGGGATAGTTTTATTGCATTTTTATTAATTTTTTTTTTTTTTTACTACTAATGGCGGCGACCAGCGATTTTTTTCGTGACTGCAACATTATGGCGGACACTTCGGACAATTTTGACACATTTTTGGGACCATTGTCATTTTCACAGCAAAAAATGCATTTAAATTGCATTGTTTATTGTGAAAATGACAGTTGCAGTTTGGGAGTTAACCACAGGGGGCGCTGTAGGAGTTAGGGTGCACCTAGTATGTGTTTACAACTGTAGGGGGGTGTGGCTGTAGGAATGACGTCATCGATCGTGTCTTCCCTATAAAGGGAATGACGCGATCGATGCGCCGACACAGTGAAGCACGGGGAAGCCGTGTTTACATACGGCTCTCCCCGTTCTTCAGCTCCGGGGAGCGATCGCGACGGAGCGGCTATAAACAAATAGCCGCGCCGTGGTCCCGGATCGCTCCCCGAGCGGACCCGACCTCCGCATGTAGCGGGGGGGGGGTCCCGATCGGACCCCCCACCCGCTAATAGGCAAGGACGTACATGTACGCCCATGTGCCTGTACGTGCCATATTGTGGACGTATATGTACATGCGGGGGTCGGGAACTGGTTAATAGTAATGGCGGCGATCAGCCATTTTTTTCGGTACTGCGACATTATGGCGGACACTTCGGACACTTTTGACACATTTTTGGGACCATTGGCATTTTTATAGCGATCAGTGCTATAAAAATGCATTGGATTACTATAAAAATGCCACTGGCAGTGAATGGGTTAACACTAGGGGGCGGGGAAGGGGTTAAGTATGTCACTGGGTGTGTTCTTACTGTGCAGGGGGGGGGGGGGCTCACTAGGGGAAACACTGATCCTCTGTTCATACATTGTATGAACAGAAGATCAGCATTTCCCCCCCTGACAGGACCGGGAGCTGTGTGTTTACACACACAGCTCCCGTTCCCCGCTCTGTAACGAGCAATCGCGGGTGCCCGGCAGCGATCGAGCCTGCCGGGCACACGCACGGGATTCGGGGGCGAGCGGGGGGCGTGCGCGCGCGCCTCCGCCCCTAGTGGCCGCTCAAAGAGCCGCCGTATAGCTACGGGCTCTCGCCCAGGAGAGCCGACCTGCTGCCGTAGAATGACGGCGGCTGGTCGGCAAGTAGTTAATCTTGGAATTGGCTGAGTACACCAAGCCACCCTGCTAAGAAATATTTTCTAGTACCTTGGGTTTTTGTCAAATCTGAATCCCAAAACTATTAATCTCCCCAGAGATTCCCAACAAGTCTCTATGCAGACCACAAAGTACATCCCGATTAGGCAAGAAGCAAATACTTATACCCTTCTTCTACCCCATTAATTATTACAAAAAAATAGAGACTGGTGCCCCCTGTTCCCCACAAGGTGCTTTTTTAAGCATTCCTTAACATTATATAAATAGCTTTTTAAAGTGAAATGCATGGGCTTTTTGAAGCACATCTGCAATGCATCCTCAATTGTATTGGCAGTTGTTAGGAACTGGCCTGCGGCAAAGATGTCCAAAAAAGTGGTTGCTGGTCTTAAAGGAAAAGTCCAGCCTGAGCTTTTTAGGCTGGGCTTCTCCTCTGGATCACAGGAGTGCAAGTCGTTTGCACACCTGTGACCCGTTTTCAGCAGAGAGAGGTCTGAAGTCCGCTCTCCGCTGATGTCACTGCCATCAGTCGGGGCAGCGCGTCATCATGACTTTCAAGTCGGGATCAGCCAGCTGCCCTGATTGATGGCAGTCTCAGGGAGCCACTGAGATGGCCGCTCCCTGCCCCTCCACTGCTCAGCGCTCCAATGAGCACTGAGAAGTAGAGCAGAAGCGATGCTGAGTGACAGTCAGCATCGCTTTACTCGGGGAGGAGTGAGTAAGTACCAAGCCATTGGCGGTTTTCGGTGGTTCGGTACAGAGACGCCGGGGGCAGGTGGAGCTTCAGTCTGATGCTGCATTCACCAAGGAACGTATGAATAGCCCAAAATAACAAACATACTTCTTTTAAGCAGTGCGGCTGCCTGTCTGGGGTCCAGTCCGATATCAATCAATAAACTGTAGATTTGAGCTCACTGGTACATCTTCTTAAAGGGGTTGCAAAGGTTCGGTTTTCATTTTCTAAATAGGTTACTTTAAACTAGTGTATTGTTTGTTCACTTACCTTTTCCTTCGATTTCCCTTCTAAATGAACCTATTTAGAAAATAAAAAACAAACCTTTACAACCCCTTTAATGACCCACTATATTGACCCTTCTTTGGATTCCATTTTTGGAATAGCCCATTTCACACTATAGTTGCCTGCCTTCCGCCCACCCCACACTGCCTTCGGGGACCTGTGCGTGTCCCAGAAGATGACGAGACCATTCAGAAAGTGTTGTGAGACTCGCTCATGCACAGTAGGAAATCAGCTGTGAAGCCTGGGCGGATCAGCTTGGGGTGCCAACATCAAGGTCTCCCTGGTCAGGTAAGTGTCTTTATATTAAAAGTCAGCAGCTACAGTATTAGTAGATGCTGACTTTTAGTTATTTTTTCCCCCAGGCTGGAACTCCGCTTTAAAGTGATTTTTTTTTTAAAATAACAAACATGTCATACTTACCTCCACTGTGCAGCTCGTTTTGCACAGAGTGGCCCCGACCTGCGACTTCTGGGGTTACTCAACGGCTTTCACGGCTCCTCCCCACGTCTCCCAGGGGGGTTACTTTGTGGGCGCGCTCCCGAGTCATTCATTTGGTGTCCGTGGCCACGAAATGTATGACTTGGCCCCCGCGTCATTGATTGACAGCAGTGGGAGCCAATGGTTGCGCTGCTATCAATCTATCCAATCAAAATCCGGGCCCCACCGTGGAGAGAGGGACAACATGTCACCGCCGAGTAAAATCCATGGTTGAGGTAAGTTAAATGGAGTGACCCCCTTTAAAGTTCTATTTAAAAATGTTTTTTATGTAAGATTCACACAAATTTCACCCATGTATTTCAATTGAATCCGAGTAGAGAAATGTATGACTTTTGGATGAAAACAGTGTGGCTCTTCAGTGAAAATATTTCTAAATTGACCCACTCTATCAGCATTGACACCCTTGGACAAGAAGTGCCTTACTAGCAGGATCAACAGGGGAAAACACAAAGAAAAAGAGAGTTAAAACAACTCCTTTAACACAAACTAAAGAGTTGTTTAATTCTTTTTTTTTGGGGGGTTTGCACCATTTTAGACGTGGTGATATCCAGGATATCGGGCTTTCTCCAAGCAGTATTATTACTTTCTTTTGAAACTATGCTATTCTGTAAAATTATTTTCATTTTGGTTCCCTTTGATGCTTAGGTTTTGTAGGGCCCTGTAATTAATGCAACAAAATAAAAGCCTGGCTATTATGCCTCTGCAGGAGCTGTGCACAGCAGGTAGATCTCATATGCGAAAACTGATGCTGGTAAAACCCAATTAAATACTGCTGGAATGATTATGGAAAATAGATTTTCTTCGTGGAAATATCACTTGGTAAACAGTGACCCCTAAAGGAAAGCTGGAAATATTAAATATTATAGTTTAACATACAGTATTAGTTTGAATGTGCATTTAAAGGCAATTTCAAAAAGTGGAAATGTAATAGCTTACTTTGTTTTAAAGCTGAATTGCACAATGAACAATATAAATTAATGGAGCTCTGTATTGATTAATACACCAATATAAATGGAAACAATATAAGTGTTTTTGATCTGTCCTATGGATGCGCGTGGAGGTCCGTGCAGCTAGCTGTGTGTCCTTGATTTCAACAGGCTGCCTGCACATCTCTGTATGGAAGACCTGTTCACCCTGGGCAGCTAAAGATAGCCATTTGCACATGTGTATGCATCGGTACACTCATGTAAATGAAGCCTTAAGCCTGTTTCACACAAGCAGACAACCTACTGTTCTCTATGGGGTGGCAGGTGTCAGCAGGCATATGTCCGCTTTCACCCACCGGCATCCGATCTGGTCTGCTAAAAACAGATAGATGTGGATACATTCGCCATCCATCCGGAGGATTGGAACGGATGACATTTGGATGGAAACGGACATCTAGTCCATTTCCATTCGATCGCCCCATAGAGAACAGGAGACTGTGTCCGTGTCCGCTCTGCATAGCAGGGCAGACAAAGATCTGTTATCCTCCTGCTCAGGTATCAGCGGAGAGATCCCCACTGAGTAGGTTGATCCACTTGGACAATTCCACCCCAAGTGAAAGGGGCCTCTTCCCGTCCGCCGGCCATCATATGACATCCTTGATTTTGAGCAGTGATATCTGAATGATGCCTGCAGTTAGACATCATTCAGATATCTTATTTTTCAGCCAGCGATTTCCTACACCATAAGGATGATCATAGCAGCTGTTCAGCCGCTTGATCGTTCTTACGGGTGGTGAGAGAAGACGTCCCACCTCCCACCACCCTCCGGTGCTTCTCCAGGCTCGCCGACGCCATCGGCGAACCAGAGAAGGGATCCCCTGGACCCAGATGCTAACCATAAACATTTCCAGTGGACCAGATGGTCCCCAGAGTCTCTATAATCATTCGTAGGCCTGGCACAATGTTTTGATGTCACGACCGGCCTCTGCATTCAAAAAAACTGGCGCCGCCTCGACTGGGAAGCTGAGATCGATTTTTTTTTTTATTTCAGGCTTCCCAGCCTAGAGGTGAGATGTGGGGACTTATTGACCCCAGACTGTAAAGAGGACTTGTCATGCTTTTTCCTATTACAAGGGATGTTTAAATCAATAAGACAAACGATAAAATCGTGTATGAAATAGCGATGCAACAAAAAAATTACAATTCTCAAAACTATCCATAGGTCACCTTTTATAAACCTTTACAACTCATTGTTTTAGAGTTAAATGTAAATAATGGCCTGAGAATGATTTCTCTCTCTGGTGATACCCAGTGTGGTACGCAATTGTCATTTGCATATGCTAATGAGTCCTGGAGGTAGACACGTTTACGTATGTGCATGGGGCAAGGCTAAGGGTCTCCTAATTTTTTTTTTTATGTGCTCGCCATCCTGAGTCCCTTGTGGTAACCCTGAGTTTGAAGATAGTGATCTATCTTCTTCTGGTTTGCCATTATTGGCGAATACCCGTCATACTGTATAGGTATGGAGCAATATGGATGTACATTAAAAAACACATTCCCCCCTCACCTCCGTTTGCCTTTAAGCACAGTGTGACATGACTGTGGTGGGAGTGAACAGACCAGTGGTGTCCCGTATAAGGAGGGGGGTGGTGGGGACAGTGGCATATCTATGGTGTGGCAGCCATGGCAACTGCCATGGGCGCCATGGAGAGGTGGGGCGACAAAAAAGTCACCGCCGCTCAAAAAAAAAACACCCGTCCTCCTGAGGCAACCTCTTGTGCCCACCCCCCCGCACTAACATGGCCCCCGGCGCCGCAGCTGGAGCGTGATGCCGGCACTTGCTTCTTTGCCTGTGGAGGGGAGCGATAGGTGCACGCAACCTTGATGGCCAATGTCTTTGCAGGAAAAACTAGCAGAGGCGGAGCCTGATGCTCCGCCTTCCCTCCTCTGCACGGCCATGGCATCATCTTCTCCCCGGAGCGGTGTCTGTGACGTCACGTGACGTGAGAAGGAGAAGAGTCAAACCTTGAGAAAAAGAAGGGGAACCCGCAGGTAGCAGCAGGAATTAACTCTTCAGCCTAGCAGGTACGATGAGCATGTGCATGTGTGCCAGGCAAGCAGACAGTCAAATAAAGTGCTAAATATATAAATATGCATAGCAGCTATAGATATTGTAAATAAAGTGTAAGGCCTTGTACACACGGCCGAGGAACTGGTCGTAAATTAAACATTGTTTTCCTCGACGAGTTCCTTGTTAGGCTTGTCGAGAATCTTGACAAGCTTTCTTTGCGTACACACTGTCAAGACAAAATCTCGTCGTTCTCAAACGTAGTGACGTAAAACACGTACGACGGCACTATAAAGGGGAAGTTTGATTCCACTGGCGCCACCCTTCTGAGCATGTGCGGGTTTCTAAGCATAAACACGAACGTGTTTCTCGTCGAAAACCAGACCGACGAGGAAATTGAGACTCCCGACGAGGAAAAAGAGAACTTGTTCTCTTTTTTTCTCATCGAGTTCCACAACAGTTTTCTCGATGTAAAACATACACACGACTGTTTTCCTCGGCAAAAAAGCTCTGCCACCAAGTTTATTGATGGATTCTGTCGAGGAAAACGGTTGTGTGTACGAGGCCTAATACAGTGATTTGTGCAACAGCAGGTACTACTTAAAAGTAGTACCTGTTGCACAATCACTTTATTACACTGTATTTATGATATCTATAGCTGCTATGCATATTTATATATTTAGCACTTTATTTGATTGGCTGTTTGCTTCTGCCAAGCAGACACAGCCAATTAAATATAGTGCTCAACATGAATTATATAAATATGCATAGCAGCTATAGATATCATAAATACAGTGTAATAAAGTGATTGTGCAACAAGCTCATTAAACTTCGCACGACATGAACTTTCACTGAATGTGGACTGTTTAATGAGCAAGGGCAGACTGACCCATCGGTCCTGGAGCCATTAGGGGGCCCCATAAGGGGCTCTGCAAGACTGCAACGCATACAGTCTAGCATGAGCAGCGGCTGTAATAAGACCTCTCATGGCGCACTGCTCCCCGCCGGCAGCCAGTACAGATGTAGGGGCCTGGGCCTCAACAGGACCACAGGAGGCCCCATGATACTCTCCTGGTCCCCCCACAGTGTCCCCCTGTGTCCCCACCCCCACACAGTGTCCTCTCCACCCCCGGCATCCCCCTGTTTCCCCTGTTCTCACTGCATCCCTCTCTGTCCTCCTCATCACACTGTGTCCCTCTGTCTGTCCCCAGCGTCCCTCTCTGTCCTCATCGCACTGCGTCCCTCTCTGTCCTCATCACACTGTGTCCCTCTGTCTGTCCCCAGCGTTCATCTCTGTCCCCTGCATCCCTGTCTGTCTTTCTGTCCCCAGCGTCCCTCTCTGTCCTCATCACACTGCGTCCCTCTCTGTCCTCATCACACTGTGTCCCTCTGTCTGTCCCCAGCGTCCATCTCTGTCCCCTGCATCCCTGTCTGTCTGTCCCCAGCGTCCTTCTCTGTCCTCATCACACTGAGTCCCTCTCTGTCTGTCCCCAGTGTCCCTCCCTGTACCTTTATTGTGTTAGTGTGTCATTGATTTTGTATGAGTTACTGTGTGCACTAATGTATTTTGATGAGTGTGAATGTGCCAGTGTGTTGGCATCATCAGTGATTTTTATATCGGTGTGTGCCTGCAGGCCATTGTCAGCTGTTTTTTTGTAAAGGGTAATCTGAAAGATGGTTTTAGAATGTTTTGACAGGGGCGCAGTTTCGGTGCTTGCCAAAGGCGCAATTTTGACTGGATACACCTCTGCATGGGGGTGAGGTTGCAACTGTAATCCTGCCATAGCCAACGGAAGTTGCTGCATTCCACTCATTACAGCAAGAAGAAAACCCTAGTCTTTTTTTTGTTTAATTTGTCTTTACCTTGTGTACGAGCATTTGTAGGTGCACATGTTTTTCCTTGAATGTATTTATTTTGATGTTCAAAAAGAAAAAATTCGAAGCAAACATATAAAAAAAGAAAAGAAAAAATGTCTTTCTATTTGTCTTTTGATTTTCACATTTGTTTGTGTTCTTTGTTCTTACCTTGTATGTTTTTGTGTTTACATTTTTTTCTCCTGTAGTAGGTATTACTGTCACAGCAAGCGTTGTCCCTTAGCTGACTGAGATGGCAGTAAAAAGACGGGCAGAGTTGCACAGCTTGGATTTTATGGACAGAGGCTAGAATCAGTGGAAAAACAGTCCCACTAATAGCAATGGAATAAAAAATGGTTGTCTTCTTAGTGGCGGCTGGCAGCGCGGCACCACAACCCCCCCTGCGGCCAGTGGCGCGACCCTAGTGAACCCCTCTCCCCCACCCTCTCCCGGTGTGGACAGCTGCTCCGGTGTCCCCTCCAGCACGGTGGACTGGATCCATCTAGGTGGCGAGGTGAGGGTAGTGGCTCTGATGTCCCCTCCACCACGTCCAATAGGATCGCCAGATGTTTTGGCCATTCTGGAAACAGGTCTCACAACCCGCTTCCTGATTTGCGTTTAGGAGATTTAATGTAAAAATAGCGAATATTCAATCGCTATCTCACACAACGGGGTGGGCTTCAGGCGCAGTGCTCTGCGTCTGGAGCCCACCCTTTTTTTGAAGCCTATTAGAGCCTCTGGCTCTAATCACGTGTTTCAAAAAAAACCTCCCCCTACATTGGAATCCATGGTCCGGCACCCTGTATGTAGATCAGGGGGCCGGACGCATGGGATAGGGTGGGCAGAGCCTGTGCGCCCCTAATGGACGGGCCCACTCTGCTTCTTAGATATATCAGTTATGTTTTAACATTTATGCCACGTTTTTGGAATGGCTTAAGCCCCAGTAAGCGGATGGGTGAGTATTGGCTTCAGGCATGAATAAGTCTTCGTGGCTTTTGGTAGAATCAAGCAATTTTGGCTTGTAAATCCCAGATCAGCCAAAAAGGTATTATTTCTGTATTTATATGGTTTGGGCCTCAATGTCTATGGTTTGTTATCTTTTGAAGCTGTGGCCGATATACAGTATATACATTTACATAAAATATATATCATTCCAACGTGAAAACTATCAGTGTTCTTAGGGGAGTAAAGATGACCCCTACACCACTGCTTTATGCATTCTACAAATCCCATACTCCATACTCCATCACCAGAGGAAGCAGGAAAGGATGGCTACATTCCTACATACAGATTTGGAGGAGGCTGAGAGCAATAGAATGTACCTTTTTGAGTTATTAATATACACTATGTGCCAGATTCACTCAGGCCTCGTACACACGACAGAGAAACTCGACGTGCCAAGCCCGTCGAGTTCCTCGACGAGTTCCTTGTTGAACTTGTCGAGAAGCTCGGCAGGCTTGCTTTGCGTACACACGTAACATACCAAAATCTTGTCGTTCTCCGGCGCGATGACGCTCACGACGTATGACGCGACTATAAAGGGGAGGTTTGATTTTGTTGGCGCCACCCTTGGGGCTCCTTTTGCTGATTCCGTGTTTACGCGTGTTAGTAAAAGTTTGGTGAGTGACGATTCGTGCTTTTCAGTCTTTGTGCTTTCAGATTGATCTCTGCCGTTCAGTTTGTACTTGTGTGGGTCGTATCTAGGCAATCGAGACGTGCGGTCAGGTCATATTGTTTTACATTGCGGTCCTGTCCCCGCGTTTTTCATTGTCAGGGTCGTTCTTCATAGGTCTTGCTGTTCTTCACTGCGGTCTGTTTAGTGCAATTCTGATTTGTCGTTCGTTCCTAGCCTTGTAGCCATGTTGCAGGCACCTAGTCGTCGCCGACTTAGTGCTAAGCATCTTCTGAGTATAGGTCTGTTTGTTTATGACCTAGACGATGAGGAGTTCATGAACAGGAGGAGGACACGTTCATGGACCAAGAATTGGTTGCTCCGTAGGAACCAATTCTCTCACATGCCTTTGCTGCGGGAGCTTCAGGAAAATAATCCTGTTGATTACAGGAATTTCCTGAGGATGTCTGATCCCGTCTTTCAGCACCTGTTGGCTTTGGTGTCCCCCTATATTACCAGGCAGGACACCGTTATGCGGGAAGCCATCAGTGCTGAGCAGAGGCTAGTTGCCACCCTCCGTTATCTGGCAACTGGGAGAAGCCTTCAGGACTTAAAGTTCTCGACGGGCATCTCCCCCCAGGCTCTGGGCCTCATCATTCCTGACACCTGCTCTGCCATCATCCAGGTTCTGCAGGAGGAATATATGAGGGTAAGTTTTCTCCTTTAATATCACATTTTATGTCTATAATGTATGCTAATGTCTTGTAGTTATCTCCTCCTTCCCTAATTACCATGTCTGGAATATGCTGTGAATGTCCCCTTTGCCCCCATGCATGATGTAAACTTTGATGCCCCTTTTTTGGCCTACATGCATATTTTCCATCACTTACCTCCCCAGCATGCTATCCTGGGCCCCAACCTACCTAGTCTAGTCACTTCCCAATGTATTGTGTTATATCCATTGTAATGTCCCCCCCCTCCCCTCCAAAATGTGTTGTAAAGTCTATGTTCCCCAATATTTTTTTTTTTTTTATTTAAATTTTAGGACTCCCAAACTCATCTAGCCCTCCCCTCCAAAATGTGTTGTAAAGTCTATGTTCCCCAATATTTTTTTTTTTTTTATTTAAATTTTAGGACTCCCAAACTCATCTAGCCCTCCCCTCCAAAATGTGTTGTAAAGTCTATGTTCCCCAATATTTTTTTTTTTTTTATTTAAATTTTAGGACTCCCAAACTCATCTAGCCCTCCCCTCCAAAATGTGTTGTAAAGTCTATGTTCCCCAATATTTTTTTTTTTTTTATTTAAATTTTAGGACTCCCAAACTCATCTAGCCCTCCCCTCCAAAATGTGTTGTAAAGTCTATGTTCCCCAATATTTTTTTTTTTTTTATTTAAATTTTAGGACTCCCAAACTCATCTAGCCCTCCCCTCCAAAATGTGTTGTAAAGTCTATGTTCACCAATAATCAAAATTAATTTTTTTTAGTACTCCCAAACTCATCTAGCCCTCCCCCAAACTTGGGCATTGGCCCATCAGAGGGGGTGTTTAATGTGTTAATTGGCTAAATATATTTAGATATAATATGCTAGTTCCCAGAAATGTTATAATGCTTATAATGTCTTTGTATAATCTGCTTGCAAGGTTATGTGGCTAATTTTTTCTTTTTTTCTTCCCCAGCTTCCGTCCACACCACAGGAGTGGCAGTCTGTGGCTTTGGACTTCCAGACCCGATGGAACTTCCCCAACTGCGGGGGAGCCATCGACGGGAAGCACGTCCGCATCGTGCCTCCACCCCGTTCAGGATCCCAGTTCTTTAATTATAAGGGGTTCAACAGTATTGTGCTGATGGCGGTGGTGTCAGCACAGTATGAATTCCTTTTTGTGGATGTCGGGATGAATGGACGGGTATCGGATGGGGGAGCCTTCAGGCAGACGGAGTTCGCGCTTCGCCTTCAGGATGATGATCTGTCATTGCCACCGGATGACCAGAATGTAGAAGGCCTGCCATTTGTTTTCCTGGCTGATGAAGCGTTTGCCCTGGGACCCCATCTTATGAGGCCATTCCCTCAGCGCACCCTCACCCCAGAGAGGAGTGTCTTTAATTTCCGGCTGGGCCGAGCACGTAGAGTGGTTGAGAACTCTTTCGGCATCATGGCCAGCCGGTTCCGCCTTTTCCTCACCTCTCTCCACATGGCGGAATATAAGTGGAATACTATTATTTTTGCCTGCTGCATTCTCCACAATTTTTTGCGGAGACAATCTCCAAATTATATGGCCCTGGTTGGGCCCGAGGCACAACATTTGACCCCTGCAGAAACTTTGGCGGGCCTTGAAGCTGGCCACACAGGACTGCCCCCCCAGAGTGCCCGTGAAGTCCGGGACAAATACATGGACTATTTCATGGGTAGGGGGGCAATACCATCTCAATCAAATTTGCCATAATTGTAGCTTTCAAAAAAATAAATCATAATCTTTTTTCTAAACTTGTTATGTCTTGCTTGTGTTGTTTGGAGTTCTTTACTAAGTGTAACTAAGTGTATTTTCATTATCAACTAGCAAACATTTCCCAGGTGACCCCCAAACCAAACACATAGAAAATTTTACGTATTTTATGAAAAACACCACACACTTTTTTGAGGTTCAAAAGCTCTTTATTTTCTTAATTTATTTATTTTTATTTTTTCATAAATACCCTACAAAAATTTTTGGTATATTTTCTCATACAATATACAATCATTTTTGTATTTTTTTTGGTCATTTTTCTCATACAATATACAATCATTTTTGTATTTTTTTTGGTCATTTTTCTCATACAATATACAATCATTTTTGTATTTTTTTTGGTCATTTTTCTCATACAATATACAATCATTTTTGTATTTTTTTTGGTCATTTTTCTCATACAATATACAATCATTTTTGTATTTTTTTTGGTCATTTTTCTCATACAATATACAATCATTTTTGTATTTTTGTGGGTGATTTTTCTCATACAATATACAATCATTTTTGTGGGTGATTTTTCTCATACAATATACAATCATTTTTGTATTTTTGTGGGTGATTTTTCTCATACAATATACAATCATTTTTGTGGGTGATTTTTCTCATACAATATACAATCATTTTTGTATTTTTGTGGGTGATTTTTCTCATACAATATACAATCATTTTTGTATTTTTTTTGGTCATTTTTCTCATACAATATACAATCATTTTTGTATTTTTTTTGGTCATTTTTCTCATACAATATACAATCATTTTTGTATTTTTGTGGGTGATTTTTCTCATACAATATACAATCATTTTTGTATTTTTTTTGGTCATTTTTCTCATACAATATACAATCATTTTTGTATTTTTTTTGGTCATTTTTCTCATACAATATACAATCATTTTTGTATTTTTGTGGGTGATTTTTCTCATACAATATACAATCATTTTTGTGGGTGATTTTTCTCATACAATATACAATCATTTTTGTATTTTTGTGGGTGATTTTTCTCATACAATATACAATCATTTTTGTGGGTGATTTTTCTCATACAATATACAATCATTTTTGTATTTTTGTGGGTGATTTTTCTCATACAATATACAATCATTTTTGTATTTTTTTGGGTGATTTTTCTCATACAATATACAATCATTTTTGTAATTTTTTTTTTTTTTTTTTTATTAAATAAAGTATAAAATCTGGTTTTATTATTTTTTTGGTTTTTTTTTTATTAAATAAAGTCTAAAATCTGGTTTTATTATTTTTTTTTTTTTTTTTTTATTAAATAAAGTATAAAATCTGGTTTTATTATTTTATTTTTTTTTTTTTTATTAAATAAAGTCTAAAATCTGGTTTTATTTTTTTTTGTTTTTTTTTTTATTAAATAAAGTCTAAAATCTGGTTTTATTATTTTTTTTTTTTTTTTTTTATTAAATAAACTTCAAAATCTGCTATTTAAATTTTTTTTTGGTATTTTTTTCAGATTCAGACTCTCCCCAAAACATCCAATAAATTTTTTAATTTAGTTTCCACCCTCCTTGCTCTTTCATTATTTTTTCTGTTGGCCAAATGTATCTCCTCCACCTCTTCTCTGCAGGCCCATATTTCCGAGATCAGCATCTGTTTTGTATGCCTGTCCAAGCCACCACCTGATCCTGAAATGTGGGACAAAACAATTTATTTAAATTAGGCAGGCCTACATCTACATTACCTGAAGCTGGGTTAGTTATATGTTACTTTACCTGATGTGGTGGCAGGCTGCGCATCATCACCATCCCTCGGGGGTGTGGCTTGCTGGACTTCTTGCTCCCGTGTTGAAGCTTCATGACGCCCTACGAGAATGAAGAAAATGGAAACAGGATTTTTAGAGCTTATAGGCCTGAAAGAGGAATATGATTCACTTTATAAAATTTCTGGGACTATTGATGTTTAGAAAAACCCCTCAGGGCAAAACACAGGATTGAAGGCATTCACAAAGATCCTGACAAATCTTGTAGCTTTGGTCTACTTTTAAACATGTAAGCCAACAAAGTATACACTGGATCACCTCAGCTCTGTGTGAAGCCCAAAATGGGTTATTAAAGGGGACAACAATTATGCAAATGAGTCCACATGTGTCACCGACTGCTGAGCAGACTCTCCTTTTACTGTATATTTAATTATTAAAAAAAGATTTGTGGTTTTAATAGCACATCTACATAATTTTCACGATTGATCTCACCACAATTTTCAAAAAATGTCATAATTTGTAGGATTTAAAACACAATATTTAGTCGTTCCGAATGGACGTCCAGTTTGACGACAAATTATTGTGCCTAAAAAAATATTACAGTACAACCTGAAATAAAAAACACATGGCGCGGAACAAATCTTACAAAATATATAACAAACTTACTTCTTCTAATCACTCTCCTGATCCTCTTCATTTGTTCCGGCTCACGTTTCTTAAGGTCACACCACCTTTTCCGGATCTGCTCCTTGGACCTTTTCACTCCAAATTTGCGATGGAGACTCCTCCTCACCTTCTCCATTATTGCGGCCTTGACCTTGTTCGGGTACTTATATGGCCCATGCCTCCCATCGTAGTCCTCTGCTTTGAGGATGAGGACCATCTCCACCATTTCCTCAAAGGTCATGTTGGAGGCCTTACAACTGATTCGCCGTGCTGCCATATTCTCCAACATGTGCTTCCAACAAAAAAAAGATGGAAAAGGGGCGGGGAAAATACGATACCATGAACGTCAGGGGCGGGGAGACGTGCGTAAAGTCCCACATGCGCGTGTATAAAGGGCTACCACGTGAGTAAAAGGGGCGTTCACAGTTTGTGGAAGACGGCGGAGATAGCGATCGGGTCAAAGACCGGTATGTAACTACATTTTACATGTTTTTCTTGATTGAATGATTTTGTGGCCTACATCTTAGGTTCAGAAATTACAACATAGCCAGTTTGAAATTTGAAGGTAATGGTCCGCTATAGTGCCGTCGTACGTAAACAACGCTTTGATTATGCATTTTGATCCAACTACTGTTGTGTGGGCAATCTCGGTTCTCATCAGGATGTCTTCTAAAAACAAGTCGGTTTAAACATGATGCAAATGGTCGCTTTTATGTCTTGACCAAACTATATCGGGAGTGCTTTTCTCTAACTAACGTTTCATACACAAATGAGGATGAGATCTGGCTTATTAGTTCGACACAACTGGTCATCTGTTTCCTAGGAACTGACCCAACATGATCTGCTGCCAATTCCACCTTGTCGTTTTTGCGACGGAAGATAAGGGGCGGGGGGGAAACATCAAATTTTTTTAAGCATGGGCGGATGTCGTGTGCGGAGTGTATATAAGGCTCGAACACATGTAGCGTCCATACGACCGGGTTGCGTAAGAAAGACGTTTGAACGACAAGCGTGTAGGTATGCTTCGAACTTGGGACAGCAGTGGCATATTCAGGAAAGACAGACATTTAAAGGAGCACTAAGCCAAAATTGTTTGGGGCAGAAATAACTAACTTTACATTATATCAGTCTTGATTTCATGTCCTCATTGTCCCTTTTTGCTTTTAAGCAGCTGTAATCATTTGCATAAATCATCACTTCCTGGTTCTGCTCCCTCTCAAATTTATCAGGGGAGCTTGTCACTGTGGTCTAAGCTGTGTGTCTAAAAATCAACCAAAACAATGCTACTAATTTTTGAAATTAAAATATGCCCTGCTTTTATTTTTTTTGGGTTCTGTGTGTCTCTTTACTTCACAGAAACAATAACTAAATTTAAAACCAAAAGTGAAACTAGAGGCACATTATATGTATGCACTTGTATGTCTCTAGACACTGTAAACAGTAATTTCCTCCAAAAATATAGTTATCCATTAGTGACCCTTTAAGGGCTAGCTTGTGAGAAAGAGTAATTGACTTTCTAGATTGTGTAGTGACATTATTTTTTTATCCTTGGTTTTGGACAGGAAAAGATGAATCTCTTTAACCGACCCGACTTCTTGGAGATCTTCATTGATAGGTGGCAAGAACTTCCTGTTCTGTGGGCCACCAAAGACCCCATCTCTCGAAATAGAGAATTGCGCAAAACTGCACTGGAGAGCCTGCTCCCACTTGTGCGGAGACAGGTGGGGTTTGATGTGACAACTGACCAGTTGGAGGTCAAAATTGGGACCTTGAGAGGCACCTACAGGAAGGCACGCAACAAGGTCTTGGCTTCGATGAGGTCTGGAGCTGGAGCAGGGCGGGTATTTAAACCCAAGTTGTGGTACTACAGCAAACTGAGCTTCCTGGATGAACACCTGGAGGTTAGGGAGTCACTTTCTAGCCTTCGCCCCAGAAGCCACAGAAGCTCCAGCCTTCCCTCCAGCCAACCTGCTGCTCCCTCTGCAGAAGAACCCTCTCAGCAGCCTTCCATCCTGGATGAAGATCCAGATTTGCCCAGCTGGAGCCAGGTATATAGTACTTTCAATGTGCAAATATGTGGTGTTCAAATGTTGTTAAAGAGATGTAAATTAAGATATTAAAGGTAAATAAAAATTAGATCTAAAAGTGTTATTCCTAAAATTTGTCAGTATTGGCCATGAATTTTTGTGGTGTGATTGACCATAAAACATGGGTCAGAATGATTGGCTTAGCTAAGTCGTGACAAAAAAAAATGCAACAGTCAGGAGCTTAAATAAATAAACCAAAAATGTTAAAAAATAGTAAAACTTTACTTTTTTTCCATACACAGGACGAGACCAGGCAGCAGGAGGATCAGGAAAATGCCAGGCAGGAGGAGGACAGGGTGAGTGGCTTGGAGGAGGCTGCAGGCCCAAGTATCTTGGACGTGTTGGCAGGCCCAAGTATCAGTAACGTGGTGGCAGGCCCAAGTGGAGCGGATGAGGTGGCAGGCCCAAGTGGGTTGCACGAGGTTGCTGGGCCAAGCACGAGATGCCAGGTGTCTCCTCTTCGTCTGCGTCCGAGAAGGCAGGTGAGGGATACAAGGGTGCGTGACGCCTCACTAGCCCTCATTCGGGATGCCCATGCAACCCTGCAACAGCCTCCCACTGCTCAGGAGGGATTTGTCACAGTTGTTTTGGCCAAAATGTCAGAAATGACATTAGACCAACGCCTCCTCTTTGAGGGCCTCCTCATCACCCTGGCAAATCAGGGGGTGAGGGGTCTTCTCACAGAGGACACTGTGATTTGCCGCCATCCCCATCCTCACACACCACATAACTCCCAAGCTCCCCCACCTTCTTCTTCTTCTCATGCTCCTTCTCAAGCTCCCCCACCTTCTTCTTCTTCTTCTTTTTCTCATGCTCCTTCTCAAGCTCCCCCACCTTCTTCTTCTTCTTCTCCTGCTCCTTCTCAAGCTCCCCCACCTTCTTCTTCCTCTTCTTCTCCTGCTCCTTCTGAACATTCTTCTTCCTCTTCTTCTCCTGCTCCATCTGAACATTCTTCTTCCTCTTCTTCTCCTGCTCCATCTGAACATTCTTCTTCCTCTTCTTCTCCTGCTCCATCTGAACATTCTGCTTCCTCTTCTTCTTCTACTACTCCTCCTCCTTCTACTGCTCCTCCTCCTTCTACTGCTCCTCCTCCTTCTACTGCTCCTCCTCCTTCTACTCCTCCTCCTTCTACTCCTCCTCCTTCTACTGCTCCTCCTTCTACTGCTCCTCCTCCTTCTACTCCTCCTTCTACTGCTCCTCCTCCTTCTACTCCTCCTCCTTCTACTGCTCCTCCTCCTTCTACTGCTCCTCCTCCTCCTCCACCTCCTCCTCCACCACCGTCGGCTACTCATCCTCCACCACCTTCGTCTACTCCTCCTCCTGGCATGAGTACTACCCCTGTGGCACCACCTCCAGCCAGGCATAAGAGGAAGGCTGCTGAGAAGGCTGCAGAGAAGGTGAAAGAGCAGGCTGCAGGGAAGCCACCAAGGAAGGCCTTGAAGAAATCAAGAAAGTGACTCCCTTACTTCCATGTGGTGTACCAGAGTTCAGGCTGCTGTAGTACCACAACCTGGTGACATCTGCCTGCCCTGCTCCAGTTTCTGACCTCGGGGAGTCCAAGACCTTGATGCGTGACTTCCTGAATGAACCTCTCAAGTCCCCATTTTGGCCTCCAACTGATCACCAGTCACATCAGGCCACACCTGGCTGTGCACAAATGGCAGCAAGCTCTCCAGTGCTGACTTTTGCATATCAAATTTTTTTTTATTACCAAAATAAATGGTACATTTTTTTTTTACAGTTCATACTTGTCCTTGTATTTTTTTACATTTCAATTTTGCAAGTGAGAAGGCAGGTTCTTATTTTGTAAAAATTGGATATAAGGTGTAATTTGAAAGGGACACATAAGATAAGACAAAGCAATAAGGTTTCTATGGGGGAACTTGACATTACAAAAAATAAAAGGATTAGCATTTTTTAAAAATTAAAAAATAAGGTGATTAAAAGCAGGATTTAAAACACACGACCAAAATAAGGTGACAATAAAAAAAAAAAAAAATATTGAGTCCAGTAAGAAAAAGGTTCCACCTAATTTTAAGGAACTCTGTGTGAATATCGTAAAAAAAAAATTATTAGATTGCTGTTTTGTGCCCTTAGGAAAAATTGTGTAAAGCGCTGCAAATAAACGATTAAATAATGTTGGAAGCGACACGAATGTGCTATCTCCAATCCAAACGCTAGTTTTACCTATGTTGGTCTCCAGTGTCTAAGTTTTTGACAAGTTTCTTAGCATACACACGACCGAGTTTCTCGTTTAAAAAACAGCCCGATGAAGAACTCGTCGAGCCAAAATCCACTGCCATCGAGAAAATAGAGAACCTGCTCTCTATTTGCTCGACGAGTTCCTCGGCGGCTCCATCGGGCCAAAAATGTACACACGACCGAGTTTCTCGACAGAATCCGGCTCTTCACCGAGATTCTCGACGAATTCTGCCGAGAAACTCTGTCGTGTGTACGAGGCCAGAGACTTACGCCGACGTATCAGTAGCCGTCGTAAGTCTGAAAATGCGCCGTCGTATCTATGCGCTCATTCTTAAAATGAGCTACGCCTAAATGTTAACAAGATACGACCGACGTAAGTCTCCTACGCCGTCGTATCTTGGGTGCATATTTACGCTGGCCGCTAGGGGCGCTTACATTGATTTACGCATTGAATATGTAAATGAGCAAGATACGCCGATTCACGAACGTACGTACGCCCGTCGCAGTAAGCTACGCAGTTATGCAAGACATACACCGGCGTAAAGATAAAACACCTCTATAGGTGGCGCAGCCCATGAAAGTTATGGACGTCGGAACTGCCATCAAATTTTGTTTACGTAAGTCGTACGTGAATGGGGCTGTGCGTACGTTAGGTTCACGTCTTACGCATTGAGCCGTCGTATCGTAGGGAGTATTTGCGACGTGATTCTGAGCATGCGCGCGCATGAGCCGTACCAACGGCCCTTCATTTACATGGGGGTCACGGTTAATTTACATGTAGTACACCCACTAGCTGCCTAATTTGAATTAGGCGGGCTTACGCCGGCCCATTTTCGCTACGCCGACGTAACTTATGGAGCAAGTGCTTTGTGAATACTGGCCTTGCCTCACTATGTTACGTCGGCGTAGTGCCAATGGGATGAGCTACGCTGGCCAAAAGATGCGCCCAGGTACGTGAATCTAGCTCTATATAGTTCCAAAACTTTTGGTAATATAGTGTATACTTGAATAGAATATATTTTTCTAAACACATATATATACCGTCACTTTAGGTGTTTTTTTTTTTTTTTTAAATCATAAAGGACTGTAAGAAAAAACATATCTATACAATTAGGTTATTGTTAATAAATATTCCCCTGCTGTAGAAGAGCCCAGATCTTGTGTGGTGAAAATAAAATCCAATTTTATTTAACATATATACGATATGTAGCACTTTAACAGCAAAGGGGAAACTACTCCTATTACTCTAAACCATCTTGAAGTTTTTAAACCTACTTTGTGAAGGTCCCCACACATTTACTTCCATGAATTCTATGACATGTAGTCACTTCCCTGCATACCTCCCAACATTCCCGGTATGGGGCGGGACTTTCTCGCATCTTCACCTTTGTGCGGTGGTCCCGCTATACAGGAGGTTTGTAATGCATAATTTGTTTCAGCCTCGGTTAGCCCTGTGCTCACAGCTTAGCACTTTCACTTTAAAACACTGGCTTCTGTATTTGAAAGTGAAAGTACCATAACAGCTCTCCGACGGATCCTACAGCAACCTCCCTGCTCTGCACTTGGGACACGTGCTGGTCTGGCAGAGTGCAGCATGTTCAAGAACATGAGGGGGGAGGGAAGCTCTTGGTGAGCTGCAGCATGATTCCCATTCTCCTACCTGGTCGGGGAAGTTCTGGAGCCGAAAATTAGTGTGCACTGAAAAGGAAGATTTTGCTGCAGTGGATAGAAAATATAGAAATGTAACCATGGGGAAGATAGTGGAGCTCTGGGGAGGGACCAACGATGAGGGTAGAGGAGAGGAGTTGTGATGGGGTGGGGGTGGGGGGGTGCAGAGATTATTGCTGAGGAGGGGTGTAGTAATGAGAAGTGGATGGATGGACTTTGTACCTAGCACTTTTTTGAAAACTGCACCCTGTGCATAACGTACTGCAGAACATTTCACTTTGTGCGTAATGAACTCCAGATCCCTGCATCTGTATGTAGCATACCCAAGAACCCTGCACTCTGTACATAGTGCTCTCCAGAACCCTGCACTCTGTACATGATGCATCCCAGAACCCACTCCAGAGCACTCTCCTGAATCCTACAGTGTGTAACTAGAGCTCTTCTGAACCCTGCACTCTGTACCCCAGCGCTCCTTCAATCCCTGCACTCTGTGCATAACTCACTCCAGAACTCTGCACCCTGTCCATAACGCACTCCAGAATTCTTCACTTTTCTATCTAGCACGCTCCTGAACCCCTACGATTTGTATGTAACACACTCTGGAACCTTGAACCCTGTGCATAATGCATTCCAGAACTCTGCATTCTGTGCGTAATGCACTCCAAAACCCTGTACTCTTTTATTCTTATTTTAATGATTGTGCTTGGGTATCCATGAAACTCTTGCTTGTGAAACAATAATCAAAGAATATTTTATAGGTTCAAGGAGCCCGAGTTTGAAAGTATGAGGAAAATTTGTCCAGCCTGCACAAATGTGTTTGATATTTGTCCAATACATGTTTTATAAATGTCCCCCTTAGTGTTCCAGTTTTCCTAACTGTCTGCCAATGTCCTGTTCAGTTCCAGTTTTAATTGTGTGTCCATACTCTTTCTTGTTTTTATCCCAGGAACCCTTGCTTGACATGCTGCAAACTGTAAAACTCTATCAAAAAGTGTCACACACACACAAAAGGGACCTTCAATATCCCAGGATCATACAACTGCACCTCCAGTAATCTTATGTACCTCATCCAATGCAAACAATGTAGCAAAGGATCTTATGTTGGCGAAACCGGGCAGAAACTGTGAGCAAAGATGCATTTGCACAGACACACCATCAAGGTACATAAAGAAGATTCTGCACACCTGTGGGACATCATTTTTCACAAATGGACCACACTATTTAAGACCTCAATGTCTTAGTTAGGAAATTTCTAAATTATTCAGAAATGGAAAGCCTTTGAACTAAGAATGATAGTTCTATTTGACACAAAAGAAAACGGGCTAAATTTAGACTTGGGGTTTCTTACTCATTATCCACGTTTTATGACCCCCCCTCTGTGACTGTCACCTCCACCCCTAACCCCCCCCCCCCCACCCCAAGTCTGAAGCTTAGCACACACCGGCTGAATGTCGGGGACATTCGGCCCCTATGTACAGCAGCCAGTCCGACAGAAGCCAGCCGTTCGAAAAAAGGAGAGGGGAACAAGACCATAACCAACAGGCCTTTATCTTGACTCAAGCCTGGTCAGAATTCCCCAAAGGGGACTAGTTATCAAATATTTGTTGGACGATTGTCACACACATTTCGTGCAGGCTGGACACATTTTTTAAAGTGTTTTGTGGAAAGCCTTTAAACTAAGAATGATAGTTCTATTTGACACAAAAGAAAATGGGCTAAGTTTAGACTTGGGTTTTCTTACTCATTATTCACGTTTTATGACCCCCTCTGTGACTGTCACCCCCCCCCCCCCAGTCTGAAGCTTAGCACACACAGGCTGAATGTCGGGGACATTCGACCCCTATGTATGGCAGTCAGTGCGACAAAAGCCAACTGTTCGAAAAAGCAGCTCCCGATCAAGTGCATCAAGGTGTCCCACATAATGGGAATATGTAAGACCCCCTGTCACAACATCACAAGTGTGCACAGCCTATTGCATTAGGGTGTGCACCCCAAAGCTCAAACACACCCTGCTGATCACTCTCAATGTTCATTCAGAAAGGGAAGGGACCGGTAAATTACATATTTAATGGCCCCTTCCCCCACTCATCCTAAAACCTCCTGGCAGCAACAGCATTTTGCCGCCATTTTCTCTGCGCCAGCGCCAATTTTTTGTAGCCTGCTGCTTCCACTAGGAAGAGGAGAGGTGGGAAGCCTGCAGCACTGTGGAGTAAAGGGGGTGGGGGCAAGGCCACAGGGCAAATCTGTGCTGCGCAGGGTGATTAGGGTGTGCCTGGGCACACCTGGCACACCCTGTGCACACGCCTATGCACAACATAAATAGTATCTATCTATCTATCTATCTATCTATCTATCTATCTATCTATCTTTCTATCTATCGGGGGATAGGGTGGGAGACTCTATGTAGTCTAGACAGGGTCTGGAAACAGTTAGGATAAAGAACCCCTATAACAATGTTTAGTACTGTAATGGAGGAAGCCACTATCACAGGAGGGCCCCTGGAGCCATTTTAAAGGCAGAAAGATGTGTACTGCAAAGAAGACACCCATAGAATAGAGGAATCAAAGTATGCAGGCTGAAGAGAGTATGGGAGAAGAAGACATGAAGAAATGGGTATCAGGATAAATGGTTGGATTCGAGCTGGTGCATACATCAATACTTGAGTTATTCTTGAACCCTCAGTCCATGAAGTGTTAAAGAAGAACTACATTTTTTCACTCACTTTCCCTAGTTTGTTTAGGCCAGCATGGCCAAAATTAACTATGTCCCTCACTTACCTGTGAGGCCGCTGGATGTGCGTTATAAACTGTATGTAGCTGGAGCCACATACAGCATACCTCACTGTGTTCCGGGTGCGAGCCGAGACCTCCCTGTCTCATACCCAGAACACAGAAGATTATACCGCAGCGGCGCTCAGCCGCTCAGAGAAAGCGATGTGTCAATGAATGCAAAGCTTCCTCTGATTGGCCAAGTCAGAGGTTGTGACATCCTCAGCACGCCTCTCTGACTCTCTTAATCAGAGGCAGCTCTGTATTTATTGATAGAATACATTGTTGCTCTGAGCTGCTGAGCACTGCTGTGGTTGACTCTTCTGTGTTTTGGGTATGAGACCTCACAGGTTAGCTGTTAGCTTGGCCAAAATGAACTATGTAAAGTAAGTGGTAAGTTCTTCTTTAAATAAAGCTTCATTGAAATTCCCCCTCAGAATAATAAGAGATCCATGATTCCAGACCTATTAATATTATTTAAATTTATCATGATTGGATGGCCACCAACTTTTGCTGATACAGTATTTCAAACGGACTAATTACTACTAGATATACAATATGATGGATATATGAGAACCTTCACAGACATTAACTATGAATAACTACATGCCTATAACTTAATAGCTTTTTTCTGTTAGGCAAACACAGTATATTGCTTCGATGGTAGAAAGTACTTACATAAATCAATGTTCTCTTTCTGCCCTCTTGTGGTTAAGAATGGCTACAGCCTCACTATTGGACTCTCACGTGGGTCTGGGGATTTCAGTTTCTTCAGAGCCACGAGTTCAGTCCAGCCTTTAACGGTGTACTTTCTGAATCTAACACTTTAAGTCGACTCCCGACACAGTTTGTGCCCATTAGGGGTGTCGGGATGGACTTTGGAACTAAGTGCACTTATCAGGTTTTCCTGCCTTTATAAGATCTTTTAGTACATAGTTGATTAGGATGACCTATTTAATATTGAGTGACGATTATTAATCTATATCGAATAATTAATATGTATTGTGTGATTTTCACTGCGCCCCAGGATGTTCTGGTGGCATTGAATTGTACTGTACTGCTCTTCAATAAACTTCTTTTAAAAAAAAAAAAAAAAAAAAAAAAAAAAAAAAAGAATGGCTACAGAATCAATAATGATCAACAACAGAGATCACCAGCTTAGTCAGCTAGCAGGGTTGTCACCTAGATGTTATTTTATTGGCCCCATTGCCAAAAATAGTTATTAATAGAAGGCTGCTAATAGAAATAGGATTATGTGGTTGGTATTTTTATGACTCGTGAGCCATGATTAACTCTCTCAGTTTGAAAAGTAGTATTCAGGGACGGACTGACAACTCATGGGGCCCCCGGGCAATAGGTGATTATGGAGCTTGCGGACAATAACAGATTATGGAGCCCACAGGCAATAGATTATGGGGCCACGCAGTATACACACATACAGTATACATACACAGTATACACACAGGGCCAGATTCACATAGAGATACGACGGTGTATCTCCTGATACACCGTCGTATCTCTGAGTTTCGTCGGTCGTATCTATGCCTATCTATTTGCCTAAGATCCGACAGGTGTAACTGTGTTACACCGTCGGATCTTAGGCTGCAATTCCAGGCCGTCCGCTAGGTGGCGTTTTGGTTTATTTACGCAACGATTATGCAAATTAGGAGATACGCCGATTCCGAAACGAACACCGCTTTTTTGTTACGTCGTTTGCGTTTGGCTTTTTCCGGCGTATAGTTACCCCTGCTTTTATGAGGCGCAGCCAGTGTTAACTATGGCCGTCGTTCCTGCGTCAAATTTTTAAATTTTACGTCGTTTGCGTACGTCGATTCACAAAAGCGCTGGACACAAGTTACGCTCACGCCGAAACCAATGACGTCCTAGTGACGTCATTGGGAGCAATGCACGCCGGAAAAATTTGCGGACGGCGCATGCGCAGTTAAATCAGCGCGGGGACGCGCCCGATTTAAATACTACACTCCCCCTAGCCGCGGAATTAGAATTCCGCCGGGGGATTTAAGATACGCTGCCGCAAGTTTTGAGGTAAGTGCTTTGTGAATTAGCATTTGCTTTAAAAAATTGCGGCGGCGGATCTTAAATCACATAGGTTACGCGGATCTAAAGATCTGCTAACCTATGTGAATCTGGCCCACACAGTGTAACGCACCTGATGGGAGACTGGAGTGACGAGGTCGGCCTCTCTTGTATCTCCAGCCCTGGTCCCACTGGAGGTGAAACAGAGGACACCGAGGGACAGGAGGAACACGAGTGCCTGCAGATGTAGACCCAGACAGCAGTAGCGGGGGGTTCGATCCGGGACGAGTAGGAGGACCATCAGATCACGGAGAACAGCAGTACACCGAGGATCAGCCAGGGGTAAGAGGCACTCCACTGGAACAGTGGCACTGGGACGTCAGATGATGTTAAGTCCCTGGAGAACTTGCAGCAGAGTCGCAGAGAGTCGCAGGACAGAAGTCGCAGACACTCAGAGGTTGCAGAGGGGCAACACAGGAAGCAGATGCAGGGTCACAAAGGTAGCCGGGTCAAGTAGCAGGCGGACAGCGCGGTACAAAGCAACAGGCAGAAGCAGGGTCAAATGGATAGCCAGGATTGGGAACCGGTAATCGGAGCAGAAGCAGAGTCCAGAAACAGGGCCAAGGCAAGCCAGGTACAGCAACAGGAGTCAAGCAGGATCACAGCAGGGTTCAGGGTATTGGGTAACAGCTGAAGACCAGTCAGCAAGGGTCTGGGGTCAGGGCACTTCCTTAAATAGGCGGTCTGGCGCCAATTGGCGTGCACCTGCGCGTGCACGCAGTCCGTTACGCACGTGCGCATTGGTGTGCCTAGGCATCTCAAAGCGCCCATGTGCGTGCGCATGCGCAAGAGTGCTCATCGGACAAAAAACTAACAGTTCTCTTACACCAGGGCTCAAGTCCTGCGGGAACGCGTGGGAACGGAGTTCCTGCACTTTTTTTCACAGCAGGAACGCAGTTCCCTTTGCAGGACTAGAGCAGCCGAGAGCAGCCGAGCCGCCCGAGCCAATCCTTCACTAAGCGACGATGCCCAGCTCGAGTCACTGTCAGGGGCAGGCGAACCTTAGTAATCCTTTGTTACTGGCCGCTTCCTGTATATGGATTCATCGGGTAGTGTGCAGGTATTCCGTCACTTCCTCGATGCCGCAATGTCTCCTGGGAGCTTTTGTCATTGTTCCCAGGAGACATTGCAGAGGTCTGCCGCGAGTTATTGCGGGATTTAGGAAGAACGTGCTTCTAGTAATTAAAACATGCGGTTTAGTAATTATGCATATGAGTGTATCATTTTTTTTCTTTTGGTGGGGGAGTGGATCTTGGGTGGGAGTTCCCACACTTTTTTCCCCAGGACTTGACCCCTGTCTTACACACAGACACACAATATACACACACAGTATTTATAAACACATAATAAACATATACACACACTGAAAAGGTACTGTAGAGGTGGGGCAGCTATAATCTTGGGATTTTTTTTAAAACATAGATTTTTACATATTGTCCCTGGTTTTACTGAGGCTGACAACCCTGATGGGGCCCCCTAGTGGCATGGGGCCCTCGGACAGTGCCAGAGTGCCCGAATGGTCAGTCCGCCCCTGGTAATATTCAAAGAGAAGTTATTGTTACTTTGAAAATTAAAGAGACTCTGTCACTTTACCTATTCATGGCAAAATGACAAAGTCTTGAATGTTCACCCTTTGACCTGCTTATACTATTACTCACCTTCCAACCACTTCCCCACCACTCCATTCTGCAATGGTTGACAGGAGTCATAACCCAAATTAAGGTTTGTGCCAGATGATGTTGGAGCTTCCGCAGAGTTGCTGATGTTCTCCTCATGACAGTTTTCGAGTGAAGGTCACACTCCATACCCAGAAGCACTGAGAATTTTGAGAGCGTTCTGACAGATCAACAGAGTATTAGGTGAGCATGGTGATGGTGAGAATAAGTAGGTCAGGCGGTGAGCTTTTGCTGTAAAGGTAAGCCTAACCTGAATATAAAGGTACATACAGTATTTACCTTTCACATATAAAGCAAAAAATAACTCAAACCATATATTTTTGTTAAGTGACAAAACTTATTCACATGTGCAGTACCACTTCCCGATAAGTTCAGTTGCCTCTGGATATGATTCTGACTGTTTTTTGGTCTCTGCTCTCTTCTTGCTGCCAGCCATAAATCTCTGCTTGATCTTCAACTTCACTTGTCTGCTGCCAGCATTGACCCCCAGCCAGCTGCCTGATTTAATACTTCCTTCTGGTCCTTTCTAAACTGTTAGCTGTAACTACCTAGGCAATAAGTCGTATTTTAGTCTACTAAAATAGTATTAATTTAGTCGACTAAAATGTTTTAGTGGTTTTAGTCGACAAAATTAACACTGGTGGCAACTTCTGGTGTAGTAATTTTGTTATGTAATGGTATCAACCAAATCATCAGACAAACAGCAATTAACAACTTGGGGCCAGATCCACATAAAAATGGACAGGCGCAGCGTACGCTACGCCGCCATATCTTACCTGGCTCTAAGTCGAATCCAGGAAGATTTTGCGCCGTAAGTTATGACGGCGTAGTGTATTTCTGGCGGTGGATTTCAAATTGGGTGGGTAGGGGGCGTGATTAATTTAAATGAAGGGCGTCCCCGCGCCGATTGAACTGCGCATGCTCCGTTTTGAAATTTCCCGCCGTGCTTTGCGCGAAATGACGTCGCAACAACGTCATTCTTTGAACTTAGACGTGAGTTACGTCCATCCCTATTCACGGACGACTTACGCAAAAAAAAATAAAAAATCAAATTTCGACGCCCATACTTAACATGGCAAGTCTATCTATACCCCGCAAAATACCAGCTTTAACTATACCCCGGAAAAAGCCGACTACAGACGATGTTAGAAAATGCGACGGCCGCGCGTACGTTTGTGGATCATCGTAATTCGCTAATTTGCATACCCGACACGGAAAACGCCACCCAGCGGACGCCGAAGTATTGCATCTTAGATCCAAAGGCGTACGAAGACGTACACCTGTCGGATCTAACCCAGAAGCCGTCGTATCTTGTTTTGAGGATTCAAAACAACGATACAACGTGGGAAATTTTAAAGTACACCGGCGTATCAGTAGATACGCCGGCGTACTTGCTCTCTGGATCTGGCCCTTGATGTTTACTGAATGAAAGCAAGGTGAATTGACAATACAGAATGGTCGGAAGGTATGTAATATTGTTGATCAAAGAACAACAGTCAAATAAACCAGGGGTCTCCAAACTGCGGTCCAGGCGACAGATGTGGCCCTATGCTTGCCCTTATTTAGCAATTGGAGCACTATTCATCCCACTTACATGAGACACTATTCTACCCATTGACATCAGCAATGGGGCACTATTTCTCCCACTGCCATCAACAATGGACACTGTTCCTCCCCCTACTACCAAAGATGGGTCACTGTTTGCTCTCACTGATGGCAGAAACATTTCTGCCCACAGTCTGTCCCCACTAAAGTCTGAAGTACAATAAGCTGGCCCTCTGTTTAGAAAGTTTGGAGAACCTTGAATTATAACAGATATACTGGAATACTTTCCGCACATGACCACTAGGTGGCAGCACAATCTAGTAAACCAGAATATAAGAAAAGCCATACAAAACAAATGGTGTAACACAGACTATTACTATTATTGTTATTATTACAGATTTTTATAGCGCCAAAAGTTTGTGCAGTGCTTTGCACAATGAGGGCAGACAGTACAGTACCAATACAATTCAATACCGGATGAATTAGTGGGCCCTGCTTTTACAATCTAAAAGGGAGGGTGAAGTATTACAAAAGGTAAAAACTGTGAAGGATGAGCTGATGGAGAAAATAAAAGTACAGTTGTAAATACATCTACTTGCAGTGGCGGCTGGTGCTCAACATTTTTTTTTGGGGGGGGGGGGCGCAAACAAACGAAAAAAACAAAAACAAACAATTGCAGCCTCACTGTGCCCATCAAATGCAGCCACTGTGCCCAAAAAAAGCAGCAACTGTGCCCATCAAACGCAGCCACTGTACCATGCCATCAAACGCAGCCACTGTGCCATGCCATCAAACGCAGCCACTGTGCCATCAATTGTCACCACTGTGCCATGCCATCAAACGCAGCCACTGTGCTATGCCATCAAACGCAGCCACTATGCCATCAATTGTCACCACTGTGCCATGCCATCAAACGCAGCCACTGTGCCATGCCATCAAACGCAGCCACTATGCCCATCAATTGTCGCCACTGTGCCCTTTAATTGTGGCCACTGTGCCAATTGTCGCCACTGTGCCCTTTAATTGTCGCCACTGTGCCAATTGTCGCCACTGTGCACCATCTGTCATCTGCCTCTCCATGGCTTTCAATGGGTTTGAGGAACCTTCAGTGTAGAGGTCTCAGCTTGCTTTGAGTACCCTCCTTCCAGATATCATAGACTTGTATGCCTGCAATAGGTTACTTGAACTGTTGAACTCTTGATGGAAGCTGTTTCCACTCCTGGATCCAGAATATCAGAATGTGCTCCAGTTCTTCAGAAGGGATGGTACCCAAAAGGTTATTGGGTCCCCCAAGAGCAGAGCTTACGCCGCGTAAGTGCACGGATGCGCCGTCGTATGTCTGCGCCTGATTTTGAAATAAGATACGCCTGAATTTTGGCTCCATCCAACCGACATAAGTCTCCTAAGCCGTCGTATCTTGGGTGCATATTTACGCTGGCCGCAAGGGGCGCTTCCATTGTTTTACACATCTAATATGTAAATGAGCGAGATACGCCGATTCACAAACTAGGCAACCATTTTAGCATCATAATCCTCCCTCCTCAATATTGCCACCATTTCCACCATCTCCTCAAACGCCATATTTGTGGCCTTGTATCTCCTGGATCTGGTGGGTGGTACCGCCTGGGTTCGCTCCTGGCTTGAGGTTGGCACTTGCCAAGTGTCCGCCATGTTGTCTTGCACTAGATGACGGAGAAGGGGTGGGGAAAGTACTAGAACGAACATCAGGGGCGGGGAAAACGTGCGGAGCTTCACGCATGCGCAGTGTATAAAGGGATACCGCATGGGTCAAAACGACGTTCAGTGTGTGGAAGAAGGCGGAAGGAACGGACGGACGTATACAACGACGATGCGTAACATGATTTTTGACTTTATTGATCATTGGATGAGTTTGTGGCCTATATATGGTGAGAAAGTTTATTAGTAGAGACTTGACTGACATTAGCTTTTTTGTATTGATTTTGACTTGCAGAAAACATGGAAGCTTTCAAAGAGCATGAAATGAAATTTTTGATTTTTTTTTTACTGAATTTGTGCAGAGATGGAGGGATCTGCCAATATTGTGACAAACAAAAAGCAACCTTAATAAAAACAAAGAGGCCAGGAATCAAGCACTGGAGAGCCTGCTTGTATTTGTACAGACAAAAATCCCCACAGCAACAGTCAAGACTGTGAAAAAAAAATTGCGACCATTAGGGGCACATATCGGACTCAACAAGTGCTAGTCCTGAGCTCAATGAGATCTGGAGCTTCTGCTGATAAAGTATATAGGCCAAACCTCTGGTACTACAGCTAACTCCATTTCCTGGATGACCATCTGTAGTCCAGGGCATCCCTTTCTACCCTTCCCCCCAGAAGGAGCTCCAGCCTTCCCTGCAGCCAACCCTCAAGCATTCCCTGTAGCCAAGAGCAACCAGAGTTCCTGGAGTAGCCTGATTATGACCCATGGAGCCAGGTATTGCAATTTGCTAACGATTTTTTGTAATAAAAGTATAATGATATCAAATTGATGTTACTAGTGCTCAAAATTTAAGGATTGAACAAAAAGTGTTTGACATATCAATAGACAGTAGTGGCCAAACATGGAAAAATACAGGGGTCAGAATGATTGTCTGTAATATATATTAGCATTCAATTTGCATCTGTCATGAGTTGAAAAATGTGTGTGATTTATGAAGACAAAAAATAAACTATGTACCTTTTTTTATACACAGACAGAGCAAAGCCAGGAGGAGGCAGAGCCCACAGGGAGCCAGGAGAAGGCAGGGCCCACAGGGAGCCAGGAGGAGGCAGGGTCCATTGCAAGACAGGAGGAGGCAGAACCCACTGGGAGCCAGGGGGAGGCAGGCCCCAGTGGTAGACAGGAGGCACGGCAGGACACTATCTCGCAGATTCCTCCTCTCCGCACTCCCGCGAAAAGGGCAAGGAGGCTTCTTCAAATGGAGGAGGAGACCCAGGCCCTTATTCGCGAAGCAACTGCGGCCCTCCGAGAGCCCCCCAGCGCAGAAGAGGGTTTTGCAGTGCTCATTGCCAGCAAGCTCCAGAATCTGGAGAGGGGCCAGTGTGTGCGTTGTGAAACCCTCATCTTTAAGGCCATGTTGGGGAAGCTCGATGACAACACCGTCATTGTGCGGATCGCTCCTCCTGTTCTTGCTACCGCTCCTGCTCCTAGTCCTGATCCTGCTCCTGCTCCTCTTCCTGAGCCTGCTCTTGGTCCTGCTCCTGGCACAACCTCGACTCCAGGGACCCAGCCTCCGAGAACTCGGGCTGCAGGGAAGACTGCAGGGAAGACTGGAGGGAAGAGGACAACCAAATCCAGGAAATGAGGAGATATGTGATGCCCCTAATGGTCCCAATTTTTTGGATCACATCCTTGGTAGCATTAAAAAAAAGAAAAGAATGCGCTGCATTACACGATGCAATAATTTACAACATAACGAATGTGCTATCTCCATTACGAACGGTAGTTTTACCAGAACGAGCGCTCCCGTCTCATAACTTGCTTCTGAACATGCAGGGTTTTTCACGTCGTTAAAGCCCACACACGATAATTTTTTACAAAACGAAAAACAACATTGTTTAAAACGTTGTGAAAAAATTGAGCATGTTCGAAAAAAAAATTGCCCGTTTTTCAGAACCCGAAAAATGCTCTGAAGCCTACACACGATCGTTTTAAATTACATTTTTAAAACTGTTGTTTTTTACAACCTGAAAAATTATTGTGTGTACGCAGCATTAGATTCAGGGCCATTCAAATGATATACTTTGTCACAAACATTACCTTTGTTCATGTCTTTCACCGTGTTGTATGGCTGGTATGTTCCTGTGTTTTTAAAAGTGTCTTGTTTACCTGATATTCATTGATGGAAGGATAAAATCTTCTTTCAGTAAATAAACCTATAAACTGTGCGCTAAATAAGATCTTTAGATTTCGCCTGCCTAGTTATTGCAACGTCCATCATTGTGACCTTCTAAGAGGGCTCTTTGTATTGGATTGATGGAAACACCGATAGCCAACTCTACAAATCTTCAATTACATCAGTGACCGTTCTGATTACAGCAACATTCCCCTCCACACAATGGCTCGTATCTACAAGACCGTGTGTTCTTTGTGCCAGGTCCAAATGCAATCTTGGGTTTTAAATTGTAATCGCTGGCCAAGTTTGGATTGATTCTGTCCATTTTTCTGTGGCTTAAAGGAAAGTTCTGAAGAACTCCACAAAACACCAATAGCATTATAACTGGTCACTAATATAATGACTGTTAGGTACTTTATTATTATTAGCAATTTAATTTAAAGCGGAGGTCCACCTACATTTTTTTTTTAAAAGCCAGCTACAAATACTGCAATGGACACTTATCTGTCCAGGGTGCCCGTGATGTTGGCAGCCGAAGCTGAGCAATCACTCACCTCTCGGCTGCCCCCGCCTCCATCCTCGGTGAGGGAATCAGGAAGTGAATCGTTGCGGCTTCACTGTCCGGTTCCCTACTGTGCATGCGCGAGCCACGCTGCATGTCCTCACTGGTCTCCGCTGTTTTCTGGGACCTGTGTGTTTCCCCGAAGACAGCGGGGGGGGGAGTGACTCCCGCGGGAGTCTATTCCCGGAAGTGGGTGCAAATACCTGTATTATACAGGTATCTGCACCCAATTCCCCTCTGAAAGATGTCAAATGTAACACCGGAAGGGGGAGGGTTTTCAGAAAAGCGGAGGTTCACTTTTTGTGTGGACCTCCGCTTTAATAATAATTTGTAAAATAACGTCCAACTTAATTTTCAGCATAAAGCCTAAGTGCAGGCAAAATCACAAACAGAAAAATCAGCACAAGGGACATAACTTCCAGTCAATGAGATGTCCCCCCCCCCCTGCTGCCGTAATCTTGCAGTTAATATAACTAATGCCGCGTACACACGGTCGTTTTTTGTCTTGAAAATGTTCAAAATGCTCTAGCAAAGCGCGGTTACGTACAACACATACGACAGAACTCTGTTCCATTCAAGCTCCCGTCTCATAACTTGCTTCTGAGCATGTGCGGGTTTTAGGCCCCGTACACACGAGGAGACATGTCCGATGAAATCGGTCCGCGCACCGTTTTCATTGGACATGTCTCCTGGGATATTTTGGTCTGATGTGTGTACACACCATCAGACCAAAATCCCAGCGGACAGAGAACGCGGTGACGTGGCGGTGACGATGACGCGGCGACGTGTGCAAACCAGGAAGTTCAATGCTTCCACGCATACGTCGAATCACTTCGACGCATGCGGAGGATTTCGGTCCGATGGTTAGGCGTACTAACCATCGGACATGTCCAACGAACATGTTTCCAGCGGACAAGTTTCTTAGCATGCTTAGAAACTTTTGTCCGCTGGAAACCTGTCCGCTAGGCCGTACACACGGTCGGACATGTCCGCGGAAACTGGTCTGCGGACAAGTTTCAGCGGACATGTCTCCTTGTGTGTACGGGGCCTAAAACGTTGTTTAAAACGTTGTTTTAGCCCACACACGATCATTTTTTATGACACAAAAAACGACATTTTGAAAAACGACATAAAAAATTGAAGCACGTTCGAATTTTTTTTTGGGTCGTTTTTTAGAAGACAAAAAACGATGTGAAGCCCACACGCGATCATTTTAAATGACGTTTTTAAAAACGTTGTTTTATTTCATCACAAAAAACGACCGTGTGTCACAGGCTCTAACGAACAGTAACCAACTAGCCCGCCCTTTCTGTCAGTTCCACCAATCATAGAAGCCATACTACAACTTCTATGAATGAAACACAATCTATGAATGGAACCATAAGTCATACACCCATCTTGCATTTTTAGATTGTGTTCCGTACATAGATTTAATAGTACAGCCTAAATGAATGGAGTAGCTGGTCGGAAAGAAACGGCATAGTGGAACTCTCTTGATGGGAGCCTCTGACAGCCCGTTAGCTGTAATAATCCTCACCACACTGGAAGACTGGAGCAGTGAGGGTGGAAGGTGCAGGTCACGGCAATATACGGCTTTAGGTGTATTTTATGAGCAGCTTTTCTCCTGCCAAGAGTTCTAGCATTTAAAGCAAAGCAAATGTCCTGTATGCAAGGGACATTGAGAGCTCATTCACACCATGTCAGTTGAGCTACACTGATCTGCATAGGACAACACAGGCTCATTTTTACCCAATGCACTACACCTCACTGCATATCACCACATTGTCACATGTTTAACCACTTAAGCCCTGGACCATTTGTCTGGCCAAAGAACAGAGCACTTTTTGCGATTCGGCACTGAGTCGCTTTAACTAACAATTGCGCAGTCGTGCGACGTGGCTCTCAAACAAAATTTACGTCCTATTTTTCCCACAAATAGAGCTTTCTTTTGGTAGTATTTGATCACCTCTGCGGTTTTTATTTTTTGCGCTATAAATCAAAATAGAGGGACAATTTTGAAAAAAAAAGCAATATTTTTACATCTTGCTATAATAAATATGCCCAAAAAATCTATAATAAAAAATAAAAATCCTCAGTTTAGGCCGATACGTATTCTTCTACATATTTTTGGTAAAAAGTTGATTGGTTTGCGCAAAAGTAGGGCCAGATTCAGAAAGATCAGCGGATCTTTCTGCTGGCGTAACGTATCGCATTTACGTTACGCCGCCGCAAGTTTTTCAGGCAAGTACTGTATTCACAAAGCACTTGCCTGTAAAGTTGCGGCGGCGTAGCATAAATTACCCGGCGGAATTCAAATTCGGCGGGTAGGGGACGTGTATCGTTTAAATGATGCATGTCCCCGCGCCGAACAAGCTGCGCATGCGCCGTGACTGAATCCCAGTGCGCATGCTCCAAATGACGTCGGCAACTCGTCCTGCTTTCGACGTGAACGTAAATTACGTCCAGCCGCATTCGCGAACGACTTACGCAAACGACGTAAACATTTTAAAACTCGGCGCGGGAACGACGGCCATACTTAACATTAGCTACCCCTCATATAGCAGGGGTAACTATACGGCGGAAAAAGCCGAACGCAAACGACGTAAAAAAAAAACGTCGGGGCGGTCGTTCGTTTCTGAATCGGCGTAACTCCTCATTTGGATATTCCTCACGTAATAATACGGAAGCGCCACCTAGCGGCCGGCCTGGAATTGCAGCCTAAGATCCAACGGTGTAAGTCACTTACACCTGTCGGATCTTAGGGATATCTATGCGTAACCGGATTCTATGAATCAAGCGCATAGATACGACGGCCGGACTCAGAGATACGATGGCGTATCAGGAGAAACGCCGTCGTATCTCCTTTCTGAATCCGGGCCACTGTGTCTACAAAATAGGGAATAGTTTTATGGCATTTTTATTAATATTTTTTTTTACTAGAAATTTTTATCGCGACTGCAACATTATGGCGGGCACATCAGATATTTTTAGCGCTATTTTGGGACCATTCACATTTATACAGCGATCAGTGCTATAAAAATGCACTGTTTACTGTATAAATGTGAATTGCACTGAAGGGGTTAACCACTAGGGGGCTCGGAAAGGGGTTAAGTGTGTCCTAGGGAGTGATTCTAACTGTTAGGGGGCGTGGCTACGAGTGACACATCACTGATCACTGCTCCAGATGTGAGGGAGCAGACATCAGTGACATGTCACTAGGCAGAACGGGGAGATGCTCTGTTTACACTGGCATCTCCCCGTTCTTCAGCTCTGTGCCATGATCGCGGGACGCTGGCAGACATCGAGTGAATGAATGAATGAATGAAAAACTTATATAGCGCGGCACATGCGAACTGAATCGCCTCTGGGCGCTTGTTGTTTGTGTCCCATGCCTTTCAGAAAAGCAGGGTTTTGATCTGCCTTCTGAAAGACAGGTGGTTTTGCTCCAACCGAATGCTGGTTGGTAAAGCATTCCAAAGCCTGGGGCCCTGGAAAGCAAACCTTCTTTCTCCTTTGGACTTGTATTTGGTTTTAGGAACCTTGACCAGATTTTGGTCGGTGGATCGCAGAATGCGGTTGCAATTGTGCGGTTCGATCTTATCGCATAGATATCTAGGAGCCTTCCCATGGATGCACTTATGTGTCAGGCAGAGTGCTTTGAATGCAATTCTGTCTTTCACTGGCAACCAGTGAAGGGATCTCAGTGAAGGTGAGATTGATTCCCAAGATTTTTTCCCAGTCACCAGTCTAGCGGCCGTATTCTGTACGACTTGAAGACGAGCGATTTGGTACTTGGGTAGCCCGAGGTAAAGGGCATTTGCATAGTCCAGTCTGGAATTCACGATAGTTCCCACCACGACTGCTACGTCTTCTTTGGGGATAAATGGAATCAGTCTGCGTAGTAGGCGCATCAAATGGTGCGCCCCGCTGACTACTGACCCTATTTGTGCGTCCATTGTCATGAAGGTGTCAAACGTGACTCCCAGACTTTTGACTTTGGAGCTAGGGGAGATGATTTGTCCCAGAATGGGCGATGGTGTCCAGTTTGTTGTCGGTGGTTTCTTCCGGCTGGCATCGAAGATAAAGAGTTCTGTTTTAGCACTATTGAGTTTGAGATAACTCTTAGTCATCCAGTTTTCTATTGAAGAGAGACATTTCTCTAATCTGAGATGATGATCCTTTTTATGGCAGATGCGAAAATACAACTGCGTGTCGTCTGCATAAGAGTGATAAAGTAGTTCATGGCTACTGATAATATCAAAGAGAGGACGAAGATAGATATTAAACAGCACTGGTGACAGGGGGGATCCTTGGGGGACCCCACATGGCACCGTGCGTTTTTCTGACATGAAGGATCCCAGTTTCACTGTTTGTGATCGGTTTCCAAGAAAAGAGGAGAACCATGGTAAGGCATCTTCTGAGACTCCGGCGACTTCTGTTAGTCGTCTCAGTAGCAATTTATGGTCTACTGTGTCAAAAGCTGCGCTTAGGTCCAGCAGAACCAGGAGACAGGATTCTCCTTCGTCTGCGGCCTCGAGCGCATCGTCCCATATTTTCAGTAAGGCCGTTTCTGTCCCGTGTCCGGGACGGAACCCGGATTGAAATGGATCGAGTAGGTTGTGGGTGTCCAGATGCTGTTGCAGCTGATTTACCACCACTTTCTCCATTATCTTGGACAGAGCATTTAGACCTGTTATGGGACGGCGGTGAGTTGGGTCCATAGGATCCAAGTTAGGTTTTTTCAAGATCGGCAGGATTGTGCCCTCTTTCAGCAGGGAAGGCACTATGCCTTCCTTAAATGATTGATTTATAAGCTGCGTGATCGGAGGCGCCAGGATGTCGGCACATTCCTTCAGTAGCTTAGTGGGAATGATGTCATTCGGTGCTGTGCTGTTGCGCAGCACACCAATGAATTTTTTTGTTGTATCGATGGAGATGGGTTCCAAAGTGAACTTAGTTGATTGTAGAGTCCGCGGGTTCCGCGAGCACGGTCACAGAGCTTGTGGCAGGCGCACAGCGGCAAATTCAAGCTGACGTAAATATATGTTGATTTGCCTGTCGGTGCCATTCTGCCGACATATATGTACAGGAGCCGGTCCTTTACTGGTTAAGGCACTGCAGTACATAGGGTTGAATGAAGTGTCATTTTGTGACACTTCGATAAAGTAAAAAAAAAGTGAATAGTGTGATACATTGTAACATTGCATCACACCATGCCTTGTAGGGCTTCAACCTGTCTGGGATTAACCCATACAGTCCAAGTTTTTAATCATGTGTCCGGGTTTCAGTCCTCCTGAAACCCGGACACATTATTCAAGCAAAAATGTGGCTCAGAACAGGGCCTGACAGGAGGGTGCACCAAATTACTGTTCTCTTTGGAGTGCCCAAAGGTGTGCCAGGTCTGGTACAATCCTATATTGTAAACTAATAAAAATTAAAAAAACTTTTGCTGTGCTAAAGTGTTCGGGTTGGGCTTGAAGAAAAAGTGGCAACCATAATGCCTCGCTGAACCTACACAATGTACACCAACATGCACATGTTTTAGCACATCCGTTGATCTGCCTAGGTCATTACAAGCTCTGGTGTGCACCGCATGTCACTAGATCTAGTTAAATGAAGTGTAATTTGGTGATGCCAGTGCCAGGTGGTCGATCTTCTGTAGTTAGAATGCAACTGGCCAGCTGCTCAGCGTAAGAACCAGAAGCTAGTGGAGATCACTGAAGTGTCGATTGCAGCTTCCAGAGGCATCAGTCAGGTATGGTATTTACATACAGATAGTTACATTGGTCCAATCTGGACACATGTATTTTTTTTTAAATATCCACATCTGGAATTCTTCTTTACAAAAACAACAAAAGGGAACAGTACAATGCATTGTAACTGTGCACTATAATAAAAAATTAAAATAAATCCACGCAAAAGATAAAAAACTACAAAATGAAGCAGCCACCAAATAATTGTGAAATAAATCGCTAAATAGGAAATATATCAAATCGCAGAACTACATATACAAAAAATTGTTAAATTATAAAGCAATTAAAGTGCAATAAAGTTAATACAACAAATGAATAAAGTTCTTGCACAACAAAGTCCATAAATTAATTCAGAAATATTGTGATTAGTAAGTGAAAGTCCATTCATTTGAATAAGATTCATTTGATAAAAGTGTTACCCCCCCATGTGTCACCACTAGGGATGAGCCGAACACCCCCCCGTTCGGTTCGCACCAGAACCTTCGAATGGACCGACCGTTCGCGCGAACATTTAGAACCCCATTGACGTCTATGGGACTCAAACGTTCGAATTCAAAAGTGCTAATTTTAAAGCCTAATATGCAAGTTATTGTTGTAAAACATCTTTGAGAACCCGGGTCTTGCCCCAGGGAACATATATCAATGGAAAAACAGTTTTAAAAACGGTCGTTTTTTCTAGAGCAGTGATTTTAATGATGCTTAAAGTGAAAAAAAAATCCTTTAACCACTTGAGATCCGCGCTATAGACGAAATACGTCCGCAGCGCGGCTCTCAAGTGCCAAGTGGCCGTTTAAAAACGGCCTTTATGTGCATTACCCGCGCGCGCCACTGGGTGGCGCGCGGCGGGTAAAAACTGTCCCGACGCATCGCCGAAGACCCGATGCGTGTACCTGGCGGCCGCGATGTCCGCCGGGTACACGCGATCGTCGGTGACACGGCAGGTGACAGCAGGAACGTGGAGCTCTGTGTGTAAACACAGAGCTCCACGTGCTGTGAGAGGAGAGGAGACCGATCTGTGTCTCTTGTACATAGGGACACAGCATCGGTCCCCTCCCCCAGTCACCCCCCTCCCCCCACACAGTTATAACACACCCAGGCTACACAGTTAACCCCTTCCTCACCCCCTAGTGTTAACCCCTTCACTGCCAGTCACATTTATACAGTAATTAGTGCATTTTTATATCACTGATCGCCGTATAAATGTGAATGGCGCCAAATTTGTGTCAAAAGTGTCCGATACGTCCGCCGCAATATCCCAGTCCCAATAAAAATCGCAGATCGCCGCCATTACTAGTAAAAAAAAAAATAATAAAAAAAATCATAATTCTGTTCCCCATTTTGTAGGCGCTATAACTTTTGCGCAAACCAGTCGCTTATTGTGTTTTTTTTTTTTTTTTTACAAAAATACGTCGAAAAATACGTATCGGCCTTAACTGAGAAAAAAAATAGTTTTTTAAAAAAAAATTGGGATATTTATTATAGCAACAAGTAAAAAAAATATATATTTTTTTTAAATTGTTGCTCTTTTTTTGTTTATAGCGCAAAAAATAAAAACCGCAGAGGTGATCAAATACCACCAAAAGAAAGCTCTATTTGTGGGGAAAAAAGGACGCCAATTTTGTTTGGGAGCCACGTCGCACGACCGCGCAATTGTCAGTTAAAGCGACGCAGTGCCGGACGCTGAGATTTCGCCTGGGAACGAAGGGGGTTTATGTGCCCAGTAAGCAAGTGGTTAAATATCGTACCTGCTGGGTGTCTATAGTATGCCTGTGAAGTGGCACGCGTTTAGAACTGTCCCTGCACAAAATTAGATTACTATAAGAAAAAAGTCATTTAAAACTGCTTGCGACTTTAATGTAATGTCTGGTCCCTGCAATATGGATGAAAATCATTGAGTAAAATAGCACAGACACAGAGAGTACACACACCACGTAGCTTTAGGTGCACACTGCAGAGGACACGGGCAGTACACACCACGTAGCTTTAGGTGCACACTGCAGAGGACACAGGCAGTACACACCATGTAGCTTTAGGTGCATACTGCAGAGGACACACCACGTAGCTTTAGGTGCACACTTCAGAGGACACATACAGTACACCACTTGAGAATACTGCAGCTAGCACAATCATCTGCCTGCCAGTAAATTAGGAAGTGCTTATCTAGCTAAACTATACAGTGTATAAATTCATATACAATACCTGGGATGCATATATATCCTCTACACACTGTAACTTTAACTGACTAGCCTGCCTGCCTGCCTGCTCTATCTACCTACTAAAAATTACACTCTCTCTCTCTGTCTTCTCTCTTTTAACCACCGCAAGACACTACACAAGGCCGACCTGCAGACGACCTTTTATAGTGTGGGGTGTGTACTAAAACCCCTGAGCCATAATTGGCCAAAGCCACCCTGGCTTTGGCCAATTATGGCTCTCCGTTTTTTGCAAGCTGTGATTGGCCAAGCATGCGGGTCATAGGGCATGCTTGGCCAATAATCAGGCAGCAATGCACTGCGATGCTGCAGTGAATTATGGGCCGTGAAACGCAACTCGAATTTGGCGCGAACGGCCCAAAACTTTCGTAATTCGACGAACGATCGAACATACGATGTTCTAGTCGAACATGAGTTCGACTCGAATACGAAGCTCATCCTTAGTCACCACTCAGGGAGGCTTCTTACCAGATACCATGGACCATTATATTCAAAATGATCAGACAGCGCTCAAGTAACCTACACCACCTGGCAGAGGCGTAACTAGAACCTTCAGGGCCCCGGTGCAAGAAACCATGAAGGGCTTCCCTGACCCTCCCTTTCCATCCAAGCCTCAAGCTTCCAGTTCTGGGAGGGAGACATCCACCCAGAGCCCTGCCTCCCATGTGCCCCCTGGTGCAAGCATCACGCACGCTCTGTGACTGCTGTGTCCTTTGGACATAGCTGATCACAGACCATGGTAAAGGGCCAATCACAGTGGCCCTTTACCATGTGATCAGCTAATCACATGGAAACAGACTTGCCGTTAACCAGCAGTCCTTTTCTCCCATGCCATGTCTATGTAAGGAAAAGAGAGCCGTTAGCTGGCAAGATTGTCAGTACATTGTTTACACTGAAAATCAGTGCCCTGATAATCAGTGCTGCCCCATCAGTGCCACCTATGAATGCCATCTCATCAAAGCCCATCAGTGTCATCTATCAGTGCCGCTTATCAGTGCCTCCTCGGCAGGACTCTGAGCTGAGAGTATCTCTTTCATACAGTCCAGAGCCTGCACTGACAGTTCCCGCTCATTCCTCCCTCACACAAATGGGAAAGAAGAGAGCCAATCTGCTCCTTCTCCTTTGGCTCTTCTTCTCTTGTGTGCACTGCGCAAAGTATGAAACCAAGCAGCTGAATTTGATTATTCACTCGCTGGGCTTCACACTTCAGTGGTGCACACATGGAGAGAGGATCCAGAGTAGAAGGAGCAGATCGGCTCTCTCCTCACCCATCTAAGAGGAAGAAGGGAGGGGAACTGTCAGTGCAGGCTCTGGGCTGTATGAGAGAGACACTCTCAGCTCAGACCCCTGCTGAAGCAACCTCGCTGGGGCACCCTGACAGTGGCAGAACGCCAGGGCCATTGCCACCTGGTGTCCCGATCTCTAACTCGTTCTCCACTGGGATCCCCTCATCTACCATACAATGCCACCTGTTTCTCCCTTAGTGAATTTGGTGATGCCAAAAATACAGACACTCTCAGACAGATGACGAATTCTACAAGGGGTATCAGGATCACCCTCTTCCCCCTTTATTGCCATTCCTACTCCTTTGATGGGAATTTACTATGCAGGTTTGGAAAACTGGTGTCCACAGGATACTACATGGAGACTGGGTGGTGATTAAAAGACATGTCAGGAAATTGAAGGTGCCCATTTATGATTGCCCATTCCTGCTGACCAATGCCCAGTGGTGGCCACTCCATTAGGGGCGCAGGGGCGCCGCCCCCCCTAATAAATGCGCCCGGCCCCTAATCTCCATGCAGGAGTTGTGTGACATTAGTGAATCAATATTTGCTAATGTATTCCTACTTCTCCTCCTTACCAATCAGAAAGCCGGACAAAGTTGGACATATATACACTTAAAATTTTCTTCCACTAAAGACCATTGTAATATGTATGGAGGCAATTGTGAACAGTAAGGTTTTTCTTTCTTAGGCAGATGTTATCTTGCAGAAATTGCTTTTAGGTATCATAATTTATTTGTAGACGAGCTAAAATTACTCTTTCATGGTACACTAGCCTGCTGAAACATTTTGTGAATAGATCATCCAATTAGTTTACAGCTCACATTTTCCACCACTGGGTGGAAGCAAAGCTCCAGGAAACTTTGTCCTCACTAATGAGAAGTTGGCGATTACACTGGTGCATATGCCATCATGATTCATGTTAACTTTTATTTTAGAATCTTTCCTTTGTGTGGTATGAAAGTGCCTGATAAGACTGTCTAATTGCACAACAAATCATTAAATGAAACACTGGCACAAAATCCTCCTATGTGTAATGTGAATATGAACTGAAGACTTAAAAGGGCCAAGAATCCTGAAATACAAGCTCTTTACGTTAAGATTTTTGTCATCTCTAAAAGTGCACCTGTCATCAAAGTTCACACAATATGTAAACCAATATGTTACATATCCGCATTAATAAATCAAATTGTTATTTTAAATGAATATATCTTTTGTTTAAAAAAGCATTGCAGGTCACCTGGTGCCTTTCTGCCAGTCATTAAGACCCAATTTCCCCTACCCCCCGGACTTCCTCCAACAAAGTACATTTTTCTTAGAATCACAATAGCATTTTTTAATTAGTAATTCAGTATATACTGTAATATAAATATATATATATATATATATATATATATATATATATATATATATATATATACATATATATATATATATATATATACATACACAAAGTTGTGTTTAAAAGTTTACATACCCTGGCAGAATTTATGATTTCTTGGCCATTTTTCAGAGCATATGAATGATAACACAAAAACATTTCTTTCACTCATGGTTAGTGTTTGGCTGAAGCCATTTATTATCAATCAACTGTGTGATCAGAGGGGCTCAGGAGGTGGGCCCTGAGGAGGGACTACTTTTCCATTTTCGGGCGGAGGTACACAAACCTCTAGAGTTCCGGCCACTCTTCCCTGTATCTGTACAGTGATTTAACTGCTCCGCTCTTTCGAGGACTGATATGAGCCAGCTGACAGGGAGGGAACGGAAAAATGAATCTTGGCGGCGGCGTATGGGCAGCACATAGTGAGTGAAGTGTTCATGTAATCTTAGCAGAATCGTCCATAGCGTCACAGTGCTTTATGATAATCATTCACACAGCACACAAGGTGCTCCATGGCTCTATCACAGTTTGTCACATGGCTGTTGTCTGCTGACTTTGTTACTTTATGGGCGTACTGTGTGTTACTGATTGTAGCACAGCACAGCCATAGCACACAACACAACAGCATGTGGTAAACTGTGAGAGCCATGGAGCACCTTGTGTGCTGAGTGAATGATTATCCTAATGCTATAAGGTAGGGTGACCAGACATCCCCGGTTTCAGGGGACAGTCCCCTCATTGAGGACACTGTCCCCAGACCAAGTCTGTCCCTGGTTTTGTCCCCAGATTGGATTTAATAGGGAGCAGGGGCAATTTCAAAGACAATCAGTGCAGAATTAAAATAAAAAAAATTGAATTACACACCCCCGCTCCGCCGTGCCTACTAGCATAGGGGGGTTGTATGTTTCCCATTATCTGTGCCCCTTTCTGATGATGATGTGCTAGTCGGAGCGGAGGGAATATTTCTTCAGTTTCGAGCGCTTGCTTATTCAGCTTCGCTCGCATGTTCTTCTGCCTTGGCTCAAATCCTAGCCAGCCACCGGCCTATCTCCTTGCCTTCTCTGGCGGAGTGATCTTCCTCCGCTCCCCATCCAATAGTAGCCAGGGGCCCGAAGAGTAAGACTTGACAGGCTGTGAGGCGGGCGGTGGCGGGCAGAGAGTCGCTGATTGTTGCCATTACTAGTAAAGAAAAAATATGTCCCCGGATTTCATTTAAAAAATCTGGTCACCTTACTATAAGGCCTCGCGCACACCGAAAGTTTAAAGAACGCCCCTCCTCTTGGCAGTAGCCTTTTGCCAGAAAAAAACACCTGACGCTTGTAAAAATGTCTAACACCTGTACAAGCGTTTAGGGTGATTTACAGGCATCAAGCACTTGGGCGTTCATTTCATTGGCCAGAACAAAAGGGGCTTTTAAACAAAAGGGGCTTTATGGTGACTTAAAATTTTTATGTATTTTATTTTGTGCTCCCCAAACATTATATCTTTTTTTAAAGCAGAGGCCCTAGACAAAAAATTGGTGGGTGTTTACATTTTTTATGTCACATGGTATTCGTGCAGCGGTTTTTCAAATGCAATTTGTTTTGGAAAATAAAATAACACAATACATAATACATGACCCAATTTTTTTGTAAAATATAAAAAAAAGATAATGTTATGCAGAGTAAATACATTTCAAATATGTCATGCTTTAAACTAGCACACGCGCATACACCGGCAACAAACTATGTACATTTTAGTATTCATATGCAACACTTTTAAAGCCTTTACAGGTTACCACTTTAGATTTACAGAGGAGGATTGGTGCTAGAATTACTGCCCATGAATTACTGTTTATGGTGATATCTCACATGTGTGTGAGAACCGCTGTTTGTGTGTGTGTGTGGGCCTGACGCGTGCGTTCACCTTTGCACACAAGCTTGGGGGGATGGGGGTGATTTAAAGACATTATGTAGCGGCCTGTTCCTGTTGGGCAGGCGCTTTTTTAAATTTAGGGGGAAGTCTGAGAGTTAGTTGACTCAGACGTGTCTGATTCTGAGCAAATTTGTCTTCTGTTCCAGCCATGGCTGTGCTGTGAGTGACCACTATTGTTTGCCTGGGGTGTAGTTGCTACTCCAGGCCAAGGGTGGCAGCAGCTAGGTCAGGGTGATTTGGGTATTTCCCCTCGGCAGCCAATCAGTGGGGGTTGATCCTCCCACTGTGCTTGCTGGGGAGGGGTACTTAAGGGACAGACGTCACTGGTCTGGGGTCGTCGCCGATCCTGAGTCTGTCGTCCCATCCCCCCGTGTGTGGCCCTCCTGGCTGGGGGTATGTGTTCCTGTAATCCTGGCTTCGGATCATGTCGGTCCAGGGGTTGTGATCTTCTGAGTAGGCCAGTAAGCAGATTGGGTCTACGTTCTTGAGGGTGATCCTGTGCTGTCCGTCCTGAGGGAGGAAGCCGCTTGATGAAGGAGAGGACCGAGCATGAGGCTGGTGTCTCAAGAGGGGCCTTGAACTTCATCAAAGGATTTACCGTTTACTGAAGGCTTGATGATGATCGTCTGTCAGTTTCAAGTTCTACAAGAAGTTAATCTGGAGAAGATCCGGGTGCTGAATCCTGTGCTACAGGGATACCGGACCAAAAAGTATCTCCATCTGTGGGAAAGTCTGTGGCAGAGACTGTACCATGTTCCATTCGACATTCTGGCTGCTAGGTTAGTGAGAGAAACCTATCCGGTGCGCAATACCCACTCTGGCTAGAGTGGCGATGAAAGCTGTGTCGCAGGAAGCAGTGCTTCCCAAATTAAATACCGCACCTGAACCTATTTACTTGTTACCCGTCCACCCTTTCAACCCTTTCAACCACTTTTATTTATTCTTCTACCAAGTTCAGCAAATAAATCTTTAAAAAGGAAGTGTAAAGTGTGGACATTAAACTTTCTCTACTCTCATCCATTATCCTGGACAACGAGGAAATAGAGGTAACATGCCGCCCGAAAATATCCAGCAGCTCCTTCGGGGGTAGTGCTACAATTATATATATATATATATATATATATATATATATATATTGGGGCAGATCTACTGATACGCGGCGTAATTTCAAATTTCCCGCGTCGTATCTTTGTTTTGAATCCTCAAAACAAGATACGACGGCATCTGGGTTAGATCCGACAGGCGTACGTCTTCGTACGCCTTCGGATCTTAGATGCAATTCTTCGGCGTCCGCTGGGTGGCGTTCCCGTCGTATTCCGCATTGAGTATGCAAATTAGCTATTTCCAACGATCCACGAACGTACGAGCGGGCGTCGCATTCTTTTACGTCGTTTCCGTTCGGCTTTTTTCGGCGTATAGTTAAAGCTGCTATCTGGTGGCGTACGTAATGTTTAGTATGGCCGTCGTTCCCGCGTCGAATTTTAAATTTTTTATTTCGTTTGCGTAAGTCGTCCGTGAATGGGGCTGGACGCCATTTACGTTCATGTCAAAACCAATGACGTCCTTGCGATGTCATTTAGCGCAGTGCACGGCGGGAAATTTAGGGACGGCGCATGCGCAGTTCGTTCGGCGCGGGGACGCGCTTCATTTAAATGAAACACGCCTCATTCTCGCCGCATTTGAATTCCGCGCCGTTACGCCGCGAGAGATACACTACGCCGCCGTAACTTACGGCGCAAATTCTTTCTGGATTCGAACCAAAGCCAGGTAAGTTACGGCGGCGTAGCGTATCTCAGATACGCTGCGCCGGTGCAGATCTATGTGGATCTGCCCCATAGTATATATTTAAACACACACACATATATATATATATATATATATTTATATATTTATACTTCCACTGTGTATGCTGTTATTTCTCAGTGCTGTGTTTATCAGGTTAGCTTGATTCAGTATGATTGAAGTCTAGGTTGACTGCCATATCATAGCCTTGTATTGACATCAATTACTTTAATGCAATTTACTGGATCCTTTACCTGTTTGTTGATGCTGGTGTGCTGACATTTACATCGCTTCTTGCCAATATACTTACTTTATTTACAATCTACTAGCCTGGTATTTATTTTCTATATATCACTAGTTGTGGATAGCATTCTAATACCGGAGCTAATATAGGTCCTTGTAGCACAATATTATATAACCATGTGTGTCAGACCTATTTTGACAGATAGAGCTTAATTTTGGTGTTATTTAGTCACCACTGAGTTTTTTTTTACTATACAATTAGAAAAGATACAAAAAAGAGAGAAAAAATGGTTTCCTTTAGATTCTGTTATAAAACGTTACAAATAAATATCAATATATTTATTCATAAATTAAGACCAAATGTATACTGCTAAATTCTTTTGGTTAAAAAAAAAATAAAAAAAAATCCAAACAAATATATAACAGTGTATACAAACAGTGTATAACAGTGGTGACCCGTCCATTAGGGGCACCACCCCCTCCCCTATCCATGTGTTCGGCCCCCTGATCTACATACAGGGTGCCGGACTATGGATTCCAATGGGGGGGGGGGTTTAAAGCACGTGATTAGAGCCAGAGGCTTCAAAAAAGTTTCCTGATGGGCCAAAACGTCAGGCGATTCTAATGCACGCCTAGCGCCTAGGAGGAGGAGAGAGGAGACGCACGGTGAAAGCCGCGTGCTGGAGATGAGGTAACCGGAGCTGCTGCCCGTCACCCACCACCTAGGGTAAGTGCCGGACCGACCGGCAGACAGTGAGCAGGGAGGATGTGCCACCGCCTGCCTGGGGGGAGGAATGAGGGGGGGTTTGTTTGCCACCCCCCCCCAAAAATAAAACCTCCAGTCGCCACGGGTGTATAATATTTAGTCTGTGTGAAAGTTATAGGGCCAGATTCACAGAAGAGATACGCCGGAGTATCTACTGATACTCCGGTGTATTTTCAAATTTGCTGCGTCGTATCTTAATTTGTGATTCACAAACAAGATACGACGGATTTTGGCTAAGATCCGACAGGCTTACGGCTTTGCACGCCTTCGGATCTTAGGCTGCAATACTTCGGCCGCCGCTGGGTGGAGTTTGCGTCGTTTTCCACCGTCGGGTATGCAAATTAGCTTTTACGGCGATCCACAAAGATTTTCGCGTTCGTTACGTCGTCGCTAGTAATTTTTTCCCGTCGCAAAGTTAAGCATGCTTTTACATGGCTTAACTTTAGACGAGCCATGTTAAAGTATGGCAGTCGTTCCCGCGTCGAATTTCAATATTTTGCGTAAGACGTCCGGGAATACGAAAGTACGTTACGCACGTTGCCGTTCAAAAAAAAGACGTCACTTCGCGCAAAGCACGGTGGGAATTTCAAAACGAAGCATGCGCAGTATGTCCGGCGCGGGAGCGCGCCTAATTTAAATGGTAAACGCCCCATTTGAATTAGGCGGGCTTGCGCCGGACGTCTTTACGATACACCGCCGCAAGTTTACAGGTAAGTGCTTTGTGAATCAGGCACTTACGCTGAAAACTTGCGGCGGTGTAACGTAAAGACGATACGTTACGCCGCCGCATTTGTACCTGAATCTGGCCCATAGAGTCTACAAGCTGAGGTATACATTATATATTTGAAATCTATCAACCCTGATGTTCTGGCTGCCTATCTTATTTTTTGAGGCCCTAAAATATCAGGATGGTACAAACAGCCATAAAATTAACCATTTTTGGAAATCAGACACTTTAATCTAATTAGTAAGAGGCACTGTTAGATTTTTGAGGTTGTGATTTTTTTACCACAAGTTTTTCAGAAATTAGAAAATAAAATTAAATTTATTTTTTACACAAAGTTGTCAATTAACAAGATATTTCTAACACACAGTATGGGTATACTTAGAATTGTACTCCAACACACATTCTGCTAATCCTTCCAAAAATTAAGATATCACATGTGAGTCTTTTTCAGAGCCTAGCTGCATAGAGAGGCCCAAAATCCACGGAGCACATTTAGGCTTATAAGGGGAATAAATGTCACATGTAATTTCCAGACTATTTACTGTATCACATTTTTTGAAGGATTTTAATAGGATTCCTCCAGGACAGAAGAAAGACCCATAAAATTACCACAATTTGGAAAAAGAAATTGCAGAAAAGTATTTTTCCAGAAACATTGAGAGTCGATTAATATTTTATAGCAAGTTTTTGGAAAATAAGGAAAAATAAAATTTATTTTTTACACAAATTTTTATGTCAATTAATAGAGTATTTTTAACACATAGTATGGGCATATTTACAATTATACTCCAAAACACTTTCTGCTACTTGCCCTGAGTATGGAGATACCACATGTGTTTGATGTTTTTGCAGCCTAGCCACAAAGAGGTGCCCAAAATCCAAGGAGCACTTTAGGCTTTTGAGGAATATAAATGATGCAACTAACTATCTGACTATTCGTTAATTGTTTTTACAAGATGCTGCCATTTACCTCTACACCAGGATGTACTGCACTGTTGGCATTGCCTCACTTGGACATCTTTGGCAGTGGCTGTAATGTAAACTGATGACACAGGTACTGCAGGTGGTTGGTGATCAGGACATCTGTTCCAGCTAACAATGGTACTAGATCACACTGTATTTGCGATTGAGACACTGTTGCTGGTTGCTCTGGTCTGGTGACACTGGTACTTGTATGGAGGTAATCCGAAACACTGTTGCTGGTTGCACTTGCTCTGATGACACTGGCATTGGTATGGCTAAGGATTAAGAACGCTGTTGCTGGCTTACACTGGTCTGATGACACTGGGACTTGTGTGGCTAGCCATCGGAACCCTGTTGCTGGCTCACACTGGTCTGGTAACAAAGAGACTGGAGTGGCCAGTGATCAGGAACGTTGTTGACGGCTTACTCTATTCTGGCGATACTAGGACTGGTGTGGCAGTGATCAGAACACTGTTGCTGGCTGCTCTGGTCTGGTGACATTGTCACTTTTGTGGTAACAATCAGGAACACTGTTATTGGCATACACTGGCTCTGGTGACACTGGGACTGGTGTCAGGAACACTGTTGCGAGTTGCACTGGTCTGGAGACACTAGCACTGTTGTGGTGATCAGGAACACTGTTGCTGTCTGCACTAGTCTGGAGACACTGACACTCATGTGGCACTGATCAGGAACCCTGGTTGCACTGGCTCTGGTGACACTGGGACTGGTGTCAGGAACACTGTTGCGAGTTGCACTGGTCTGGAGACACTAGCACTGTTGTGGTGATCAGGAAAACTGTTGCTGTCTGCACTAGTCTGGAGACACTGACACTCATGTGGCACTGATCAGGAACCCTGCTTCTGGCTTACACTGGCTCTGATGACACTGAGGTTGGTATGGTGTCAATTGGGGTCACTGTTGCTGGTTTAGACTGATCTGGCAACACTGATACTGGTGCAGTGGCAATTAGAGACACTGTTTCTGGCTCCACTGATCTAGTGACATGGTGACTGGTGTGGCAGGGAACAGGGACACTGTTGCTGGCTTACACTGATCTGGTGGCACTGACACTGGCGTGGCACTATTCAGAAACACTCCTGCTGGCTCGCTCTGGCTCTGATGACACTGGGGCTTGTGTAGGTAGCTATCAGGAACACTGCTGATGGCAACTGGTCTAATGACATAGTGATTGGTATGGCGGTGATCAGGAACACTGTTGCTGGCTTGTCAACAGTCTGGTCTGATGACACTGGTGTAGTGGCAATCAGAGTTTCTGGCTGCACTGGTCTAGCAACATTGTGTTATGGTGTGGCAGAGATAAGGAACACTGGGTCAAATCCACAAAGACCCGGCGTAACGGCGAATTTCTAATTTAAGTTACACTGCCTTAAAATTTCTACCTAAGTGCCCGATCCACAAAGCACTTACCTAGAAATTTCTGGCCTTGTAACTTAAATTCCGCCGGCGCAAGGCGTTCCTCATTTCATGGGGGCGATTCCCATTTAAATGAGGCGCGCTCCCGCGCCGGCCGTACTGCGCATGCTCGTGACGTCATTTTCCCGACGTGCATAGCACGAAATTACGTTACGTCAGGCTTTGTGGATTGCGACGGGTCAATAAAGTTGCGTCGGGAAAAAAAAAGATACGGCGCGAAAAAAAAAATTCAAATTCGAAAAAAAACGCGTCGCGAGACAGAAGGGTCTGCTTTTACATGGTGTACTAACTTTACACCATGTAAAAGCAGCCCTAATTTTGCGTATGCAACTTAATACTTACGGAGAAAAAACGAAGCTGAAAAGCTTCGTGGATCTCCGTAAGTGCTAATTTGCATACCCGAGGTGGCATTTCGACACAAAATGCCCCCAGCGGCGGATGCGGTACTGCATCCTAAGATCCGGCAGTGTAATTCAATTACACATGCCGGATCTTCTCCCTAACTATGGAAAACTGATTCTGAGGATCAGTTCCATACTTAGGACCAGGGATACGACGGAGTAACAGCAGTTACTCCGTCGTATCTCTTTTGAGGATTTGGCACACTGTTGTTGGCTTAGACTGGTCTGCCGACACTGGCACTGGTGAGCTGAAGCATCAGAATCAACACTATACTGGCCCTGTCAAGGCCCTGATGAGCGGATTACGACCCCTTTCACAGAGTGCCGTTGTACGTGTTGTACGTCACCGCGCTTTGTTCGTCATTTTTCAAAATGATGGTGTGTGGGCAACGTCGTTTTTAATGATGAAGTTGGAAAAACATTGTTTTTAGGACATGCTAAAAAAAGTCTTTTTTTTTCATGCCGAAAAACGACCGTGTGTACGCGGCATAAAAAAAAAATAATTAAAGAATTTCTATTAAGATATTTTTTGAAAAAATAAAAATGACACATTTTAATTGTGAAACAATAAATATTTTTGGATACTCACAGACTGACATGCCTACAGCTCTGACAAGAGTGAGTGGGTTTTATTTAAACATTTATTTTATTAAAAACATCCGCACCAGCATCTGCCTGTCACCTCTCTCTCTCCCCCTTTTGATTGCTCTGTAATTGCTTCCCCCGCCCGCTGCTCCGATCCCTATGCTGTCCGGGTCCCACTCTGTGCTGGGGCTTAAAAGGAGGGTGACTGTCATTGTCAATTTTCCGCCTTGGGCGGCGCTGGCGCCATAAGGCAAGTGTACATGTTGCCTTGCACTAGCGCCGGCCCTGCTGGGTACCAATAGCTGTGCAGTTTTGAAGGGTGACCAGATGTTAAAGAGATTTCCCTTATGGTCTAAAGCTGTGAGGTCTTAGACTGTCCAATTATTATTACAGTTGCTTAACCACTTTGCGCCCACCATATAGCAGAATGACAGCTGCAAAGTGATTAAGTTATCCTAACTGGGCGTCATATTATAGCATATTATAAAATGTTATAATAATATTACATTACGAGCATGCGTCGACTTGATTCTGAGCATGCGTGGATTTTTCTCCGATGGAGTTCCACAAAGACGATCGGAATTTCCTATTGGTTTTCTATGCATAGGAAAAATAGGGCCCACATACGATCAGTTTGTCCGATGAAAAAAGCCCATCTGACTTTTTTCATCGACAAACCGATGGTGTGTACATGGCTTAAAGGCTGAGAATTGGCCTGGGCAGGAAGGGGGTGAAAGTGCCCTGCATTGAAGTGGTTAAGGAGAAGATTGTCCTCGCACAACCGATTGCTAACCATTTTGGAGTTTTCTCTGCCCTCATCCTTCTCCTGTTAAATGTTTTACCATAAATCACAAAAAGATAACCCTAAAGGTTCGTACACACGGTCGGACATCCAACAAAATTTCCCTTGGATTTTTGGCTTAATTGATTTGTCCGATCACACCCATAGCATACACACGCTCGGACTTTTCTGCAAACTTTTCTAACACTTTCCCAACATCACGTGGTTTTACTTGCTCTTTACCGCCACCCTTTGGTTAACTTCTGCTATTGTTGGTTGAGTTTAACATTGGTTCTGAGCATGCATGGTTCTGAGCATGCGCATTTGTACTTTGTCCAAAAGTCCGATGGTTTGCTGTACACACGGTCGGACAAGGCACCATCAGACTTTTGTTGCCAGAAAGTTGGTCCGTTCGCAGACCCAACTTTTTGGCCGATGAAAGCCAAAAAATTTGGTCCGATGGAACGTACACACGGTCAGACAAATACGAAAAGTGCCGGATTTTGAAGTTGGTTGGGCATAAGGCTTTAGACTGTGTATTGGATTCGAAGTGAATAATGATGTCTTTATTCTTCAAGGTTTATTTCTTTCATGCAAAGCTTAAACTTGTGTATATTTAGATGTTTATTTGCCTGAATTGTATTAGAGATCTGAGTACAGTTCTGCAGTGACCTGTTGTCTATTCATTTTGTAAATCATGCTAGCATTCTCTTACCTGTTATCATGTTCTCTGTAGTAATGGCAAGTGATGCAGGTGTAAGAATTACCAGCTTATTTTCTGTTCTGTGCAGCTGCATTATTGACCCTCTATCCGCATATTGATTCTCAATTCTCCTCATACAGGTACATTTATTTTAAACCTTTTCACTCTCAAGGAAACCTCTCTGACTCATTAGAACAAGTGTAAACTTCTGATCCCTTTTCTTTGTCATTATCGATTTTAATAAAGCAGACATCAGTGTATTCCACCTCTTGTGGGTAAATAATGCATTTTAGCAATCAAAAGCAATAGAAAGTATGGAGTAAAAGTAAAAAGAGCCTATTAATCAGAAAACAGGTGTTTAATTCTACCAGATGCTCTTTAGAATAAATAAAAATGTTCTAGATAGCTATAGCTAATGTATAAAATATAAATTATGGTAGCTACTATATGTAGCTAAATGGGGTTATATAGCTTAAAGTTTATGTAATCCCAAGAACAATAAATGTAATACATTTCAAGTTAAAAGTTCTGAGGCCCCGTACACACGACCGAGTTTCTCGGCAGAATTCAGCCAGAAACTCGATCGGAGCCGTATTCTGCCGAGAAACCCGGTCGTGTGTACACTTTTGGCCGAGGAAGCCGATGAGGAACTCGTCGAGCCAAATAGGGAACATGTTATCTATTTCCTTGTTAGTCAATGAGGAAAGTTGGCTCGCCGAGATCCTTGGTGGCTTCACAAGGAACTCGTCGAGCAAAACGATGTGTTTTGCCCTTCGAGTTCCTCGGACGTGTGTACGGGGCCTTAGATGTAGTGGCTGCATTTGCTTTTTTTTTTAGGGTTTTTCCCCTTTATATTTACTAGGTGATCCTGCTAGCAACTCACTGGGGTAACTCCATTATGAAGTGTGGGGGGCAACCAGAGTACCCATAGGAAACTCACTCATTCATCAACCATGTCAAATGAAGAACATGCAAACTCCAGGCAGGTAGTGATGTGGTTCGGATTCGAACCAACACCACAGTGCTGCAATCAAGAAAGTGAGGGAAGATCCAGGAAAAAGAGGATACCTGGACAACTGTCTAAGAAGGAAATCCACTCACTTTGGGGTATTTCCTCTAACCACTGGTCTGCTTATAAAACACTCCCCTGTACCTCAATGCCCTTGCACCTCAGGATTCAGATCCAAACCTAAGACCTCTGTTGCATTTGGCAGTGGCTCTTCGAATACCTTGCTCTCCCTATGAACTTCCTACTTAAAGCGGAGGTCCGCCTAATTTTTTTTTATTAAAAGCCAGCAGCTACAAATACTGCAGCTGCTGACTTTTAATACATGGACACTTACCTCTCCAGGGTGTCCGTGATGTCGGCAGCCAAAGCCGAGCAATCGCTCAGCTCTCGGGTGCCCCCGCCGCCATCCTTGGTGAGGGAATCAGGAAGTGAAGCGTTGCAGCTTCACTTCCTGATTGCCTACTGCGCATGAGCGAGTCACATGGTGTGTCCTCACTGGTCCCCGCTGTCTCCTGGGACCAGTGTGTTTCCCAGAAGACAGCGGGGGGTCGGGGGGGCGTGACTCCCGTGTGAGTCTATGCTTGGAAGTGGGTGCAAATACCTGTATTATAGAGGTATCTGCACCCCCCTCCCCCTGAAAGGTGCCAAATGTGACACCGGAGGGGGGAGGGTTCCGAAAAGCGGAGGTTCACTTTTTCTGTGGACCTCCGCTTTAAACAATTCTCTGCAATTCTTTTTTGCCAGATTTTGTGCTCTATCCAGCCAATATCCTGCTCATTGTGAGCCTGCTGCCATCTGTATCTTGTTATCAATCTTTGGCTTGTTCCTCGACTATGCTCCTGCTTGATCCCAACCTGCAACCACTTGCTACCAACCTTTGGCTTGTTTACTGACTACACTTCTGCTTGATCCCTAATTCTACATATGTACAGTTGCCCCATATTTTTTATTCTCCAGTTTTAGTAAATCAACCCCTGTGTGACATTAAAGGGGTTGTAAAGGTACAATTTTTTTCTAAATAGCTTCCTTTACCTTAGTGCAGTCCTCCTTCACTTACCTCATCCTTCGATTTTGCTTTTAAATGTCCTTATTTCTTCTGAGAAATCCTCACTTCCTGTTCTTCTGTCTGTAACTCCACACAGTAATGTGAGGCTTTCTCCCTGGTGTGGAGTGTCGTGCTCGCCTCCTCCCTTGGACTACATAAGAGTCAAGACGCTTTCTACGTTGCAGATAGAGAAAGGAGCTGTGTGTTAGTGGGCGTCCTGACTCTCCTGTAGCTCAAGGGAGGGGGCGAGCACGACACTCCACACCAGGGAGAAAGACTCACATTACTGTGCAGAGTTACAGACAGAAGAACAGGAAGTGAGGATTTCTTAGAAGAAATAAGGACATTTAAAAGCAAAATGGAAGGATGAGGTAAGTGAAGGAGGACTACACTAAGGTAAAGGAAGCTATTTAGGAAAAAAATTGTACCTTTACAACCCCTTTAACCTCATAAGGGGTAACACATAACAAAACCTATCTTTGCTCCTAGGGGGAGATTTCATGAAACTTGTAATTGCAGTCAAAATAAGTGTTTTGCATTCCCCCCCCCCCCTCCCCCTCAAATCACTATTCTTATCTAAATCTCGTTCTGAAGCTCATGACATTGTTTATATCCCTTTGTCGGCTTTTTAATCTGATCTCTGTGCATATGCAGTTTGCTCACCTAGGCTTCTATAGAGCTGGTAGACAGATTGGCTCTGATCTGTCTGCCATCCCCATAGAAGTCTATAGAGTTTAAAACTGGACAGGCGCTGATGTTTTAAAGTCATGAAGCCTGCAGAGGGCTGTAAACAAAGGTGTGAGTCTCAGAGTGATAATAATAAAAGACACACTAATAATAAGAAAATCAGAGTTAATCCCTCTAAATTGGAGGCTTTGCCGCTTATGTACAGCAACTGTCGGGTGTTCATACACCTGAAAGCCTACTGCTATTAAATACCCAGGAGTTCAAATCCCCTCCCAGTATAAATCCCTTTATGATGTTTAAACCACCGTTCCCCTCCATAAGGGACCTGCTTGCTCGTTGGAATCACAATTAGATTTCTTGGCTGGGCCTTATTGCATCAGTCAAAATGACTATACTGCCCAAACTTTTGTATTGTCTTGCTACGTTACCAATTCCTTTACCATCTACACAAGTTGGGTGCCTTCAGATGGACCTTTTGAATTTTGTTTGGGATTACAAGCAAAATAGAGTAGATGCTTCTGTTAATTTTGCCTCCGAAAAAATAAATAACAAATTTCAACTAATACAAAATAAATTATAACGAAAAGAACAAATTCATTTGACATGATTCAATAAAGGTCTAATGAAACAAAAGTAAATCTTACAATCCAATCAGCTGATTTTTTTTCTCAAAGTGCATTCCAGAGAACTGAGTGAGAAGGGTGTGGTAATGTATTTGAGCATAGGAGAAGAGATATTGTCACTGTGTGTGGTAATGGATTCAATTAAAAAGCGACTTTCCGAACTACGAATGGTTATGACGAACATATACATACATAAATAAGAAATACTCTGAAAATTAAACAATTAAAAAAAACAAATCGATTGGTTATAATGAATATCTATACGCTACAGAAATAACAAGTTTTCCAGAAAATTAATTAGCGTAACATATCGAATATAACAGTACAAAATTATGTATTTTATGAATGAAAACGAAACAAAACAAAATTTTCCGTTGTGCACTAGACATGTGCATTCGTTTTCGTCCGAATTTCAGGGATTTTCGCGTTCATTTTACAAACGATAACAAACGTGCAGAATCCGAAATCCAAAAGATTCGACATAAAAAATGTTTTATTTTCGTTTCGTTGCGACAACAGTTCGATGTAGATAGAAGATTTGAAATGATGGTGACAATAGCGATCTGTGTCCTGCGGTCGAATGTGCCTAACCTAAGAGCCGGTTCACACTGGGGCGATCCGACTTCCAGCGCGACTTCCAGAGGCGATTCCAACACGACTTGAATGTGAACCACAGGGCGATCTGGGGAGATTTACAACACGACTTGAAGTCGTCTCCAGGACAGGAGACATTCCAGTGGCCAATAAAACAACAATCAGCTCTGGGAGAGGGAGGGGGAGGGAGGGGTTTGCCTGAGAAATGTATGTTATCTTCCTAGAAAGTAGCTTCAGTTAAGACAGTGATCCGACTTCTGAGGCGACTTCCATTGAAATCAATGGGTACAAATCGCCTACAAGTCGGATTGAAGTAGTACAGGAACCTTTTCTGAAGTCGGATCGCCTTGAGTCGTGTGTATTAACACAGCTCCTATTCACTTCCATTGTTTTTCTCTACAGCACGACTTGGGACGACTTGAGGCGACATGAAGTCGGATCGCAAGTCGCCCCAGTGTGAACCGGCTCTAACTCTATTAGTCCAAGATTATTTGACATAGAGAGAAAAGATTTGACATAGAGAGAAAAGATTCCACATAGAGAGAAAAGATTCCACATTATAGAGACATGAAAATTCGACAAAGCAGCTAAAAACATATGATCGCCACGAGCGGACATACTAACCAAAAAGCTAGTGTGCCATATCTTCATGGCAGCCAAGTGTTTGGTGGTGCTTCATTTGAAAAAATAAACCCCTCCTACTTCAGTGGAACTCTATGCTAGGCTTAAAAACTTGGAACTTACGGAATCTCTTACGGCACATCTTTCTGACAGAATGGAACGTCACAAATATATGGGAGCTCTGGATCCAACCTTGATAGTACTTTTACCCCCTGTCATGGACCTTGGAATGCTGAAGTGTATCTCTTTGAAATCTGTTACACAGTGGGGGGGGGTCTTCTTCTCTGTCTTAAGGCTAACCCCCCCCCTCCAGACATCTCCATTGTCTGGAGGAAAAGCATTGTTCTGGGTCTGGCTGTTTGTTTACATTGATTACCCCCTGGGGCTTCTGTCTCATTACACATAACAGTCCCTCCATTCAAGCTATCGGACCAATCCCTGCTGACTCATGTTCAAGTCCTCATTTGCATGCCTAAGAGGACCTGAAGGAGAACTCCATGTACTTTACAATTGACCAATGGGAAAGCGATTGTTGGGGGCGGGATGTTCCAAATTCTGTTTAAAAGTGTGTTGTGTTCTTCCAATAAAGGTCTTCCTGTTTGAACTTACAGACAGCCTGCCTGGTGTTTGTTTTAATGGATCCTGAACGGCACATAGCTGTAGTTCGGATCCCGGGGGGTCTTGGATGACCGAACCATCAGACGTTGCGATCTGCAAGCTGACTCACTAGTAGCAGAGGAGTGTCGGGAGAGCGGAAGCGAGCGAGCAAGGGTCTCGTTACATTGGTGGCAGCAGTGGGATTTGCTCTCCAGTTACTGGGACACTCCAAACCCCCACAATGAATGACCAGCTATGCAGCATGCAGGAGAGCCACGCTGAAAGACTTACTTGAGAGCCGTGGAGGGACCGGTGGGACAAAGAACAAGGCCACCCTGATCAGTGAGCTAGCCGAGATGGATCAGAGGGATGGTGATGCAAGACCCCGGTCAGTTGAAGACTTGTTTCACGAATGAGTTCGAAAGCAGTTGGCATTATATGGTGCTAACCCATCAGAGACCGCCATACAGAATGCCATTAGAGGCATCCAGCTGCAGGATGAGCGACAAGAGAGAGAACGAGAGCGAAAAAGGAGCTGGAGATCGCCTACAGACAGCTGCTAGACTCTGCTCAGCAGCAGGAACGAGTTCGAAAGCGGTTGGCATTATATGGTGCTAACCCATCAGTGACCGCCATACAGAATGCCATTAGAGGCATCCAGCTGCAGGATGAGTGACAAGAGAGAGAACGAGAGCGACAAGAGGAGCTGGAGATCGCCTACAGACAGCTGCTAGACTCTGCTCAGCAACAGGGTGGGGCTCCCTTTGCCTGGGACTATCAGGAAATATCAGCTGACAACTCTGAAATCCTGGCTGATGAATCAGCAGTGGAAAATCTGAAGATTGCCATCCCTAAAGCCGAAGCGGATGATGTGGAGTTCCAGGGGGCTAGGGCAGTTGGCTCATCTCCCCAGCCGCAGATTACAGAATGTATGGACTTAATGGACTGTTCAGAAGATGTTATGGATTATGCATTGCCAGCTCAAGTACTGGCAACAGGGCAGAGTGCTACCAATCTCTGCCCAGCACCGGAAACAACTGTGGAGTTCCAGGGAGCCGGGGCAGTTGGCCCCTCTCTCCAGCAACAAGCTGAGGTTGTAAAGCTTTTACTCCCAGCTGAATCACTGAGACAGGAGGATGTCAGCCTTGCTTTGCAAGCACCGAGGTTTTTCACCTACCACAAGTGGATGGGACTTCAGTCTCCACTTGTAGACCCCAGGGATGGGGGGCAGTTGGCCCAGATCCCCAACAGCATGATGAACTGAGCCCAGTCACCCTGTCTTCTCTCCAGCGGCTGAAAGGACTCCAGAGAGAAGGGCCAGTCCAAGCTTCTCCCCAGCGGCAGGCATGCTCTCTGAGAGAGGCAGAGGTTGGCTGGGTGAGTAATGCTCGGTTTGGGACAATTTATTTGGGGTACTGTGTGGGTACCGGCATTGGGGTCTCCTCCTGTGTTAGTCTCCTGCCAAAGGGGGAGATGTGTGACAGACCTAGCCGGGACAGAGGCTTTTGGAGAGGACTGAATGTGAGCCTCTTGCCTTCCGATTATGGGCCAGGGCCTCAAAACAGGAAGGCGGATGGGTGGTCCCACTGTGGCTGTTGGACTGTTTCCCAGGGGGGAGTAATGTCATGGACCTTGCAATGCTGAAGTGTATCTCTTTGAAATCTGTTACATAGTGGGGGGTCTTCTTCCCTGTCTTAAGGCTAACCCCCCCCCCCCCCCCCTCCAGACGTCTCCATGGTCTGGAGGAAAAGCATTGTTCTGTGTCTGGCTGTTTGTGTACATTGATTACCCCCTGGGGCTTCCGTCTCTTTACACATAACAGTCCCTCCATTCAAGCTATCGGACCAATCCCTGGTGACTCATGTTCAAGTCCTCATTTGCATGCCTAAGAGGACCTGAAGGAGAACGCTTTTCTCATTATTTATGTGGATTTCACCTATCATTTGTTGGAATTGGCGCTTCATCCACTTGCTTGAGGAGTTCGTAACTTGCTTTATTTGCCGTAACACGAGAGTGTGAGGCAAATAATTCTGGTGAGTGGCCAAACTTATTGGTGGAGGAATCACTGTACACGTCAGGTGTGGTGGAAGATTCCTTTGAAGATCACAGAAGATTTTTATTTACTTCATTTTTATTTTTTGATTTATTTATTTTTCTTCAATCACTTATGAACCTTATTTACACACTTTTAATCACGGGTTCAATCAGCTGTTTTTGTTGTTGTCTGTTTGCATTTAATTAGTCCACAGGTGTGGGCAACCACATTTAGCACTGTTTATATATTTATAGTTCAAATCACATTGTTTGAATACACTTATATATATTTTTTCCATTTCACGTTTACTTAAAGCAGCAGCTGCGGACGTTCACTTTAATTTTCCTTAGCGCAGCGGAGGGAACCATTAGGGCGCATTTTATGGTTACCACCTTTTTTTCCATTACCACAGCCTCTAAACAGACAATTGCAAAGGTCTGGAAGTCTAATACAATAAGTATTGTAGAAACCAAGAGTAGGATTATCCAGGCAATGATACATAATAAAATAAATCTTAACAGATAAGATTGTGAAATACACAAAAGTGTGACCACCATGGGTGGATCACTTCCTTCCCCAAAACTTTGACTCCTCCTTACTGGCTTCAGTGCTACCCTGACCAGACTTACTTCATTATCTGGGTTGTACATATGATACCTCCACCTTCATCCCATCTCCCTATTATTGCTGTCCCTCTACTTCACATTTTATATTTTTACTACTGTGTTAATGTGCTCTTGAAATTCTCCTTTTCTAAATCTGTATAAAACAAACATATGTAATGCTTGGGATCCTGTGTAACTTAGACAGCAATTAAGGTTTTATATGACTAATGCTCAGAATATCCAATGGCTGTTGTAATGCTCAGGGCAACTTATACAATATCTGGCTCTTCTGAACCATCTGTTTTGTACTTTTTGTACCCTAATGTTTTAATAAAGATTTTGAACAGGAAAATACTAGTTGTTGGATGGATTTGTCTTCAATCTAGATTGAAAAAATTCATGACTTTTTCTTTCAAGATTGCTTCTATGGTCTAGTTCATATATGTAGACAGAGCTATGACAGCTGTGCTCTGCTGTCTCTAAATCCACAATTATCTTGGCCACTAGAGCCGACAGTCACAAAAAATATACATATTAGATACACAATCGGGGAAATCTACTAAAACTGGTGCACAAAGAATCTGATGCAGCTGGGCATAGTAATGAATCAGATCCTAACTTCAGCTTGTGCAATTAAGCTTTGGCAAAAAAAACTCTTTTAGCCTGGGTTCACACTTGTCCGACAAACGCTCCGACATTGGGAGATCATGTCGCATGACGTGTGAAAATCAATGTTTCCCTCAGAGAGCCGTCTTAACTAGTCTGGCACAAGTCAGTCCGACTTTGAAAATGCTTCCTGTACTACTTTGGTCAGACTGTGATCCTACTTCAGCCCATTGAATATCAATGAAGTTGGATCAAAGTAGGATCCTTGTCCTAACCATCCAACTTGTGACATCCGACATGTGATTACAGCAGCAGTAAAAATAATTTATCTCACACTGGGATTGTTTTGATTGGTCAAAAAACAAGTCAAACTATCACAAAGTGGGATCAAAGTAGTATCCTGTTCATGAAATTTGAATGGATGTAGGACCAATGTAGGACCGATGTAGGACAGATGTCGCAGAGCAAAGTAGGATGAACGTCGGATGACTGTCGTGTCGTATCTGTGTGAACCCAGCCTCACACTTCATTTCAGCGAGTTCGAGGGCGATCTGAAAGACTATGTGGGTTTATGCACAGATGTCTATTGAAATCGCCACCGTACAAGAACATTTTTTTTTAATCTGTGCGGCGCCACAAAGTGGGTGTCACACTGATTCGGGCAGTGCCGTTGCCAGCAATAGGCTCCAATTTGGCATGCGATTTGACATGACAAAACCGGCTTCGTTCGGGTCCCAGCCTAGCCAGTGGACATTCCTGCTGGTGGCTCGGGTATCCTGGTAAGACGGGAGGCCCAGGAAGAGCGGCGGGAGAGGGGGATACTCCCTCCCACTCCTTAGGATAACAGCCGAGTGGGTTTTAGCCAAATCGGTTTTATATCACTAAAGAGCCAACAGCCCACTCTACTACTAAAAAAACAGTACTGGGGTGATGCCTACAGCTGCAGGCATTACCCTGGTTTAACCCCTTCAAGCCATGGATGTAAATTTGCGTACGATCGGAGTAAAGGGATTAAGATACTTAGATTTAATTATTCCAGCCCATTGTATATTTTGAGGGTTCAGTCTTTCTACAGTTGCTGTCAATTTTACATATACCTTATAAAGATTGGGATGAAGGAGGGAATTGTTTATGATAGTTGACAAACAAAACGGTGTTAGTATTCCAGGGGCCCTCGAAGAAGTAATTTTTATTACTAAACGGACGTAGGGCGGAGCGGCACGCTGTCGTCACCCAAGAAGCTCCAAACGTTCCCCCAGTGGACGGGTGCCTGAGAATTTGTGTACCGGCCGACACATCATATTCAAGGCGATTTTTTAACTGCATGATTGTAAGTGCAATCTTATTTTTTAAATAAATTATTTTACTCATTTAATACACTATGTGGAGCTGTTATTGTTTCTTACATGGTGGGCATTGATGCCGGTGAAATTGCTTGTGAATGAGACCAATTAGGACCATATATATCTGAACCACTGGATTGGGAGTGACTACCTAATACATGCGGTTTATGATCCCCTGTCATAAGGGATTGTGGAAATCTGGTAAGGAGCCAATCTATAGCCTGGTGGAGGATACATCACTGTTTCTTTTGGACACGTTTTTCAACTAATCTGAAATGTGGCTACACGGGTGTTTGACATCTCATTTGTTAAATATTTATGGACTTTTATTGTCACAATTTTGAATTTTCAATTAATTTTATTTTCATATTTATTTAAAGTTATAACTTAACTTGAGTTATATGTTTTTTGATCTAAATGTTATTTGGTTTTTCTTTTTTGTATTAATCACTAATATCACTATTATTGAGGGGTGTTGAGATGGCTGCATAGTGCACCCTAGTGGCCATTATACTCCAATGTTTTGATATAGCAGTGAGCTTTATATATCTCACCATATATTACCCACTTGTAAATGCCTAAAACTTGTGATTGTCAAGGAGGGTTTAGAGGTAGCGCAATTTTTTTTTCTCACATCTTTTTTTCTTGTATTTATTGTTTACATGGTAATCGCAGCTCCTGGAGTGAATAGACTGTGACTACGTTGCAGGTCTTTTTCTCTCCTTCGTTTTATTTTTTATTTGTTATTTTAGCGCAGTTTCTTTCCATTTTTCCTTGTATAGTCATGTAAAGCCATGTTACATTGTAGTCACAACATAAGAGCAGCAAACAAAGGTTAGAGAGGATCACATGATCACTCCATTATGTATGCAGCTCGGAACAGAGATTACGCCAAAAACAAAGTATGTTTAATGTTGTTTTATATAGGAATAACAACACAACTTCCAAATTTCCATTTTTTTTTTAAAGCTAAATCCCTATTTCCCACTTCCCTACACAGTTCTCCAGCCAACATTTTTTTGGGGGATACTTCAGTGAATGTGTGATGCATTTGCAGTGCACGCTGAACAGTGCTCTACATTCAGATCAATCTTAAGAGAGCATTTGACAGGCTGTAAAGAGGCATTGTATTGCCTCCTTGCTGCCTGTTATAACCCTTTGAAAGCTGCCCTAGCAGACCATAACTACATGCATTGCTTCCTTCACTTGAATGGGTGGGTTTTGGTGGGTGCTATTCCCACCTTAAAGCGGAGGTTCACCCTAAAACTATTATATTCCATCCCACCCAGCATACTTGCGTCAGCTACAGTATGCTGTTTTTTTTTTCTCGCTGTACTTACCGTTTAATCGTTCATCTTCTTTTCATCCTATCGCAGGGAATAGGTGTTCCTATGAAGAGGCGTAGATGATTGACGTGCGGCTAAGGCACGTCACACACTCCGAAAATAGCCAAACTAGGACTCGGCTATATACGGCGCCTGCGCAATCAGCTCCTAGTCTGTGCGCAGGCGCCTTATAGCGCCGTGAAGAGACGAGTCCTAGTCCGGCTATTTTCGGAACGCGCGACGTGCCTTAGCCGCACATCAATCATCTACGCCTCTTCATAGGAACGCCTATTCCGGAAGGTACAGTTCCTGCTACAGCCACAAATCAAAGAACGGTACATGTACATCCCTGGCCACAGCCTCTGCAGCTAAAGAAGGTAGTGGTTGGAGGGGCATTTAATGCACCCCAAACCTCACATTGGAACAATCCCTTAGTGATTTTTTAAAAAAAAAACATGCATGAATCATCTTTTTTTTTTTATTCCATAAATATCTATTTTAATATCTAACTCTGCGTTAACTTTAAAGTGTGTGCACATTGTTGATAGAACAGAAGTTTCCCAGTATGTTCTCATCACCCTCCACAAATTGTAGCAGTGTAAGGTAGTGCCATGGGATCAACATGAATAACTGAGGCAGCGTCAGCATTTCACTTCATTAGGAATTCCTTGGGCAACCTCAAAACCTATAAGGCACTGCAAAACAACACTAGTTTATTCACAAGAGGGTCTGGATTCTTGTTAAAGTGATTGTAAAGGTATTTTTTTTTCATAAAATAACAAACATGTCATACTTACCTGCTCTGTGCAAGGGTTTTGGCTCCTCCTCCTCATTGAGTGCTCCCACGGAGAGCAGCTTTCCATGGGGGCACACGTTCGGGCACGCCCCCGAGTCCTGCTGCTGGGTTCATTGGCGGTCCATTGACTCCGCTCCCTGGCTTATGTGTCACTGGATTTGATTGACAGCAGTGAGAGCCAATGGCTCCTGCTGCTATTAATCTATCCAATGAGGACCTGAAACTTGTTCTCGTCACTGGAACGATCGGGTTCAGGTAAGAAAAAGTGGGACTCTAGGGGGCAGCTGCACCACAGAAGGTTTTTCACCTTAAGTTTTGGAATGTTTTTAGATGTACAATCACCCAATCATTTCAATTTAAGGAGTTTTGTAGTGTATCATAAAACAAGTGAACAACCTTGAAAATATTGTTATGTGAACTAATAAAGGCGATTTTATAGCTCTTCGAATCAGTATCCAGTTAAATTTCTTTATTTTCCTCCCTTATAATTTTATTTTTTATTTTTATTGTTGTACAGAACAAATAGAGAAGGTGACTATCCCCACCAGGAACATCCACCCTCTCTATTTGTCCTGGTGGTCCTGGAGACAGAAAGTGAAAAGAAATGTAAAATGTTACAACTGTCACCAAAAGAACATGTGAGAGGCAGTACTCCAATGGGGGCACCTGTTCTAGAGGGGAATTGTCCTTAATTTGGAAAGATTTCCTTTCACTTCCTGTTCTGGCTTCAAGATAGGATGTGAAGGTCAAATTCCTCCTCCTAGATGGCAACAAATAAACAGAGAGGGGGTGTAACCCTCCCCTACACCACCCAAGAATGAGAAAAATGGCTATACAGACAATTTAATGATTCATTTTCATGACCAAAAAATAAATAAACAGACTTTTTCTTTCCAATGAACCGGAATTTTATTCCATCCATATACATGCATAGTAACAACATTTGTTGAGAAATTCTTTCTATCAGAAGTAGAACTTTTTCTCTGTGATCACCAGTCGCAGTACTGTCACATTTATAGGTACTGTAAATATATATTACATTTGAATTTGATTCATACTTGCAGCATTGTGTTTAGGGTTAAGATTGTAGTTATCTTCAAAGACAAAAGTGGCTGTCTACAGTTCATATCTTACAATACTGCTTCCGGTAATTTTGTTCATTCATTATAAAGTATTGCATTTAACAGCAAATTTTTTTTTCTCCTCTTAAAAATTCAGACAAAGATGCATCAGCAAAGGAAAAAACAGTTACTATACAAGAAAAAAATGTCCATCTTCATTTAACATACAGGTTTTTTTTTTTTTTTTCAGATTGAAAAGTGAACAGGAACAGACTGCTACATACAAATGCAAAGCCTAATGACTAGATCCATGTATCTGCTCAAATATAGCTGTAAAGGAGTTATAATGGCAAGGGCTGTATTGCTGCAAAAGCAGCATCCGGGGTCTAGAGTATTGTCCAGTCCAGTGCATTGTCTGCATGAAGTATGTAGGTTTTTATATTCCATAGTAATAGTTTACAAGCCATCAAATGGGAATCGAATGACCACCAGTCTGTTTCAAAAATAGGATATTCTTTAAAATGTAGGCATTACTAATGTAATACAGTAACACTTTTTATTTTCCTGGCAGTTGGAGAGAAGACATAATGGGAACCCAGTTCCTGACAACAGCCTTGGGCTGGTAATCTGGCAAATTAGGCATTTCCCAAAGGATTAGGGTATCTGTCAGTGCTCGGGAGCTGGTGAGTGTTTTTTTGGAGGCTATTTACTTATCATAAAAAGTAATGACCCCCCCCCCCCCCCCCCCCATTTGCCTGTCTTGCCCACCTTTTCCAAAAATCCACTGAAACCCATGCATATAATAAAGAGTTCCTCTGCTGTACCCTGAGCATTACACTCCTGGTATCCAGCATCTCTGCACACCGTACATAGGCTGACACCTGCTATAGAGGTGCAGCCTGCATATGAGAGAGTGTTAGGCCCCGTACACATGTCCGAGAAACTCAACGGGCAAAACACATCGTTTTGCTTGTCGAGTTCCTTGTGAAGCCGCCGAGGATCTCGGCGAGCAAACTTTTCCCATTGACTAACGAGGAAATAGAGAACATGTTCTCTTTTTGGCCCGACGAGATCCTCGTCGGTTTCCTTGGCGAAAAGTGTACACACGACCGGTTTTCTCGGCAGAATACGTCTCCCATCGAGTTTCTGGCTGAATTCTGCCGAGAAAACCAGTCGTGTGTACGGGGCCTCACTTGAAAGTGCCTCTAAGCCATGGGTGCTCAACCTGTGGCCATCCAGCTGTTGTGAAACTACAAGTCCCATCATGCATCAGCCTTTGGGAGTCATGCTTGTAACTGCCAGCCTTGCAAAGCCTCAAGTGACTTGTAGTTCCCCAACAGATGGAGGGTCACAGGTTGAGCACCCATGCTCTAAGCCTTATGATTATATTGAACCTTACTTTATTTGCATATATGCATGATTATGGGTAGCTAGACATTATATGCCAGGGCTGTTCTCTTCATCTTAACTGGAACTGACCAACCCAACCAATGTTTATGTGGCCACCTGTCCTTAATACATAATTCTGAGTGCACAATTTATACAGTAAATACATCAGGAGATAAAATGAGCATGGGGTTTTTGTTTGTTGTTGCTGAAGTGCTAAAGAGGAGTAGCTACACACAGTGCAGCTTAAATTACATTTTCCCCACGTACCTGATGGTAAGAAACATGTATCTTACAAATTATGTTTTTGTGACAAGATTATATTGGGTATAAAATGGTAGTTTTATATACATTTAGCACATTAGTGCCATTGTTAATATTTTAAAGTGTTACAGTGACCTTGCTATGTGCAATTAAATACTTATAGTCAGTAAATGAGTTGTAAAACAAGCCCTCACTGACCTTTGTAGCTGCAGACGCTGTGGAGCAATTCATCTTCAAAGTTCACTGCAAAAGCACTGAAGTTGCTTAAAGCATAGTTCCACCCAAAAATGGAACTTACGCTTTTTGGAATCCCCCCCCCTCCTGTGTCACATTTGGCACCTTTCAGGGGGAGGAGGGAGCAGATACCTGTGTAATACAGGTATTTGCTCCCACTTCCGGGCATAGATCACCGCGGTGACCTACGCCAAGTCCAGCGCCTACTCTGTTCCCCCCGCTGTCTTCTGGGAGACACACGGATCACAGAAGACAGCAGGGACCACTGGGATCGCGCAGTGCGACTCATGCATGCACAGTAGGGAATCGGGAAGTGAAGCCGCAAGGCTTCACTTCCTGATTCCCTTACCGAAGATGGCGGTGGCAGCACCCGAGAGCTTAGGGAGAGATCGGTTTCGGGTGCCGACATTGCACACGCCCAGGACAGGTAAGTGTCCATATATTAAACGTCAGCAGCTGCAGTATTTTTAGCTGCTGACTTTTAATATATTTTTTTCTGCGGAACTCTGCTTTAAGTTGTTCTCTATGTAGCTTATCTCACTATGTTTCCCCTCACAGAGCTCCTGCTCTGTCTTTGTTAGGAATTTGAAGGCTGCTGACTTACCGCTGGAAGAGGGTAACAGAGTGAGTTGAGCTGCTGAGTGACTGCTGGAGGAAACTGAACTGTTAAGGGATTGACTTAACAGACTTATGTCCTGATTATGTCAATGATTGTAAAGGCTGGATTGTTAAAACATGTTATACTTACCTGCTCTGTGCAATGGTTTTGGACAGAATGGACCCAAACCTCCTCTTCTTGTGTCCTCTGCTGGCGCTCCAGGCTCCTCCTCTTCTCTGTGGGCTCTCTCCTGAGCTGGGCTGTGTGTATCTGTTGACACACACAGTGCGGCTTGATCCCACCCCCTCTCTCCCTCCTCACTTCCTTTGATTGACAGCAGCAGGTGCCATTGGCTGTCATTGCTGCCCAAGTACCTCTGAGAAGAAGAAGAGATGGGAGAGAAGGCATGAAGATGGGACAGCACCAGTAAGTAAGCTGACTGGTAAGTAAGTGTTGAGGTGGGGGGGGGGGGATAGTCAGTGGGGTGTTTTTTACCTTAATGCAGAGAATGCATTAAGGTAAAAAAAACACCCATGCTTTGGAACCACTTTAAGTACTTCTGCTTGGAACTTTGAGGGAAAATTCTTTGCAGTGCCTGCAGCTTCAGAGGCACGTGAAGGCTTGCTTTAATGTTCTTTTACTGCTTGATAAGAATATATAAATACTTAAATGTCCATAACCATGCCACTGGCTCACATAAAAGGCTTTGTAAGCTAATAATTGCTGAGCAGCATTTAGAATGAAAAATAAATGTATCCATTTTTAATTTAGAAATGTGTATAGAGTGTGCCATGACATTCCTTGAGGTGGTCACAGAAATTATTTTCAAAGGATAGATAATATGTCCACGATGGAAATGACAGGTGTGTTGTATAGTGGTTTTAAGGCTATAAGTATACACAGTTTAGGCTGCGGACATGCACCTAGTGTGGGGATGTGTTTTTGGCAGAGTTGGCAGAGTTTCGGCCAACCTTCCATCAAGTTTCCATCGTCAGGCACAGCCTGAATACTGCAGGTCTTGTTCCTCTCGAGATTCTATGACAAATACTTAGAAAAGCATACAAATGTTCTAGGCCACTGGGACCAATACACATTAATCAACTGGTCCTATTGATTTGCAGACCATTCTTTTCAAAGCTTGCCTGTATATTAAGCCTAAACCTGGCCACACATGTGATTGTACAATCTCCTTTATACTTACCAACACGTATGTTGTGGGGGGGAACCTACCTAAAGAAAAATATCCATTCAATTGCTATTCAGCTAGGTAAAGTTAGTAAATCTAAAGGAGATTATACAATCAGACTGTAACATATACAGTAAATCTAAAGGAAATTGTACAATCGTATTGTAATGTGGATGGTTGGCTTAACAAGTGTCAGCTATATTTCAGCAAAGACAGCTACTCGTTCTGCAACAGCGTAGGAAAGGAAATCCGTATACACAAGTGCTTCTGAAGCTATTCCTAATATGTCTTTTTTTCTCTGCAATGTTGTGTCTATATTATTTAAAATCTACTATACAGGTGCAAACCATATGTGCTACACAATAACTATACAATAACATTACAAATGACTTTAATATAAAGTTCTTTAAATAAAAAATAACAGAACCACAGCTACAGTCGCATCCAACAGCGACCACTACCCTGGCAAGCTCATAGCTGAACAATAACGGCTGAGGAACGGGAGTCGCTGCTGGATGCAAATGTATGAACGATGCTGGTAAAATAAATAATAAGAAAAATGGCACCAATAATACACTTTTACGCATAACTGTTATGGAATTACACCTTAAATCTTCAAGTCATTTCAAATGTACGGATATCCTGATTGTCCGGATTTCAATTAAGCAGCATTATAGTTTGTTTTTTTCTTTTACTCTGACTGCAGGAAACAAACATACTTCACGTTGTAACAAAACCTCCAGATGTGATTGTTCACTTGACATGTTCGGCAGCATGTGACGAGCAGTAAAACTTTTTGTGAGTAATAAAGTTTGAAAGATTGTTAAACTGGATGTCGCACAGGCGGCAATACTTCCCGCTGGCTGCAGCTGCTCCAGATCCATTCACGGTTTTCGTTAGGCTTGATGCCTGATCCTCAACAGCCGGGGCTGCCGGAGAAACGTTTTCATTAGCTGCCGGAGGTTTGTCAGGTGCCCAGGAGGGTGATTTACACCCGTCTTCTGCTGGAGGGTTCTGGGAAAGGTTCTCTTGCTGAGAGTTTACAGCAGGCCGATCCTCCTGCTTAAGTCCACCATTCACTATTACCATGCCCCGGTTTTTTGGCAATAGTGGGAGCGACTCTTTCTTCAGTAAAGAACATCCATTTGAAGGTATCTGACTTTTGGGAGACTCGCTTTCTACATTTGTGCTTTGATCTAAATCCGCATTGTGTATTACAAGAGACCCAGAAATATAATCACTTGGCTTGATTCCATAATATGGGGAAAGCTGATCGGCGCCTTTCGCTTTTTTTATTGCTCCTGGGTAAAGGCATTGTGAAAAAAAAGCATTTTTGTTTTCCTCTTTCGTGGCGATAAGCTGTGCTGCCTCGCTAAAGACTTTAAGACCTTGAAGAGTCGCTAAGTGTGAAGAGAACAAGTTCCCATTAGGTGAGGACTGTTTTGAGGTCCTGTTCTTTTCACACTTTATGGAGCTCCTTTCGAAGTTGGCTTCAGGGCTGTTCCTTTCGCTCTCAGGGTTGGGGAAAACTTTGCTCTCTAGATTTCCTATGTCGTTACGTTGGCTTGCTGTCACGGGACAGAAGTTTTGCTTGTGGGTAAGGTAGTTCTCAACTTTATTAAAACCTATCTTACAAACTGTGCACTCGTGATAGTCCAGGAGCCTTTTGGGAGAGGAGGCTACTCGATCAGACTGCGCTAAGCATTTTTTGCTAAGGTCTATTGGTGCATCCATCTCCAGGGAGGAAATGGTTGAGTGCGAAGTTTCGCATTTCACCACGGGAACACATTTACTAATTGAAAGTGATGTTTCCAAATGCTTTGGAACAACTCCTGGAAAGATATCGCACCTGGGATGATAACAGTCCCCGGGGTTTTCTGCAGGCTCTTGGACAGATGTGCAAGGGTTGCCAAGATTAGCCACATGAAGAAAATGCTGTTGAACTAGTTGTGGCCTCTGATCGTGCTCAGGAAGGCACATCTCATACATCTTTCTCCTCTTCCTAGTGCGCAGAGTTCTCTGCATGGCAGGCACTTTGTTTGTCGCTGATCTTTTTAATGGGGGGTCATGGCGAGTTGCGCAGTAGTACTGTTTATGAACCATGAATGTTTCCTGCCTACTGAAGGTTATATTACAAGCTGCGCAGGTGGTACTGTTTGGGTCACCACTGTCACCTTCCATTTGTGGGGGTGCAGCATTTTTTATTTCTGCTGCTTTTCCATTAATTTTCTCATCATTGTTAGTCGCATTTGGCAATTTTTTTACATCAGAGGCAAAGTCTTTGTCCCTTGGCTTTAAGTTTGACCCCAGAAGATCTAGAACATTGCCTGAGTTAATGCAGGAGGCTTGAAGCAGTTGGTTGTCATTTTCGGAAGAATGAAGAGTTGTATTGAGAAGGTTGACAGGATTCTGAGCGTTGGTTGGGCTCACAGCTTCTGGTATCTTCTCCGTTACACTGGGAAAGTCTGACTTGCTTATGTGCTGCCATCGGCTATTGCAGTAGTGTTTCTTATGTACCAAATAATTGTCCAAGTTGTTAAATGTTATATTGCACTCAAAGCAAGTGGCTCCCTTTGGCATCAGGGGGCTGTAAATGACAGGGGGGTAGCTATTGCTGCCATGCCTTAGCCGCCGGTGTACCAGTTCAGACATCTTTGCCAGTATTTCTGAGGCTTGAGGAACCACAGTTATATCATGGGGAAAAGCAAACTGAGATAGAAAGGGTGCCATGGGGAAAGAGGGTCCAATAGTGGGCTGTACAGGAGATGAAGCAAGCCTGGGGCTCGATGGCTCAGATTTTATTTTAGTGTAGGAAAACATGTTTTTATTGCCTGTCTCTAGCCGCTGATTGGACAGAAAAGGATGCGGTTTCTTCTCACTCTTTTCCAGTTCACTGTCTGAGCTTGCATCTTTGTTCAGCCCAGTCTTTTGGCTCTGCAGAAGTTCATTTTTATTCAGCAGCTCTGGCGTCTGTTGTGCATTTGCTTCGTTGGCACCGGGAGAGTGTTCGGTGTCAGCTTCTCGTTGCAGTTTACTTCCAGGGACATGAAGCTCCTGGTGTTGTAGGAGTTCCCTCTGAGTCTGAAAGCCAAAATGGCACTGATTGCATCGAAAGGCAGCTTGAGTAAGATGAGAGAACAGGTGTTTGTGGAAGTTAATCACAGATTCTGCCGTGTAGTTACACACTGTACATTTCAGGCTGGCCCCGGGAGGAAAGACATCTTCAACTTTAACACCTGCAAAAAGACAGGATTATGTTAATACAAAAATAAATCTTGCTGATCTATCTGCAAACCTGACAAAATATCTTATCACACACAAAACATTCCCAACCCTTCTGGCTTTCTGAACAACTTGCCATTCTGCATATTTTCTCCAAATAAATAAAACAAAGAATGTTGGACTAAAGGGCCTAACAAGTAAACTACAAATTGGGTAACACAAAATTAGACCTCCCTAACTACTCTGGTCCACACATGCAGATGTATTCAAAAAGAATTAGCAAAGTGTTTACAGTTTATGAACTGCTGCTCTGGAGACACACTGCACACTCTTCAGCTACTTCAGCATGAGGATCGCCATGAGGGAGGAGCCACCTAGTGGGAGAGGAGGAGTCACCTAGGCGGCCCGTAGCTGGAAGGAGCCACTCCCCCCAAAATGAAGAGCCCAAAGTGTGGTTGCTTAGCTCTAAACTAGCTGTAGAGTATGCTGGGGAAGTCATGTATTGGTCTGTGGATTGTCATACCTATGTGCACCTTACCTGTGCTCGATTATAAATTGATCTGAATGGTTGCCATTTTGCTTTGTTGGAATCAGTATAGACACACGGAGGTTGATTTACTAAAACTGAAGAGTGCAAAATCTGGTGCAGCTGTGCATGGCTGCCAATTAACTTCTAACTTCAGCTTGTTCAATTAAACTTTGACAAAAAAAAACCTGGAGCTGGTTTCTATGCAGAGCTGCACTGGATTTTGCACTTGTTTTACCACTTAAGGACCGCCTAACGTCGATATACGTTGGCAGAATGGCACGGCTGGGCACAATTACGTACCTGTACGTGATTGTATAATGCCCAGCCGTGGGTCACGGGTGCGAGTCCGCGACTCGGTCCGAAGCTCCGTGACCGCGGACCGATTGCCGCTGGAGTCCCGCGATCGGTCCCCGGAGCTGAAGAACGGGGAGAGCTGTGTGTAAACACAGCTTCACTATTCTTCACTGTGGCGCCGTGATCGATCGTGTGTTCCCTTATATAGGGAGTCACAATCGATGATGTCACACCTACAGCCACACCCCCCTACAGTTAGAAACACAGATGAGGTCACACTTAACCCCTTCAGCGCCCCCTTATGGTTAACTCCCAAACCGCAATTGTCATTTTCACAGTAAACAATGCATTTTTAATGCATTTTTTGCTGTGAAAATGACAATGGTCCCAAAAATGTGTCAAAATTGTTCCGATGTGTCCGCCATAATGCCGCAGTCACGAAAAAAAAACGCTGATCGCCGCCATTAGTAGTAATAAAAATAAATTTATAAAAATGCAATAAAACTATCCCCTATTTTGTAAACGCTATAAATTTTGCGATAAACACTTATTGCGATTTTTTTTTACCAAAAATAGGTAGAAGAATACATATCGGCCTAAACTGAGAAAAAATATTTTTTTTAAATATTTTGGGGGATATTTATTATAGCAACAAGTAAAAAATATTGAATTTTTTTCAAGATGGTCGCTCTATTTTTGTTTATAGCGCAAAAAATAAAAACCGCAGAGGTGATCAAATACCACCAAAAGAAAACTCTATTTGTAGGGAAAAAAGGACGCCAATTTTGTTTGGAAGCCACGTCGCACGACCGCGCAATTGTCAGTTAAATCGACGCAGTGCCGAATCGCAAAAAGGGGCCTGGTCCTTTAGCTGCATTTTGGTCCGGGTCTCAAGTGGTTAAAGTAAATCACAGTGACAGTTTCTTCAGCTGTCTTAAGGGAGTCTGGTGTGTTGCCTCCAAGGCATTCCTACTTTTAATTAATTTAGTTATATATATATATATATATATATATATATATATATATATGTGTCCCATATTGGAAAATTTGAATAGTTTAGAGATAGAGATCACACTTTACAGAGGTACCTTGACGCAGCAGTGTATGCAACAAAAAACTAAAATATTGAAACCCTTTTTATTGTCTTTTCGAGCTTTCCATCTGGAGAGCGTGTTGGGGAATTTTTATATTTTCATTTACTTTATATCCATCTGAAGTTCAGCTTTAAAATACATCCTCAGCCCCTTGTTTTTTTTTAAAGTATAGAAGAATTAAAACATTTGTTGGGTTTTTACGGTTATCTGGAGCTTGGTTGGAGAGATGTTTCCTCATGTATTGCCACCATTTAACCAGACAGGAAGTGAGAGAAAATCTACAGCAGGGATACATACAGTCATAAAACTGACAGGGGTTCTAACCTTTCCCTGTTGTACTTAAAAAATATATATATATATATTTCTGTCGGTGTTGCTGTGGCAGTTTTTCACTCACTTCCTGCCTAGTTAAAGTGATTGTAAATGATCACCTTGTAAAACAACCCATTCAGTTTAAAATAGAAAGAAAGGCAAAACATTTTTGTATAGATATAAAAAACATTATAAATACTTTTTTCCCTTTTTCATAAGTGATCACATTCCCTTTGTTATCAGCTGTATGAGAGCTGGGGGGATAAGATACAGCAGCACACTGAACTTCCCAATGAATCGCTGTGCAGCGGGGCATGTCAGGAAAAGTCTGATTATTGGAGAAGAACATACTGAGTTCCCAGCATAGCTAGAGAACTGACCAGGGTGTGCTCTCCTGCTTAGTGTGATCAGTTTTTAATACAAAGGCAAGGCAATGAGCAGGAACATCAGGGGTTTCACATCTAGGAAGCAATACAAAGAGAACAGGATACTTTCTCAAACAAGTACATGAAACAGCAGGCACATATCAGGAATATGAAGTGTTGGGGTAACAAATACTTTTAACCTTTGTTACAATGGAACAGCAATAGGGAAACATGTCTCTAACATAGTCAGGGGATTGAATCTTTCTCCACACTATCCAAAAAAATAAAAGTTTTATCTGGACATACACTTTAAGTTTTTTATAAGGGTAAGCAAAACTAGTAGAGGTTATAATGACTTAATGACTTAGTGGCTGCTGTCCATGAAGTTGCTTTTCCCTTTTACGATAATACAGGACTGGTTCTTTAAAAAAGGACATGACCGATTTCCCTACCACTGTGCTACAGTATAAAAGATATCTATCATTACAAAGGAAATAAATTGCTAATATTGCACATCAGATGACTAAAGCCCTGTACACACAACGAATATCTGATGGAATCTAATCCGATGGATTTTTTCGTCGGATATCCGATGAAGCTGACTTTCATCAGTCTTGCCTACACACCATCGGTCAAAAATCCGATCGTGCCAAAACGCGGTGACGTACACCACTACGACGAGCCGAAAAAAATGAAGATCAATACTTTCGAGCATGCGTCGACTTGATTCTGAGCATGCAAGGATTTTTGTCCGATGGAGTTCCATACATACGATCACATTTTTCTATCGTTTTTTTTATCCATAGGAAACATTTAAAACATGTTCTATTTTTTTACACCGATGGAAACAAAACCAATGGGGCCCACACACGATCGTTTTGTCCGATGAAAACAGTCCATCGGTCTGTTTTCATCGGACAAACCGATCGTGTGTACGCGGCTTAACAGGTCAGAACTGACCAGAAAGTCTGAGCTGCCCTGTCATTCAGCATTAAGACACAGGATCATAACACATTTTACAAAGACGATGTGACTTGGACTTTACATCGGGTTGAGGACTCTCTCCCCACCCTGATCTGACATTGTTGGGTGCTTATTGAACCTTGTGAGCTAAAAAATCACAGCACACAAAGTACACGAAGGTACAGAATTGAGGCCAGGCCTCAGTCCCTGAACACCCCGGGGGAAAAGGATTCTGATGGGGCAAGGCCCACTCTAGTCCACCTAGCCAAAACCAGGCATACAATCCTCAGGGACCAGCCAATACCACTGAGCAAGTACTAAGTACAGGCTTAACGGAAGGGAGACCCTTAGTTGGGGAGAGGAAAAGGACCCATGAAGGCCACAGATCCTCCCCGACATCAGGTTAGACCTTGATAAACTTGCACTCTCTGGGCCAGATTCTGAAAGGACTTACGATGGCGCAGCGCCATGTACGCCGTTGTAAGTCCTAATCCGACCCGTCGTATCTATGCGCCTGATTTTTAGAATCAGTTACGCATAGATATCCATTAGATCCGACAGGCGTAAGCCTCTTACGCCGTCGGATCTTAACTGCATTTTTTTGTTGACCGCTAGGTGTCGCTTCCGTCGAATTCCGCGTCGAGTATGCAAATTAGCTAGATACGCGAATTCCCGAACGTATGCGCGGCCGACGCAGTAAAGTTACAACGTTTACGTTAGGCTTTTTCCAGCGTATAGTTGCCCCTGCTATATGAGGCATAAGTGCGGCGTACCAATGTTAAGTATGGCCGTCGTTCCTGCGTCGAAATTTGAAAAAGTTACGTCATTTGCGTAAGTCGTCCGTGAACGGGGCTGGACGTCATTTACGTTCACGTCGAAACCAATGACGTCCTTGCGGCGTACTTTGGAGCAATGCACACTGGGAAATTCCATGGACAGCGCATGTGCCGTTCCGCAAAAACGTCAATCACGTCGGGTCACAGTAGTTTTACATAAAACACGCCCCCCTGATCCAAATTTGAATTAGGTGGGCTTACGCCGGCCGATTTACGCTACGCCATCGCAACTTACGGAGCAAGTGCTTTGAGAATACAGCACTTGCCCGTCTAAGTTGCGGAGGCGTAACGTAAATCGGATACGTTACGCCCGGGCAAAGATACGCTGCTGACTAAGAATCTGGCCCTCTGTCTCTGTGGAGTGTATAAGTAAGAAACCCATGTTCAGTGCAAGTGCTTGTGCAATAAAAAGTAAAAACATGGGAGGAATGGGATTGATTTACATACGTGGATGTACCAGGTTTCTCTCTTCACTCCCCGCTGTCAAACGGAAAGGTGTGGAAGTGAAAGAAAGGTATATGTAACTGGATGGGCAAAGCCCATATTCCCATAAAAGATCCTAAACTATCCACCATCCCCAACTTTACAGTAAACCTTAAATGTGAGAGAAGAACATCTGAATTCTTTTTCTTCACACAGAGAATTGTGATTCAACAGACTTACCGCTGTGGGAGTTTAGATGTACTTCCAGTGCTCTGGCATTAGAAAAGCTTTTGGTGCACTGTGGGTATGGGCAGATACTGGACATCTGTGGCGTGCTTTCCTCACTGTCCTCTGGAAGCTGGGCTGTATCCCTCTGGCGACCACTGCAATAGTACATGAGATGGGCCTGCAAGTTGCGCTCGCTCCTGTACCAAATTCCACAAGATTTGCAGGGGAATATGTCTTCTGCAAAGAAGGCAGAAAAAGGCAACAAATCAGTGAAGCTGAATGCTGAACTCCAGGCAAACAACTGTTTTACCTGCCAAGGAATTTATAACTTTGTTCAGCCAGTCTAGTAATCCAAGCTTCGTTACCAATAAGCAAAGGCAGGTCCTAGACCTTTCAAACTTCACTACAGTTAAGCAATACACACTGGCCTGGGACCCATTCCAGCCTCTGATTGGACAATGAAGGAACAGCAGCACACTGATGAGGTAAGCCCTATACTCTTCCCTGTGTAGGAATGTGCATACCCATGATTGGCCTCTGCTGCTTTCCTGCAGACAATATACAGGAGATGACTGGAGCTTTATAGCCTCCATGTAATCATTTATAATAAGTACATAACTGGATCAGCTGTTGCAATTGACAGTGTTAAATTTGCCACGACTCGGGTTGTATGGTAGGCAGGGCTTTCTTTCTCAGAGAATAGGTGCAGGAACTCCCCTCTCCCTAGTCACCTCTTGTCCTCGAGCCCCTTTCCCACCTCCAAGCACCGTCCTTTGTTTCCACCCCCTACACACCACCCAGTACCACCTCTTTTAGAGAAAACATAAGTATAATTTTGTGGTGCCAAGTAATCTGTATGAAACTTGGTAATTATTACATGAAAAGCAGTAAAATGGATCCAATGCAATCCAATTAGATTTTTCAATTGTCTTTGGTGCAGACACCAGCATCTTCACTACGGAAAACTTGCTGTGAAGCCTGCAGGCTTCACAGCTGGTTTTCTACTGCGCATGCACAAATCGATTGCGTTTTCTAAATAGTCCTACTGTCTTTCAGGACCTGAGGGTGTCCCAGATGGCAGTGGGGGGGGGGGGGGGGCAGACATACTCATAGATAGCCACAGCGATCTTACCTGGAAATGGGAGTAAGTACCTGTCAAAACCAGGTACCGTACCTGCCGCCGATATTGTGTCAATCTCGCCTCTGCTAGCGGCGAGATTGACACCTGCGATCCCCGTCGCAGGAGCCAGCGCCGAGCTATGTTGCTCCTCCCACTCGCGGCCCCCAACGGATTCCTATGGATGTGTGGCATCTCGTGGGGGCGGCTAGTGCGGGAAGCCTCGCATCGCACAGCGCTGGAAACACAAAATCGCCGGCACCTACTGTACCCCCTCCTGACAAAAAAGTGCCAAATGTGGTAGTGGAGGAGGGGGGGGGGGTTTAAAAAAAAGGGGGAGCTTCCCCTTTTGGGTAGAGGTAGAGCTCCGCTTTAATGTCTATAAAATATTTTATTTGGCCTATATTTACACAATAAAACAAAAAAAAATACATTATAAATAGTTTGCAGTATCTAAAAAAGTTTTCCAACTCTTTACATACCCAATTATATGGCTTAAAAATAGCAAAAGAGGCATTTATTTAATTCTGTATGCCTAAAATTGAGTTTATGTTAATTTAATTTCTTATATACGATACATTGTATTTAAAACACATGTCAGAGTTTCCAAAGAATCGGTGCATCACATGCCACTTACTGTTGACAATGGCTGTAGGCAAGATAGAAGCCATAGCTGCTTGTTGAGGAAGGAGCTGTATGGAGTCCAACAAGCGCGCTGGATACATCCCCTCCGCAAGAGTCATTTGAGTGGCAGCTTGTAGCCTTGAGTCAAAATCCACAACAAAGGCAATTAACTCCTCGCCCTCAGCAATAGACTTGGTGGTTGTACACCACAGTTGTCCCCCTGTAAGCACAAAACGAAGGAGTGTACGGTTAGTGGCTAAATAAGTCTCAAAATGTCAAACAAGAGCAAGGCACCAAATTGCTAAAATCTTAAGTTTGAACACATTTCAGAATGACTTTCACCCAGGAGACGAGAAACGAAAAATCTTAACAGCTTTCAGAAATGTTTGGGTGATAAAAGTGTATGAGGCTGGCAATTAAATGGGGTTGATTTATTAAAGGCAAATAAGTTTTGCACTTTGCAAGTGAAGTTGCACTTTGCTAGGGAATTTTACTCAGAACTCAGTGAATGAATGAAGCTCTGCTGATTTCCATCAATTAACCATTTCCCCCCCTTCATGACCAGAGCACTTTTTGCTATTCAACACCTTGCTACTTTAACCACTTGCCGACTGCCTTCTGCAGATGTATTGCAGCAGGTCGGCTCTATCGCATGAAACAACATATTTGCACGTTGTTGCGTGCAATAGCCACTGGGCGGCACGCGCGCTGCCGGAGGCATGGTCGCATGCTGATTGGACACAGGGGATACCAATCAGCAGGTCCAGCGGACCCAATGTCTGCTGGCCACCCGCAATCATTCTCGAGAGAGAGGCAGAATGTAAACAAGGCAGATCGACGTTCTGGCAGGGGACGAGATAGAAATCTTGTGTTCCTGCTAAACAGGAACATCGATCTCTGTCTTCACCCAGTCAGAGGAACCCCCACATAGTTAGAAAGCACCGCCTAGGGACACACTTAACCTTTTGATTTCCCCTGGTCTTAACCCCTTCCCTGCCATTGTCATAAGTACAGAAACATATTTTTAGCAATGATCACTGCGATGATTTTACTATAGTCTACCAACTATGGTTTACTCGAAAATTGATCAGTCTTGATGGTACTTATCTCTTGAGGCCCAAAAATACAAGGACAGTACAAATATCCCCCAAATGACCCAATTTTGGAAATTAGACAGTCTAAGGTATTTAGTAAGAGGCATGGCACATTTTTTTTTAAATTTTGGCACAAAAAATGCTTAAAGGGCCACGTACAGGTACATGGATGTGCCCAGCCGTGCCATTCTGCCGACGTATATCGTCGTGAAGGGGTCCTTAAGTGGTTAATAGGGGTTCCTTGAGCTGTGGCTGATTGATCTCCCATTTTATGGTGCATGCATAGATGCAGGACCGATGCCACTTGAAAGAACCAGCAGCATGATACCAATTATCATTTTAGCTGTCTGTAAGGTTGGTATTTTGACCATCTCTGTAAGGTGCCCTGCCCAATGAATTGGTTTTAGTAAGGTTTCCATAAGACCTGAAAATTATTTTAGAAGTTCCTCTGGGGAAAAAAGTTAATGATGTGGCCTGATTAAAAGACTAGCTCTGTTTGCAATAATAATAATAAGAGAAAGTACTTCTGCCTGGCCCAGCTTAGATAGAGGGCAAGTCTACGAGATCCACTGTAGATCTACTCCCCCATTCCCCCCATCATCCAACCTTTTACGCCATACTGTATCCATATGTTGGTGCAGTTTGTACTATGTTATTTTTATGTACCAACTTCCTTGTCTGTAGCTAAACTGTTGTTCTTGTAAAAATTTTAAGAAAAAGGCTTGAAATAAAAAGAATCCTCTGCCTGGAACTTTTATCAGCAATATTGCTCCATTAGTCTTATACTGTACTAAGCAACATGGTAAGAGCATCTGCAGATGGGTGTCATGCACCTAAGGCTCCTTTCACAAAACACTTCTGATCAAGTCTGCCAGTCAGTTTTTCAAGTGGACCTAAGGCCCCGTACACACGACCAAGTTTCTCGGCAGAATTCAGACAGAAACTCGATCGGAGCTGTATTCTGCCGAGAAACCCGGTCGTGTGTACACTTTCGGCCGAGGAAACCGACGAGAATCTCGACGTGCCAAATAGAGAACATGTTCTCTATTTCCTCGTTAGTCAACGGGGAAACTTGGCTCAACGAGATCCTCGGCGGCTTCACAAGGAACTCGACGAGCAAAACGATGTGTTTTGCTTGTCAAGTTTCTCGGCCGTGTGTACGGGGCCTTACAGTAACCTCTATTCAGCTCTATGGGCAGGCGGATGTAAACAGACGTGTGTCAGCTTATAACCGCCCACCTCCAAATCTATCCAAGTCTCCAAAAAACAGATAAGGACTCATAGTTCATGAGTAAATCAGAAAATCAGGCAAGCTAAAGTCACCCTATGATATAACATATAAAAGTGTAACTTCAGGAAAACCTCTTTATACAAAGTAAAACAAGTATTTTTACTGTTTTAACTGTCAAAGAGTTTGTCATTTTGGCCAACTATTCCTGCGATACACACATCCCTGATCAGTCAGTAATATCATACTGCTACTTTCTTATTTTGAATTATTGCTTTTTGGGTCTGCCTCCAGCTCGTTGGACAGAGGTGATGATGATGATTTTATGTCCAATGCGAAGCCTGAAGGCAGAGAGTTGACACATTGCTAAAAGAAGATGAATTGCTTAATCAGGAGCTCCATGTGTCTAAATCCCCAAATTGGCTGTGCAGAATTACAAATCATTTGGCAGATAAAATAGTAAATATATATGTTTTAGAACTGTGCTTTCAGGGTTTGCCCTAAGTTCTACTTTAATGCCTTTAAAAAGTTTTATTATTGAGAGATATGCTCCGAATTATCTCTTGGTATAATCAAGTACAATGGGGTTGATTTACTAAAGACAAATCGACGTTGCACTTTGCAAAGTGCAGCTGTACTCTGCAAGTGCTCCAAAGATTAGTAAATGAGGTAAAGCTTTACTTTGCAAAAAAATACCCAATTATGTGCAAGGAAAAAAAAGAATTTTTGCTTGCACATGATTGGATGATGGAAGTCAGCAGAGCTTCTTGCCATTTAGTAAGCTCTGGAGAGTGCAACTTTTCAAAGTGAACAGTCTACTTGCCTATAGTAGATCAACCTCAAATTTCATCTCCCACTTTCTTTTGGAAGTGCTCATTATCATTCACAGAGATTTTATAGTCTTTTGGTAATCTCTGTGAAAGCTTTTTCATCTTTCTATTCTCTACACTGAAATGGGTTGGATCATAGTGGTGCGCCATCAATCTGCCTTTAGAGTTGTTGGGTCTCAATGCTTGCCCAGTCTGTTCTAGGACGGGCACATATCTCCCGACTTGCGGATCTCAGGGCAACATTTATCTGTCTACAGAGTCTTTTTGAGCCAACTCTATTATATTTTTGTTTTTGCGCATCGTAAACAAACCGTTTATCAGCAATTTGCACTGGAGGATCATCTCACTTATATAACTTAATTATGGTGATCACAGCCCATGCATAAACAGACCTGAAGTCTTCTGCATTCTAATGATGTTTTATTCATGTCCCTAAACACCGATCCATTTAAAGATTAATATTCCAATTTATTTTCAAAGAAAATGCAATGTTTAAAAGTGGAAACAACTTTAAGAGCTAAAACTCCAAATTAGGCTGTTTTTTTTTTTTTTTTTATCTCATTCCTTAACTGCGAATGATGGCATCCTCATGGGACTGTGCATTAAAAAAAAAAATAGATTATGTCTGATGTATTAATGAGTTGAAGGGAAGAACTAATTTGTTTAACTTGTTTAGACACAAAAAACAAATCACTTAAATGGTGTTATCTTTAATTCCAGACCAAGGTATAAATTCATATCTGTTTTGGCTCGGATCACATCCCTTACTGCCGAGTTTACATTTCTTGGTGGATGGGTTGTATGGATGCTGTATTCGCTATGCAAGTGAAAAGTGTATCCATTTTGATAAGTAATATTGCAGTGTTTATCATAACAGATAAATGCCTTTTCAACTTCACTTCATTTTTCTCCACAAAGAGATTACAGTTTTAAAACAACTTATTACAGGAATCTGCTTGCTGAGATAAGAACAGATGATAGTCTATAGTTAAATTGCCAAAAAAAGAAAAAAAAATACATATATGGACATTGTTTAGCTGGAATTACTAAACAATTAATTCTGCGTATCTGATTGGTTTCTCAGATGAGAGAGGCAATTTGTTGCAAAAAACAGCATTTTCCTAAATGATTTAGGGTTTCTGTTCCATTCTGAATCAAGCAATGCATTCTGATTTATTGATCTCCAGCTAAAAGTTGAACCATACGTAGATACATAAAAAAAAATTGTCATAAAAATTCTTAAAGTATTTAGATAAAGCAGCATAAATATATAAATATTTACCCGTATTTATCGGGGTATAACACGCACAGGCGTATAACACGCACCCTAACTTTAAGAGGGAATTGTCAGGGAAAAAAAACTTCCACTGCCCCTGTGTATAACACGCAGGCACAGTTTACCCTCTATTTTCAGGGTAAAAAAGTGAGTGTTATACGCCAATAAATACATTACTTATTTAAAAGCTATACTCCAGGGAAATAAAATAAAAAAACGACCCTTGGAATAGGGCACCTCCCATTCTGCAAGGGTTAAATGCTCCTTTCTGCCCACAGTACCAATAAAATACGTTTTTTTTCCTTCCACAAATAAATAGAAGTTTTACTTTCCTTATCCCTTGCGCCGCTCCACAACCAGCACTGTCCTTTCTTGACGATAGGGGTTGTTGGCAGGCACTTGGGGTCCTCACTTACAATGCAGGACTGCTAGTCCTGCATTGTACATGTGACCAACAAACAGGGCACTGAAGAGAAGCAGCGGGGACAGGTTGCATCAAGAGGAGAAGCCTACAGGAGCGAGGAATACGGAAAGTATGAAGCCTTGTACACACGACCGAGGAACTCGACGGGCGAAACACATCGTTTTTCTCGCCGAGTTCCTTGTTAGGCTTGTCGAGGAACTCGACAAGCTTGCTTTGCGTACACACTGTCAAGACAAAATCTCCTCGTTCTCAAACGCGGTGACATACAACACATATAACGGCAGGGGAAGTTCGATTCCACTGGCTAAACTCTTGGGGCTGGTTTTGCTAATCTCATGTGTTTGCGTGTCAAGTAAAAGTTTATTAATTGACGATTTGCACTTTTCAGTCTGTTACAGCTTGAAAAATGTGTTATCTCCATTACAAATGCTACTTTTACTCCCGTCTCATACTTTATTCTGAGCAAGCGCGGGTTTCTTAGCATACACACGCTCGAGTTTCTCGTCGGAAACCAGCCCGACCAGGAACTCGACGAGCCAATTTGAGACTCCCATCAAGGAAATAGAGAACTTGCTCTCTTTTTGGCTTGTCGAGTTTCTTGACAGTTTCCTCGACTAAAATGTACACACGACTGGTTTCCTCGGCAAAAAAATATCTCCCAGCAAGTTTCTTGCTGTTTTTTGCCGAGAAACTCGGTCGTGTGTACGAGGCCTGAGTGTACTATTTAAGACACAATAGTCACAAATATTGTACAGTGGCTGTGGCAGTTTCTTTATTTTTTTCTTTGTAAGGTCATCCCTGTCTAGCTCAAGTAAACATGGGCAAGGTTGGAAATTTAAACATGTTAAAAAAACGCAACTTGAAGTTGTGTTTTGTTTATGGGAGATCGCAGAGGAATGTGAGCCTTGTAGTCTGTTCCATGGCATAACACTGTGGTGAGCAAAGAGAATAGTGATCATTGAAACATACATAGTGAAGAACTTGTGCAAAAAAAGCTTCCTAATTTTTTTCCCTTTGAGACTGTTCCTGCCCAACTCAAGCAAACTTCGGCAGGGGGCCAGGGCAGCAATGCAAACTGGGCAAAAATATTACCAGCTTGGAAGAATGCTGCAAGGGGGGCCCAACTGGATCTTTTTTTGCTGCCACGTTTGGTAAGAGACTAATTTCAATCACCCTTCAGTCCTTACTGACCTTCGCCTATGATTTTTTCTCCAGGGACAAATGAGGAAGAGCAGGCAGCAGTAAAATCTAAGTGTACAACCTTAAGGCCACAAGCTGCCTGCAATTCCTCAGAGTGAACCTTTAAAAAAATCAAAGCAGTGCCCCACCATCTTCGGTAACATCCTTACCATGCCAGGTTTTCTTTCCTTAGTTGCTGGGACAAAATAAAAAAATGTCCCCAAGCCATCCACAAGCCCAAATCCTAAATGTATGCTTGGCAAAGCTGCTAGGCCTTTTCGACTGCTTCCATACCAGCTCTTGTACACAGCCCCTTTTCTCCAATTCATGGCTTGGGTAATCCAACATTAACATATTCCCACCTGCCAACCCATTTTTATGTTTTTTATTACACATTATTTACCAACTAACTTTTGTAATAATTTGTATTAATATATTTTTACCCTCATAAAGCCATTCATACTGTGGTTAAGCAAACACGGCCAGGGACAGCGAGACTGTAAACTAAAAGATTGACTACTAGGTGTCGAGAATTTACTACTGGCTGGGGGTGGACCAATATGCTTTTGAAGTAAGAGCCTGCCTGTCGTGTCAGAGAGGGCTTTCAGTGCAGCAGGAGAATTCATGAGTGGCAGGCTTTTATTAAAATTAATCAGGTCTCCATCATAGGGGACTATCAAACCTGCTGAGGATGTTAATGAGGAAATCAATACAATTCTATTATTTCCATTTAACTGTGAAAAACTAAAAACATTTCCTTCTTGTTCTTGCTGTTACTGCCAACACTCTGCCTCGGTCATTTCTTACTTCTTCTCCTTTCATAAAAAAAAAAAAAAAGAAGACTCTTAGGCCCCGTACACACGGCCGAGGAACTCGACGTGCCAAACACATCGAGTTCCTCGGCCAGTTCAGCCCTGAAGCCGCCGAGGACCTCGGCGGGCCGAGAGCTCCCATAGAACAACGAGGAAATAGAGAACATGTTCTCTATTTCCTCGCCGAGGTCCTCGTCGGCTTCCTCGGCCGAAAGTGTACACACGACCAGTTTCCTTGGCAGAATTCAGCCAGAAACTCGGTCGGAAGCTGAATTCTGCCGAGGAAACTGGTCGTGTGTACGGGGCCTCAAAGAAGAAGTATTGCCAAAGCTTTTTTGGCTATACTTCTTCAATGGTTCACAGGAGTGCAATTCGTTCTGTGCTCTTTTGACCTGTTTTCAACTGACAGTCACGGTTCTCTGGTCAGAGCGGAGGGGAGAACCAGGAGAACCGAGTGTTCACCTAGGTGACTATTACGTTTTTTTTGTTAGCACCCACACTTCACTTTTAATATAGACAAAAACTTCCAGCATTTAAAATCTCTGTCCTTTATTTGATCCCCTGCAACTTTTTGAAGGGTTTGCCCACTTACAAAGAAATGAAGGGTCTATCATTTTTATCATAAGTGTATTTTAAATAATAGAAACAGAATATCAACCAAGAATCCAGAAACAACACATGGTGCAAATGTTATAAAAATATAATTTTATTATATGAATTGCAATTCAGTGAGCAAAATAAGTATTTGATCCCCAAGCAAAACACAACTTAGTACTTGGTGGAGAATCCCTTGTTGCAAAGCACAGAAGTAAGACATTTCTTGTAGTTGGTTACCAAGTTTGCACACATCTCAGGGGGGATATTTGTCCACTTCTTTGCAGATCTTCTCAAAGTCCTTAAGGTTGCTTGACTGTTGCTTAGCAACTCAAACTTTCAGCTCCCTTCATAAATTGTCTATAGGATTAAGGTCTAAACACTGGCTAGGCCACTCCATGACCTTAATGGGCTTCTTCTTGAGCAGCCCTTCTGTTGCCTTGGCGTCATATGTTGGCCATTGTCATGCTGGAAGACCCATCTTCAGTGTTCTGGCTGGGAGAAGATGTTTTTTATCCAAAATTTTACAATACATGGCCCCATCCATTGGCCCCTCAATGCAGCAAAGTCAGCATGTTCCTTTAGCAAAGAAACAGCCCCAAAGCAGAATGTTTCCACCTCCGTGCTTAACTGTAGGGATGGTGTTCTTTGGGTCATAGCATTTTTCTTCCTCAAAATACAAGTTAATGCCAAATAGCTCAATTTTAGTCTCACCTGACCTTCACTTTCTTACAATCCTTCTTTGAATCATTTAGATGTTCACTGGCAAACTTCAGATGGGCCTGTACATGTGCCTTCTTGAGGAGTGGGACCTTGCGGGCGCTGCATAACTTCAATCCATGGTGGTGTATTGTGTTACCAGTGATTTGTTTGGTGACTGTGGTCCTAAATTCCTTGAGATCATTCACAAGCTCTTCCTGTGTAGTTCTGGGCTGATCTCTCACTTTTCTCATAATCATCCTTATCCCATGAGGCAAAATCTTTCATGGTGCTCCAGCCCAAGGGCAATCGATGGTTATTTTGTACTTCTTCTATTTGCGAAAAATCACTCCAACAGTTGTCTCCTTCTCACCAAGCTTCTTGCTGATGGTCTTGTAGCCCATTTCAGCCTTCTGAACATCTTCAATCTTGTCCCTAATGGCCTTTAACAGCTCTTTGGTCATACCCATGATGGTGAGGTTTGAATGGAAGAAAGAGATTCTGTGGACAGGTGTCTTTTATACACATAATGAGTTGTCATTAGGAGCACCTTGTTAAATTGATGGGACTTATCTGTGTACCACATGAGCACATACTGTAGCCCGTCTGTGGGAGCCAGATATATTTTTAGTTTGTTAAGGGATCAAATACTTATTTTACTCACTGAACTGCAACTCAATTTATAATATTTGCATCATGTGTTTTTTCTGGATTTTTGGTTGATATTCTGTCTCTATCGTTTAAAATATGCCTATGATAAAATTATAGACCCTTCATTTTTTTGTAAGTGGGCAAACTTTCAAAATCTGCAGGTGACCAAATAATTATTTTCCCCACTGTAAGTAGTCCACTGAACACCAATGGCCCACGTTGAGACCAATGTCCCCCATGCTAACCTCTCTCTTCACAATAATTATTTTCCCCACTGTAAGTAGTCCACTGAACAACAATGGCCCACGTTAAGACCAATGTCCCCCATGCTAACCTCTCTCTTCACAATAATTATTTTCCCCACTGTAAGTAGTCCACTGAACACCAATGGCCCACGTTGAGACCAATGTCCCCCATGCTAACCTCTCTCTTCACAATAATTATTTTCCCCACTGTAAGTAGTCCACTGAACAACAATGGCCCACGTTGAGACCAATGTCCCCCATGCTAACCTCTCTCTTCACAATAATTATTTTCCCCACTGTAAGTAGTCCACTGAACAACAATGGCCCACGTTGAGACCAATGTCCCCCATGCTAACCTCTCTCTTCACAATAATTGTTTTCCCCACTGTAAGTAGTCCACTGAACACCAATGGCCCACGTTGAGACCAATGTCCCCCATGCTAACCTCTCTCTTCACATAACACCAGTACTAATACCCCATCTCTCTTCACAGGAACTTGAGCCAGCAGCATTAAAAGTATGTAAAATGCAAGCGTTAGTGTTCTGACAAATACATTACTGGGGAAGGTTTATTTTAGATGCTCAGCATGTTAAACTAAAAAATGCTGAGGGTTTCATACTACTTTAATTTGCAAAGATTTTAAACAAGGATAAAGATCTTTATTTTAGCCTAAAATTTGTAGATTCCATTGGATTGAGCTGGAAAGCACAGTCACCACCTAATAAAGATCCTTATCCTGGTGTGTTAGCTTTGTGAATTGATCAGATTTTTGAAAGTGCTGATTAGTATAAACCACAGTAGAACAAAAGATGCCTATCATAGGGTATCTATTAATATTTAGTCACATTCTAATTGTTCTGCAAGGTTGAAGATGTTTCACCACTCGTATCTTATAATTTCAGATTTAATCATTTACTTTTTGTTCATTATTCAAAACTTTAGACAAAGAAGTTCCCGGGTTTCTGAAATCTTTGGCTTGGTATTTCCCTGTCCTGTTAATAATCATGATCCTTAACCAAACAGATCTGCTTCCCTACAGGAAGTGTCTGAGCGTTGCTCATAATTACTGTCAAAGCCATACTGAAGTATCCTGTGAGTTGTGATAACAAAGCATGAAATCATGGCTGAGACTTGATTACATTTTGGAAAATGTGCGCTTCTCCTGCAAGGATTGAGGGGTTTTAAATATCTATTCTCGCCGCCAAAAATGTTCACTCACACTTTTCATTATTTTAAATAAATCATCTTCTGTGCAATGTCACAGAGCCCTTTTGCTGATAAACTCTAATTAAGATTAAGACAAGGCTTTTGGAAAGAATCCCATCATTAGCAAGCATGATAAACAGAAAAATACTCCCAGCTTGTCAACTAGAGGCAATTCGGGAGTCGTAACATGGCTATCTGTTTCTAGGCAACGGAGATGACAAAGCTTCAATTATCTTGCATTATGCGGACATACCTTAAGTAAGCTAAATGCTGTTTTTGTATACAAGCATTTCATTTTCTGGATTACAAGCACAGGTGTTCTGCCTTTTTAATGACTTTCTAATTCTTTCAATTTTGACCTTGCCAGGAGTCACGGTAGACGCTTTCGAGAACTTGACGCTGTTTAAAACAAGTTGTAAAACTGTTTCACCATAATTAATCGGTCACTTTGTTATTTAGGTCAGGGCCCAGGTGGGCCTGGAGCAGTTGGTGTGGCCACTTTTACAAAAATAGGGGTTGATTTACTAAAACTGAAGAGTGCAAAATCGCAGTCTAGCTATAAATCACTGATTGCCGCCAATACTAGTATTAAAAAAATCCATAAATAGTAGACACTATAACGTTCGTGTAAACCCGGGTCTCCAAACTTTTTAAAGAAAGGACCAGTTTACTGTCCTTTATACTTTGGGGGGAGGGGGGCCGACTGTGCCCATTGAGAGTAAACAATGCCCGATTTTTGGTATTAGGAGGAGAATTAGTTGGTGTCAATGGGAGTATTAATGCCGCATTTTTGTTGTCAGTGGGAGGAAATATGCCCCATCGTTGGTGTGAGTAGAAGGAATAGTGCCTCATTGTTGGTGTCTTTGGCAGGAATAATGTCTCAAGGGCCAGCTAAAGGCAAGCGAAGGGACACATCTGGCCCCAGGGCCGTAGTTTGGCGACCACTGGTGTAAACCAATCAATATACGCTTATTGTGATCTTTTTTTTTTTTTAACAAAAACATGTAGCAGAATACATATTGGCCTAAATTTATAAAGAAAATTGATTTTTTTGTTTTTTGTTTTTTTAGCGCAAAAATAGAAAACACAGTGGTAATCAAATACCACCGAAAGAAAGCTCTGTGTTCCAGATTCTTCTGACGTATTGTTGTAGAATTAATCAGTTAATTACAGAGGACAAGGCAGTATTCTTCGGGCGGGATTTAATACAACTGGAGCACTCAGAATCTGGTGCAGCTGTGCATGGTAGCCAATCAGCTGCTACCTTCAGCTTGTTCAATTAAGCTTTGACATTAAAACCTGGAAGCTTATTGGCTACCATTCACAGCTGCACCAGATTTTGCACTCTTTAGTTCTAGTAAATCAACCCCAATGTGACAAAGTTGCTCCTCCATAGACACAGAACAGTGAGGCCCCGTACACACGACCGAGTTTCTCGGCAGAATTCAGCCAGAAACTTGATCGGAGCTGGATTCTGCCGAGAAACTCGGTTGTGTGTACACTTTTCAGCGAGGAAGCCGACGAGGAAAATAGAGAACATGTTCTCTATTTCCTCGTTGTTCAATGAGGAAAGTCGGCCCGCCGAGATCCTCGGCGGCTTCAACACTGAACTTGACGAGGAACTCGATGTGTTTGGCACGTCGAGTTCCTCGGACGTGTGTACGGGGCCTGTGTGAGTGTGGCTCTTAAAGTTTAGTAAATCTCCCCCGTTAAGCCTGGAGGTAAAGAGATTGACCACATATGGAAAGTCTTTTTCATAGTAAGAGCTGTGAAAATGTGAAATAGACTCCCTCAAGAACTAGTTCTGGCCAGCTCAGTAAAAGAGCTGGATGCTTTCTAAATGTGCAAAATGTTACTGAATATTAACATTTATAGGCAGATTGTTGATCCAGGAATTATCGGATTGCCTCCTGGGAGTTCAGGAAGGAATTTTCTTCCCTGCTGGAGAAAATTAGGGCATGCTTTATTGTTTTTTTGTTTTGTTTTTTGCCATCCTCTAGTCTAGATCAACTGTGGGTATACGAATGTGTATATTGAGGTTGTGTTTGTTGAATTTTCTTTTTATTGCTTGAACTATATGGACTTGTGTCTTTTTTCAACTTGATCAGCTATGTATTGTAACTGTATAACCTCTTGCTGACCGCAAGATGTAAACAAGGCAGATTGTCGTTCTGTGACAAGGGAAGGCAGTGATCTTGTGTTTCTCTCTTCCCACAGTACAACCACCCCCCACACAATTAGAAAGCACTCCCTAGAGACACATTTAACCCTTTGATCACACTTGATGTTAAGCCCTTCCCTGCCAGTGTCATTAGTACAGTGACAGTGCATTTTTTTTAGCACTGATCACCGTATTAGTGTCACTGGTTTCACAGTGTCTCATTTATCCAGCGCAATATTGCAGTCCCGCTATAAGTCACTGATTGCCGCCATTCCTAGTAAAGAATAAATAAATACAAATTCCATAAATATATCCCATCGTTTGTAGACGCTATAACTTTTGCGCAAAACCATTCAATAAACGCTTTTGGGATTTTTTTACCAAAAATATGTAGCAGAATACATATTGGCCTAAAATTATGAAGAAATTAAATATTGGATATGTTTCATAGCAGAAAGTAAAAATACTTTTTTATTTTTAAAGGGATACTAAAGGTTCTAAAAAAACAAACGTGTCATACTTACCTCCTCTGTGCAGTTGGTTTTGCACAGGGTGGTCCAGATTCTCCTCTTCTGGGGTCCCTTAGCAGTTCTCCTGGCTCCTCCTCTTCTCAAATGCCCCATTGGAAAAGCGTTCTCCCTCGGAACACCCGTGCAGGTGTGCTCCCGTGTCCTGCTGATGCGTCCATTGACACAGACAGCAGGCTCCGCCCCTGACTCCCGCTGCATTGGATTTGATTGACAGCAGCGGAAGCCAATGACTGCGCTGCTATCAATCCAATCAGGAACCGAGACACCTGCTTAAGCGGGGGTGCTGGTCTCTGGCACAGGAACGCAGGGCCGGTACAAGGCAGGGGCGGGCGGGGCGAGTGCCCTGGGCGCTACCATTCCGTATAGAAGGGGGGCGCAGTTCTGACAAACAGGCAGCCGCGACCGCCGCCCGCCAGACCAATACACTTGTGTGTCTAGTACTTGTAGTAAGCGCGGGCAGCGGCTGCCGAGTGCGCTCCTCACCTCCTGGCTCCCTTTCCTCTTTGTTTACTAACTTCCCCTATGGAGTCAGTTGGTCCATTCCAGCGTCGTGAGCCGCGTGACGTCACGGCCGGAGGCGGGCTGAGAGAGGGAGGACTCAGAGCAGCACTGCGCAGGGAGCTGTGTCTGCTGTGCTGGCAACTGGCAAGGACTAGTCACGAGGAGCCCGAGCGTGCCTAGGAACCTAGCAGCAGTGTGCTACGCTACAGTACTGCAAAGAAGACTACTGACTACTAAAAAGTAAGCAGAACAGCACAGAACCTGTTAAAGCAAGTAATTTAATGACTGTATTGGGGGGGGGGGGGGGGTTAGCTGACTGAGGTGATCAGCACTTTGTGTTATTTTGAATCATGCCTTCTCTGACTAGCAAAAAAAAAATCATCAATTGCAGCCTCACTATGCCACCAAACGCAGCCACTGTATCATCACATGCAGCCACTGTGCCAACTCACGCAGCCACTGTACCATCAATTGTCGCCACTGTGCCAATCACACGCAGCCACTGTGCCCATCACACGCAGCCACTGTGCCAACACACGCAGTCACTGTACCATCAATTGTCGCCACTGTGCCAATCACACGCAGCCACTGTGCCAACACACGCAGCCACTGTACCATCAATTGTCGCCACTGTGCCAATCACACGCAGCCACTGTGCCAACACATGCAGTCACTGTACCATCAATTGTCGCCACTGTGCCAATCACACGCAGCCACTGTGCCAACACACGCAGCCACTGTACCATCAATTGTCGCCACTGTGCCAATCACACGCAGCCACTGTGCCCATCACACGCAGCCACTGTGCCAACACACGCAGTCACTGTACCATCAATTGTCGCCACTGTGCCAATCACACGCAGCCACTGTGCCAACACACGCAGCCACTGTACCATCAATTGTCGCCACTGTGCCAATCACACGCAGCCACTGTGCCCATCACACGCAGCCACTGTGCCAACACACGCAGTCACTGTACCATCAATTGTCGCCACTGTGCCAATCACACGCAGCCACTGTGCCAACACACGCAGCCACTGTACCATCAATTGTCGCCACTGTGCCAATCACACGCAGCCACTGTGCCCATCACACGCAGCCACTGTGCCAACACACGCAGCCACTGTGCCAACACACGCAGCCACTGTGCCATCAATTGTCGTCACTGTGCCAATCACACGCAGCCACTGTGCTAACACACGCAGCCACTGTACCATCAATTGTCGCCACTGTGCCAATCACACGCAGCCACTGTGCCAATCACACGCAGCCACTGTGCCCAACACACGCAGCCACTGTGCCAACACACGCAGCCACTGTGCCAACACACGCAGCCACTGTGCCAACACACGCAGCCACTGTGCCAACACACGCAGCCACTGTGCCAGCAATTGTCGCCACTGTGCCCATCACACGCAGCCACTGTGCCCATCACACGCAGCCACTGTGCCCATCACACGCAGCCACTGTGCCCATCACACGCAGCCACTGTGCCCATCACACGCAGCCACTGTGCCAATACACCATCAATTGTTGCCAGTTTGCCCCATCAATTGCCGCCAGTGTGCCCATCAATTGCCGCCAGTGTGCCCATCAATTGCAATCAACGCAGCCACTGTGCCCATCACACGCAGCTACTGTGCCCATCACACGCAGCCACTGTGCCATCAAACACAGCCACTCAGCTGTGCCATCACTGATGGCACAGTGGCTGCGTTTTATGGGCATACTGGCAGCACACTGGCGGCAATTGATGGGGCAAACTGGCAACAATTGATGGTTACAGATTGTGTGCTGCCAGTGTGCCCATCAATTGCCGCCAGTGTGCTGCCAGTTTGCCCCATCAATTGCCACCAGTGTGCTAGTGGAGGAGGCTGACTGAGGTGACCAGCACTTTGTTAATAAAAAATGGCAGATAAAAAACGAGGGGGGCGCAGTTTGCCATCTTCGCCCTGGGCACCAAATGGCCTTGTCCCAGCACTGCAGGAACGATCTGGCTCAGGTAAGTAAAACGGGGCAGGGGGGCGCAGATGCACTACAAGAGATTATTCACCTCAATCTAAGGTTTACAACCCCTTTAAATTGACTTTTTTTGTGTACAAAAAATAAAAATCAGAGGTGATCAAATAAATCACCAAAAAAAGCTCTATTTGTGGGAAAAAAGTACCGTATTTATTGGGGTATAGCGCGCACCCCTAAAGTTGGCCAGAAATTCCTGTGGAAAAAAGGATTTTGTACTTACAGTTTTGGTGTCTTGCGCGGCATCCATTGGCGGCCTCGTCGGGTCCGGCGTCCGTCTGCGGCTTCGGGTGTCCTCTTCGTCGGGTCCGGCGTCCTTCTGCAGCGTCCTCCTCGCTCGTTTCCCGCGCCGAGTTTGAATACTGCGCCGACATATACTGAGTGCAGTACACTCGGGCAGGCTCGGCTACTGTCGCGCTCACGTCCTGTACGTCCAGGACGTGAGCGCGGGAGGAGCCGAGACTGCCCGACTATACACGAGTGTACTGCGCTCGGTATATGCCGGCGAAGTATTCAAACTCGGCGTGGGAAAGCGGGTATCGGCGTATATCGCGCACCCACGATTTTGCCCTGATTTTCAGGGCAAAAAAGTGCGCGGTATACGCTGATAAATACGGTACATACATTTTATTTGGGTACAGCGTCGCTCGACCATGCAATTGTCAGTAATAACGCAGTGCCGTATTGCAAAAAATTGTCTGGTTGTGAAGGGGGGTAAGCCTTCTGGAACTAAAGTGGTTAAAATAAATACAAAAAAAGAGGAATATGAGAACTTGTCAACTGGTATCTGCCTATCATCTGACATCTACCAAATACTAATATACTGCCGATTTAAGATTCGCTAGGAACGATTACAGTTCTGATCAGAAACAAAACCCATTGACTTTGCTTGGGGTGTTAATGTCTATAACAGATCACATGACTGCTGCATACAAAGACGCCGCTCAATGTATACATCTTATGCCAGGAACACAGGTTTAAAAAACATTCCTGGCACAGCTACACACAGTCCGCCCGACAGCACGGTTTTAATAGATACAGCATTTACGTCAGGAATTAAGCAGACGAGATATAAAAGACAAAGCTAACTTCAGACCAAGACAAATTAAAATCTGAACTCCTGACCCTGCAGGCTGGGAACCGAGAAATACGTCTGTCTTTCCCCGGGTTGGTTTCAGTGGTCTTTGAATTCCTGCAAATTGCAGAAAGTTGAGCAAAGCCGCAACTAGCTGAGTAGAAAATTAAACTGATGCAAATATAACTAATGGCTCTATTTTTACCATTCTGAAACAAAGTGATTATCGCTCAGCATGATGGCGTGTAAGTGCCATACAGCATGCTGGCAGTGTGCAATACACATGTTTTAATTAGGCTTAACTGAAGTTTTCTAAAACACAACAATGTTTTCATCTAAGCTCTTCTCTCGTTAACATACTAGTCCCTTTCCTTTGCTTTTAACTCCTTTTTTAAATTGTCCAGTGTATAGAAGTTTAAGAAGAAACGCACACGCTTGAACATACAACACACGGGGAAACATATGCATGCAAAGAGACCCATATATTATTATGGACATCATAATTAGGGCGTTTGTAGGGCTTTATTTGCTAAACTTGAGGCTCGCTGGAAGAAAATGCTTTTAAGGATCTTAGCCAGCTGCGATATCAGAATGATGCTTATTGTGTGTGCACATGTCTATATCAACACAGGGAAATGTTGTCTTTGTAGATCATAATTTAAAGTGTTACTAAAACCACAGCAGCAGTGGCGGCCCGTAATGCAGGCAGTGGCAGCCCAAAATGCAGGGCACAGGGGTGCTGCCCCCCTATCCACGCGTTCGCCCCCCAATCTGCATGCGGGGCACCGGATGCATGGATTCCAATGTTTTTCTTTTAAGCATATGATTCGAGCCTGAGGCTTCAATTGGCTTCAAAAAAGGGTGGGCTCGTGGCGCAGAGCACTGCACTCCGAGTCCACCCAGTTGTGTGACAATAGCGAATGAATATTCACTATTGTCACACCAATTCTCCTCCCAGCCCATTAGGAAGTGAGGTGCGGGTGACCCAACTGACCGGAGGTTGTGACTGTGGGTGCATTGTTTGCCGCCCCCGTAAAATATACCACCAGCCGCCACTGCACAGCAGTAAAATCAGTCTGTATATGCAGTAAATACTCACCATGGAACCTAAGGGGTTAATCCAGGGCCGGCCCTACCATGGGACCCGATGGTACCATTGTCCCAGGCAGCACTTTCAGGGGGGCAGCAAATTGCCTCCCGCATGCCATCACATTTCTGCCAGCTCCGCTCTCCACTCCACTGTGGGGCTAATTTTCCGCCCGACCGATCCTCCCGTTCCGCTCTACGCTCCACTGTGGGGTTAATTGCATGAATAGAGCCATAACAGGTCCTTTTTATACTCCTATATACATGTATAGAGCCATGATAGGTCCAATTTAGTTATCATGATATAAAATAATGGATGTGGGGGCATTTTGGTGGGCGTAATTTTTTTTTTGGGGGGGGGGCAGCATTTCATTCTTGGTACCAGGCAGCACAATGTCTTGGGCCGGCACTGGGTTAATCCTACGCATAATGTAAAAAGGCTGTTTGATTCTGTCTATTTTCTGATCCTTCCCTTTTTTCCATGATCATGTAAAGATTAAGCACAAGATGTTTGTGTGAAACACGTCTACGTGACCTTGTGTTGGTTTCTTTGGTGTTATCACTTTGAACAATAAAAGGCAAATCGGAATTCCTGGATGTGCAGCCATTTCTTTTCTTACAAGTTTCCCACGGAGGCGGGCCGGCACTTTACGAGATATTCCACCTCAGGTTATCAGCATACACCTGGAGCAGCAGCTCTTTTTCTTTGTATATTCCCTTTTTTCATAGTCCCCAATCCATTTCCTGATAGGACAGAGCCTTGGGGACACTCTGCACATGCTTAGTTTAGTGTGTATTTCTAGAGTTTCTTTTTACTTCGGAGAGTGCATGTGATCGGCACAGGGCCAAATTACCACTGTCCAGAGGGTCAGGGGTCCTTCATTCTGATAGGACAGTCATAGGAGAATGAAAACTCCTCCTACAAGCTTTAACCAGACAGCGATATAAGTTACAAGACTGCTCTAACTGCTGATGAGAAAAGGTATTTAGCAGTTTATATTTACTAAAATAATTGCATTTCCATGTTCTGTGTATTGTGGGAGGCCAGATATAGTGAATGCCGGATCCTGGGTTTAGTAACACTTTAAAGTAGTATTACACCCTCAATGATTTTAGGTTAACACATTCAGTTCAATAAAATAAAACATCCCAGTAAACTATTCCTACCGCAGCACTTGCAGTTTATAACTTTTAATGCTGTTGGCTCCTGATTCCATGAACTTCTTGTCTTCACAGGAAAGAGTTAACAGTGGAAAATCAGGTGATTGCCTTGCCATCCTATGCTATGGGGCTGTGTGTTTCTATTGATGTACACAGTGTAGGGAGACACAACACTAGGCCCTGTATGCAATGGTGGCTCCATAGGGTGCTGCAAGGAAAAGCCACTGTGTAACAGGAAACCTGGAGCAATGATAATGGCAGCAGCCTTAACTGGAACATGGTAAGGATTAAAAGGTAAAGAGGCTGCATACTAAGTAATTGATTAAAGAGGTTGTAAACCTCCCTTTACACTTAGCATAGGCGTGTGCACAGGGTGTGCCAGGTGTGCCTGGGCACACCCTTATCACCACGGGTAGTGCATATTTCCAATGTTTAGACCCTTTATATTTCACTGAATTCTATAAAATTGTAAAAAAAAAAAAAAAAGAATAATATTGTATAACGGCGCCCCCCCCCAATTTTCGGCGCACCCCCCGCTTCTCAATTCACGCCCCCCCCCCCCCGCTTCTCAATTTTCTCAATTAGCGGCGGTGCCCCCCTGCGTCTCAATTTGAGGCGGCAGCACCCCCCCTCGTTCTCAGGGGGCCCATACCTGAAGCTGTGTAAGGGGCCCCATGATTCCTGATGTGCTAGTATACGATGCATACTAGTACATTATGTATTTACTTTGCAGGGGAGGAAGAAGAAAACATCTTTAATTAAGATGCGAAAAGTGCTTCAAAAATTTGGATTTAATATCACTTCAAAGTTAATGTATCCCCTCCCCTCTTTGCCCTAACCCAACCAAATATATATATATATATATATATATATATATATATATATATAGATATTACTTTGTCTGTTCCTAGTGATCCTGCCACTATCCTAGGGTGACAACGCTCACTCTCTGTATAAATGAAGGAGCAGTGTTGTCATCCTAAGCTTCTTCTCTGCTTCAATCTTCAGACATCTACCCCTCTCCTCATCTCTATTATATACAGGGTCATTGTTTTGTAGTTCACTGAAGATAGCTAGAAAAGCTAATATTGTTTGAAACTTCACTTTAGTGCACAAGAAGTTAGACACTGCATTTATATCAGGATCAACGTGTATTTTTTTTCACTTGCAAAAACTGTAGTCAAAAACCAATGCAGCAATCATATATAATGATTGGTAAGCTGCAATTATTAATATCTATTTTTTTTTTTTTTTTGGTTCTTGGTTTTAGATATATTTTAAAGTGTGGGGAGTTCCAATAAGCCTATCTTAATATCTTCATTTATACTGTATGATTAGGTTTTGGAGTTCCCTAAAGGATAATTGGTGTGGGGAGTTGAATCATTGGAGTCCACCAAGTAGGCTGAACAACTGAAGCGATATATACCCAAAGTGAGGGGTGATTGCTCACTGATGAGCATATACACCTTGGAAGGTCTTAAGATCTGGTAAGCAGATATATTTGCAGATATATTTGCCCTATCCATCCTCTGGGAGCACTAAGGCCCCATACACACCATAGAATCTATCCGCAGATAAATCCCATCAAATGGGTTTCTGCGGATAGATCCTATGGTGTGTACACTCCGTCGGATATCTATCCGCAGATAAATCTCCCCTGGAATGGATTTCCAGCAGATAAATATTTGTCGACATGCACAGAATATCTATCTGCTGGAATCCATTCCAACGGATGGATCCGCTCGTCTGTACAGACTTACCGGATCCATCCGTCCAAAGGGATTCCCCGCACGCGCCGTAATGAATAGACGCATGCGTGGAATTCCTTATATGACAGTGTCGCGCCCGTCGCCGCGTCATAATAGCGGCGACGGCGCGACACGTCATCGGCAGAGGATTTCAGCGCGGATTTCAATGCGATGGTGTGTACACGCCATCGCATTGAAATCCTCTGAAATCTTAGAGAGGATTTATCCGCGGATACGGTCCGCTGAACCGTATCTGCGGATAAATTCTATCGTGTGTATGGGGCCTAAGTGTTTGCAAAGTCAATTGCAGATCCACAAAGTGAAAGTGAAAAAATTTTGATCGGTGCAAACACCCAGTGCTCCCCACAAGATGGATAAGAAAAAATATATCTGCTTACCAGATCTTAAGACCTTCCAAAGTCTATATGCGCATCAGTGAGCAATCACCCCTCACTTTGGGTATATACTGCCTCAGCTGTTCAGCCTACTTAGTGGGCTCCAATGATACAAACCCCCACACTAATTATCCTTTATGGAACTCCAAAACCTCATCATGGAGTATAAGCAAAGATATTAAAATAGGCTTATTGAAAATAAACGTCTGTCCAACACACACCATGGGTGCCACAACGTCACCTTTGCTCCGAGCCTAGCCTGACGTACGTTTCGTCCAATGGGACTTCTTCTGTGAGGCACACATACTGCCTTTGAACTTACATTTTAGATAAGTTTATACATCTATTCTAAAGATGGAATTTTGTTTGCCTAATCATAGGTAAGGCATTGTATCACATATAGATGACAGTGCAACACGTTGATATTTATAATTATTAATGTGGAATGTATGTTTCTTGTTAAAGAACATTATTTTCTAATCAAGTTGTTATGGGAAAAGTTCTGCTTTAATCACTCTTTAGTTACACAAAAAAAAAAATTCAATGTGCCAATAACAATGAATGTTGCAGAAAAGACATAGCTAAATACCTACCATCCATTGCTCAGCTGCCAAACCAATCGCCACATGTCGATTTAAAAAAAAAAAAAAAACACTTCTTATCTCCAACTAGACAAAACCAAAATTTCCCCCAATTCATTTAGCTGTGTTTTGTTTTAAATTAAAAAAAATACTAGAAACAAAGCATGTTGTAGGCTAATTAGCACCCCCACCTCATCCTTCACAAACCAACGCGCGCATCTCTCATTAGACGCGACCGCGCCGCCTATATCTATATGTAGCCATGTATTTGTGATTAAGGGAAAAGAAAAAAAAATAATATAATGGATTCAAATTCAATACTGTTGAAATTCTTGACAGTGGAGTAGTGGATGGAGAAGAACTTATAAATTATGTGTGCCCCTTCTTTGAAAAATGCATCGGAGGTTCCTTTGTGCACTGGCAACTACAGTAGGAATATGAGGCATTGTGTGTTTCCTCCTGCACAGCACCTGATAAAAGAATAAAGAACTGTGACATATTCTTAAGACAATAGAGGAATTAAAAAGAGACAATGCAGCAGCTGCTTCATTAATACAATCAAAAGGGAGCCCACTGGAGTCCAGATAATTAAGCACTACTGCTTTAGCCCTCCTTTCTATAAAACGGCTACAGAAAAAAAAAAATTAACCACTTCATAGTTCCTACGTACATGTATGTACTTGCTTATTTCACTTGATTAATGCCTCTCCGGAGTCCCTGGATCATGCCAACTCATGCTTTGTACAACTTTCCAACCGAACGAGAAAGAGTAGATGATAAAATCAGGTGGACATTGGGCAATAAATCAAAGCCTTCTCTCATTCGGACTATTTCTCCCCGTGCTTGGATCGTTTCCATGTTTTTCAGCAAGAAAGCTAAGCAAATCTAGCATTCTAAGACTTTTTTTTATTGTATTTTGTTTTTGGACAGGTAGTTGTATGGGACTACGCTGAAAGTCTTTTCAGGAAAAAAAAATGATTCGTTGATATATCGTTTTTTTTCTTTCACGTAGAACCAGGCTTAGAAAACTTGTCTGAAAATGCACACACAGGCTTACGCTTCAGTTTTTGGGGGATGAGTATTTTGGGATATTCTTTAGCCCATATTCTTTAGATCAAGGTCAGCCATGGATGGCTCAATAATTACAGGCGATTAAGAGGGAATCTATTGGCAGTCAGTGATTCTCGCCATCACATAGGAGGGTGGGGTATTTTGCAATGTGTTGGGTCCTTTGCTATTAAGCAAAAAGGAGGATCAAAGTAGCAAATGTTCTCCACTGTCAGATAAGCATCACAGCCTGTCCTGGTGCTGGAGCAAAGACGGGAAGACGTCTCCCCTCCCATTCTTCTCTAGGAGATATCTGCCTGTCTGTGACCTACTTTATACAAACATGTAGCAGTTTCCCATATGGTGGATAGAGTGTGTATAAAAAAAACCTTATGTGTTAAAAAAATTATAATTAACTACGTTACCATAATGCATGCCGCTTTGTGCAGTGCCATTAATTTAGAACAGAGCCCTATACAGTACCTACAGTAGCCAGCAATGCATCCACACTACAGTGCATCACAGCACATCAGGGACGTGCGTTGAGGTCAGTGGCTGTTGAGGCACTGGCTAGTTTCAGAGCCAGATACATACAGGTTACATACGCCACAAACGTTAGAGCGAGAGCAATAATTCTAGCACTAGATCGGCTCTGTAACTCTAAACATGTAACCTGTAAACATTTTTAAAGCGTCGCCTATGGAGATTTTTAAGTACTGAAGATTGGCGCCATTCCACAAGTGTGCACAATTTTAAAGCATGACATGTTAGGTATCTATTTACTCAGCATAACATCATCTTTCACATTATACTACAAAAATCGGGCTAACTTTTAGTTTCTTATATATATTCTTTAAAAAATAACATAGGATGCATTAAGGTGAAAAACATGAACCTTTACAACCCCTTTTAACCTCCTGGCGTTATGATTCTTTCAGATTTTTGGTGCTGAAAGCGGTACAATTGTTTTGCATGGAAATTTGGCGTTTTATATTGTAGGCCTGTAATTCTTAGAAATAACTCACTTAAATCTGTATGAAACACAAAATCGTAAATTATAATATAATAAATAACTATAAATAATTATAACAAATAATAATATAATAATAATAATTCAATAATGGAATCAAATCAAAAACACTGAAATTTGCTCAGTTGCAGAATTGTCTCTGTCATTACTTTCATAGTTTGATGACGAATTTACCCACAAATCGCTATCGCTCAATTCTGCAAGTCATTCTAATTTATTATCACTGTTTTCTAAAACCACTTTTGACATAAAGGGACACTTTTTGGTTGCTATGGACAATCTCCAGTTTCCAGGCAGAAAGAACAGTTTTTATTATATAAAACTGCATGTAGGACACTGGGCAGACCACTAGGGACAAAGGGGATGTGTAATTATCTGATACAGTATACTGGATCTATACAGCGTTTTAACTTTTTTGAATTTGGCGCCGAACTCTGCCCTGTGCATTGAGCCGCTCGGGAACGGAGCTCGGCGGCACTCGGCAGTCACCAGTGTGTGAATTGCGCGAGATGACAGCTCGCACACACAGTGGGGACACATCGCAGGATCCAGGGACAAGGTAAGTAACCCCCCTTGTACCCTGCAATGCGATGCCGAGTCTGGCTCGGGGTTACCGCTTTTGGTATGTAAAATTCACGCCAAGCCAGACTCAGGAATACCACTAGGCAGGTTAAGGTTTTTCACCTTATCGCATTCTATGCATTAAGGTGATAAACCTTTTGTGCTGCAGCTGCCCCCAGAGCCCCCCCCCTTTCCTTACCTAAACCCAATCCAGAGATGTGCATGAGCACAGCGGCTCCCGGCGCTGCCTCTCGCATCATTGGAGTGGGGGGCGGGGCTGAGTCCCACTTTCTGTATCAATGGATGCAGCAGCAGGACTCAGGACGCAGGACTCAGGAGCAAGCGTCCTTCCCTGGGGGGAATCGATGAAGAAAAGGGGCCTTGAGCCCAAAGGGGGTCCCCCGTAGAAGAGGATCGGGGTTGCACAGAGCAGGTAAGTATAGGCATGTTTGTTATCTTTAAAAAAATAAAAACCAAAGCTTTAAGACCACTTTAATAATGTTATATTACAAAATGACTTGTGTCGCAATTGTATACAATTGTTTATGCTATATTATTTTTATTTGCAATTACCCTTATTTACTTACAAATTGCTGTCCCAAAAAGCCGAATAAAAAATTATAGTTTTTCACTATACATATTTATAACAGTGTTTGGAGATTTTATACCCTTGTGTTTCTCATCCTTGTTGAATATATATATATATATATATATATATATATATATATATATATATATATATATATATATATATATATATATATATATATATATATTTATATTTATATATAAACAAACTGTATTACGTTGCTTTAAGATAAAAGCATTACATTCTTCCTAATGTATTTATTAGCTATACAGTATCTAGCTTTTGAAAATTGATCATCTATGTTTTTATATTACATTGAAAGACTTGTACAGCCACAAAATAATTGTTTGTCACTAACAAAAGATCAACATGGTCCTACATATTGTCTATATAATATAATATATGGAGAGCCACAGGCAGCAATTACAGAACTACTCCAAGATGTATACTCAGAAAGACTACTAGACAATAAGACACTTAATATAAAATGATTTCATCAGCTGCTGAAGGTAAGCTGCAACTAATGGTTTTTGTTGGCACAGTAATTATTACTATATCAAAAAAATCATGATTTGTAAAGTGATGGAATTACAATCCAGGAGGAGAACTGGAAAGACACAAATGCGGTCACTGCTATTGAAAAATACATTTTGATGAGAGTTGCTTGAATGGCAGCAATGAAAGTTCTATTTAATGAACCGCACAATCCTCTACTGTACACTGTCTCTGATTTGGAACAATGTCCTTCTGTTCCTCATTCCTCCTCATTTGTCCCTTATTTTGGTCTGATCTATATAGATGTATATAAAATGAACTTTTTATCTATCAAAAAGTGTTTCCCAATGCTAAATCTTTTATCTGATTTCTAAATTGCTGCATTTGTAAATACCAAAAGCCAATATAAAAGAATAGTAGTGGTAAAAACAGCACCTGTGAGTTTAACCAATCTTATTTTTTGTACAATTCTCCTTTAAGGGGGCGTGACAAGGGGCTGTGTCCTATGCCTGCATGATTTTGGTGATAGGTTTCCCTCATTCACATCTCAGAAAGTTGTGAGGTATGTATGTAGATAGATCGATAGATAGATAGATAGATAGATAGATAGATAGATAGATAGATAGATAGATAGATAGATAGATAGATAGATATGCGCCAACCTAAGTGCAGTAAGTGGGTATTTAATTCAAGCAATTTGCACAGTAAAAATGGCTACTCACAAAACCAGTGTTAACACAGGCATGTAATGGAAGAAGCGGCTGGTCCGGTGTCACAACGTGTCATCAACAGTACAACAGGCTGACACGTTGTGACACCGGACCAGCCGCTTCTTCCATTACATGCCTGTGTTAACACTGGTTTTGTGAGTAGCCATTTTTACTGTGCAAATTGCTTGAATTAAATACCCACTTACTGCACTTAGGTTGGCGCATTTTCTCTTTTTTTCTTTACATATCTTTCAGAGTCTGCTTCTGCTTCAGGATTTTGCTGCCACTAAAGTGCTATTGGACTTATATTGGACTATTGATTCATTGATTGATTCATTCATTTTTCATTTTTTGTTATTGACATGGACCTTATGATATATGTACTTTTCTATTATTGACTGTGCTCTCCTGGTTATGCGCCATCTATCTATATATATTATACAGATAGATAGATATATCTATATCTATATATATATATATATATATATATATATATATATATATATATATAGATATATATAGATATATATATATATATATATATAGATATATAGATAGATAGATAGATAGATAGATAGATAGATAGATAGATAGATAGATAGATAGATAGATAGATAGATAGATTTTATTTTTTTCATATTTATTGTAGTGTCTCAAGTTCTTCCTAATTTTGTATTTTAGTTTATTGGGGCACAGAAGCATAGGAGCACAGAACATCCTTCTCGAGGGTTATGTCCCACTAGAGATCTCAACGTACTCTTACCAACACACACGTTCCTGTAGAAATGGCTGTGCATATATGTGTGTGCTGAAGTGACCACTGTCTGGAACCATGTCTAGTCAGAGCAAGAGAATGTCACCAGCACACCAAGGATCTCTAGAACGAGTACACAGCTTTATTCAGCGATCACATCGTTACAACAACTCCCAGGACCAGCTGGCACTGCAAAGATGGTCTGACCAGAGCGTAATCAGACCATAGCAAATGGCCTTTGCAGGCAAGGACCGTGGGCCCCTTTGGTTGTGTAGAAAAAGTAAGTCCCAGTGCTTAGCTGTCCTACTCCTGTGGCTACAGGTCCCAGCACCACCTCTTCAGGCGCTGCCAGCCCACCTGGCTACAGCTGTCCCTTTCACTAGTCCCAGACTAACTCTGCATCCACCACAGACTGCTTCCACCCAGTCCTCTCAGGCATGCCTCTCAGTCTTCTGGCTGTAACACCCACCAGCCCTCCTGGCTGTCTTCCTCTCTGGAGATTTGCCCAGCAGTGTCCTCCTGCTGTCCTCCTTGCTCCCATGCCTCCTGGTCAGGATCCCTCTGTGTCATGAAGGTCTCTTCTGCACCTGAGCCCAGGCCTGAGTTCACTCCCCCCCCCCTAAGTCTAGGGGGTTACTCTCAAAGGCCTCCAACAGCCTAACACTTCAGCGCCAGCTTCCTCCCCAACTCCACACTGCCCCTGTTGGGCTGACCCTGAGCATTTGAGGGGGCCTGCCACCTGCCAACCCATCTGTTGGGGATTGGTCAGGACCCTCATAAATACCCCAGGCAGTTCCACCTTACGTCCCCTCCCATTCTTCTGAAAGTTTCTAGTAAGTTCAAGAAGTAGGGGGGAGGTCTCAGTGATGCTGACTGTTTGCCCAACCCAGGAAAAACACACACACATACTCTTGGCTTCCAGCCAAGCCTGAACAAATTTACCTTTACTTAACCAAAAACTTAACTCTAGCACACTAGCAATGCTAGGGGGTGCTACAAATGTAAGATACTCTTATAATGTCCAGGACACTGAAAAATTGCCTGCAGATAGTATATTTTAAATGTACGTAAAGAGAAAAGTATGATTTATACTGATCTTACCATTTACAGCTTCTGCCTGTGTTGCCTAGGGTGATATCACATTCTTTCCACGCTCTTGTGTGGGCTGGAGTCTCCCCTCATAAGATTTGGCCTGATTTGGCCTGATCTGCAGTTTTGAAATTAGATGGTTACGGTCTACCACTAGTGACAGGAGGGTCCAGGACCTAAGGTAGTTATGACTAGTTATCACCTCTGGAATGCATTCTTTGGGTGGGAGCAGAAGTTGGGAAAGGTGGCAGCCTGCTAATAATGTTTAAATGTTATAATCAACATTAAAAAAAGTAAGTGGAGGACATTGTGATGAATATTATGCTCTATCTATGTAGCATATATAGCGGTTGACCAGATTTCAAATTGGTCTGGGAATCCAAGTGCTGCTGTGCCACCCTAGGACAAGTAGAGTAGTGTGAGATTTGACAGTACAAACAAATGGCAACTGCCCCAACCCATAACTGGCCATAACAGCAAGGAGACCATGGAAGGGTGACACATGTCAAACAAAATCTAAGAAAAATTCATAGCGGTCACTAACCTGGCTATGCTGCCTGTCAGGGGTGCTTGGATTACAAAACTAGTTGAACAAATCTTTTGACTCAGGCCCCATACACACGATAGAATCCATCCGCAGATAAATCCCAGCAAATGGGTTTCTGCGGATAGATTCTATGGTGTGTACACGCCAGCGGATCTGTTTCCGCGGAGAAATCTCCTCTGGGATGGATTCCAGCAGATCGGATATTTGCTGACATGCACAACAAATCCATCTGCTGGAATCCATTCCAACGGATGGATCCGCTCGTCTGTACAGACTAACCGGATCCATCCGTCCAAAGGGATTCCCCGCACGCGTCGTAATGATTTGACGCATGCGTGGAATTCCTTATATGACAGCGTCGCGCCGTCGCCGCGTCATAATCGCGGCGACTGCGCGACACGTCATCGCCAGAGGATTTCCGCGCGGATTTCAATGCGATGGTGTGTACACTCCATCGCATAGAAATCTGCGGAAATCTTTGAGAGGATTTATCCGTGGAAACGGTCCGCTGGACCGTATCCGCAGATAAATTCTCTCGTGTGTATGGGGCCTCATAGTTCTGCTTTAACTGCCTAAAACTGTTTTTTTTCCTTGACTAGAATATCTCTTCAAAGTGAAATGTTCCTACGCTTGATGAACTCACGATCTTAGTCTATCAGGTCTTTTTTCCTTTTTTTTGCTATTAATAAGCATGTAAATTAAGCTATTTTTTCAGCTTTTAACAAAATTCAGGCCAATTCCTTCCAGCCTTGATTGAGTTGTTAGAGCTTATTTATTACACTGGGAGCTTCCTAAAGGAATATCCTCAGAACTTGTGTGAATTTAAGAAGATTATTTCTTTCTATGGGGAACCGAGTTCAAATCCAGAGTTGATCGGGCTGAGTATACATATCCTTTCATTAGATGACTAGGAAAGTCTTAGGTGAAATCAGTTCCTGGTGGAGTACAGTCATAAAACTATTAATTATTTGGCACGAAAAGCAGATTGGACTGAAAAAGCCTAAAACTGATGACTGAACAGGACTCCCAGAACACTTGAGGACTTGGAGCTGCTATAAAGCCACTGATCCACAACATTTCAATATATAATTCTGCTCAAACCTTGAGTGCCGAGACAATAGAATCATTCGGAACGGGAGCTGTGGGGGCTTGTTTATAAAGTAACTGGAGCAAAGATAAAAATACTGGTGTCGTCTGGAGCATGGACATGTTCACTTCACTTTTTAAAGTGCGGTAGTAAAGAATAATAGCTGGAATAGGACACATTGGTATAGGATACACCCAAATTCCTTCCTTCCTTCCCTCCTTCTCTCCTTCTCTTCTTCCTCTTTCCCTTCCTCCTTCCTTCCCTGTTGTACCATTCATTATTCCTTCTCATTCCATCATTCTCCCCTCCTCCATCCCTTCCTTCTTCCCCCCTTTGTCCTTCCTTCTTCCCTCCCTTCCTTTCTTCCCTTCTTCCTCTTTCCCTTCTTTATTTCCTCCTTCCTTCCCTGTTGTACCATTCATTATTCCTTCTCATTCCATCATTCATCCAGCACGCCACGTCTTCGGATGTGATTGACAGCAGCGTGAGCCAATGGCTGTGCTGCTATCAATCCATCCAATCTAGCCAATCAACAGCCAGACTGAGTGGAGAAGAGGATGTCAGGGGCGAGCGCAGCAGGTGAACGGGCCCAGGTAAGTAAAACGGGGGGCTGTCATTGCCAGTTTATCCATAGGATGCATTAAGGTGAAAAAAACCGAACCTTTACAACCCCTTTAAGGGGGTGCCCTACACTAAATATGTATAAAAGTGAATAAATTCCACAATGCGGCACTGCCTTTGCTTACTGCTGTAAAATAAATGATCTCCGCCTGCCTCATAACAATACATTCCTGTAGCCAGCACCGGATGTGTCTTGACGGGAGGTTGTCACAACCCCGACCTGCAGCTGATAAGCTGATTACAAATTTGCTGAACACGTTGCTTATAAACAAAAGCATTTATCAATTAATAATTTGCAATAAAGTAATGTAACTTCCAGCTGAGTCCCAAAATGTAATTGTCTTTACCATCTGCCTATGAAAACAGCAAGTCTCAGCATTAGACATGGGAAAAAATAGATCACATCAACCTAACAAAAAAAAATATTTGTATGCCAATGTTTTGTAAAGAGATGCAAATGACATGAGACATGAGAGGGGGTCAGTGGAATATGCATTGGGGGCTATTTACTAAAGACAATTTATATGCTAATAAAATGTGTCACTCCGGATTTGGGGGTTGTGGTGGAGCAGAAGTCATCCAAGGCCACAAATCCTGCGGAAAGGAGCAGGTCTTTGGATTACATGTTAACTAAACACTACAGTTGTAACTGTCCATAGTTATAAAGACAAAATATATATATATTAACCACTTGCTGACCGCCTAACTGGGAATTTATGTCATGACTTTGACATTAAAGCGGAGGTTCCGCCATTTTTTTTTTTTAAAAGCCAGCAGCTACAAATTCTGCAGCTGTTGCCTTTTAAAATATGGACAATTACCTGTCAAGCGCACCCGCAATGTCGGCAGCCGAGGACGAGCGATCGCTAGTCCCTCGGCTACACCCGCCGCCATCCTCGGTGAGGGAATCGGGAAGTGAAGAGTTGTGGCCTCACTGCCCGGTTCCCTACTGCGCATGCACGAGTAGTGTGGCGCGCCGTCACTGGTCCCCGCTCTCTCCTGGGAACAGTGTGTTTCCCAGAAGACAGCGGGGCTGCGAGTAGGGGTGTGGCTGCCACAGTAGTGTATTCCCAAAAGTGGGTGCAACAGCCAGAGGAGAGGAGGGAAACCAGAAGCGCTGTAGGGAGAAGGGAAGGAGCCAGGGCACACCTGGCACACCCTGCGCGCACGCCTATGCACCCCAGTAAGTATCATAAACTATTTACATTTTTTGTAAAATCCTTTGTGCCAAATCAGTGCATCTGATATTCCGCAGCTGTTTTTTAACAACACTTTCTGTATTTGGATTCCAAAAATATAAAAAATTACTTTTTGAATTGCTTTACCATAATAAAGCTTATATGAAATTTTACTAAAAATTATAGTTAAATTTACATATCTTGTGCTATGTAAAAAAAAAAAAAACTAAAACAAAAACTTTGTGCACAACCTATTAATCACTTATGTTCACATTTGATGAAGGGACTTAAATGTTTTTTTTTTTTGCACAGAGAGTGTGCCGCAATTAATCATTTTGTTGATTAAATTAATGATTTATTTTGTATAATATAATTTATTGAATTTTTTTTTTACTACTTCTGCTTATTTTACTGACATTACCACCAAGAACAATAGTAAAATTGATGATGATGATGATGATGATGATGATGATGATGATAATGGTGTTATTGATAAAAAGACAACAAAAAAAAGAATAGGAATAACAGAATATAGCTTTATTTAACTGCGGAACCTGGGTGTTATAATTTGGTAGCTCATTAACCATACACGGCCTGATCTTTTATAGGATATGACAAAACAACTAAGAGCTGACTGTTTTTCCAGCCACAAATGACACGCAAATTCGAACAATTATCACCCTGCATGTTATTTTGTAGCATGGTATAATTTTTTATTTTAAACTCTAAACATTGCTGCAGATAAATTGTCCTTGTTTGTTCTTTAACTATATGCTGAATAATTATCACAATCAGCACTCACATCTGTTGCTATCTGTCATAAAGGGTACAAATCTCATGGAACTATACTGTAATCAACCACTGTTTTCCGTATTTGAAAAAGAACCTAGTCTTTCAAGTAAGGAACGAGCCAGCAGAGGGCGCACTATGCATTTCATCTGGACCCCAGTGTACATAATCATTCGAAAACATTTAAGCCAACTAAGTGTGTTTCTTTCACTTAATTATATAACAACCAGCACTATTAAATAATCATGCACTTTTAAAGGTAAACAGCGACAATAAGTAAATCCAGGATATTGTCTGAAATTGAGAATTGTCACGTATAAAATGTGTAACAAAATGACTAATATCTGCAGTTTGGCATGAACAATATGCTATTTTAAGTTACAGAAACTCACCCAGGGATGTGAACCTCTGAAAATAATATTTTGATTCCTATGGTTCCTATGCTACTTTGATGCAATTCGATTTGACTACTTGGAGGCAACGTTGTATCATTAACCTTTTATGACATACAAAAAAATTGTATGGACCATGAAGGTTACGGAGACAACCCATCTACAGGTGGATGAGACTCCCATGGCTGGCTGTTTGGTTTGTGCAGGTGCATCGATACCGTGGCCAGTACTCATTATCAGATCTGGACGGTCTAGATACCATCCATGGCTGTGTTAAAGAGAAGGAATGCAAGTTATTGACCTTCTTCTGTACATTGAAGCCTTCTTAATCAAAAATATGGAGATTATTTATCATTTCAAGACAGTGAGTGGAGCCATGAAAATCATTTATTTATGCCCCAAACAGCCAAATGCATTTCCAGAAGCTCTACGTATAGTACTAATACAGCACAGAAGTCATGGTTTGCATATATTGCACTGATGATGGACACAAAGGCCTGAAACAGCAGTATGTAATTTGGAATAAATGGCTGTATATCCACTTAAAGGCTACTATATATATGTATATATATATATATATATATATATATATATATGTATATAGTCACAACGTATATATATATATGTATATATATATATATATATATATATATATATATATATATATATATTAGGGCTGTTACTGATTAACATTTTTGTGCTCGATTAATCGATTTTTTTTTTAATCGATTAATCGACTAATTTCGATTAATTATAACGCACATACAGATCCAGATACTTTTAGCTGATCTCCTTGCAGGCTGATTCCCAGTGCAGCTACCAACCACTGGAAAAATGGATAGCAGGATACACAAAACACACAAAGGCAGCGCTCGATGGGAATAGCATTAAAACTTTTATAGTCTTCAAGTAGGTAACAAAATAAATATTGCACTGGAGATAAAATCGATTTAGCTACATAAACTGTAAAAATGGTGCAAGTAAAACGGTAGCAAAAGCAGTCATAAAAACATATACCTAAGTATGATACTGGTATAAAAATGTGTACAACGATGCCACTGCTGAACACAGATGAGGAGGGGTTAACATCAGTCCGTCGGCATGTAGATGTCCCGTGAAGGGAACTATCACAACTCCCAGTGGATGGCTGTAGAATCCCAGATTGATAGAGGGAAGTGTAACAGCCCTTGCGTGTGGCAGATAGTAAGGTCCCGCCGGCATGCAGATATGAAGGCACAGCAAAGGAGCCCTTCAGATGGACACGGCAAGCCCCGCCGGTGTCCGTGATGTCACCGGATCTCCGACGGGAAGTCCCTGAAGGCCCAGAAAGCCAGCGGAGAGGTGAGTACCAATCAAAAGAATTTTGATCGATCAAAAAAAATTTGATCGATCAAAAAAATTAAAGATTAATCAATGAATTAATAGTTAATTTTCCCAGCCCTAATATATATATATATATATATATATATATACGTTGCGACTTTGAAGTGGTTTATTGGGATTATGGCTGAAGCTGTCAGGCCTCGTACACGTGACCGAGTTTCTCGGCAAAAACCAGCAAGAAACTTGCTTGTTTTTTTTTTTTGCCGAGGAAACCGGTCGTGTGTACACTTTTCGACGAGGAAACTGCCGAGGATCTCGTCGAGCCAAAAAGAGAGCATGTCTTCTTTTTCCTCTACGGGAATGGGGAAATTTGGCTCGCCGAGATCCTCGACAGCCTAACAAGGAACTCGACGAGCAAAACGATGTGTTTCGCCCGTCGAGTTTCTCGGTCGTGTGTACGAGGCTTCAGCCATAATCCAGGTATTGTTGTAGCTTTCTCATGAAAGTGTTCCAAGCGACACATGAGCCGCTGGAGCGCTTTCTGAAGTGGCGGGAGAGGACGTTCCCCCCCCCCCACTGGCATGCAAAAAAAGAAAAATGGACGATCATTCATCCAATGATCTCATTGTTTGTAGCAGCCAATAACGGGAAACTCCACTTTCATGGGCAAAAAAATAGCAAATAAATAAAAAATAATATAGCACATATAATTGCGACACTAATCATATAGTAATTAAATGTTACTAAAAATTACCTTTCCTTTTAAATCTGCAGCCAATGTAATTTTCTGAGAATACATTGCAATATGACTACCTAGATATGTTCTGTACAAAAGGTCTGTACAGAACACCCCCCAGAAACAGAATTTCCTGCTTGTGTGATTGGCTCACCAATTTTACCAGAAGTCTGCCTACGATACAAATCAGATTCCAGGCATCCCTTGAAACAAAAATTTCATTTTTTGAGAGATACTTTCAACAGGAACACGTCTCAGGCTGGGTTCACACTACTACACTACTTTCATCCTACTTTGCTCTGCTACATTGGTCCTACATTTATCCTACATTGGTCCTACATCCATCCTACTTTCATGAACAGGATACTACTTTGGTCCGACTTCAATGATATTCAATGGGCCTGAAGTAGGATCAATGTAGGACCAAAAGTAGTACAGGGAGCATTTTGAGGCTGGGTTCACACTTGTCCTACAACGGTCCTACATTGGGAGCTCATGTAGCATGACGTGTGAAAATCAATGTTTCCCTATGAGAGCTGTCTTAACTGGTCCGACACAAGTCGGTCCGACTTTGAAACTACTCCCTGTACTACTTTGGTCCTACTTTGATCCTACATCAGCCCATTGAATATCATTAAAGTAGGATCAAAGTAGGAGCCTTGTCCTTACCATCCGACTTTTGACATCCAACTTGTGATTACAGCAGCAGTAAAAGGAATTTATCTCACTCTGGGATTGTTTTGATTGGTCAAAGAACAAGTCAGACTATCACAAAGTCGGATCAAAGTAGTATCCTGTTCTTGAAAGAAGGGTGGATGTAGGACCAATGTAGGATCAATGTAGGACCAATGTAGGACCAATGTAGGATCAGTGTAGGACCAATGTAGCAGAGCAAAGTAGGATCAAAGTAGTGTAGTAGTGTGAACCCAGCCTCAAAGTCCGACCACCTTGTGTAGGACACTACAAGACGCTCTCATAGGGAAACATTGAACACAGAGCAAAGTAGGATGAAAGTTAGTGTTGTGCAGCTGCACACCTGACAGTTAATTATGAAACCACTCCCATTAGACCCACCGTGCAGAGGCACAGACAAACACACAGGGATTTCATCAGAATAACAAAAGGTAGGAATCTGCAACAAAGGTTGTTATAATCTGTGCATAGATCACCCAGAGGGGAATGTTTTTTTCTCAACAAAAGTGGAGTTACGCTGTTTAACATGCATTTTAACACATAGGGAGCAATTTACTATAACTGGAGCAGCTGTGAATAGTAACCAATCAGCTTCTAACTTCAGCTTGTTCAATTAAAGGGGTTTTCCACCCTTTTTTTAAGTTTATTAAAAGTCAGCAGCTACAAAAAGTGTAGCTGCTGGCTTTTAATAAACTGACACTTACCTGCTCCACGGCTCCAGCGACGCGCCCTCCCTCTTCATTCTTAGTGTGGGCACTCGGCAGTGACAGCTTTCGGCTTCACGGCCGGGCACCCACTGCGCATGCACGAGTGGCAGTGCGCATGCGCGAGCGACGCGGCGCCGTCCGATTGGACAGGCGCTCGCCTACAGGGAGGGGCTGTGAAAAGGCGATTAAGCTAATCGCCTTTCCAGCCCCTCGGCGGAAGGAGGAAGTGGGACAGGAAGTCCCCTTCTCCTGAAGACCCCCGCAAAAAAATTACATGCCAAATGTGGCATGTAAGGGGGCGATGAGTGGGTTAAGAGGAAGTTCCATTTTTAGGTGGAACTCCTCTTTAAGCTTTGACAATAAAGCCTGGCAGCTGATTGGATTCTATGCAGAGCTGCACTAGATTTTGCACTCTCCAGTTTTAGGCTGGTCATACATTGTCGAATTTCGAAATAATTTTCTTTTGAAAATCTGAAATTGTGTGTGTTTTGTGATCCAATTGTGCCACCATTGATTTTGAAATTCGACCAACTAAACCTTCAATTTCATCTCCTGTTCCTACAGAAAATAATTTTCGTGTCTGGGAATCTTCTTTTCTTTACAGGAATTTTCTTTTCTTGCACATGTGCATTTTTTTCGATTACGGTACATTTCTCGCACAATTCTACCATCATTGATTAGAAAATCGTTAGGTTTTTATAAAAAAATTCCAACATGTCCAATTATTAAAATGCAATGGCCGCATGAAAATCGGCTGTAGCCCACCAATGGTGCGAAATACGAACGAAAATTCCTAGATAAAATTTTCTAAAGAAAATTCTTTCGAAATTGCCCTGCCTTAGTAAATAACCCCCGCAGTGTGCTTGTGGGTGCAGGAAATTGCATGGTGTAAAAGCATCATGTGATTTCTATGTGGGTACAGGGACCATAGATAATTGGGCTGCTGTGCCCGCACAAACGTAGGCTGCACGGAGCGCGTAAGTAATTTTGCCCCCATTTCTCTAAAATCCTGTGACTCCAGAGTTACAAAAAATAGCTCTGCTCACCATCTGCTGCCATAGCGAATGTTGCAAGAATTTATAAACTTCTGATTTGACTTGAACTGGCTAAACTAATTTTCAAAATGATTACATTCAGGAATCAGGACACATTTCCCTTCTAAATAGCAGCTGGTATGGAAATTGTGATGTTTATTCACACTTGTCATTAAGTTGGTTCTGTTCTGCTGCTTCCTGTACCTTTTCATCACAGATGAAAAACTTTTAGGCGATGAATAAGCCGGAGGGGGGAGGGGGGGTGGACACATGTTCGGTCAGTTGTAGCAATTTTCTTATTACTGTAAAATGGAAAGCGAGGATAGAAAAAAAAACTAAATCAAGGTCCTTTCATCTTTTGATCTGTGATAAAATGTGCATATTTTTTTTTTCACTTTCCTTGTTACAAACCTGGTTTGGCTCATCTTTCCTTTTCTTTCATCTTGAACTATATTTTCATATCAACAGTATTATCAAATTCATCAATTTAAATGTATTCATCTGACGTTACAGCATCTCATGTTATTTAAATGGCTGTATTAATATTTAAATCTAACACTGACCCCTTTATAATTTTAGACGTTTATCTCTGCCTAACACCGGCACAATTAAAGATGCATTGAATTATAACCAATAGGTACATTTTAATAAGGTGAGGATTTTAGTGCTCCTCATCCGCTTCTTTGGACGTCTTTTCTACTGTATATTTCATTAAACAGAGGGATGATGGCGATAGCGATTGTACTCATAGGCTGGTCATGTCATTTACAAAACAGAATATGGAGGTCCTTTTTGGGTGGTGGGTATGATGTGAATTTTTTGTCTGGTTGTGTACTTGGTGAATATGTCTCCTGGTAAGTGCCGCCCAAGTAGGTTTTGAACTGAACGACCAATTGCATTTTTTTTGATGTTCACACTTGGCTTAATATTTGTGACTGGTTGTTATTGATAATTAGCCAGTATTGGGGTAAATAACTAAATGCTAAAGAGCTTGTGCACCCATTGTGTCCTAGGGAGTGATTCTAACTGTGTGGGTGCTGGGCTACATGTGACACGACACTGATCACTGCTCCCGATGACAGGGAGCAGAAGATCACTGTCCTGTCACCCTGTCACAAGGCAGAACAGGGAGATGCCTTGTTTACACAGATATCCCCCCGTTCTGCAGCTCCGTAACATGATCGAGTCTGCGGGTCCCGCGGGCACAGTCACGGAGCTCGCAGCATGGGCGCACGTGGGCCCGCGCGGCGCTAAATTCAAAGCGACGTATATATAGGTTGCTTTGCGCAACTGTGCCATTCTGCCGACATATAAGGCCCCGTACACACGACCGAGTTTCTCGGCAGAATTCAGCCAGAAACTCGGTTCAGAGCTGAATTCTGCCGAGAAACCCGGCCGTGTGTACACTTTCGGCAGAGGAAGCCGACGAGCACCTCGGCGAGGAAATAGAGAACATGTTCTCTATTTCCTCGTTGTTCTATGGGAGAACTCGGCCCGCCGAGCTCCTCGGCGGCTCCAGGACTGAACACGCCGAGGAACTCGATGTGTTTGGCACGTCGAGTTCCTCGGCCGTGTGTACGGGGCCTAAGTGTGTGAGCCGGTCGGCAAGCGGTTAAAAGCAGCAGGTACAGAGGCACAGTAGGCATGAATATTATTATTATTATTATTATTACTATTATAAAGGATTTATATAGTGCCAACAGTTTATGCAGAACTTTACAATATAAATGGGGGACAAAACAATTATAATACAATAAAATACAAGAGGGTTAAAAAGAAGAGCTTACAATCGAATAGGGTGGGGCAAGTGGTACAAAAAGATTGTAACGGTGGGGAATGAGCTGATGGAAGAGATAGGAGATTAGTTGGAGGCATGATAGGCTTCCCTGAAGAGATGAGTTTTCAGGGATCGCCTGAAGGCAGCCAGAGTAGGAGATAGCCAGACAGGTTGAGATAGAGAGTTCCAGAGGATGGGAGATGCTCTGGAGAAGTCCTGGAGACAAGCATGGGAAGAGGAGACAAGGGAGCTTGAGAGCAGGAGGTCTTGAGAGTAGAGACGAGGACGGTTTGGGTGATATTTAGAGATAAGATTGGTGATGTAACTCAGGACAGAGTTGTGAATATGGCACTGAGGCCAACAGTATAGAGTGGTCATCGATCAAAGATTCAAGAGTGTACATACATTAAGGCCTCGTACACACGACCAAGCTTCTCGGCAAATACCAGCAAGGAACTTGCTGGGATTCTTTTTTTGCCGAGGAAACCGGTCGTGGGTACATTTTTCGACGAGGAAACTGTCGAGGATCCCGTCGAGCCAAAAAGAGAGCATGTCTTCTTTTTCCTCGACGGGAATGGAGAAACTTGCCTTGTCGAGTTCCTTGACAGCCTAACAAGGAACTCGACGAGGAAAACGATGTGTTTCACCCGTCGAGTTCCTCGGTCGTGTGTACGAGGACTGAGAAGACTATAGTGTTATAGCAAATAAAGAATTACTGCTGCAGAATAAGTCTGATTTCTTCTGAAACTGACTAAATCACCTTAAAAATTTTCTGGAGTAAACCGATCCACCACAATGAATCCACCCTATAACTCAGTCTCATGTATTAAAAGTCATTATACCTTTTTTGGCAGAGAATTCAGCAAATGAAGAAAAAGGGACTAAAACGGGATTTTAACCTCTCCTATTAATGTTACAACCTGGCGCTGTCAATTAGCCTGCATTACATTATACTATATAAAATATATCACACCATTAAAATGCCAAGTGCATTAGCAGACAATGTTAAACTGTAGCTGAAAAGTGCAACTTTGTATGACACTTTTAGTTAATTGAGCTACATCGTACAGACACAGAGCACATTATTGCCTCCTTGAAAGAGGCCTTGATCAAAAATCAGTGCAAACAGCATGTAACATTTAATTAATTTAAATTAATTGGACGGTACAGGAGTAGTGTGCCAGTTTTTTAGGCGGGCAGAAAGGAACACAAAAAAGAGTCTATTTAAAAATGTTTTCACATGACTTTCACCCAGAATTTACACATTTTTTAGTTATTCAGTTGGGTAAATAGTGTAAAAACATTTATAAATACACCCCATAGTGTTGCTTTCAAGTAGGGATGAGTTTAGTGGTTGTAATGTACGTTCAAACCAAACTGAACGTTGGCTGTTAAGACGTTCACGCTAAATGTTTGCATTGAGGGACGTGAAAGCTTCCGGCTGTCAATGATTGCTAAGTAAACAGCGGGTGCTTGCTTAAAGCGCACCCATGCCAACCAATAATGTCACCCACTCTATTCACTTACATGGCTGTAAATTTCCAAACTACTATTCAGGGACACCCCCTTCCCAAAAACCAGCTTGAGGTGTAACGAATCACAGCACATTGATTGGACACAAGAGGCGGGATTTATGATTTCTCCAATCATGAGCAGGGGGCGGGGACTGTGCTCCTCCAGGCATTCTCAGCCATGACAAGTTCTGTCAGTGAGTAAAGCGGTGATGTGGCAGCCTTTTTTAGGGGCATCAGTTTGGCTTGGGGGGTGGCTGTGTCAGTTTCATTCCGGGACACTGTATTGTCCTGGAATGAAGGTGCCCGTGACAGACCTGCAAAATGTGGGCCTGTCCCGGGCAATCCGGGGACACGTGGTCACCCTAACGCAAATGGGTGAGGAGCGTAAGGGTTGTGTCCTTGCCTAAATATGGCAATATGGTACATGTTCCCCAGGGTTCGGGTTTGGTATCTGATCTCCTGTGAAGCTTGCCAAACCCAGCTTGAACCAAACTCAGAGCATTTCGGCTCACCCCTACTGTCAAGCTGCAATACCAATATTTCATATAAAAAGAAGGGAGGGCGCACCGACCATGTGCATTACCAAAAATATTTAATGAAGGTAAAACAGCAATGATTATACTCACATACAAATATGGTAAACATACAAAGCAAAGCAAAGATTCATCTCTTTGCCTCTGAGGAAGAGCGTCCTCCCTCAAAACGGATAAGCCACCCTGCAATACCGTCTGGTCCTTCGGGATCTTTGGTTCCAGCCATAGACTTAAGAGTCACCGCTCGCTGTTGCTTTCATACGTTTGTATGTGAGTATAACCATTGCTGTTTTACCTTCATTAACCAGTTGCCGTCTGCCTCACATATATATACATCGGCAGAATGGCACGGGCAGGCGTGGAGTGTCGTGCTCGCCCCCTCCCTTGGACTACAGGAGAGTCAGGACGCTCTCTACGTTGCAGATAGAGAAAGGAGCTGTGTGTTAGTGGGCGTCCTGACTCTCCAGTAGTCCAAGGGAGGGGGCGAGCACGACACTCCACACCAGGGAGAAAGCCTTGCATTACTGTGTGGAGTTACAGACAGAAGAACAGGAAGTGAGGATTTCTCAGAAGAAATAAGGACATTTAAAAGCAAAATGGAAGGATGAGGTAAGTGAAGGAGGACTGCACTAAGGTAAAGGAAGCTATTTAGGCAAAAAAAATACCTTTACAACCCCTTTTAATTCCATTGTCTTTTTTGAAAGACTGAAGTGATGGATGGAAGGAACGATGGATTGGTGAAAGGAAGGTAGAAAGATAGAGAGAAAAGGAAGAATGAGGGATGAAAAGAAGGAAGGGAGGAAAAAAGGAGGAGAAAGAAAAGAAAAAAAAAAAGAAAGAAAGAGAGATGAAGGGCTCAGGGCCGGCCCTATGATGGGACCGGGTGGTACCATGGGTACCAGGCAGCACTTTTAGGGGGGCAGCATACTGATGCCCGCCAGCCTGTTCCGCCACCCAAATAAAATTGATGTCCTTTTTTTCCCACAAATAGAGCTTTCTTTTGGTGATATTTGATCACCTCTGCGGTTTTTATTTCTTGTGCTATAAATATATATATTTTTTAACTTGTTGCTATAATAAATATCCCCAAAATTTAGAAAAATAAACTATTTTCTTCAGTTTAGGACAATATGTATTCTTCTACATATTTTTGGTACCAAAAAAACCCCACAATTAGCGTACATTGATTAGTTTGTGCAAAAGACATTGTGGCCGCAGGCAATTCACAGGTCCCTTTATACTCCTGGATACATGTATAGAGCCATGGCAGGTCCTTTTTTACGCCTATATGCATGTATAGAGCCATGACAGGCCCTCTTTATACATCTATAGAGCCATGACAGGCCGTCGTTATACTCCTTTATACATTTATAGAGCCATGGCAGGTCCTCTTTATACTCCTATATACATTTATAGAGCCATGACAGGTCCTCTTTATACTCCTATATACATTTATAGAGCCATGGCAGGTCCTCTTTATACTCCTATATACATTTATAGAGCCATGACAGGTCCTCTTTATACTCCTATATACATTTATAGAGCCATGGCAGGTCCTCTTTATATTCCTTTACATGTAAAGAGTCTCGACAGGTCCTCTATATACATGTATAGAGCAATGACAGGTCCTCTTTATAATTCTTTATACATGTATAGAGCCATGACGGGTCCCCTTTAGTTATCATCATAGGCGTGCGCACAGGGTGTGCCAGGTGTGCCTGGGCACACCCTAATCACCCTGTGCTGCGCAGATTCCCTCCTGTGGCTTTGATGCAGAGAAAAGGGACTGGGGAATATCTGTCCTCAGTTCCTTTCTCTCTCTCAAAAGTGAGACATCAGGGATCTGTTTAGACCCTTGATATGTCCCCAAAGCCCACCAAAGCACAAAATGTAAAAAAAAAAAAATAATAATAAAAAGTTTTTATTTTAAAAAAAAATAGTAAAAAATTATAAAAAAATAAAATTGTAAAACTAAAAAAATAATAATAAAAATGAACTACTGACACCAATCTCTGCCCTACTGACACCGTCCATTTCCCTACTGATATATATAATATAATATATACAGTATACACACATGCAAGTGGTGTTTGAGCTTTGGGGTGCACACCCTAATGCAATAGGCTGTGCACACCTATGGTTATCATGATATAAAATAAAGGATGTGGGAGCCTTTTGGTTGGCATGATTTTTTTTCTGGGGGGGGGGGGGCAGCATTTCATTCTTGATCCCAGGCAGCACAATGTCTTGGGCCGGCACTGGAAGGGCTAAAGGTAGAGAGAAATTGAAGGAAGGGAGGGAAGACTGATGTGGGCACTAAATGGCAATCAGATCTTTATTTGTGACTGTAATTCGATTTTCTTTTTCACTATGACCCTTTTCACACTGAGGTGCTTGAAAACTGCCCCTTTTTTGTCACTCTCGCCAACAAACCTACGCTATCCCTGAAATGTACAGGATAAAAGAAAACCTTGAGTAAAATAATGAATATATAGGAAATGCATGCTTAGGAAAGAAATCATGTCACTTTTCATTAGTTATGAATTATGGAAGAGTAGAAGCCCTGATTTCATGTGTCACATTGCGTTGCAATGCAGCTCCTCCTGTTCCCATTCTGTTGTCCTGGCAGGGCCCACACTGCCCCAGGTATCATGGCTGGGCCATCTGCAGCCGACATCTGTCTCTCTATTGATCAGACGGGTTTAGCAATTGATCAAACAAAGCAGGACACTGTACATCTCTTTCTACAAGCGAGCAAATGCCAGCCAATGCACAGCTACAAAAGCATTCCATTACCCTTTCCAAATAATATGGGAGTAAGCTGTAAATGAAAGCAAAATAGAAAAAAATGACCGTTGATTAGGGGTGTATATCTTAGGAATTCAATGTGAAATGTACCCAACATTCCCCCAACGTTCACCCATTTGTCAGCCAATATTCAAATGTCCACATTCCCTCTATTTGTCACAGTATTTTTCACTGGTTTTCAACCAAGATTTGCCTTTCTAATTAACAAGCTTCTGCTTATGAAGAGTGCTGAAACCATATTTTATTTTATTTTTTTGTTTCAAATATTTTATTAAGATTTTATAACAGGTACAGGAATAATGGCAGTACGTTCAATTGTAACGTATACAGACGGCGATGATACAGGCAACTATAAACACTATAACACAATAACATCTCGTCCTTCTGTGAAAAGAGCAAAGGGCACTGGTCTCCGTCCAGACCGTGGGTTTCCCTATCTCCACCCATGAGGGCTGTTGAACTGAAAAAGGGGCAGAGGTTGAGGGTGGTCCAGACCAGCCTCCAGTGTCACCGTACCGCCGCGAACTAAGGGGGTACCACCCCTCAACTACCCACCCCAGAAGGGAGCATACTGTGGGCAGGAGGGGACAACAACATGCACAGCGGTAGGGGTCCAGCTGGGGCTGGACGGTGTCTGGAAGTGAATGCAGCCCTGCTAGCCTGTAGAGGGTCAGTGGTGTAGCTAGGCGGGGCAAGGGACGGGGTATTGGTCATATGACCAGATCGAGCCTGATTTTCGGGGGATCAAGGTGTAGGGGAAGCGTCCTTCAGTTTGAGCAAGTATCCTGGGATAAGACCAGCCTTGTAAGCTAATTGGGAAGGGGGTTGTCCTGTCGGAAAAGAGGGAGGAGGGGAAAGAGGTAAGGTGGGGGGTGGAGTGATGGCTGTAATTGTGTGGGTCAGAGACCATCGCCTTCCGCCGTCGGCGATACAGGAGCGGAGATTGGGTTCTCGGGGGATAGGGTTTCCCTGTATTGCGTCCAGCAGGCCCATGTGTTCCTAAATTTGTCGTGCATGTCTCTGGATTGGTGGATAATTTTTTCCATCTCCTCGATTTTGTTTACCCTGGAGTGCCATTCTGCGACAGTGGGGGGGGTCGCTACCCTCCAGTGGACAGGGACGCATTGCGTGGCTGCGTTTATAAGGTGCAGTGTCAGGGATTTACGATACGCTGAGTGTGGTAAGGACGTGTGGTGGAGTAGATACTGTGCTGGAGTGAAGTCGGGTGTGTATGAAGTGATGCGGGAGATGAGGGAATGTACCTCCGTCCAGAATGGCTGGACTGCCGGGCAGTCCCACCAGACATGGAGAAAGGTCCCTGTATCTGCGCCACACCTCCAACAAGTGGATGGGACGGCAGGGTATATTTTGTGTATTTTGTCTGGGGTCCTATACCAGCGGGAATAGAGTTTGAACCGGTTTTCCTGGGCAGACACGTTAATAGAGCCCTTGTGGGCGTGTAGCCAGACCGATTCCCAGTCGTCGTCCGTCAAAGTGATGGAGAGATCTGCGTCCCATAACTGATGAATATCTGCATTAGGTTTAGCCTTCGCGATGAGTAGGGCATAGAGGGCCGCAATCATGTGCTTTTGTGGTTCTGTTTGACTACAGAGATGTTCGAAGGGTGTGCGATCCCTATGCCACGACGCGGTCGACGGGACGTTGTGAAAGAAGTGTCGGATTTGGAAGAATTTGAACCTCGGTATGTTGAAGCGTGGGAACTTGGAGATCATGTCTGAGTGTGACAGTAGGTCGCCACCCTCGAAGAACTGATGTGCTCGTACCGTCATATCATCGTGGTTCCCAGAGTCCCCAAGGACGTTTATGCCCGCCGGGAAGTCAGGGTTGCGGTCCAGGGGTGTCATGGGTCCCGGGGAGGGCATTGTGCCAAGAGATTTACATACCCCTTTGAAGATTGCTATGGTTGGGCCAATTAGTGGATGGGTCGAGCAGAGATTAGTGTGAGATCGGGGGTTTATCCACGGAAGATGTGAGACCGGTACTCCCGAGAAAGCCCCTTCTACTTTCACCCAGGCTTTGCTTTGCGCATGGACGTGCCAATCTATGATTCTAGTAAGGTGACAGGCCTTGTGGTACAGGGACAAGTCCGGGAGGCCAATACCGCCCCTCCGTTTCGGTAGGGTAAGCCTATTCCATCCCAACCTGGCGGGGCGACTGGCCCAGAGGAAGGACCTACAGACCGCCTTTAGGGAGCTGAAAAAGGCAGGGGGGATCTTGATCGGTATCGCTTGCATCAGGTATAAAAGTCTAGGTAGCACATTCATCTTTAGCACTGCTGCCCTGCCGAACCATGAGAAGTTACCCCGGTTCCAGCCTAGCAGATCCCCCTTGATTGTCTGGAGCGCAGGGAGAAAATTTGTGGAGTACAGGTCGGGGAGATGGGCGGGGAGTTTGATACCCAGGTAAGTGATGGCGTGAGGTTCCCATCTAAACGGGAAGTTCTGCTTGCAGAGGGCAACCGTGGATTGGGGCAGGGAGACGTTTAGGGCCGTTGATTTGGAAAAATTTATTTGGAGGTTGGAAAGTGTTTTGAATAGCTGGAAGTCCTGGAGAAGGTTAGGTAGGGTGACCAGCGGGTTCGTCAGGAACAATAACACGTCGTCCGCGTATGCGGCAATTTTGTGGTGCTGGTGTTTAACTTGTACACCCCTAACGTCTACGTTATCGCGCAGCCTGCGGAGGAAGGGTTCCAAGGTCAGGACGAAGAGTATGGGTGAGAGGGGGCAGCCCTGTCTGGTGCCATTGTGCACAGAGAAGGCGTCCGACAGGTGGCCATTGACTCTAATCCTGGCCGTGGGGGTGGAGTAGAGCGCTCCGATCATTTGCAGGAAACGAGCGGGGAGGCCCGCCTTGAGTAGGGCTGCAAACATGTAGTCCCACGCCACCCTGTCGAACGCCTTCTCCGCGTCCAGGGATAAGAAGAAGCCCTCCACTTTTTTCGATGTCATCCAGTGGTGGATGTTGATAGCTTTGGTGGTGTTGTCCCTGGCTTCTCTGCCAGGGACAAAGCCCACCTGGTCTGTCGAGATAAGGTTTGGTAAGAAGGGGAGTATTCTATTGGCTAAAATTTTGGCGTAAAGCTTAACGTCCACATTTAGTAGGGAGATGGGGCGGTAATTGGGTACTAGCGTCACATCTCTATCGGGTTTCGGGATAAGGGTGATATGGGCTTCCAACATATCTCTCCCTGAGTGCGGGGGAAGGGGCAGAGTGTTGAATGCCTGGACGAACCTCGGGATAAGGAGCGAAGAGAAGGATTTGTAATATCCGGAGGTGAGGCCGTCGGGGCCCGGGCTCTTACTCGGTTTCAGTTGTTTCAAGGCCAATATGGCTTCTTCGGACGTTATTGGCGAATCGAGGGATGACAGGTCTTGTGTAGGGACGGGGGGGGGGGACCGTAGGTGGCGAGGAAATCGTCAATAAGCTTTGGGCGTGTCGTGGATGCGGGTGGCTCCTGCAGGTTATATAGAGTGGATAGATACGCCGTGAACTGTTTGGCGATGAGGTCTGTTCTGGAAATGGAGCTTCCCGTGGGGGAGGTAATGGAGTGTATAACGTGTGCTGACCTCTTTTTCCGGAGCGCATTAGCGAGCATTTTCCCCGACTTATTCCCGAACTCGTAGAACATTTTGTGTGTAAGGGCGAATGAACGTTTCAAGCGTGCGTGAAGCTCACTCAGCAACTCCTTCCTCGCCGCCACAAGGGCTTCAAATGTGTCTACGGCGAGGGTGCGCTTGTGGGTTGATTCGAGGGATCTAATCCGCTCTGATAGTTCGTCGACACAGGCCTTCCTGAGTCTGTGGCGCTTCGCCATCAGGGAGATAATCTCTCCTCGAATGACACACTTGTGGGCGGCCCAGATCGTCGCCGGGGCTATATCAGAAGTGACGTTTTCGGTGAAGAAGTGTGTCAGTCTTGTCGATAAAGAGTTTGCGTCAGCCGGGTCTAGGAGTATGGAGTCCTCCATCCTCCAGATCCGGGATCTGTGGCTGTGTCCAGGCCATGTTAGTGTGAAAGTGATCGGGTGGTGGTCAGAGATCACCATAGGTTCGATTGTGGCCTCTGAGAGGAGGTGGAGATCATTTTGCGTAATAAAAAGGAGGTCTATGCGCGAGTACTTGTTGTGTAGGGGTGAGAAGAAGGTGAAGTCTTTGTCGTTTGGGTGTAGGGTACGCCAGGTGTCATGTAGGGTAAGGAGGTTCAGCTGGGATCTTATAGCACGGAGGGCTCGATAGGTCATGCAAGTGGAGGCGTTGGACGTGTCCATAAGTGGGACCAGGGGGACGTTGAAGTCCCCACCTAGTATCAGCATGCCAGCCTGAAAAACCATCAGGTCTTGAATTGTGTCGCGGAAAAATTGCACCTGTCTGAGGTTAGGTGCATATACATTAGCGACGGTAATAGGTGTGTTATGTATCTTCCCTTTAATAAAAAGGTATCTTCCCTGAGTATCGCGTTTCACGTCTTCCAGCTGGAACGGGCAGTTTTTAGAGAGCAGGATCGAGACCCCTCTTGATTTGGCATCGTCGTTAGTGGAGTGAAAAACTGTCGGAAAGTCGCGGTTACGAAGCGTCGGAATGTTGTCAGATCGGAAGTGGGTCTCCTGTATGAGCACGATGTGGGGTTTTTCCCTCTTCAGGGAGTATAGTAGGCGGGTGCGTTTCTCGGGGGTGTTAAGCCCGCGGGCATTTATTGAGTAGAATTTCAGTTTCAGGGGGGGTTGTGTGTTTTGCGCATCCGTAGGGGTCCGGTCCGTGTAGGCCATCGTTGGTGTGGAGGGGGGTGGGGAGTGGGGGGAGCGGTCAGGGGGCAACGGTCAGGCAATAGAAATCACTCCAGGGGGGTCTAAAGCGACTTACACGGGGGGGGGGGGGGGTTGGGATCGTGTCCCAGAGGTAGGGGGGTTAACCGATTAGGGAGACGGGGAATGTTCCCCGCACCTAGACAGGAGGGGACGAATCGGAGAAGTACGGTGCACCCAGTGCGTGTGCACCCTAATGCAGGGAACACAAGCCGCTACGTGCAGCCGTGTGGGGGTTGGTCAGGGCCCTTTCAGAGACGGACTACTCAGTAGTAGAAGGTATCGAGACACAATTGAAATTAAGATTAACAATGAAAATCAACAATGAACAATAAACCTTAAACTTTTACGGGATAACTACTGATCGTGTCGTGTCACCCCGGAACGAGGCTATGGTAATGTACCTAGCGTTGGGGGGGAGTTCAGCTCAGGGGATAGCCTCAAGGGAATCCCGTGGTCCATGTCGTCTGGTGCCGGCTCGTGGCCCGCGGAGGCCCAAAGAGCCGGGGGGGGAGCCAGGGAGCGCCAGGCGTATGGGATCTGATCTGTTTGTCTCCCTATTGAAACCTCACCCCCCCACCCGGCACCGCTGGGGGTGCCCATCCCCGCCCACCCACACCGGGGGGGGGGGGCGTGGGGGCGGGATCCCAGCGGGACGGGTGAGGGGGCCAACACTTTGTGGTGTGGTGGGGGCGGGCCGCAGGAACTTCTTCCAGCACCTCTTACCCACCCCCCACTTGGGTAAACGTCCCATTGGCCAGAAGCAGGAAGGGTATGCGGGGTCATCCTAGTCGCAGCCCTAGCTTGTTTGTGTCAGCATTCACATACAGTGTACTTGGGAAAAATGGTCTGATCCTAGGTAAAATGGTATTAGGAAGTGGACTGGCCCATGTGTGGTTCGGCAGTCCGGAGGGCCTTCACCCTGTCCATCAGACCCACAAGGCTGTCCCCTCGCCCCTATCAGCGGGGGTCAGACGTATGCGGTGGTGGAGCAGGAGCACCAACCACTCCGGCTAAAAGTCCTGGTCAGTCGCCGCGGTCAATGGTGACAGAGATCAGCTGTATGCGTGGTAGGCTACTTCTGCCGCTTGCGTCTGTGCACGAGGCAGTGGTGTATGCCGGGCGCAGTCCGCCCCTGTGACCCGGGCAGAGATGGGCCTGCAAGGGGTCAGGTGCCCTGTATGCCGGTAGTCAGCTGGCTGTGGAAGGGACAGGGGCCAACCATACCTTTGGAGCCCCGGGCACGATGAGAATCGGTAGGTGTCCATAACGCTGCAGCCGTACGTACCGCCCTTGATGGTCCGCATGTAGCTGTGCCGACGCTGGATGCCTGGCGGCCAAGGTGCTTTAGGAGGGCCGCGGCCTGGTGCTCGTTGAGTCTTCCGGAAGCGGGTTGCCCTGTGAGTTCTCCGCGATGCTGGTATCGTTGCGTCTTCCGTGGCGGTGTGTGCTCGATTGGCTGGGGAGAGCGAGGTATGGGGTTAGCCGCTCCCTTTCCGGGTCCGGGCTACCGTCCACTTCCTGCCGCGGTGCGTACTGGGAGATGTAGTCTTCTAATGGAGGCCCGGGCGTCGACTCCCACTTCCGGTCCGCTGACTGTCATTCGCCGCAGTGCTCCGTGGGATGTGTAGTCTGGGAGGCAGAGTCCAAGACCGTGCTGGAGGATGTGTTGAGCAATCCAGACAGCCATTCGCGGCTGGTTATCTTTAGGGAGGGCGCTGGGGCTCCTCAGTCTCCTCACGTCAGCTGAGTGTGGGCACGGAGTATAGTCCACCGACTGGGTTTTTTGGGGCAGTCAGGCAATTTTTAGGAAGACTTTCAGACCTCGGAACCCTGAACAGTCAAAGTATAAATAAACTTGTAATAAAATAAAAAAAAAAAAAAAAAAGGAAAAAACTTTTCAACCGGCAACATAATACTGGAGAGAGCCGCCTGTATGTCTAACTTCGCCAGAATTGAGAGAGCAGGGTGGCCGCTCTTGTGGTCCCTCAGTGGTCTCTCCGGGTTCTCCGGGCGCTACGAGGTGGGGACGGATCCCGGTCATATCTGGGGTCAGCTATGCCAGGGTGATTCCTCGAACCCGACGGCGATCTCTGGCGGCGGGTCCTGGTGGCCTGGGTCTCCATTGGCTCTTCACGAGGTTTAGCTCGCCTGTTTACTGAGTGGCGGTAGGCAGCGTACCAGTCCGGTACTGCGACAAGGGGGATCTCCAGTATCTCGCAGAAGCGGTGGAGGTCTTCTGGCACCCTCAACATGGCGTTCCTGCCCTGGTGCGATGCTGACAGGCAGAAGGGGAACTTCCACTTGTACTTTATTTCCCTTGCTCGCAGGACATCCAGCAGAGGTCTAAGGTCCCTGCGGTGCTTCAGGGTGATCCCCGACAAGTCCTGGTATATTTGGATCGGGCGGTCGCCGTAAGAAAGCCGCTTGCCCCTTGCCATCCTAAGGATGTCCTCCTTGAGTCTGTAGTCTGTGATGCAGCAGACGACATCCCGCGTGGGATCCGTTTCCCGTCCCTTCGGGCGCAGCGCCCGGTGGATCCTATCCATCGCGATTGCCGTGCGTTGGGGCCTTTCAAGGACGGAATTGAAGATCTCTTCTACGGCTTGGGGGATCAGCTCACCCTCGACGGATTCCGGCAGGCCGCGCACCCTCAGGTTGTGGCGGCGGCCCCGGTTGTCCAGGTCCTCGAGGTGGCGATCCATATCCCGGAGCTGGAGGGTATGGTCGTCGATCTTCCTCGTGGTACGGTGTAGGGTCATGTCATGGTCATCCAGCACCCTTTCCGTTCGGGAGACCCTGTCGTTGAGGGAGTGGATGTCCACCCGGAGTTCCGCAATGGCGGCAGCCAGGGTGTCTTTGATGTCCGCCGCGACGGATCTCAGGTCGTCAATGGTGAGTTGGGGCCTCGGAGCAGTAGGTGTATCCTCGCGGTGGTCTCCTTGCGGTGTGGAGAGAACAATCTCCGAGCGGTCGGAGGTCCGCGGTTGCGACGGGCCCGATGTTGCGCCGTGGCGGGAAGGCGCCATATTGCCTCTTTGGGATCTGAACATGTCAGGGATGTTCTGGCTCCCCGCGCCGGTGTCTCGTCTTGGCGAACGCGACCGGGATGCGGATGAGGTCCTGGACGCTGTGCCCATGGTTTTCAGCGGGGATGATGGGCTGGGAACTCCGTTATCTGCAGGTGTTCGTTCCGGGGTGGCAGGAGCTAAGTTAGCAAGCGTCCATTTCCAGTCAGGTCCGGCCACGCCCCCCCCATATTTTATTAGAAGATCAGCACTTCAATGGTTATTTTTTGGTGTTTATTTTACTTTACTGTAAAAAAAAAAAAAAAAAAACAGCATGTCCCTCTGTCCCCAAATGAACCAGCCTATCACATGCAGACTAGTATCCCTATAGCAAGAGAGTGGGGAACATGAAGCCCCCCTGCTTTGATTACACTAGCCCACATGGACCCCAATCCCCTCATCAGATAGCACCCTGACCCAATACTGACTGGGAAAGGGCTATTTGGTACCCCTAGTGCCCAGAGAGTAGGGGGGCTCATGTTTCACATGTCTGCCCCTTGAAGGGGGGCAAATAGTTGGTCACCTCATCCTTGTTGAACTTTTGTTAGGACCCCTGACCTATGTGTGCGGGTAAAAGAAAATGTTATTAAACACCACACACAAAGAAAATGTACTATTTATTCTATGCTTGCTGGTGGAGAGCAGGGGAAGAGAAAGCCGTCGCCACCGCCGAGCAAGGGAAGCTGCCGGTGAAGCTGGGAGATGCACTGCCTAACATAGATGGGGTAAGTGCACCAGACCCACCCGACCGACCGGGGGGGGGGGGTTGTTACTATTTGCCGCCCCCCCCAAAAAAATTACCACCGGCCGCTACTGGCATTAGGGATGATTTACTAAAGGACAATAGATTGTGCACTTTGCAAGTGCAGTTGCTCCCGAACTTAGCAAATGAGGGGAAGCTCTGCTGACTTCCATTGTCCAATTATGTGCAAGCAAAAATGCTGGGTATTTGTTTTTACAAAATGAGGCAGTCCCTTATTTACTAAGCTTTGGAGAAACTTCAGTTGCAAAGGTCACAGTCTATTTGCCATTAATAAATCAGCCCCATTGCATTAGATGTGACAGATATTTGGTTAACCCTCCAATGCCTCCTGTGTCAAAATAGCCACATTAAGGCTCAATTCACATCTATGCATGTTGCTTTTGAGGATTTCTGCAGTGCTTTGTGCTGTGCTTTCCCTTTTTTTTCACAGGGTTTTTGATGCGATTTTGCATTTGGGGGGGGGGGGGGGGTTGAAAATTTGTTGTTGGGCAGATTTAAAAACGTAAATCGCAGCATCATCGCTGTAAGAACGCGGTAAAAACGCACTACATTCTTTTCTGCAGCTTCTCCATTGAAGTCTATTGAACCCCAAAAAAAACGCAAAAGAAAAAGCACAATTTTGCATTTAAAAAAGTCCCTGACCCTTTCCAAAAATGTAGAGGCACAAAAACACATTGATCTGAATGTGTTCCATAGTTAGAAAAAAATGTCCTGCATTTCTGCAAAAAGCATTGGTGTGAATGGAGCTGTATACTGGGAATGATAATAAATACCATAGAATTCCCTACTGTGATGGAGCAGTATACTGGGAATTTATTTATTTAATGATAATAAATATCATAGTATTCCCTACTGTTGATGATAATAAATACCAAAGTATTGCCTACCGGGAGTGATAATAAATATCATAGTATTCCCTACTGCCAATGATAATAAATACCATAGTATTCCCTACTGGGACGGAGCTGTATACTGGAAATTTATTTATTTCATGATAATAAATATCATAGTATTCCCTACTGCCAATGATAATAAATACCATAGTATTCCCTACTGGGACGGAGCTGTATACTGGAAATTTATTTATTTCATGATAATAAATACCTTAGAATTCCCTACTGCCAATGATAATAAATACCATAGTATTCCCTACTGGGATGGAGCTGTATACTGGAATTTTTTTTTATTTCATGATAATAAATACCATAGAATTCCCTACTGGGAATGATAATAAATACCATAGTATTTGCAACTGGGATGGAGCTGTATACTGGGAATTTTTTTATTTAATGATAATAAATACCATAGAATTCCCTACCGGGAATGATAATAAATACCATAGTATTCCCTACTGGGAATGATAATAAATATCATAGTATTCCCTACTGGGAATTATAATAAAAATTATAGAATTCCCTACTGTGATGGAGCAGTATACTGGGAATTTATTTATTTAATAATAATAGATATCATAGTATTCCCTACTGTTGATGATAATAAATACCATAGTATTCCCTACCGGGAATGATAATAAATACCATAGTATTCCCTACCGGGAATGATAAAAAATATATCATAGTATTCCCTACTGCCAATGATAATAAATACCATAGTAATCCCTACTGGGATGGAGCTGTATACTGGAAATGTATTTATTTCATGATAATAAATACCATAGAATTCCCTACTGGGAATGATAATAAATACCATAGTATTCCCTACTGGGATGGAGCTGTATACTGGAAATTTATTTATTTCATGATAATAAATACCATAGAATTCCCTACTGGGAATGGTAATAAATACCATAGTTTTTGCAACTGGGATGAAGCTGTATACTGGGAATTTATTTATTTAATGATAATAAATACCATAGTATTCCCTACTGGGGATGATAATAGTTACTATAGTATTCCCTACTGGGAATTATAATAAATATCATAGTATTCCCTACTGGGAATGATAATAAATATCATAGTATTCCCTACTGGGAATGATAATAAATACTGTAGTATTCCCTACTGGTATGGATCTGTATACTGAGAATTTATTTATTTAATGATAATAAATACCATAGAATTCCCTACTGGGAATGATATTAAATATCATATTATTCCCTACTGGGAATGATAATAAATATCATAGTATTCCCTCTATTTATAATATCTGTAGACAATGGAATGCCGTGTATTTTGTAGTAATTAAGTTGCAGGTAAGGATGTTACATTACATTAGTGAAATCCTAGCCAAACTCTGCCATAGAAGGCAGGGAAAAATGAATATTGAAAGCTAATTGAAACCGCACTACCTACAAAGATTAAGCTTCTTTCTATTCCAAATACTAAAGGCATTAAAATAACATTTTTAATGCCTTGTCTGAATGAGGCCTGACATTAATGCAAAGCTACATTAAAGCACTCAAATGACCAGCTCTTTTGTAATGTATTCTATATGATCAGACACCGGGTCAGGACTGGGCACGGCGTCTGAAGTGAAATCAAGTGGAAGCTTAATTAAAATATACTTGCAATGGAACTTCACTGAAACAGACACCAGAAATCCCACGTAGGTAGCGGAATACGGCAGCACATCTGAAGGAATCTTCTTTTTTATTACAATAGTGGTGTAGAGGGATACCATGGAATCACAAAATAATTTGTCTTTTTAATGTGCAATGGGCGGCAAGCGATACTCATTTTGTTGTTCCTTTTAAGATGGATCGCCATCTTTCTGGAGCAATTACTGTAGTGGATGGCAGCTCATAGCAATCATTTGACACAGAACAATTAGATCCTTGTGCCATCACTGTTCAGGTTATAAGGAAGACAGGGACCTCTAGGGGCAATTTTACATACTCTTTTTTTTTTTTTCAGTACTGGGACAAGTTCATCTAGTGCCCAGGGCAAGGAAGCTGAACTGCACCCCCTCCTCTACTGTTGATGCATGCTGTAGAATGGGTTTACTTTCCTATGTGCATTCTCTGCTCCCTTTTGTCCTGCTGTGCCCAGGGCAGCTTCCCCTTGTGCCCAGGGCAGCTTTCCCTCCTGCCCACCCCTTGGCCCAAACCTGCTCTTTGTACTTCGGCTCTCCTGCATCTCTGTTCAGACAGAGGCAATTGTGTGTAAGTCAAATCATGTGTAGAGTAACCCCTTTACCACCACCCCCTGGCAGTCCTTGATGCCTAAGAGTAAAACAAATCGAAATGCCTAAGCACAATTTAGAAAATTTGACATGTGTTAGTAAAACCGTACATATCGTCACAACTACTGTTGTTTATAGTGTATCCAGGGGAGTAATTAATTGTTTTTTCAGGACAAATGTAGCTTTCTTTTGGTGGTAAATGGCTATGGATATCTCCTGATTTATTTATTTATTTTTATTATCAAAGGAAACCTGTCCGAAAATAGTAAAACAAATATATATATATATATTTTTAAATTTAGCTATATATTTCTTTCTATTATCACAATTTACTGTACCATCAAAAATCAACCCAAAATAAATTCTCCTGCTCCTGACGATTTCAACGATACCAGATATGTGTATGTTAGTTGTTGTTTGTACCTGTAGTACAGCCCAGAAATAATAGTGTGCATTTTGCATTTTATTATCCTGCCTAAAATCATATAATGGCACAAACTGACACTGATACATTTTTTGTTTTTTAAATGTAATTCTACCCAAAATATGCTGACCGTGACCTTAGAGCCCAACACTAACCCTGGCAAACCCAATTCTGTGACAATAGCAAACTAATATTTGCTATTGTCTTCCTGATTCTCCTCCAGGCCAATAAGGAATAAGTTTGAGCAGGGCTTTTTTTCAGCAGGAACGCGGGGGAACGCAGTTCTGGCATCTACAGCAATTAATGTATGTGATGGCAAGGAGTGCTGGGATGTTCTGGAGGGTCTGTTGATGCTTGTTACTGGGAGACCAGTCACTCTGCACAAGGAGAAAGAGCATCAGTAAGCGGTCTTTATTACAGGAAGAACTCGACAAGCCAATTTTCTCCTTTACCGTCAAGGAAATAGAGAACTTTCTCTCTTTTTGGCTCGTCGAGTTTCTCGACAGTTTCCTCAACGAAAATGTACACACGACCGGTTTCCTCGGCAAAAAAATATCTCCCAGCAAGTTTCTTGCTGGTTTTTGCCGAGAAACTCGGTCGTGTGTACGAGGCCTCAGGCCTCGTACACACGACCGTTTTCCTCTGCAAAATCCATCAAGAAAAATGCTGGCAGAGCATTTTTGCAGAGAAAAACGGTTGTGTGTATGTTTTTCGTCGAGAAAATTATTGTGGATCTCGACGAGAAAAAAAAAGAACATGCTCTCTTTCTTCTCGTCGGGAGTCTCAATTTCCTTGTCGTGGTTCTCGTCGGGCTGGTTTACGATGACAAACATGTTCGTGTGTATGCTTAGAAACCCACGCGTGCTCAGAATAAAGTATGAGACGGGAGCGCACCTTCGGTAAAAGTAGCGTTTGTAATGGAGATAGCACATTTGTCACGCTGTAACAGACTGAAAAGCGTGAATCGTCTCTCACCAAACTTTTACTAATATGCGGTAACACAAGATTAGCAAAAGCAGCCCCAAAGGTGGCGCCAATGGAATGCAACTTCACCTTTATATACAAGAAACTCGTCGAGGAAAACGACATTTCTTTTACGACGAGATTCTCGGTCGTGTGTACAAGGCCTCACACTGGATTACTGCACAGATCTGGAAGAAATACACAAAGCACACCAAGATTTCCAGGAAGAATACAAATAATACATGTATCTAGACAATATTTGCTTATCCCGAAGTTCAAGTTTAAAGCTGTTAGTTTGCTTGAATACTTTTTTTCAATTGATTCCCTTCATAGAAATAATTAACCCCCCTGACGGTAAACCCGAGCGCGACTCGGGGTTGGTTTTACATGTTAGGATCGGCAAACCCGAGTCACGCTCGGGCTGGACGGGCTTACCTTTCGCTGGATCCACAGGCTTGGTTTACTCACCTTGTCCCTGGATCCAGCGATGCCACCCGCTGTGTGAGCGAGCGGGACCTCCTCGCTCGATTCACAGTCCCCGTGTGACGCCGATCTCCGTTCCCTGCGACGTTACGACGCACGGGGACGGAGAACGGCGCCAAATTCAAAAAAGTAAACAAACACATTACATACAGTATACTGTAATCTTATAGATTACAGTACTGTATGTAAAAAATACACACCCCCCTTGTCCCTAGTGGTCTGCCCAGTGTCCTACATGTACTTTTATATAATAAAAAATGTCATTTCTGCCTGCAAACTGTAGATTGTCCAAAAGTGTCCCTTTATGTCAAAAATGGTTTTAGATCAGCTAGAAAACAGCGATAATAAATTATAATCACTTGCAGAATTGTGCGATAGCGATTTGCGGGGAAATTCGTCATAAAAAAAATAAAAGTAATGACAGCGACAATTCTGCAACTGCAAATTTCAGTGATTTTGAGTTGATTACATTATTGAATAATTTTTATTATAATTATATTATTATTTGTTATAATTATTTATAATTATTTATTATATTATAATTTATAATTTTGTTTTAAAAAAAAAAATCATACCCGGGATGCCTACAAGACTCTTGCTTGGTCAGATTTAAGTGAGTTATTTCTAAAAATTACAGGCCTACAGTATAAAACACCAATTTCCTTGCAAAATAAATGTACCGCTTTTGGTACGTAATTCCAGACAGAATCATACCGCCAGGGAGGTTAAGGCCTCCTTTAAGCCGGGTCTTCTAGATCTCCCAGAATCTGGCATTTCATATGACCTCAACTACCCTAGTGACACCCATTTCTGGGCCACAACGCCAGCAGTGACCCACATCTGATTGAGCCCATAAAGATTCACATATATCAGGATTTTAGCTCTTTTTATTATGGATTTTAAAAGCTTTGAATAATGTTTCACAAGGCTTGCCAACACTTACCGTGTTATTTATGGTGGTATGCTTAGAGAATTCCCTTAGTGTCGGAGACTATATTCTGGTGTATACAGCCCAGCTTAGCTAATTGAGTGACTGCCTCTGTTCATGAATGTAACCTGTATCCACTGAGCACTTTAATAATATATTCCAGTAAAGACATAAAATAAAAATCTGAACCCAAGTTAAATAGCTAAATACTGTATACCATTTATACTGTATACATACATACGCAGTGTTTTACCTGGCAAAGTGTCTGTCCAAGCAGTCCTGAGATTTACACAGCTCAGCCAGAAACCCAGCCAGCAGAGCTAAAATAGCAAACACATTTTTCACTGCTGCAGTTGGCCTTTTTCACATGGGTGGCCGGAGGGGGCAGTAAAAACGGGTGGTTGAGGAGCCAGTTTACAGCTCCTTGACCACCTACCTAAAGTCTAAGATACAGCCGGAGAAGGCTGTTTACATGCTGTGACAGTGGCAAATTAGCATAGTGAATGAGGTTGATCAACCAATTTAATAGGGCTTATGGTTGCGATGCATTAGCTCCACTGTAAAAAAACAAACAGGGCATCCAGGAGGCAGCAGTGGTGTCTCCTGCACGCCTGATAGGGTCTGCTTAGTTGCACTCCGAAAAGCTATTCATCACAAATTGCTTTTCAGGGGGTGAGCTGGTGTGAACCTAGCATTAGAGCAATACAGATAGGTCACCTCTCTGCTCTGTGCCTGTGAGTGGACAGTAAAAGCAGCAACTGACATATGAGCTAATTATCATGATCCCTGTCAGCACATGTGTGTACAGGACACCTCATGGGTTCAACCGCTGTCCTTTCCCTCTTCCAGCTTAAGTGCTTCTGTACAGAGGATTGCAGGGGCTGAAATCACATAAAATTCCGGTATTTACACTAATTGCATTTTAAGACAAAAAGGCAGAAGGTTCTTTACCTTAACCACTTCAGCCCCAGAAGAATTTACCCCCCTTCCTGACCAGGCAATTTCCATTCTGGCGGTCGGCAAGTGGTTAATGCATTGTCTGCAAGAAGGTGAAAAACATTCTGTTCTGCAGTTCCCTCCCCCAGCCCCCCATTATACTTACCTTAGCCCCGGCTCTCTATCCAGTGATGTGCACAAGAGCAGTGACACTCTCTGCTCTCTCTTTACTGGTCATAAAGGCAGCAGTGGGAGCCATTGGCTCCCACTGCTGTCAATCACAGCCTGTGAGGAGAGAGTAGGGGGAGGAGCCGAGACACTGTGTGTATCAACGGACACACAGAACACAACTTGTGATTGAGCATGCATGAGTGCCACCATAGCAAGCAGCTTACTATGGTGGTATTCGGTGAGGGGAGGAGCCAATAGTGCTGGCAGAGGACCCCAAGGATGATCGGGTCTGCTCTGTGCAAAAACCCTTGCACAGAGCAGCTAAGTATAACATGTTGTTATTTAAAAAAATAGGTTTACAGTCACGAAAAAGGAGTGCCAAAATTAAAACATAGAAAAAGGGGTACCTACTGTATGTCCTATCAAATAGAGAAAGAAGTGGTTTGAGGCTATTTTGGACTTTCATGGTATCATACACAGGCTAGACATAACCAAAGTATATAAAAATAATTTTTATTATACAAATCTCTAAAACATCTGAACGTTATAGACCAAAAAACCTTTCTTGGACATTTAGCTCTACAAGGTTACAGATGGGATTATCAATAGAAGATGACAATAATCAACCATAGTATATACCATCTGTGTATTGGATGCGCACTTTATTGATGCTCGACGAACACATAAGTCTATTCATTGTTTTTGTTATATATACCGTATACATACATATATATATATATATATTTATGTCTATATATATATATATATATATATATATATATATATATATATACCGGTATATATATATATATATATCATATCATCTATTGGGGAAACTTCCTGGGCAGTAAACCTAAGAACAACCTCAGGGATGCCTCTGAGAACAGCCAATATAAAGAGAGAGTGGACACTTGCTTCAACCAATTCTAAAAATAAGTCAATAAAACATAATTTGAGCAATATGAATCCATGGAACAGATTGCACGTCTTTTAGGTCAAGGTCTGTGCAGTCATCTACAAAAGTCAGAGAGCCAATTAGAGAAGCAAGACAGGAAGATTTTGTTTCATTAGTAGAAAAGTGTGGTTGGCTTCCGATAGAAATGAAGCAACCATTTATGATGAATTACAAAACTGCTTTTCTTTCAATTATATGTGTTGCTCTTTTTTGTAATATGGAAGAGTGGAACTCCAACCAAAACCTTCTGTCAGGCTTTTATTGCAATCTGTGTGGCCACCGGGGTTATTCTGTCCCAATGACCACACACTAATGCTGCGTACACACCATATGGTGGGTATACATCCGATGTTATTGCGGCAATCTCCCCACTGAGCTATTGGGTTTTGACACGGGGGGGTCATTGGCTGCGAGCGTTGATTGGTTGCTCGTTTTTCAGCATGCTTGTTAGACAGAAGCTGGTCGTGGCTTCTGTCAGATCTAGAGATGAAAGTCTCCAGGTTCCTGCCGATCAGACCATTTTTAGATGTTTTTTGGCCTGTGTGTATCCAGTGTTAGGAACATTTTTACCAGAGTGATATCGATCGCAGTCCTTGATCCTACATTGTCCTCTGAGTTGCTGCAGAAGTTTCCCATTTACTTCACAGTTACATCCTGTATCAAAAGTCTGAGGCCCCGTACACACACGGCAGAGGAACTTGACGTGCCAAACACATCGAGTTCCTCGGCCAGTTCAGCACTGAAGCCGCCGAGGAGCTCGGCGGGCCGAGAGCTCCCATAGAACAACAAGGAAATAGAGAACATGTTCTCTATTTCCTCGTCGAGCTCCTCGTCCGCTTCCTCGGCGAAATTGTACACACGGCCGGGTTTCTCGGCAGAATTCAGCCAGAAACTCGGTCGGAAGCTGAATTCTGCCGAGGAAACTGGTCGTGTGTACGGGGCTTGAGGATGTGTTTGACCCACTTTACATTGGGTTTATGTAGCCCGGTTTCAATAAGATGAGTTTTTATTGCAAGAAAAGCAGGTCAAACACAACATTCTGCTGCTTTCAAGCAGCACTGCATTCAGAAGCCAAAGGAAGCACTTGTGAACACCTTATCTACACAAGCCCTTAAAGAGAAACCTACCCCTACTCCTTCTTATAAGTCTTTGAAATAACTTTGTCCAATGGCTGGAGCTATAATAGCATACTCACCCGCCCAGAGAATCCAGCGCTGTCCAGATGTAACCCAGCGAAAGCTACCACACGCCCAGTCTCGTACCACCATCTTGTTATTAACATCAACAGGAGGTTGGCGATCTCTTCTGGTCCTTAACAGCCAGCCAACTAACGAAGCTGCACTGCACATGCACAATGTCTTCTACATAGTCCCCAAGTCTCCTGGGATGCGTTTCATAGATATCACAGGCGGCTTCAGGCAGGGAGTGTTGGGGGAATGTCATTCTTGCTTAGGCGGAAGGGTGGGCTGCACTTCTCCCCAAGAATTTTTTTTTTGCAATCTAATAAGGGGGGTGAGGGGTGCAACATAGAAGGAACAAACAAAAATGAGCGAAGGTCTTAAGGTGTACATTTCAGTCAAACTTTCCCCCTCAAAGTAGATATTCCAATGTAAAATTCAGGAACCCATGACTTGCAATCCATTCATCTAAATGATGGATGTGGGTTTCTGATTGCTCCATTAGGAACAATCCCATTTTGCTGTAGCTGATGATGACTTATCTTGTCCACCGTCATTAGAGAATAACCCAGAACTTGTGTTTATTTTCCAGTCTAGCCAATTGTACATTTTAGGGACCTCCTATCACTAGGTTGGACTATACAGTGAAATGGTAACATCATTCTGCCTAACACATTTGTAAGTCGAGAAAATGTTAATCCCTTCAAGTGAAATTTCTCTTTGCCCATGTAGGGTGAAGCAGATTGTTCACAAATATGCCTATTTGCTTATTCCCTGGTCACCAATTGGATAGAAATTGGATGATTTACCTAAACCGGAGCGTGCACAATCTGTTGCAGCTCTGGATAGAAACCAATCAGCTTCCATTTTTTTTGTCAAAGCTTAATTGTAAAAGCTGAAATTAGAAGTTTATTGGCTACCATGCACAGCTGGACCAGATTTTGCACTCTCCAGTTTTGGTAAACCAATCCCAAAGTGTTGGAGAGCACATGACTCTCTCTTACCTACCACAATGCAGTGCTGAGTTCCTTGGCAGCCAATCACCAGATCTAAGAGCTGCCACGTGGGGGATGGGTTAGTCCTCAACCGCATGCAAGCTCTGCCCAAGGTTTTTTTCTTTTTGCTTTGGTAGCAAAGAGCAGCATGGAAACAAAGAGTTGGTTGTCTTGTCTGCATTGCTACAATTTAATTGGACACTAAAACGTGTGTGGGTATCATAGTGGCACAATGATTAGGACTGATGCCCTGCAGCACTAAGGTCCAGGACACTGTTTGATTGAAGCTCTGCCATGTTTCTGTGGATCTTAATGCTGATCCATATTTTAACGGGGGGTTGGGGGGTAGGTACCCCAGTCATTTGCACCTAATGCTGTTAGCCTGTTTTAGTTTACTTTCTTCAGCAGCTAATACCAGATTAATCTGTTCGCACTTAGAAAAGACACCTGCAAACACTTGATGTATTTGCTAAACAACGTTGGCATTCAATTAACCAAAATTAAATTAAGTATTAAACTGCAACATCTGAAACATTTTTTCCTCATTGAGCTTTACAGGAATTTACCTTGTACTTAAGAAATAAATGAACTTAGTAATAAAAATAATAATTTCCCCATGCCTTTCTTCTAAGGTATTCCAGCATCCTGCGGGTCTGCTGCATGACGCCATATTGCTGATGCTAAAGTGATTGTAAAGGAAAACATTTTATTTAAACAAATATGTCATAATTACCTGCTCTGTGCAGTGGTTTTGCACAGAGTAGCCCCTCCCCCTTGCCAGGTGCCCCCATAGCAAGCCGCTTGCTGTGGGGCCCCTCATGCTTGCTGGCTCCTGCTGCTGCATCTCAGCCAATCAAGAGGGAGAGACCCAGGAGAACCTTGGGACTCGTGCACGTCACTGGATCAAGATCGGGCTTAGGTAAATATTAGGGGGGCTGTTTTTTTTTTTTTTACCTTGATGTATAGAATGCATGAAGGTAAAAAAAACCTTCAGCCTTTACAACCACTTTATTCTCATATTCACTTTCCTTTGCCCAGTATTTCTTTGCCCCTCTGACATCAAATGCTGATTCCTCCAGGCACAAGGAATTATACAACAGAATTAGAACATGGAAGCTTTGTCAAGTGTAGCACCACCCCGATAGGGGCCGCTGGATTAACTTGTTCTTTCCCAAAGCAGTAGGCCATCATTCACACAGGCAACAGTCCATTCAATCCGGCTCCATTGAACAGTCTAGGGGATGACTTTTTTGATTTATTGCTGGCAAAACTTTTAAAAAGAAAGGGGTTGGGGTGGTAAGTGATACTCCAGAAATGCTGACATGTAACAAGAGGACATACTTCACTAGTTGAAACTTCTTTGACTTTCAAACCAGTAACCCAGGAGAAGGCTAGATGCTAGAACTGAGACACTGTAGGAGCAGTCTCAGAGAAAAAGCTACCGCTAGCCCCCCCAAGCACACATTCATTAGATTTTTGAGCTTGGATCAGTACTCACAATTTCCAATGGCAGCTTCACACCTCCCAGCTCTCACCAGGCAATCTTCGTTGGGTCCTCCAGACCCAAATCATTAGCTTGAGAAGTAATTAGAAATAGGCCTCCCAGCTCAGCTGTAGCTGGGACCTTGATGACCATCAGCAGACTTCAGCGGGACTTCCTCAAAGGGGATGCAGCCCCTGAGGCTGGAGACTTTTCTGATAGGACAAGCACATGGCTGCTCCAGACCCCAGACTTAATTTATTCAGAAATCTACTGGGCACACCTCCCCAGGGATTGGTTGCAGCACAATAAATATTCAAGCTGCCCATTTGATTCCCCCAGCCCACATGTTCTGAAAGCCTCCAAAATGCAGGGGGAAGCAATCAAGCTTGCAGCCTGTGAGATCTAGAACAGCCCAAAGAAATCATCAGTTGCTCAGAGGATTGCAGAGAAGGCAAAAAGAACGAAATATAGTTGTTATCCTAGCAACCTACCTAGGAGGGTGATACACATCAAAGAGGAATTCAAAGTTGGGCAAGATGGTGCCACAGATTTAATCAAGATTGTATCAAATTAAATCAGAGCAAGGGTATGGGGTAATCATTACTTTACAAATTATGATTTATTTTTTGTTATTTTTTCACAGCCACCATATTTGTTAAACTGACTGATGACTGATTCACTTTAGACCCCTGTGTACGAACAATACTAATATCAATAATATGGCAATATGCTAATGTATTCTAATATTCTTGTAGACTCTTTAGGACACTAGTGTTTTTCCCTTGCAATAATAAACCACTGCCACCTTCCTTCTTTAAAATTGTTTATGCTAATGAACCCAAACAGCACCAATGTGTTTAGACATTGTTACAGGCTTATTTCACTGATACCATGGCTTATACTAATTAGTCATTACCAGAATGCTTACACGGCCAACATAATAAGTGTTTTCCCTGCCATGATAAAAAAAATGAAAGCGACAACCTTAAAGTAAAATAAAGGAAATAACGATTAAAATTATAACCTCCATTGGTAACCGTACAAAAGGCTCATTTATCCCTTCCGCCCACCTGGTGTATGGAGCGCGGGGCTAATGTGGCGTATTGTTATTTTCTTTCTGCGCATATCGTGAAATCTAACCTTCTCTATTCATTTCTGCTGCTTGCTCCTATTATCTACATTCCACGCCTGCTTGTCGCTGAAACGTGTTAGATGAGTTAATAGAGAGCCAGATATAAGGATTTCAGTGCTGACGACATTTTTAATTGAACGTTTATAGAGATTGGATGCTGTGCAGTATGCCGGAAATAGTTGGGACAAGATGACAAAAATCACAGAAGTACTCCAATACTAGAGATTTAGATTTTTATCCGTGGTCCTAATTAATTAAAGAAGAGCTCCACCCCAAATCTTTTTATTTGTACTTTTGGGAGACATGCAGCAGGATCCCATTACTGTATATCATTGTTATTTTAGTTTTCTGGCATCACATACTATTAACCCTGCATTGTATGTAGTGGGGCAAACATGCAAGCATGGCTGGGAGCGCCTTAGGGCCCGTTAACACTAATTAATTTTTGATGCTCTTTTGGTGGAACAAAAATGCATGAAAAAACATTCCTTAAAATTCTATTGAACTCTTCACACCAATGCGTGTGATGTGTTTTTAAAAGTTCTGTATGCTGAATTTTTGGACATGTTTAAAAAGCAAACCAAAAATGCACCTTCTCATTGAAATGAATGGAAAATGCAGCAAAAAAAGCATTAAAAACACAAGTGTGTTTTTTGAGTCACATTCCCAAGTTGCCCTTGTAGGAGTCAGGAATCCAGAAAATGCATCAAAAATGCATAAGATAACTGTGACAGGAGTCACTTTGAGCGGGGGGCCCGTGGGACCCAGCTTACCCTAGAAAGGTCAGGGAACTCCTGGTTCAGCTCCCCACGCCCCTTTTTTGTGTAAGTTACCCTGTGTCTATTATGGGCACAGGGTGACTGAGAAAATGATGGACGACTACTTAATGGACACTGAGAATGTGGTTTGGATTACTTCAAATGGGACCGTAATATTTATCAACAATGGCCCAGATTCACAGAGAGAGGGCACACATTACGCCGCCATAGCGCAAACCAATGTACGCCACGCCGATGCAGAGAGGCAAGCATGGAATTCAGGAAGCCAGTGCTCCCCACGCTGCGTCGCCGTGGCGTAGGTTTCGAAGGCGCAGGCTGGCATAGGTGGAAGTGGGCTTGACCCGTGCAAACCCATGCAAATGAGGCGTGACCCCATGCAAATGATGGTCCGAGCACCAGACAAGTACGTTTAACGAACTGCACATGCACTGTGACGTGGACGCATCCCCGTGCGCATGCTCACAACCACGTCGGAACAACTGCCTAAGATACGCCGGAGCAATGCGTACGCCATGAACATAACCTACGCCCAGCCAGACACACGTCCAACGTAAAATACACCGGCTTGGCCAGCTTGTGTTCCCTGGTGCAGACCTTTGCATGTCTGCTGCTGGGTTACACCTCCTTTATGGGGCTTAACTTTACGCCGGATGTACAACTTACGCGCACCTCTTGTAGCCTGCGTCGGGCGCACGCAGGTTCGTGAATCGCCGTATTTCCCTCATTCACATATTTGAATGACTAATCAATGGGAGCGGCACCATGCTCCCAGCCTAAATGTGAACCCACTTTACGCCGGCGTAAGCAAGATACGTCGGCGGGGTGTAGCCTGGTTTTAGGCGCATATCTGTTTGTGGGTCTTGCGCACAGATACGACGGCGCACATTTGCACTTACGTCGGCGTAACTTGTTATACGTCGGCGTAGGTGCTTTGTGAATCCGGGCCATTATATCTCAAAAAATATATGAAGACTATTCCTGGTTTGTTTGACTCTAAACTATATATGTTCATTGAAAGAGCTGGTCACATTGGCCTCTGTTCGATGTTATTCAATGTAGGAACCGGACAGTCAGTTGCTGATGGTCTCCTGCTATTGTCTGTTTATTAAGGTGTTATGTGTTTTCTGCTAAGCTTGTCTGTCCCATGGTTAATTGTTAATTGGGTCACCTATTGTCTGATTAATCACAACATTGGGCTAGATTCAAATAGCCCGCTGTAAGTTTGTGCGGGCGTAGCGTATCTCAGATACGCTACGCCGCCGTAACTTAGTGAGGCTAGGTCTGGATTCACAAAGAACCTGCGCCCTAAGTTACGGCGGCGTAGCGTAAATCTGCCGGCGTAAGAGCCGAATTCAAATTCTGAAGAGGTGAGCGTGTTTTATGTAAATAAAACATGAACCCACGTAAATGACGTCTCTAACGAACGGCACATGCGCCGTCCGTGAACGTATCCCAGTGCGCATGCTCCTAATCACGTCGCAAATAGTCAATGCTTTCGTGAACGTAATTTACGCAAAGCCCTATTCGCAAGCGACTTACGCAAATGACGCAAAATTCCACGCTGTCCCGACATCCATACTTAACATTGGATACTCCTCACATAGCAGGAGTAACCTTACGCCGGAAAAATCCTTACGTAAACAACGTAAAAAAATCCGCCGGGCGCACGTACGTTTCTGAATCGGCGTATCTAGCTCATTTGCATATTCTACGCCGAAATCAACGGAAGCGCCACCTAGCGGCCATCGTAAATATGCACCCTAAGATACGACGGCGTAGGAGACTTACGCCGCTCGTATCTTAGCCTAATCTACTGATACGCCGGCGTAACTGTCTCTGAATCTAGCCTATTGTCTGGGTGGGCAATGAGTGACCAAGGCTAGTTTAAGTGACTAGTGAATTAGCTCATGTTAATTATATTTCTGTATATAGTTGCCTCTGCGTATGATAATGTGATCAGCCTCACCTGATTGTGTACTGTGTACATTCTGTGTGAGTTTTTCCAATAAAGAGTTCCAGATCTTATACAAGCTATTTGGCGGATAGTCTTGTATGATATGCGGTTATAATATCTGGTATCTATGTTCAGACTGGAGGAAGCGATATACTGACAGAAACACTCAAGCGGGGTGCCCAAGCGGTTCCGTCACAATAACACATAAGATAACATATATACATTTTTACCAAGCTTTTTCAGCGGACCAGTGTGAAAGGGCCTTTAGAGAGGAGGCTGCAGAGAACTGGTCGCACAACTCGAGGGACCCTGCTGGAAAAAATTAAGTATTTACTCCTTATTTTGACACCACTAGATATGACAAGAATTTAGCACATATAGTGCTATTGTAGAGATACAACCAGAAATGAGGGAATTATACTACAGTTTGTTGGAAGCACAGAAATGCCAGTTTTAAAGTGTAACTAAAGACCCTTTAGGACAGTCTAAACTAGAGCCAAATCACTTTTTTGAGATTCACAAGTCTCAAAGTGAACAAAACTTTCTTTACTTTCCATAACTGATCCAAATCCCCCTTCATTTCTATCTCAAGCACTCTCCCACCCAGACACTGCAGCTCACAGTAGGAGGTTTCAGAAACAGAAGCAGTGCTGTCAATCTAGAAAGCAGTGGGCAGGACTAGGTGTGGTCAGGTGGTGATTGACAAATTACAAGCTTGTGAAACAACAGTGACAAATCTTCCACGCCCCCAACATTATATAAACTCACTGTAGGCACAGGGTACATGAGAGTGGCAACTCTGCTCTGAATTCAGGAGCAGTGCAGCATTTATTTTTAAATCTGACTGGAGCTCTTTTTTAAAAGTTCATCTATGATCATAATTTAAGATGTAATATTCATTACCACATTGTTTTTTAAATCAATTCTAGCCTACTTTGATTATTCTGAATGAACCTGGAATTTGAAGAATCTGACACATTTACTTCCTTAAATTCTGTGATACATTTTTTTTGCTATGACATTTAAGCAGGCATTGCTGTGTCACACATTCAGAGCCTGCTTTCTGAACTTCAGAGGTGCTGAGAGGAGGAACTTCAGGAGGCAAAGTCAGTACAGGAATCACTGCTTGCAGGCAGCAGGGTACCATGGGATATATAGTCCTTAGAATTAGACACAAAATATTGAATGAGTAACCATCGGTGGCACTATGGACTCTTGTCAGCCCTAAATGTACAAATGCAGAGGAGAGGCTGCAAAGCATGCAGGAAATCCAGAAAGTTGTGGAAAGAGATGGCCAGCAGACAGCAGCAATCACAACATAGAAGGAAATGTTTTATGTAAGTTTATATAGGGTTGTTCAAAATATGATTATATTTTATATTTCTATAACAATGCAGATGTTATAAAATGACAATGCTATGCTTTAACTGTAGAACACCTTTTTAATGCTCTGGTTTTATAAAAGTTTCCCCAATCCACAGCCAGCTAGAACCACTGGGTTTGGAGCACAGTATGTGAACAATCCTAAAACCTATAGTTACTCTGTCACTCTGGCTCTTGAGCTGCCAACAGGACATACCCGAAGCTTCTTCTGGACCAGTCCTTCTCAACCTTTTCAACAAAAAGGAACCCTTGAAACAACTTTCTGTTCTCAGGGAACCTCTGCTAAACATTACTATATCTGCAACTCATGATACATTATTCCTATTTGTCTATCACTATGACGGGCTGCTACAATGGCCAACAAGAATGTTCAAGACGCATTAAGAGGCAGGACATTTTTAACTCTACCATGAAGTGTCTGAGCTTTAACATCAGAATATCTTGGATTTTGGCTGTAATGCCAAGGTATCTGGATTGGCTGTGCAAATACATGTATTTTATACAAGACACCATTTTTTTTTTAATCTAAAAAAATGATATACTTGTTTTTCCAATCATATTGAATATATCAAAGCCGAGGTGTTCCCAATTGTTAAAATCCACCATTGCAAAATATATATATATATTTTTAACAAGTACAACAAAGTACCTGCTCATTATAGCCAGCAACCGTTGTGCCAGTTTGGGAAATTCTCTCAAACCAAATTCAATTATTACTTACATAATATACATAGTGGTAGTGCAGAGGACTACTCACATTTATTCAATTACTTCAAGCCAAGGTTTTACTGTAGAATACATTTGAAATATATCTACCATAAGTACCTAGATTTGCCTTTATATCCTTATCCAAAGCAGGGCTCACTCTGGGAGAGGGAGGAGCAGCAACTTAAAGTGGATGTAAACCCACTCTCATCCTTTCTAAACTACTGCCATAGTGGTTATCTATAAGGATTACCATGCCTCCTGCATGTATCCTTACCTGTCAAATGTCTCCGCTCTGTCTGTTATGAGAACTGAAAAACTGCAGATTCTGTGGGTGGATCTGTTGCCCGGAGCTCGGTGGGTGGAGTCATGATGTCAGTAGACTCCCCGCCCTCCTCTACACTCCCCTTGTCAGCATGCATTTTCTCCTGTGTATTTCTTACACTAAATTCTCCTATAATCACTAACATCCAGTCAAAACCCAGAAAAGTAACCACATGACGTCAGAAAAGGATTGGGGTGGGAATTAAAAAATAATGCCTGTCTCAGGCTCATGCATGAGATATGTTAATCACCTGTCACTCACAGCAAGGGGGAAGAACAGACAAGGTTTTCTCAGTTTGTCTTTTTTATCTCACTGAAAAAAAGATAAGAGGATTGCTCAGAGCTGGATTAACTCTCTGTGGCAAGACTGGGAACAGATGATCTGAAATCCTATACTATACATTGTGCCTGACAAAAAAAAAAATAACTTCAAGCCTATCGGTTTCTGCAGCGTTGCCCAGTTTTTGTCTGTCTACCTTCCTCAACATGCTTATTGGAGAAGAGAGCAGAGGGATGACCCCATCAGTGTAATTGGTTGAAGTTGATTGTTGACTTTTTATCACTATATTCATGATTTAAATAAAGTGGCAGAAAGTAAGGTCACCATACTGACTGAACACCATTACAAATATTTCGGCAGCTAAGACAGTTTGCAGAAATGTATTTGAGTTGTGTATTTAGCTGCTTGCCTGGAGTTCAGCTTAAACATTACCCAAAACTAAAATATGAGTTTTGGGTGGCGTGATCACTTAATAGGTATCTCAGACAGATATAATGGTGAACTGTACAAATTCAGAGTTAGATTAGATGTTCTTTGACTCATTAGTTAAAACAAAGTCCTTGCCAAAAGCCATGTGATTTAGATGAGGATGCAGACAAGCTCGCACGAAACAGTGCTGAGACCTACAGTGCATGTTCCTGAGACACGCTCAACTCTAGGTGGTGATATTAGTCTTTCAACGTCATTAGCACTTAAAATTCAGCAAGTTCACCCATTTCTTTAAAGAAGTAAATTAAATGCAACTAGACACATTCAATCAGGATTAGGAAATTCATACCTGGCTAGTGTGGGTAATGCCTGGCTGGCCAGAGATTAAAGTGAAGACTTCCAGAAATTTATATTATAGAATACGGAAAGTTCCCATTATCTCATTAGAATTTCAACAGATCCAATTAAAAAGATAACAGTAGCAGGGATATCAGTCAATATCAGCAGCCGACGTATTTTAACAAACCCGTTGGTCTATGAATTCTAATGGGTTTCATTAGAAATGTGTCTATGAGACAAATAAGAATCCCTTTACATGTAAAACAAACATTAGCCGGTCTATGCAAACATTGTAATGATTTTATAAGAACAAGGCACATCTGCTCCCGGTTTCATCCGGCATTAATGTCAATGTAAAGTGCCGCCGAGGTTTACAGGCTTTCCATCGTCGCTGCTTTCCCCGTTGTCTATTTTTTATGTATCACAATGTCGGCTGATAACAGGATTTAGGGCTGTAATATTGGCACAAAGAGATAGGTGTGTAGACCCAGACGAAAGACGTTGTAAATCTATATAAGTCATTAGAATACTCAGGGAAAAGGCATCTGCTTCTCAAAGGGGAGAGATGGTAGCTGTGGTCATGTGTTTGGTCTATCGGACCTCCAGCACTCAGACTGGGAAGGTCTTTGATAAGATCGGCTACAAGAAGCATACACCTTCCCGTCTCTAAAACACCCCACCCTCCAACAATCCAGACCCTCCCATCAGGAACCACATCCAGGACTTCCACAACTTCTCTCATCCCCAAATGGGAAAGATTAAAGTGGATCTAAACCCACTCTCATCCTTTCTAAACTACTGCCATAGTGCTGATCTATAAGGATATACATGCCGCCTGTCAAATGTCTCCCCTCTGTCTGTTATAAGACCTGAAAAACTGCAGATTCTGTGGGTGGGTCTGTTGTCTGGAGCTCGGTGGGTGGAGTTGTGATGTCAGTAGACTCCCCGCCCTCCTCTACACTCCCCTTGTCAACATGCATTTTTTCCTGTGTATCCCTTACACAAAATTCTGCTATGATCACTAACATCCAGTCAAAATCCAGAAAAGTAACCACATGACTTCAGAAAAGGAGTGGGGGTGGGAATTAAAAAATAATGCATGTCTCCAGGCTAGTGCATGAGATATGTAAATAACCTGTCACTCACAGCAAGGGGGCGGAACGGACAAAAGTTTTCTCCTGTTTGTCCTTTTATCTCACTGAAAAAAGAAAAGAGGATTGCTCAGAGCTGGATTAACTCTTTGTGGTAAGACTGGGCACAGATGATAGGAAATCTACATTGTGACAACAAAAAAAATAAATAAAAAAATAGAATTTACATCCACTTCAAACCAAAAATGATTTCACAGCGAGATTGCCAAAATATTTTTCATTTAAATGTGTCCAATATTAGCCTCAAATGTTGCCATTCGAACTGCTATTTGAACTGGAATTTGTTTTTTTCAAAACAAATTATAATATAATAGTCGTTCCCGGGTCGAATTTAAATTTTTTTTTGTTTTGGCGTAAGACATCCGGGAATACGAATGGACGCTACGCATGTCGCCGTTCTAAAAAATGAAGTCACATCGCGCAAAGCACGGCGGGAATTTCTAAACTGAGCATGCGCAGTACGTCCGGCGCGGGAGTGCGCCTAATTTAAATGGTAAACGCCCCATTTGAATTGGGCGGGCTTGCGGCGGACATGTTTACGATACACCGCCGCAAGTTTACAGGTAAGTGCTTTGTGGATCAGGCACTTACACTGAAAACTTGCGGCGGTGTAACGTACTCGGGTTACGTTGCGCCGCCGCAAATGTACGAGAATCTGGCCCAGAGTTCTTACCACTCAAGTAAAGAAGAGGTGTAAGTATCTGTCTGCTGTTTTAATTCTCTGCCATCTACCAAAAATATAAATATAAATAAATAATATAATATAAATATGAATAAATAATAGAAATATAATATAAATATATAAAAATAAGTTTTGAGTAGACTGACACGTTATTCCATATAAAACACATTTTTAAACTGAAAGGACGTAAACTACATATTTTTTTGCTGCAAAGCACATATTTTTTTTTCATCTGTACTCCTTTGAGAGAGAATTTGGATATAAAAGTCTAATATAACAAACAGCCAAACAGACAAAAATCTATTTAGTTTACAAAACTTTTTATAGTTTTTGTAAGTTGTAACAAGGATGTAAACATCTTCCTCAGGGATGGAGTGGGCAGAAATATATTCCAGTAGATATGTCAGGTTAAGGGGGACAGAGAGCGTTTAAAACGTTGTCACTCTGCATAACGATCCACTTGTGATTAATAGTCCAAATAAAAGGAATGCGAGTGACAAGGGTTACTGGGCTCTCCGGTGTAGTAACAATAATGCCCAGGCACAGGGAGAGTTTCCTTATTTCTTATTCATCTACATTTGGCAGAATGATATGCAAGATACATTGTACAGCCAATATGAATCACAGTGCACAAGGTCATAGGAATTTATATAAGCAGGTATCCTCTTGCCTGTACTATATCTCAGAGTGCTAAAGATGTCATAGAAGAAGAGCTGGGATATTCAGAACAAATACCATGACAGAAATCAAGCATCCCAAAATAGTTATATCTACAGGAAATATTCACACGTCTGCACTTTACATACACTGCCCTACACCTTAAAGTGAACCTGAACCTAAAGTGATTGTAAAGGTTCCTGTTTAAAAAAATATTAATAACAAACATGTCATACTTACCTCCACTGTGTAGTTCGTTTTGCACAGAGTGGCCCCGATCCTCCTCTCGTGGCTCTCGCGGCTCCTCCCCGCATTAGATAACCTCCCTCTGGGAGGCTGTCCCCTGAGGGGGCTACCTTGCGGGCGTGCTCCTGTGTTATACGCTTGGCGTCCATAGACGCAGACTGTATGATTTGGCCCCGCCCACTGGCGCCAGCGTCATTGGATTTGATTGACAGCAGCGGGAGCCAATGGCTGCGCTGCTATCAATCTATCCAATGAATAGCCGAAAACCCGTGAAGAGAGCGACGCGGGATCGCGCCCACGGAAATTAGGGGCTCAGGTAAGTAGAACGGGGGCCGCCGATCTCCGTTCCCTGCGACGTTACGACGCACGGGGGTGGAGAACGGCGCCAAATTCAAAAAAGTAAACAAACACATTACATACAGTATACTGTAATCTTATAGATTACAGTACTGTATGTAAAAAATAAACACACCCCTTGTCCCTAGTGGTCTGCCCAGTGTCCTACATGTTCTTTTGTATAATAAAAACTATTCTTTCTGCCTGAAAACTGTAGATTGTCCAAAAGTGTCCCTTTATGTCAAAAATGGTTTTAGAGCAGCTAGAAAACAGCGATAATCACTTGCAGAATTGTGCGATAGCGATTTGTGGGGAAATTCGTCATAAAAAAATAAAAGTAATGACAGCGACAATTCTGCAACTGAGCAAATTTCAGTGATTTTGAGTTGATTACATTATTGAATAATTTTTATTATAATTATATTATTACTTGTTATAATTATTTATAATTATTTATTATATTATAATTTATAATTTTGTTTTTTTTAAAAAAATCATACCCGGGATGCCTACTAGACTCTTGTTTGGTCAGATTTAAATGAGTTATTCCTAAGAATTGCAGGCCTACAGTATAAAACGCCAAATTTCCTTGCAAAATAATTGTACCGCTTTTGGTACGTAATTCCAGACAGAATCATACCGCCAGGGAGGTTAACCGCCTTACTCGTAAACCAAGGTTCCACTGTATACAAAAAAATCCAATAATCCAATTTGATACAGCAGGGGGAAATGTAATTCCCTCATGAGACAATCAGATGTTCCCTGGATCAACTTGATAATGTAAAAATGATAAGATACTAAATATTAGTATCCAGTTATATTATGTACATTAGGGAAGAATCCAGATCTTTTTTAAAAGAAATCTATTGAGCTGGACAGAACCAACTCATGAGGGAGTCTATTCCACATTGTCACTGCTCTTACTTTGAAGAAACCTTTCTGTATTTGGAGATGATATCTTGTTTCCTCCAGACTTAAAGAGTTCCCCCTTGTCCTCTGTAATGATCTTAAAATGATTTACTCAACACCAAGTTCACTATATGGACCCCTTATATATTTGTACATGTTGATCATATTCCCCCTTATTCTCTTCTTCTCAAGAGAGAATAAATTCAGTTCCTCTAATCTTTCCTCATAGCTGAGCTCCTCCATGCCTCAATTTGGTTGCCCTTCTGTGCCCTGTCTCCCTTCCTTTATATTCATCTGGTGATCCTGCAAAAAATAACACACTTTCTGAACCTTCAAGGCTACACACATTTCTCCACTGTATCTATAGAGGGAGCCAAGCCACCCAGGCCTACACAAGTCTACACAGGCCTTCACAAGTCACCCAGGCCAACACAAGTCTACTCAGGCCTTCACAAGTCACCCAGGCCTACACAAGTCACCCAGGCCTACACAAGTCACCCAGGCCTACACAAGTCTACTCAGGCCTTTACAAGTCACCCAGGTCTACACAAGTCACCCAGGCCTACACAAGTCACCCAGGCCTACACAAGTCTACTCAGGCCTTCACAAGTCACTCAGGCCTACAAAAGTCACCCAGGTCTACACAAGTCTACTCAGGGCTTCACAAGTCACCCAGGCCTACACAAGTCACCCAGGCCTACACAAGTCTACTCAGGCCTTCACAAGTCACCCGGGCCTACACAAGTCTACACAGGCCTTCACAAGTCACCCAGGCTTACACAAGTCTACACAGGCCTACACAAGTCTTCACAGGCCTTCACAAGTCACCCAGGCCTACACAAGTCTACACAGGCCTCCACAAGTCTACACAGGCTTTCACAAGTCACCCAGGCCAGACTAAAAACCCATCCACTATTGTTCATCTCCATTACATGGTGGATTAATGGAATTAGCATTGTTTGTGCTTTCTTTTCAGCTCAGAGGAAGTGGTAACAAAAACAGGCATTCCCTGTACTTGCTAAAAAATGTTCATGAAAAAAATAATAAATGCAACCACCATATTTTATATTTTTGTTTGGTTTTGGGTTGGGATATGCTGTAAGTAGTGGATACTTTACTATCAGTCTTCTTGGTATGATATCTTAGGACATTTCTTCCTTTGGGTGCTTCTTAATTGTTTTGATTTTTGTGAATGAAGGTAAAAATACATTGATTCCATTCCTGTGCTCTAAATTAAAACATTTTGAATCTCTAACGCAGCTGTTGATTAGAAATGTTCTTAGGTGATGTGCAGTCATCTATAGGTTTCCATTTATAATGGCAGACAACCAGAAGATTCCTCTTCCCCCATCCCTCTCAGATGTTTGCCAACATATAGGTTACAGAATAATTCATGTACAGAGATGAATTGTACCCAGATATGTTTGTATGTGTTTACATCTTTTACTTCCATTTGTAAACTGATGATTTCTCCCATGTTGTTTCACTAAACCTCTAATTATAGAAATTATAAAACCCACCTATCCATTATCATGGCTCAAGAGTGTATTAAAAACAACAGACCAAACACCACGATCCGGACTTTCCATTATTAAGATTAAGACTGACAGTTTAATTGGGCTGAATTTAATTTCTGAAAGATTTACTCCCTTTTAATTACACTGCAAACAAGCAGCTTTGTGTCTGAGACCATGAACTGTCAGATTACTTCATTTTGTTTTTCACATTTTGCTTAAAACATTACAAATAATACAATATAATTAAAATATGAGACATGGACTAGACAAGTCAATAGACAATATATTCCTCCATTGGAGCTTCTCATGTTCCAAAGGCAAAGAGAAAAATCTCTTATATTGAATAAGGGTTCCTAGCAGTGGCGGCCCTTTCATATGGGGCACCGCCCCCTAATCCATGTGCCCGGCCCCTAAACTACATGCAGGGCGCCGGATGCATACAATTTATTTTTAAGAAGACGTGATTAAAGCCTGGCGCTCTAATTGGCTTTAAAAAAGGTTGGGCTTGGGGGCACACCCCAGCCCCCCACCAAAAAATTCAGCACCAGCCAACACTGGTTCCTAGCCGGGGCTGATACCATTATCAATCACCTATTTACGGGAGTTAGTTTGTAAACAGCACAGCAAGAATAGAATCAGTACTCCAAGCAGCCAATTAGGTCTTTTTATCATTCTCATCAAGTTTTGTTTTGTTTTGGTTTTGTTTTTTTATTCCGTTTCCCGTTAAGTGGAAACAATACATGGAATTTGATTGGTTTCCATAAATATTAACCTCTTGTGAAAATACTGCAGCAGGCCGGCCGCTCTGCACAGTACATGTATGAGATCCAGTATTTCCGGGTGGGGGGCCCGACATTCGTTACAGCACAAGTCAGACAGCAGGTCCCAGGCAATGATTTATGGCTAGGATCTGCTGATCAGCTTAGCCAATTACAGTACAGAGCTCTGGGTCTACTAACAACACAGAGCTCTGTACACAGAGCAGCCATGTGTCTGTTTTTCTCTCCCTGTAATGCAGCTTGAAAAAACAACCAAGTAGATTAGTAAAAGCAGCAAACATTACACATTGTTAGGCACACAGTTAACTCTTTGATTGCCCCTAGATGTTAACCCCTTCCCAGCCAGTGTCATTAGTACAGTCACAGGGGCAGATCCACATACATCTGCGCTGGACGCAGCGTATGTAACTTACTTTGAGTTGGTTTGAATCCTCAATGAATCCGCGCCATAAGTTACGGCGGCGTAGCGTATCTCTCGTGGCGGAATTTAAATTCGGCGGGTAGGGGGCGTGTTTCATTTAAATGAAGCGAGTCCCCGCGCCGAACGAACTGCGCATGCACCGTCCGTAAAAACTCCCAGGGTGCATTGCTCCAAATGACGTCGCAAGGACGTCATTGGTTTCGACGTGAACGTAAATGGCGTCCAGCCCCATTCACGGACGACTTACGCAAACGACGTAAAATTTTCAAAATTATACGCGGGAACGAGGGCCATACTTAACATTGAGTACGCCACCATATAGCAGCTTTAACTGCTGGGTACCTTCTTTTTAGTGGGACTTCCTGTCCCACTTCCTCCTTTTTCTTCTCGGCCAACTAGGCGACTCCTCCTTTCGCCCTAGGCGGCCCCTCCCAGCCAACAATCTTCTGGGACACATCACAGGTCCCAGAAGATTGCCTGGCCAATAGCAGAGCGTAACTCACGCATGCACGGTGTGTGTCTGGCTGTGAAGCAGCGGGCAGGAGGGGGAGAAAGCGAGGCCCCGGGTGCCTGCATCTCAGGACCGTGGGACAGGTAAGTGTCTATTTATTAAAAGTCACTTTTAATAAACAAAATAACGGGTGGAACTCTGTGCTTTAAAGTGGATGTAAACCCGATTTATTTTTTATTTTTGCTGTCACAATGTAGATTATAAGATTTCCTATCATCTGTGCCCAGTCTTGCCACAAAGAGTTAATCCAGCTCTGAGCAATCCTCTTTTGTTTTTTTCAGTGAGATAAACGGACAAAGAGGAGAAAACTTTTCTCCGTTCTTCCCCCTTGCTTTGAATGACAGGTTATTTACATATCTCATGCACTAGCCCACTGATATGCAATTAGCGGACCTCCAGATGTTGCAGAACTACAAGTCCCATGAGGCATAGCAAGACTCTGACAGCCACAAACATGACACCCAAAGACAGAGGCATGATGGGACTTGTAGTTTTGCAACAGCTGCAGGTCCGCTAATTGCATACCCTGCACTAGCCTTTTCCCACCCCCACTTCTTTTCTGAAGTCATGTGGTTACTTTTCTGGATTTTGACTGGATGTTAGTGATCATAGCAGAATTTAGTGTAAGGAATACACAGGGCAAAATGCATGTTGAAAAGGGGAGTGTAGAGGTGGGCGGGGAGTCTACTGACATCACGACTCCACCCACAGAGCTTCAGACAACAGACCCACCCACAGAATCTGCAGTTTTTCAGTCCTTATAACAGACAGAGGGGAGGCATTTGACAGGTAGGGATACATGCAGGAGGCATCTATATCCTTATAGATCAGCACTATGGCAGTAGTTTAGAAAGGATGAGAGAGGCTTTACATCCACTTTAAGTTTTCTTCTAGCAAAAAACAAAGTTTGTATATATGGCAGCACCGGAAAAGGCCCACCACTGTGCTGCCAAATATATACAAACAGCTGACAGGAAGGGGTTAGAAAAAATGTCCCAGAAAAAATGAAAAAACATTTTTAAGTATTATTTCTGAAATTGGGTTTTAGGAAAAAAACAAACAAACAAACACAAATAAATGTCCATTTCTGTAATTTACGGCTCATAAGCAATTCTCAGCTAATGTTCCATTAAGCTGTATTATGCTGCTAATTAAAGATTTTTTTTTTCTAATTTTTATATTTTTAAGACTGCACATTAATATAGAGATGACTATAACAGAAGCTAACACATCTCTGTAATCTGGTATTAAAATACACAGGCAGTCACCATGCAACCAACTGTTTCATGCTTATGATGAATAGTGGAATAACCCATTGATCTGGCAGTGTGGCACCTGCTTTGCCAACTGACTCAGTTGCCTTGGTCCCTGAACCCTCATTATGTATCTTCAATTAAAGTTCATTGTCTCCTAAAATCTGTGCTGAGCAGATGCATCGCCATTTCATCAGCTGAACGCAAAGAGACCACAAATAGAGGAAACTATCCCAAATAATAAGACAAAAATAGTGTAACAAACGATGCTTCTGTGATGTTTAGCTGAAATGTAAGATAAATGTACAGCATACAACAGATATGGCTTAATGCCCATAACATATTGTTACGTAAAAGGACATGAGGTACTATGCCAAGAATTTAGATTTGTGTAAAAAAAAATAAAGAATTTCTTAACTCTTTCCTGGTAGTGTTTCCACTAGCTACAGAAGATACATTAGTTTACTCTTGAAACAAGTCCAATTTATCCCTTGATGACTGTCTCTATGAAGCAGGCAGCTGATGCAAGAAGTCACAAATAGAGGGAAAGAAGGGGGAGAGTCCTGCCAAAGGTAACCCTGCCACCAAGAACGACCCCTGGAAAGTAACATAAATATTATAGCCAAGCCCCAGACAATTTTTTTTTTAGCCTTTTAGCTGGATTCAGGAAGAAGTGCCTAACGTTAGGCAGGCGTAGCGTATCTCATATACGCTACACCGCCGTAAGTTAGAGAGGCAAGTGCTGTATTCACAAAGCACTTGAGTCCTAAGTTACGGCGGCGTAGTGTAAATGTGCCGGCGTAAGCGTGCCTAATTCAAATTGTGAAGAGGTGGGTGTGTTTTATGTAAATAAAGCATGACCCCACGTAAATTATATTTTGAACAAATGGCGCATGCCTCGTCCGTGGACGTATCCCAGTGTGCATGCTCCAAATTACGCCTCAAAGACTTATTGGTTTCGACGTGAACGTAAATTACGCCCAGCCACATTTACGGACGACTTACGCAAACGACGTAAAAATTAAAAAATTCTACGCGGTTCCGACGTCCATACTTTACATTGGCTGCGCCATCTTTTTGGTGGAATATCTTTAGGCCTGAAAACGCCTTACGTAAACGGCGTATCTTTACTGCGACGGGCAAGCGTACGTTCGTGAATAGGCGTATCTCGCTGATTTACGCATTCTAGGCGTAAATCAGCGTACACGCCCCTAGCGGCCGGCGTAAATAGACAGCTAAGATACGCCGGCGCCGGCGGTCGTATCTTAGCTAGATTTAAGTGTATCTCAATTTGAGAATACACTTAAATATACGACGGCGCAGATTCAGAGTCACGACGGCGTATCTACTGATACGCCGGCGTAACTCTACCTGAATATGGCTATTTGTCTGTTATTATTAGAGAAAAAATGAAATTGTATGGTTTAATATTCATGTTCTCGGATTCTTGTCTATTCAATATTGCCTGACATTAATATTTATACTTCCAATACTATTGGCTATTGGGTATTTGGTTTTAAATATGACCCCCAGAGGGGATAGTAAATTGATATTGGATTGATATGGAGATGTTCTTAGGTTTTTTTTCTATCCCCGATGAAGGGGGTGTTTTTGGACCCCTAAAATACATTAGCTACTTTTTGGACTGTCCCCCTGACTTTTATTGGAATAACTTTGTATCTGTAATTCTTTTGCATTTTTGTTACATTATACTACAAACCAAGAAGACCATGGAGATCCTCTGGTGTGTAGAAGCTGCCTCCCGGGGAACCAGATCATTTACATCAGGGGTCTCCAAACTTTCTACACAAAGGGGCTAGTTTACTGTCTTTCAGACTTTTGGGGGGCTGGACTGTGGCCACTGAGACTAGAAATTGTCTTGGCATTAGTGGGAGTAAACAATGCATCTTTGGTATTAGGGGGAGGATTAGTGCCCCATCGTTGGTGTTAATGGGAGGAATAGTGCACCAAAGTTGGTGTTAGTTTGAGGAATAGTGCACCATCATTGGTGTCAGTGAAAGGAATAGTGCCCCATCGTTGGTGTCAGTTTGAGGAATATTGCCCCTTCGTTGGTGTCAGTTTGAGGAATAGTGCCCCATCGTTGGTGTCAGTTTGAGGAATAGTGCCCCATCGTTGGTGTCAGTTTGAGGAATAGTGCCCCTTCGTTGGCATCAATGGGAGAAATTGTATCCCATTGTTGATGTTAGTAGCAAGAATTATGCCCAATTGTGGGTATCAGTGGAAGGAATAATGTCTTGTATCAATGGGAGGAATAGTACCCCAAGGGCCAGATAAAGGCAAGCAAAGGGTTGCATGCAGCCCCTGGTCTTCAGTTTGGAGACTACTGTTTTACATAAACATCGATACTTTAAGATAGCGGTACCAGTGAGATAACCCTAGGGGTCCAGCTCTATTTTTCCACTTTCCTCAACAATTTTTTAAGGCCAGAAACCGTTGGCAAACCTCTCAAAAGTGGACTAAAACATGTTTTTAGAATTTATCAGCTTTTATTGCTATCCATGCTGTGACAGACTCACTCGGGACAGAGCCTTTTGGAGGGGACTGAATGCTAGCCTCTAGCCTTGCGATCATGGGCCCTGGCATATGGGGGAACGGTGCTCTTTGTGAGCTGTATGCCTGGGGACCCTGTATATGCCATATTAGAGTGACTGATTCATACTGTTGGGACATACAGTGTAAGGAGATGCTAATGCCATTCCCTCCAGCCATCTGTCTGTTCTCTGTGCTAATTGACCCTGCTATTGTGTGAAGATGTCCTGTGTTTACACTTATGATAATATGTATTGTATAGCAGGTGAGCAAGGAGATGTGACGTGTACCCTGAGAGGTCATATCTATGAGTTACCTAGTCTGGGTAAATGATTAGTTAATTAGCTCATGTTAATTTATGTTCTGGTTACCTCCTCTTTAACTGTATATAAGATTGTATTCTTGGTTCTAATAAACACTCCAAGTTCAGCAGACAAACAAGTCTTGTCTTGTGTGCTTGTGAGCAGCTGGAATATCTGATATCTATATCCAGATAGGAAGCGGTATATGACGGAAGCACTGAAGCGGAGTGTGGGACGTTCCGTTACACATGCATTGCTGCCTTGATAACAGCTCAATTTTTTGCATTGCTGGTGACATAGAAACCTGACAGATATTCTATTTTGCATACTTTATTTAAAACTAAAAAAATCCCTGAGTTTAATCTTAAAAATAAAGCATCTAGATATCCCTGTATGTAGTCCTGTTTATCTTCCAGAGAAACCATTTTTCCCCAGATGAACCCTTAAAATACATTTTAGATCTTGGGGAACCACAGCTAAACTGAAACTATAAGAGATGGTGGTCACACTGGTCATTGGGAAGAATACCCCCTGTAAAGTGGAGATCAACATGCCAAGTGCCATGCCTTGGCATGGATCCTATTCAAGAACCATCAGATGAGACACCAATCAGCCACAGATCAAGCAACCCTGGTTATGAATGACTGTTCTATAGAGTGCCAAAAGCACAGAGAATAGGGCACCCAGTATACCAATTTGATTGTCATCTTGGAAGTCAATGCTCAGGCCCCTCGTACATGCAATGACATCCTTACTATTGGTCATGGAACCAGAAAATTGTCTGTGGCCCTTTCCATAAAATGCAAAGATGTGAACTACATCCATAGGAAACCATGTTAAATGGGCTGTAGTGTTATTCTGCAAAACTGAAAATGCACTAAAAAATTTATAGGTGTGAACCAGGCCTAACTAAAACTAGAGCACTCAGAAGCTGGTGCAACTGTTAATGGTGCCCAATCTGCTCCTAACTTCAGCTTGTTCAGTTAAGCTTTGACAATAAAACCTAGAAGCTGATTGGTTTCTATGCAGAGCTCCACCAGGTTTTGCACTCTCAAACATCAGTAAATCTTCCCCACTGAGTATTCCACTGAGGGTTGAGTGGATGGTGGAGGAATGCAGAGGGCAGGTTTTAGCCAGAAGACTGCCAAATTCATATTGAGTGTCCCAACTTTGCCTGCTTCTTGTGGACTTTAGAAGGCTACAGAGGTAGGCGTACAATATGTATCTGTAATTTCCTTGGTTGGGGCAGTTACTGGCCTTTAATTAAAGGGATACGATGGGTTAGTTTTTAATTTTATTTTTAAAAACAAACATATCATACTTACCTCCACTGTGGAGTTCGTTTTGCACAGAGTGGCCCCGAATGTCCTCTTCTGGGGTCCCACGGTGGCTCCTCGCCGCAAGAGATAACCCCCACTCTGGGAAGCTCTCTCCCGAGGGGGTTACCTTGCGGGCGCACTCCTGTGTGATACACTTGGTGGCCATAGCTGCCAAGTGTATGACTCGGCCCTGACCCCGGCACGCCTCATCATTGAATTGATTGACAGCAGCGGGAGCCAATGGCTGTGCTGCTATCAATCATCCAATAAAGAGCCGACTAGAGCTCGGTGAAAGCAATGCGGGATCGCGCCCACAGTGATTCGGGTCTCAGGTAAGTGACTGCAAGGTGTTTTTAGGTGAAAAAATAGGAAACTTTACAACCTGTTTAAGTGTGAAGCCTCGTACACACGACCGAGGAACTCGACGGGTGAAACACAATGTTTTCCTCATCGAGTTCCTTGTTAGGCTGTCGAGGAACTCGACAAGGCAAGTTTATCCATTCCCGTTGAGGAAAAATAAGACATGCTCTCTTGTTGGCTCGACGGGTTTCCTTGTCGAAAAATTTACACACGACCGGTTTCCTCGGCAAAAAAAAAATCCCAGCAAGTTTCTTGCTGGTTTTTGCAGAGAAACTCGGTCATGTGTATGAGGCCTGAGGTTTCCCTTAACCAAGCCATCCAATACACTTAAAAATACTTCCAGAAACAGATTTTAGTTTCCCCTGGTTTTGATAGGAACTCGCAAATCACTGGCTTTGATGTAAGACTGCAATAAAAGTAACACCCTACAGTGGAAATAGTATTTATCATTTTTGTTTCATGCCTCGGAATATGTAATTTGTTAATTGGCTGCATTCTGTTTTAAATCTGATTGCTGGTTTATATTTCAGGTAAGGCTCTCTTACATCACATAGAGCGGTTCTTATTACACTGTAATAAAAGTAAGTGCTGGTTATCTTAAGCCTTTGTGGACAGCAGGTAGTTGACATTATTGTAAGCACATTTTTACTTAAATTGCTACTGCTGAGATATAATTTGATGCTCTTTTGATACCGTCACATGCTGCTTGTAACACTAACTTTACAGTCAGACAAATTAAAGGACACATCTGTGGTACATAAGGAAATGTAAGCAAGAGGATATTTTTCCTTCAGGGTTTCATCTCGGCTTGTTTCCTTAGTATATACGCTATATCATCTCCTGTTTCACACAATCTGATCAAATGTGTAGTCTCAGAATAGCTTACAGGGATCAAAAAGGAAAAAAAAAAAAAGCATCTCCTTTAGACCACTGGGTTTCCAACTGTTAAAGAGTACCTGTCATCTACACATTGCAGTATCTAGAGGAAAATAATCAGACCTTTTCAAAGAAATCTGTACAGGGAGAAATATAGGGGCTGTCATTGCTCACCCCCTGCTGAAAATAATTGTTGCCTGGCTGTCTTTGTCTTTGAAGCTTAGGGAAAAAGTGGAGAAGTGGCGCTGGGAACAAACTTTTATCGAATGCATGAAGCCATGCACCCTAGGGCTCAGGTTTGGCAGCTCTACACAAAACCTGGGGTCCCTTTGGGAAAGGGAGGTCACATGAAGTGAGCATTAACATACCAATAAGGGTGCCAGATAAATGTTCGATAAAAAAATACATTTACCCACTTCAGCCCCGGACCATTTGGCTGCCAAATGACCGGGCCACTTTTTGCGATTCGGCACTGCGTCGCTTTAACTGACACTTGCGCGGTCGTGCGACGTGGCTCCCAAACAAAATGGACATCCTTTTTTTCCACAAATAGAGCTTTCATTTGGTGGTATTTGATCAACTGCGGTTTTTATTTTTTGCGCTATAAACAAAAATAGAGCGACATATTTGAAAAAAAACAATATTTTGCACTTTTTGCTATAATAAATATCCCCCTTTTTTTTTTTTTTTTTTAAAACAATTTTTTTCTCAGTTTAGGCTGATACGTATTTTTCTACATATTTGTGGTAAAAAAATCACAATAAGCGTATATAGATTGGTTGGGGCAAAAGTAATAGCATCTACAAAATATGGGTAGTTTTATGGCATTTTTATTATTTATTTATTTTACTTGTTATGGCGGCGATCTGTGATTTTTTGCTCGACTGCGACAATATGGCGAACACTTTTTTGGGACATTCACTGATTACTATGTAAATGTGACTGGCAGTGAAGGGGTTAACCAGTAGGGGGCACTGAAAGGGTTAAGTGTGTCCTAGGGAGTGATTCTAACTGTTAAGGGGCATGGCTTACTGTGACGTGTCACTGATCGCTGCTCCCGATGAGAGGGAGCAGACGATCAGTGTCCTGTCACTAGGCAGAATAGGGAGATGTCTTGTTTACAAAAATATCCCCCCGTTCTGCCGTTCTGTGACCTGATCGCGGGACACCGGCAGACATTGACTCCGCAGGGCAGTCCCATGGGCACGGTCACAGAGACCGTGGCGGGCGTGCACACGCGCGGACGGCAGCACGCGCACGCCCGCTAGGGGGCAGGCTCAAAGCAACGTATATATACGGTGCTTTGCCTGCCCGTGCCATTCTGCCGACGTAAATCTACGTGAGGTGGTTGGCAAGCAATTAATGATCATTTTAATTTAAAGTGTTTTCAAAATAAAAATGTATAAAAAGTGTACATTTCAAAAACAGATAGCTACTCTCCCGCTGCCGATCTCCTCTATATTGTAGAGCAACCACTGCCGAGAAATCTTCAGGGTTTGACATTTATGGCAGTGTTGAGTTTCTGGTCCCTTGTGGTGCTTTGTGGTTTCTCCTACCAGCGCCTATGTTGCCACAGGACAGAATAGTGACATGGCGACCAAAGGATCAAACCACTGAGTGCAGCTAGAGACAAGTATTATCAAACAGCTGGAAGTGTTGGATTCCTCAGGAGGCGGTTTCTCTTCAACAGAGCAGAGATTGGAAGTGGTAGAGTGAAATATAAAGAGGCAAATGCCCAGTGGTCAGAAATTAAACCCTCCATCAAAAATATAATCAGATGGTTCTTAGCAGACTCACCTGCCACTTATCCTTTACAAGATACACAAATATCCTAAACATTCGACAAAAATTCACTCCTGAGACATCTTCTGAATGCAGTAAAAGTGTGCATATCGGCTCTATGGAAAACAATTGATCCACCTACCATAGAACATTGGGGTGCTAGAGAATCAGACATTCAACTCATGCAAAGGTTGACTGCATTACGCAAAGACCAATCTGAGAACCCTTTTAAAAATGTGGGCTCCCTATATGAGACACTCTCTAAGCTGGGCACATATACCCCCTTCCTGCCCAGGCGAAAATTCAGCTTTCAGCACTGTCACGATTTGAATGACAATTGCGCGGTCGTGCGACGTGGCTCCCAAACAAAATTGACATCCTTTTTTTTTACCACAAATATAGCTTTCTTTTGGTGGTATTTGATCATCTCTATTTCTCTATCTCTATTTATCTTTTGCGCTATTAACAAAAAAAGACCGACAATTATGAAAAAAAAACACAATATTTTTTACTTTTTGCTATAATAAATATCCCATTTAATTTTAAGCCGATATGTATTCTTCTACATATTTTTGGTAAAAAAAATTGCAATAAGCGTATAGTGATTGGTTTGCGCAAAAGTTATAGGGCCATATTCTCATAGAATTTACGATGGAGTATCTCAGGATACTCCATCGTATCTCCCTTTTTTGGCCCGTGTATCTATGCGACTGATTCTTAGAATCATTTTCGCATAGATACACTTAAGATCCGCCATCTGTAAGTCACTTACACTGGCGGATCTTAAATGTAATGACGCCGGCCGCCGCTAGATGGCATTTACGTGAAGGACTCATTTGCGTATGCAAATGATCCTTCTACGCCGATTCCCGAACGAGTTCGCGTCGCGTAACCGTCGCTAACGTCGTTTGCGTAAGCGGAAATTTAGTCCTGCTATATTTAGGATTAAATTTCCGCAAGTCCCACGTAGGCCATGTTACGGATGGCGTCGGGTCCGCGTCGTGTTTTTTCGTCGGGTACGTCGTTTCCGTAAGTCGTTCTTGAATACGACTTTACGTCAATGACGCACACGTCTGCGTCATTGACGTTTTCCGCCGAGAACTGGAGCATGCGCACTGGGCTTTTTGAAGCCTGGCGCATGCTCAGTTCATTAGAATCGGGGGCGCGCTTAATTTGAATACAAGCCGCCCCCTTGGAGATCCGCCAGGCTACGCCGGGGCATTTACACTCCGCCATCCCAACTTACGGAGCAAGTGTTTGGGGAATACAACACTTGCTCCTGTAAGTTGGGACAGCGGAGTGTAAGTGCCTTAAGCGCAGCCCACGGATTTTTACAGAGAATATGGGCCATAGCGCCTACAAAATAGTGGATAGAATTATTTTATTTTTTTATTATTATTTTATTTTTTACTAGTAATGGTGGCGATCTGCGATTTTTGTCAGGACTGCGATATTTTACGGCGGACACATCGGACACTTTTGACACATTTTTTAGACCATTCATATTAATACAGCAAACAGTGCTATAAATATGCACTGATTACTGTATACATGTGACTGGCAGGGAAGGGGTTAACACTAGGGGGCGATCAAGGGGTTAAATGTGTTCCCTGATAGGTAAATCTTACTGTGGGGGGGGGGGGGACTGACTGGGGGAGGTGACCGATGGTTTTCCCTATGTACAAGGGACACACCATCGGTCTTCTCTCCCTGATAGGATGTGGATCTCTGTGTTTACACACAGAGATCCACGTCCCTGGCTCTGTGACTGGTGATCGCGGGTACCTGGCGGACATTGCAGCCGCCAGGCACGTGCATTGGCACCTTAGTGATGCGGCGGGCACATGCACGCGCCCCCCAGCGCGTCCCTTGTCCCTATGTACAAGGGACACACCATCGGCCTCCTCTCCCTGACAAGACGTGGATCTCTGTGTTTACACACAGAGATCCACGTCCCTGGCTATGTGACTGCCGATCGTGGGCACCTGGCGGACATCGCGGCCGCCAGGCACGCGCATTGGCACCTGAGTGACGTGGCGGGCACGCGCACGCCCCCCAGTGGTGGGAGGCCAGAGGCCATAAATTGACGGCCTCCCGGCATTGTAGAGCCACCTTGTGCCCGTCAATTGTCGATGGCCCGGATAGGAAGTGTTTTTCTTTTTCCCGACGATCGTTACCAGCGATGCTCCAATCTGTACCATAACAAAACCATATGTTAATTTTAGGTAAAACAATTTATGTTAAAAATAATAACGTTTTACATTCTATAATATATTACAGGATTAGACCGCACGCAGAGTCCTCTTATGCATAAGCAGTCATGCATTTATTTGCGTTAGCGAACATCTGTCAGATTGCACAGACAATAAAGACAACGTGGCACTAAATAAAACATACCTGTCACCGAGGCAGCCTGCAGTCCCCAGTGAGAGGTACAGACATTGTGCATATCATTGCTTTGTAGCCTCTGCACACGCACTGCAAACAAGGCGATCAGGTGCAGAGCACTGTGCGGGAGAAGTGTAATCATTCTCGCAGAAAAATCAAACGCTTCAGATCATCCTATGCCAATGTTATATGAGGTTTCAACTGGAGGGAATTTAACTCCACAGATTATCTACTGGTAGAGCTCTGCTGACATACACACAACTTGCTTTTGAAGCAGAATATATTTATTCACTCTTAATCCCGCCACATTCTACTAAGGAAAGAAGAAGAAGGAGCCTTAAAGATAATCGCAACCTTGTAAAAAATCTCATTCAGATTTTTTTTTTTTTCAAAAAAAGCAATTTTCTTAGTTCCAGCTATATATTTTTACATATGGTTAGGGATATTTTTTATTTTTTAGCGAAGCTATCATATATGAGGAAGGACCATTGTGCTGAAGTATTTGGAAGCAAGGTGAAAAACGGTTTGACTTTAAAAATTTATGCTGTCCGTGTGGCGAAGCCAACGGTGGAAATACATTTGTTTTATTGCTTTTTATTGCACCTCCAACTTTGGATCAGGATGCGGTACAGAGTTGGAACTGCTCTGTGATTGGGCACTGAAGATAATGATGCAAAATGGCTGTGTTGCAACAACAGTGAATTTGGTATACAGTAGAATTAATCTCACGCTAAGAACAAATGGTGATCTTTTCATTTAAAGGGGTTGTAAAGGTTTGTTTTTTTGTTTTCTAAATAGGTTCCTTTAAGCTAGGGCATTGTTGGTTCACTTACCTTTTCCTTCGATTTCCCTTCTAAATGTTTTTTTTCTTTGTCTGAATTTCTCACTTCCTGTTCCTCCTCAGTAACCGTACCCCCATCATCCGAGCTGTTCTGGCTGGGGGTTAGTCAGCTTGCTCGCCCCAACCTTGGGACTACATCCCTGCGGGGAGACGCTCTGAACGTTCACAGCATCTCCCCTAGTGGGTCTATGGGTGACATCATCTCCCAGGTAAGTCAGCCTTACATCAGGTTCCCCATCAGAGTCACCCGTACTTCAGGGTCCCCATTAGAGTCCCCCCTTACATCAGGTTCCCCATCAGGGTACCTCCTTACATCAAGTCCTCATCAGGATCCTCCCTTAAAGTTTCCCATCAGAGTCCCCATCAGCATCCCCCTATTATCAGGGTCCCCATTACAGTCCGCCCTTACATTAGAAGCAGAGACCACAAGTAGCCTCTCCTGACATTAATCCTCAGTCAGTGCACATTCAGTATATACCACTGACTACAGCTGGCGGGCTAAATTAAATCTTGTAGCGGGCCTGATGTGGCCTGCAGGCTGCAACTTGGAGACCCCTTTTTTAATAGACCACCATAAATGATTCCAAAATCTGAAGTCCTGAAAGACAACCAGCCGATTAAACCAAACAAGTGTATAATACTAGTGTATATAATGTATTCTTAAACATTATAAACTGCACAAAAAAATAAAAATAATTAAATCTGACACCTGGAGAGACATTGCAGTGGTGGTATTGGCACAGAAATGGTCAGGTGCTTGGTGTAGAGGATTTGGCATAGACAAAGAAGGGGTTACTGTTAGGGTTAAGATTAGCGAGAGAACTAGTGTAAGGCCTCGTACACACGACCGAGTTTCTTGGCAAAAACCAGCAAGAAACTTGCTGGGAGATATTTTTTTGCCGAGGAAACCGGTCGTGTGTACATTTTCATCAAGGAAACTGTCGAGAAACTCGATGAGCCAAAAAGAGAGCATGTTCTCTATTTCCTTGACGGGAATGGAGAAAATTGGCTTGTCGAGTTTCTCGACGGCTTCACAAGGAACTCGACGAGCAAAGCGATGTGTTTCGCCCGTCGAGTTTCTCGGTCGTGTGTACGAGGCCTAAGGGTTACAGGAAGGGTTACCATTACTGTCATAGTGTGGGTTAGTGTTGGGGTTCTAGGGAATCTTGTGGTTACAGGAAGGGTTAGTGTTAGGCTGTTGGTTACAGGAAGGATTAGGGTTACATTACAGCAAGTATTAGGGTTACAGGGAAGGTTAGTGTAAGGGTTAGGACCTGTGTAAGTAGGTTTGTAGGCGCTTCAATTGGTTTTGAAACCCCCATATAAATCTACAGGACTGCACAATATGTTTGAAGCAGGTCAGAGACAGGTCAGATGTAAAGTACCTCTCAATAAAGTATGATTGAATCATAAATGATTTTCGAAGCATCTCAAACTGATGTCAGACTGATGCTATCACCACAAGCCCCAACCTTGTTGACATAGGTCCTTAAGATTACAGGAAGATATAGTGGGAGGGTTAGAGTCAGAGACTAATTAGGTACTAGTAAGACTTCAAATATGTCAATAGCTTGGTTTTGCTTAATTAGTCCCTGTCACCAAGTGTCACCGATAAACTGTAAATAGAGAAAATCCAGTATTGTACTTGCAGTGTTTTTCCTTTCCATAAATTGTTTCTTTACTCGCATTAGTGGATAGCATGCATTACATTGGTGCTCTGTAGAAAGAATGGCCATTACATTGGTGGTTGATGGAAAGAATGTTCATTACATTGGTGGTTCGTGGAAAGAATGGCCATTACATTGGTGGTTCGTGGAAAGAATGTTCATTACATTGGTGGTTAGTGGAAAGAATGTTCATTACATTGGTGGTTCGTGGAAAGAATGTTCATTACATTGGTGGTTCATGGAAAGAATGTTCATTACATTGGTGGTTAGTGTAAAGAATGGCCATTACATTGGTGGTTCATGGAAAGAATGTTCATTACATTGGTGGTTCATGGAAAGAATGTTCATTACATTGGTGGTTAGTGTAAAGAATGTTCATTACATTGGTGGTTCATGGAAAGAATGTTCATTACATTGGTGGTTAGTGTAAAGAATGTTCATTACATTGGTGGTTCATGGAAAGAATGTTCATTACATTGGTGGTTAGTGTAAAGAATGCCCTTTACATTGGTGGACAGATAGAAGAACTCCGCCTTACATTGATGGTCAGCTAGAAGTATGCGCCTTCTTTAGCGGCAGTTAACATGTTCATCGGTGCAAGTGGTTACTCAACTAACAAAAGAGGGGAGGAGCTCTACTGATCCCATGTTGTTGGCTCTGCCAAGTGGCATTACTGCTAGAATTATGCAGGCAGCATCAGGTAGGAGTTAAATCCACCACTATTCGAGGATCCCATAGCAATCTCTGGAGGAATCCAGGGGTTCTGAAGAACCTGGTTGGATAGGCTGCCTTGAATTGTTTGTCAGTGGAATAGTACCCCCTTACATTGGTGTTCATTGTAGGTGGGAGGCAATTATGCCACTGCTCTAGGAACCCTTAGCAATCTTTGGAGGAACCCCAGATGAGAAAAAACTTCTTTAGAGTGTACAGCTGTTGACTTAGTCCACTTATAAAACTTGTTTATTTACTTTCCATTACTTGTGAACAATATTCTATGTTACCTAAACTTTTTCATACAAGTCAAGAAAGTCAAGAAAGCCTTCCACCCTTTTCTGAGCCCACCACGTACTCTAATGTTTCAGAAATGGACAACATTGCTCTATATACAAAATAAACTCCATTGTCTATTTAAACCACGGTGTGTGGTATAGAGCGGAGACAAATCATATTCTTTTCTGAAGAGTTAACTGCACCAGTATATTATTAACTTCTAGATAGGCACGCTTTGCATCTTAAGTGACCCTGAAAATTTTACACAGAGACTACACATTATGGTTGTACCATCAGATGTAATGAGTTATGTTACTATTGGCACGTTGATAAGCTATAGCCCAAAGAGGAACAAGAAGGATGTATAAAAAATATGGCCAGAGGATGGGATAAAATTATCAGCCAGTGTGTTTTCCTGTTTGGTTTTAATCTACATTTAATTAAATTCTTATCTTCTGTGTACTTATGGTCGCATTTGAATGGCGAGACTGCATTCATTATGAATAGTGAAACTTAAGTCAGGGAACATTGCATGTGGTTTTGTTAAAAAAAAAAAAGAAAGGAAGCACAAATTTTGTTTTATTCTGCTATTTTTACTATGCAGTTATTTCAGGGTCATAAATCATATAGTAGCTGTTTTACTTCAAATTTATCATTATATTTAAGAAAACCTTTAGCAAATTGTGTGTTATAATTACACAAAATAGATAATCCCGATACTGATCATGTTATGAATGTTTTAGTACATTACATATAATGTTAAAACAATTGGGAATCAAAAAGTATGAGCAACGCTTGCCCTAATGTGGACTCTGAAAGTTACCCCATGGTGTCATGAATGATGCCATCCAGTGTGGTGTAATGATTTAACCTCCCTGGCGGTATGATTATTTCAGAAAAATGGTGCTGAAAGCGGTACCATTATTTGCAAGGAAATTTGGCGTTTTATACTGTAGGCCTGTAATCCTTATGAATAACTCACTTAAATCTGACCAAACAAGAGTCTAGTAGACATCCCGGCCGGGTATAAATTGTTTTTAAAAACACAATTATAAATTATAATATAATAAATAATTATAACAAATAATAATATAATTATAATAAAAATGATTCAATAATGTAATCAACTCAAAATCACTGAAATTTGCTCAGTTGCAGAATTGTCGCTGTCATTACTTTAATTTTTTTATGACGAATTTCCCCACAAATCGCTATCGCACAATTCTGCAAGTGATTATAATTTATTATCGCTGTTTTCTAGCTGCTCTAAAACCATTTTTGACATAAAGGGACACTTTTGATTGCTATGGACAATCTACAGTTTGCAGGCAGAAGGAACAGTTTTTATTATATAAAAGAACATGTAGGGCACTGGGCAGACCACTAGGGACAAGGGGGGGGGGGTGTATTTTTTACATACCGTACTGTAATCTATAAGATTACAGTATACTGTATGTAAGGTGTTTGTTTACCTTTTTGAATTTGGCGCCGTTCTCCGCTCCCGTGCGTCGTAACATCGCAGGGAACGGAGATCGGCAGCACAGGAGGACACTGTGTGAATCGAGCGAGGTGGCATCGCTGGATCCAGGGACAAGGTAAGTAAACACTGCCTGTGGATTCAGCGAGGCGAGCCCGAGTCTGACTCGGGGTTACCGATCGTAGCCAAAAAATCCCACCCCGAGTCAGACTCTGGAATACCGCCAGGGGGGTTAATAAAAGTTTATGCAAACCCTAACAATAAACTTCTCTTTTTTGCTACATTTTAGAATGTTAAATATACCATTGAAAGTATTTTTGTTATATCTGTTTAATAACTGCAAAAAATACCTTTTGCTTCCGCCAGAAATCCAGTGAGTTCATAGTTGGTGACCAAGCTGTAGTAGAGAAATGTGAGGTCACCAACCCTTCTAGATTTCAAAAGGGGCAGAGAGCAGAATACAAATATTTTGGTTGGCAAAACAGTCATAGGTAGATTCAGAAAGAGTTAGGCCGGCTTATCAGTAGATAAGCCGACCTAACTCAGAATCTACGCCGACCTATGTTTAAGCGTATGCTCAAACAGAGATACGCTTAAACATATCTAAGATACGACGGCTTGCGCCGTCCTATCTTAGATTGCAATATTTCGGATGGCCGCTAGGTGGCGCTTCCATTGCGGTCGGCGTAGAATATGTAAATGAGTTGATACGCCGATTCACGAACGTACGCCCGGCCGCCGCAGTAGTTTTACGCCGTTTCCGTAAGCCATTATCAGGCCTAAAGTTATTCCATCTATTAGGTGGAATAACAATGTTAAAGTATGGCAGTCGTTCCCGCCGCGAGATTCAAATTTTTTACGTCGTTTGAGTAAGTCGTCCGCGAATCGGGATTTACGTCGTTTACGTCCACGTCGAAATCAAAAGGCCCGTGCGGTGTACTTAGCCGCAATGCACACTGGGAAGTGTAGGCACCCGGCGCATGCGCAGTAACAAAAACACGTCAAGAATGTAAGGTCAAGCCTGATTAGCATTAAACACGCCCCCCTTCCACACATTTGAATTCGGCGCCCTTACGCCCGCCTGCTTTAGGCTACGCCGCCGTATATTAGCAGGCAAGTACATTGAGAATCATGTACTTGCCTAGCTAACTTACGGCGGCGTAGCCTAAACAGGCTAAGCTACGCCGCCGCAAGTTTGCACCCATGTACCTGAATCTACCTATCCATGTGTATTTACCTAACCAAGGGCAACATGTATCTTTAGATATCTTCATAAGTTAAAGTGGAGGTTCCACCTATCTAACAACTTAACCTTAAACACAAGGGCATAGTTAGCCTAAAAACCGTTCGCCAAACAAAAAATGTTAAAACGTTTGTTTACCTTTCTTTATGGTCTGTGAAGCAGGCACTTCCTGGTCTCTCTGTGTGGGGCTGGGTGTGTCTATTTCTTTCCAGCATAGGGCTTCAGAATGCCAGGAGCTAAGATGGAAACGTCCATCGCTGTATTTTATAAAGTTTACTTTCTGATGAATTAAGAATGCTGGCGCCTAGATTCCTGGGACGGGTGAGTACATTATTGTACATGTACTAAGCGGGAGAAAGGATTTAAAAAAAAAAAATGAATTTCGGGGGAACCACCCCTTTAAAGGGGTTGTAAAGGTAGGGGACGAGCATGACACTCCACACCAGGGAGAAAGCCTTGCATTACTGTGTGGAGTTACAGACAGAAGAACAGGAAGTGAGGATTTCTCAGAAGAAATAAGGACATTTAAAAGCAAAATGGAAGGATGAGGTAAGTGAAGGAGGACTGCACTAAGGTAAAGGAAGCCATTTAGGAAAAAAATATTGTACCTTTACAACCCCTTTAAACAATTGCTTCAGGCAACAGTCTGAACTGATTTAGTTTTTTAACTCTGTTAAAACATTTTTTTCCTTGCATATAGAGCTATGTCACCTTCCTGTTTTGTTTTCTTAAAAGAATCAATTTATTTACTTACCTATTGTTTGTACACCTGCAGCCAATGCTATGGCTTTTTTTTTATTATTATTAAAAGGCAATTGTTTCTTTTTATGTATGCACATAATGTGTGACTTATGGTAAACATTATGTCCAATACCTCATCCAGAGACAATGAACATGTTGACCTTTGCAACAAAAGAACATCACTCTGATAATGATGCAGCGGTTCGCATCCTTTCCCCGACGCCAGACAATGAGCAGGAAGTTGGACGCACGCTCCTAAGCAGTGTAATTAATAAAGGACCAATCTGCAGCATGTAGAGAAACGTTACTAGTGAACAAATGAACTTGTTATGGCACCTGTGTGCTGCCATTATACACAGAACACTAATACTCCCAATTACTAGCGGAGTGAAAGAAAATCTAGAAAGTGATGCCATGCAAATTAGGATTTCGAAACGCGAGAGAGAGGTGTTTGAAAAATAATAATGATGTATTTTTTTTTTGTTACCAAGGGCAGTGTAAAAACGTGTTTTTTTTTTGTAGATGCTTATTAAGAAAATAGATTGACATGTCCCTGTTTTTTTTTGTTTTGTTTTGAGCTGGTAATTTTGGGAACGGCTCCTAGTCAAAAATATATATATTTTTTAACAGAACAAAAAGAAATTGAAACCATTTTTAAAAAGTGGAATAAGGGAAAGTGGAGGTTGGTATCCACCGCACCGTGTACAGTTGTTGTTCTTCTGGAGCAGCCTTTCTCAACTAGGGTTCCTTGAATAGGCGTGTGCACAGGGTTTGCCGGATGTGCCTAGGAACACCCTAATCATCCCGCGTGGCGCCGATTCCCCCCTGCTTCCTGCAGGGCTGGACAAAAATTTGGCCCTGGACTTCATCCAGACCGGCCCACTTTAATTCAATAAAATGCCCCCACCCCCCGAACAATCACGCCCACCAAAAGGCCCCTACATCCATTATTGTATATCATGAGAGGGTGAGAGAGAGAAGAATGAGAGAGAGAGAGGGAGGAGGGAAAGGGGGTGAGAGGGGGTGGGTGAGAGAGGGGGGTGAGTGTAAGAAAAAGAGAGGGGGTGAGTGTAGTACCCCTTTTTACACTGAGGCATTTTTTAGGTGCTTTTGGGCGCCTGTAAAGCGACTGAAAAACGCATCCGCTGCAGTCCCAGTGTAAAAGCCTGAGTGCTTTCACACTGGGGCGCTGCCAGGGACTTAAAAAAGTCCTCCAAGCAGCATCTCTGTTTTAAAAAACGGCCCACTGAGCCATCGGCCCACCGGGAAACTCCCTGTAGTCCCTATGGCCAGTCCATCCCTGGCTTCCTGTCTCCCCCCTGAAGTCCTGCTAGCTTCCCTTCTATCCTCTCAGGAGCAGGGAAGGGGCTGGCAAATATTTCATTAAGTGGTCCCTTCCTTTTCTGAATGAACATAGTGAGTGATCTGTACCGATTGCTCCTGTCTTCATTCTTAACTGAAGACTAGGAAACTATGGCCCAGATTCACAGAGAGCAAGGCGCACATTACGCTGCCGTAGAGTAACCGTCGTACGCTACGCCAACGCAGCGCAGAGAGGCAAGCATTAAATTCAGCAAGCCAGTGCTCCCAACGCTGCGCCAGCGTGGCGTGGGTTTCGTAGGCGTACGCCGGCGTAGGTGGAAGTGGGCGTGACCCATGCAAATGAGGCATGACTCCATGCAAATGATGGGCCGAGCGCCAGACAGGTACGTTTCACGAACTACGCATGCGCACACCACCCGCGCCTGCTCACAACCACGCCGGCACAACTGCCTAAGCTACGCCGGATCACTGCGTACGGCGTGAACGTAACCTACGCCCAGCCAGACACACGAATATCAGCTTATACTCGAGTATATACGGTTAGTAAAAAACATACTTTTTTCAAAAATGTGGGTCTTTTTTTTTTTTTATAAAAAAAAACAGCAGTGATTAAATACCACCAAAAGAAAGCTCTACTCGTGTGAAGAAAATTAGAACATATTTGTTTGGGTGCAATGTAGCATGACCACGCAATTGTCATTCAAAGTGTGCCAGCGCTGGAAGCTGAAAAATTGTTTGGGCAGGAAGGGGGTGTAAGTGCCCTGTAGGCAAGTGGTTAAATAAGTTTTAAAAACAATACAGCACAGCAGGAGAATTGAGACTGCAGTTGCATTTCATGCTACAAAGCACTTAATCATAGCAATATGCTATAATTAAGCACTTTGTAGCGTGAAATGCGTCAGCAGTCTAATTTCTCCTGCTGTGCTGTATTGTTTTTATGGATATACTGCAATAAATTTGTGTTTTTTTTATTGAAGTGTGGTCATCCATCCAAGTTTTATTGATTCTTCATTGACAAGTTGGTCCAGGATCCAATTAACGCAGAGAGAGGAGCAGACCGAGCTGAGCGGTATTTCCTTTTTTAAGCCTCTTGGGGTTATTAGGGGATCCTTGAGCAGAGAGCAGTAGTATGTTGATTCCCCACCTACAATGACTAGCAATAGGGGAACATTTCCCACAGGATACTAATTTAAGAAGCCATTTCTACAGTGACCGCTAATGTTAATAAACATCACAATTTTTTATTTTTTTTCCATCTTGCCATTTTCTTAATATTGAAAATCATTTTGTTGTATTCAGCAAGTGGTGTTAAAAATAATCTGCCCTGGGCAGGGCTTTTTTTTTTAGGGGGAACTTGGGGGAACTCAGTTCCACCACCTTTGGCTCAGACCCTTTGGTGCCTGCTCACCACAATCACTTGTAAACACAGAAGTCTGGTTTCTGTGTTTACAAGTGACAGCTCTGCACTCTGTGTGTAACCCCCTAAACTCTGTACTCTGTATGTAATGCAATCCTGGTATTTAATGCCCCTTTAAGACCCTTCTACTGTTTGTGAAATCTGAACGGGGTCATGGTTGAGTTCCTGCACCTACTTTCTGAGAAAAAAAGCTCTGGCCCTGGGTATCAATTGCACCAAGTTATTTATTAGGGATGTAAATGAGGAAAACATTTGTTTAGTTTCGGATTCATTTATTAAGTAAATCATCTTGTTTCGTCATATTCGCTATGTTAGAATGATTTGCTTTCCAATTTTTTTTTGTATATTTGTATTAATTTCATATATTCGGATTCGCTTCATATATTCGGATTCACTTCATATATTCGGATTCACTTCATATATTCGGATTCGCTTCATATATTCGGATTCACTTCATATACTCGTATTCAGGATTGATTCGTATTTAAGGAAGTTATTTCGGAACATTGGCTATATTGGATGTAAAGCCACTCTCATCCTTTCTAAACTACTGCCATAGTGCTGACCTATAAGGATATAGGTGCCTCCTGCATGTATCCTTACCTGTCAAATGTCTCCCCTCTGTCTAAGACCTGAAAAAACTGCAGATTCTGTGGGTGGATCTGTTGTCTGGAGCTCTGTGGGTGGAGTTGTGATGTCAGTAGACTCACCGCCCACCTCTACACTCCCCTTGTCAACATGCATTTTTTCCTATGTATTTCTTACACTGAATTCTGCTATGATCACTAACATCCAGTCACAATCCAGAAAAGTAACCACATGACTTCAGGAAAGGAGTAGGGGTGGGAACTAAAAAATAATGCCTGTCTGAAGCTATTGCATGAGATATGTAAATAACCTTTTACTCACAGCAAGGGGGCGGAACGCACTAAGGTTTTTCTCTGTAAGTCTGTTTTATTTCACTGAACAATAAAAGAGGATTGCTCAGAGCTGGCAAGACTGGGCATAGATGATAGGAAATCTTATACTCTACATTGTGACATCAAACGGCTGGGCACTTAAAGAGGACGTACAGGTATGTGCTTGTGCCCAGCCGTGACATTCTGCCGACGTATATGTGCAGGAGGAGGTCCTTAAGTGGTTAATTGGTTGTCTGCGAGCTGGTCGGTAAGTAGGCTTGGTTTTTTCCAGGGCATTCCCCAGGCCTTTGTTGAATTCAATATTGAGTTGGTCCACCCTTTGCAGCTATAACAGCTTCAACTCTTCTAGGAAGGCTGTCCACAAGGTTTAGGAGTGTGTCTATGGGAAATTTGACCATTCTTCCAGAAGAAAATGTGTGAGGTCAGGCAAAGATGTGGATGAAAAGGCCTAGCTTGCGCTTAGTACGCCCACCCACCTCCCACAAAAACCACCACACTTACACGCACTCGAAATTGGGTTAACATGCACGCACTTTGACCACGCGGTCTCTAAAAAAGAGAGGCGAAGGACTAACAGGGCTGGTTGAGCTGGGAAAATCCTCTCACTCCCTTATAGGGAGTCCCTCTTCCCCGTTGGGCTTCAAAGCGGAGCAGGTAGGGCGGGCAGTGTGGGAGGACCCCCTCACACACCCACCATTGCCACCCGGGGCATGGAGAAAGGTGGCAGATTGCCTCTGGGGGAGGCCTGCCTAGTCCCAACTCCTGCAGTCCGGCTCCTCTCTCGAGTACACGCACAAAATACACTTTAAAAAAAAAAAAAAAAGGCCTAGCTTGCAGTCTCCGCTTTAATTAATCGCAAAAGGTGTTATATTGGGTTGAGGTCAGGATTCCGTGCAGGCCAGTCAAGTTGATCCACCCCAAACTCAGTCATCCATGTCTTTATGGACCTTGCGTTGTGAAAATGTTTTGGTTTTTTACCTTTTAATAGACTTTCCATTTGTATCTTATTTTTGACTAGAGTTCCGCTTTAAAAATAGGTGAATATCTATGAGTGCATTTTGTTTTTCGATGCACAGCTTGGCAGAAAATCTCTTAATCCAGATTTTGGCCTTCCACGACTCCAAAGGCCTGCTTATGACAAGAGGGTTTCTCTGCGTGAAGGACTACACTTGTCACTCCAGGCTGTGTGATGTGAGCCAAAAGAAGGCTCAGCCAAAGATGGTAATCTGTAGCAGCTGGGAACTGGAGGTGATGGCGTTTAAACTTCAATAAAGCAAGTTCTGGAAATCCCACGTAAAGTGTACCTGTGGTCTCAACATATCTGATTAACTGGTTCCCCCCTCTGAATAGCAGGGATCTTCAGGAATGGCGATCCCCAGGTGCTCTGCTAAGAACATTCTAAACCAGTGGTGGTCAACTTTCTTGATATGGTAGGCCCCCGAGAACATGAAAGGGCTGCACATAAAATTCAGTGAATATTCAGTGTCAGAGACAGCAGACACAGAACAGGATACTAACCTTAATGCCATTACACAAGAGATGGTAACAGAGTGCAGACATGGTGCACAAGATGGTGAGAGAATTATGGACATAACACAAGAGATGGTTAGAGACTGCAGTCATGATGCAAGAGATGGTCAGAGAATGTGGACATGATACAAGGGGTGGTCAGAGATTGTGGACATGATACAAGGGATGGTCAGAGATTGTGGAGATGATACAAAAGATGGTCAGAGACTGCAGACATAATACAAGAGTTGGTCGGGGACTGCAGTAATGATACAATAGATAGTCAGAGACTGTGGAAATAATCCAACAAATGGTCTGAGACTGCAGACATTATACAAGAGATTGTCACAGACTGCAGACATGATACAGAAGATGGTCAGAGACTGCAGACATGCTACACGAGATGTCAGAGACTACAGACATGATATAAGAGATTGTCAAAGACTGCAGACATGATACAAGAGATGGTCAGAGATTGCAGACATGATACGAGATATGGCCAGATACTGTGGACATAATACAAGAGATGATCAGAGACTGTGGACATAATTCAAGAGATGATCATAGACTGTGGACATGATACAAGAGATGGTCATAGACTGTGGACACGATACACGGTATGGTCATAGACTGTGGACATGATACACAAGATGGTCAGAGACTGCAGACATGATGCAAGAGATGGTGAGGGACTATAGACATAATACAAGAGATGGTCAGACACTGCAGACATGATACAAGTAATGGTCAAAGACTGCAGACATGATACAAGAGATGGTCAGAAACAGCTGACATGAGACAAGAGATAGTCAGAGACTGCGGACATGAAACGAGAGATGATCAAAGGCTGCTGACATGGTACAAGAGATGGTCAGAGACTGCCGACATGACACAAGAGATTGTCAGAGATTGCAGACATGATACAAGAGATGGTAAGAGACTGCAGACGTGATACAGAAGATGGTCAGAGATTGCAGACATGATACAGGAGATGGTCAGAGATTGCAGACATGATACAAGAGATGGTCAGAGACTTGAGACATGATTCATAAGATGGTCAGAGACTGCAGACATGACACAAGAGATTGTCAGAGATTGCAGACATGATACAGGAGATGGTCAGAGATTGCAGACATGATACAAGAGATGGTCAGAGACTTGAGACATGATTCAGGAGATGGTCAGAGACTGCTGATATGATACAAGAGATAGTCAGAGACACAGTCATGCTGAAGGAGACTTTCAGAGACAGTGAACATGGAGACTAGAGACATGTTACATGAGACTGCTACAAATCATTCCTATAACAGCGCATTAGATAATCACAGATTAGAGTCTGCAGAGGCCCCGAGTGCTGCACAAATGCTGCCAAAGGCCAGCTTTAACAAGCAATTAAAAATGTAATCAATCGGTATTTTTATAAAGTATTACATTTCTATTTTATTTTTACAATTTCTATTTTTTTTTTCTTCTGCAGGAATGCTGTATAATATATAGAGCGGCAATATAAGAATCTAATTTAATAACATAATACACCCACTTAATTTGGGGTGCATGACACTTCCTAGAAAAGCAACTTTCACAGACAATGAAGACTGTAAATGTTACATTTCTATTAGCTCTCTATAGACACACACACACACACACACACACACACACACAGACGGACACACAAATTCACACACAGACGTACACTCATATTTTCCCAATGCATTCCCGGCACTCCTTAACGATCTGGTAACTGTGTGAATATGATAAGATACACGTGCTGAAAGCGTTATATATTTTCTGTTCTAGTGGTGCTAACTATGGAATATGAGGGAGATAAAAGGAATTTATCATGACACAGCTGGGAGCCAATAAACTTTGACTGCAATGAATTTTTGCAGCACTGGTGGACGTGCAGGAAGACAGTAATATTTGTTTTAAATATTCCAGAACATGAGCACAATATGAGCTTGTCATGCATAAAAACATTATGAGTGGACAGATACAGAATTATTCTCTCACAGCTTGTACCCTTTCTCCATTAGTCAAGGTCTTTGGAGAGAATATTCATGCAAATAAATTACGCTTGGTTGTGGTAGAAGGAACAGAAAACCTCAGCGTGTAAAGCATGCTACAACTGGACCGGTCTTGAGCTCGATCTGGGGTAGCCTGGTTCGTTCGTGATTTGGCCATACATTGGTATGACCAAATCTGGACAGTTCGGCGTTTTGGCACCTTTGTTGAATTTTACGATGATCTATGGACAAAAGAAAAATGGGTTAAAAACACCTCACTTTACAAAAAAAAAACCTTGGGTTTCTCTTTTAAAATGGGGAGTCTCCAAACCAGAGCTGGGGCAAGGGGTGTGCAGGAGGGAAAGCTGCCTTGGGTGTAGCAGGACAAGAGGAAACATACAATGGACACAGAACAGTAAACCAATTCTACGGCACGCATTACCAGTGGAGGAGAGGGTGCAGTTCCGTATCCTTTCCCTGGGTGCTAGATGAACATGTCTCGGTACTGCTCCAAACTATGGCCTGAGGGCCATATTTGGACCCCAACAAGATTCTACCTGGCCTGCAGGAACCCTGGTGTAGCCGGGTGCTGCTCATGTGACAGTGGGACTCTGATGTGAAGGGGGTTCTCTGATATGAAAGAGGGGGCTCAGATGTGAAGGGGGTTCTCTGATATGAAAGAGGGGACTCTAATGTAAAGGGGGCTTCTGATTTAAACTGATGTAAACTAGAGTGACCACATTTCCAAACTACCATTCAGGGACACCCTCCTTCCCAATAATCAGCTTGTGCTGTAACGAAACACAGCACAGTGATTGGACACAAGAGGCAGGATTTATGATTTCCCCTGTCACAAGCAGGGGGCGGGATTTTGCTCCTCCAGACATTCCCAGCCAGGACAAGTACTGTCAGTGAGTAAAGTGGTGATGTGGCGGCCTTTTTTGGGGGCATCAGATCGGCCCGGGTGGGGGGGTGGCTGTGTCAGTTTAATTCCGGGACACTGCATTGTCCTGCAATAAAGGTACCCGGGACAGACCTGCAAAATGCGGGACTGTCCCGAGCAATCTGGGACAGGTGGTCACCCTAATGTAAACGGAAGGATGCTAATGTGAAGGGGGGGCTTCTGATGTGAAAGGGGGAGCCCTGATGTGAAATAGGGAGCTCTGATGTGAAAGAGGGAGCTCTGATGTTAAAGAGGGAGCTCTGATGTGAAAAGGGGCTTCAGATTTGAAAAGGGGAGCTCTGATTTGAAAGGGGGGCTTCTGATTTATTATTTTTTACACTGGAAAAAAAAATGATCACTTTTAATCCTATTACAAGGAATGTAAACATCCCTTGTAATAGAAAAAAGCATGACATGTCAGTTTAATTCCGGGACACTGCATTGTCCTGCAATAAAGGTACCCGGGACAGACCTGCAAAATGCGGGACTGTCCCGGGCAATCTGGGACAGGTGGTCACCCTAATGTAAATGGAAGGATGCTAATGTGAAGGGGGGCTTCTGATGTGAAAGGGGGAGCCCTGATGTGAAATAGGGAGCTCTGATGTGAAAGAGGGAGCTCTGATGTTAAAGAGGGAGCTCTGATGTGAAAAGGGGCTTCAGATTTGAAAAGGGGAGCTCTGATTTGAAAGGGGGGCTTCTGATTTATTATTTTTTACACTGGAAAAAAAAAATGATCACTTTTAATCCTATTACAAGGAATGTAAACATCCCTTGTAATAGAAAAAAGCATGACATGTCAGTTTAATTCCGGGACACTGCATTGTCCTGCAATAAAGGTACCCGGGACAGACCTGCAAAATGCGGGACTGTCCCGGGCAATCTGGGACAGGTGGTCACCCTAATGTAAATGGAAGGATGCTAATGTGAAGGGGGGCTTCTGATGTGAAAGGGGGAGCCCTGATGTGAAATAGGGAGCTCTGATGTGAAAGAGGGAGCTCTGATGTTAAAGAGGGAGCTCTGATGTGAAAAGGGGCGTCAGATTTGAAAAGGGGAGCTCTGATTTGAAAGGGGGGCTTCTGATTTATTATTTTTTACACTGGGGAAAAAAATGATCACTTTTAATCCTATTACAAGGAATGTAAACATCCCTTGTAATAGAAAAAAGCATGACAGGTCCTCTTAAATATGAGATCTGGGGTCAAAAAGACCTCACATCTCATATTTAGACTAAAATGCAAAAAAAAAAAAAAAAAAAAATTGAAACTGTCATTTTTTCAAATGACAAAAAAAAAAAATGTTTCTTTAAGAGGCTGGGCGGGACTGACGTTTTGACGTCACTTCCACCCAGCCGAGCTATGGGGACGGGCGAAGGAGATTTTTCCTTCAGTCTCGTCCCCAGCCAGCAGCTGAACGCACCCGATCGCCTCCGCCGCTACCGACGGCTCCGGTAAGCGGCGGAGGGCGCGGGAGAGCGGCGGGAGGGGGGCACCTCTCCCGCCGCCGATAACGGCGATCTCGCGGCGAATCCGCCTCGGAGACCGCCGTTATCGTTAACAGAACCGCTGACACTAAAGATGGATACCTCGGTTGTGGCAGCAGCTGCTGCCGTTACCGAGATATCCATCTTTAAAGTTAGGCCGTATAAAGACGTACAGCGGTTTGGAAGAGGTTAAATTCTCCTTGCATGTGATTGGGTATTCTTTGCAGAGAACCTTTAGTAAACCAACCTTATATTGTCATTTTAGAGATGTTTTGTAGTTCCTTTAAGCCACTTCTTCAATTCTAATGAGTGTCAGGAAAATCCCTCAGCATTTACATTCACAATTTTCACACCTCCCATCCTTGTTCTTGAACATCTGCCTTTTAATGGTGATTTGATGGAGGAGTTGGAGTTAGCTGCATGAATATGAATGCTGGGATATTTGCCTGACACTCATTAGAACAAAGAAGTGGCGTGGATAAGCTGAGAAATGTCTTGAAAATGACAGAACATGTCCAGTTGAATGTGAGTAACTACGACTAGATATAGGAAGTTCGGGTGGATTTAGATATGTGTCTAAATCTTCCTTTCCTCTGAAGCCCGATCTGTATTTGGATCGTGTTTCCGAAGCTACTGACAACAGGTGTCACATCACTTCCTCACCGCCTGTTTTAACCCCATTTTTGCTGACAAATGAACTGCATTTGTGTACATTGCACGCCGTTGTGTGGCGTTTGCAGCACTTTCTCATTTACTGGAGCATGTAGCTTTCGGGAAGCTTGCCGCCCATCGATTGCTACTTGTTGGGTTAACTTTGCCGGTGATTGTTTATCAGCGCAGACCCCCCCCCGTGGATGCCCACACTGGACCGCCAACATGTGGATGGTCAGGTATGTCCCCCATGGCCACCAGGGATGCCAGAGTGTGCCCGATGAATGCCAATAAGTGCCCACAAATGATCCCAGTCAGTGCCCATTATAAATGCCTGTCAGATCAGCAGTGTCCATCAGTGTCTAGCAGTGCCACATATCTGTGCCCATCAGTGCCCATCTGTGCCACCCATAAGTACCCATCAGTGCAGTCTTTCAGGGCCCATCAGTGCTGGCTATGAGAAACTGCATAAGAGAGGGGTGCCACCCATTGATTGCTACAGTGCTTTCATTTAAAATAGAAATGAAATGCAAAACATTTATTTACATATATATATATATATATATATATATATATATATATATATATATATATATATATGTGTGTGTGTGTATACATTATATATATTTATATATATATATATATATATATATAGAACATTATAAAAAAAAATATTTGCCATTCTTATAGGTGATTACATCTCCTCTGTTCTCAGCTGCAGGAAGGAAAAACAGCAGTGCACTGATCTTCACAATGGGGTTGATTTACTAAAGGGAAATCCACTCTGCACTACAAGTGCACTGCAAGTGCATTTGAAAGTGCACTTGTAAGTGCAGTCGCTGTAGATCGCTGTAGATCGCTGTAGATCTGAGGGGAAGCTCTGAAATGAGGGGAGACTCTGCTGATTTTATCATCCAATCACATGTAAGCAAAAATGCTTTTTTTTATTTCCCTTTCGTGTCCCCCTCAAATCTACAGCGACTGCACTTGAAATAACCCCCAGTGTTTGAGGGGTCTAATCATTAAAGGAGAGCGTACTGAGTTCCAGCACAGCCAGAAAGCTGACTGCACTGTGCTTGCATGCCTAGTGTGGTCAGTTTTTAATAGGAGGGGGCTGATAGGATCACCAGTTCACACAAAGGAAGCAATACAGGTGGCAGATATCAAGAATATGACATGTTGGGTTTACATTTTCTTTCAAAATAAAACATACAACTGAACGAAACTCTCACAAGAAAAAACACTTGGTTATGCAGAACGCTAAGTAAAACAGGATTGAGTGACAATGGTGCCGCTGAACTGAAAAGGTGTTGTCATCTTAGTACAGGAAGTGTCTGTAGATGCACCTTGTAGGTATGATTTAACTGAAAGTATGACATTAAAAAAGGATTACGTTTTGCATAATACAGGGATCAACATATTTTAGTTTACAGTAGAACTCCAAGTGCACAGCTAAATACAAACAGATGGAATTCACATATGGGAGTGGTTTTAACTGACAAAGGATTTGTATTTCGTTCTGCCCAGTTCTGAGATGTACACAGCTCTGCCAGACAGCACAGTCTAGTTAAAGGGTCACTAAAGGAAAAAATTTTTTTAGCTGAAATGACTGTTTACAGGGCATAGAGACATAATAGTTAACTGATTCCTTTTAAAAATGATTAAAAATAGATAAAAAAACAATCATATAATGTGCCTGCAGTGTAGTTTCGTTTTTGCTGTTGTTTGCTGGTTCTCTGATGTACAGAGAGCCACTAGAGGGCAGTCAGCCAATAGAGAGCAGTGATACTTTGTCTAAAACTCCTCAGCACCAATCCAGTTTCGTTTTACACACACCTCCTTGATTAGTGACCACCGTGAGAAATCTCCCAGTACTGTGGTTATCAGGAAACAGGCAACCAGGAAGTGTCCAAAACAGAGAGGATTTACAGCAACATCAAAGCAAAAACGAACAATGAGGACATGAAACCAGGACTGCAGCAAGGTAAAGGAAGCTATTTAGCTGAAAAAAAAAATTCCTTTAGTGACCCTTTAAGTAATGCTCACAGGTCTTGTCCCTCCCCCAGCCTGTGACTGGACAGTGAAAGGAGAAGCAGCAGACTGATGAGTCCCTCTGCTCTCTTTTCTTATTGGTATGTTCTTTGTTAGCACATGAGCCCCGGCACCCCCCAACCCCAACCCCCCCCCCCCCCCCGTTTTACTCACCTGAGCCTTGGAATGTCCCACGCTGAGGACGCGCAGTCTCTCTGCCCAGAGTTCTCGGTTTTTCATTGGATAGATTGATAGCAGCACAACCATTGGCTCCCGCTGCTGTCAATCAGATCCAATGACGCGGCTGCCGGGGGGCGGGGCTGAGTCCTGCATTAGGCAACTATGGATGCCGAATGATGGACTTGGGAGCGCACCCACAAGGTAACCCCCTTGGGAGAGCTCTTCACCTAGAGGGTTATCTAATGTGGGGAGGAGCCGCGAGAGCCACCGAGGGACCCCAGAAGAGGATGACTGGGGCCACACTTTGCAAAACAAACTGCACAGTGGAGGTAAGTATGACATGTTTGTTATTTAAAAAATTTTGCAACCTTTAGTATCACATTAAACTCTCCATCATGTTATCCTATGTGTCCATGCACACATATATGTTATCAGCAGGTTAGGGCAGTGGCGTTTTTGAGCAGTAAAAAAAACCAAGTGGGTTCTGAGAGACGTTTTTCAGCTATAAAAACAGTCTAACGCTGATAAATGTTGATAAACGCTCAAAAACGTGGCTTCACCAAAGTTTTTGGATGTTTTTGATCCATTGAAAAAAAAAGAAAAAAAAAAAACGCTAAGAAACCAATAACCAAGTAAAAAAGCCAAAAACGATAATAAATTCTAAAAAGCGCTATTGCAAAACGTTGAAAAACTCACTGCCAACTACTGGCGTTTTTATAACGTTATTTTGATGTCCAGTGCGCATGGAGCCTAATGCCTTGTACACACAATAGGAATTTCTGATGGACTAAAATCTGATGGAATTTTTCGTCAGAATTCCGATCAAGCCAGGGCTGGACTGGGACAGAAATTTGGCCCTGGACTTCATCCAGACTGGCCCACTTTGACAGGTCTCTCCCATGACGGCCGGACAACTCCCGCACCCCCCTGGCCACCCAAGCCCCCTCTCCCCCTTCACTAGCCACTAGCCATTCTACTTTATTAGAGTAGAACGGCTGGTACTGGTACTCTTATAGGCAGTACCAGTGGGGAAGCTAGACATTATTTCACCCGGGGCAAAGAATCAGTTTGGTGCCCCCCTTATGGGACAAGTTTAGGCAGAAGTGAGAAACTCCCAGGCCATAGCTGTTGAGTCAGCTGTCTGTCCCCTCCCCCCATGCTCCTCTGTCGTCGTCCCTGCTCCTCCGGTCCTCCCCCTGCTCCTTTGTTCCCCCCAGGTGAGCGCTGCAGGGGGGGAGAGACAGAGGAGCGGGGGGGCGGCAGTCCGCTGTCACTGAAGCCGGCCCACTGAGCCATCGGCCCACCGGGAAACTCCCTGTAGTCCCAATGGCCAGTCCATCCCTGGATCAAGCTGTCTTCCATCAGGCTTCGTACACCGAGTTTCTCGGCAGAATTCAGCCAGAAACTTGGTCGGAGCTGGATTCTGCCGAGAAACTCGGTCATGTGTACACTTTTCAGCGAGGAAGCCGACGAGGAACTCGTCGGGCTGAAAAGAGAACATGTTCTCTTTTTCCTCGTTGTTCAATGAGGAAAGTCGGCCCGCCGAGCTCCTCGGCGGCTTCCACACTGAACTCGCCGAGGAACTCGATGTGTTTGGCACGTCGAGTTCCTCGGACGTGTGTACGGGGCCTCAGTCTTGCATACACACTGTCAGACAAAATTTCGACCGGTTATGTAAAACACTACGACGAGCCAAGAAAAATGAAGTTCAATGCTGAACTTGACTTGATTCTTTGCATGTGTAGGAATTTTCTCAGACGGAGTTCCACACAGACGATCGGAATTTCCCATAGGATTTTATTCAAAACATGTTCTATTTTTTTACTTTGATGGAAAAAAATCCTATGGGCCCACACACGATAGGAATTTCTGATGAAAAAATTCCATCAGACTGTTTTCATCAGAAAATCCTATTGTGTGTACGCGGCATAAGTGTTTGGCATTAGATACATAGGGCCAGATTCACAAAAAACTCCGGCGGCGTAACGTATCGCCTTTACGTTACACCGCCGCAAGTTTTCAGCGTAAGTGCCTGATTCTCAAAGCACTTACCTGTAAACTTGCGGCGGTGTATCGTAAAGACGTCCGGCGCAAGCTCGCCTAATTCAAATGGGGCGTGTACCATTTAAATTAGGCGCGCTCCCACGCCGGACATATTGCGCATTCTCCGTTTTGAAATTCCCGCTGTGCTTTGCGCGAAGTGACGTCATTTTTTAGAACGGCGACGTGCGTAACGTACATTCGTATTCCCGGACGTCTTACGCCAAAAAAAAGAAAAATTGAAATTCGACCCGGGAACGACGGCCATACTTTAACACGGCTCATCTAAAGTTAAGCCATGTTAAAGCAGGCTTAACTTTGCGGCGGGAAAAAATTACTAGCGACGACGTAACGAACGCGAAAACCTTCGTGGATCGCCGTAAAACCTCATTTGCATACCCGACGCAGGAAAACGACGCAAACTCCACCCAGCGGCGGCCGAATTATTGCATCCTAAGATCCGACGGTGTAAGTCAATTACACCTGTCGGATCCTAGGGCTATCTATGCGTAACTGATTCTATGAATCAGCCACATAGATACGACAAGAGATACGACTGTGTATCAGGAGATACGCCGTCGTATCTCTTCTGTGAATCTGGCCCATTATAAGTAAAATAGAACAAAAGTAAAAGCAAAAACGATTCTTTACTTTTGAGCAAAGTCCCCAATAAGAGTCAGCTGTGCATAACTAAAGAGAAGCGCGGTCTGTCATTTCTTGTTCTTCAAAAAAAATCATTTCTTACCAAAATTAAATAGTCAAATCTTTCTTATGTTACAGAAGTCATTAATTTTGTATAAATTGGTAATTGAAACAAGTTTATTGTCCCCCAAATGTGTGCTAGAGAGAGAAGAAAAACTCCCAAGAACACACCTGTGGAATAACGATGTGTGTGTTTTATTTAATCCTCTGATCGCCGAGGAACGCAGTGGGATGTTTTTCATTGGAACCCTACTGTTAGGAGCCGTGTCTGGAGGCTGAACAACACATATCTCAATATTCAAAGCTTTACAAATCATTAACTGCAAAGACTTCTGACAATAGTGTTTGAAATAATATTTGAAGACAGATTTCTTCAATTAGACGTATGTAGTGTCTGCAGCCCTAGTAGTAGCACCAGAGCTAGGCATGACAAAGGAAACTTTAATAGGAACTGATGGAAATTAATGAAAAAGCCAGAGACGTTTCTGTATTTTAAAGGAATAGTATATCTTAACCACAAGCTGCCATAGCAATAATGTTTAAAATATGAAACTACATTACAACTGATTTAAAGTGGATATAACCCCTTCATATACTCATAGATGAAACATTCTCCCTACATAAGTATTACATGTATATCTGCTGTCTTCACCTTTATATACTGTTTAGAAAGTGCACGTCCTGTTGGAATTCTCTCTTCCTGTTCCAACAGGGGGAGGGGAGTCTTGCCATACACTGTGAGAGCTGATTTGAGGAAAGGCACACACCCCCCTCAACTCATAGGCAGAGACTTGCAGAGCTGTGCTGTGAATAGTTCAGCTGTCTGCTAATCTATTTATAGCACCCGCCCTGACACAAATTTCAGGCTGGGTTTTATCACTTGTGCCAGAGAACTTGTCAGAAGTTATTATACTGATAACAGAATAACGGAGCAGGAGAAAGCCACAGGACACAGGGCTTTGAAGCGAGATAAGAAAACACTGCAGATATATGTGCTCAGCTCAAATTTCATGAATCGGGTTTACATCCTCTTTAAAGTTGAACGCCAGGTATGATCTTTATGGAGTACTTTCATTGATCAGGCTCGTATGTACACAGCTCTGACCTGAAGAGCCAGTGGGGAAGCTGACAATCAGTGTTTACCAAAAGTATGTAGCAGAATACTTATTGGTCTAAATGTAATATTTTTCTAATTTGGTGGTATTTCATTGTTTATAACGCAAAAAATAAAAACCGCAGAGTTGTTCAAAGACCACCAAAGTAAAGCTCTATTTGTTTAGCATACATTTTATTTGGGTACAGCGTCGCATGACCACGCAATGGCCTGCCCATGAAGGGAGGTAAACCTTTCGGAGGGCAAATGGTTAAAGGGGTTGTAAACCCTCAAGGTTTTTCACCTTAATGCATTCTATGCATTAAGGTGAAAGACCTCCTGTAATGCAGTAGCCCCCCAGAGCCCCCTTTTTACTTAACTGAACCTGGTCTTTCCAGTGACAGGGACAAGCACACCAGCTCCAGCCGGTGTCTTGGGTCCTCATTGGATAGATTCATAGCAGCGCTGCTGTCAATCAAATCCAATGATGTGGGAGTCAGGGGCAGGGCCGAGTCCTGCTATCTGTGTCAATGGACGCAGCAGCAGGACACGGGAGCATGCCCGCACAAGTGCCCTAAAGGAAGAGTTCTCCAAGAAGAGGAGGAGCCAGGAGCACCACTGAAGGATCCCAAAAGAGGAGGATCAGGGGTCACTCTGTGCAAAACCAACCGCACAGAGGAGGTAAGTATGACATGTTTGTTTAAAAAAAAAGAGACATTAGATTTTCCTTTAACCACTTCAGCCCCAGAAGATTTTACCCCGTTCCTGACCAGAGCACTTTTTACAATTTGGCACTGCGTCGCTTTAACTGACAATTGCGCGGTCATGCAATATTGTACCCAAAACAAATTTCTTCATCAGTTTAGGCCAATATATATTCTTCTACAAAAATTCAAAAAAGCGTATATTGATTGGTTTGCGCAAACGTTATAGCGTCTACAAACTATGGAAAAGATTTATGGCATTTTTTTTTACTAGTAATGGTGATGATCTGCAATTTTTAGTGGTACTGCAACATTGCGGCGGACAGATCAGACACCTTTGACACATTTTTGGGAGCATTGACATTTATAAAAATGCACTGATTACTGTGTAAATGTCACTGGCAGGGAAGGGGTTGACAGTAGGGGGCGATCAAGGGGATAAATGTGTCCTCTAGTTAGTGTTTCTAACTGTGGGGGGATGGGACTGACTGGGGGAGGAAACAAATCGCTGTCCCTACTTAGTAGCAACACACAATATGTCTCCTCTTCCCTGACAGAACAGGGATTTGTGTGTTTACACACACAAATCCCAGTACTGGCTCTCGTGCCGGCCACGTGCATCAGGTCCCCTGCCATGCAGGGTTTCACCCAGCAGAGCCACTCTGCTGACGTATATTGACGTGAGCCGGTCGGCAAGAGGTTAATATAGTATTTTCTCTATAGCGTATTTAATGTAAAGTTTTCATTTCTTTGAGTTGATTTATTTTTTCTATCTTTTGTAAACAAAAGCTTCATTGTAATTTTCTTTCAAGATCAAATAAAGATTAATTTGATCTGTTGTCAGGGGGGCCCTTAAACGGCATGGGGCCCATAGGCTAGTTCTCACCTTGCCTATTTGGTAATCCAGCACTGTATGAAGATTACGTAGGTACAAGGTTTGATTTACTAAAACTGGAGAAAGTAAAATCTGCTGCAGTTCTCCATTACTTGAACAAGCTGAAGTTAGAAGCTGATTGACTACCATGCACAGCTGCACCAGATTTTGTACTCTACAGTTTAAGTAAATCAACCATTACAGAATAGTTGTTAGTTCAACGATCACCTAAAGTGGCTAATAAAGGGGTATGCGGTGGAACCTTGGTTTAAGAGTAACACGGTTAACGAGCGGTTTGAAAGACGAGCAACTTTTTTAAAAAATCCTGACTCGCTTTGCGAGTGTTGTCTGGCAAAACAAGTAGAATTCAAGCTAATGGGGTGTGCAGTACCGCATTTAGCCAGAGGTGCGGGGGCGCCAGTGACACTCGGAATGGTTCGGAGGTTGGAAATACTCAAAAACACTTGCAAATACTCTTAGGTAGATTCACAAAGAGTTAGGCCGGCTTATCAGTAGATAAGCCGACCTAACTCTGAATCTACGCCGGCGTTTGTTTAAGTGTATTCTCAAACAGAGATACACTTAAACAAAGCTAAGATAGGCCGGCTTGCGCCGTTTTATCTTAGCTTGCAATGTTTCTGTTGGCCGCTTGATGGCGCTTCCATTGCGGCCGACGTAGATTATGTAAATGAGGGGATACGCCGATTCACGAACGAACTCCAGGCCTACACCGTCGCATTACGTCGTTTCCGTAAGGGATAGGCCGCCTAAAGTTATTCCACCTATGCGGTGGACTAACAATGTTAAGTATGGCCGCCGTTCCCACCGCGAGGTTCGAATTTTTTACGTCGTTTGCGCAAGTCGTCCGCGAATTGGGATTTACGTCGTTTACATACACGTCGAAATCAATAGGCCCGTACGGTGTACTTAGCCACAATGCGCACTGGGAAATGTAGTCGCCCGGCGCATGCGCAGTGTCAAAAAACGTCAAAAAATAAATAAAATAAAAACGTGAGGTCAAGCCTCATTTCCATACAACACGCCCCCCTCCAAGCAATTTGAATTAGGCGCCCTTACGCCCGCTCGTTTTAGGCGCCATAGATTAGCAGGTAAGTGGTTTGTGAATCACTACTAGCCTAAATAATTTACGGCGGTGTAGCCTAAAAAGGCTAGGCTAGGCCGCCCTAAAGTTAGGCCAAAGTACGTGAATCTACCTATCTGTTCCCGAATGTTTCCAAGCTATTCCGAGGGCTTCCAAGATCAGCCGAGCTGTCCCAGAGGCTCTCCGGCGCCCCCCCACCTCTGGCCACATGCGGTATTGCATGCCATAGCAGTCAATGCGGAACAAATTACCTTCAGTTCCACTAACTTCTATGGGGAAACTCGCTTTGATATGCGAGTGCTTTGGATTATAATAAGCATTCTCCTGGAACGGATTATGCTCGTAATCCAAGGTTCCACTGTATACAGGCCAGTGCTCAAATAATTAAGGGAAGGCATAATTCTGAACCTATTAACCAGTTTGACAGGTTCACTTAAAACGTGACACGACCTTACAACTTTCTCACCTTCAATACAATATTGATATTTTCTTACCAGAACATTGCATCCAATCTTCCTCGTTTAATCTCCCTGCATTGGAAATCAACTGAAACTTTATGCCAGGAAAGCACAATTCTCCAAGTCTTTAAAGATTATTAACATACCGACTGAAAGTTAATTTTCTTTTTCTAGTGTGACTTTTTTTCCCCCCTTCCTATAAATGTTTAATCATAAAAAATCATTAGAACTGAAATGCTTCAGTACAATGTCTTCACCGCCCATTGCTCCAGTAGCTTAGTCAAACCTTCCTAGATTACTGTAATTTACAAAATGAATAAAAAAATTGCAAAGGCTTTGTTCGGCTTTTCAATGCACCATTAATACACTGTTCGAAAATTGGTTCCAAAAATGAAATTGCTAAATTCTGGAAGATTTGATGCCTTTTGCTAATGAGAAGCCGCATCCTTCTCTTTGCTAAGGATCCAGACTTTCCTGATAGAGTCTTGGGCTGTTTATTAATAATGAATGTTGGTGTGTGGAATGTTATCAGCTCAGACACAATCCAACCAATAGTTAGCCCTGATGGGGGTAGCTAGGATCCTCATTAGCTTAACATATTTAATCCAGAAGTTTCTTATCAAATGTCACACCTGCATCTCCAAATGGCATTTTCACATTCATTCGCATGTATTTCATAGATGAGGCTCCAAGGTGCTTCACGGAGATTAAGAAGGAGAGACTACAAGCTTATTTTATCATTTAGTGAGTCTGGAAAGAATCCAAGAAGTTTTTGTCTTGTTGTTGTAATTAGAAAGCCTTTTAAGTGATAACGTATGCACAGCCATATGAATATGTAGCGATCATGCGAATGCTATTTGAAATAAGGGGACAGCTTCTGTTTTTTTTTTCTTCTTTTTTTTTTTTCCTCCCCTCCATCCTGTTGTATGCCGGAAAACACTGAATGTTTATAGTGCATGGGAAGGATTAACTTCAAAACTTTAGGCAACAAAATCTGTCTCCTGTTGTTCAAAGGCATACAGAGAGGATGGGGTATATTTTTTAGGTTTGTTTATTAAAAAAAAAAAAAAAAAAAAGGGATTTTATACATCTCCTGGCGTTGAAGGTGTTAAATGGCTGGATCTTATCAGGGAAGAATAATGGGGTACACAGGCTGGTAATGATGTATGACAGGGTGCCATTAGTAAATCATTATAGTGGCCCTGTATAATGATTTCATTTTTTATTACAAGTATTTATATAGTGATGACAATTTATGCAGCACTTTGCATATTATAAATTCACATCAGTCTCTGCCCTCAAGGAGCTTACAATCTAAGGCCACTATCTCACATTCATATATACACAAACTAGGGCCAATTAAGTCAGGAGCCAATTAACCTACCAGCACGTCTTTGGATTGTGGGAGGAAACCCACGCTAGCTCAGGGAGAACATGCAAACTACGGGAAGATAAAGGGGTTTATTTACGAAAACTGGAAAGTGCAAAATCCGGTGCAACTCTGCACAGAAACCAATCAGCGTCCAGGTTTTGTTGCCAAAGCTTAATTGAACAAACTAATTTTAGAAGCTAATTGGTTACCGCTGGTCCTCACTCAAGCTTATTTTTCAATAGCAATCAGGTGCTGGTGCTGCTATCTTGACTAAGGCCAACCGGAAGTGAAACTTTGCGGGTTCACAGTCGGTATTCTACTGTGTGAAGCACGCTGTGCTTTTTAAATGGCCTGCTGTCTTCTGGGACCTGTGAAGTGTCTCAGAAGACTGCAGGGGAAGGAGGAAGCAGCGAACTGAGCTGGAAGTGGGAGCAGGTACCTGTCAAAACCAGTCACCCGCTCCCCCCCTCCCCCCAAAGGGTGGCAAATGTGGAGGAGGCAGACAAGCAGAGCTTCCCCTTTTGGATGGAGCTCCACTTTAAGTCCCTACCCTCCCCCCATGCATGCTTTTCCTTTCTTGTACCCCAGGTCTAACTGGTGTTCATAATGTTTTTTTGGTAATACATGTGTACAAAATAATCAAACCCATTGAAAAAAAAAATATCTTATTTTTTACAGGCATGAATATAGCACTGACCATTAAAACAGCACATTTACATCAGTCCCTGACCTTAAGGAGCTTACAATCTAAGGTCCTTACATCACATTCTCGGGTCAATGTAGAGCTACCAGCATGGCTTTGGAGTGTGGGAGGAAACCCACACAATCACGGGAAGAGACATGCAAACTTCATGCAGAGGGCATCAGGATTTGAAGCGAGGACCCCAGTGCTACGTAGCAGGAGTGCTAACCACTGAACCACTGCACTATTCTTGTATGTTTTTGTGCCTAGGCTTACATGAATCACAACCACCTTTCATGTAGGCTTCAGCCTGACCCTATTACATGATTACTCCACCAATTACAACTAAAACATGCAATTGGAACTTTGGGAAGACCTTCCAGAATTGGGAAGGCTTTCCAGGATTGGGCAGACCTTCCAGGATTGGGAAGACTTTCCAGGATTGGGAAGACTTTTCAGGATAGGGAAGGCTTTCCAGGATTGGGAAGACTTTTCAGGATAGGGAAGGCTTTCCAGGATTGGGAAGACCTTCCAGAATAGGGAAGGCTTTCCAGGATTGGGAAGACTTTTCAGGATTGGGAAGACTTTCCAGCATTGAGAAGACCTTCCAGGATTGGGAAGACTTTCCAGGATTGGCAAGTCCTTCCAGGATTGGGAAGACTTTCCAGGATTGGGAAGACTTTCCAGGATTGGGAAGACCTTGAAGAATAGAAGAAGTGAATTGGCATGCAATGTCCCTTGTTTGCATTGCTGTCATTTGTTGCTGCTGAATTCTCCATAATGTAATGGCACTAAAGGGACACCATCATTATGGGCCTTGTGCAAGACCACGGAGACACACAATATGCTCCAGGGAAACCTCACCTTTGGAGCGCCTGAGATACAAACTTTAATATCAGTTTTGAGTGGAGTTTTTTTTAGCCAGCGCAGACGGAGCCCGCTATTGTTACAGCAAAGCTGTGTAAGCACAGTACTGTTGTTCCACAAGTAATTACCGTCCTTTTATTGTACTAGAAAAGTCATGCTGGATCTTTATGCATATCTCAGTTCATGCTTACATTATACACTGCAGGTTTCATTCAACTGAAGGGAAATTGTTTGTTTGTTAAATAATTTTGATAAGGTTTTTTTTTTTCTCTCCATCTTGAAGCAGCAAAGTTGGAAAATCTCTAAGAGCAGGTTCATTTATAAAGCAAACAAACAAAAAATAGAAGCAGCTAAGAATAGCTGACAAATATCAACATAATATTTATCTGGCATATTTCCGGAAGATTTGTGCTACTGTTTGAATGTAATGTGTTCTATCTTGTCCCTCAGGCTGGGATGGTGGAATATTAAACATTAGTGCATTATATCAGTCGGAAGCCCACTGGGAGCTTTGTTGTATTAAAAATGGTCTTTTAATTTCAAAGAACAGATTGTAGAAAAGCAGCAGCGAATCGAAGGGTTCCTGGAGCCTACATGGGCATGCCTATGTCAATACAAACATACAATCACATATTTAAAGAATATGTTACCCCAAGATTGCATATTCCCGATATGTGTCTGTTGTACCGCTGAAAAGGTATCCTGTTCTCTTTTTATTGCTTCCTTTGTGTGAAATACCTGGTGATCCCACCAGTCTCGCTGCTTTTCTATTTCAAACTGACCAAGCCAGGCATGAGAGCATATACATCCCAGCATAGTCCGTTTTCTGACTGTGCTGGGGGCACAGCCTGCCTGTCCTCCAATATTAAAGAAATTGTAAAGTCAGAAGGTTTTTTCTCTCAATGCATTATTAGCATTAAGATAAAAAGCCTTCTGTGTGCAGCAGCCCCTCTAATAGTTACCTGAGCTGCATATCTTTCCAGCGATGTCCACTAGTCTCTCGGCCATCCAGGAGTGGCACCAATGGCTCCCACTGCAGTCAATCAAAGTCAGTTAGACAATCGGGTGAGATAGGGGTGGGGCCAAACCGCAGCTCCATGTCTGAATGGACAAACGGAGCTGCAGCTCGGCTTGGGTGCCCCCACAGCAAGCTGCTTGCTGCAGGGGCACTCAACAGGAAGGAGGGGCCAGGAGCAGCAAAGAGGGACCCGAGTAGAGAAGGATCCAGGCTGCTTTGTGCAAAAAACACTGCATAGAGCAGGTAAGTATGACATATTTGTTATTTAAAAAACAAACAAACAAACAAACAAACGTTTTCTTTATTTTCATGACTATGAAAATTGTAGATTCACACTGAAGGCATCAAAACTATGAATTAACACATGTGGAATTATACATAACAAAAAAGTGTGAAACAACTGAAAATATATTTCATATTCTAGGTTCTTCAAAGTAGCCACCTTTTGCAGCAGACACATCTCTAGAACTGGTAAGAGGAGACTGTGTGAATCAGGCCTTCATGGTAGAATATCTGCTAGGAAACCACTGCTAAAGAAAGGCAACAAGCAGAAGAGACTTGTTTGGGCTAAACTGAGTCCAAACTTGAGATCTTTGGTGAACGGATGGACTCTACATGCCTGGTTCCCACCGTGAAGCATGGAGGAGGAGGTGTGATGGTGTGGGGGTGCTTTGCTGGTGACACTGTTGGGGATTTATTCAAAATTGAAGGCATACTGAACCAGCATGGCTACCACAGCATCTTGCAGCGGCATGCTATTCCATCCGGTTTGCGTTTAGTTGGACCATCATTTATTTTTCAACAGGACAATGACCCCAAACACACCTCCAGGCTGTGTAAGGGCTATTTGACCAAGAAGGAGAATGATGGGGTGCTGCGCCAGGTGACTACCTCTTGAAGCTCATCAAGAGAATGCCAAGAGTGTGCCAAGCAGTAATCAAAGCAAAAGGTGGCTACTTTGAAGAACCTAGAATATGAAATATATTTTCAGTTGTTTCACACTTTTTTGTTATGTATAATTCCACATGTGTTAATTCATAGTTTTGATGCCTTCAGTGTGAATCTACAATTTTCACAGTCATGAAAATAAAGAAAACTCTTTAAATGAGAAGGTGTGTCCAAACTTTTGGTCTGTACTGTACATTAATCCCTATGAGATAGCGGGTGTCAGAGGATGAACATCCGCTGACACCCGATCTCATCAGTGTCCACAATGCTCCAATTCTGCAGACGGCGGAAAATCCTATTTTTCCATCCATCTGCAGAGCAGATCAGGTGAACACAGACAGACAGTTCATGTTCATCCGATCCCCCATTAGGGAGAGCGTTGATCTGACAGGGCGGTCCCTGCACAGTGTGCGGGGACCGCTTTGTCATCTGCCGGCTCAGCGGGGATCAACAGAGCGATCCCCACTGATCAAGCAGATAAGACATGTACGGATCCTCACGGGATCCGTACATGTGAAAGGGGCCATAGTCAACATTTGGGTGGGGCACAGCCCACCTTATATATATATATATATATATATATATATATATATATATATATATATATAAAAATAACGTGACAGCAAGCTGCAGCTTGATGAAGAGCAATGATATGCTTGAAACTGCGCAGTCAAGCTATTTTGTATATGAAGATGCATATTAGTAAAAAGACTATTTTGCAATAACTTGGAGATCCAGTCCTCTTTTCTATGTTTTATCCTTAAATGCTGCCCTGTTTGTTTTGGTGGAATAATCTTTGGTGGATCTCCAGCAACAAAATTGTAACACAACAGGAGTGACTCACTTTAATTTTGATTTTATACTGTATATATATACCTCCCAACATTCTGAGATGGGAATGAGGGACACCTACCTGCAAACGTGTGTAGGTATAAAACACGCCCCCGCGACACACCCCCTTAAAGGAGAATTAACCAAAAAAGGTTAATTAAATCCACAAGGACTATTCCACACTCCTATTCCTTTAAAATGCTTTTAAGATATACAAATGCAGACATTTTGAATTTAGATGAAAGGTTTAGCGCTAAGAAACACTTTTTGAAAGGTAAAAAGTGCATTTTATATACAACTATATGGATCAGACCAAAATGAGGGACAAATTAAGGGCAAAGAGGGACAGAGGGACATTGCTCCAAATCAGGGACAATTCCTCAAAATCAGGGACAGTGGGGAGCTATGTGTAAATATACAGTATATATATATATATATATATATATATATATATACACACACACACACACACACACACACACACACACACACACACTTTATTTGTATGCTATTATTCCTGATCTATTTAGTAATCCAGTGTGAAACTTTGCCTCTGTGCAGGAGTGTGCTGCACTTTAGAATGGTCCTGCAGCACATCATATGCCACAGGAGGTTGCATGGGAGGGGGGCACAGTGCTATCTTTGCCATTTTTCGCATTCCCTGGCACTGCCATCTTGTCTGTGGGAAGCCAGCAGTGACTTCCTGCTGTTTCACAACTAGCTTCCTACTGTGCAGTGTGCATGCATGAGGAGCACTGCACTTTCAGACTGGTCATGCAACCTCCTCGAGCTGCAGCTCCGTGTGTCCAGGCAGACATGGAGCTGTGGTTTGGCCCCAACCCTTCTCTCCTGATTGGCTAACTGACTTTGATTGACAGCAGTGGGAGCCAATGGCAGAGGTTGCAGGTGGAGGTTCATTTCCTGTAATTCTCACTTAGGTGATAAATGCAGAAGTTGAAGTGTATACCTGTCAGATAAAGGTACCCAGAAAAAAAAATCCCAAAAATGGTGGGGGGAAGATAAGCGGAACTTTCACTTTTAAGTGACGTTCCACTTTAGGCAGACCTGCCCAGAACACATGTGAGAAGCTTGCAAGAATCCAGCTATTTATAAAACAGAAGCTGAGAACACGTTGGGTGTCTCCAGTTACATGTGATTTTGTCAACGCAAAAAGGCAGCAGTCTTTCCAAAAAAGAATAAACCGCTGTCAGCATTCAGAAGAAAATGAATGAATGAAAAAAGCTTTATTGTGACACATCACTGGGAAATATAAACATAAAGTACATATGGGAAGCTCCTCTTTCACCAAAACAACCATAAGAGCAATATTCCAGTGCAATATTACGCCGAGCATTATTTTGCGACACTCCTATCTACAAAAGCCTCTACCCACCAGTCAAGATAAGTCCTGAACTGAGCAGTATTGATCCACTAATAGCAGTTCAGAGTTTTCTGGTGACACTGTAACCCTCCAGACATAATGTCATAGGTTCTTATCCCCTGCCTCTTAACATCACCTGCCTATCTCCTCCGAGCTGTCACCTCTGGTAATACACTTCCAAAAGCTTTCTAATCGTTACTCGCTCAGGCTGCATTTTTTTTCTGGCTTGTATATAAGTTGAGGAATTGCTTTGAGTTGTAAGAAGAACACGATTTCTTGTGTTGCAGCTTTCCTTTATGGTCTGGGCTTAACCGGCTACAATGCACGGAAAATAGAGAAGCCATAGAGGACAGACAATATGAGGCTGCAGGAGAGGATCCAGCTTAGCGGAAATTGCAGCTATTTGGATTTGGGAGGCTGGATTTATCTCAGGGAACCTCGAGCCTTTTATAATGACCCAGAGAATGGCACTTTGTAAATGTTGTGTTAATCCCAATATGTAGTGCTAGGGAGACTGTAATAAACGTGTAATGTAACAGTGCACCTAGGTCATTACTACCACAATGTTACACCAGATACGGCCAATAGCTAAGGAGCAATACAGCAGGCAATAGAGCAGGGCAGTAAGTCAGTGGGATATAGCGTTCAAGCCAAAGAACTGCAGTGTACAAGGTCAAGGGAATACAATATACAAAATAAGGAAAAACAGTACAATATATAGTATAAAAGCCAAGGGACTTAGTATAAAATGCAAATGGACAAAATATAAAAATCAATGGAAGACATCAAATATGTGCATATGCAAAATATATGTACTTGCTATGGGGCACCGGAGCTGAGTCACAGCATCCTGTGTCCATTCAGATGCAGAGCCCCGCCCCGGCCCCATCCCCCTCTCCCCTGTTTGGCTAGCTGACTTTGATTGACAGCAGCAAGAGCCAATCATGAAGGAGAATCTCAGATGGCTGAGACACTTGTGCTGAACAGAGAGGGAGCTCAGGTAAGTATTAGGTGAGGGGGGCTGCTGCACAAAGAAGGCTTTTATCCTAATACATAGAATGCATTATGATAAAAAAAAAAACTTCTGACTTTACAACCCCTTTAAGTTATTGCTAAAACCAGTAATATTCGAATGCAGAGGCATGCAAATTTATTATGAAAAAGAGTAGATACATTTATATAGTCTTACAGATACAACCAGCCCTTTGAGGGCAACCATAATGCTGATGCGTCCCGCGATGAAATTGAGTTTAACACCCCTGCAGTAGAGTCTTGTTATTTTAAACTGATCTCATCTCCCTTCCTCCCCCAGTCTGAGTGCTGCAATAAAGGGGACTATAAGAGGCTGATATTAATAGATATTCAGGCTCTAACACTACTCACAGGTAATGATTTTTATGCAACACATTATTTCATAAATTTGTATTTTCATACTTGCTTGGAGTTCAGTTTTGAAATAGTACTGCATACAAGCCATGGGGTAGGTAATAAGCCAAGTGAATATAGCACACTTTCTCAAAGTTTTTTGACATGGATAAACCCTTGAAACGACTTTCTGGTGTCAAGGAACCCCTGCTAATAATTACTGTATTTGCAGCTCATGATACATCGGTGTTTGAAGTTTGAAGACCCATGGCCTATGCCAAAACCAGGCAACCCGCCTTCTACCTCCCCTTAGCACACAACAGATGATTGTCAACCTCAGCTGTGCAGGTTTCCCTATGAGACTGAGTAAGGGAGCGAAGAGGAGTCCCCACCACTGAGGTCTCAGATTACACTCAGCTCTCTACTCTATGCTGTGCTGTGTGTGACATCAGATTCCTACTCCCCACTTTCCAATGCTGAGAGATGCTGTGTAAATTCTGGACTTGAATAGATATAGTCTAGGAGGAGAGAGGGCTAAAATAAATAGGAACAACTTACTTAGGAGGCTTTGTTTCATTTCTGTGTATCACCTAAGGTCAGTCTCTTCTATGGGTATATGTAAGGCAGGATTTCTCAACCATGGCTCCTCCAAAGGTTGCTAGGGGTTGCCTTGTGTCCTGTGCTCAGTGCCTTGAGTCTCATAGCTGTATATCTGCAGAGTGAAGTCTAATTGCCTCTAATTTCTAGTCTCAGGAGACTTGGAGTGAGATGGTTATGTCACTACAGCAAGGTTTCTCAACCAGGGTTCCATGGAACTCTAGGATTGCTCCAGAGATTGTTGGGGATCTTTGAGCAATGAGCAATTTCTGACTCTCAGAAAAGTTCCTACTAACACAATTTTTCGATCTCTTTAAGGGGATAATTCTTCCCAATGATCACAAGTGTAAGGAACATTCTTCCCATTGACCATTACAATAATATATCATAAGTTGCATACACAGTATAGTAATTTTTACCAAGGTTTCCCTGAGCCCAGAAAGTTATTTCAAGGTTGAGAAAGGATGATGTAAGCCAGGGTTTACAACCACTTTAATTGAGCAGCAAGAGGAATACATATACAATAATATCATGTTAGCTTTTTTTTTTTTTTTTTTTACTTTGGCGTTTAACAATTCATTGATGCAAGTGATAGCTAAAGATCATGTGGATAAGTCACTTACTCAAAAGACCGCTTCCTGGGGCACCATAGGCCACATTCTTTTTATTTGGGTACCTTCCGTGTGCAACCAATGTTAGCATTATGTTTTAATTTTATTAAAGTAAAGTGATTTGGAATTTTCAGTGACATTTCAGTTTATACAGTAAAAATGTGTGTGATCATATTTTTTTTTAAGGTCAGCTGCAAAGCCTCAGCAAAACGGTTGCCATGCAATCCTTCCTACAGACAGACATAAGCTGTGCTTAAATATCCAGTGCCCTCTTGCGTGGCCTTTTTTGATTTTGTGATACTTTAATGCTTCTCAACTAACTTCCATTAAGTAGTTCTTGTGGGATAGTATTCCAAGGTTAAAGTGATTAAATAACTTTTATGGTTGATCAAATATAAGCCCTTATTATACGCAGTAGGCAAAACCATACATTTTAATTACTTTGTTATCAACCATCTAGCTATTTACATTTCATTTTTTCCGTCAGAACTAAGAATTTGTGCGACTTTCAGTGAAAATGCCCAAGATGCGCTTCTAACAGGGTTTCTTTAAATTCCTCTTATTGTAAAGAAGCACCGCACCTGAAAATTAAATGTGGACGAGGGATTGTAATTATCTTAAACTTTCACAGAGCCCACAAAAAGAGAAAAAAGAGAAAAAAATAATAATAATTGTTCGGACTGCTACTTTTTTTTTAAAGGTAATTTTAAGGTAATTATTCTGTGGTTGAATAAGTGGCCATCACATAGAAATTGACATAAATCCACTGTAGAAGTGCAAAATGTTACTATGTACTGTATTTACTTATACATATACTTCAACTATATACTTCAAGTGGACAAGACCAAAATGCAGTTGTTACATCAGGCAGTCTTTTTCTCACGTAGGGTTCAAAAAATTCCTTCAAAGTATATATAAATGAAAAACATATGTTTTAGATAGAATGATCCCCTCCCATGGCTCTGATTCCTTCATAGGCTAGTACAGTGATGATGCCACTACTACTTTTACAAGGTATTATGTTGGCTTGCAAAGCCTTTTTTGACCACCCTTTGGCCATGTAAAAATATGTTGTTGTTTTTTTTTTTTTTTTAATCGTGAACGTTTTTAAAAAGAAAATGGGAATCCAGGACAATAAAAACAGTGCTAATGAACATACATTTCCATGGCAGTTATAGTTAGACACAGTCTCGTCTGAAAATCTCTCAATAGCTTCCAATACATATAAGATACAAAAATGCCAAACAGCAGGAAATCAAGTTACAGTATAAGGCAGTACTTGATCTCAATGTCCCCCTGAACATTGGAATAATCTTGTATACGTGAGTTCAATCGGGCTAAGGTCAGGCATATGGTCCCCATTATTTCTCAATTTTGCTGGGGAAGCCCATGTGTTGGTAGATATGGTGTTCAAGTAGAAGAATGTTTTCCACATTGGTCACCCAATTGGGTCAGGGGATTTCCATAATTGCAGTATTGAAAGAGGGCTCCACTCCTTGCAAACTCTGCAGGCACTACTTCCCCAAGAATGCCTAAGAGGCCGCATTTGGGATCTTGCGGTACACTTGCTTCGGCTTCAACACACATTAATGGCTAGTTTACACTTGCTTCAAAACAAGGCTTCGGACATGCTTTGTTAAAGCTCTCAACGCCAGTCAAAGCTCCTGTCACTAAATAAAATGGCTAGCTTACAGTCCTGTTTACACCTTGCTTTTGCTTTGCTTCGGCTTCACTTCAAAAATGATACCTTGTGTAGCTTTAGTGGTGCTTCAAAATATCTTCAAAGCCTCCATAGAAGTCTATGACCAAGCTCGCTTGAAGCCCCACTGAAGCTCTACCAAAGCCTCATGTGCCTCTGTGGGTCTAATGGGCGTGGTTTCATACAGTACTTATCAATCAGCTGTGCAGATTCAGGGCACTAATGAGGAAAGTGTAATGCCGTGTACACACGATAATTTTTCGGCATGTAAAAAACTAAGTTTTTAAGAAAATGTCATTTAAAATGATCATGTGTGGGCTTCACATCATTTTTCGGGTTCTGAAAAACGAAAAAAAATCGTGTGTGGGCTAAAACAACGTTAAAAACCCACGCATGCTCAGAAGCAAGTTATGAGACGGGAGCGCTCGTTCTGGTAAAACTACTGTTCGTAATGGAGTAAGCACATTCATCACGCTGTAACAGACAGAAAAGCGCGAATCGTCTTTTACTAACACGGAATCAGCAAAAAGGGTGACGTCATCCGAATAGAACTTCCCCTTTATAGTGCTGTCGTACGCGCTTTGCTAGAGCATTTTTCTTTAAACGACCGCGTGCGGGCAACGTCGTTTTAATGATGAAGTTGGAAAACACTTCATTTTTTACATGCCGAAAAATGATCGTGTGTACGCGGCATCAGGGTCTGCATCCCTTTAGATGTGTTCCTATTTGGAGTATCTCACCAAAAAATGTATTTTTGTTGCAGGGGATGCCTGAAGTCTGATTTGTACCTTAGGCAGACTTCTGGTAAAATTTGTGAGCCAATTAAACAAGTAGGAAAGATGTTTCTGAGGGGGGACAGTACACATTCTGTGTACAGAACAACTCCAGGTAGCCATATTGCATTTTCAGAAAATAACAGCGGCAGCAGATTTAAAAGGAAAGGTCATTTTTAATAACATTCAAGTACAATATGACTTGTCGCAATTGTACACGCTGTATTATTTTTTTTTCACTTGTAATTTTTCGAGCATTGCACAGCCGGCAGTTCTCTTGTGAAAGTTGAGAAAAGTGCCATAAATGACTCGACAATGTCTCCTCCCCAACTAGTGTATAACCTTTTTCGGGAAAATAGTGCTTTATTTGGGTGCACACGAGCAAAACATGGCGTACAACCTTCTGATATGGTCCACCCATTTATGTTACAAACCATTAGGTGATTACTACAACCACCAAAGTGCTTTAATAATGGCAGCATACTTTTTGAATTAGGTGCAGATCTATAGTGAGTATAAAGTTTACAAGCAGATGGATTTTCACACGGAATATATAAATTAATAGACAATGAACATATGTTACAAATTAAATTGCTTAGTGTCTCTTTCTTTTACCCCCTTGTCCCAGCGGCCATTTGGAAAATGCGAGCAGTGGTTGTAGAAACACAACGCTTAACTCCACCTGCCTTGTAGATCTGGGTGAAAAATTAGTAAACTATTTTGACCAATCATATTTCATTCTTGTGTAATGAAGTAGTTAAGCCAGTAAACGATGCCTGGTTGCTATGGGATATTACGATTCGAACGCTGGCCTACTGATTAAATAAAAACCCACATCTAGTTTCCTAATCTCTATCAATACAATGGCTGAATTCATAATGAGTGAAATCTCCTTTAAAAGAAGGTCTTGTCAGAGTAATCCATTAATATACCAGAAAAAAAAGGAAGAATTTAAAGTCTATCCATTAACCTCTAACACAGGTGTAAAAACAGATTTATTAGAATTAGGTGGATATTCCATTTTGGCATCTCACACCATAAATATTTCATTATAAAAGGGCAGGATAATACATTAATAAAGATAAGAGTCTCAGGCTAATGGTAACAGTCTTGACAAAGAAACTGCCCACTGGACACAAGAGATGTAACTGAAATACACAGTTCGGCTTAATCTAAAAATGTTTTCTAGAACAACTTCAGTCCAATTAAGAAGCAGGGTGTTGGTTTAAAAGAAGCTGGCGAATCACTTACCACAGTGGGTTACAATTTTGACTTGTTTGCACTGGAAGAACAGCTACAGTCACAAAACAAAACTGCCCCCACTATCACTTACTATTGATAAGGTGATTTTAACAAATAATGCGTTTGTCTTCAGTGGTGTGAAATTGGCACTGGTAATTATGGCACAGAAAGTGCTAATAGTATTGGCACAGATAACAACGCCCTTACCTAAGGCTATTTCTCACAATAACCCTCCCTGCTCCCCTAACAATAACCCTTACACCAATCATTCCTGTACCCTCACACCAATCGTTCCTGTGCCCTCACACCAACCATTCCTGTTGCCCCCACATCAACCATTCCTGTACCCCGCACACCAACCATTTCTGTACCCCTCACATCAACCATTGCTCTAACTCTCACATCAACCACTCCTGTAACCCTCACATAAATCATTCCTGTACCCTCACATCAGCAATTCCTGTACCCCTCACACCAACTATTTCTGTACCCCGCACACCAACCATTTCTGTACCCCTCACATCAACCATTGCTCTAACTCTCACATCAACCACTCATCTAACTCTCACATCAATCGTTCCTGTACCCCTCACATCAGCCATTTCTGTACCCCTCACACCAACTATTCCTGTAACCCTCACCCCAACCATTTCTGTATGCCTTACACCAACCAGTCCTGTACTCCGCACACCAACTATTTCTGTACCATTCATGCCAACTATTCATGTAACTCCCACACCATTCGTTCCTGTTTCTCCACACCAACCATTCCAGTACCTCTCACTCCAACTATGTCTGTACCCCTCACATCAACCATTCATGGACTCCTCACACCATTTAATTCTGTTCCATTCACACCAACCATTCTTGTAACTCCCGCACCAAGTGTTCATATATCCCCCCAGGCCTGCAACAACCATTCCAGTATGCCTCACACCAAGCATTCCTGTACTCCTCAGACCAACCATTCCTGTAACTCCCACACCAACCATTCCAGTACCCCTCACATCAACCATTCCTGTAACTCTTACACAAACACTGCCTGCAACCCTAATTCTAACTGTGATTCTAAAATAACCCTCCCCGTAACTCTAATATGAGCCCTCACACCAACTGTTTCAGATTGCTCGTCTAAAAGTTGTCCAGAACACGGCAGCCAGACTGGTAGCGGGTTAAAAAACGTGGGAACCAATCTCCCTGGGCCATGAGGACCCTCCACTGGCTAGCCGTAAATGACCGGGTGACATTCAAGACCCTCTGCCTCACCCACAAATGCACGCAAGGAAATGCGCCGCAATACCTTTGTGAAAAAATAAAACGCTACACCCCCAAATCGGGTCCTCCGATCAACTAATCCGAACCTCCTCCACATCCCCAAATCTCGCTACAAAACGAAAGGAGAATGTAGATGTGCTGTCCAAGGACCACAGTTATGGAACGCTCTACCCGCAGACATTCGGATGGAGGAAAATCATCGGGCCTTCAGAAAAAAACTTAAGACTTATCTATTCTGAAGCATGGCTGGACGACCACATTGGCTACAGCGCCTTGAGTGATTTAGTTCACATTTGTAGCACTATATAAGTTACTCACTCACTCACTCACTCACTCACTCACTCACTCACTCACTCAGTAACTCTAACCCTTACACCAACCCTGCTTGTAAGCTTAACCTTCACTCTTACCCCCACTGTACCTCCAATCCTCCCTGTAGTCCTAACACCTATCTTCATACTAACTGTTGCTCTCACATGAATAAAGGCAAAGGATTATGCAGTCTCTGTTCATGTGAAACATACACAATGTTCCCAATAATCAGCAGCCATGTGTTCTAGGCTGTATAGGCTTCATGCCACAGGAGTAAGCTAAGAAATAGAAGAAAGAAATAGCTAAGAAATAGAAGAAATACTTTACTCAAAAACATGTATGTTGCTTGACTATGCAGATACATGCCCTGTTAATTCACATGAAAACTGTAAATTTAACAACAGGTCAGTTTAAAATCTCTGAAGGTGTGTTGTTATTATCTTAATCACTTTAAGAACTGCAGTTTGGAAGCAAAAAAAGAATAGTAGGGCACCTAAGTATAGAAGAATAATCCTAAAGAGACAATATTCCTTTGCTCAGGGCATAGGCACTGTGTCTCTGCAAAAGTTCCCCAACCCAATGTACTCACCTTACCAGCACTTGCCCACCACTCCTACCGTTGCAGCTATTGACACTACTCAGCTTCTGGATGTGGGGGATCATGTGACTTCCTATGCTGTGACAGTGCTTGGGCCTAGCAGCTAATCACTAGGTCCCAACACTGTCACACCCCCAGTGGCTAACGCTCCTGATTTCAGTGCCGGATGCCATACAGGGAGGAGTAGCTAAGGATCACAATCAAGGAGAGTATAAAGGGTCAGAGCATGGGCAAGTTTCTCATTAAGTAAAAATTACAGCCACTTGCATGATAGACTGTGTACTATGAATCATTTTAAAAATTAATGCATGTTTATGCTAAAAATTTAAATGACCTTTATGCTGCTTCAATGCCTACAGTCTTATGCCGCATACAGACGGTCGTTTTTTGTGATGAAAAAAAACGACGTTTTAAATCATGAAATAAAACGACGTTTTTGAAACATCATTTTCAAAAACGATGTTGCCTACACACCATCGTTTTTTCACAATGCTCTAGCAAAGCGAGGTTACGTTTCACCACTTTTTTCCATTGAAGCTCACTTCATAACTAACTTCTGGGCATGCGCGGGTTTAAAAACGTCGTTTTATACGTCGTTTTTTGCTACACACGGTCAATTTCTGTGAAACAAAAACGACGTTTTGAAAAACGACACAAAAAATTCGAGCATGTTCGAATTTTTTTTTGGTCGTTTTTTTGAAGACATAAAACGACGTTTTGCCCACACACGATCATTTTAAATGACGTTTTTTAAAACGTCGTTTTTTTTCACCACAAAAAACGACCGTCTGTACGCGGCATATCAATCATGATTTCATTTCACCACTTGCCTTTTGTAATGTGTCTGCATACATAAAACAATTACATGTGGTTTCTCCCTTGCTGGAAAATTTTAAGATTTGCAAAGATTTACCTGAATATATTTAATAATTTGCAATTTTTTTTAACTTTTTTATATTTGTTTATGACAGGAATTTATACAGTGCCAACAATTTACAAACCCCATTACTTGTTGAACATTCACATGAGTTCCTGCCTTCAGGGAACTTACAATCTAAGGCCCCTATATCACATGCATACATACACAGGCACAAATACTAGCATCAGTTTGGACAGGAGCTAAGTAACCTACCAGCTTGTATTCGTAGGGTTGGAGTAAACTCATGCAAGCACAGAGTGTCAGAAACCTCATGTCAGCCATCAGAGCATAAAAATGTGCATGTTTTTGGGCATGTGAACCTAACTAAGTGTGGAAGAACGCACATGGGAACCCTCGCAAAATGACAAGCATATGGATAGACGGACGGGTCTACTCCAGATACTGGCACCAAGTGGATTATTCAAACCTGAGGCCTGCATGTGATTATTGCTGGATGGATTTTCAGTTTGTTTCTCTATTATCTTTAATCCTGAATCCTTATTGACCCAGTTTTCGTCTGACCTACCTCTGGATTACCCCTGCCTGTTTATATCTGCTGACTACCTTTGTTACTGACTTCAACCTGAAATCTTGACCAAGGCTTTGCCTATCAATTCTGCACATTGCCAGCCTCTGCTTTTCTCTGACCTTGATCCTGCTTGTGATGTATTGCCTTTCTGCCCAACAGTTACTCAAATCGACTTGTGACCTGGGTCTGCTCTCTACTGGTCTGGGTGAAGTCAGAGTGGCCCCATCTGCTTACCTGACACCAATGCTCCCAACTTCAAGTCTTTGCTTCCAACTTCCTGGAACCTGCACCCTTCAACTGCCCTAGCAGTCCATGCCTCAATTTCCTAGGGTGCTCCAATGGGAATTGTGCAAGAGGCCACACTTAGGGTCACTAACGCAGGGAGAACATGCAGACTCCATACAGATAGTGTCCTGACCATAACAGGATACTCCAGTGGTACTTTCATTTGATTAAAGTGAAAATACATGTTTGGATACTTCAAATGTCTGCAGAGTCAGTGACCTTTTACAATTGATAAATTAGGGATCTTTCAATAGTCAATAGGTAAAAAAAAAATCCCAACTGGTAAAGAAAATCTCGTGGTATTTATGAGGATGGATGAACCTCCCATCTTTCGTCACATTACAGATCTGTTTTACTCTTCACTTTAGTCCAATAACCCTTCAGAACACACTAAGATTTACTTTAAACCTTTCACAGCCTCAGTGTTCCATTCCATAACCTCCCTTGCTTATACACACAATGTACAGAATACATTTAATTTGACAGTCTACACAATCCTTTAATAAGCTGACATTTAAATACCTTACATGGATTACCTTATCAGCAGATCTGCTCTGTATGCAAAATGTGACAGACTTATGGAAATTAGAAGTTGGGTAATGATGCCACGGACTGTAGAGCAGCACTTTTGCACAGCCCAAGATTAAACTTAACATATACCAAGTAATCTTGAGTAATTTATATAACGATGCATAATTCATCATTAAGATTAGGTATAAAACCTTGAAGGGAAAAAAGGGGTAGATTAAGATATAAATCTCATCGTTGCACTGTATGGCATAAGAGGAAAAAAAAAAACATGATCTCCACTATGCCACCTTAAACTCATAGTGTTAGCATGAAAAGCGAGCGTTTTGTGTTTAATCCTAAAGTTACTTTTTTTCCCCTTTTTTTTTCTTTTAATAATTTTAGTTTACAGTTTCTGCTGATGGATACAAAATTCTAAAGCACAGTATAATGGAAAGGCAAATCTCCTTTACATTTGTATAAGAAGCAACACATGTGATTCAGTGATTAGCGGAACACAGCACTTTCAAACACAAGCTTCCGTCTACGGTGCAGACCTTGCAAACTGTATCACTCTACGATGAGCATCAAAGGGCCTTTTCAATGCGCGCATCTATGATCTTGTTTCCAAAATGCAATTTAATATATTGATATTTCACATATTTATACAAGAAACTACTTTTTTTTCTCCTCCCCCCTTCTATAATTCTCTAGCTTTCATTTTTTAAGCTGGGAGCCTCGGTTGCATGCTGCAGTCGGGGCAGATTGCTTAAAAATTAAATCTGTTTTGGCAACCTTGACAAGAGTTGAAAGAGAGGTAAAAACTAGGTCAGACATTATGATGTACTGAATAGATATTTTTTTTTTGAGTTGCATAGAGAGCATCTCGAGGATGATAAAAATACAGATTTAGGCGTGATGTAGAACTCAGGGACATTGGGCTTGGAGCAGAATGATCCTGTTCAGAGCCTATCGATTCTGTGTTTCACAGTGTTTGGGGAGGTAAATTCAACTTATTTAAATTAAATTAAAGCTGTACTAGTGGGAAACAGCTATATACGCAGTGAATTTTTTTTTTTTTTTTTTGGTGATTTGGTCCACCATAGACAACACTGCCAGAAGGTTGACAGGTACTTTTGTACAGCTGTCCTTTAAAAAAATTTGCCCCATCTGCTGAGTATCTTCCACTGGGTAAATTACTTACTTTCAGCCCTCACCCAGCATTCTTAAGATGGCAATGGACGAGTAGGTTTTTTCATTCCATGACCAAAAGAAAACGAGCAGATTCCTTCATCCACACAAACAATGTGGATGGAGGAAACCACCCCCCGGTACATTGTATTATGAAAGTGTGACCCGCCATTGCCAGAATACACTGATCAGTGGCTGAGGCTGCTGATTGACAAAAGTTTTCCAACATGTCTCTTCAACAGAAGTTAACCAAACAACTGGTTATAATTAAGCATAGAGTGTGTGAAATGCATTAACTGCTGTTCCCTATGTACTTGGAGCTGTGATGTTGCCGTAATATGTGTGAGCTTCCATTTCCTCTGGGATTAGTGGACACCCATTCACAGCAGCCTATCTGTCACTTTCACATTTGGACTTTGACACTATTTTTTCCAGCGTCATCTTCTTGGTTAAGATTTGATCACTCAGCACTTTTATTTGCACAAGTCAGAACTCATGATATGCCATTTTACTCCAGTTCATTGACTATGCTATAATATTGTCATGTCAGCCAAGTAACAGCCTATGGCTACACCACCCTCAATGTGATCTTGACTGATCTCAGAAGCCAAGCAGGGTTGGGCCTGGTTAGTACTTGGATGGGAGACAGACAGGTAACTAGCATTTTCAAAAGGAGAAATCAGCAATAGCGGCTTGCGTATTTTCTATAGTACGTGTCTCCTTACCTAAACACCTTTTGATTTATTTACTACACAAACCATATGTAGAGTACATCCTTTAGAACAGGATTTTTTTTATAACAAGACACACATGCTCCATATACTATATAATTAATTGTCGGGTCAGCCCCGAGATCCTGTGATGTAATGATATTTCTTTCACAATTTATAATTGATGGTGACAAGAGGTTATTTGTCTAATGGAACAAGTCAAAGTCATCCCGTCATTGGCAGTATTCAACCTTTTCCTATTCATTGAGGTACTCTTTAAATTTATGACATTTCATTTATTTCACGTAGGATAAAAATAAACATTATGTGAGACAATTTCACACTTTTTGGAGATGTGAATGTAAAAATGCGTAATAATTAGATAAATGCCAGTGTCTTCCCAACCCCAACCCCCCCCCCCCCCCCCAGCTTCGGTGACATACAAAAATAACATTCCAACTGCCTAGTTTGTTGGTGGAACAGGCAGCTCTGTCACCTTCTAACCTGGTCCAAAATTTGCTGCTGGACTGAAATGTTTTAACATAATAATCTGCCCTTGCTGCATTCTTATGCCCCGTACACACCGTCAGTCCATCGGATGAGAACGGACCTATGGACCGTTTTCATTGGTTAACCGATGAAGCTGACTGATGCTCCGTCGCGCCTACACACCATCGGTTAAAAAAACGATTGTGTCAGAACGCGGTGACGTAAAACACAAAGACGTGCTGAAAAAAATGAGGTTCAGTGCTTCCAAGCATGCGTCAACTTGATTCTGAGCGTGGATTTTTAACCGATGGTCGTGCCTACTAACGATCGGTTTTGTCCTATCGGTTAGGAATCCATCAGTTAATTTTAAAACAAGTTGGCTTTTTTTTAACCGAAGGTTAACTAACCGATGGCGCCCACACACGATCGGTTTTGACTGATGAAAACGGTCCATCAGACCATTCTCATCGGTTTAACCGATCGTGTGTACGCGGCGCAACAGATGGAAATCCAGTGCCTAGTTCAGAGGATTTCGGAACAAATCGTTGGCTCCGATGGAACATAGAACACAACACTGACTAAAGTTACCAATTTAAAGGGTAATTCCACTTTCCTGGAAAAAAATTGGGCAAAAAATGTATATAGCATATACAATTGCTACACAAGCCAATCATTTATTGTTAATAAAAACTGCCTTTCCTTTTCAATCTGCAGCCACTGTAATGCTCTGCAAACTTTAACTCAATACACCAACCTGAAGGCGCTTTGTACACTGTTGGTGTATAGGACACCCCCAGAAATCTCATTCCCTGTTTGTGTGATACAAGTCAAATTTTAGGTGACCCCTGCGAAAGGTATTTCAGTTTTGGTGGGACACTCCCCAAGGATTAAATAGTAGAGATGCAGACCCTGCAGCTTTTCTCATTAGAACACAGAGTACACTAGCTAATTATAATTTAGATCGCCTGTGACGTTACCGGCTGCTTGCAAGAATATCTCCTAAACGAAGCATGTTTAGGGCCTCGTACACACCAGAGGATATCCGCTGGAAACGGTCCGCCGGACCGTTTCCAGCGGATAAATCCTCTGGCGGATTTGGATCTGATGGCTGTACACACCATCAGATCGAAATCCGCGCGGAATACATCCGCGGTGACGTGTCGCGCCGTCGCCGCGACGATGACGCGGCGACGTGCGCGACGCTGGAAGGCAACTACTTCCACGCATGCGTCGAATCATTACGACGCATGCGAGAGATGGGAGCGGACGGATTGATCCGGTGAGTCTGTACAGACGACCGGATCAATCCGCTGGACACGATTCAAGCGGATAGATTTCTTAGCATGCTAAGAAATTTCTATCCGCTTGAAATCGATCGGCTGGACGAATCTCCGCAGAAAAATATCCGCTAGGCCGTACAGACGACCGGATTTTTCTGCTGGAACTGATCCGCGGATCAATCCCAGCGGATAGATCCGGTCGTGTGTACGAGGCCTAGGAGATATCCATTTTACCTACAGGTAAGCTTTATTATAAGCTTACCTGCAGGTAAAAATTATATCCCAGGGTTTAGTACCACTTTAAAATCTCTGCAATGTATATTGTTTACCCAGAGGGGATTGCATGCTACATCCTATTGACTTCAATTAAAAATCACATCCCATTGGCTTCAATTTAAAATCGTGTCCCCTTGACTTTAATGCAAAAACTTCTATGCAAAATCACATCTAATCCCAGATAGCAATGATAACTGGCAATATTAAATTGTAAGTCTGTTAACCGCCGTCCATCGCCTGTACATATATGTCAGCAGAATGGCACGGCTGCCTGTACATGGCTTTGAAATTGCCGCCGTGCGCCCCTGCTGCAAGCTCCGTGACCATGCCCGCGGGACCTGCAGACTCGATGTCCGCCGCTGTCCCACGATCCTGTCACGGAGCTGCAGAGCAGGGCATTTCCCTGTTCTGCCTAGTGACAGGACAGTGATCTATTGCTCCCTGTCATCAGGACCAGTGATCAGTGTCGTGTCACTGGTAGCCCAGCCCCCCCCATTAGAATCACTCCCTAGGACACACTTAACCCTTTCCTCGCCCCCTAGTGGTTAACCCCTGCCCTGCCAGTGTCATTTACACAGTAATCAGTGCATTTTTATAGCACTGATCGCTGTATAAATGACAATGGTCCCAAAAAAGCATCAAAAGTGTCCACCATAATGTTGCAGTCACAATAAAAATTGCAGATCGCTGCCATTACTAGTAAAACAAATATATTAATAAAAACGCCATAAAACTATCCCCTATTTTGTAGACGCTATAACTTTTGCGCAAACCAATATACGCTTATTGCGATTTTTTTTACCAAGAATATGTAAGAGAATACATATCGGCCTAAACTGAGAAAGAAATTAGTTTTTTAATATATTTTTGGGGGATACTTATTATAGGAAAAAATATTGCTTTTTAAAAAAAAAAAATCTAAATTGTTCACAGCGTCTCCCCGCAGGGATGTAGTCCCAAGGGAGGGGGCGAGCACGCTGACTAACCCCCAGCCAGAATGGCTTGGATGATGGGGGCAAGCTTACTGAGGAGGAACAGGAAGTGAGAAATTCAGACAAAGAAAAAAAACATTTAGAAGGGAAATTGAAGGAAAAGGTAAGTGAACCAAAAATGCACTAGCTTAAAGGAACCAATTTAGAAAATAAAACACGAACCTTTACAACCCCTTTAACTTCAAAGCAAAATTGCGTCCCGTTGACTTTAATGCAAAAATGCCAGCCGCATAAATTATTATTTTTTTTAATCTGTGCATCCTGAATTTTCCATACAACACGCCCCCTACCTGCCTATTTTGAATTAGGCGGGGTTACGCCGGGCCATTTGCTCTACGCCGCCGTAACTTAGGAGGCAAGTGCTTTGTTAATACACTACTTGCCTCACTATCTTACGTCGGCGTAGTGCAAATGGAATGCGCTACGCCGGCAGAAAGATACGCCACCATACGTGAATCTAGCCGTATGTGTTCAACAAGGCCCAGAGAAAAACGACGATGTGAAAAACGATGAGAAAATATAGAGCAGGTTTTAAATTTTTATTTGCCATTTTTCTCGTCGAGAAAAATACTCTGGAGCCTACACACGATCGTTTTTCACGACCAATTTTAAAAATTGCATTTTTCTCATCATGAATAATGGTCGTGTGTACGCAGCATATCCCTCTGAATATTGTACACTTTCTATTGGCTATGCGTTCATCCGTACTGGTGAATGTTCCAGTACTTATAAATGAATATAAGCTGGATCTATCTATAGTGGATCCTACAGGACCTCAATTCCAAAGCAGCAAATCAGGGCTGCCTAAATAGCATCATGGGCTCTTGGGCAAAGTAATGCTCTGGGGCCCCTACAATGATAACAGTGCAGGTAAACATACATCAAGTAGGTAGGAGTCAGGCTGCCTCCCCTGTGCATCTATCACTCTGAGGCCCCATACACACCATAGAATCCATCCGCAGATAAATCCCAGCAAATGGGTTTCAGTGGATAGATCCTATGGTGTGTACACGCCAGCAGATCTTTTTCCGCGGATAAATCTCCCCTGGGATGGATTTCCAGCAGATGGATATTTTCTGACATGCAGAACAAATCCATCTGCTGAAATCCATCCCAACGGATGGATCCGCTGGTCTGTACAGACTCACCGAATCCATCCGTCCGAAGGGATCCCCCGCATGCGTCGCAATGATTCAACGCATGCGTGGAATTCCTTATATGACAGCGTCGCGCCCGTCGCCGCGTCATAATCGCGGCGACGGCGCGACACATCATCGCCAGAGGATTTCCGCGCGGATTTCAATGCGATGGTGAGTACACTCCATCGCATAGAAATCTGCGGAAATCTTTGAGAGGATTTATCCGTGGAAACGGTCCGCTGGACCGTATCCGCGGATAAATTCTCTCGTGTGTATGGGGCCTTAGTGCCATCAATTTGGGGGCAGCATGGGCTCAAGGACCAGCTGCTTTGGGGAAAATGCAGGGGCCCCCCGTGCAGCTGGGGCCCTTGGGCAATGCCCAGGTGTGCCCTATCATTAAGACAGCCCTGCAGCAAATTGCTGATATTTTTATTGATGATTTTCATATTAGTGACCCTGACTTCTCACAGCTTGATACCATTTTTATTAAGATTATTTTCCAACAGCTCAAAACACCAAAGCGTTTGCATTGTTAAAATGATTATTAAACAAATTCAGGATGTAAAAAAAAAAAAAGAAAGAGAGGGAGCTGAGTATAATGTATTCAGGGTTATCGCACCTCATGAAGAATCAGAAAACAAATATCCCTGTTGAGTACTTTTGTACTGGTATCAAAGTGTCTTATCACACGAGTTTAAAAGCTTTCTGTTCCTGTGTGGATTTAAACACGGCTTTGATTTGTGAGATGTGTATGGTAAAGATCCTGGCACTTCATCATAAACAGTAAATATGTAGGAAGGACGCTTTGTACGAGGAAAGATACATACCGCAATGGTATAACTAATATAAATAAATCAGGGATTGACATTTAGAAGTATAAAAAAAAATGATGGGTATTGTAAATTCCCATCACAGTGTCATTTCAATGTACTTGGCTTTATTTACAAAAAACCTTTCATGGGGAACTACAAGGACTGAACTCCTTCTGAAAATGCTAGTTGCCCGGCTCTTACTCTGGCATATCATATGACTCACAAGCCTAGACCCCGTATGCAGATAAGGAGACAGAGAAAAGTCCTTATCTTATAGTTTATTCCTCAGTTCCTGCTGGCATGATGCAGATATGCAGCAACATGGTGGGTGGGCCTTAATGTTGATCGTCTGTATTTTCTTTCATTTTCTCTTTGCAGCCTTGTGCTGCCATTACAATTTGACACTCTTTATCAAACCCTAATATAGGTCTCCTTTTGCATCTCATTGTGATTCAAAAAATATCCACTGCTCCAGTCCTGAGGAAGGGGAGGCCTTTCCCCGAACCATACGAGGTGCTTTTAAAAGGTTTCGAGATTAGTTTTGTAACGCGCCAACAGATGGCAGAACACGCAGTTACAGGGAACACCGACCTTCATAAGTCAGTGTGCCAAAAGACATTTAGCTAGATGCTCGTAGGGTATCCTAACTTTGCGGCGGCGTAGCTTAGCGTTTTTACACTACGCCGCCGTAAGTTAGCGAGGCAAGTACATGATTCACAAAGTACTTGCCTGCTAAGTTACAGCGGCGTAGCAAGCGCCTAATTCAAATTTGGATAAGGGGGCGTGTTTTATGTTAATGGGGCTTGACCTGACGTGATTGACATTTTTTGGAACGGCGCATGTGCCGTCCGCCTACATTTCCCAGTGTGCATTGCGGCAACGTACGCCGCACTGGCCTATTGATTTAGACGTGGACGTAAATGACGTAGATCCTTATTCACGGACGACTTACGCAAACGACGTAAAATTTTCGAATTTCGAAGCCCCTGGGCAGCAGTAAACCTGTAAGCTGTGAGCAAATCAGCCTCCGCTGCACTGGAGAACAGTTCCCTGCCAAAAAATTAGTCTGCGCAGTTAAAGGGGTGCCAGGAATTCTAAATCTCACAACTCATTGACTCAGACACTCATCCTACTTGTGCAGCTGAAGGGATGCCAGGTGTTCTGCAAAGTTTGGAGACCCCAAACTGGAGACCCACTGAATTCTGGGCTAAAGAAGTATTGTCAAAATACAAGAGTCATGTATATTCTTACTAAAATCATGGTATGTACTAGTGTATATCTTTCAGATCTCTGTACTAATCTAACATAAAACAACCCTTGCCCCTATTCAGAAGCTTCCAGTAATACAGACTATTCACTGATACTATCTCTCTCCTTGTGTATGGTGACCGGTCTTGTATCCACCCCCTAATAGCTTTCTGCAGGTACCCTGTTGTAGGGGGAACTTCTGGACCCTACCCACTGCTCAGATCTCTGGATAGCCTATGTGAAGCCCAGTGATGATGTCACCACTACTTTTACAAGGTAATATTTGTGGTTACAAAGGCATTTGTTGCACACAAAGTGGATTTATACCATTTTGGCTACTGAGGAATATATTTAAATGAGAGTAGGAAAATAATAAATTAGATGTAATTTGGACCCTAATACACCATGTATGATGTCATTTATTCAACTTTACATTGTGAAACAGTAGGCTGTGACGCAAACTAACATTGATATGTGGGACATTGCTGGCACAAGCAGGTTCTATAGCAAGGGGTGTAACTACAAATCATGGGGTTCCATAGCAAAATTTTGACCAAAAAAAGTCCTCTCTCCCGTTGCTTAGCTATGGGCATAGATTTTGCGACAGTAATTTGCCATGGCTGCTAACTATGTTAGCTAAAATATTGATGTCCACTAGAGGGAGCATCTGGAAATTCATATATAAAATATGGTAGTAAAACTATACCAAGACTTGGTTTTTACATATGAAATGTTTAATTGTAAAGCAAAGATTGTATGCATTTATGAAAAAAAGATGTAAATCATTGGCCCAAATACTTAAAAAAATAAAAACAAACAAAAAAATAATTATAGTTTATCCTGTGAAATGCAAGTCTTACCTAAAAATAAGTTCCCACGCAGCGTACGCTTTAATCTTATTGTCCAGAAAACTCTCCGTAGTGTGCCTCTTTGATTTACTTTCTATCTGATACCACAAACTTCCTTGATTTTCTTGACTAAACCCCTTTTATCTGCTAGCACCCTATCCAATAACAATGTCAGCATTAGCTAATGTAGTGCTCTAAATCAGGGGTGCCCAACCTTTTGATGGCCGAGGGCCACTTAAGCGACTTAGTAACCAGTTGTGGACCACAATGAGCAGAGTGGGCAGATGACAGGTCTGTGTCCAGTCGGCATATGCAAAACAGACACAGCAATCTACTCTATGGGCACTCCAATCCAATCAGATGGAGGGGGAGGAATCCAGTTCTGTTTTTTTAACAGATCGGATTGGAGGTAGGTGGGTGTAAATGGACAAAAGTCTGTTTACATCTGCCGCTCCATATAGGTGAATGAAGGGTCCGATTTGGGTTGGGCCAATGATGTGAAAGGGGCCTAAGACTGCTTTTACACTGCGGTCTAACCACACTGTGGGTGTGGCACAGTGTACTTGAGGTTTTCTCGATGGTTAGCTGCACTTTGCCATAGACGTCTATTATATCCTGCAGGTGTGGTGCACTTTCAGAAAAGCCACTTGCTTCCTCTAACGCCGGCTACATTCACAACACTGATTCTCTGGGATGGCAGGTCGGCAACCTGCAATCTGGGCTTGCCAACCAGCCATCCCAGAGCAGGAGTTCGCAGGCCACATCAGAGGGCTCCGCAGGCCACATGTGGTCCCTGGGCCACTGGTTGGGCACCCCTGCTCTAAATGGTCAAAATGTGGTCCTCTTGTCAGAGAGATTGGTGCCCTTTGTGAAAAAAATTTAAACCAAAAAGAATGTGCAGGGATCTCATACTCTCTACTCTTTGGAAGGTCCACTAGGGCCTTATGGTTAAGGACAAGCACTCCTTCCTTCGCCTTTGAGTGCCCCACCCATGCACTTATTTTTCTGCTATTTCTTACTTACTAAAAATGTCAGGGGTCTTTAGGGTCTTCTTCTCTGGCACTGCAATATAGCAGAGGCTGGTATTGATGTGATGATATCAGCCCAATTTTCGACATCATCGTACTTTGAGTGCAAGTTGTTGAAGTGATGCCCCCTAGGGGGCAAGCCTACGACACCATGCAGTCAAATGAAGTGCACTGAATGATGCTAGGTGTCAATTAACCCAGAAGACAGGCAAAATCTAGTGGTGGAAGGGAAATGCTGCAGAGGACAGCACAACAGAGGTGGTGAGTATTTGAGCCAAAGCTGCTATTTTATTTTTTTAAATGAATGGATGGGCAATATTAAAAACATTTTTGAGACTGGAGTTGGCCTTTAAATTGGTTCTATCTGGAAACCATTTTCTCCAGATCACAAAAACTGTTGTACAATATCAACCTGAACAAAGGACCACATCAATTAGCAGCTATTTTAAATAACTTGATTTACTGGTACAAGTCACTCAGCATGCATTTTATGATATAGCCTGGTATGTGCCAAGCTTGTAGAGTTCCATTGTAGCACTGAATAGATGAGCGTGATTCCTGCAGAAAGATTTATTAGACTTTATGCCATAAAGGAGACTGGAATATAACTATGCTTACTTTATAAAATGAAATTTGCCCATTATAGGCAAGAGTTCAGAGTTGTAATTATTTCAATGCACTTCCCAATCAATGTGCCTAAGACAGCTGAGCCAAACCCTCTCCTGCCTACGTAGGTCATTGAATGCAAAGTATTACAGCTTCAACAACTTTGTGTGACCTTGCACTGAATAACACTGGAAAATTGATTTGGCTCTAGTAATAAAAGACCGTCTGCATTATCTGCATTCTAATTATAATTAATATGACCAGGATAACTGCTGTATTATTTACGATCAGAGCTAAGGCAAGCGCCGTGTAATAATAATCTGCTACATAATTTTTTATTGATCTGATGGCTTTATTGCACAAAAACAAAATGCTACACTGCTGCTCTTCCAAAATCACTCTTCTTGATATATTATTTTACATTCACAAGTCTTATTCAATATTCTCAAAGCCCGGCACATTTTATTATTTACCAGAATGATGATTACAGTCATTGTGTTGGGATTATAGCTGCAGTTTTAAGTGTTTTTTGTTCTCAACAACACAAACAGATGCAAGCATGATGGGTCTGACACTTTTTAACAGTCTACTATACAAAAATATGTCAACAGCAACCTTACAAGGTGCTTTGGACCCTTGGTTAGACTGGTATTTTGAATAACCATCAAAGCTTTTAAAACTCATCTCAACCTCAATCTTTGGCAAATCTTGAGAACTCTGAGGGCAAGTGGACATCACAAGTCAAGAGGCCCAGTTGATTTTATAATGCAACCAAACATGCTAAGGACTGGGTGTAGAGTTGCCTACACCCTACAAGGTTATCTATATTAATTTTAAATAGAATAAGGGGGAATTAAATTCTTCCCTGCTAAAGTGTATTGCTGTCTGTAGATTTACAGAAACAGAAAGTGATGACCAATCCAAAATTGTGATCCATAGAAGAGGTTAGGGTACCTCCAAAAATTGGGACACTTGTTTTGGTGACAACTGTCTAAGTAGGGGGATTTCCCCTCACTTTTATAGATTTCCTCTCGCTTTCTGTTGCATTTCTCAGACGGGTGAATATATATCACCACAATGGGATACAGACAACAAAAAAGTCCTCTTCCTACTCTATCCAATACTAAAAAAAATACAGTTATACATAGACTCTTATGCCTCATATACACAACCGGTTTCCCGTCGGAAAAACTACGATGAGAGATTTTGGCCAGGAATTTCCGACCGTGTGTATGCTCCATCGCAGTTTTTCCGACGGAAAAACTGCCAGAAAAAAATGAGAGCAGGATCTCTTTTTTCCCATCAGGAAAAAATTCTAGCGGGAAAACCGTTCGTCTGTATGCTTTTCCGAAGGGAAAAAATGCGCATGCTCAGAAACAATTTGACGCATGCTCAGAAGCATAGGACTTCATTTTGTCAGCTTGTCATAGTCTTTTATGTCACTGCGTTCTTAGCAGTCAAAAGTTCACTGGACATTTGTGTGACTGTGCGTATGCAAAATCATCGTTTTTTTATCCGACGGGAAAACCGGTCGTGTGTACAAGGCATAAGCCTATGGCTGGACATAGATTGATGTTTTTTTTTTGATCAGCTAGCGAGCTGATGGAAACAAAAAAAACAAATTCTACCATCCACACAAGCGAGGTGAATGGAGGAATCCTCCCCTGCTGTCGTATTGTAATGTGACAGCGGAACTCTTCACTGTCAGAATACACAGATCTGGCTGCAATAGGCTGCAGCTGCTGATTAAGAAGAATTTTCCAACAGGAATGTTCAACGGAAGTCAAATGTTAAGTCTACATTTATCTATAGTTGGAGCAGCCACACGTGCATTAAAATTCGTCAGGTACCAGATTAACAAGCAAGAGTTTTGACCCATTATGGCCAACCTAATGCTGAACGTGCACCTTGCATCTTTCAGTCAATATCGACCACATTCTATTTACTCTGAATTAAAGATACAACTGATCTCCAGATATTAAGCAACCAACCAACCATGAGGTTAATGGTTCAAGGACCACCCCAAGTACTTCTTAGGCCTTTTTCACATGGGACTGACTCTTTTGAGATCAGCAGGGAATCCCTTGCTGATCAGAGCATAGTGGGCAGATGAGCCATCCGTGTTTGCTCAGCTTATGCAGAGTGGACATAGGCTGCCCTCCTTTAGAGAACATGCACCAGTGATGTCACAGTGTATGTTTAGGAGATATTTACTGTACCTATAAGTAAGCCTTATTATAGGCTTACCTATAGGTAAAAATCATGCATGGGAGTTTTTTCCCACTTTAACAGGTCATCAGGTGATTTTACTTGCTGCCTAGTTGCTCCTTAGAAAAGAAAAGCCTTCTGCACGGATATCCATATAAAGAAGATCTAAAACCCTAACTGAATGACATTTAGTTTCTTAAAGCACTGTATATCATAAATAACTGCCATTAAGAATGGCTTCACAAGGTATACAACTTATAAAAGTCCTCAATACAACCAATACATTTAATAAAACGTGGCAAACTTGGGTAGTCTTTAAATATTCTAAAGAATAGGACGCATTAATAGAAAATTGACTATAGCAACTCTTGGGCTTCTGCCTATTTTCCTACCTACCTTCCTTCACCCTCTTTATCTATCTTCTATATTACTCTTATCTTATTTATCATATACCTGCATTGAGTGTATAATTATTAAAGTTGGTAGAACAAATACCTAAATCATATCCCCGAAAGAAATCCTTGCTTGTGGTGATAAAACCGGTCGAGGGACGAGACACTATCTACGCTACCGCAAGTTCTTTTAAACTTTGAATTTTAAATTGCAGTTTTTATGCTTTATATTCACTGTGTATCTTATGTTGTGCACAGTGTCTGAATAAAACAAATTTTTAACGTTTTTTTACTCTGTTGGAAGCCCCTCTTCTTATTTCTTTTGAGAATCTGTTCGGCGGACATGAGGTTCTGTTCCAGTCATCTGGAGGAGCTGTTGGAGAGAGGTATATTCCTTATACCACCGTTTCCCCTTGTCGCCAGGAGCTGCCAGTTTCCTATGCTTTTCTGACCTTCCATAACAGAGGGTCCACCATGTGGGGTAAGAGTATAGCCTTACGTTATGTTGGTGATTCACCTGGTGAAGGATACCTTTTGGAGTTCAACACTTTATTCAGCATATGTTTCAAGGAATTGGACTTATTTTTTTTGCTGAAATTTTTTTGGACTTTACCATCCATGCACATTTATATGAATTCACTTACTGCAACTTATGCCTTGTACACACGATCGGAATTTCCTATGAAAAAAGTCAGACGGAATTTTTTCATCGGATACTCCGACCGTGTGCCCCATCAGATTTTTTCCATCGGAAATTCCGACGGACTTAGAAAGAGAACATGTTCTCTTTTTTTACGATGAAAAAAAATTCTAGCGCAAATTCCGATCGTCTGTATGGAACTTCGACGGAGAAAAAAACACTCATGCTCATAATCAAGCCGACGCATGCTCGGGAGCATTGAACTTCATTTTTCTCGGCTCATCGTAGTGTTGTGCGTCACTGCGTTTTGGACGGTTGGAATTTGGTGTGACAGTGTGTATGCAAGACAGCTTAAACGGAAATCCATCTGAGTTTATCCCGACAGAAATTCCGATCGTGTGTACGGGGCATAACTTTGTATCCTTTGTTTGTTTGTTTGTTTATGTGTATATTTGTCACATTTTTTGTTGCTGCTTATCTGTTTGCACTTTATACACAAGCGCAGTATTTTTGTTGTTAAATTTACCTAAATCATATGCAATCTAAAAAACAAGGTTGACGATCGGTCATATTTTATTAAAGTTATTGAATCGTTTTTTTTTTTTTTTTACACTACCAATCTACACTGCATTGATAATTGTTTAACCATTACTTTTGTGAATTTATGTACTCATTATTAAGCTTATAAAGCAAACAAATATCTGTATAAATGTCATTACTTGTATGCAATTTTTTTATTGAAAAATAAATAAATAACTGCAATTATTTATATTTTTTATAAATACCATTTTAACCTTTTTTATCCATTGTTGCATCTCAGTTCTGCTGATCTCTTGCTGCTTTTTAACAGCCAAATCCTGTCTACATGTACAGTATGGGGCAGATCCACAGACATCTGTGCCGGGCGCAGCGTATCTAAGATACGCTATGCCGCTGTAACTTACTTTTAGTTGGTTTGAATCATCAACGAATTTGCGCCGTAATTTACGTCGGCGTAGGGTATCTCTCGCGGCGTAAGGGCGCTTAATTCAAATGGATCTAATGGGGGCGTGTTTTATGTTAATACGTCGTGACCCGACGTAAACAAAGTTTTTTTTTAATTGCGCATGCGCCATCCCTGGGGGTATCCCAGTGCGCATGCTCGAAATTAAACTGGAACCCGCCAATGCTTACGACGGTGACGTCATTCTACGCAAATTCCTATTCGCGAACGACTTACGCAAACAACGTAAAAAATTCAAAATTGTACGCAGGAAGGACGGCCATACTTAACATTGAGTACGCCTCAGTATAGCAGCTTTAACTATACGCCGGAAAAAGCAGAACGCAAACGACGGAAAAAAAAATGACGGGCCGACGTACTTTCCTGGATCACCGTAAATAGCTAATTTGCATACTTGACGCGGATTTCGACGGGAACGCCACCTAGCGGCCGCCGAAAAATTGCATCTTAGATTCGAAGGCGTACGAAGACGTACGCCTGTCGGATCTAGCCGAGATGCCGTCGTATCTTGTTTTTAAGGATTCAAAACAAAGATACAACGCAGGAATTTTGAAATTACGCCGGTGTATCAGTAGATACGCTGACGTAATTTCTTTGTGGATCTACCCCTATATGTTCATGTAGGAGCACAAGTTGAAGAAAGGGACAAAGCCGTGTCACCCTATAACATAAAACGCGTGCACAAGGGCCTACAAGAAAGGATCTCCAGATATTATTGAAATGAAAGCTACAAATTAAAAATTCTTGAAAAGTACTTTTGAAATGACATTAACATGTATACGTTTATATGAGATTTACTTTACTGGATTTGTATATACTTTAAATGCAGTCCAACACTACAGGAAACCATATTCAATCTTGATATCTATTTTTGAGGCAAAACTCTTGTGAAACAAGTACCTGCTACTCTTGTTATTTATTACAGTTAATGGGCTCATCAAGTTTCACTTAAGCAAATCCATTAGCGGCAATCATCTAGAAATATTTTGTGGTTAAACAACCTTTAGATGATCTACGATAAAGTACTATCAGGGAGGTGGCAAGTTGAAACCTCTCAGTCGTAGGACTGCAATGTTTTCTATAATATAAATGGAATAGTTCTGCTCCTGGTACCGTTGTACGTTCTGGCAGTTTTCCATTAAAATAAACATATCAAACAATATGGAAAACACATTTCTACTTGATGGTGTATAAAAAAATTATCAGAATTTACGATCTCCAGCAGGTATATATAACATCACACCAGCAGATGTGAATTATGTTTTACCACCATATATATAGTTATTTATATATATGTACTAACAGTGCTCCTCCAGGGAAAAGGTATGACCCCATTTTGATCTGGTGTGATATAAACAGAGTAGAGGAGAAGACGTTTGGAAAACGATATTATTAAAAAAAGAGGGGCAAGCATTCTTCCAGATGTGGGGATTTATGAAGTTTGTTCCTAAAGGACAAATGTACTGATTGCATCAACTCCCCACAGCCCTCTACCAGCTCCCTTAATCACTTGCTTACTGGGCACATATAACCCCTTCCTGCCCAGGCGAAATTTTAACTTTCGGCACTGTCACGCTTTGAATGAAAATTGGAAGGTTGTGCGACGTGGCTCCCAAACAAAATTGACGTCCTTTTTTTCCCACAAATAGAGCTTTCTTTTGGTGGTATTTGATCACCTCTGCGGTTTTTATTTTTTGCGCTATAAACAAAAAAAGAGCTACAATTTTGAAAAAAACACAATATTTTTTACTTTTTGGCATAATAAATATCCCAGTTAAAAAAAAAAAATAATTCTCCGTTAAGGCCGATACGTATTCTCTCCAGCACAACAAAACACAACTGAGCATGTGCAGGTTGGCTACCTTGTCAGTGTTAGCTGGCCTTCCCCAGATAGACAATGCAGGAGGAGGTGGATCTGTGCATGCAGAATCAAAGAGCCTTTTTACACAATTCAGAGTATTAAGCCCTAAAGTTCCACAGTGCGTACAACAAGCATGCTATTCTGCATATACGGACAGATTTTACTGTTGTGGGTTTAGTAACTCTTTAAGTACTCCAAGCTGAAGATTTTCTATGCAAATGGTTACTTATCTCCTCTGATGGCAGCAACCTCCCATGTTGTTTACAGCCTGGCCTGTATTTGCTGCAATACTCACCCTCGATCCACAGCTGCCCCCCTTGCAGTAATTATTTTTCAGCACCAGATGTCCTCAGCCTTCCAAGCAGGATGATGGGCAGAGTCATTTGACTCACTTCCTCTGATCGGAGATTGTCAAGGACCCATCACATGCAGATGGGCTCATAATATTACTGTACTAAGAGGAGCTCACATGTCTGTTGCTGTCAGAGAAGTGGAAGGACCCATTATGTCATTAAACTGGGCAGAAGACCCTTAGAGAAAAAAAATGATGTACAGCATTAATATATATGTATATATTTTTGGGAGAAGACCTGTGATGTCATTAACCGCTTGCCGACCACCGCCTGTACTTATACGTCAGCAGAATGGCACAGTTGCGCAAAGCAATGTACCTGTACGTTGCTTTGGAATTGCCATCTGCCACAAGCTCCGTGACTGTGCCTGCGGGACCCACGGACTCGATGTAAACAAGGCATTTCCCGGTTCTGCCTAGTGACAGGACACTGATCTACTGCTCCCTGTCACCAGGAGCAGTGATCACTGTTGTGTCACTTGTAGCCCAGTCCCTTCACAGTTAGAATCACTCCCTAGGACACACTTAACCCCTTCCTCCCCACACTATAACTTTTGCGCAAATCAATCAATATACGCTTATTGCATATTTTTGAACCAAAACCAAGTAGAAGAATACGTATCGGCCTAAACTATTATAGCAAAAAGTAAAAAATATTGCTTTTGTTTCAATATTTTCATTTCTTTTTTGTTTGTTTATAGCGCAAAAAAATAAAAACATGCAGAGGTGATCAAATACCACCAAAAGAGAGGTCTATTTGTGGGGAAAAAAGGACGTCAATTATTTTTGGGTACAACGTCGCACGACAGGCAAATCCTCCGGGCTGAAGTTGTTAAAATGGGCAGAAGGTCCTTAGAAAAAAAATATTTATATATTTTTTTTTTTTACGTTTGTGGGATTGGGGCTTTAGGAGGGGAGATTAAAAATACTAGATGTCTCCTTTAGCATTTTATTTCTAACTTCACGAAGATGAAACAGCTGCTTTTGAAAAAGAGCAGGAGGGAAGATAGTGTGAAATAGTGAGATAGACAGCAAGAGAAGAGGGAGGATGAATGAAGGAAAAGAGAAGAGAAGAGAGGAAGGGAAAAAAAGGCAGGAAGGAAAGAATAAAGAAGAAAAGGAAGGCAGGGACAGGCAAGAGTGTGTGTGAGATAGGAAGAGATGAATTAGCATCAGGCTTCTGAATAATATATAAATAAATCTCAAATCACAGGGTATTTTATCTAAAAAAAAAAATGCAAAGGAAGCAAGGCTGACTAGTATAATGACAAACTTTAATCTCTCCATAGCTGGAAAGAGGTGCAATGTTATCATTATTTATATTACGGTATCAGTGAAAATAACAATATTTGTTAAAAAATAACATAATAATACAGTATGAATTACCTGTCTTTTGCTGCAGTGTCCGGCCTAGCAGTAAAACCATCCAGTATGCCAAGAGTTAATTCTACCCCAGATACAGTCCATACTGTATCTCATGATAAAATGATGAAAGGATTTGATGCTATTGAAATGTGATGCTGCCCTGCATTGAGAGATTTGGTGGAAAATCTGCATTACAATACCTTTGATTCTCAATTCTTAGTGAGCTCCACTACATTACACTGGAAAAAAAAACTAGCACATTTCAATGACAACTATTAATATCGAAGGAGTAGCAGCTACATTAACTACGCATTGGAAAAGACTTTTAAAACACTTCCCAATCGTTATAGCAGACAAAGTCGGCATCCATTGGTGGATGAGGATACAGATATTGTAAAATATTATCATTAGAGAGGATTATTATGATCATATATAAAGCATTGTTTTTTAATCATATTCTTTTTTTATTTAAATAGGAATATATATATATATATATATATATATATATATATATATATATATATATATATATATATATATATATATATATATATGTGTGTATATAGTATACTATATATATATATATATATATATATATATATATATATATATATATACATATATATATATATATATATATATATATATATATATATATATATATATATATATATATATAATTTTATTTTTAGGTTTCAAAACAGTGTGTGAATGTGACCAGTTAATATAAAAAATGCATGTTAAATGGTCATGAGTAGTGCGGATGCTTCCTTGCCTTCAACTGAACCAGCCATTTTCTTCAGGACAGTGTTTGATTAAAAATTTGATTAAAAAATAATTTTCTATAAATCAGCTTGTGGTTTAGGCATACTGGCCCTTTAATAATAATTAAGATATTGTTTTTAATATTCATAAATGTATGATATCATTACAAGATACCTTATTACAGACTGTCAGTATTGCCGGGCAATATATTGCTTTGCTGAGCATTGTGAATGTCGGCTTGCCTATTTCCACGTCGCTGTAACCAGCCTCGTTGCCTCCTCAATCACATGTGTTGTTTCTCATTTAAATGAACAGTTGGATTCCTTTATTTCTTACAAGTGCTGGATTTGCCTTATCGCCCTTGTTCCTTTGGGGGTTGCCAATTGGTTTTATCCACGGATGTATCATTCCTCTTGCCTACTTTTTTTCCCTTACAAAAGAAAAAGAACCACTTCGTCAACAAGCCTCTCCGGAGTGGAAGATTAAAAACCTAGACATCACCTACCTTGCAGCGTTACTCCCAACTGGGTTGTGTAAAACTCAATTAAACTTGTCCCCATTGAATACTGCATTACAGTACATTAAACAGAAAATTCTTCAAGCGTGATGACAAAGCTGGAAACCTTGCCTCAAAGCTGCTCCTTGTAGCTTTCTTCAACGTTTCTGTCTTTATGGTTTGGTCTCCCATTGACACAACTTTAGTCCAGCCAGGAGGAATCACAGTGCCCCACGGGTATTAAAAGAAACTGGATAAATACACAGGATGCTGATTTTGGAACTGTCACTAATGAAATAGCTCCCGGAATTCTAGCAGCTCTATTACATTGCACAGAAAATTTGACTAACATACATCTTTGGATTTTTGATTATAATTAGACAGGGAACATAGAAATCTCATTAAAAGGTGCATAAACTTCAAAAATTGTCTTAACTTAAAGGAAATCTGTCACAGCAACTTTTACCAGCCACTTCCTAAGCTTCCATTTGGTGCTGAAGGCTACAAATGTCTGACCTTCAGATAGTTCGAGGGCAGAGGACACACATGCGGCACCAACCACAGAGACTTTCTTGCCCCAGAGCTAGTACCCTTTCCAGGGATCGGAGAGTGGCAGATTTTATCATTATTTCAAAGCATGAGCCAAGACTAGGGATGCTGACAGGTGCACTTTAAATAGTATAATTTTTTTGTTTTCAGATTTGTAAAAAAAAAAAAAAAATAAGCCTACAAATCCTATAGCTTTGGAGGGGTCTGAAACAAATATGCCTTCACTTTGTCATCTTAATGACAGGGTTGCTCTAAAATAAACCCTTTGTAATAAAATGTAGGCAAAAGTGTGTTTGAACTCTGAAGACAGGCATCCCACAAATGTCAGGGCTCACTCCTTCCTTCTCTGAGCTGGCCGCTCAGCTGTTGGCTAATTGCCAGCTCCTATCCCTCTACAGGGACTCATCTGTTGATGATATACTGCTTGTCAGTCCTTCCTACTTAAGCTGTCCAGCTCAGTTGTTCTCTGCCTTCGCCTTGGTCAACATCACAGAGACTATCTCCTGCGTTCCTGTTGAAGACTTGCTTGGCTGATGTTCCTTCTGGCTCCTGATCCTGCTTGCTGTTCTACTACGTTTATCTCTGGCTCTATGACATTTGGCTTGGCTGACTATCCGATCCAGTTCCTGAACTCTGGCTATGTTTTGACTACGCTTACTTTGTTCATCTTTTTATTATTATTATTATTATTATTAAACAAGTGTGATTTAACTGTACTTCTGTCTCGGTCTGATTCATGGTTTCTGACAACAGATCCTTATGTAAATTCTGATTAGCCATTTTGGCCTGCCCCCCATGAATCGTAATGGAATGAGGGTGCTACTTTGCATTATGTATGGTGGTGTGTGTGTCTGCGTGTAGTCTCTTGGATTTCTGCCAATAGGAAGGTAAAGCTAGACTTTAAATGCTTTTTTGGCACATTATTTTTTTCTTTATTGCACTTCTGTTGTACCCCTCCGTATTTCTCTTCTCCGGTCCTCCTGTGCTCTATATCCTTTCCTCTCCCCTTTTATATCTTCAGTATATAATGATACCGGTATTTCTCTGATGCCATAAGGCTCTTTCCACTATACTTTCCCCCACCTCAGCTGCTCTTCAAATCCTCCGCTCTTTCTTCTTGAATAATTTGGAAATTCTTTGATCTACGCAATTACCCCTGATTTAACCAATACCCCATATTAGGGTCGAATATGAGGTACAGCCTCAACATCTCTCCATGCACTGTTTTGTTACAGTTATTCCCAGTTCTATCATTTTGACGCCTTTGGTACATTGCTGTCAATTGTGGTTTCTGCTCATCTATGTTTTGCCTATGCCTATTGTTTTATGTGGAAATGGACTATTAAAAAAAGCCAGAAGAAGGAGGTATACACATGCACCCAATACCACCCTGCTACAAGCTCTAAGCTAAGTTTGGCCCATATTTTATAATATCAGGATTAAATGTTTGGGTTTCCATACATGGGCCTAGGTTTCTGGCCAATATACAATCTTGACCACATTTACAACTTTCCTGAAGATTGTAGGAATGTCCTTTCTTAAGCAGTTCAGGGGACAATAGGTATTCTAAAAGTTTTTGTACAAGCTATATAAGTGGTCCTGATTTTTAATCCTCTAAGAAAATGGGAATTAGTAGGCTAAATTTGAAATAGTAAACTGCTGTATTATCACATCCTGTTACTATATTACTTTTGTCTCACTCCAGAGTTGCCTGGTGGCCTCAAAGTCAGTATGTGCACAAGATTACCCTGACATGTTAATGCTTAGTAAGAAGTGGGAGCAAGGCGCAAGACTCAAAACTATAGCCTGTCAAAAAGGAACAATTGAACCTAATGGCTTGAGATCTCAAGTCTGCGTATAAGTGAAAAGAAAAGAGGACCAATGCAATTGTCTTATGTGTGGTGAAGTGTATGCCCCAACAGGTAATCCAGCAAATGAAACATTAAACTGCTGGTGATTGATTGATTGATTTTTGAGCTTAATTAGGCGCCAAATGCCCACTGTGAAGTGAGCGTCTAAGCGCCGCTGGTGAGATGTAACTTTGAATCAATCCGTGGTGAAGAAGAGAGAGAAAAGAGAAGAGAGGGCGGTAAAAGGAAAGGGTATCCAGCCCTTAGGGGAGCAAGAGGAATGAGCCGTGAAGTGTATGAGAAAAAATATAAAAGAAAAAAGGAACAGTGGGGATACTAGAGGAGGGGTAGAGGACATCATAGTTATTGGAGAGGCAAGTGGCCCCTTCAATGAGGGGGCGGACTGTGAGAGGGAAAAGAATATACATTTATCCATAGGCCTGGATGAACAGTTCCGTCTTTAGTTTTTTTCTGAAGAGGAGCAGGTTAGATGTCATCTTAAGTTCCAAGGAGAGGGCATTCCACAGCATGGCACCCCTACTCTGGAGTCGTTTGCCTCCCATGGAAGAAAGTTTAGATGGAATGACTGTGGCTAAATGTTGGGTCTTGGATCTTAATGGGCGCGAGGGTTCATAGTGCACCGCCAAGCTGTGTAAGTACTTGGGACCCTGTCCCCAGTATGCACGGAAGAAGATACAGAGCGTTTTAAAGATCACTCTCTGCTCGATAGGGAGCCAATGAAGTGATCTCCTGGCCAGGCTAATATGGTCTCTTCTCGCTAGACCGAGTACAAAGCGAGCAGTGTGGTTCTGAACCACCTGAAGCTTATGGGCCCATTTCTGCGGGGCACCCAATAGGAATACGTTTGCCCCGTCTAACCGGGAATGGATAAAAGCCTGGGCAAGTAGTGATCTGTTATTTTGGGTGAATAGATGTTTTACTTTTCTGAGGAGCCTTAGATGGTAATTGGCATTCCGCAGGATGTTTCTGAAGTGGGGAACAAACGAGAGGGTGTCATCGATTATGACTCCTAGGTTTTTTACCTGCTTGGCTGGAATGGGTGTGGGTCCGAAAGACAGAGGCCAAGCAGCCAGCAATAGGGGGCTAGTAGGACCAATTAATAGAACTTCAGTTTTAGCTGCGTTCAGTCCAAGCCTATTGCCAGCCATCCAGTCCTGTATTTCTACCAGGCATTTCGCCAACTGAACTGGCTGCTGAGGTCCTCTTGCTGAATCAACCAGAATTTGTGTGTCATCGGCATAAAGCTGACACTCCAAGTTATTGTTCTGGATGATGTCAGCAAGAGGACGAACATAGCAGTTAAAGAGGAGTGGCGATAGAGCACTCCCCTGTGGAACTCCGCATGTCAGAGGTCTTGGGGTAGACCGGTGTGTTCCCATCTTGACACATTGTGTTCTCTCATGGAGAAACGAGCGTATCCAACTCAGGACCACCCCGTTAAGACCAAAAAGATTTTTTAATCTGTCCAACAGTATATTATAGTCGACAGTGTCGAATGCTGCGGAGAGGTCTAGCAAAATCAGGGCTGCCGACCCCCCTGCGTCACGGATTGTCAATAGTCTTTCTCGCATGGCCAGCACAGATATCTCGGTTCCTCTTCCCGGACGAAACCCCGACTGGGTGTCATGGAAGAGGTTACCCCCCTCAAAATAGTTTTGTAGCTGCCTGAAGACTACTTGCTCTAGGATTTTTGCCAGGAAGGGGATGGCGGAAATGGGCCTGAAATTGAGCGGGTCATTTATGTCTAGACCCATCTTTTTCAGAAGGGGTGTTACTATGGCATGCTTCATTTTTCCTGGGACGATGCCTAATTGCAGAGAAAGGTTAATAACTTTGCAAATGTCCAGGGCCAATGTTTTTGCATTGGCCTTCATGAGCCACCCGGGACAGATATCATCCGGATATGATGATGCTTTTAAGTCTCTCATAATTTTCAGTATCTCCCCAGGGGTAGTATCTGTAAATCGCATAAGACCTGAATGGAAGCCAGATGATATTGGTTGGTCTAAGGGTCGCATAGCCTGGTTGGTAGATGTCCGGATTTTCTGTATTTTGGCTTCAAATGACAGAAGAAGGCTGGAGCACATTTTATCTGAAGATGGTATGGAAGAAAAGTATTTTTTGTTGTTAAAGAGGCTGGATGTGATTTTGAATAGTTCAGCCTCTTTATTAATAGCTTGGGCTATTTGGGCATTATAATAGCTTCTTTTTTGAAGTTTTACGTGCTTGCTATACACTCTGCACTGGTTCCTGTAGGCCAATTTGTCCTGCGGGTGGTTAGTTCTGATCCATTTGCGTTCAAGCTGACGTCTTTTGGATTTTAACTCTCCCAGTGAGGATGAATACCAAGGGCATGATTTAGATTTCCTAGGCCTATTGTATGACGTAGTGATGGGCGCCACTTTGTCAAGGGTGTTTATTAGTTTTTGTTCAAATGCATCCATGGCCTGTTCTAATTTTTCCAAATCATTTTCAATGTCGACTAACTTCTGTTCTGAATTGCCTTGGCTGTTAATATAGGCTGAATGAAAGGTTTCATCGCTGATTTTTGTAAGTTTTCGGAAAGGCTTTGATCTTTCCATCGGGGGGCCTGAGGTATTTTTTCTGGGGGCTAAGTCTGGCAGAGTGTATTTTAATAGATAGTGGTCCGTCCATCCTGTCACTGTTGTAGATAGATTTGTGACTTGAAGATCATTAGAGAGTATAGCGTCAAGCTGATGTCCAAGGATATGAGTTGGCCCCTGAACTTTCTGCTCGAACCCCATACCCTCCAGGTCTTCTAGGAGGTCCTTGGCGTGTGGTTCTTCAGTCTGCTCTAACCAAACGTTGAAGTCTCCTTGAATTATTAATTTATCCTGGTTAGCAGTTAGTTGCATAATATATTCATTAAATTCTTTGACAAAATGGCCGCTATATTCTGGAGGTCTATATATAGTGACCAGGGTAAATGATGAGCAAGGATTGACTGAGCATTTAATGATAAGACTTTCAAAGGTTTTTGGAGAAGGAAAAACTAGCTCCGTACAAGATAATTTTTCGTCATATAAGACTGCAATACCACCTCCCCTTTTGCCCACCCTATTTTTATGCAAAATTTTGTAGTTGTCTGGTATAAGCTCATCAAAAATTGTTTCAGAGCCCGGACCGAACCATGTCTCGGTTATAGAGAATAAATGAGGGTGCTCAGACGTAATCATATCATAAATGTCCGGGGCGTGCTTCACAGCAGACCTGGCGTTTATATAGCTCAGTTTCAGGATTTCTTCAGTAGGGGGTTTTAATTTCTTGTTTGGGATGGTATCAATAGGGATAGGGGGGCTCAGGGGCAAGGTGCCCGTTGTGTCCAGAGGGAATACATCAGCTTGTGAGGCTAGCTGTCTTGACAGTTTTTCGCAGGGATGTGGTAATTTGGCCAGTCCAAATTGAGCACATGTGATTTTGGCTATTTCAGATAGTTGCCCTGTATTATTGTTATTTAGACTTTTTAAATAGGTATGAGTATAAATGATCTTACCTATGTTTCTTCTTTCTGGCATACCTACCTTTGGAATAATCTGGCCCTCCTGGTCAGTATGGGCACGGAGGGGCACAGAGGGGCTTCCCTCTGGCGCGCCTCCGGCGCGCCAGCGGCGCGTCCGCTGCGCGTCCACCGCGGGACGCGGTGACGCCATGACAGAAAAAGCCCTCTATGGAGGGGGGCGTGGCTTACAGCAGTCAGGTGAAGCAAGGCAGCAAATGGTGGGGGCAGCAGATCAGAGCCAATCAGGTTGTCAGCACAGAGTCCAGCACAGCAGATTCTTCCTCCAGCAGGGGGATCACTGATGTGGTGACGCCATGACAGAAAAAGCCCTCTATGGAGGGGGGCGTGGCTTACAGCAGTCAGGTGAAGCAAGGCAGCAAATGGTGGGGGCAGCAGATCAGAGCCAATCAGGTTGTCAGCACAGAGTCCAGCACAGCAGATTCTTCCTCCAGCAGGGGGATCACTGATGTGGTGACGCCATGACAGAAAAAGCCCTCTATGGAGGGGGGCGTGGCTTACAGCAGTCAGGTGAAGCAAGGCAGCAAATGGTGGGGGCAGCAGATCAGAGCCAATCAGGTTGTCAGCACAGAGTCCAGCACAGCAGATTCTTCCTCCAGCAGGGAGGTGGAGACACTTGATGTTATATTTATGAATTCTTTCAAAACATTTTGCGTTTAGGCATTCTTGAAGTGACATTACTTTCAAGGAAGAGTTTGTGGACCCCTGAAAAGCATTGGCTTCCTTCTTTGAATTGGCTCTCTTTTTGATTCCCTTGTATGCAGACTTTTGGGTGAACACTTTGTCTTGGGGGGGGCTGCTTTGTAAAGAGCTTGTTATCTCAAGTCAATTTCAAGCTTTTTGGACTCTCAAGGCAATTGTATTGCCGAACTTTGGTTCACTTAGACACAGCAATGCTGACAGGTTTCTCATGCCAGGCGTTGCACTTTAGGGTGATGGCAAGGGGCTTGTCTATTCTTCACTAGGTGGAAGTGCAGAATAGATGGCACAACACTGTCTTGCATTCTAATGCCTTCCTGTGATGCTGGCTCTAAAGTACAGGGCTTTGGGGGTTATACAGGTGGCACTGGAGTGACATATCCTATTTGTTGTTAGTTTAGTAATTTTGTTTTTCCTACAGGTCCCTTTAAGGGACAGGAAAACTGGTACGTTCATTAAATTCATTTTATTTTTTTGTTCAAGTTGCTTTGGCTTCCCATCTCCTGAGATTTGCCCAGCCTGGATTTAAGACATCAGGACCAGGAGGACTAAATATTAAAGACAATTATACCATGTCTTGTTTCTCTGATATAGCTAGAGCAATTTATATAAGAAGACTAAAACCAAACGGAGCTGCAAGGATACTCATATAATTGTCAAAGACTTACAGCTCCATCTTTTGTGGCTTACAGCTTGGTGCAATAGTAAATCATAGACAGGAATGAAAGGATTTATGAGTGCCTCTAAGGATTTTCTAGGTTTTTCATTTTAAATACTCTGAGTCTGGAAGAATAATTTACAGGGTTGAGAAAGCTGCACTCTCCTTTAGTAACTTGTCTAGTTATTAGAGTCTAATAATATTGGCTTCATAATGATATCAGCCACTTTGGGAATGGTGGTTATAATGGAACATTGGAAGAGAGATGCAGAAAACCATATTCTCGTGTGATATAAATTACCTTGCTAGCGATATTTTGCAAACCAATTTATGGATTTTCACTGAACTGAAATCTCATGCCAAAAAAGTAAAATGTGTACCAACAAAACATATATCTGAAATGTAGCATGGGCTATTTATGCCATCCATAAGCCATTTTGAGTCTTACTGATAGCGCGAGCTCCATATTTCTGCACATCCTAAAACACTATACAGAATATACTTTTTGGAGCATATGAAATTTGGATGCCTCAATGCTTAGTTTAAAGTCTCTCTATATATTTATTTTATTTATATAGCACTGACAAGAGAAGTAACTATAAATCACTGTGCCCCGTAACAAAAGAGATTGATTTCACAGTGGTGTGTATAGGTAAATAAGACTGAGAATGAGTGACTTCTAGAGAATGAGAGAAAGAGTGTCTGACTTAAAGAAAATAAGGCCTCGTACACACGATCAGTCCATCCGATGAGAATGGACCGATGGACCGTTTTCATCAGTTAACCGATGAAGCTGACTGATGGTCCGTCGCACCTACACACCATCGGTTAAAAAAACGATTGTGTCAGAATGGTGACGTAAAACACAACGACGTGCTGAAAAAAATGAAGTTTAATGCTTCCAAGCATGCGTCGACTTAAATCTGAGCATGCGTGGATTTTTAACCGATGGTTGTGCCTACTAACGATTGGTTTTGACCTATCGGTTAGGAATCCATCGGTTAAATTTAAAGCAAGTTTGCTTTTTTTTAACCGATGGTTAAATAACCTATGGGGCCCACACACAATCGGTTTTGACCGATGAAAACGGTCCATCAGACCGTTGTCCTCTGTTTAACCTATCGTGTGTACGAGGCCTAAGACTTCTCAGAAGGAACTCAGATAGACTATCCTGTAGAAAGAAAATGGCTAGTTTACGACTCCTTTGCACAGACACACTTATGTGACCTTTGATATCCATTTCATGGGGCTGAATCTCCGCAATTAGTACCAGTTCCATAAATCAATATATTCATTAGTACCACCTCTGATTTTTAAAAGAGTGTCAGCACCCACCAAACTGCACACATACAAGGTACAACAATTTAATTGCCGGAATGGACTATAAAACAAAAATATAAAACACCTCTGCATTCTTCAAACGATCAGATGTAATTTCTGATCTTCTGTCAAGATTTGAGGCACCATCTTTTGAGCACACTCAATCTTCGATCTGAGCATACAGGGGTACCTACCCTGTCAATATTTGCATCCATCCTTTGAGTTCTTGACTGCCCACGTCATTGTAGACATCTTCCCGCCCCTCCATAACCTGCCTATGCCATTCAAAAACACTAAATTTGTTCATGGAATGTTCACCATAAGCCCTTTGTAGGAGAGCTAAAGTTTCACTTGCACTGTTGCCAATTTTCACACAAAATTTGATGCTAATCTGCTGCTGTAGATTTCTATGACTCATTTCCTGCCAACAGCACAACACACACGTGTGTTTTTCCTTCTACTACTTCGTAAAGACCAAATCAACTGGTCTGCCAACCACTGCAAGTTAGAACATGTCTGAACAAGCTCGAGTGTGAAGGGCTGTGTGTGACTCACGACCATAGTGCTACGCCATGTACACACTAGGTCTTTCCAGGGCCACATGCCCCCGGGCCCCATAGCAGCCACTTGGACTGCTGTGACTACAGTCAAACCCTTGGCTGTGACTAGTTCTACAGCACTTTACAGGGTTCAAAGGCCTTTTATGTCTGTTTCTGCCCCGTGGCAGTTTTGCAATCTAATGTCCCCATCACACTCATACACACATGTGCAGACAGTTGGCAGTTTTGCACGAGAAGAAAATAATTCATCATACTAATCTAAACTATTCTAATACTATTCCTTTTATCCGAAAAAAACTACGTTATAAGACTACATAATTTATGCTACAATATATATATATATATATATATATATATATATATATATATATATATATATATATATATATATATATATATATACATACATATATTCATTCTCTGGTACAGTCTTCTGCTCTTCTGTTTATTTTTTTAACCATGTACTCACGCCTTTGATTATTCATTCATTCCACTACCCACAATAACTATTTATTTACCTAATTACTTACCCAAATGCTTTCTCAATATTACTTCATGAGGAATGTGCACCCTTATTTGTCTCTGTGTATTTTTTCTACGTATAGCTGGTATTTTCATTTTATGTGCCCAGCGTGGGTCCTAATTTGTTATCCTGGCTAAAGACCCCGCTCACTCCTCTCTGTCTCAAGTACATCCGTTCCAACTTCCAGCATTTCTGAATATTTTCTCCAGCTAACACATTAGTTCATCATAGTTTTAGAGTTGAAGGTTAGGGCATTGCAGTCAATTCCTGTTGCTGAGTGATGCTTGTTTTTGTCAAGATTATTCTGCTTTTTTTTTTTTTTTTTCTGCCGGTGTAATTTAGTAGTTTAGTCTGGTAGATGCTGAACACATGTAACTGTATGCAAGATTTTAAAGTGGCAAATTAATCTTATCTATATATCATTCTCAAAGATCAATGTGTTTTGACTTGCTGTATTAATAAATTATAATGCTTCCTCTTTAACTGTCATTGAAGAAAACCAGCATGGAAACAACTTTAGCAAATCACATGGATATTTCTGAGCAGCTTGAAGGTGTCAGAATAGTAAAAAAAAAAAAAAAACTCGGGGCAGATATGTTATAATAGGATAAAAACACATATATTACGTTGTTTTAGTAAAAATCTGAATCTGTCTTTATATTAGTTTAATGCAATCCCAGGAATATTTATTGATAGCACATTACTAAGCCGAGGTTTATTTTGTTATGTCCTATTTATGTCAAACATAACACTTATTTCATGCCATGCCCTAGTTATAATGTACATTGTGTCACCACGTAATCACAAGTTACAAACTGTTGCTCTCCTGTAGGCCTTTGTCTTAGGCCTCGTACACACGGACAGACTGTCCGCTGATATCGGTCCGCCGGACCGTTTTCAGCGGACATGTCCGCCTGGAGATTTCTGTCTGATGGTTGTACACACCATCAGACAGAAATCCGCGTGTACATGATACGCGGTGACGTGGCCGCGCCGTCGCCGCGACAATTATGCGGCGATGTGCGCGGCCCTGGAAGGTCAATGCTTCCACGCATGTGTCGAATCACTTTGACGCATGCAAGGGATGGCGGCCGAGCGGACATGTACGGTGAGTCTGTACAGACGACCGAACATGTCCAATGGACAGGCTTCCAGCGGACATGTTTCTTAGCATGCTAAGAAATTTTTGTCCGCTGTACGGTCGGCTGGACAAATGTCCGCTGGAAACCTGTCTGGTCGACCGAACATGTCTGCTGAAACTGGTCTGCGGACCAGTTTCAGCAGACATGTTCGGTCGTGTGTACGGGGCCTAAGGTACACTCAGATATGCTCTGCTGGCTGTAGAATCTCTATAATTGCAATTGTTATAACACATATAACAAAAAAGAAAATATATTCTACTTTAGGCCTACATACATACTAAAGAGTACATTTGTTGAAAGACAAATTCCTGGTGTGTAAAATAAGTGCCACTCAGTTTTGTTCCCAGTGCTGGACAGACAGACATATGAATACAGCATATAAAGGTTTTATGAAGTTGCCAATGTATATGATACCACCAGTAGGTGGCGCTACCGATGAAGTCTGCAAATTCAGCTCCTGGTGAAACAACAGGTCAAGCAACTGTTGTAGCTGGAATGACCCTACACAGATGTGTCACAAGCAGACAAGGGATTTGAAGGATTTACTGGCTTCCTATAAAGATAAACTATAATGTACTTTATTTATCTTCATTATTATTGTTGCACATTTCTCAACTGATCGTTTATGTCACCTTATTACTTAATACCTAAGAAATAATAATTTAATACACTTCCATGACATTGTGTTTGAAGAAAATACTGGGCTTTTGAATAGGAGGGCAGATGCCCACTTGTGGACTGCCTCTCTCTAAATGAAACTCCATGCAAAGGGGTTGATTTACTAAAGGGAAATCCACTCTGCACTTCAAGTGCACTTCAAGTGCACTTGTAAGTGCAGTCGCTGTAGATCGCTGTAGATCTGAGGTGAAGCTCTGAAATTAGGGGAAGCTCTGCTGATTTTATCATCCAATCATGTGCAAGCAAAAATGCTGTTTTTTATTTTCCTTGCATGTCCTCCTTTGATCTACAGTGACTGCACTTGAAAGTCCACTTGCAATGCACTTGTAGTGCAAAGTGGATTTGCCCTTTGTTAATAACCCCCAAAGTGTATGGATTAAAGACAGAAAAGGGGTTGTGTTCCTCCTGTGACTCCTACAACTGAGTAGAACCAACCAGAGGGGATCAAACTAAAGCTGGCCACCCACAGATTCAATTTCATTCCATGGGCGGCCATGATACTTAATTTTTTTTATTACTTAATTATTTATTATAGATTTGGTTTATGTAAACACAGAAGAAATCATCTGGAAAAACTGTTTATATTAATAATAATAATAATTATTATCAACTTGCCGACCACAATACGTATTTATACAATATATATGCCTGAGAAACAATCCAACAGTGCTGCCAGCTGGCCACAGAGGCGATCAAAGAGTAGATCGCCTCTATAGGCTTGGAGGACCGGAGAGACGTCATGGCGTCACTTCCAGTACAGGGTGGAAGTAAACAATTTTTTTTTTTAACGCAAAAGATCTCTTGCTTTTAAAGGTAAAGAAGAGATTTGGGGTCTTTTTGACCCCAGATTTCTTCATAAAGAGGACCTGTCGTCCATATTTTTATTACAAAGGTTTACATCCCTTGTATTAGGAATAAAAGTCATAAAAAAAGTGTAAAAATAAACAGTAAAATAAATAAGATAATGCCCCATTTGTGCCCCATTCCTCCGTGCTCGCGCGCAGAAGCACGCATATGTAAACATTGTTCGCACCACACATGTGAGGTATCGCAGCGAACATTAGAGCGAGAGAAATAATTGTAGCACTAGACCTCCTCTGTTACTCTAAAGAGGTTACCTGTAAAGGCATTTAAAACTTTGCCTATGGAGATTTTTAAGTACCGTAGTTTGTAACCATTCCACGCGTTTCTGCAATTTTAAAGGTATCTCTTAATTCGACGTAACATAATTTATCATATTATACAAGGAAATTCGATTTATATGTGTTTTTTTATATTGGCTAAAATGTATTTTTCCCCAAAAATTGTGTTTGAAAAAATGCTGCGCAAATATCGTGTGACATAAAAAAATGCAAGGTTTTATTCTCTATGGTCTCTGCTAATTTTTATATATATATATATATATATATATATATATATATATATATATATATATATATATATATATATATATAATGTTTGGGGGTTATAAGTAAATTTCTAGCAAAAAATGATGAAAACTGTAAACAAAAAGTACCAGAAAAGGCCTGGTTTTCAAGAGATAATTATTGATATTATTGTTGTTAATATTATTTATTATATGATAATTTTGGTTTATTTAAATGCAAAATAAATTAATTGTCTGGGAAGTATAAACAAACTTCACAGATGCTTCACATATCAAATGTCCCTGCATATAAATGTAGCTGTATGTATTTAGAAGGGGTCAGAGTATCTACTTGCGCTAAACAAAGCTAAACTAGGTGCACCTAAATGCAGGTAAATGCACAATGTGAATTATACTAATAAAATCATTGCGTGCATTTTAAATGCATTTAAAAATGTTCTATAATTGCACATAAATGAAGGTACTTAATTGATATTGTGAAGGCGCATAGAAGTAAAGAAAACTCTATAGCTCCCCCTGCTGGCTGGTGTGTGTAAAGTAATTATAAGATATCCATATGCTATATTAGAGTTATCTGGCTATTAAGAAATATAAAATTTGGATGGTATGAGGCAGAGTTTAGAAGAAGAAACAGTAGAGTCAACAGATAGATGGGAGAGATGGAAAGTGTTTAAAAAGACAGGTAGATATGCAGAAGTGTTTAATCCCTAGACAGAGGGAACAGTAAATATTATATAAATTTATAAAATGTAAGAGGTAGAAAAGGGGTGGATGGGGGAAGTGTTTGGGGGGAGAGGGGTGGGTTGAGGGGAGGCGGGTGGGAGAGATGGGGTACTTCTAGATGGATAACCCAGAAGTAAATAGGATATAAAGAATGTAAAGGATAGAAAGAATATAAAGAATGTAAGAGGGTACATGGAATTTATTTAGGCAAAATTTAGATTTTGTATCCGTGTATTTTTAATAAAATAAAATAAAATAAAGTAAAAATATATTTTTATATATATATATATATATATATATATATATATATATATATATATATATATATATATATATATATATATATAAAATACAACTGCTAATCTTTAGAACATTATCAAATATTAATAAAAATGTGTATACAACACTATACATTTCCTTTACACGTGTACCCTAAACCAGGGTTCATATAATCTCAGGTTCAACCTTTAGATGCCAATAGGTAATTTTTTATTTTAAAAGAACATCTCAATGCTGCTATTTTAATATGTTCTCCAATAGAAGTATTTTTCTTACAATTTCTTACATTTTTTTTTATATCAGAAAAAAACGAAAATTGAAAAGATAAGTCTTAATTTTCCAGAAGTGAGCCTATTGCCAGCATGAAACTTCAATCCACAACGAGCGCGTATTAGAAAGCTGTAGATTTAAAACTTGTCCACCATGATCAAACTGGATTTATGGCACATCATAACTCCCCAGACACCATCCTGCAGCTTATTAATTTAATAGACTCCTGTCCATTCCGTGATGTTCTGGCCATGACAGTTTCTTCAGATAAGGCAAAAGGCTTCTGACAGCAGAGAGTGCGGATATATTTTCCTCTGTTTTCCTTCAAGCAGCAATGGTAACGTCTTGTACTCAGGCTTTATTTCTTCCTCAGTGGAAATAAACTTTGAGTATTTGCTGTATTTGTAATATTCTTTCTGGGTGTTTTCCATTTCTGTTTGTAGTTAATAAGGGATCCCACATACACCAATCAAAACCATCTTTCAATGTTTTTCTGCTCCAGCTGATGAAGGTGAAATCTGGCTAGCTGTAGATTTTGTGACTTTGCACTAGGGGGCACTGTTGGCAGAGAGGCTGCTTATTCATTCTATTGCAGAGCAGGTTGAACAACAGTGTCCTCTAGTGGAAATGCTCCCCTGTCATAATGTGATGCCCTTTCTGCTTCTGACTCCCACACCGACTCTAGCACAATCAGTTACAGGGATTCTGTGTGAAAGACAATTATGGGATTCCGCACAGGAGAATGGACCAAGAGCAACAGTGTGAGATTGGCTAATGACATCAGACTCAGAAGCACAGGAGAAGGGACCAACAGCAATGGTGTGAATGTGGCTGATGATTTCAGACTCAGGAGCATCGAAGAGGGGTCCAATGGCCATGCTGTGAGTGTGGCTAATGATGTGAGACTCAGAAGCACTGGTAAGGAAACCAACTGCAATGGTTGGCTGTGGCTGATGAGGTCAGACTCAGGAGCTCTTGAAAGGGGACCAACAGCAATGGTGTGAATGTGGCTAATGATGACCATTTTAGAAGCACAGAAGAAGGGATCAACTGCAATGGTTGATTAGGTCAGATGATGTCATACACAGGAGCACCATAAAGGGAACCAACAGCAATGGTATGAGTGTGGCTGATGATGTCAGACTCTTGAGCGCCTGAAAGGGGACCAACAGCAATGGTATAAGTGTGACATGATGTCAGACTAAGAAGCACGGAAGAGGGAACCAACTACAATGGTTTGTGTTGGCTGATTCTGTCAGACTCATAAGCTACGGAGAGGCGACAAATCAATGGTTGACTGTGGCTGATGATGTCAGACTCAGGAGCACCAGAGAGGGGACCAACAGCAGTGGTGTCAGTGTGGCTGATGATGTCAGACTCAGGAGCACTGGAGAGGGAACCAATGAAAATGATGTGAATGTGTATAATAATGACTGACGCTGAAGCACTGGAGAGGGAACCAACTGCAGTATTTGGTTGTGGCAGATGATGTCAGACTTAGGCGATCTAGAGGGGACCAAAGGCAACTGTGTCAGTGTGGCTGATTAAGTCAGACTCAGGAGCATCGGAGAGGAGACCAATGGCAATTACGTGCGTGTGACTAATGATGTCCAACTCAGAAGTACAGATGAGGAGACCAACTGCAATTGCTCATTGTGACTGATAATGTCAAACTAAGGAACACCAGAGAGGGGATCAATGACTATGGTGTGCATGTGGCTAATGATGTCAGACTTAGAAGCACAGGTTATGGGACCAACAGCAATGAAGCGGACTCAAGAGTACAAGGGAGCCAACCTACAACAAAGGCATGAACACAGATGATGATGTCAGCTTGACATCATAAGCCACCCGCAAACTATTCCCATTGGACTGCTCTACTGTTTCCAAAACAGCATATATACTAGTTTGGTCAGCCGCACAGAACCTCTGTGACTGACTTGCTAGTTTGTCATGCAAGACTCAAAACCATTTTCAATAGGAGGTAACAGATTGGTGGCAACTGTTCAGAATAATGATACCAAGCTAACACATTAACCAAGACAACACCTCCATAATAAGGCCTCCTACCTATTCAAGTTACAATTCACCCCTACCCCCACCCCCATCTTTTGGTTAGTATCTTCAGGTGACTCCAGAGCACATTTGAGATCTAGGACCTCAACTTTTTCAGAAGAAACGTGTCAAAAGGCTTAATTTTTATCACTGGATCAGACTTTGCACCCTAAGCTATACCAGCCTTCTAGAATCTTTTACTTAGAAAATGTTTGTGTTTTATTGGTTTAAACCTGGCTCAGAATATTAAGTATATACAGTAAGTAGGTTTACATTGCCTCCAATAGGCATAGACCTACTGAGGCTGATGGTAAATCCATCATTGAGTTGGACATTTATTTTAATTCATTGGCTTTAGAGCTTGCAATTGTGGCCTTTAGTACAGTGGAGAATATGTCACATGTCACCAGATTACCGCCACTGTCCAATCTGGAACATCTCCCTTCCTCTGCCAAACAAAGGAACAGCCTGAGACATTCCTGTAACATGTTGGTTTTTACAGCCCGGCATTATCCTGTGGAGCTGTGCAATCAATTACTGTTATACCACCATCATTAATAATTTTCTTAATGAAAATGATTCTGTTGATCTCCGCTGTATTTTAATTATCAGAGTTAAGCATAATTACATTGCAGCTCTGAGCTGGCATGTACACTCCTTTAGGGCGCAATTTTGTTTTAACACACTGATAATGTAATTTTACATTGTGTCAGTTGTTTAGTTATTATCCAGTCGTACAATTCCGCTGTATTCCTGATAACAGATAATAACCTTAGTACCTACCATATCCTGAAGTCATTTAAAAAGCAATATTGGAATTTCTTAACTAGCTAACTTAATCGTCTTATGAATGTATAATTCCCATTGCTAAATATTTGTCCCGCCACCCTGCTTTAATAATGCCTCTAAACGCAGGTAACCATACATGTAATGAGAAAAGGAAGATAATTGTGTTTCTTTACACAAACATGGTCTGGTCTTGCTATTGTTACAGATCGCCACAGTTGCTGTCTTAGAAATTCAAAATTTAGCAGGCATTTTCAAAGACAAAGGGCAATATGAAATCACCCAGAACAACAAATCACAGCATGTCCTTCACTGACCTGATGCCATAAAATTAAACTTGATTGGCTGTGCATTGTCATGGCTGTCTACCAACATTCCATTTGTTATTACATTACCATTTTTTTGTTATTGGACGATCCTGATTTGCACCACAGTTCCAAAGCATTCAAAAATGCCAATTTGTCCTACAGTACAGTTGGGTCTTTGCTCCAAACCGCACACAGACTAAAAAAGGATTGGACTGCAGACCGATGATGTTGGAGCATCCAATGACATTTAATGAGAAAACAAAAAGGACAAAGAGCACATACAGGAAAGCTTTCCACTAGAGGCAATGACATTTTTACCCATTTCACCCCCTACAGGGTTTAATCACTACAAATAAACACTGTAGGGATGAAATGCATCAGTGGTGTGGGAGGTTTTCCTGGGTGTTCTGTTTTTCCCTTTTGCTTACTCATTAAACAGGAGCTCCACCCAAAAGGGAAAGCTCTGCTTGTTTGCCTCCTCCACCCTCCGCTGTCACATTTGGCACCTTTCGGAGGGGGGAGGGAAGGCGGGTACCTGGTTTTGACATCAAACGCAGCTACTCGTATTTTTTGGAAACACCTGATTAGAGCCATAGGCAAATTAATATTTATTTTCCTAACACTGCACCGCCTCTCAGCCAATCAGGTGTTACCTGTCACCTGATTGGCTGAAACGACAGGCACTGTGATTGGATGCTGCCTATCAGGCTTCCAATCATAGCAAAGGACAGGAAGAGAGGACGGGAGAAGACATTGAGGAGCGGGGAGGACAACGCTGTGACCCGATGCCCCACGAGTCAAGGTAAGTGCACACTGCCAGCATTTGATGGGCACAGTAGCAGCAATTGATGAGCACACTGGCAGCAATTGATGGGCACAGTAGCGGCAATTGATGAACACACTGGCAGAAATTGATGGGCACAGTGTCAACAATTGATGGGCATAGTGTCAGCAATTGATGGGTACAGTAGCTGCATTTGATTGCACAGTGGTGGCAATTTATGGGTACAGTGACTGCGTTTGATGGGCACAGTGGCTGCATTTGATGGCACAGTGGCGACAATTGATGGCACAGTGGCTGCGTTTGATGGGCACAGTGGCTGCGTTTGATAGCACAGTGGCTGTGATTAATGGGCATAGTGGCTACGTTAGATGGGCACAGTGGCTACGTTTGATGGGCATAGTGGCTGCGTTTGATAGCACAGTGGTGGCAATTGATGGGCACAACAGCTGCGATTGATGGGCACAGTGGCTGCAATTTATGTTTTTTTTTTCAGTTTGTTTGCGCCCCCCCAAAAATTTTGAGCACCAGCCGCCACTGAATAAAGGGGTAGGCAGCTTGGGGGTGGGGTGCTGCAGACTGTGACCATATTCCATGTAACACCTTAAATATAGGTGTCAGATAAATATTCATGACCTAGAGAATAATCCTTCCCACACTGATTACTGGAACCCCCATCCAGAAACAGGCTGAATCAATCAACCCACCAGGCTTAGGGAAACATAGAGGACCCAGAATACACTTTAATTTTATTAGGGAAATAATATCCTTCATGGCAGTACATTTTTTAGATACAGTATGTTTTACATTGATATTCAACAATAAAATGTTTTATGTGTAAAAAAAAATTGTCTTTAGTTATAAAAACACTGAATGGTAGGCAAAGGCTATGTTGGGCTGTGAACATAATTGGTAATTTAATCTGATTGTTAATTAATGAAAACCTTTAATAGTGAATCGGATTAAATCTGCTGTCACTATGAAAATATTAATTTTAATATTTGATTATTGTATTATATTTTTTATATTTTTTACCAAAAAAACACATAAATTGTTTATTTTGAAACTGCATAAATAAAATTATGCTATCGTGGATGATTGGCACAACAATGAGAATTGTCCATTCTGTCAAATCATTTTTCTCCATCTAAAGAGATCAAAAGATCAATATTTGCTAGGTTTGTTTGAAGCATCAAAACAATCAGTTCATCAAAAAATTGTATCAATATGTGTATGGCGTGCACCATAATAGCTCTGCATTATTCTGTGTGCAGTCAAGGGGACTGTCCCTGTATCCCCCAGCAACCAATCAAAATCTTTGTTTCATTAGCATTTTATTATGCCAAATGAAAAATATTTTAAATGCCATGATGCTTCCAGCTTTTATATCATATCTATGCCTTCCCATAGAATTAAAAGGCCTGGGTAGGTTTCTACGTAATGTTTATATTGTGCAAAAAGATATGACAAGCGCATCTTCCTCAGATGTCTTTCTCCTGACTTGGCATTTAAAATATGTTTTAACAGCACAAATGCACACAGCTTTCTGCCCTGTGATCAGAGGTGTGGGGTCACGGCAGAGAAATTCTGCCAAGTTTAACTCATTCTGTATCTAGCCGCGTCTACAAAATGGATCTGCTGCTACTCGATGATTAGAAAGGGGTCTGTAGACAGGGCAGAATGGTCGGCTTCCCATTTTATTTTATTTTTTTCCACATTCCACCACCACATACTTACGTTTTTGTGAGTATCAAGTTCATCACTGCTATTCATTAAAGCCGAGCTCTAGGTAAAAATCGAAATACCCAAAATACATATATCAGAGCGGTTTTACCTGCTAAAGGCTTGGCATTTCTGGCAATCCAGTGCTGAGATTTACACAGCTTTTCCAGATAGCACAGCCCTGTCTGGCAGAGAAGAGGGCTGGATTTATTCTCAATTGCTGTTTCACTTCCACTTACAGGATTCCCAGCAATGTAAGTCATGGGTCTCCAAACTTTCTTACAAAGGGCCAGTTGACTATCTGTCAGACATTTGGGGGTGGCCGGATTGTGACCGGTGTTAGTGAAACATATGCTGGTGTCAGCAGGAATAGTGCCTCATCACTGGGGCCAGTAGGAGGAATAGTGCCTCATCATTGGTGTCAGTAGGAAGAGTAATGCCTTATTATTGGAATCAGTGTGGGGAATAGTGACCCATCATAGGTATTATGGGGAGGAATAGTGTCCCATTGTTGGTATCAATTGGAGGAATAATGTAGCAAAGGGCCACAGTTTGGAGACCTCTGATGTAAGCAAATGGGGTCAGTTATTTCACTGGCTTTTATTACTGCTATGGTTCAGACCAAACCAAACCAGCTAATCCATAGGGAGTTGAGAATCTTCACACAATTTCTGTTCATTTTGGATACCCAATCAAGTGCAGATGAAATAAGTAAACAGGAATGTGTTTTTATTTAATTAGATCATTTATGTGATTTTCCGCAATTTATTGTGTGAGATTCTCAAGTCCATTAGTAATTCAGTATATAGTTTATGGTGCCATGAACACATCACTTAATAGTTCTTAGCCTAGAGTAGTTGTCCCTTTTGCCCCTATAATTCCAGCACTGCCCTCACCATTAACCCTCTTCTTACACAAACTTTAAGGCACCTTTCACATGGGCAGCCAGTTGGTGGTAAAAACAGGTGATCCACGTTATAACTGCCCTCCTACATTATGCTGTGGAGGCAGTAAACGTTGCTTAGGGTGCAGGCCTTGGGGAACTGTACAGTGCACGTACCTCCATGTGTCACCATGGGGTTGGCTGTCTCTTGCTGGCTCTTGCAGGCAGCCCTCTGATGATGTACATGAGCATCATCAGGGGGGCTAGCTGCAAGAACCAGGAAGAGACAGCTGGCTCCTGATGACGTTAGATAAGAATATGAAGGTGCAAGACTGGGTGTGCAGCAGCTGAGCCCTAAAGGACACCACTGGATTTTCTGGGTGTGCATTTTTTTGATAACCCAACAAAAAAGGTAAGAAATAGGAAAAAATAAATAGTGTGAAGGGGGGTGGAACTTAAAATAGAAAAAGGGCAACCAGGCAGGTTTTTTTTTTATTGCACAAGAGATATACTATTTATGCATAATCAGGTCAGTGAACAATGCTGACATATGTCAGGATGAATGAACCTAGGGCCTCTAATAGTGGGATAGAGCCAGCTTCCCTGTGCTGGGCCCAACCCCACCAGTTTAGCAAAGGTTCTAAACCCTGAGGAAGACTAGGAGAAAAGGTTTAGCGAGGGGGCTTGTGGATCAATGGAGGAGAGGTGAGCATAGTTCCCCCTTAAAGCACCACGCAAGCCTTCCAATAATTATGTGCACATTTATAGACCTTGAGCATACTTACGGAGCTGACACATAAAAACACAGCTATTTATTTAAAGGTAATTCCATCTTCCAGTACTGTGAAGCAATAGCGCTGTGCGCAGACCCCTTTATCTTTTATCACACAACGCTGTTTTTGTTTGTGAACAAACAGTTAACTTCAATTCTATGCATAATAAATCTGCTTATTGTAACTTGGGTCATCTAAGAGCAGGGAGCGTCGACGGAGATACGTGGAATTGTGGTATCTGAGATAAACGGCGATAGCTCGGAGCCGAGAGCGCTCCCTCCATTGTGCGCATTCCTACACAACAAATGTTATGTTTTACAGAACCTGACACACGTTATTTAAATGCAAATTGATGCTGTGTATTTATATATTTAATATTTCATTTGGCACTTTCAAAGGCTTCTGAAGGTTAAAAAGAAACCCACTTCTGAGTGTGTAAAATGTAATGATTAAAAGAACAACTTGTAATTGTTTCGAGGAAGTTTTTCTGAAACTCTTTGATGTTCCGATTAATGTTTCGGATGTAAATAATTTGATATGAACGCCTGTTTGCTTAAATTCTTGGGCTTTATCATTTTTTCCCCTTTTTACAGCAGTCAGTAGGTTGCCTTGGCAAAAAAATATTTCATCTTAGTGTGCCTGTACGGCTGTAAAACCGCCAAGAAAATGTGTAAAATCGTAATATATTCTGTGAAATCTACAAAGAGGTAATCAAAGTTACTTCAAGGCACAACTAGGAGTTGTCTTGGTTGACAATAGCCGGTATTAACATAAGGGACTGGAGTGCTAAGCATTGCATGTTCATACTGGGGGGTGCCTGTGTTCCTTAAAGAGAACCTGTCATCTCTGAACTTATGCAAGAATTTGAATCTTCATTTGTATTATAATTGCATATGCTTGAAGATGAATTTGCAAAGCGAAATGGCCCTATGGGGGTCTTACAGATGCTGCCAACACATTCTTTTTCCGGGCAAGCATAGATAAGCATGGATAATGGATAACGGAATTATGATTTATTTAAGCACTTTTCTCCATGGGGATTTAAAGAACTTTATCTGGAGCAGATGGTGAAGCAGCCATTGTGGGCATGCAATGGCCTGGTGTGGGTGGCGCCACAGGGGCAGTTGCCCTGGCGCCAAATTCTTAGGGGAGCAAAAATATTCAATCAGGGGTACTTCCAATCAGGCACTTTCCCCACATGTCCTTGGGAGGTTTTTTTTTTTTGGGGGGGGGGGGGGGCTGGTTCCCTAGTGCCACAATCTCACCCTCTGCAGCAGCTGGGATTTCTCCTGGTTCCTGTATAGTGGTCTAAAATGTTTATGTTGATGATTGTGGAGGAATAGTTATAGCTAGCTGATGACAGATTTAAAAAAGCTTATCAACACTCCCCGAAAAACCCTATGTCAATGCTGGGCAGTGCATTTTGTTCTGATAATTAGCCCACAGCAATGGTTTGTGTTGTTTTCTGTTAAAATATAAGAACAAACTATATTGGAAAAGTTCATCGCTGAAGCCCAGTTCACACTATTACATAGCAGGAACAAGCCTTTTTAAAATGCCTTTTTCACACGATTCTGCATGTCGCAAAGTGTAGCCCATTCACTTGAATAGGCTGCCCTTCGTGTGTTTGGGAAAAAAGCTTTACACGATTTTTAAAGAAGCATGTTTCCGCAATTGCTGCACAATCCTGATGTGAGACAATCGCGGGAAAATTGCATAATGTTTGGGTGCCAATAAAGGATAATGGCACCCAAATGCATGCATCCTATTGTGCTACGATTGCCATGCAGTTTGGGATTGTGGACAGAATTGCAATGAAGTGTGAATGGAGCTTACTCTGATTTCACTGCACGCTGTGACCTTCCAACAGTGTGCATTAGATGCTGGAACAAGGCAGATAAAACATGCCTCATCTCCTGGCTAGGAGACATCTATCCTCATATCTGGCTCTTTCTTTCCCCTCCTTTTTTTCATTAAATAATGCAATTTTCTTTTCTGCAAGCATGGGTTGCAGGAACAAAAATTGCTTCATTACCCCCATCAACACAGTCAGTGTTGATGGGGGAATCCATCCTGTGGAGCTATTGTGTTCTCCAGGCAGGGGGGTGCAGGGAGCCGTCCTTGCTGGGAGAACACAGTGATTATTGCTGGGGGCTATAGCTGCTGGCTGGAAATAATTGCATTAAAAAATCCGACATTCTGGTTGTATAATCAGTCTGTCCATAGATGATTCAAATCTCATCTGATTCAAACCATCTATGGGAGTGTCTGCCTGCACCATATAGAGAGCACAGAGACCAAGTGATGATGTCACTGGGTCAAATAAAAGGTACTGTGTTTGCCCGAAAGTAAGACCTAGTGTTATTTTCCAGGAGGGCTGCAATATAAGCCCTACCTCGAAAATAAGCCCTAGTTTAAAATGTTTGTAAAATCCTATAATCCATTATATTACAGTATTATATAATGTACAATGTGAGTGTTTCTGTAATGTAATTGCAGGGCAGAGCTCCAGCAGGTCACAAAAGCACAGAGCGGCGATATAAAGAAGGTATTTGGCACAACTATATTACAGAAACACACATTGTACATTATATAATACTGTAATAGAGTGGATCAAAGGATTTTCCAAGCATTGTATGTCAGTTCACACTGGGGATTCCTGACAGGCAGGGAGGGAGAGGGGGAGAGAAGACAGCACATTACATGGTAAGACCTACCCCGAAAATAAGCCCTACTGTGTCTTTTGTTGCCAAAATTATTATAAGACCCGGGCTTATTTTCAGGGGGAAACACTGCATATAATGAAAACAGCAGGTTTTATTTAAAAAATCTCATTAGAAGCATGATATAGTAAGAAACAATAGCCCCCAGTGTAACAGTAAAAGGTGAGAAAAGTATAGGACCGTATGGACTCCTAATTCATCCATGCTATCAGCGGTAAAGTTATAAAACCATGAGTAGTATGTATTTATTTCAGAGCAAAATGAATGGTTCTACATGACAGATCTCAGTATATCAATATGTTTACAAGGTAGCGGGGATCAGGCTAATCTCTACAGGTGCAACCACCGGCTGTTCCCGAAATAAATAAATAAAAAACACAAACATCACACACAAATGTGAGCCTGAAATGAAGAAAGATTAACTATGCACTTTAACAGCATATAATGTATTGGAATAATCACAATTTGTATAAATACAGATTTAAAGGGTCCAGACGCAAAAAAAAAAATGTATTTATAGGTACTAAGTCACGCAAAAGCTTCTTGTATGCCTTGTGGACTTTGGTGATGAGATCTCTACACATATTTTCCCAACTCCACCTACTTTATGTATTCTTCTCACGCTGATTATTGATCTGTCTATTTAGCAGGGGGGGTCAAGCTAACTTGCCTTGCTTCATAATGCCCATGATAGGAGTCAGAGCTGACTATAGGGGTCTTCCATTAGAAGTAAATAAAAGAAGATGGGATATATGCACTACTCACCCTGCCCATGCTGCCGAACTCCTCTCCTCTCAATGTGGAGAAATCTTCCGCTGAAGTCCACACTGAAACTGACACTTTTCTCCATGTTCCTCCACAGTTCTCAGTGGATCCCCACTTGCACCTCCACCCTTTACAGGATACAGTAGCAGTTTTGTAGTTAGTGGAAAGAACCAGTAAAAGCCATGAGCAGCCCGGAAGGTTGACACTCCAGGAAGTGTCAGTTTCAGTGCAAACATCAACAGAAGATTGTTTTCAGCATCAGAAAGGAATCTTGTCTTTTTCTACAGGTAATGGATTGAATTTTGACAAAATAATGTATGCTAGAAAACACATTACCCACCCCTGTAGGACGTCATTTCCACCCCCTCGCGCTCCATGCTGGTTCCAGAAGCCGGGCTGCCATCTTACCAGTGACCGGGTCCCATTGCTGCAGTTCAACATGCAGGATCAGGATTCCAGCTGTGATGAGCCTTATATCAGATACCGTCAATACTGTCAATGCTTTTAATCTGTTTCCCTCTACACTAAATATCGCTGCTGCACTTAGAGGTGCCTTTCTTCTTTGTTTTTTGTCCAATAGAGTTTGTCTCCTCTCTTCAAAGAGCTGTCCTAGAGCCTGGCTACCGCTTGTTACCCTCACTGCTCATTGGACTATTACAAACAGCTCTGTGGAGAAGCCCACATCCCCAGTGTGCCCATACTTCAACAGGTCAAACGTCAAACAAGCTCAATAGCTATGGGGAGGCAGCTCCAACACAGCGAGGCTTTTCTTGATGGGCACCCAACTGTAGCTCAAACCATAGAAATACACATCGTAGCACCAGACCAAAACCACATAAAAGAGTCCAAGATCATTTTATTTTTGGTAATAAAGTCATATAAAAACTGCCAACACATTTGGGGGCCACACCATTCACCCTTCATCAAGGCTCAACACAGGATAAAACTTGTATGGAGAAAGCAGTGGCTACGCAAATCTGTTAGAACCTGTAATAAACTCTCCATATAGGGGGTGGGGGGGGGGGGGCTTGACCACAGTTGCTGAGTAGTGTTGGCTGTTTTAATATGATCTTTTTTTACCAACAATTAAAATGATCATGGACTCTAAATTACCTGGTTTTGGTCTAGAACGCTTTACTGTATTTTTACATCTTTGCAGAGTGAAATGGCCACTTTAACATATTTTCTTGTGTCAAATCATATAATACAATTATTACAATAATACAATTATTTTAGACAGACTGGTTGTGGCAGTACAGTATTTCCTTAAATAAAAAACAAGGTTTATTTATACAGCATATTTTATGCATGCATATCAATATTTTTTTAAAACAATGAAATTCTGTGATTCTCTCCAAATAAATATATGCAATCTGATTTGAATCAGTAAACAGAAGTTTGTGAGATATAGTCAGCTGACATAACATTACCATCCCACTTTGTAAGCCTTCCTATTGGTCCTATTGGCAAGTGGGTGGAGCCAAGATAAACTAATGCAGGGAAAAAAATCAAAATTTCCAGATCTCTGATTCTATCGATAACGCTGACTTTTTCACTGAAGGCTCTGACTTTGCATTTTTTTCAAATTTTCTCAGTTTTATAACAGGTTTACTTAAAAAAAATATGAATGAATGAATGAATAAACACATACATAAACAAATTGAAATTAGATGTGCATTGTCTAACACATAAAATTTAAAGGGTAGATCCACCCAAATGTTTTTTTAATTCTTATCAGTGCTAAGAGTTGAATCACATAACGGTTTATTATGGTGATGAGATCTTGTGTTTGCATCCACGTACAAGCCCTGACTATTACAACTCTATCTGCTAGTTTTTTTTTTCTCATTTCTTTGTGTGTTATGAAGAATGTAACATGGAGAACTGGCCACTCCAGTTTAATGTGAGCAGCAGTAGATCTGGGAACTATAATATGGAGATGTCACCATTAGCATTCGCCAAAAATATAAGAACTCAGCAGGTGACTACTACCATTCTTTTCTAACTACAACGGGCTCACATCTGATTCTACCTACAACCTTATACCTACCTAACATGTTTATAACTCAGCCTAAGATTCTTTGAATTTCTTTCTGGAACACAGAGGTTTAAATCTTCTTTCAATCTGAACCAGTCAACACATTTGCTTTACCTTGAGTGTATCTTGTCACCCTTGATCCTACCACATTATCGGGACTTGTGGACAGGCATTCTGCTCTTATTCTCAATGGTTAGGATTATGATTGCCAGAAGCAGACTATGAATTGTAGGCCTAATGCCATAAATACAGTAGAGAAATATGAATGGTACCACAGCGGGTGTAGATAGCTTCTATATTGTCTTACAGTCGATTCATAAGCACCATGCTTGATGACAAAGATTTATGTAACCTGCCCAAAAACCCAAGGTGATACCATCTATATTTCTATATAAGCGCGCAAAGTGTACAGCTCCCCATACCAGTGGCTGGGTGAGTGCGTGGAGCTTTTGCTTTGCATTCCATCAGTAATCAGCGCAAACGTTGTCAAGCTTAACATTGATGAATTTACTCCTCTGGGTTAAGATGCAGAGATTAAACAAACCACAATAATACAGAAAATGTTGTTTGCTTTACCATTCTTGGTGTCAAAATGCTTAAATGGAAGACCTACAAGTAGGAAACCAATTACTGGAAAAAAAAATCGACTGTAAACACAAAGCTTTGCAGGGGTGTCACATTTTCTCTTTCTATCTCTCCAGTATGGGTCAGTATAACACATTTTTCAAATTTCACAAGTACAAGGTATGGATGTACTTTAGTCTTCATATGCCATGGCAGCAAAAAGTACCAACATTGACCTAAAGTTGACTTACAGCATTAGAAATTGGGTGTTCCATTCTGAAAAGTGCTTTATATAATATTTTGTGATAATCTGATTCGTTGGTCTTTCCTGTTAAAAAAAATGTACTGTTGGAAATATGTAGACTACCATTGGTGACCTCCCCTTCTAAAAGTGCGAGCTGCCTGGCTGTCTGTTCTGACTGTAGTGCATGCAAGTTCCTGGTCAGTGACTGAAAGATTATGGAAGGCAGATACAAATAAAGCAACTAGTAGTTTCAGAATGAGGTCTGCAATGGCAGCCTCTCCATTTCTCTCAGTACGGGTGAAGTTTAACCCACAATCAGCTTAAATCAGCTAAATATATTTCAGGAATACAAAAGGTGTGCAAAGTCTTAGGGCTCGTTTTCACTAGTGTTGCTCTCTCAGAAAACGATTGTGGTGGATCACTCTTCAGAGATTGTTTGACAGGTGGTGAGGAGGCATTATATCGTCTCCGTACCACCTGTTTTAACCACCAAAACCTGCACTGTGGCTGTTGTGAGGTGGCCTTATTCACTTGAATGAGTTGTGTTCAGTTGGTTGCACTGCCTACTGAATGCGAGGGAGAGCATTTTTGCCATACCACAATGCTTAATGCCGCGTACACACGCTCGGAATTTCTGACAACAGATGTTCGATGGGAGCTTGTTGTCGGAAAATCTGACCGTGTGTAGGCTCCATCAGACATTTGCTGTCGAAATTTCCGACAACAAAAATTTGAGAGCTGGATCTCAAATTTTCCGACAACAAAATCCATTCTCTTAAATTCAGATTGTGTGTAGACAATGCCGATGCACAAAATTCCATGCATGCTCTTCCATGTATGAGACGGAAGTGCTCGGTCTGGTAAAACTATCGTTCGTAATGGAGATAGCACATTCGTCACGCTGTAACGGACTGAAAAGCACAAGCTGAAAAGCGCGAATCGTCTCTCACCAAACTTCTACTAACACGACTGGTATTGAACTCCCCTTTAATAGTGTAGTTGTACGTGTTGTACGTTCCTGCGTTCTTGGCGATCGGAATTTCCGACAACATTTGTGCGACCATGTGTATGCAAGACAAGTTTGAGCCAACATCCGTCTGAAAAAAATCCACGGTTTTGTTGTCGGAATGTCCGATCATCTGTACATGGCAAAAGCCTTGCGCCTATGGCATGTGTATACCTCAATACGACTGCCTTTACGGCTTTGATAGGGCAGTTTGCGGGATGTAACAATATGGCTTAAGAGTGTGATTCTACCAACCCCCAACCACAAGGTTAAACAGGGCCCTATAGTTTATGTTCCTAAGTAAGCAGCCACAGCATGAGTAAAAAGCCTGTCCCCTGCCAGCGTGATGTAGAGAATGACCCTTGCTGTGTGGAAGCAGTGTTATTTTAGCAGAAGTCCGACATGCCTTTTGTAATTCTCAAATCACCAGGGAGCATGAGTGTGTTGAACCTTGTCAAAGAGATCACTGCTTTCAATAAGAGAGCAAAGGTGCTTCTCTACAGCATCCTGGCATGGGTCAGGCTTTTCTTCTCAGGCTGTGGCTAGTTTCTAAAGGAAAGAAACTGTAAAACTTTGCACACTTTTTGTTTTCATGCACCTGGAATGAATTTGATTTAAACTGAAAGTTCCATTGGGCTTTAAGCATACAATCCTTTGAAAACAAGCTGTACAAATGTACAATATTTGCATCACTATGAAAAGAACAATAGGCTGTGTTTACCTTTGCTGTACACAATGCAGTTGTTCTTGCTATCCTCGACTCCTTGCCAAGTCACATCCAGCAGCCACTTAGGACCATCTGTCAACATCAGTGGCACAGGGGTCTTTGTTTTCTGCAGGAAACCACATAAAAAGAAAAGAGGGATGAAGGACTGTTTTTCATTTAGAGGCAACTCACATTATCAGGTGCTTCGCTTCCATCTGTAGAGGGACACTGCAATACTCAGAAGATCTGCTGTGTTATTTAAAATGGCAATTGAAGGACATAGTTGATTATAACAAGTAATCACTTGCATAAGCCCTGGAGAAGCCCACAGGTCAGGACTCTTAAATTTTGCATCTAAGGCCCCGTACAGACGAGCAGACAGTCCGCTGACACACCATCAAACAGAAATCCGCCCGGACAGGATACGCGGTGACGTGCCGTGCCGTCGCCGCGACGATGACGCAGCGACGTGCGCAGCCCTGGAAGGTCAATGCTTCCACGCATGCGTCTAATCACTTCGACGCATGCGAGGGCTTTCGGATGAGCGGACATGTCCGGTGAGTCTGTACAGACGATCGAACATGTCCGACGGACAGGCTTCCAGCGGACATGTTTCTTAGCATGCTAAGAAACATTTGTCCGCTGGAAACATGTCCGATCCGCTGGACAATTGTCCGGTCGGCCGTACACACGACCGAACATGTCTGCTGAAACTGGTCCACAGACCATTTTCAGCGGACATGTTCGGTCGTGTGTACAGGGCCTTACTGATGGCTTTGAGTTTAAAACTACAGTTCTTAGTAAGAACATGTTGATCCATTAAGTCCCATGGAGCTTTAGCAAAGCGTCTTTACACCCATACCACAAAAGCAATAATTTCATGGGTTGCAGCTTTGAGAACTCTAGTCTCTAGCTCTTGATAATTTTTACTCACACTGTAGAGTCTCTCATCCTGTTGTATTCTACTTGTGTTGGAGTACAGCCCCATTCAAGTCCATACCTTTGAACTTTCTGATATGGGAAAGAGGAACATAATGAAGCACAAAGTACATAGTCAAAGATCACACCCCTAACCAAACCCTCACTTACGTGGACCATGAATAATTAATTAATAAAAAAAAATAAAAAAAATTGGACATCACCACTAGATTCCTTTATACCCATTTTTCATAATGACAAATGCAATAATTAGGGGTTTATTGCAGTGTAATGCTTTTGTTAAATAGTACATTTTTAATATAGTGCTACACATATAAAGAGGGACAACCAAGATAGAGGAACTTGGTACCGAAAGAGGGAGCTATGCAAGTCTAATGGGAGTTACTGCAGAGAGGTGCCCTAAAAACTTCAGGGCACCTCATTAAGGGGCAGTTTGTAATCAACTGAGTGGTGGGGGGAAGGTTAGATTAGCTTAAGTAGCTGAACTGAACTTGTCGTTTTAACATAGTTTGAAAGCAGATTTCAAAGCTGAAATGAAGGCAAACAGCTAGCTATACAAATTATATACATCTATAGGTACTCAATATGGGAATTGCACAGGTCCACCGCACAGCACAGACCTGTCTGGCAGGGCAGGAGACCACCTTTTTTTCGCTGCAGTAACACAAGACTTGACCCTCCTCCAGCCTGTGACTGGACAGTGAAAAGAGGAGCAGCAGACTCATAAGTACATCCTTATTTCATTCTGCTCTCTCCTCCTATCAGCATAAGCCTTGGTAACACAACTAATGGGCTCCTTGTGCCACTTTTCTTTCTACTCCACTGTGCTGTTGGGAGGAGCATATAACGCTCCTGTTCCTTGTCAGCTTCTGATCTCTGTCTAGCAACCTGGTTTTGGCTGCATTCTCCCTGTCTGACTGTCCACCTGCAGGATGATTAAATGTACATACAGCCTCTGAGTGAAAAAAATATCTGTTTTAAGCCTGCCTAGCCCTTATTGTCATGCTTGTGATAGTGTTTGCAACATGTGCTCCCTGTTTGCCTGCCTTATTCCCATGCCTTGACCTTTAACCTTAACCTGATCCCTGCCCTGCAAGCTAGTTTGGATTCCCTTGTTATAGACCTTGGATTGGATTTTGGATTACTCTCAGAACTCAGCCTGCCTTTTGACCACAGATTTGATCCTGACTAATCTCTAAACATTACCTGCCTTGAACCCAGACTGTCAATGGACCACTCTGCCTGTATGCCAACTGCAAGTACCTGTTTGCGGTGCTTAGCTCATGCCTGCTCCAGCGTGGTAGCCAGGCACTATAGCATTGTGTTTAAGACCTGGGGGCAACCAAGTACTGGTAGGCCGGCTTGCCTTATAGGAAAGGGGGCTGCTATAGGTGAAGAACACAGAGCTAGCATAATTGCTTGACTATCAATGCTAGGGGTACGCATGACAGCTGTAGAGGCTAATACCAAGTCAAATTTAGGCATTAACATTTCTCGCATGTAGAAAAAAAAAATCATTATGTATTAATGAATACAAAGCTACATTATTCTGTGTCTTTTATATCTGCCCGAAGTTCTGCTTTAACCATCTACTGGCTACGATTAGAATTTTGAAGAGTCCAGACCAGTTAGCCTTGACCTGATTTCCCAGCAATCTCTTTCCAGAACTATAAAATGAGGAAAAAAAGAGGGGAAAAATGTTCTGGCTTGTTCACCAATCTGAATAGCTAAATTATTATCAAGGATATTTCCAAAAGATACTGTATCAGATCTCACAGATATGTGAGATCCCTGGCGGTCAGGGATTACAAAGAGAATGCAGATGACTTTGAGAGCAGAGATCCATGTTTGCAAGTGAACTTTAGCTACATTGTACTTCATTATCAATAAGATCTCACTATTTCCTGAAACAGACAGGAAAGAATTCAGGGAATCGGTATCCATTTCAAAACCTTATCCGCCGTAACATTTATTTTCTAGTAGGAAATTATTCTGAATGAATAATGTAATTTTTCCCTTTCTATCTTCTCCGTGTGATGATGTACAGTTTTACTGCCGCTGAAATAATAATATTGTTAATGTTTCAATATGAAGTCTCCAGAGGCAGAGCGAATACATTTCAAAGCAAGGGAGCTAAGGCATGACACCTCTTGTCCTTTGAGGTTTAATAAAATATAAAGAAGCAATTTTTATTTCAGCCGAAGATTTATTTTTATATATAACAAGGGATTGGTTTTTACATCCCGTTATTAAATGATGTTATAACGTTGTGGTAATGTACAAATAGAAGAAGGTTCATAGCGAAAAGGTGTTTATTTTCCACTCTGTTTAAAGGATAATGAAAATGGCAGGGTCTTATTTTATATAATAAGTTTAAAGGGAGACGTAAGCCAAATAAATAAATATACAGCTAAAATTGAATATATAGAAATTGTTTTACCTGCCAAGTTATTGAAGCATTGTATTGCAATCCACCTAAGGCCCTCCAGGACTTAGTAAAAGAGGGAAAGCTCTGCATTCTTCCATTAGCCAATCGTGTGCAAGCAAAAATACAGCTTTTTAAAAAAAAATCCTTACATGCGATTGGGTATTCTTAATAAAAAAGAAGCTTTAAATCATTTCCTAAGCTTTGGAGCTACTGCACTTGCAAAGTACACTGTCTATTTGCCTTTGGTTAATCAACCCCATTGAGTCTATTGATAGATTTACAATTCTCTAGGACAGTCTTTTTTCTTAACCAGGTTTCCATGAAACCCTGGGTTTCCCCCTGAGGCAGGGGCGGACTGACAACTAATGGGGCCCCCGGGCAATAGAAGATTATGGGGCCCCCGTGCTTACAGATGGCCACCAAGCCAGGAGACATTACAGAGGCGGGGCAGCTAAAATCTCAGGATTTTCACATCAAAAGAATGTCGGTTTTGGACATATCAGGGACAGTTGTAAAAAAACACAGATTTTTACATACTGTCCCTAGTTTTAATGAGCCTGGCAACCCTGATGGGGCCCCCTAGTGGCATGGGGCCCTCGGGCAGTGCCAAAGTGCCTCAATGGTCAGTCCGCCCCTGCCCTGAGGTTACTAGTGGGTTCCTTTTACAGTGAACAATGGTGGATTTATCTCCCACCTACACTGACCACCAATGCAAGGGTGCAAGAGAGAAATTTTCCACTGAGCACCAGTGTAAGGGGGTCACTTCTACACCAACGTCAGAGGGCACCACAATATATACTGCCAGCCTTTCTTTTCTTAAATGTATTATTTATTTTAGGAAAATTATTGAATTTTTTTTTTTGGTAGGGGGTTGGTAACAAAATGATCTGCCCTGGTTTCAATTAGGCTAGGTACACCACATTACTTTCAAACTTACTTCAACTTATGTGCCATGAGCTTTAGGTATAATCATTTTTAGAAGGGTTCCCTGTGAAACCGGAAATTATTTTAAGGGTTTCTCAGGGGTAAAACGGTTGGGAAAGTCTATTTTAGGGGGCTGTCATCCCTTGATTTCGAGAAATTTATAATATTGCGTGGGGCTTTTGTAAACTAGAGATTATTACTAGAAACAAACAAGAAGTACAAAAATATATTATTTATTTATTTGAAAAAATACTTAACAATTACACAAATTGATTAGTTTTTTTCTTAATATATATAGTCACAATCATAGTTTTTCATATGTTTTTCACATATCCTGGTAAAAAAAAAACCTCTAGGTTGCTGTGTTACAAATGGCCCATGTAATATGAATTAGTACTCAGATATGTTACAGTAAGGTTGATTGTCAGCTCAGAGCAGGAGGGGGGAAGAAGGTTGTTAACCCTGTAGGCTCTGCTTGTGTAGTGTCATCACTGCATAAGCAGAGTGAAGGATGTGAGCTGTCTGCATTCTCTCTGTTGATCATATACACACCTTTGCTAGTTTCTATTTAACTCAGAAATAAAAATGGGCGCAGGTAGAGCACATGCCACACCTGACAGTTTTCTGTGCCATTATAAAAATGGGTGCAGGTAGAGCACATTCCACACCTGACAGTTTCCGGTGCCATTATAATGGTGCAGGAAGCTTAGTTAATTCACCTGTATATGTGGAGACTTGCATTTTTCTACACCTAATCAACAAAGGTCTCTCTCTGCAGGGGCACATATAAAACAATTGTCCACACATACAACCGAGTTTGCATTACAGCATTCCCCATCCCCAATCCACACGACAACGGAGCAGAGAGGTACAGAGTACAGAGGTGCAGATGAATGTAGCATGTCTTCATTTTCCCAAATCACACAAGAGAGGAGGAAATGTTCCTCAATTATATAACATAATTTTCAAGCTTCTCATTCCAATGTCCAGTTCCATCCAAAATGTACATTTTAATTTTCAATGGCATCAGTGAGTTGAAGCACCCAGTGGCATGGTAATGGTGAGGTGGGCTTGTTGTCTTCTTTTGGCCCACCTCACCAAAACATGGTTATACCTTTACTACATACTTTATATGTATTTTAAACTTATCAGTTGTGTCATAAGTATACTGTGATTTCTTTCTTACCCATCCCTTGCAATTGTGAATTCACTACAAAGGAAGAGTACATTGTTCGACTGCCTAGTTTAACTGCATTTAGTAAATATTTGATTGTTAACACACTGTTCTGGCTAAAAGAGTTCCTTATGAATGAGTTAATCTTATTGTCTTGAGAACAGAGTAAGGCACAGCTTGTATGCTGTGCTATTTTTCCACCATAAAAGCTAGAGAATTCCACCTCTGTTAGCATTATACAGCGGCCAATGGAGAGTGCGTGATCTCATACTTATTTCCATCACAGTGGGTCATGGAGCAATTTGAATATTTGGATTGTATAAAGATTATCACAGTGGTGTTGTCATCAAAGGCAGCCTTACAGACGTTGTGCATAAATCATTTTCAATAAAAAAAAAAAAAATAGAATAATCAGAGAAATACTGTACTGGAAAACATAAATGTTCACATCGCCACAAAAAATCCCAGTTCGAGGTATCCATTCAGAGGAAAATGACTGGGAAAAAAAATCATTTATATAAAAAAAATGCTTTTAAACGTACATAAATAGTGCTTAGGAAAATAGGGACGTCGCTTGACAAGGAAACAAATTACAAAATATAATTTTAAAGTGTATATAAATTCAGTTTTGGATAGAATAGGATAACACCTATTCGGTTAATTTGGGAAATGTTCCTTTACTTTCTGTCTTGGAGATGAAACAGTTAAAGGAAATCTCCAAGAAAATGTTTCTCCATTGGGGAGATTTCCTTTTACCTCTTTTCTCATGACAACTCTAAAATGTGAGATTTCCTTTACTTTCTGTTTTGGCGACAATTGGATGGTTGATGCCAGGACACAGCCAGCAATAAAAGCTCGCCAGAGGGTCTAACCCTTGCATACTCCATCCAATATCAAAACGGAAAAAAAAAGTGTGTCCTTAAGATTACTTGAAAAGTAATATTATCACCGCTTCAGCAAATACATTTTGAAGCAGTCAGAGACGTGATAAGCAAATTATGTCATCTGAAGTTGTTTAGTAGGCTAATGTTTGGTGAAAGTCAACCAGTTGGCAGTTCTGCCTGAACTCTAAGGCCGTGTACACACGATCGTTCAAAACCGATGAAAACGGACTGAAGGACCATTTCATCGGTCCAAACCGATCGTGTGTGTGCCCCATCTGTCAGTTATGCTTCGGTCAAAAAAAAGAGAACTTGCTTTAAAATTTAACCGATAGATGCCTAACCGATAGGTCAAAACCGATGATCGTTAGTATGCAAAAGCATCGGTCAAAAGACCGCGCATGCTCAGAATCAAGTCGACGCATGCTTGGAAGCATTGAACTTCGTATTTTTCAGCACGTCATGTGTTTTACTTCACCGCGTTCTGAAACGATCGTTTTTTTAACCGGTGGTGTGTAGGCACATCATACCATCAGTCAGCTTCATTGGTTAACCGATGAAACGGTACTTCAGTCCGTTTTCATCGGTTATGACCGATCGTGTGTACGCGTGTACTCTACAGTCAAAATCGCATGATTAGCAGCTAGGTATTTGGTCACATCTCTGCCAACTTTAAGGACTAGTAATCATGGAGGAGTATTTTAGGCAATATATTAGGCATATTAGTTCTACAGATGTTACTGCTTTTCGGGGGAAAGTGGAAATGTTTACCCCCCTCGAGTGAGTGTTTAGATATGTCCAGCATGGAACCTGTATCAGTGAATCAAATGTTTTGGTTAAATCTGAAGCTACCAGTTTTGAACAAAGCTGCTTATCATTTTTAGGGAGTCCACCTTTCCAAACCAGATGTATTAGCCACACGGAAGGGGGGGGGGGGTTATTTACTAAAGAAAAACCCACTTTGCACTGTAAGTGCACTGCAAGTGCACTTGGAAGTGCAGTCGCTGTAGATCTGAAATAAGGGGAAGCTCTGCTGATTTTATCATCCAATCATGTACAAGCAAAAATGCTGTTTTTTTTTACCTTGCATGTCCCCCTCAGATCACCAGCGACTGCACTTACAAGTGCACTTGCACTGCACTTGTAAGTGCAAAGTGGATTTGCCTTTAGTAAATCAACTCCACAGTGCATTAATTACAATGAGTTGGCAGACTCATAGGGGTTGATTTACTAAAGGCAAATAGTTGCACTTTACAAGGGATTTATTAACTGAAAGTCTGCTGACTTCTATCTATACATTTCGCAACTTTCATAACTTTCAACTGTTCACATTTTAATAACACAAGTACCAAATATTCGGATCTCTCTCTCTCTCTCTCTCTCTCTCTCTCTCTCTCTCTCTCTCTCTCTCTCTCTCTCGAAGAAGAAGAAGAAGAAGAAGAAGAAGAAGAAGAAGAAGAAGAAGAAGAAGAAGAAGAAGAAGAAGAAGAAGAAGAAGAAGAAGAATCGTATGCAGCTTCCTGTGATGGCGTAGCAATGCTGCTGCACTGCTCCTGATCAGAGTAGAGTTGCCACTCCCATGTAGGCTGTGCCTACTTACTGTACAGTGGGATAAGAATATAATGCAGGGGGTGTGGCTATCAGTATTTTCACTACTAATTTACAAATCTGTTGCTTTTTACTCAGCACCTGGCCACATCTAGTCCTGTCCACTGCTTGGCAGATTGACAGCACTGCCTCTGTTGCAGAAACCCTCCCATTGTAAACTGCAGTGCCTGGGAGGGGGAGTGTGTGAGACACAAATGAAGGAGGATTGGCTCAGTCAGAGAAGGTAAAGGAAGTTTATTTGCTTACTTCATAAAGCTTGTACAACACATAGTAACTGGATTTGGTACTCATTGTGACTGTCATACTGTACTATAGGTTTTGCCAGCTGATTATTTTCCTTAACCCAGTCTCTATTCCAACATTAGTATTACTACAAAGAATGTTAAGGAAGGAAATGGAAAGTGGACATTTCCTGAGACAATATTTTAGCAGTGATATCAGACAGTTAGAAAATATAAACAGAGAATTTTCATAGTTAACGTAGTAAATAATATAGACTTCCTGCAGACTACAAAAGAAAAGGAGGACTCCATGGCTAAGGAAAGCTCAGAAATGGTTAGACGGCACGTTCCTCAGGGTGCTGGAATTGGCTCAATTGTCCCCTTCAAGTAAAATAAATCATTAATATTCTTTATTTATGAAAAAATAAACTTTATAGAAAAAATGCACATAAACAAGACATGCACAAGAATTGCACCCAACCCTTACAAGCTTACAGTCTAAGCCCACTTATAAGGCTTCATACACATTGGACGTTTTTACAGCTGCGGTATTTGGCTTCAGGCATTTATTCCTGCATCCAGTAAACTCCCTAGCATGTTATCCTATGTGTCCATGCACTTTGAAGCCTCGTACACACGATCAGTCTATCCGATGAGAACGGTCTGATGGACCGTTGTCGTTGGTTAACCAATAAAGCTGACTGATGGTAAATAACCGATCGTGTGAGAACGCGGTGATGTAAAACACAACGACGTGCTGAAAAAAACGAAGTTCAATGCTTCCAAGCATGCGTCGACTTGATTCTGAGCATGCGTGGATTTTTAACAGATGGTCGTGCCTACTAACGATCGTTTTATTTTCTATTGGTTAGGTATCCATCGGTTACATTTAAAACAAGATTGCTTTTTTTTAACCTATGGATAAATAACCGATGGGGCCCACACACGATCGGTTTGGTCCGATGAAAACGATCCATCAGACCGTTGTCCTCTGGTTAACCTATCGTGTGTACGAGGCCTAAGGCTGCTATCAGCATTTTTGGCAGGGGCGTTTTCTGGCTGGAAAACACAACTAGTGTGTTTAAATTGGAGTTTTTCAGCTGTAAAAATGCTCTAACTCCTGAAAAACGCTTAAAAACTTGGCAATTCACCGTTTATGAGGGTTTTTGAGCCATAAGCTTTTGTGGGAGCATAGTTTTGCTAAAGAGACACTAAAAATGCTGCTAAACTCACATTTTAAATGTGGTATTCTACAGCTAAATATACTAAATATACTTTGAAGAGCCGATCATGACAGTTCATATGATATTATCCAAAGGGACAAACAAGAAAATGTTTCTCGTATGATACAAGATCGTATAATTTTTGTTTAATCGATACAGTTTTCGTCCGAAAATACAATATAAGTACAATACATTATATCACTTTGGAATTTGTATTCTATAGTAAAGCCCTGTACACACGATCGGTCGATCCGATGAAAACGGTCTGATGGATTTTTCCATCAGTTATCCGATGAAGCTAACTGATGATCAGTCGTGCCTACACACCATCAGTTAAAAAAACGATCGTGTCAGAACGCGGTGACGTAAAACACAACGACGTGCTGAAAAAAATTAAGTTCAATGCTTCCAAGCATGCGTCGACTTGATTCTGAGCATGCGTGGATTTTTAACCGATGGACGTGCCTACAGACGATCGTTTTTTTCTATAGGTTTTTTATCCATCAGATAATTTTAAAACAAGTTCCTAATTTTTTAACCAATGGATAAATAACCGATGGGGCCCACACACGATCGGTTTAGTCTGATGAAAATGGTCCATCAGACTGTTTTCATCAGTAAAACCGATCGTGTGTACGCGGCATTAGAGAGTAACGTCATTCGTCCGATAATCTCATTGTGTGTACCAGGCATGAGAACCTAAAGATCTGATCTGCCAGAATAACATAATTTTGAAACAACTAAATAAGTAATTCAATTTAGATTTAACCAGACAGACTATCATCTTATACAGCTGCTAATTTATTTTGTTTAGTCATATGTCATTTTGCAGTCATAAAGAGTCATGAAACTTATTGGACTTGGAAGTTCAACAGGTAGATATTTTATGTAGCAGATCTTAGGCCCCTTTCACATTGAGGAGTTTTTCAGGCGGTAAAGCGCTAAAAATAGCGCTGCTATCCCGCCTGAAAAACTCCTGCACTGCAGACTCAATGTGAAAGCCCGAGGGCTTTCACACTGAGGCGATGCGCTGGCCGGAGACAAAAAAATCTCCTGTCAGCAGCATCTTTGGAGCGGTGAGAGGAGCGGCATGTATACCGCTCCTTCACCGCTCCTTCCCATTGAAAACAATGGGAACCGCGGCAATACCGCCCGCAATGCGCCTCTATAGAGGCGCATTGCGGGCGGTATTAACTCTTTATCGGCCGCTAGCGGGGGTTAATACCGCACCGCTAGCGGCTGATACCCGCGGCAATTCCGGCGGTATAGCGCCGCTATTTTTAGCGGCGTTATACCGCCACCGCAGCTCCCGCCCCAGTCTGAAAGGGGCCTTAGGGAGTATAATAAGTTTTATTTGCACAAAGTGATCTGTAACCACTATTAATACCACTGGGCATACCTGACAAGCCATTAGTATTTGAAACTGTACATTCCCCTGCAGACACTTCATAGGCCTCGTACACACGACCAGTTTCCTCGGCAGAATTCAGCTTCCGACCGAGTTTCTGGCTGAATTCTGCCGAGAAACCCGGCCGTGTGTACACTTTCGGCCGAGGAAGCCGACGAGGAGCTCGACGAGGAAATAGAGAACATGTTCTCTATTTCCTCGTTGTTCTATGGGAGCTCTCGTCCCGCCGAGCTCCTCGGCGGCTTCAGGGCTGAACTGGCCGAGGAACTCGATGTGTTTGGCACGTCGAGTTCCTCGGCCGTGTGTACGAGGCCATAGATCCTCCAGGTGGCTGTGAAAAGTTGGCATAAAGTTCCATAAAGAACAGAAAGTTGGTGGGGCAACTTCTTCTGTACACTCTTACTAAATATGATCAGCCAATCATTGATTGCCTTATTTTACCTGTTTTGCTGCAAACTTCTAGAAACCTTATTATATCAACCACAGGATATATTTCCTGAGTATTTTTTTTTTTTTTTTTTGGGCAAGAACCTAAAGGTGGACTAACAAGGACAGATTGGGCTAATGTAAATTATATTTCCAGACAAGTTCTAGCAATACATGCACTTTAAGCGGAATTTAACCTTTCTAACTTTTACAGCCAAGGAAGCTGCCATCTTTGATTTGCAGTTGCAATGGTGTTGCACATGTGAAAAGGTTTGGACACCAGCCATTTAATCACTTGCTTACTGGGCACTTATACCCCAATCCCACCCAGGCCAATTTTTAGCTTTCAGTGCTGTCACATTTTGAATGACAATTGCGCGGTCATGCAACACTGTACCCAAACTACATTTTTATATATTTTTTTCACACAAATAGAGCTTTCTTTTGGTGGTATTTAATCACCACTGGGGTGAAAAAGAATTGAAAAAAAAAAACAACAAGTTTGTCATATTCTGTTATAACATTTTGCAGACAGGTATTTTTTCTCCTTCACTGATGTGCGCTGATAAGGCTGCACTGATGAGGCAGTACTGATGGGCACCGATGAGGCAGCACTAATGAGGTGGCACTGGTGGGCATTGATGGGACTGCACTGATGGGTGGCACTGATGGGCACTGATAGGCTGCACTGATGAAGCAGCACTGATGGGCACATGTAGGTTGCACCGATAGGCACTAAGGTGGCATTGGTGGGCACTGATGAGTGGCAGTGATGGGCACTGATAAGTGGCACTGATAGGCGACATGGAGAGGTGTCACTGATAGGTGGCACTGATGGGTAGTGATAGGTGGCACTGGTGGGCACTGATAGGCACCGTTAAGCAGTATTGATAGGCAGCACTGATGATGAGACACCTATTGGAAGCACTGATGGGCACTTGTAAGTGGCACTGGTGGGCACTAATAGGTGGCACTGATAGGCACTGGTAAGCGGCATTGATAGGCAGCACTGATGATAAGACACCTATTGTAAGAACTGATGTGCACTGGTGTTTACTGATATGTGGCACTGATGGCACTGATTTGCAGTACGATCAGGACCGATGTCCCTCTAACAGCAGCCGCGGCTTCTTTTTCCTTCACGCTTACAGTGTGAAGGAAAGAAAAATATGATAACGGCATTTGTTTATTTCCGTGATCAGCTGTGGTTGGCCCTTTACCCCATCTATGATCAGCTGAGTGTCAAGAACTCGGCTAGCACAGAGCGGGCTGCCCGCATGCCCCAAGGGGTGCTCGGGAAGCACATGAATGGGAGGATGTCTATGGACACTCTCCTGGAAATTTAAGCCTGTGCTGTTGCCGTCTTTCAGCTATTGCGTGAGCAGCAAGTGGCTGGACAGGTCAGGGGAGAGCACAAAAAAACTTGGGACAGTTATTCAAGGCATGCCTTGAATGTAACTGTTTTGGGAAACAGTTAGATTGATGGGTTTAGTTTCATTTTAAGTATAATATACAAAGAATTGCCATGCGTAAAGAATTTGAAATGAATTGACTGATTTATACTTTATACTGAATTTTGTTGTCATTGTTGAGAATATTTACATATATCATAGTCATGTAAAGAATATAGCATGTAACATTTCCTGGGAATGAAGATAAAGATAGTCACTTGATTAATGAAGGGCACAACTGCAGCATACCAACAAACAAACTGTGTCAGGTCAAATATCAGATCCTCCTTGTGATCTGCTGGACATGGGGGACTATGAAATCTCTTTTTGTTCCTCAGTGAGTCTCACTTGATACTGTGAGCAGTATGTCATTAATTGTCAGCAGCTGCTTGCATTTGACACAGAGATCCTCATTAGTTCCTCGGGGTAGAAGTCCCCTCAGGCGAGGTTTCCGGCTGTTGGAAAGTAAATGGCACTTGGCCGCTTTGAAATTGGCTGTGAGATATTTTGGACAATTGTCTTCAGTATAACGATACCTCATTCAATAACCCGAGGATCAGGAATAAGCGATGTGAACAGATATAGGATGGCTTTGTCACGATAGGAAAGATTGCTGCCACTTTACTGCACCGGAGAAGCGTAACAATTTCAACAACAGTGCTATGGCCAAATGGTTATCAGTGGCAACGTTGTCTAATGTCTTGCAGCATTGGAGTTCTAGGTTCATTTCCTACCAGGAATCATATCTCCATCACACACCCAGGAGCATGGTGCTGAAGCAATTGGTGAATGGCATCTCAGTATTCAGATGAAAATAGTGTATGTTGCCAGCTAACATGACAAGTCACTTGCCTGATGAAGGAAACCCTTATGATTCTGAAATAGTGTGCATTGCTGTATGACATGATGATTGAACACTGTGGACAGGCCATGTGCTTATGTAGCTTGAGCCACCAGGTACGTTGTGCAGGCAGTCCATTCGGGTCTATGGGGATGTGGTATAGCTGCATGCGCACAGCCGCTTGTCCTAATTTGACAGGCATGCAGATGTGGGTGAGAGGCGCAGAGCATAGACAGTGTTCATTCAGGGTCACTCACCCGCACCAAACCTGTCAAATTAGGACAAGCAGCTGGTTGAGTGCAGGTGTTGCATCCCTATAGATTTTAATGGGCTGCCTGCACGCAGCATCTAATGGTTTAAGCTGTGTAAACAAATGGCCCATTCAAGGTCTACAGTCCGCTGTGCTCATGTGAATGAGGCCTTAAAGGAGTTGTAAAGGATAAAGGAAACATTTTTTTTTTGCTGAAATTACTGTTTACAGGGTATAGAGACATAATAGTTAACTGATTCCTTTTAAAATTGATTAAAAATAGATAAAAATCAATCATATAATGTACCTCTAGTTTCGTTTTTGCATCTAGTTTCGTTTTTGCATGTTATCCTGCCTCTGTGCTAGACAGAGCCATAGAGCAGTGATGGTTTGGAAAATTAAACTAGAATCTCCCAGTACTGTGGTCATCAGGAAACAGACAACCAGGAAGTGTTCAGAACAGAGAAGAATTACAGCAACATCAAAGCAAAAACGAACAATGAGGACATGAAACCAGGACTGCAGTAAGGTAAAGGAAGCTATTTAACTAAACAAAAAAAATCCTTTAGTGACCCTTTAAGCCTGACAGCTCATACTCCTTGCAGATACTCTGCCTAAATTGAGTTCATGTGATCTTATTAAGTATGTCTCTATTTTCCTCCCACAACCCAAAAACTTAAATGGTAGTTACAGGTCTCTCAGGTAAGCTTGTCCAGATGTGTGGTCTATATGACAAGGGTGGGAAGATTAGATTGCACTGTCCGTATCAGTGACTAATGTGAATGTTCTATGTATTTTAAAACAATGCAAAATTTGTGGATATTATATTAAAAAAATGAGTAAAACCAGTGGAGAATTATACCAAAGTGTCATGAATCTGCGGTAATACTTTGATGGTCTGGCTATCTGCTTACCTCTGGTTGTGTATCAACCTTAGGACCTGCACTCTTACACCTGTCTGCTTAAGTAATCTTCCCTCAAGGACGGCTCCACCCCAGCTTCTAACTGGGAACACTATATTAACATGTGCACTGCAAGCCAGCCTCGCTGATCAATATTGTGTTTGGCTTCCTGTGTGTGTGTCTTGCCGTGTGCTCTACGTCATGTGCTCTATGTGATAACAATCATTACCTTCCAAGTTATTGTACATCACTTAATTTCTTTCATTAATAAAAAAAAAATAAAAAGTAACGTTCAATGCCACCAATTACTGTTCAGAGCTCTGCCTCTGCATCAAGTGGGGGTACAAGGACAAAGTTCTGACTTCATTTACCTACACCACCTTGGGATACTTTTACATTTTCACCTGCCTCATGGTTTAAAAGAACACAGGTTAAAATACAAAGGATTCAAACTGAATATTTTCAGTTGCTTTTAGGGAAAACTGGCTTGCATTTATTTGAGATCAGTCTTAGATCAGCCTTAAATCAGCCTGAATAACATTAATATAAAAAAAAAAAGAGATCAAGCAAATAGAAAACGGAGCCGAAGATGCCTACAGGAAGACCTTAGATATTCCCAAGCTGACCAAAGACATAAGATAGCCCAACCCTACTGCCACATTATCTTTTTCTATGGTAAAAATATTAACACACTTGGATTACATAGATGCAAGTGGAAGGTTGAAAGCATCCACAGACCACAAGTCCCCTCAACACTGGCCCAATCCCAACAGAAGACAACAATGGTTACCAATAGAAATCCAAGTAGGTCGTTATTTATTGTGAGAAGACTTAGTTGGTACCTTACTAAAAGCAAAATAAAACTGAACTTTTTTTATTGCCCGGCTCTTACCTAGCTTCTTGAACTAATGATATACTACAGAGCAGGGGTCAAGTCCTGGGGAAAAAAGTGTGGGAACTCCCACCCAAGATCCACTCCCCCACCAAAAAAAAAAAAAAAATGATACGCTCATATGCATAATTACTAAACCGCATGTCTTTTTCGATCTACTGTACACTGTATCCACTGTAAACCTTTATGTTACTAGCCGCTTCATGTATATGGATTCATCGGGTAGTGTGCTCCTGGGAACAATGACAAAAGCTCCCAGGAGACATTGCGGCATCGAAGGAAGTGACAGAATACCCGCACACTACCCGATGAATCCATATACAGGGAGCAGCCAGTAACAAGGTTCGCCTGCCCCTGACAGTGACTCGAGCTGGGCATCGCCACATAGTGAAGGATTGGCTCGGGCGGCTCGGCTGCTCTAGTCCTGCAAAGGGAACTGCGTTCCTGCTGTGAAAAAAGTGCAGGAACTCCGTTCCCACGCGTTCCCGCAGGACTTGAGCCCTGCTACAGAGGGAACTCTACTAAGCTCAAAAAAGTGCCAACTATTCATTATATAACACACGCAATCCATACCAAGTCATATAGACAGCCAAAAAAACAATAAACAGAAGTCATTTTTAAATGGAATCTTAAAATCTCACCCCTGTTTTCCTGGGCTTGGTTCAATGAGTCCTTCAGTATGAAAGGTCACATGTACTCTCCCCATCAGTCACTGCACACTATCCCAGCGATTAACAAAAAAACTGTCACTCTTACTGTAGGCTCTCCACTAAACTTGTAAGTTATTGTAATCTCTTTTTAGCAACTAAAACTGAAGATAGGATGTGACACTGCACTAATAATGTTCAGGGGTATAGCTCGAGGCTGTGCTGGAGAGGGGGGGGGGGGGCTTTAGTGCTAGAAGTGCGGCTTAGCACAAAGCCAGGGGGAGAGGCATTAGGAGTAATGCATTAGGCAAGTTATCTCAGGAAAACAGATTTAAGTTCTTATGACAACTGTTGTCATGGTATAAATGGTAAAACTCCTTAAATGGGTGGAGGAGCCTTGTAAAAGGATAATTCTCTTTAAAGCTACATACTCATTTCTGGATGGTCATTTGGTCATTTGGTCATTTACTGACTACATTGGGTAGACTCTGAAGGGTTTCATCACCTGCTGGCTCTTTAAACTCTCTACCACTAAAAAATGCAACTGGTTCGGTGGTTATGACAGTCCTCACACAGGTGCAAACCAATCCCTTGTGTTAAATCATATACTCAGTTTCTGCTGTAATCTTCTGAGGCCCCATACACACCATAGAATCTATCCGCAGATAAATCCCATCCCATATTTATCCGCAGAGAAATCTCCCCTGGGATGGATTTCCAGCAGATGGATATTTGCTGACATGCACAACAAATCCATCTGCTGGAATCCATTCCAACGGATGGATCCGCTCGTCTGTACAGACTTACCGGATCCATCCGTCTAAAGGGATTCCCCGCACGCGTCGTAATGATTTGACGCATGCGTGGAATTCCTTATATGACAGCGTCGCGCCCGTCGCCGCGTCATAATAGCGGCGACGGCGCGACACGTCATCGGCAGAGGATTTCAGCGCGGATTTCAATGCGATGGTGTGTACACGCCATCGCATAGAAATCCTCTGAAATCCTCGAGAGGATTTATCCGCGGATACGGTCCGCTGGACCGTATCTGCGGATAAATCCTCTCGTGTGTATGGGGCCTGAGAGTGATCTAAACTAGTAGGACAACACTAATACAAGTCTTCAACCTTAAAGTCAGCCATTGCTTTGACTATGCCAGAGTGCAAGGCAATTAAAGGTGATGTTCTAGACAGGGTGCTAGGCAAGGCTTAAAGGGGTTGTAAAGGTTTTTTTTTTCTTTTTCTAAATAGGTTCCTTTAAGCTAGTGCATTGTTGGTTTACTAACCTTTTCCTTTGATTTCCCTTCTAAATGTTTTTTTTCTTTGTCTGAATTTCTCACTTCCTGTTCCTCCTCAGTAAGCTTGCCCCCATCATCCGAGCCGTTCTGGCTGGGGGTTAGTCAGCGTGCTCGCCCCCTCCCTTGGAACAACATCCCTGTGGGGAGACGCAGGCACACAGCAAGGCCTCGTACACACGATCGGAATTTCCAATGGAAAAAGTCAGACTGACTTTTTCCATCGGAAATTCCGACAGTGTGTATGCCCCATCTGAGAAATTCCATCGGAAATTCCGATTAATTCCATTGGAGATTACATAGAGTACATGTTCTCTTTTCCTCCGATGGAATTTCGTCAGAATTCCGATGTGAGTTTGGTCCGGCTAAAGCCCGATTGTGTGTACAGGGCATTACTCAGCCAGCAATGGGGTTGATTTACTAAAACTGGAAAGTGCAAAATCTGGAGAAGCTCTACAGAAAAACCAATCAGCTTCCAGGTTTTTTTGTCACAGCCTAATTGAACAAGCTGAAGTTAGAAGCTGATTGGCTGCCATGTACAGCTGATACAAATTTTGCACTTTCCAGTTTTAGTGAATCGAAAAGAAACGCATAGAAAAAGCCTTGCTACAAAAGGTGCCAGCAGACACCTTACAGTATCTGCCTTAAGCCTTGACTTTTACAGTTTAAAGCGGAACTACACTGTATCTGAGCACCACACATTTCATTCATTTTTAGTGTTTAAAGAAAACTCCCCCATCCATCCATGTCTCCATGCTTTATTTTGCTGAGAAATCACTTTGAAAAACGCCCCCTAGATTTTATTACTGTGGCCATCCTAAGTAAGGGCAGATGATTCATGTAGCAATAACTTCCTGGAATCCATCTGCCCTTAGCTCAGACATGCAGACAGGAGGGTGTGTATACCTGAGAAAACCCCTCCTCCCCCCCTGAAGACTCTTGGGATGTATGACATTATTTGCCTAGGCATAGGGACCAGGAAGTAACTAAAGAAATATAAAAACTGTTTAAAACATGTAACTATGATACACTTTCCTATCTATTTATTAATGCAGGCAACATAAAGATTCAAAATAGTAAATGTTGACTGAGACAGGGAAGTTCCACTTTAAAATGGCAAATGAGTTCATCTTAAGGTTCCCATACTTGCTCCTATTTGTTAAGGGATTCCGTTATTTTCCAGACTCTTCTTTAGCAATGGTTCTCTAGGGAAGGATCTGCTGGTCTGGTTGGATTTTCCAACCCTGCACATTGGGGATGTCTTCCATGAATTCTGCTTTCAGACTCATCCAACTGTTCATTGTCTGCTACCACTCTCTGCCAATACCTCAACTGGGTTCCACTCACTCATCTAATAAAATACAAAATACTAATACCAACTTAAGCCACCCACAACTCTGCCCAGCTACATCGTTAACCTAGTCTCAAAACACCAACCAAATTGTTTTCTTCGCTCCTCCCAAGACCTCCTGCTCTCAAGTTCCCTCGTCACCTTCTCTCATGCTCGCCTTTATGTCGTCTCCCAAGCTTCTCCCATCCTATGGAACTCCCTACCCCAGTCAGCCCTACTATCTCTTACTCTGTCTACTTTTAGGTGATCCCTGAAAGCCCTTCTCTTTAAAAAAGCCTGTCCTGCCTACACCTAAGAACTGTAATTTCATCTTCTCCATCAGCTCATTCCTCACAGTTATTACCTTTTGTATCACCTTTTAGATTGTAAACTCTAATGAGCAGAGCCCTCTAATCCCTTTTATATTGAATTATATTCAAACTGTACGGTGTGCCCTCATTTTGTAAAGCACTGTGCAAACCATTGGCACTATATAAATTATGTATTATAATAATAATAGTAATAGTAGTAATATAATAATGTCCTTCTACACTCTTTCTTTTAAGTCTTAGGCCGGGTTCACACTATTGTAAATTGGATGCAGGATCACTGCATCCAACTCGCAATAGCAGGAGAAAGTGAATGGCTCTCTCCAAAATTCGGGCTGAAATCGGACCTTAAACGGTGAACCAGGACGCACAGGACCCCTGCTGGGAGCCGCATCGGCATCCAGTGTGAACGGAGCCTTACGAAGCAAAGACATGCATGATTGGGTGATCCCAGCCTGCATCCTTCTCTGCCCACATAGTACCTACATAAATTACTATTTTCTGATGTCTATAGGCACCATAAGAGGAGTTTGTCGCTCTTTCAATGGGGGAAGGGTCATGGACTTTGCAGAGCTACTGGTTAAGTCAAAAAAAATTTACGGTGATGCAAATGTCCACCTGATTGCAAAAAAAAATCAGGACTCAAAATCATCATTCCCTAGCCAACGAATGTCAGTATTAGCCTGCAATATGTACATAGAAATATCTAACTAGCACACAAAAAATCCAAAGCTTCTATCTTTGAAGATGGTTCCGCTTTAAGGCTAATATAGCAGGAAGCCAATAAATAATCCCTATGTAATCTTCCATCACTGCATAATTCTTGGCTGCAATGAACAAACATATGAGGGCATGATACAGTTTACAGCAAGTGTTGCTGAACCAGAAATCAGTGAAATACTAGTTTTATGATAAAAAATTATTCGGTCAGTGGCAGAGACAAAAAATAATAATGGTTTTGCTGCAACTCAGCGAGTTTTCAAGAGCAAGCTTCACAACCCAGAGCAAGCTTCACATCCCAGAGCAAGCTTCACAACACCAAATGTGACCTGATTTTAAAAATCACTCTCTTTGTTCTTCCGATTAATAGTAAAAACAGCAAAAAAGAAAAAAAACTTAAAAGAGAAAAACCTTGACAAAATGATAATTTGATGAGCCAATCATGGATATGGTTTTTAATTCATGAAGTTTTGTCATTAACTATTCAATATAAAATGTTCAGAGCAATGTCTACCATATGCTAGGAGTGTGAACTGTCATTAACATGTACAGGTTTAAAAAATCTGCCAGGAAAGTGGCGCAGTCTAATGTCGAACCCCCTGCTGATATCACATGGTGGTTAAGAAATACAAGTGATAAACAGATTCCCTTTCTTTGAAGCCCAAATTTCTTCTTCATATTTTTCCATTTTCAGCAATTACAGTTGCAGGAAAAATAAACAAAAGGCCCCAAATACATACCCGGATCCATGGCCATGTGAGGCCTGCGTCTCTGCCTGGTGATGTGGACACTTCCCTATTGGCTGCCCCTCAGTGGGGTCATCACATATCCCGAAAAGACTCCTTAGGCAGAGTGATGACGTCATAAAGAGAGGTGGCAGCAAGATGGGTTTAAAGTGTTTTTTTCCACTTGTGTTGCCAAATTGTTTATATGTGTTACATGTTTTCATTTACATTGAATAGCTAAAAAAGGTTTCTCCAAACATTTATAAGTTCTTAAAAAGGTGTCTGGCTTTTCTCCTCTCTGTAAAAAGCCTGTTTGATCCTGTCTTCTCTACCCCCCCCCCTTTGTCCACAGTCCCCAATCCATTACCTAATAGTACAGAGCCTTGGGGACACTCTGCACATGCTCAGTTTGATGTGTATTGCTAGAGAGTTTTTTTTTTTTTTGGTGAGAGTGGATGTGATCCGCACTAGGTCAATCAGCACTGTCCAGACCCAGACAGAGGGTCAGGAGTCATTCCAGGTGTGATTCTCAGTGTCTGTTCTTATTCAGAATATATTGAATCTGCACATTATCACTTCAGAAGCATGATGGGTGTAGTTCTCAGTATCTGATGTTATGTCTACATGGACATTGTCTGGAACCTCTTTTCTTGTATCCTTGAACTCTTCTTATATGCTAAATGCGCCACACAGTTAAAAGACCACTCAATATTATTATTATTATTATTTAGGTACTTATATAGCGCCGTCAATTTACGCATCGCTTTACATATACATTGTACATTCACATCTGCACCTACCCTCAAGGAGCAATCTAAGGTCCCTAACTCACATTCATATACTAGGGCCAATTTAGAACAGAAGCCAATTAACCTACCAGCATGTTTTTGGAGTGTGGGAGGAAATCGGAGTACCCAGAGGAAACCCACGCAAGCACAGGGAGAACATGCAAACTCCAGGCAGGTAGCGTTGTGGTTGGGATTGGAACCAGCGACCCTTTTTTTTACTGCTAGGTGAGAGTGCTACCCACTAAACCACTGTGCCAATATCTCATATACCTAAGAGTGTCCTACTTTTTGGTCAAGTCATCATTTCATAAAGAACTTCAAACCTCTCTCCACCCTCTAGAGAAGTGGTCATCAACCCTGTCCTCAGGAACCACTAACAGGCCAGGTTTGCAAGATAACTGAAATACATCACAGGTGATATAATTTGCTGCTCAGTGATTGCAGTATTCTAGTCTGCATCTCCCCAAGGTAATACATAAAACCTGGCCGGTTAGTGGGCCCTGAGGACAGAGTTGATGACCACTGCTCTAGAGCATGTCCCAAAAATGTTTTAATTTTTTTTACCTTTTTTAAAAGTACATCTCTCAAAAGCCCCTTCCAGGCACACAGTATGTTTTCAGATTCTTGGGAGTCAAGGCAACAGTTATGCTTTGCTACATAATAAATCAATGTATCCATATGCAATCAGACCGAGAAGGACAGGGGGATAAACAAAGTACTATAGTCTGGTAGGCAGGACTGACAACACTGCTTGGGATTTCAGTTCAGCAAACGTTTTTAGTTGTCAGTCAACAACAGGAAGTTGGTGTGCAGCACAGTTCTAAGACCACTCAATATCTCATATAGCTATGAGTAGTGTACTTTCTGGTCATGTTATCATCTGAAGTAGAGCTCCAAACCCCCTTCCCCCTCCCTCTAGAGCATGTCCCTACCTTTTTGATTTTTTTTTAAGCTTGTATCAGAAGTACATCTCCCAATAGCCCCTTCCCTACACACAGTGGCCCTGATTCAGAGACGAGTTACGACGGCGTATCTCCGGATACGCCGTCGGAACTCTGAGTGGCTTGGTCGCATCTATGCGCCTGATTCGTAGAATCAGTTACGCATAGATTTCCCTAAGATCCAACCGGCGTAAGTCTCTTACACCGTCGTATCTTAGACTGCATATTTACGCTGGCCGCTAGGTGTCGCTTCCGTAGATTTACACAAGGAATATGCAAATTAGGTAGATACGCCGATTCAGAAACATACGTCCGCCCGGCGCATTTTTTTATGTCGTTTGCGGAAGGCTTTTTCCGGCGTAAAGTTACCCCTCATAAAGCAGGGGTAAGTCATGTTAAGTATGGACGTTGGAAACACATGAACAGCGTCGTATTTTACATTGTTTACGTAAGTTGTTCGCGTAATAGTGCTGTACGTAAGTTATGTTCACGTCGAAAGCATTGACAGTTGACGCGTAATTTGGAGCATGCGTACTTGGAAATGTTCACGGACGGCGCATGCGCCGTTCGTAAAAAACGTCAAATACGTGGGGTCACAATTAATTTGAATAAAACACGCCCACATCATCCACATTTGAATTAGGCGGGCTTACGCCGACACATTTACACTACGCCGCCGTAACTTAGGGCGCAAGTTCTTTCTGAATACAGAACTTGCGCCCTAAGTTACGGCGGCGTAATTTATCTGAGATACGTTACGCCCGCCGATAGATACGCAATTGTATCTGAATCAGGGCCAGTGTGTTGGCAGGATCTTGGGAGTCAAGGCAGCAGCGTTGTTTTGCTATGAAAGAAATCTAAGTATCCATATGCAATCAAACCGAGAAGGATGGGGGGGGACAATCAAAGTACTATAGTCCAGTAGGCAGTGGACTTATGTGTATTCTCCTCTGAAACATGCCTTATGTGACCTCTATCAATTACCTAGGCCCAGAGACTCGCCTTAAAGGATGCTAAGGATGCTAAGGATGAAGTCGATTTCAGCTTTCTTAGGCTGGGTTCACACTACGGTTTTCCCGTCCGTCAGCCGCATACGATTTCAGTATTGAAAACGTACGGGCCCGGACGGGAAAACGTAGAGATAGACAATGCATTGCAAATCGTATGCACTCGGATGCATCCGGGTGCGTACGATTTGCTGGCAAAACGTTTTTTAAACGTACGCAAAACCGTGTTCAACCACGGTTTTGCGGTCGTTTTTAAAACAGTATGGCAAACGCATACGTTTTCCTTTAACATTAATGTTAATGGAAAACGCACATATGTGCGGTGCCATACGTTCCCGTCCGTTTCAGCCGCATACGGTTTTTCATATAAATCGTATGCGGCTGACGGACGGGAAAACCGTAGTGTGAACCCAGCCTAAGCTACCAAATTGACACCAAGGTCTCTTGGTTGGAGGCTCTACAGGTGCTCAGGAAGACAGCCATGGCAACTCACCCTAAAAACAAGGGTATCACCTAAGAAAGGACAGGGGAGGGGGGTAGACAACAAAATACTATAGTTTAGTAGGCAGGGCTGACAACACTTGGGATATCAATTCAGCAAAGATTTTATGTTGTCAGCCAATGAAAGAATGTCAGAAGCTTACAGGATTTCTTGCAAATCAACAAGTATTTTTCTGTACTTGCAGTGATTTAAATGGATTTTTTTTGTATATTTTATTTGGCCATTACATGCCCTTTAAAATATTCCAGTAAGAGAAGTTTTCCTTTAAACTCCAGAAGGGAAAAAAATGCATTCAACAGGATAATCTAAATGCAGAAGTTTGTTGAAATGCACACATTATCCGTTGTATCACACACAAGCAGCTAAGCATCTTATTTTTAATATTTTATTCTCCAGGAAAGCCACGATATAGGTGGCTTTTTTTCTCAGTCTATAATTAACTTAGTGTGCCATAGGGCAGTATTAATAACTGCAGATAAAGAACTTTGCCGTAACATTTTACTGCAAATAGTAAAACAAAACACAAAAAAAAAGAGAATGTAATTTAAGCCGGGAAACATATAAAGTGAAATAATCAAGATGAAATGGCCTATCTCGCCTAGAACAGAAATACCCGTTAAAAGATACAGTAGCGGAGGAATATTAGCCAGCTTTGCAGTGATTACCAACCCATGCTCCAAATTCACTATAAAATGAAAATCAATATTTCCACAAGTTCCTGCAACATAAAAGATAACCTTCATTGATTTTTCTAGACTTAGACTTCGATGATAACATCTAATATAAATTTTCAGCCACGAGGATTTGGATCAGAGCTCGAGCGATAAGTCTTGCACATCCTTTAAGAGGTGATTTTTTTTTTTTTTTTAAAGTGCACATTCATACTATTTATAATTTGCCTTGTATAAGTGAAAAAAATAGCTAGTCTGAGGCTTTATCAGCCATCTCTTCTAATTTTTATTACTGGATAGCTAAAGCCAGTTCCAGATAATTTGGGAATTTCGGTAGAATCATGATAGGGAGGATAGTGCAGCAGTGGACGCCTGTAGAAAGAAGAAAAAAAATAATAAATAAATAAAGTGCTAACCGGTAATAGCCTCCATGGCTTCGCTGATTAAATGCTGCCATAGATGAAAGGCCTGCCATCGCTGCAATAAATTAACCAATCACACAAATCCCAACTCACTGCTAATCCCTCCTTGATACCCTGATCCTCTGATCAGCTCAAGGAGGTAAAGAGACTGTTGGTTCTCTAACCCCAGCATTTCATGTGTACAACCAGCTAATGATATCTTGCTGACCAGTTCACGGCATGCTGTAGCTTTTCTATTATTTGCTGTTCTATGGGGAAAAAAAGAATGGAAAGTGATCATTTTTTTTTTTGCTTTTGTTCATTTTGAAACATAGCACTTCAAGCTGTCCTTTTAGGCAAGCTCACTTTGTCTTTTAGAATTACACTTATGTGTATTATTTTACAGAACGTATCTTGTATTATATTTTCTGTCAATTCTTACATTTTATTTCAAACTGCATTGGAATTCTGTTTGCGTCCTTACAATATACAGTATTTAATAGTTTTTTGGGGACTTTGTCAATGTATAAATAAGTTGCTGACAGGTGCAAAGTGGGAGCACTTAGGCCCCATACACCACGGTCAGTTTGGTCCAATGAGAATGAACGAAGTTCAGTTTCATCGACCAAACCAACCGTGTGTATAGGCTATCGGTCTGGTTTCCTTCGGTCCAAAATTTCTAAACATGTTTCAAAACCGAACCGATGGACCGCTGCCCCATCGGACCAAACCGATGGTTAGTACAGAAAAGCATTGGTTCAAAACCCGCGCATGCTCAGAATCAAGTCAACACATGCTTGGAAGCATTGAACTTCGTTTTATTCAGCACGTTGGTGTGTTTGACGTCACCCGCGTTCTGACCCGATCGGATTTTGGACTGAAGGTGTGTACACATATCAGGCCGTACGGCCACTTCAGAGGTGAACCGATGAAAACGGTCCGACGGGCCAGTCTCATCGGTTTGGTCCGACCGTGTGTAAGGGGCCTAAGTGTTGTCTACACATACCAGTGGCAACTTTCAATATTTTCTATTTTGCCCAAATGCAGGGCAGATCTGTTGGGACCAAGCTCAGATAGCACACAACCCTGCCCTCCCTCCAGCATGCAACTGCCTGGGGACTCATACAAATGTAGAGTTATGGCCGAAGTATATAGCGTGCCTAATGGGGGCACTGCAGCTTCCACATATATTTGCAATTGTGTGCAATGAAACCTTCTGTTTTTAATGTGAATTGTTGGACAGGGTCAATTTGGTTTGTTTGCAGGCTAGCTGGTAAGTGTTTGGGATTTTTTCTTTGACATTGTGAGTACTGACCTGAGCTCAGGCTCCTAGTGACTTACTGCCCTGCGTCAATGAAAGATAATATGTCACACCGTTGGAGTCAGTAGGAGGAATTGTGTTCTTTAGTTGGTGTCAGTGGTAGGATTAGTGGCCTGTCACTGATATCAATGGGAGGAATTGTGCCCCATCGTTGGTGTCAGTGGGAGGAATTGTGCCCTATTGTTGGTGTCAAGTACAGGAATTATGCCCCATTTTTTATGTCAATGGATGGAATAGTGCCCCAAGGGCCAGATAAAGGCAAGCAGAGAGCCACATCTGGCCGCAGTTTGGATAACGCTGCCCTAGACTTAAACTGAGCCAGAATGAGTGAGCTGTTGTTGTGTGCCTGGCTGCCTCTGCACTAATCTTGGGAAAGAACTGGTTAAATTACAGCAGCTCCTTAGGGGTAGTTCTACAAATGTGTCTATCAGTTTTCTATTTAGCTGTTTGGCTGGAGCTGCCCGTAGATTCAATAAAAATACTTGTGTAATATTTGGAAACTTCCTCTTTTACTTCCACTTTCTTTCAGAAAGTTTAGGCTGGGTATCTGAATTTTTATATCCAAGATGATATCATGTGCATGGAGGTGTAACACCTAATATGACCTCCCCTCAGGCGAATCGTCTCACCGATGGAATGGCATAGAATCATCCGAACAGTAAGGGACTAAACACAAGGGGATTAATTAGCAAAAAGATAGCAAAAACACAATCCACTGCCTGCAAAAGCTCCTAGGCCAAGGTTTCAGAGCAGCAAAATGCTCTCTTGGTAGAACAGTTATCCAAGATGAACAGATGTTAAAACAGTCAAGAGATGTGGTCGAAGAAAGTTTATTCAGCAGAATTGCTTGCTGAAAATGTAAAACAATTTACTTGTCAACTCTGAATGTCTGCACTTCCCACTGCTCTGTTTTCTTCTTCTTGACATTTCTTTTGTCGCATCTGTTTGCTGTCATTTCAAAGTTTAACTTCTCAATGGAAATTTGAGAAACATACAAAGGTCTGTAGCCTGGGTAGGTTTGATAATGAATGTTGAACATTCTCGGACTGGATTTTTTTTTTAGTAGTAGTACTTACTATTTAGTTTCCATATGTATATATCCTATACATAGCACACAATACATTACAAAGTGCATAACGTCATTCACACCAGTCCCTGCCCTGGAGGAGCTAATTGTCTAATGTCCCTATATGAATCTTACAAAAACAAAACTTACCAGGGTTAGTTCAGTCAGAAGCCAAGTACATACCATGATAATTTTTTGGAAGGAAACTGGAAGACAAGGGCATCCAGAGGAAACCCACACAAACACAACATGAATGAATACCTTCCATTCACATAGGAACTCAATTTCCAACCTGGCTGGGGACATGGTTGCAATAATGTAGCCCCTCAAGCAAGAGGTGTTCCCAAGATGGGGAATGTCTGGGGGGGGGGGGGGTCCTGGTACCCTAGCTGGAAGTAGTAATGTGGACAGGAAAAGGTTTGCCCATCCTGGGGAAGGTACTGACAGCCGCTGCCAGAATTATGAGAACTTGTCTGCCATACTGTTTCTGAAGTAAAGAATTGAAAATGGACTGAACTTGTCTCTTAATGTTGCTGGTGGCCTATTTCAAGAATTGGTGCCTGGCCTGGATGAATGCAGGGAAGATTCATGGCATGTTACTGTACATATGATGGTGATTGCACATGTTAATCGCTCCCTCAGAGAACAGTGATTCACGCTAAACACAGAAACTAAGGCAAGAGGCCTATTAATGGTACCCAGGATGAGACATTATGCCAGAATTTTCTTGGGCCTGCCTACTTGCCATCATGGGACATTCACTGTTCCTAAATCCTGGTCTCCAGTGTCGGGCTGTCAGTACGCAAGTATGATGATGTGCTAATGAATGCTCATAGGAAGAAGTTTCATGATGATGATGATGGTGGTCTACATTTAACCAGGTGGGTGGGGTGGTGCCATTTTACAAGCAGCTACACTGAGAATAGCATGTTAAGAGAGTAGGTAGTACGTTTACACCTTTAAATAGTGTGACAGTGTCTAGGCTAAAATGACAGACAAGGTGGTGGAGGGGAGATATTTGTCACCCAAAATATAGAATGGGGCAGTTGTGGGCTCCAGGGAAGCCTGGTGAGGAAAATAGGTTAGACTCCCTTTAAACATCTGGTCATAAACTTACTCGGTAGGCCTGATGTTTGGGCTGTAAAAACACCGGGCGGGGCCAAAGCCTGGCATCCCGGTCCACCTACCTGGATACCCGGCTTGCTAAAAAAAAAAAGCTGTGAAGCCTAACAGGAAGCCTAACAGGAGTTTTTTGGGGCAAGCAAAGGTCCACCATGGGAATTCTGATGTGTTTGCTGAAGAAAGCAGAACTGTGTTTTTATTTTATACTGAAGTGAAGCATATATTTTGTTGATCTGGTAAAAGAAAATAAATGTCTGTGTTTATATTCTAATGCCACGTACACACGACCGTTTTTGATGTGATGGAAAAAAAAAACTAAGTTTTTCTCTAAGTGATTCTTGTTAAGCCTGCCTCGTATACGCACAATCGTGAAAAAAAAAATGCTTGAGCAAAGCGCGGTGACGTACAACACGTACGATGGCACTATAAAGGGGAAGTTCCATTCGAATGGCGCCACCCTTTGGGCTGATTATGCAAATTTCCCTTCTCATAACTTGCTTCTGAGCATGCACGTATTTTTCCCCATCGTTAAAGCCTACACATAACCGTTTTTCACGACGAGAAAAACGAAGACGTGAAAAACAACAAGAAAAAATAGAGCAGGTTCTAAATTTTTAATGCCCATTTTTCTCGTAGAGAAAAATACTCTGGAGCCCACACACAATCGTTTTTAATGACCATTTAAAAAAAAATCCATTTTTCTCGTCATGGAAAACGGTCGTGTGTACGCGGCATAAGGGTTGGTAGAATGACTGAGGTTGTGGAAAACCAACATCCGACCAACAGCTGATCAGTGCTTGCAGCCAGAATACAAAGATACAGCAGTGGAGATCGCCGCACTAACATCGCTTGTCTTAGTACCCTACTGCCGTCTGATGCCCCATTTGGGCCCTCATCTGGTGAGCCATGCTGACTTCCTAATACTCCAAAATCAAAAGTTGTAATAAGTAGCAAGCTAGAGCAACTTTTTTCTCTGTATATTTTGTTTGATGTCGTATAACATTTTTTAGTTGCGGCTTTTTACACATGCCAATTTAGAATAAGCGCAGTATCTTTTTTTTATCTTTTTTATATTACAATATTGTATTTAATAGCTCCTTGACGCTGTAACTATAAGTACTGTATCTCTTTATAGATGCTTTTGGTTGACCCCTCCTGAAGAAGCGGCATTAGTCGCGAAACATGTAGAGGACAACGTCTGAACCTGGATCTCTGTGTTCCCATAAACCAGTGGGGCTCTATACTTTTAAAAACGTTTGGCACAGAACTTATAACAACTCTATTATTGCTCTGTTGTTGCTTATGTCTTCTACGAAATTTTTCAAATAAATTTATATATATTTTTAAACATTTTGTATAATCTCTGGGTACCCAGACAGTCCTTAACATCACTGGCGTCATAGGGCAATGATTTTGGAGTAGCCCTTGACAATCTCTCCCTTTTTCCTCATTGTCTAATTATAGGATGATGGTACCTACCCCTACGTGCTAAACCTTTTAATGAGGCAACACCTTTTCTATTGCTTGTGTTAGTACGGTGATCTGTCATTTTTTTTTTTTTTTTACATTCAGCCCGCTGGGTTGAATGAAAAAAACCTGAGTGTTTGACCCAGCTTTAGCTTGTTTTTGTTTGTCTGTTGCTGAGTTTCCATTTAGTTATCTGATAGGAAGCATGTCATCTAGATGCTCAAACTGTGAGTATCCAGAGTTACCTGCTAGAGAGTGTTTCTCGGATCTCAGTCTAGGCCAGGGCATGTACAATTGATCTTTGTTTTCTTGTCTCTTCTCAGTACATTGGGATTAACAGAAAACCTTTGTCTCTTCAAAATATTAAGCAAACTGCAGACAGCCATATGATAAAGCTGCTGTCTGCTCTGAGATGAGGCCCCTTGGCTGACCACAGACACGGAACATATGATGTGAGTGATACAGGTGCCAGCCCCCTGCACACTACACAGGTGTTTCACCAGCAACGGTACCTCCTGTTAATTAGCTGAAATGACCTACGAAGACTATTATTTATTCTGATGAAGCCTTCACGTGCTCTCATGCAAAGTACAACCAACTTAATTCACATAGGGCTCAATCTGTATTATTAGCAAGGAAAGTTTAATTAATTCATTATAAAAAAAATCAAGGTATTTTGTGACTACCGTGAATTATGGAAATATATTCTCGGAAATAAAAATTAAAAACAGGATGACTATCACTGGCAGGAGGACTTATAGCCAATACAATGTTTAATTTTAAACTGTTCCCACCAGCTTCATGCATGCGCAACATGCTTTACTGTATCTCCAAACTGCTGCACATTTGCGCCCATAGGGAACGGCTTTTGTGCACTCACTGACTGCTCTCAGCACATTGAGGTAAGGCAGGTCATACATGGTTCAAATCGAACCATGTATGGGCAAGCTGAATGTACCAAGTTGATCGGTAAAACCAGCATGCTGGGTTTTACCTGCGATTATCGCTAGAGGCTCACGGTCTTCTCCCAGTGGAGGTGGCTTTCTGGGAGAAGACAATGGCCCAGCAAAAGTGAATCCCTCATCAACACTGTCTGTGTTAACGGAGTAATCGAGCGAAATCAAGCAAAAAGAAATTTGCTCCGTGTATGGCTGGCCTAAGCTAGCATGGATAGCTCTCAATAAAGCTGATTTCCATCTCTGATCTTAGTTTGTTTGGGCCAGCTTGGCCCAAATGAACTTGTTAAAGTGACAGTAAAGCTAGAGATGAACTTTAGGCTGTGTTTACACTGCTGCCGGATGCGGCGCGCAGCAGTGGGGCTGGTACGTGCCTGTTCTCCATTTCAGGGACGAATTAGGGCTATGTTTTTGCCTGAATTCGGCCCTGAAACGGACCAGAATATGAAAAGGACTCCTGTGCAAGCCGCTCCATTGCCGCCCTGGAGATGTGTGAACTACAAATACTGTAGTTGCTGACTTTTAATATTAGGACACTTACCTGTCCCTGGACCCAGTGTTTTCTTCTCCTCAGCTGATTTATTAATCGGCCCTCAGGTGCTGCCGCTACCATTTCTTGTAAGGGAAGCCGGCGGTGAAGCCTTGTGGCTTCATAGCCAGTTTCCTATTGCGCATGCACGAAGCACGCTGTGCTTTGTGAATGGCCCGGTGGCCGTGGCAAGATCAACCAGAAGTTGGAGTGAGTACCTGTCAAATCAGGGTATCTGCAACCTCCCCCCCCCCCCCGAAAGGTGCCAAATATGGCAGTGGAGGGGGGGCAAATAAGCGTAGCTTTCCCTTTTGGGTGGAGCTCCGCTTTAACATTGAGTAACCTACTTCTAGAAGAAAAATGTCTTTAACCTTACACAGTATTACTACTAGGTGTGTAATCCATATAAATGAGAACCTTCACAGACAAATGTTAGTGTTATGGTTCAGGACTACATTTGGATTAAAAGCAGCCTTTTTCAACCAGATTACCATGGCACCCTCGGATGCTTTCTTGGTTCTTCAAGGATGTCTTGGCAAAATGCCTAAAAATTGCCCCAAATTGCCCAAAAATTATCAAAAGCTAGCACACAGATCAAGTCTGCCTTTTAATGTCACACAAAGTCATAGGTTTTTATAGTGGGGCATTATAACCGTGGGCACTCTCCTGGCCAGCTCCAACCATCCTAACAACTGATGACATCATAGGTTGATAAGAAGGACACTGGATGCCTGAGGATGTCCTTGTTTGTCACTCCCCTTCCCCTCTATATAAGCGGTAGAGCCAGGTTAGCTGAATAAGGGAGAGAAACTGTGGGAGAAGAGAAATTCTGGAATAGTAGGCAGTATCATAGAGCAAAGGTGTAAAAAAACACCTCTATTGTTGGGTGTCCTACATGTGTAGAGGCTGTTATGTAAAATTATTTGTTTAAAGTAAAAAAGGAAGAGGAAGAAACACTGGTCCAAGGTGTTATTTTAGGCGTTGGTTAAATTTGAGGGCTCAGGTGAAGAAAGTGTTGTGTGTTAGGCCGCGTTCACATGGTCGGTCCTTCACATGGTCGGTTAACTGATGAAGCTGACTGATGGTCTGATGTGCCTACACACCATCAGTTAAAAAAACGATCGAGTCCAACGCTGTGACGTAAAACACAACGACGTGCAGAGAAAAATGAAGTTCAATGCTTCCAAGCATGCGTCGACTTGATTCTGAGAATGCGCGGGTTTTTAACCGATGCTTTTGCATACTAACCATCGGTTTTGACCTATCGGTTAGGCGTCTATCGGTTCAATTTTAAAGCAAGTTCTAAAAATTTTGACCGAAGGGTAACTGACCGATGGGGCCCACACACGATCGGTTTGGACCGATGAAAAGGTCCTTCAGTCCGTTTTCATCGCTTTGGACCGACCATGTGTACGCGGCCTTAGGGTCTCTATAAGTGTTTGTTGAAGGTTAAGTGCTCTGGGCATAGGTCAGGCCAGATATATTTCACAGTCAACAAAAACAGGCAAACACTACCAAAAACTGGGTTTATAATACCGAAACACAACACATTCAGCAAGGCATGCTGGGTTATGAAATTCCTTAGCAGCTGGAGGGCCGGAGGTTACCCATGGTAGACCTATATTATTATATTAATCCAGACTGCAAGAGTCAGCTAGCTGTTATCATTCAGCTCTCCTACTACTCCCTACTCAGAAACAGCATTAACTCTTAAGGCAGCAAAGCTGATAAGTATAAATGCTGCACTTCAGCACACAGAGCAGCAGAAAAATAAGTAACAATGAAAAGCAAATCATTGTAATATCAGTTGGTGGATATGAATTATAGAAGATAATAGGTATACAGAACTCTTTTAACTGTCCCATACATTTCATTTAAACATGCTGCACTTTCTAAGGCTGGATTAGAAAGAAGAAAATATAGGTCTCTTCAAATGTGCTGAATGGCTTAAGCGATGACATAGGCACATGCATAACTCCACGCACCATAATCTAGTGACTACCATTACTGCGTACTGGTCTATGGGGACACATTAAGCATGCAGTATAATTGAACTACACAGTTATCCTCTGTTACTGCCTCTTATGAATCCAGCATTTCTTCCAGAACACTCAGCTTTGAAAGATGAAAGGTTTTCTTAAGATTAAAATTTTTATTCCCCTTGATAAAATAAAAATAATTCCAAGCCATAGAGAGATTTTCCTCTGAATTCTCCTTTACATTTTGCTTTAATGTACATATTGGAAATTTGGGTTGTTCCTATAATCTCTTGCTCATTATCTACATCTATATAGTGTATGGCTTGTGTTGTTGTGAAAGGTTAAAGGGTAAGTGCACTTGTAGCACCATGACCCTTAATGGGCCCTCCCCCAGTCTTTTTGTTTCTTATCTTGATTGTTCAAGCAGATACTGCTGGCCAATAAAGCCTAGTACACATGATCCGAAAATCAGATGAAAAATATCTCTTCGTATGATAATCTGATCATTAGTAGAGCCCATTATGACTGTTTGTACGAAATTATCTGAAGGGACAAACACAAAGAAATTTCTTTTTCAATACCAAATCGTACGATTTTAATTTCATCAGTACAGTTTTTGTCTGAAAAAACTTGGAAGCACAAGACTACACATGCTCGGAAACAAAACAATACAATGCAATAGATTACATCACTTCCAAAGTTGTATTCTATGAGAAGTTTCGTAAATTGAGTAACCACTTCATTTACGCTAAGGGAAAAGCATGCAAAAAAAAAGGACAATAATTGGACTGATGTTCTCATTGTGTGTACAATACATAATTCCCCTGTTTTAGCAACTGGCTTTGCTACAAAGATTTAGGAAAGCCCTCTTTTTGAGTCCATTCAAGGTCCTTACTTTAACTAAAGTGCTGAAGACGGTGACGTTTTTTATGACCTTCAAAACAACAGTTGGTTGTTTTTTAGTGTAAACCAATACATTTATTTTGACTCTTTTTTTGGTAACCTGCTAGGTACCCATGTGAAGGTAGACCTGTCTGTTGTGAGCAGCTTAAAGTAGAAGTTCAGCCTAAAACGAACTATCTCTAAATCTACCTGCAGCCACATTCTAATGCCGCGTACACATGATCGGACATGCCGACAATAAAACTGGATTTTTTTCCAACGGATGTTGGCTCAAACTTGTCTTGCATTCACACGATCACACAAATGTTGTCGGAAATTCCAAACGTCAAGAACGCGGTGACGTACAACTTGTACGACGAGCCGAGAAAAAGGAAGTTCAATAGGCAGTGCAGCTCTTCGGAATTGGCTACACATGATCGGAATTTTCGGAAGAACTTTTGTTGTAGGAAAAATTGAGGACCAGCTCTCAAACATTTGTTGTCGGAAATTCCGACAGCAAATGTCCGATGGAGCATACACACGGTCGGATTTTCCGACAACATTCTCATGTCAAACATTTAATGTCGGAAATTCCGACCGTGTGTACGAGGCAATAGACTGATAATACAGAAAAAGTGTTGTGCAATCAATATAGGGTGCATAAACCTAATCAAGTTAGAAATGTATATATATATCAAAAACTGTAAATATGAGGGTATTAAAAAGAATTCACGAATTATCCAATAAAGTCCATCAGAGAAAAGAAGAAGAGAAGTGCTCTTATGCAAAAAGTTCATTTATGCTTGTGTATCAACAAAAATCCACATTTCAGTGTGATTAGCAAAATCTTCACACCCAAAAGTGCACACCCAACTCTCAAGCTGCTTACCAGCTATTCTGACTCCCCAAGATGGGGGTCTGGCTGCAATTAATCTCAGTATCCCCATGGGATGGATGGATATCATAAGACAAGATTCCAGAATGGGTTACCATACAACCAGGATGTTCAACAGTGGGCTCAACAAAAAGGGAGAGACAAAGGAGGAACTCTCAGGCCCCGTACACACGACCAGTTTCCTCGGCAGAATTCAGCTTCCGACCGAGTTTCTGGCTGAATTCTGCCGAGAAACCCGGCCGTGTGTACACTTTCGGCCGAGGAAGCCAACGAGGAGCTCGGCGAGGAAATAGAGAACATGTTCTCTATTTCCTCGTTGTTCTATGGGAGCTCTCTCCCTGCCGAGCTCCTCGGCGGCTTCAGTGCTGAACTGGCCGAGGAATTCGATGTGTTTGGCACGTCGAGTTCCTCGGCCGTGTGTACGAGGCCATAGTGTAGTGATTAGTAATCCAGGCTTTTTACTAAAGGTTAAAACTACTAAGAAGGCAGGAGTAAAATCACATATAAAACAATCAATCACATGCAGACAAAGTCACCACTGTAGCTCCTGCTGACTAGTTTCGTTCAAACGCACATTATCAAGGGATAAAGGAGTATTCTAAGACTAAAGCTGGATACACACTACAGTTTATTTTTGTACAACCCCGAGGGTTGCCCAAAAAAAAACTGGCAGCCCCAGTCGGGAGCCACTGTGCTAACAATGCAAGGTTAGTCCAACGATCTCCCCCACTTAGTTGTTGACAGGGGGACGCCCCCACCCAGAACATTTTGATCAGCCTTCTCTGCCATTGCCTGAGAATGCTGATCGGGAGTCAGTCGGCTGCTGGTTTTCCAACATGCACATCCAACAGACTGACATACACACGGGCAGAATGTTGGCTGGTATTTTTTGTACTGGTAAATGTTTCCCGACATTATGCTTGTGTGTACAGGGCTTAAAGTGACTGTTAACCTAGTTACACCACTTTTACCTAAAGGTAAATTTATAATAAAGCTTACTTGTAGGTACTGGAAATATCTAATAATCCTGCACGGTTAAGGAGATATTTACCAGATATGCTTGTGCCAACGTCATTGGCGCATGCACACTGAAAAAAGGCAACAATCATGACATTTCTAAACGCCCATGCGCATGGGAGTAATGTAACACGCCAGTCACAGAGCCAGAGTCCATGGTCCTGGAATGAAGAGAGGTGAAGATGGATGCGGCCACCAGCGGGGACAGTGGGGACATTGTAGGCTTTGTTTGCAGGAAGGTGCAACATAATGGGCTAGTATGCAATGCATACTAGCCCATTATTGCCCATTACTAGTCCAATACGCTTGTACTTTGCAAGAAACAAAAGAGGAAATAAAACCCATCAGGGTTTACTTCCTCTTTCCCCTATCTAAGCCTATAAAGCAAAAATAACTATACTTAACTTTTCTGAAGCTGACCCGGTCCAGTCTCCAGCAGCTGATGCTGTGTGCAGGAGACAGCTGACAACAGCTGGGAAATGCTTGGGAAGTGACGTCACCCATAGAGTTACTATGGGGCTTTCGTTGTCGGCTGTCGGCTACTCATGCCTACACACAGAAGCCACCGCTTACAGCTCAATGTTGGACCAGACTGGATCGATTTCAGAAAAGGTATATATAGCGATTTCTCCTTTATAGGGCTAGATAGGTTAGTCCTAGAATGATACTGCAAGTAGATTTAGAGTTGGCTAGTTTTACGCTGAAGTTCTACTTTAACCTGAACCAGTTGAGTTCTCCAATAGTTTTTGCCCTCCCACTACTTTGTATGACTCACATCAAAGTCCCAGTGCCTCTTGGATGTTCTTTTCTATACTGGAGTCTACATACTAATATGTAACCATTTTTCTATGTTATATTTCACAAGGTGAAGGACTTAGAGGAGTGGGGTACATATGCACCATTAGAAATAAGGGAGGGAGGGTGAAAAAAAGCCCACTAAGGGTAGCGTCGCCCATAGACGGAGCACATTTCCTTTTACAACAGACAGTGACAGTTGACAGTGACAGTTGACAGTGTTGAATCCCTCCTGTTGAGCTAGTGTCTTCTACCAGGGGGGATAAGACAATAGATGGAGGTTGAGAAGATTTAAGTTAAAAAGTCACCAAAGTTTTAGGAATTAGCAGGTTCCTTTTACCACCTGCACTACATAACTTATAGTGAACATTCTGGAGAAACATTCCAGCTTGGATAAGCCACAGCTGACCCCAATGGCTCTAACATTGAGATACTATAATATATTTTCAGTGGGTACATACAGAATTTTGAGGTATTACTGGGGCGGAGCAATACTGAGAATATTTTCTAAATGTATGCAAAAATCTGCAAAATGCATCGGGCAAGGCAAAATTAAGGTAGGATTTTAGTAGACTTTAATGGGCTTTAAATGCTGTGGTATACAGAAGCTCCTTTCAACTATCTTGGACCTGTTCTTGTGCCAAAAAACAGCCCCTCGTTAGCCTCATTACTTTACATTTTTTAACATAAAAAAAAACAGACAGCAGAAAAAAAAAAAAGCAAAATTAAAGCGTCAGTACAAACACAATTATGACTTTTAAAATGAGGAAAAGCACAAATACAAAGAACACTAATTAAAATAAAATAAATGTCCTTAAATGCAGATCTATGTCGACTTTTTTTCAAGCAAATGGCAAAATTAGTAATTTTGCCGTGGAAATTTTCACCCAAACCACTACACCTATCCCTGGCTTTTATCATAATACTATTTATATTATTACTAGTATTATTATTATTATTATCATTATCATAATTAGCTTAAAGTCATTTTTTATACAACTTCATAACTTATTTCATACTCACTGCACCATAATACAGTAAATATACTACCAATCTCTAGGTTCAGCCTCTAGTGGCTGTCTATATTTTAGTGCAAGCACTTAGCCTTGCTGATTAACAACTGCAGAGATAAAATCAATAGCCTTCGGAGTATAAAATTGTACTCTAAAGGTGTCCCTAGACATTAAATGCAAGCCTTCGGATGTGGACAATCCAATGTCTTCAAGTTACATTGGACACAGGTGGTTGAGACTTAAGTGGGATGAAAGCCAAAAGACAGAGTAGAAAGCCTTTGCATATCACCATTATTTTCACCAATAAGCCAACGCAGGAAATTTTGAAAGTGCACCTTTTCCGGCACACCTCATCGGACCCGCTGCGGAGATATGTGAACCGGCTCCATAGAGAGCCATTCACATTCTACTGCTATGCAAATTGAATGCAGTGAATTCAATTTGCATAGGTGTGAACCCGGCCTAACTTTCATCCAGGATTCACAGACTTTCAATTGAATCCAATTAGAACAGTATATGACTCGTGGGTGAAAGTTGTGTGAAAACATTTATAAACAGAAATGTTGACTGTGAATTAGAAAAGTCTAAGACTGGCGAGGAAAAGAAAATGATACCAGGGATACGTTGTTTGTTGCAGCTAAAAGTGATCCCAAACAGGTCACCAGAAAGCCATCTCCAAAGAGTTGGGGTCTCCAAATGTTAACTTAGATTGGTCGAAAACATAAAATGACCGCACCACATTCTGTCTCTGTATATAAAATGAATACATGTTTTCCTCTTAAAGCAGAGTTCCACCCAAAAGTGGAACTTCCACTTATTTGCTTCCTTCCCCCCTCCGGAGCCACATTTGGCACCTTTCAGGGGGAGGGGGACCTGTTTTGGACAGGGCCCCCTTCCCCACTTCTGGAGATGGCACCATGGCGATGTCTCTTGGAAGTATGGCCCCCTCCTCTTTCCTCCCGCAATTTATAAAGCGCAGAACGCTTCGCGCATGTGCAGTAGCGTGCCAACATTGCAGGCTCCCTGGACAGGTGGGTGTCCATATATTAAAAGTCAGCAGCTGTAGCTTTGTTGCTAACTTTTAAAAATTTTCCCCAGGCTGGAACACCTCTTTAACAATATTAACAATATCATACTGGGATATTGTGATTTTTTTTTTTTTTTGCTAAAGGCAAGTAGGCTGTTAACATTGCAAATACATTTTCCTCTAGCTTAGTAAGTATGGTGAAAATTCACTTTGCAAGGAATACCCAATCACTTCTAGTGAAAATAATAAAAAAAAAACATTTTTTTTCTCTTGTTTTCATATAATTGGATGATGGAAGTGAACAGCTTCACCTCATTCAATAAGCTAAGGGAAAATTCCCTTCTAAGCCAAACATTCCTTTGCAAAGTGAAAAGCCTATTTTCCTTTAGTAAATCAACCCCCATTGTGTTAGTGACTTCTTACAATGGCCAAAGTCAAACCCCAACCTTGACCCCAATGAACATCATGATTAAAAAGTCTGACTGTGCTTAGCATGTCTAAGCCAACCTCCCCCACAAATTACATATGGAAATAAATGATCGGATTAAAGCTACAAACGCGAAATGACAGCCCCCAAAATACAGTAGATAAAATACTAAAATCATTTGTGTAATGCGAGCACGAAATCCCATCTTTCTCATTTTTAACCGCCGCCTAATTTCCTGTTAACACTTCATGTAAATTCCAGATAAGGTAGTCATTTTTTTCCCCAGAATTCTATTTCTGTTTCATTATATGTTCTATACCGTGCCCGACAGGTCAGGGTTATGATTGAAGTTCTATGGCTCATTAGTATTCGACCAGTTGAGTCTTTTTTTTTTTTCGCTTGATAATTCCTTTATTAAACACTACAATTAGTCTGTTCCGTTAGCTTTGTGTATTACTTTTTTATATACCTAGTGTAGTGTTGGTCAAGGAGTATATATGTCTTACATATACAGGCTCTTATCTGCTCTAAGTTCAGCAGCTGTATAAAAAAAAAATTAAAAATTAAAAAAAAAATATTGTCCTGCCACCTCCCAATCCTGCATTTCTAGCTAGCAGCTGCTATCAAGAACCTCAATAGCAAAAATATGCAAACTTGCACACTAATTCCCTTTGGAGATAGATCTTGGCTGCGGCCCTGTCATAAATCACAGGAATTTCGATATGAAATGAGGCAAGCAACTCTAATCATTTCTGCATTTCAAATTGGATCACTGGCTCAATCACCAGGCTTTTTTAAACTGCTTGCCTAAGAGCAAATGTGAGGCAGGAGATAATTCTGAAGAAATCTCTTTTGTGGCCGTCGAACTCTTTTAACTGTTTCAAGACTGAAAGGCAGTCATTTCTGCGATAATGGTGCCTATCTGCTGCCAGAGATATGGATCCTAAAAGGCGTTTTTCTTCTCTTTAAACTTATATAATCCAGCCGATATTAGTTTATGTAGATGCGCGCATGGAAGCCCGGGTGTTTGCCCAGGAATTTGCGTATTTAAATGGTATTTTTATAATCGTTTAATGGAATGATGCAAAGCAGACGGTCTTATTTCCATATCTGTGCAGTTCAAAATGTTACCTACTGTATGAGATAGCAAGGAAATTTTATTTTACCGCGTGACATGAAACAAAGCGTAAATAAGAACCTGCAGAATTTAGGCCAGGTGAAAGAGTTGTCTTTTTTTTTTGCATGGTCAGTATTAATGGTTACCTTTTTTTTGGACTAAAAACATCCTGAAAAATAATTTTAAATAATCTTGCGCGGATGTTCAGGAATTGTCCAAAATGGTTACAGAAAATAAAAACTTCAAAGAAGTTCCATGGGAATACATAGAGCTCTTACATGGGGTTAAAACATATAAAAACCTTAAAGGAACACTAAAGGCAAGATTTTTTTTGTTTAAAAATAACAAACATGTTATACTGACCTCCGCTGTGCAGTTAATTTTGCACAGAGTGGCCCCGATCCGTGTCTTCTGGGGTCCCTCGGCGGCTGTCTCTGCTCCTCCTTGCAAAAGCTTTCCACCCCTCATGTGAGCTCCCTCGCAGGGTGGAAAGCTTTTGCGAGCACGCTCCCGTGATACAGTGGCGGCCATAGCCACTGACTGTATCACTCGGCCCCGCCCCTGTCGCGCCACATCATCCGCTGTGATTGACACTAGCGCCAGCCTATGGCTGCACTGCTATCAATCCGCCCAGCCTAGCCAAATAACGGCCAGGCTTGGAACCGAACAGGATGACGAGAACGCGCCCCGGACTTTCGAGGGTTGTGGTAAGTAAAACGGTGGCTCAGGGGGGGGGGCGGAGCTGTCAGATGTTTTTGTACCTTTGTACCATAGAATGCATTAAGGTAAAAAAACTTTTACCTTTACAACCCCTTTAAGGGTAACGGTAAGGCATTAAATATTTTTTTCAGAATCTGAAAATGGAATTGGCCTTCTTTGAGTCGGAAGATTGGGCAACAGAAATTTGGCCACACAAATTTTTCAGCATGAATAACTTAGGACTTTGGTCATATGCTTATCACAACCAAAAAAATCATGTTGTAGTTGTAAGGCCTTAACACGCCAAAAAGGCCATTGGCAGTTAACAGACTGTGCTGGCTGCAATGAACAAAATATAGGGCCAGATTCACAGAGATCGGCATATCTCTGTGCGGGCGTAGCGCATCTCATATGCGCTACGCTGACGTAACATAGAGAGGTAAGTACAGTATTCACAAAGCACTTGCTCCCTAAGTTACGCGGCATAGCGTAAATGGGCCGGCGTAAGACCGTCTGATTCAAAGTAGGCTGGTAGTGGGCGTGTTGTATTGAATTGAATCGTGACCCCATGTAAATGAAGCGCCGAACGAACGGTGCATGCGCGCGCATGCTCAGAATCACGTCGAATTTACGCTGTAGGATACGATGGCTCAATGGCAACGACGTGAATGTAACCTACGCCCAGCCCCATTCACGTACGACTTACGTAAACAACGTCAAATCCGACGCTTGTTCCGACATCTATACCTTTGCATTACTTGAGCCTCATATAGCAGGGGTAACTTTATGCCGGACGTACGCCTTACGTAAACGACGTAGCTTAATGCGACGGGCGTAAGTACGTTCGTGAATCAGCGTATCTAGGTAATTTGCATATTCGACGTGTAAATCTACGGAAGCGCCCCTTGCGGCCAGCGTTAATATGCAAAAGAACAAAAACATACAGCGCACAAGGGTTAAGTGAATGTCACTTTATAGTCTGTAATGTGTGGAAAAACATATTACAGACTATAAAGTGACATTCACTTAACCCTTGTGCGCTGTATGTTTTTGTTCTTTTGCTTTTTGCCCATGTCTCCTTAGTGGTTGACAGCTGCACGGATTGTGTTTTAGTGAAACTTCTTTAACCACTGACAACACTGTGGTTTACCGTCCTTATGGTGTTGCGCTTCATGCGGGTGTTTCTTTGTATAGCGTTAATATGCACCCAAGATACGACGGCGTAGGAGACTTACGTCGGTCGTATCTTGGCAAAATTCAGGCGTATCTGATTTCCAGAATACGCGTATAGATACGACGGCGCACATTTGGACTTACGACGGCGTATCTGGAGATACGTCTTCGTAAGTACTTTCTGAATCCGGCCCAAATTGTTTGAATATATATATATATATATATATATATATATATATATATATATATATATATATATATATATATATATATATATATATATATATATATATATATATATATTTTATTTGGGGGGGGGGGGCAGGGGGATTTTACCATAATGTTCTAGAAGGCACAGCATGTTAGCACATAATTCCTAACCAGTGATACTACCAAGCTTCTAATTCACTTCTGTGTTATGGTGTTTCTGAAGTGCTTTTCAGGCACTTTGGAAGCGCTGCCAATTCATTTCAATGGGCAGGGGTGTTTTGAGAGCATTCTGTATACAGCAATCCCAAACCGCCCAAAAAATGCTGTTTGTAGGACTTTTTCTAACATCCCGCAAGCGCACTGCCTGGGTGTGACAGCACCCATTGCAATGAATAGGAGGCAGTTTTCAGGTGCTTTATAGGCGCTATTTCTAATGCTAAAACGCTGCCTCAGTGTGAAAGGGGTCTAAGTGTCTGCTACTCCTCTTTGCAAATCCCTCCAATGGCTTACGCTCACCCAACAAATTAAATTCAAAATACAACCTACAAAGCTATCCACAACTTGGCCCCCAGCTATTGTCTTGCTGCCTGAAGTGCTTTATGCCAGCTGGGATATGGCTATCTATGACAACTCAACTACCACCTGAGGATGGGAGGAGCTCTTTATGAGATGTGCATGCACCATCGCAGGTTTCACATGAATGCAGACGTTTGCAACCTCATTCATGAGAAAACATCCAATGTGTATGCATTAACAGCAGTTGAAAGAGGAGGGGCCAAAAACAGCTGGCAGGAAATGGGATTCACTAACGGTATTACAAAACTGTCAGCCTTAAAACAGAAATATACAGGAGATGAGTGAACTGGCAGGATAACCAGGTACTATATTAGTAATAAATAAAGAATAAAATGGAATAAATAATACAAAAGGTTATGGTGCATAGAAATAAATAGGAGAATGTATAATCTGATTGGAATTCAACTTTCATGTATCACCTGCAAGATAAAATCTATATGAATAAATTGTTTTATCTGCCAGAGGATTTGTGTAGCCATTCTTGTGATCCAGACATAGTAACTAGGTCAGTGACCTAATTATATCTCTACTTTTCTCAGCTTTTACAACTTAATCACTATCCTGCCCCCTGGCCTGTAATTTGATAATGAAGGAGAAGCAGTGCAATGATGACATCATCAATCTGCTCTCCTGTAATGCATGCTTAAGTTGTTAAGTAACATCGCTGGGCCTAGTTTTGCATGTATTACAAGAGGATTGATATCAGGACAGATGCAGATGTTTATTCCGTTCCATACAGGGCTGGTGCTACCACTAGGTGAACTAGACAGGCACCTAGTGGTAGATAAAAGAGGAGTCAGGGGGTCCAAACCCCCCCAAGCATCTATCAATGTCTCAGCATCTAGGCTAGTGTAGCCTTTCAGCATGTGGGTTCCGCACCGCCACACACCGTCTTCTCCATGCTGCTGGTAGGCAGGGTGGCCTGGTAAGGACAGTGATTAAAGATCAACCCATAATATGATAAATGTGATTACATCCTGCCCAAATTGTAAAGTAACATGGTGGGACTCGGGAAATCCTGTGTGATGTCAGGAGGGAGGGACTTATGAGCTTCAGCTACCCAATGGCTGAGAAGGCAGCAGGGGGTGGTGCCACTACCTCTTCAACCAATGGGTACACACAGTACGCTGTCCAACTAAATCTAAATCTAAATCTAAATCTTCATTCCACTGGCTTCCTGTCTTAGTGGGTGCGGGATGAAGTGGCTCTGAGAAGTCTGCACACAAGATTCATTTTTTTAATTCATCTGGAATTCAGCTTTCAGAGTTACTTGCCAACCCTTAACCTCACTGTAATCCTGAAATTCAAACTAAACTCATAGGATAAGCCCAACCTTTAATTTAAAGTTTACAGGTTCTCTTAAAAGCCCACCTTCTCCAACCACTGATGCACATCTTTGCCATGTCCCCGAGCATGCTATTCATCTGGGAGCCTTGGGACTTAACCCTGTCAAATGACTTTGTAGGTTAATGGAAGAGTTGACACATGGTACATGACCTGCCCCTGTCCCCTCTTGTGGGAAGAGGAAAAGGTGACTTGTTGCCCCTTATCCCAAAATATGGTTGTATTCATAAGATATGACAGATCAACAAGGGGTGGTTGGCAAAGGTGAGTATCAGTAGGTGAAAGGTTTCAAGAAAATCTATCACTTTGGCTTGTATGAGCCTGAACCTCAAGTTCACTGATACATATGGTGATATATAGTCATGGATAACACCCAAAAAAATTAGCAAATACAAGGTGCCAAAGTCAAACAGAAGTATGGCTGCACCTGGAGTATGCTGTCCAGTTCTGGGCACCAGTCCTCAGGAAGGATGTACTGGAAATGGAGCGAGTACAAAGAAGGGCAACAAAGCTAATAAAGGGTCTGGAGGATATTAGTTATGAGGAAAGGTTGCGAGCACTGAACTTATCCTCTCTGGAGAAGAGACACTTAAGAGGGGATAAAACATTTTTTGCACGTGGCCACTCATTAAAATGAGAAGAAAAGAGGTTTAACCTTAAACTATGTAGAGGGTTCTTTAATGTAAGAGTGGCAAGGATGTGGAATTCCCATCCACAGGCGGTGGTCTCAGCGGGGGGGCATAGATGGTTTCAAGAAACTATTAGATAATCACCTGAACGACCACAACATACAGGGATATACAATGTAATACTGACATATAATCACCCACATAGGTAGGACTTTTTTCAACCTCACCTACTATGTAACTATGTATGCTAGAAGAATGCCAACATTATTAAACAAACACAATTTCTAATTAACAGGAATCAAACAGTACCCACACATACATTTTGTTCCTAAGAGCCTCCAAATATGCATTACAAGAAAACTTCAGCTTTGTGAAACTCATCCCTTGAATCCCACTATGCACCAATCTATAGGTCATGTGTTGTGCATTTTGAGAATGTGTGCCAGTGCTGCAAATTAGTTGACATTTTCACATGCTTATCACTCGGGCTCAGAAGCTCCTGGGGCATATGGGAGATTTCTCAGGATAAAATGGTATATGAGGGCACCAGGTGGTGCCTGTTATTGGGCAATCATGTAAGCTTAATAATCTTGGCATACTGACAGGTCCATTTAAAGTATTATCACCGCTCATAATAAGGTATAACACAGGACTTTATGAGTTTGAGCAGCCCACAGGGGTTTCCGGGGGCCCACAAGTAAACTCAGATTTCAGATTGCCAGAAAGGGATTGTTGAGTGTCAGCACTAAAGAGCAATTTGCTAAGTAGCGGAATTCTGGAGTATGTCCATTGCTCCCCAAGTGCGATGAGTACCAGCAGTATTGGCTAGATTAAACCATTTTCTGGCCAGAAGATACATATAGCTTGTGATTAAATTTGCATTCTGGTCTCCATATTACCTGCAGCAGCTGATTACAGAGGTGTTTTAATAGTTCTAGCAGTGGTACATCATAGCAGTTTAGATACTTTGGTTTTAGACAGCCATCAGCTTTAAACTAATCTACAGTACTTTAAAAAAAAAGTTGAATGTGATCAGCTTTATTAAAATCATCAACTCATTTCATTAATGTGGGTTAAAGAGGACCTTACATAATTATCACAATAAAAAGAACAATGATATCCCAATTTGATTTTATATAATCAGCACACAGACCTGAATTTTCTGTAAATTTTATTTGCCATCCTTAAAGCAAGAATATGCAAGAATCTGATCCCGATTTTGTGTTGCCCTTACTGCTTCTGACATCCGTAGAGACTTCTAACCTACATAGATCAGTTGTTGGCTCCAATTTGAAAATAATGGCCTTATCGGTATAGCAAGACACCGTAACAGGAAGGAACTGGGCTTGGAGTTAGGAGGGCAGTTACTCCTTAGACATGTACAAAAAAAAAGGTTGGGTTTGTAGCCTTGATTTAAGATACTCCACCAGTCAGAACCTTTGCAGAACACAATTTACAGTCAGTGTCAGCTGCTGAATATTATATACCGTATTTATCGGCGTATAACACGCACCCTCAGGCCCCGTACACACGAGGAGACATGTCCGATGAAAACGGTCCACGGACCGTTTTCATCGGACATGTCTCCTGGGAGCTTTTGGTCTGATGTGTGTACACACCATCAGACCAAAATCCCCGCGGACAGAGAACGTGGTGACGTAGAAGACACCGATGTTCTCAAACACGGAAGTGCAATGCTTTCATGCATGCGTCGAATCAATTTGACGCATGCGCGGGATTTCGGGACGCTGGTTACACGTCATAACCAGCGGACATGTGCGATTAGGTGTACTAACCATCGGACATGTCCGACGGACATGTTTCCAGCGGACAAGTTTCTTAGCTTGCTAAGAAACTTTTGTCCGCTGGAAACCTGTCCGCTAGGCCGTACACATGGTCGGACATGTCCGCGGAAACTGGTCCGCGGACCAGTTTCAGCGGACATGTTCGACCGTGTGTACGGGGCCTTAGAGGGAAGTTTCAGGGAAAAAACTTTCCACGGCCCCCTGCGTATAACACGCAGGCACAGTTTACCCTCTATTTTCAGGGTAAAAAAGTGAGTGTTATACGCCAATAAATACAGTAGCTACCGGTTTCCTAAGAATCCCAATGCTAATTTAGCACTTAGCTCTAAGCTATCATGTGACTGATTGCGCAGAGCCACAAAGTAAGCTGATGTATGGTCAGGTAACAGCTATCTATATAAGGCTGAGCATCTATCATGCAGGTCATCCTGTGAAGGTCCAAATGAAGAGGATGATTAAAGTATTCTACAATACAAGGTCAGGTAATCACATAGTGCCTATATCCCTCATCTACACACCACATGATGGCAGTAAAAGAAGATGTAGGAAAAAACATAATCTTACCCTACCTCTGACTTCCAGACTGGGGAGGTGAGGTGTCTATATTCTAGGGGAGACTCTAAGAATTATGAGGAACCCAAATCTCAAGAGATCACTCCTTAGCACAGTACTGAAGTGTGTTCTCATGAACTTTGGGATCCTCAAAGCTCTTAGGACATTACCCTTACCTAGGTACTGTAAGCAGAAGCCAAGGGTAAGGTACTGTATATTTTCTAACCTTCTTTTGCTAGAGATGTGCTTTTTTAACTGCTATTACATGCCAATTTGTAATAAGGGAGGGAGACAATGTGCGAAAAATGGACCTTGTCTTTAAGTGCTAGGTCCGCTATAATCTCTGTCTTACTTGCACTTTCATTAGCCCACAGGAAACTGCCTCTACTCCCCCAGGCCAAGAGTTCCCAGTGCCCCAGCACATAAATATGGACTGGATGAGCTAGATTCTTAAGCCTCGTACACAAGAAACTTGCCGTTTTTTTTTTTTCCCGAGGAAACCGGTCGTGTGTACATTTTTCGACGAGGAAACTGTCGAGGAATCTCGACAAGCCAAAAAGAGAGCAAGTTCTCTTTTTCCTCAACGGAAATGGAGAAAATTGGCACGTCGAGTTCCTCGACAGCCTAACAAGGAACTCGACGAGCAAAACGATGTGTTTCGCCGGTCGAGTTCCTTGGTCGTGTGTACGAGGCTTTAAAGTAGAACATGACAAATATGTTTTACATATTCTGGAAGCTTTACAAAGTTGTGTGGGCAGCGTGGGTCTTCTGTCTGCTTAACATTGTAAAAGATGCAATTTTCTTACTTCACTCTTTTCCTTGTGCTCAGCTTTTTTGTATTGCAGACCTCCACCCATATAAAACATTCAAAACAAGTTAAAACACATGGGGGGTTATTTACTAAAGGAAAATCCACTTTTCACTACAAGTGCACTGCAAGTAGATCCAAGTGTGGCGTGCAAGGAAAAAAAAAACAGGATTTTAGCACATGATTGGATGATAAAATCAGCAGAGCTTCCACTCATTTTAGATCTTCACCTCAGATTTAGAGACACTGCACTTGAAAGTGCACTTTCAGTGCAATTTCAAGTCCACTTGCAGTGCACTTGTAGTGCAAAGTGGATTTGCCTTTCGTAAATAACCCCCATGGTCTATATCATATATGGGTAATGGTTTTACAAAGCATCCATTCACGTTGGAAAAGTAAGGTGGGTTAATGGACAACAGTTGAAAAGTGCTCACTTTGCTTTTCGAGAGAGAAATTATTAAAATGAACATGGTGTGCAAAGATTTAAAAAAAAAATAGCATAATAATAAAAAATTCCAGCCAAAACGTTATTATTTTGTTTTGGATAGAGCAGGGAGTTTGTTTGCCACCCCCCAAAAAATATTTTAGAACCAGCCGCCACTGCTGCAGGTTAGTATTTGAGCCGAAGACCTTAGGCCTCGTACACACGATAGGTTAACCAGAGGACAACGGTCTGAAGGACCGTTGTCCTAGGTTAACCTATGAAGCTGACTGATGGTCCGTCGTGCCTACACACCATCAGTTAAAACGATTGTGTCAGAATGCGGTGACGTAAAACACAACGACGTGCTGAAAAAAACGAAGTTCAATGCTTCCAAGCATGCGTCGACTTGATTCTGAGCATGCGTGGATTTTTAACTGATGGACGTGCCTACTAACGATCGTTTTTTTTCTGATCGGTTAGGAATCCATAGGTTAATTTTAAAGCAAGTTGGCTTTTTTTTAACCTAAGGTTAAATAACCTATGGGGCCTACACACGATCGGTTTGGACCGATGAAAACAGTCTATTAGACCGTTGTCCTCTGGTTAACCTATTGTGTGTACGAGGCCTAAGTGTAGCCAGACAGAAGTGCTAACCACTAAGCCACTGTGATGCACACAGAGAATAGTAAGATGACAGTGGGGTTGATTTACTAAAACTAGAGAGTGCAAAATCTGGTGCAGCTCTGCATGGTGGCCGATCAGCTTCTAACTAATTCTTCAATTAACCTGTGACAAAAAAAAATAGAAGCTGAATGGTATCAATGCAGCTCTGCAGCAGATTTTGCACACTCCTGCTTTAGTAAATCAACCCTAGCGTCTTGTTAAGATTATGGTTTATTACTCCACTCCAGCACCCTCTCCTGCTGGTGGTGTTCCAGGTAACCTCTCCCGATTCTTCTATATCTACACACAGCCTTGTGCTCATCATCATCCCTCAAAATGCCCAACATGCACTGGGATTCAGCAGTGTGAATGCCCATCTTAGATGGCGGCGTAATTCCTCAGGGTCAGACTCAGATCATTTGGAAGAAAATGACCAGCTTTTCTAATGTAAGTCAATAGGAAAAGAGATGTCACTGAATTCCCTTGTAGTTGTGTTTCACCAACACACAACATCTGGAAGGGAACGTCCTTTGTTAACATGTCAGAGAATTAAAGATTGGCTCTGCGCTGTCACAAGCTGTGAAAACATGTTCCTCTTCCAGTGTTTATATGTTCTCCGGCGATGTACAAAGCCACTCAAAAGGCACATTATGCTATTGTATATACAGTCAGAATGCACTAAAGATTGATCATGTGTTTGCATGTCTAAACTGAGACCATTTTAGGAATACCAAGCATGATATCCTCTCTAACTTATCTCCCGAACGCTGATAAATTCTTGTAATAACTCTGCTTTATCCAGCTAATCCATCCTCTATTTATATTTTGTTGGATGGGGACCAAACTACTGTACTACTCTTGGCATGCGGCAGCCATCCCCTTTCATGTCCAAGGTCTTAATACCCCAATGGTTGCATGTTTTGTGCAGGACTGGCCCTGACTGCCATCTGCTCTATTGCTTCCTTACAAAGGAGGCTTTCTGGTGTGCTAATGTGACCACTGCAGTCACTACACTACAGAAATCATTCCAAGAAATTTTAAGGCCAAAATTAAAGCTCAAATTTAGGCAGATAAAAAAAACACACACCAAAATAGGCAGATGTGTGGTAATTAGAATTATTAAATCCATATGTAAATGCAGCCGGTGTTAGTACCTGAATCAGACTTGATATCAACCTCTTCTAATACCCCCATACAGCAGCACTTAAACTGCAAGAGAGAAGAACAGCACTAATAGCCAATCAGCTGCATGCAAATATACTTATAAGGAACATGCTGATAGGAGGAGAGAGCAAAGAGACAAGCTCACCAATCTGTTGCTGCTCCTCCACTTGCCAGTTACAGATGGGGGTCTGTATTTCTTAACTGCAGCAGAAAATCATGTTATACTTACTTCCACTGTGCAGCTCGTTTTGCACAGAGTGTCCCCTAACCCTGTCTTCTGGGGTCCCTCGGCGGCTGTCTCGGCTCCTCCTCGCAAAAGCTTTCTACCTTAATGCGAGCGAGCTCGCATGGTGGAAAGCTTTTGCGAGCACCCTCCCGTGATACAGAGGCGGGCATAGCCGCCGACTGTATCACTCGGCCCAGCCCCCCCGGCGCACTGCGTCATCCACTGTGATTGACAGCCAATGGCTGCGCTGCTATCAATCCGTCCAGCCTAGCCAATCAATGGCCAGGCTGGGAACCGAAGACGATCACATGGACGCGTGCAGGACTTTCGAGGGGTCAGGTAAGTAAAACGGGGGTTCGGGGGGGGAGGCGGTACCATAGGATGCATTAAGGTGAAAAAACATTTACCTTTACAACCCCTTTAATGCATAGAATGCATTAAGATAAAAAGCCTTCTGCCTTTACAACTCCTTTAATAAAAATGCATTCCCTGTCTGGGAGCATCGCTCTACGTTACATCTACTTCCTGATGTTATCCAAATCTACACAGACTGTTAATCCACAAAAGAAGCAGCAGATGGGATGCGATACAATAGTTGGCACTGAAAGACTTGAAAACCCCCATTTTCTGCCCTGCAGTATATGAAAGGTTAAAGCCTGCCTTGTGTTTCTCCTAACAAAGTAGAGGGGGGGGGACATTTCCTTTTTTTAGAAGCAGGCCCTGGAAAGTACAACGCATGTCTGTGACAAGATGAAGAAGCTGGTCAATCTCATCCAACAAATGATCTCACTGTGACCCCGACACTAAGTTTGCGATTAAGCACAAACAGCCACATTTTCAGCTATTGATTCCAACTAATGTCGGATCCTAACAGGCATGATGTTATCGAGGTTGGAGTAGAACAGGAGGAGTGTCACCGCGCCGCCGAATCGTTCCCGGATAAGATCGCAATCTCCGCCGGGCGATACTATCAGAAAGCTGCTATAGTAAAACAAGTAATTATCATCAATAGCGATTGGTAATTGAAGCTGTCGTCAAACAAATTGGAGAGCGACGAGGCGGGCTGAATTTAGTTGCTGGGAAGTAGCGCTGATTGTGTTACAGACTCAACAAAGAGCAGACTTGTGGTCCTCCAAGGGACAGTCTTATATTGCCGTCAAGAGATGAGAGTACAGCAACGTAATAAGAGAAACAACTGAAATAGCTTCATTTGCTGATACTGTGTACGTCTCATTTCACTAGCATCAAGACTGTCAGAGCATTACTTCTTTACACTAACAAACCATTCATTCCCTGCAAGTAACTAGACCGTACATAACCTCACAGAACAGAGCAAATTGTTTACAGGTTTTACTAAATCTACACTTTAAAGTCAATCAGTAAAGTAAATTAAGATTCATATAAGTGGATTGGTTTACCTGCAAATATATGTGAAACTCTGTTCAGCCACTTTTGTGATTTGCTCACTCCTGCCACACTAAACGGACAGAAAATAAAATTATTTATTGGTTTAATTTATTTATTTCAGGTACTTGTATAGCGCCGTCAATTCATGCAGCGCTTTACATATACATTGTACATTCACATCAGTCCCTACCCTCAAGAATCTTACAACCTAAGGTCCCGAACACACATATACTAGGGCCAATTTACACAGGAGCCAATTAACTTACCAGCATGTCTTTGGAGTACCTGAAAGAAACCCACGCAGGCACAGGGAGAACATGCAAACTCCAGGCAGATGGTGTTGTGGTTGGGGTTCGAACCAGCAACCCTTTTCGCTGCTAAGTGAAAGTGCTACCCACTATACCACTGTGCTGCCCACTACACCACTGTGCTGCAGTGCCCACTACACCACTATGCTGCCCACAATTGAAGTAAAACAAAAGCATTTTTATTTTAGGCCCCTTTCACACTACCGTGACTTCAAAGTCGGACGATTTTGCGACAATTTTGCTGTGATTTCAGGGAGTGCCTGTGTAAATTTGAGGTCTATGGACAGTGGCGACCCATCCATTAGGGCCACCCAGGCGCCTCTCTCTCTCTCTAGAGGCTCTAATAGGCTTCAAAATAGGGAGGGCTTGGGACGCAGAGAGTGCGACTGGAGCCCTCCCAGGTGTGTTTCAACAGAGAATGAATATTCGCTGTTGTAATACTGATCTGCCTCCCAGCCAATCGGGAAGTGGGTCTGACACCCGTCATCCAATTGGCTGAAAGGACAGGCAATCCTATTGGATGCCTAGGAGGAGGGGAGGAGACACATGGCAGAAGCAAGGAGAAGAATCGCCGATGCCTGGATGCCCGGTCCCCGCTACCGCTCCACGGATGCCTGATCCCCTCCGCTGCCTAGATAAGGTAAATGCTGATGGACCGACTGGCAGACAGTGCAGGAGGAGGGGTTGAGTTGCCACGGGGTGGCTCGGTTCTTTGCTGCATGCCCAACCAGTAAAACACTAGCTGCCACTGTCTATGGAACTCAACTCGCATCAAAGTCAAACCGAAGTAGTGAAGTCGCACAGATATTATGGGAAATCATGGAGTACAACTTGTCATGCAACTTTGCAGTCCCTAGTCTCACAAGTGTGAAAGGGGCCTTAGGAAGTGTAATGGGAGGGTTATAACCCCGTCAGCATTTTTTTTTCCACCTTTGTCCCATTGGGGTGATTCCCCTTCACTTCTTGTCCCCTAGCCAAAACATAAAGTGAGAGGAAACACCCCCAAGGTAAGGATATCCCTGATTGTTGCCAGGGTTTCCCCCATTGGAAGATTTCCCCTCTCATCCTGTTTTGGTGACAAACTAAAATTTGGGATTTTCTTTCACTTTCACTGTTGCTAATAATGTTTTTTCAGGACAAATAGAGAAAGTGAGCGTCCTTAATATGGTACAGATGGAAATAAAAATCTTACAAAAATTCTATTTCCGCTCCACTGAAAAAAAAAGTTTAGCGTTTCCTTATACTTTACCACTTAAGCACCACCCCCTAGCAAATATACTGATACAGGAAAGCCCTCCCGTGTGAAATCACATATACATATCTGATTCTGCACTTCTGCAAGGGGGGCGTGAGTGTCCTGCCACCAATGGGCCGTCTATTTATTAAAGTTTTCACCAGGGTTTGGTTTGGTTTAAAGTTCAACATGAGTTCAACCTAGTTGAAGCCTGTTCTCAGTTTGGCCAAGGGGCAAACAAACTGGCCGTGCCTACCCAAACCTGCAGCGGCTGTAACTAGAAGTCTGACGTTTTTGGCGGCGGCGGCAAACCTAGCACCTATAAATTGTATGACAGATCCAGTCCAGTGATGTAGATCCACATCCCTCCAGATAATCTTTACTTTGCTGCTATTACTGCCACATACAAACAAAACCCCATTGGCTTCTTATGTATACAAGATGGAGAGGATCCTTATGATGTCATAGACCAAATATTGCCATGACCTTGATCAATGATATCAGCCCAGATCTCAGCTGGCTTGTCTACATAAAAAAGCCAGTGTGGATCTGTCATTTGCAGCAGGAATAGCAGTGGGATTATCTGGAGCAGCAGGTTATCATGCCAGTAAATCATCATGATTGATGTGGATCCAGAGGTGTAACTAGAACCTTTAGGGCCCTGGTGCAGCCCTTCCCACTGATCCCGGGGACCTTTACTCCCATTCTGGGACCCTTATTTTGGTCCTGCAGCGAGCCACCTTGCTGCTGTCTTGGGGTCCACCCACTTTGGCGGAACACCACAGCCTAGTCACAAGTGCTACTTTTGCAACCCTGGTAGTTACACCACTGGTGTCAGTAGTTTCTATATTTGTTTATATTGTGTATATTTTTTTTCACCATTTTATTTTATATGTTTATTTATATTATAATTACATTTTTTATTATTTTTTACATATGTTTTAGGAGCCCAGTTGGGGGGCTTTGGTGAAATATCAGGGGTCTAAACAGAGAAAGGGACTGAGGCCAGGTAGGGGACAGGGATGTACACAAGGGCCCTGAGCAGCAGAACAGGAATAAGGAGGTGGCAGGAGCGGCATGTAGAGGAACCAATGCCCTCAATTCCCCTCCTGCAGTTGGTTGCTGAATGTCTGCAGGAGGGAGAGGAGGAGATGCAGGCATTCAGCAGGTGCATGGCTATATTAAGCCACTCCCCGCTGTCCTTCTATCCAGGTGAACAAGGGGACCGCACAGGCCCCCTGGGGCATGGGGCCAGTTGCAATGGCGACCCCTGTATGTATTCCCTGCGTGGATCTACATTGCTTGAAAGCGTGATTGATGCTGGATTTACAGACTTACATGGGGTTTCAGTGCTATGTTTAGGTTTAGTGGATTTTTACTAGGATTGCCAAACCTCCTGCAAAATTTGCACAGTTCGTGATCCCTAGTTTCACCCAACATTTACACAGCTTTTATGCAAGATTGATAATGTAAAGGGACACAAGAATACCACCCAAATAGTACAATATAACAGAACAAGGAAAATGGGGAAACACAAATAACAAAGTATAAAGGGGATAGGATGGGCAACATGGCGTCTAACTGGTTAGCTATCCACGCTGGGGCCCTGACATTAATTTCTAGTAAGGACTATCTCAGTATGGAGTTCATATTTTGTCACCTAAATTTAAACACATTTGTACCAGGTGCTCTGATTTCCTCCCACTGCCCTAAAACATACTAGTAAGTTTAATGGAGTCTGACTGAAGAGTCCCTAATGTGCATTTCGTGTACAGGAGGAAGACCTGGCAATCTGAATGCTAAGATATATAAAGTAAGACACTTTGTAGAAAGCCTGCTTTGTGGGATCTGGCAGAAAGGTCATTTAAGGCCATTACCGTCCACGCTTGAAAATCATTTTACCTTCCATTGTCTTCAGAAACTGTATTAGGAGAGGAGATCAATATCTCACTGCTCGGTATCTTTATTAGCAAAAACATGAACCCATGTGAAGTGCAGCTAAAGAACACACCGTGCACCATGCTTAAGTCTTAATCTGTGCACCAAGCTTTGTAAAATTCATAAAATAAGCACAGATCTACTGTATCTTAACAAAATATATTTTTGCAAAAGTGTGCCTGCTCCTAAACAAGCAATGTTTGTGATATTACAATCTAAAATGTAATTTAAAGCAGGCCTTTGCTCACAATTAATAAATTACATTATTCTAATGCCGCGTACACACGATCGGTCAAACCAATGAGAACGGTCTGATGGACCGTTTTCATCGGACCAAACCGATCGTGTGTGGGCCCCATAGGTTATTTATCCATAGGTTAAAAAAAAGCCAACTTGTTTTAAATTTAACCGATGGATTCCTAACCGATAGAAAAAAAAACAATCGTTAGTAGGCACGACCATCGGTTAAAAATCCACGCATGCTCAGAATCAAGTCGACGCATTCTTGGAAGCATTGAACTTCGTTTTTTTCAGCACGTCGATGTGTTTTACGTCCCCGCGTTCTGACACAATCGTTTTTTTAACCGATGGTGTGTAGGCGCGATGGACCATCAGTCAGCTTCATCGGTTAACCGATGAAAACGGTCCATTAGACCGTTCTCATCGAATGGACCAATCGTGTGTACGCAGCATAATTCTCCCCCAACCTGTTACACATTTAAAGTGATATTAAAGGTTTGTTTAAAATAGCAGCCCCAATACCCTACTTCTCAGGTCCTCTGCCAGTGCTCTTGGATACTCCTCCTTGACCAGTACTCCCAATATCAAGCCACTTGCTATGGGGGCACTGGTGTGTGCTTGCTCCCATGCCCTGCTCAATGCATTTATAAGACACATAGAGCCTCCGATTGGCCCCGCTCCCCCCTCTCTCCTTATTGGCTCACTGTCTGTGTTTGACAGCCAATGAATAGAGAGAGACCTGGGACAGCCTAGGCACCTGTGCACATCACTGGATTGGGAGGGGGCTCAGGTGAAAATTAGGGGGGCTGTGGGGGGGGGGGGGCAACACACAAAAGGTTTTTACCTTCATGCATAGAACACATGAAGGTAAAAAAACAGCCTTTACAACCACAGTTTTTTTTGGGTAGCAAGGTACTTGCTCCTACTTCCACATTGCTTATTTAGTCAGGAGGCCCCCCCCCATTGTGCTCTCAGCCTCCTGGGATATATGCCACACATCTCAGGTGACTTCAGGACAGACAACCCTCAGGTAGCAAATCTCTGACATGTGCAGTAGGGGCAGTTAGCTGTGAGTGATCAGGAACTGGCTCCTGAATCCAAGATGGTGGCATGGGAAAAAAAAGATCTGTGAAGTCTGAAGCTACTTTTAATTTTTGGATAGCCGGGTGAAGGTAAGACAACGTATAATGGTAATAATATATCAGTATAGTCATCATACTAACGCAAAAGTATTGAGCTTGGGCATCCCAATTACATCAACATCTAAACCAGCTGATACAAGTTTAAAAACTAAAATACTAAAACTAAACAAAAAAATAATAATTACCTGTAATACAGTAAGTGCAACTCTATGTATGTAGAGCAGGTAAGTAAATGCTAACAAGAATGTATTTTTTACGAGAGCTGCACCGCTTTGTGTCTTAGGCAGCACTTATACCTCACATCACTAGGATCCTCATTGCAAATCCCAGCCTGGACACAATCTGGTATCAAGGTATGCTGGTAAGTATATTTGGCTCCTCCCTAATTTGGCCTTAGTTAATATTGTGTGTGTATGTATGTGATATAGGGGCCTTATATTGCAAGCTCCTTAAGGGCGGGGACTGATGCAAATGTATAATATGTGAAGCGTTGTGTAAACTGACACCACTATATAAATATTGCCATGATGAAGTCGGAAGTGACGAAACACGTCTGGGCGTAGCTACACCGCGACTGTATGTAAGCTGGGATGGTGTTCTGATGTCTAGCAAATGAAGCAGTGGTGAGTTTGCAACACAGAGCCGCTTGGGATGTCTTGTACTATGTTAAAAAAAGGCTGGCTTTAACTGTATTTGATGTACGTGCAATATATATTATAAATGAATCAATAATGATTTTACACTGTTCAATATAATCATTTAGCTTTTTTGCCAAATAAGAGAGTGTATGGCAACATTATCTGGTGAGCATGTTTCCTAAAAGGGTTTGATCTCCCATACATCACTGTGGTGGAGGAATCCGCGTCATCATATTGTTTTTGCAGTCTTTAATAAGGACTGTGTTTTTGGTGTGGATTCACAACAGTTTCTCATTATTCATTTATATATATCTGAGAGAAAAATGTCACCAAACATTTTTTTCACTGTATATTTATATATATATACTGTATATATATATTTTCATTATTAAGGACATTTTTGGTCTTTTTTGGACACATTTAAGAATGCTACTGTGGATTATATTATATATTCACTGTTATATATTTATGTTTTTCATCTATCGTTATGTTTATGTTATTTAAAGCGGAGGTTCACCCTAAAAAAATTATTATTCCATCCCATCCAGCATACTTGCGTCAGCTACAGTATGCTGTTTTTTTCCCCCTGTACTTACCGTTTAAGCGGTCATTTTCTTTTCATCCTCCCGCGGGGAATAGGCGTTCCTATGAAGGGGCGTAGATGATTGACGTGCAGCTATGGCGCGTCACGCTTTCCGAAAATAGCCGACCTAGGACTTGGCTATATACGGCGCCTCCGTAGTCGGCTCCTAGTCTGTGCGCAGTCTGGCTATTTTCGGAAAGCGTGACGCACCATAGCCGAGCGTCAATCATCTACGCCCCTTCATAGGAACGCCTATTCCTCGCGGGAGGATGAAAAGAAAATTATCGATTAAACGGTAAGTACAGGGGAAAAAAAAAAACCCAGCTGTAGCTGATGCAAGTATGCTGGATGGGATGGTATATAATTTTTTTAGGGTGAACCTCCGCTTTAAGCAGCAGTGGGTACTACTATTGGGAATTTTTGTATTCTAAAGCGCATTGCTTTTTTATTTATATATTTTTTCAAATTTCACCACTATATAAATTCCTGCAATAAATAAATCTGTGTAATAATTAATTAATAGCATTGACAGAAGGGACTGTGGAGAGGTGATTAGTGATTATCAAAATTTGCCTTTTTTTTTTTATGAGCTTGAACATTATTTAAGTGAAAAAAGGAGATTTTAGGTGGAATTTCACTATTTTGGCAATTGTCAAGACAAAATGTATGGCCAAATGGGTGGAGGAGGGCATGAACGGTTACCGTGTATAAACTCTGCATTTATAAAGATGATATATACATATTTAGAGGATATAAATGAGTACTGTTCAAGATATTTTCCCTAATTTCCTGTCCCAGTGTCTAGAAGACAGAACGTGAGGGATGAAGAAGATAGCAATATAAAAAATAAAAAAAATATATAAAAACCCAACAGTAATTTTAAATCTTTCCCACACTATCCAAAACTAAGAAAACAAGGTTAGATTTAGGCGTTACATTTTATGAAGCGTCCCTGCTGTCTAAGTCAGTTTGTTATCATGTATGTAATTTGGGTTTGTATTACATAGCGTTGGGGAAAGTTGTGAGGTTCTTACATACGCCGTCTTTGATCTACAAGCAGGCCATTGGGACTAGATTCAATAACACTTCAATAGGCTATTGTCAGCTGTGTGATGGAAACACTGTGATTAGGGGGCCTAAAAAAAGCATCGCTATGTAAGAGGCTTCCAGCATCCCGGAATCTGCATGGCCAGACAATTGTCATCACATGGTCTTTAGTATGGATAGTTTTTTTTTTCCCCTCGGTCATTTGCACAAAAGTGCTTTAAATAGCATATCCCCTCCTGTGGCTGGTATCTCTTCATATGAATACCTGATGTCTGGCGAGAGGTAGAAAATATGGTTATCTGACGGAATATAAAGAAGAAGGGCATATCTTGCATCTAACGTGGCCTTTACATCATTGTAATGTTACAGAAACTTTATTCCCACCAGCCTAAAACATTGAAAATAAATATTATCCTTATATGCTACCCCATTACATTCATCATATAATGTAGGTGTGTAGCTAAAGCAGAGCTCAGGACAAGTATAATGATTGGGATTAAAGATAGTGCTATGCAAAATACTGTATACATGTATTTAACCACTTCCCAACCCGCCCGTTGATTTTTTACGGCCACAATGCCGGGAGGCCGTCTATATACGGCCTCCAGCCACTGGGCGGCGCGCGCACGCCCGCCCGCCGCATCATTTGGGTGCCGATGCCTGGCGGCTGCGATGTCTTCCAGGCACCCGCAATCGTCAGTCACAGAGACAGGGACATGGATCTCTGTGTATAAACACAGAGATCCACGTCCTGTCAGGGAGATGAGACGGATGGTGTGTCCCTTGTATATAGGGATAACCATTGGTCACCTCCCCCAGTCAGTCCCCTCAACCCACAGTAAGAATCACCTAGCAGGGCACACATTAACCCCTTCCTCGCCCCCTAGTGTTAACCCCTTCCCTGCCAGTCACATTTATACAGTAATCAGTGCATATTTATAGCACTGTTCGCTGTATAAATTTGAATGGCCCCAAAAATTTTTTAAAAGTGTCCGATGTGTCCGCCGTAATATCGCAGTCCTGACAAAAATCACAGATCGCCACCATTACTAGTAAAACAATAATAATAAAAAAATGTCATAATTCTATCCCCTATTTTGTAGGCGCTATAACGTTTGCGCAAACCAATCACTATACGCTTATTGCGATTTTTATTTTTACCAAAAATATGTAGAAGAATACATATCGGCCTAAACTTTTTAATTGGATATTTATTATAGCAAAAAGTAAAAAAAAAAAATTGCTTTATTTTTGTTTATATCGCAAAAAATAAAAAACGCAGAGGTGATCAAATACAGTACCATCAAAAGAAAGCTCTATTTGTGGGAAAAAGGACGTCAATTGTTTGGGAGCCACGACCGCGCAATTGTCATTCAAAGACAGTGCTGAAAGCTGAGATTTCGCCAGGGCAGGAAGGGGGTATATGTGCCCAGTAAGCAAGTGGTTAAAGCTGAACTCCAGGCAATATATATAATACACAAATCAATGTGGCTCTGTTTTCTATAATAAATCATTAAAAGCAATATCCTAATTCTATAAAAATAATTCATACACATCCACAATTTAATGGTCCTGTAATCTATTTTTCATTAAAGTGTTTCCTGCTGTGTTTTCCTGTCTCCTTGTAACATCCTCCTTGAGCTCTAGATCCTCTCATTCTCCCACTCATTTCCATTTGTTTGAAACAAGCTGTGCACCTTAGCTGCAGTCATATTTACTTGTAAGATAAGTTCAGTATTTGCTAGAACAAAAGACCATTGCATGCGCATGATCATGTTTCCAAGCATAAGCTTAATGCAAGACATGTATTAGCATGTAAGCACAAATGTAGTAGTGTCCATGTGTGTGTGAAGGTGCATGCTCTGCACTGGTATTGGCACCAATTGGCCTATTTAAGCTGGATTGTGACATGGACAGATCGCTATGTTGTCTTCAGGTAGTCCCTGATTTACCAGTGACCTGACCTCCTACGTTTTCTCAGTATGCCTTTGACCTGTCGTTGGATTTCGCTCTACCTCTTTGTGTAACTTTGGCCTGTGTTTGAACTGTGGGGCTGATTTATTAAAATTGGAGAGTGCAAAATCTTGTGCAGCTGTGAATGGTAGCCAATCAGCTTCCCGGTTTTATTGTCAAAGCTTAATTAAACAAGCTGAAGTTAGAATCTGATTGGCTACCATACACAGCCGCACCAGACTTTGCACTCTTCAGTTTTTGTAAATCAACCCCCTTATCCTCAGGGGTGGCCGTCCATCAGGGGCGTCTGGACGCCACCCCCCTATCCTCGCCACCCCCTGTATGCAGTGGATAGATTCATGCATAGCATGAATCTAACCAGGGCTGCCACAGCCACCCCCTCTTCATGTGTCCAGCACCTTTCCGGTCACCGGGCATATGAATTAGAGCGGCCAGTTTTTTTTTTTTGAAGAACAGGATTAGAGCCATAGGCTCTAATAGGCTTCAACATAGGGTGGACTCGGGACGCAGAGCATTGCGCCTGGAGCCCACCCAGGTGTGTTGCAACAGCGAATTAAAATTCACTGTTGCAACACTGATCCTCCTCCCAGCCAATCAGTGCAAGTGTGAAACCTGTTTCCTGATTGGCAAAGATGTCAGGTGATCCTTTTGGATGCCTAATGCCAGAAGGAGGAGACACCGCAGAAGTTGCTCCAGGAGAGTACACCGAGCCAGCTTTTCCTGAGCCCGCCACGCTTTTACCACCTGCATCCAGGATAACCTGTTGCCTCCATGGCAAGCAGCTTAGTAACCGTTACCTCCATGGCAAGCAGCTTGCTATTGGAGGCACTGGTTAAGGGGGAGAAGCCAGGAGCGCTGGCGGGAGACCTGAAAAAGAGAATCAGAGATGCTTTGTGCAAAACAATTACACGGAGCAGAGAAGTATGACATTTTTTTTTAAAACTGAACCTTTAATATCACTTTAAGTGAACGAGAAAAAAAAAGGCAAGGAACTGAGGGCCAGATTCACAGAAGAGATACGACGGCGTATCTCCTGATACACCGTCGTATCTCTGAGAGTATCTATACGACTGATTCTTAGAATCAGTTACGCATAGATAGCCCTAAGATCCGACAGATCCGACTTACACCGTCGGATCTTAGGATGCAATACTTCGGCTGCCGCTGGGTGGAGTTTGCGTCGTTTTCCAGCATCGGGTATGCAAATTAGCATTTACGGCGATCCACGAACCTACTCGCGTGCGTAACGTCGTTTTTTCCCGTCGCAAAGTTAAGCAATCTTTTTCATTGCTTAACTTTACACCAGCCATGGTAAAGTATGGCCGTCGTTCCTACTTCAAATTTAAAATTTTTATTTTTTCGGCGTAAGTACGGCGTAAGTACGTTACGCACGTCGCCATTCACAAACACGTCGGGGCGCCGTAATTTTGCGCAAAGCACGTTGCGAACGGAGCATGCGCAGAACGTTCGGCGCGGGAGCGCGCCTAATTTAAATGGTACACGTCCCATTTGAATTAAGCGGGCTTGCGCCGGACGTCTTTACGATACACAGCCGCAAGTTTACAGGTAAGTGCTTTGTGAATTAAGCACTTGCCCGTAAAACTTGCGGCGGTGTAACGTAAAGGACATATGTTACGCCGCCGGATTTGTATGTGAATCTGGCCCTTACACTTTAATGTCACTGTTCTACAAATTACTTATTATCACTAGTGAAATTAATTAATTTGCTCTAAAAATAACAATAGCAGCAAGAACAACAATGATAACAATATAAGTCATAGTAATAATAGTATTAAAAATAATAGTAACAAATACTAGTACACTGCTGTGTTAGTCTCATGAACTAAGAACTGTTTGAGAGTATATAAAGGTATTTTAGTATTTCACGTCTCTCATGATAAACAGTGCATCTATAAACATTAAAACAAGCTGTTCAGAAGAGCTTACAATCTGAAGCTCATTAGAATGCAGCATGCAGGAAAAGTTCTTAGCCACCTGGCCTTGGTGTGTATGTGAGAACATCCATAATCATTAACAGCAGCCTGAGAATCCTTTGTAAAATGCATACTATCTGTAGCATCTCACAGCTCAGGGTAAGAAGCTTTTCTCACCAAGAACCTTCTAAATGTCCTTTGTTAAAAGGTCTCACAACTGAAAAGTCATTTCAACTTACATGATTCACACTCAGGATTAGTGTATAAAAGTCTACAAAACACTACGGATTGATCGGTGCCCTACCAAGGTCTATGTGAAAAATTCTGATACCATGAAAAAGAGTCATATGTACATCATATCAATCAATCCTTCAATCACTTTGTCTTTGCTTTTTAATGACTACCGTAGCTAAATCCAGTTTACACTTCAACAGTAGAAAGGGGGTAATTGGGTCTGTAGAATCTCTTAGGTTTTCACCATACCAGTGTCCTGTCAAAATAGCCAACTCATTCAAATCTCCAACTATGTCACTTCCGGTTACTCTCCAGCAGCAGATTTCAATGAGTTGGCTCTACTGGCCATGCGCACGCGTGCACCCAATGGAATAATAGAAACCCACGGCAGCTGCTGGAGAACTGGACGAGTTTTCCTTGGATCTACCAATTGCAGTGCACATGCACAAGGTACATCACTAACCTTTTTTAAAAACGTGTTGAGTTCTCCAACAGCTGCCGGTGGTTTCTGTTATTCTGTCGGGTACACGCGTGTGCATGGCCAGTAGAGCCTCGAAATCTGCGTCCGGAGTGTCACCAGAAGTGAAGTAGCTTGAGATTTTGACGAGTTGGCTATTTCGACATTCGGCATTAATAGGGGTTGTAAAGGAAAAATGTTTTTTTCATAATAAGCATCCTTTACCTGCAGACATTCCTCTTTTCACTTCCTCATTGTTAGTTTTTGATCAGAAGTTGCTCTATTTCTTCTCTGTTTTGTTCACTTCCTGCTTGTCTGATTGTTACTCACCACCGTGAAGGGAGGCTTTACTGCGGTGGTCAGTGACGTGCTCACCCCCTCCTGGGAACTACATCTGTGCGGCAGGATGCTCTCTACGTGTTAGGCCCGTACACACGACCGGTTTTCTCGGCAGAATTCAGCAAGAAACTCGATGGGAGACGTATTCTGCCGAGAAAACCGGTCGTGTGTACACTTTTCGCCGAGAAACCCGTCTGGAAACTCGTCGAGCCAAATAGAGAGCATGTTCTCTATTTCCTCGTTGGGCAATGGGAAAATTTGGCTCGACGAGTTTTCTGACAGCCGAACAAGGAACTTGACGAGCAAAACGATGTGTTTTGCCCGTCAAGTTTCTCGGTCGTGTGTACGGGGCCTCAGAGATTTCAAGGAGGTGTGAATTACTGGGCGTGCCACAATTCATACTGGGAAATTTAGTTCTTACATGAATGAGCGCTGGAAACCAGGAAGTGAATGAGAGAACAGAAACTAGAACGCCGGAGGTGATATAGATGAAGGAATTTAATAGGTATTTACTAGTTTTTTAACAGAATCATTACACTATTCTGTCTGTCTACCTTGCAGACATTAATTTTAGGCAAAAAAATGTTTTCCTTTGCAATTCGTTTAAAAGTGTGCTCTTAAAGCTGAGCTCTTGGCACAAAAACGTTCATTGGACTATATTCCTCAATATCAGAATATAAACCCTCTGGAGTGCACCAAATCCCTTTGTAAAACCAGTTATTTATCTGTAAGGCCCCGTACACACGTCCGAGGAACTCGACGGGCAAAACTCATCGTTTTGCTCGTCGAGTTCTGTGAGAAGCCGCCGAGGGTCTCGGCGAGCCAACTTTCCTCATTGAACAACGAGGAAATAGAGAACATGTTCTCTATTTGGCTTGACGAGGAACTCGTCGGCTTTCTCGGCCGAAAGTGTACACACGGCCGGGTTTCTCGGCAGAATTCAGCTCCGATCGAGTTTCTGGCTGAATTCTGCCGAGAAACTCGGTCGTGTGTACGGGGCCTAAAAGTAGTTGTTACATCATCATTGTGCTGTATGCAGCTGGTGCAGACAGCAGAGCTGTGGTCTGGCAGGTCCACCCACTATAGGCTGCCTGCATAAAACTACAGGAGGGGGCGGAGACAGGACCAGTCACCCTCCACAAGGAGAGAGAGCAGCAGTAACCGGTCTTTGTTACAGGAAATTTCACTCGGGCTCATTGCACAGATATGGAAGAAATGCACACAGCACACCAGGATTCCATAAATAATACACATGAGTCTTGCATTTAGACAATCTTGCTTGTCCCAAAGTTCAGCCGTAACAATGCTGGAAAATAAATTTATGGTCAAATAGTATTTACCATAACTGAAGTGCTTCTGTAAACTCCACTGAAGATCCTATGTATACATTATATTAGATTTCTGAAAGTCAATATTTACAAACTGATAGCCCTCCTCCGCCTTGTTTGACAATATTCAGTTTTGCTATAGGTTATTTGGATGTCAACTGTTGCATTGTGGGATGGGTGGAAGGGCATGTCTGGTTACCAATCCCTCCGAGTCGGGTTAATACATGGTGTTCTAATAATACTTGAATGCTTTATACAAAAAGGCATTATTTTGCTCCTCATATTGCATAATATAGAGCATTACATGTATATCATAGAATTAAAGCGGAGGTTCACCTGAATTTTTTTTTATAAAAGCCAGCAGCTACAAATACTGCAGCTGCTGACACTTACCTGTCCAGGTCGCCCGCAATGTTGACAGCCGAAGCGGAGCTACCGCTTGGCTCTTGGATTCCCCCGCCGCCATCCTCGGTGAGGGAATCGGGAAGTGAAGCGCTGTGGCTTCACTGCCTGTTTCCCTACTGCGCATGCACGAGACGTGCTGTACCGTCCTCACTGGTCCCCGCTGTGTTCTGGGAGCTGTGTGTTTCCCAGAACACAATGGGGGGGGGGGAGACACGAAGGGGCGGGACTCCCGTGGGAGTTTATACCCAGAAGTGGTGCAAATTCCTGTATTATTATATGGGTATCTGCACCCCTCCCCCCTGAAAGGTGCCAAATGTGACACCGGAGGGGGGAGGGTTCCGAAAAGCGGAGGTTCACTTTTGGGTGAACCTACACTTTAAGAGGAAGAAGCCACATTATGAAAGAAGAAGCCACACTACTTATTTTTAAATATTAATATTACTAACTGGATATAATTTACCAGTTTAGATCAAACCATGAGCATATATAAAGACAGAGAAATAGAAAGATATTTAAATCTATCTATAGATGGCTTAAGTTTCGGACAATTCCTGCTGTTTCCGAGCTGTGGGTTGGCCCTGTAAGCATCACACAGCTTGTCAAAATTGGATCTAAAAATTGACAGAGCTGCATGGAAATGTGTTCTACATATCAGAGGCAGTCACTGTTCTGCAGCACCATTGTATTTAGGCAGCCACAGGTGCCACATCTGCCTGAATAGCCAGCAGTGGAGATTCTTCCATCCACGCTGTTAGCAAGGATGGAGGAAGTGTTCGAACCAAACTGTGTATGGCTAGATTAAGTGACTCTAAAAAAAAATAATAATGATAAATAAAAGCGAGAGGGATTGAAAGAGAGATGAATGGGTGAATAGATAGATAGATAGATAGATAGATAGATAGATAGATAGATAGATAGATAGATAGATAGATCAAGATCAACCATAAGAAAAAAACTAACTAAAAAACCTCCAAAAACACAACTCTACATCCATAGTTGATCCAGAGGAAGGCAAAACAAGACCAATTTGCTCCAACAGGTGGACAAGAAATCCCTTCCTGATCCCTATGGTAGATACAAACCTTTCACAGGTTCAGATAGTAGGTGGACAAATTGTTAGGGATTATTAATGAAGGGAAACAACAGAATTTACTTGAAAATGTGAACAAATACACAGTCCAGACATAACACTTAAAGGTTTCCAATAACAACATGGTAAAATGTTATTCATGGCAACACAGTCAGTTAGCTCATTTGTAATAGAAAGGCTCTCTGTTGCACACAATCTTAAAGTTGAACTATAGGCAAAACTTTATTTATTTTTTGGACAGAGCAAGGGAGGGTTGTTACCCCTGTCAGGTTTTTTTGTTGCCACCATTGTCCCATTGCAGAGATTTCTCTTCACTTCCTGTCCTATAGCCAAACACGAAGTGAGAGGATACCCCTGCACCTTAAGGGAATTCCTTGGGGACCCTTGGGTCACCATAACTAGTTTCTGCATTGCAGTGGTTGCCCATCCATTAGAGGCGCACGGGCACCGCCCCCCATATCCATGCGTCCGGACCCCTGATCTAAATGCAGGGTGCCGGACTCATGGATTCCAATCAGGTTTTTTTTTTTTTAAGCACGTGATTAGATCCAGAGGCTTTAATAGGCTTAAAAAAAGGGTGGGCTTGGGGCGCATAACTCTGCGCCTGAACACCAACCAGTTTTGTGACAGTAGCATATGAATATTCGCTATTGTAAACACTGATTCTCCTCCTGGCCAATCAGGTAGTGGGTCACCCATCACCCGATTGGCCAAAACTCAGATTGCCCACTAAGAGGAGGAGGGAGGAGAGGCAGGTGAACAAAGAAATCAGACACCCAAAGCCCGGAGAGAAGCCACCGCCACCTGGAGAGCTGCCCACCAGATGAGGTAAGTGCGGGGCCCCGACTATTGACTGACCGACCAGAGGGGTTCTGCCCATGACCCCTGTGACGCGGCCAGCCGCCCCTTCCCCCAAACAACCTAAAATTTTACTTTCACCTTCAACAATAATGGTTATACAGGGCATGGCACAGACAGCAATACAAACTTACAAGCATTCTAGTTTCTCTGCACTCTATCCAAAACTAAAACTAAAAAAAATAAGTTTTGCCTTTAGTTAAACTTTAACTGGTCCTTTTAGTCACTGATTGTTATTTGCCTATTGCTGGTCCTTTCAGACAATGGTCCTGTCACTAGTCCCCCACCACCCTAAGAAAGGTTGTCTGGATGTATATCACCCACCATCTGTCCGTTCTTTCTCGACACAGTAGTATGCAAAATATTGCTTCAGCCCAGCTAATGCGGTCTTCCATTGAGCATTGTCTCTTGGTGGCTGTCAGACACATTGGGGTTGATTTACTAAAACTGGAGAGTGCAAAATCTGGTGCAGCTGTGCATGGTAGCCAATCAGCTTCCAACTTCAGCTTGTTCATTGAAATTCTCTGGAATTTCCAAACTCATTATATACTCCTGGATGAAAAATCGAATAACGTTATTATACGGCACTACAGACACAGATTTAGCCATTGTCTTATATTGTGTTATATATCACATATAACCAGTGTTATTTTTTACCTCAAGTTTCAATTTAGATTAGTCATAGTCTTTTGACTAAAATGCCATTTTAGTTTTAGTCATATTTTAGTCTTCTGAATTGTTTTAGTTTTAGTCATATTTTAGTTATCTGAATTATTTTCATTTTAGTCGTATTTTAATCTTCTAAAATAGTGTTAATCTCGTTGAAGAAAATATTTTCATTGTCGAAATTAACACTGCTTATGACTGAATTTCAAGAAAGATCAGCTCCCACTATTATTCTTATTATTCTCATTAAGCTGATCACATTTACACATCTACTCATGTATCTGAGGAAGACTACATGAAAGTTTACAATATACCTATGATATGTACAATTTCTCAAATTAGAATTATGCAGACGTGTTTTCTAGAGTCCATTTAGAGTGATTACTACAAAATACGGTATATAAAGTTACCCAGAACCCTTTGCTGGTTATTGTTTCTATATACGGATATTGTCTGTATATGAAAGCACAGTTGCATGTTGTGATTTCCTTCCATTCCATATAGTCAGAGCCGGCTGCTGCAGGAGAGTGAGGAAAGGCTTAAGCATCCAGTAATAGCGCTTCATTGTACTGTAGTTACGCTCACATATTCATAATTGAACAGCTCAGCCAGTCGGAACCGCACATTTACAAATTTACATTCCAATATTTTCACAAGGAAAATGCTTAACGTGACCCAGAGCAGCTCATCCAGCACACATTTTCCACAGCCTGTATGGATGTTCCTACAGAGCTACCTCCTCCATCGATAACAAAGCATGGACCCTAGAAGCTCAGAGCAAGGATTTTCAATCAGGTTCTTTGCAACCTTGAACTTGTTAAAAAAGAGGAAATTTAAGAAGGTATTACAAATTAGGTGAAGTAAACCTCTGCTTTACCAATGCAAGGCAAAACAATGGGTTTACTTTAACAGTGGCCCCACCAGCTGCACTTACACACCTTCCTTTCAGTTCCCCCACCAATCCTTTAAGAGTAAAGAGGTCCTATTGTTCTCATTCTTTCTCTTGCCTTAAATTTGCCTGATCTATTTCCCCACATCAGCCAATCTAATTGTTTTCATTGCCCCATGCATAGGATAATACTGTCCTGAAACACTTTAATTGATTTTAATTAATTGCAAATTCTGCACATCTTGACAAACATGATGACAAGGAGCAGCATGAGAAGAAGATAGAAGTTCCAAGCTTTGGACTAAAACAAAAGGCTATAAAAGGTACAGTTTAGGCTTCATGTAAACAGGATGTCGTTCAACCTCTCCTGAACAATGTAACTTGACAGCTAGAAAGCAACATCTAAAAACGTCCATTTAGCCGTATTTACATGATGCGTTTAGTCACATTTAGCCGCGTTTAGCAGCGTTTGCGTCTAGAAGCGTTTGAAGAAAACATTTTTTGGGTTAAAATGAAAAACGTCTGTAAACGAAACGCTGCTTAACACAAGTTACCGCGTTTAGCCAGGTTTGGCGCTTGAAATGCTTTTGAACCCATTTTTTTGCATTCCAAAAATAGCCTCTAAACTCAACTGCCTCGAAAAAACTATAAATGACCCTGCTCAGAAGCAGTTGAAAATGAAAAAAATGCGTCCGTTTACCAGCAGCAGTGTACAAGAGTCCTTAAACTGGTAAGAGGTGAACAAACTGGTCTACTGACACATCTCCTTCTCATTCAACTCTCAATTGTCTTACCTAAAATAGGGTTGGTAAACCACAGTGATGGATAAATAAGGCAGATACCAGGACATGGCATCCAAAAACGAAATGCAACTAATGAAGTGGTTACATTGCCATGCTGCCTTTATCCAATGTGTTGGCCCTAAAAGTCAGGCATGTCCATTACACAGTTCTAAACCACTTATTGTTTGGGATGATAACTGGCTCATGTACGTGTACCTTCATTGTAAACATGGGTGTCTTTATACACATACTAACCTCAAAAAAATTAACAATTTTAGTAGGATGTGCTCTTCAACTAGTACACTGGTTTGCCCATTTAACCTTCTTTAAAAAATATAAATGTATATTATCTATATGTATAAACGGCAGAGTTATAGGAGATACTCCCAGTCTAACATCCAATGTAAAGAACTGCAGCAAACAGAAAAGACTTCTTCAATAATAGAAATGAACATAAGTGATAAAAGTCTAAATCCTTGGCTTGCCAATGGCAGACCTGCAACTGCCCTTGACTCCTATGTCCATTCCTGTGCTTGAATTAGGTTCATATCATTGCATATAATGATAAATTGCATAAACTATATATAGTTAATGTGCTTTTAAATAATATGTATATGTATTATATATATTTATATATACATATATATATATATATATATATATATATATATATATACAGACACACACACATTTTTTTTTTCATTTTGGCAACCTCACTGAACAAAAATCAACCAAGTAGAAAGTGTTTTATCAGAGCCACATACCAAAGTGTTGTTATCATTGTTAAAATCCATCTTGCCAGCAAAGGGCCCCCACGTCGTTCCAACTGGAAGCTGCTGTCGGCTGTGAATCCTCCGCTCTCCATCCTTCTGGAACACTTCCAGCTCTCCTACAGACACAGAAAACGAGATGCTGAATACTCTTTCTTGACAACGGTCACATCTCTCTGTTTGTTTTACAGGCCTGACACAATCTGAAATGACTTACAGTTGTCAAAATAAGTGACTGCAGACTTGCATGAAAATAAAATGAGGTGATTTATTTTTGTTACGCAGATGAGAACCTTATTTTCCAAGTAATTAGCTATCCGTTCTTACCTAATATAGTGTTGATTGGGTTACGGTCAAGGGATACGCCAAATGACGATACAAAAAAAAAAGCCTTTATGAAGATTCTCTTAGATATACTGTAGATTGTATGTGGATGAGATCAGCATAATGAAAGTAATCTTCCCAGGAATCTTTCATCATTGAAAAAATGTAAGGTATAAGGGTGTATTTATCAATGTCTTCACCTAAGATTCACCCAATCCTTACCAAAGATTTACACATTGTTTTAATATAGGATTCAATTAGAAACTTGAGTGAGTTTTGGGTTTAAAGTTGCGTGAATTTTGAACAGGTCCCTAAGTATAATTTAGGTTATATTACTACCTGCTGTTGGGGTATATTTATACTGTATATCATTAATGAAATAGGCACAGGTCTGACACATATGACTATACTTAGGCCTCGTACACACAATAGGATCGCCAAAGGAGAACGGTCTGAAGGACCGTTTTCATCAGTCCAAACCGATCGTGTGTAGGCCCCATAGGTTATTTAACCTTCGGTCAAAAAAATGAGAACTTGCTTTAAAATTGAACCGATGGACGCCTAACCGATAGGTCAAAACTGATCGTTAGTATGCAAAAGCATCGGTAAAAAACCCGCGCATGCTCAGAATCAAGTCGACGCATGCTTGGAAGCATTAGACTTGTTTTTTTTTCAGCACGTCGTTGTGTTTTACATCACCGCGTATTGACACGATCGGTTAATTAACCGATGGTGTGTAGGCACGACGGACCATCAGTCAGCTTCATCGGTTCCTTCGGACCGTTCTCATCGGATGGTCAGGCATGTTTTCAGAAAGTATGTTATACCGCTCTTCTATATGAGAACGATTGTACAGACATTTTGTCAATAGAGTTTCACAGAGCATAATATTATTAATAATAATATACATAATTACTTATTTTTACCTCAGGTCGCCATGGTTGGGGGGTTAGGTTCGCTCCAGTATCCAGACTCTGACTACAAGTTAGAAGGCTGGCCATTGGCTAGCCTGCATTTGTAGAAGGAGTTTGGAGTCTCATAATCTCCCCTCCATCCTCTGTCGTCGGTTAGCATTTCTGGGTTTCCTCCCACCCATTACCCCATTTTTTCCATATCTCATACTTGGGGTATGCCCTCTTTTAAGCATACTCTCACGGGCGACCATGGCACACCTCAGGTCACCATGGTTGGGGGGTTGCGTTCGCTCCAGTATCCAGATTCTGACTACAAATATCACTATAATTAGGGTCAGGCATGTTTTCAGAAGGGCAGTTGTATGTTATACCATTCTTCTATATGAGAAAGATTGTAGAGACATTTTGTCAATAAAGTTTCACTGAGAATAATATTAATAATAATAATAGTTATAATCACTTATTTTTATAATAATCATATAACATCATCTGCTAGGAAAATCTGGCATCATGGCACAACCATAAAGCCCATCTCAAGGCTAAACTCACACCTGATGAGTGCTTTCTCAGTCTTGTGAAGGAACACTTTCTCACCTAAGTTCGTCTACCCAGGTCTTTTCCTGGTGCCTTTTCAGGATCAGGGGAACGGTACTACAGTTCTATGCTTACACCGTTCTTCTTTCATATAACATCATCTGCTAGGAAAATCTGGCATCATGGCACAACTATAAAGCCCATCTCAAGGCTAAACTCACACTTGATTAGTGCTATCTCAGTCTTGTGAAGGAACACTTTCTCACCTAAGTTTGTCTACCCAGGTCTTTTCCTGGTGCCATTTCAGGATCAGGGGAATGGTACTACAGTTCTATGCTTACACCGTTCTTCTTTTGCTGGCATTACCACTGAAGTCACCTTTTCTGGATCCTAAGAGGACGTGGTGCTGTATAGCCAATAGGAAGTGTCCACATCATGCATGCAGTGACATGAGTTCCTGAAGAAGGACCCTCATTTGTAGAGAGAAGACTTGGGACTGGAGCTCACCATGGATTTGGGTGAGTTAAAGGGACATTTAGGTAGGGTTTTCTTGCTAGTGATTGGTTAAAGGGTGAAAGGGGGATTGTGGTGCAGGTATTAAGCTGGAGGGTAGTTTTAAACAAGCACAGGCAATGTTCCAACATTGTTCACCCAATACTGCCTGAAAAAAACCCTAAGCAACAGAAACAATAGGCAGTTGAAGCTCAAGCTTGGACTAGTTCTCCTTTATTCTAGTTCTGGTGACAACTAAAACGTTTTAGATTGTTCTTGACTTTTAGTCCCAGTGACAGTGGTAACCAGGAAAAATAGACACTGGGGGGGGGGGATTTACTAAAACTGGAGCGTGCAACATTTAGTGCAGCTCTGCATAGAAACCAATCAGCTTCCAGAATTTATTCTCAAAGCTTAATTGAACAAGCTGAAGTTAGATGCGGATTGGCTACCATGCACAGCTACACCAGATTCTGAGTGCTCCAGTTTTAGTAAATCTCCAGAGTCTCCACAACGGGAACATAGACTGTAATAAAAACCCGGGGGATCTAATCCCTCATCACTCTCTCCAAAAGTTTTATGTATTTTGTTTTAAATACTGTATTTATTGGCATATAACACTCACTTTTTTACCCTGAAAATAGAGGGTAAACTGTGCCTGCGTGTTATACGCAGGAGGCTGTGGAAAGTTATTTTCCTAAAACGTCCCTCTTAAAGTTAGGGTGCGTGTTATACGCCTGTGTGTGTTATACGCCAATAAATACGGGTAGCTTTAGTAGCCATTAATGTTTCTTATTATTTCAAAGTTAATAGGAGTTTGCAAGATTGCAGCTATGCAAACAGCAACAGAGATCAGGAAACTTGCAGCCTCTTTAGAGTTGCAGCAATGAAAGTAGACAAATTAATACACATAATGAAGAAGCAGAGACGTGATAAGATGAAGGCTGACATCACTCAGAACTCAGCATTATCTCCATTCTCGTTCGCTTGTTCCCCGGCTACATGTAAGCAAATGTGATCTGATTGCCGAGACGTCCAAACTTGCATGTGTGATTCTGTTCAGTTTATAATCTGGAAGGGCTAAGTTTATACTTCATGGCTTCTCTTGTCTAATTATCCCAGTGATTATCAGTTCATGTCAACAGGGGAACAATCACCATCTCGCCCATGCATTCTTTTACAGTGACTCCATGTAATAAACAAGTTTTAAGTGGCTGCCTCGGACTTGTGGTTACCCTTCTGCCTTTATAACACAGGAACAAAAGTTTGTATTAGTTGAACAGTGAGAATACATGTACAACTGAGAATTCAGTATGTGGTTTAGGAATATGAAAATACTGGTTGTTAGTGTGACGCGTTTGTTTTTATAACAGTTCTTTATAGTATAGCGCCATCAATTTATGTAGTGCCATACATAATGCCTTCCAGGTGCTTACAATTTAAAGCTGGCAATAGATAGATTGTTTTAACCACTTCAGCCCCAGAAGGATTTGCCCCCTTAACGACTTGGCCATTTTTTGCTATACGGCACTGACAATTGCGCAGTCGTGCGATGCTGTACCCAAGAAAAACTGCTTTTTTGCTCTATAAACAAACTAAGAGCGACAATAAAAAAAAAACCTTTTTGCTATATCCAAAAAGGAAATTGAAAATAACAAATGTATTCATCAGTTTAGGCCGATATATATTCTTCTACATATTTTTGGTTTAAAAAAAATTGCAATAGGCGTATATTGGTTTGCTCAAAACTTATCGCGTCTACAAACTATGGGATAGATTTAGGGACTTTTATTTATGTTTTGTTGTTTTACTGGTAGTGGCGGCGATCTGCGACTTTTAGTGGCACTGCGACATTGCGGTGGAAAAATCTGACCCCAAATTACACTTTTTGGGGACCAGTCACATTATTACATTGATCAGCTACAGAAATGCACCGATCAATGTAAAAATTACACTGGCAGGGAAGGGGTTAACACTATGGGGGAAATCAAGGGGTTAAGTGTGTTCCCTAGGTGTGTTCTAACTTTAGGGGGGATGGGCTACCAGGGACATGACAGAGATCACTGTTCCTGATCAATGGGAATAGTAGATCTCTGTCATGTCTCCTGTCAAAATGAGGATTTACCTTGTTTACAAAGGCAGATCCCTATTCTGCCTCTGTACTAGGCGTCCGTGGGCCGCCGGTGGACATTGAGTCTGCCTGACCAGCGGGCGCATGCGCGAGCCGCTGTACAGCTACAGCGATTTGCGCAGGAGAGCCGACCTGCCACAGTATAACATCGCGGCTGGTTGGCAAGCGGTTAAGTGAGGTAGATGGAGAAATCATCCCTGTTGAGACATTGTATCCTGAAAGCAGGGACTCTCCACTGTCAGAATACACTGATCAGCAGCTGCATCCCCTTGGTTGCAACTGATGATCAAGAAAATGTTTCCAACAAGGTAGGCACAGTTAACAGCTTTGCCACTAGGTGGTTCTGAATCAGAATAGTTTCTGGTACAGCAGTGGTATCTAGTGGCACAAGCTGCTAAGCCCTCCCACAAGTGATGTCAGGGGTGAGTCAGCACCCATATATAAACTAGAAGGGTAAGGGACACAGACTCTCTTGGGACATGGGAGCCAAACACCCCACTCCTGTGAGGATGTAACCAGCACATGTAGGCCTTGGAGAGGACAGGAGGCCAGGTGGATTAGACCTGTATGCAGGAGGAGCTGACTGTCCCTTAAGAAGGTGGGGACTAAGGTGGATTGCAAAAGGCCTTTCATGCCAGGCTAGAGATCCCTGTATGAGGCCAGTTCCCTGGAGGGTTCCAGGGAGAGGCGTACCCAGCTAGAAGGTGTTTACAGAGAACAAAGTCCTGTGAGTACTAATGACCCTGGGCAGAGAAGAGACTAGAGGGAGATGGCTGTGAGGTGCTGCGCATGCTTTCACTTGTGACTACTGCGGACTGTCCACTTTATGAGATTGACTGTGTAGGTCAAGTGACTCCAGATAATATATCCTAGTGATGTTCCTCGTCGGGGCTGGTTTTCGACGAGAAACACGTTCGTGGGTATGCTAAGAAACCCGCGCATGCTCAGAATAAAGTATGAGACGGGAGCGCACCTTCTGAAAAAGTAGCGTTTGTAATGGAGATAGCACATTTGTCACGCTGTAACAGACTGAAAAGTGCAAATCGTCTCCTACCAAACTTTTACTTAACACGCAGTAACATGAGATTAGCAAAAGCAGCCCCAAGGGTGGCGCCAGTGGAATCAAACTTCCCCTTTATAGTACCGTTGTACGTGTTGTACGTCACCACGTTTGAGAACGATGAGATTTTGTCTTGACAGTGTGTATGCAAAGAAAGCTTGTCAAGATTCTCGACAAGCCTAACAAGGAACTCGTCGAGGAAAACGATGTGTCTTTTCCGACGAGTTCCTTGGTCGTGTGTACGAGGCCTTAGAGAGAACATGCAAACTCTAAAGCCTGGTACATACGATGAGATTATTGAACAAATAATGATCTGTTTTTTTTTTTTTTGCATGCTAGTCTCCATTTTCAAAATGATGAGGTTACCAAAGTTCTGAAAATTCTCGCATGGCAGAATAAAAATATAGAAAGTGATTGTATTGTATTTGTATTGTATTTTTGGACGAAAACTGGTATTGTCCGAGAAACATTTTTGTGTTTGTCCCTTTGGATAATTTCGGATGAACTGTCGTGGTCGGCTCTCGAAAGCTGTGTACTAAAGAAAGCGGTATTCTTTGTACGATTTTCTCATTGTGTTTATGTGCTGCCTCTTTATATACTGTAGTTTTCTACTTTAAGGGGGGGGGGGGGCAATATTTTTTAGGATTTCCTACTTAGGACACTGCAACAAATACATGACAAGGAAAAGGGTAAGGACTGAAAAGGTCTTCACTAGGTACAGATAAATGTCTTCATTATCATGTATTGGGAGCAGTCTATGAATAATCATTCTGGCATGGCAGATGGCATGTAGACATAATGTATATTTTTGTTCAATCCTATACATTTCAAGTCAACCTGAACAATTTACATTTGCATATAGATGACAAGGAAAGGCACAATATATTATATGCAATTTATTATAATATTGGTCATTTTTCATAACCTCATCATGTGCATGATTAGAGTGTGTGTGATGTAGGAACATCTGTGCTGTTTTTAAACCAATATATCGTTTTAGATGATGTGTTTATCAGCTACTGTATTCTATATTAAAGAAAAAATCTTTACCTTATACAGTATACTGTATATAAGTGTACCTATACGCTAAAAAACTACCAGCAACAATAAAGTGATTCTAAAGCTGAGCCATTTTTTAATTTAAAGTGTTACTAAACCCAGGACCCTGCATTCACTAAATCTGGTCTCCCACAGTACACAGAACATGGAAATGCAATTATTTTAGTAAATATAAACTGCTAAATTCCTTTTCTCACCAGCAGTATATAGCAGTCTTATGACTTCTATCAGTGTCTGGTTAAAAGCTTGTAGGAGGAGCTTTCATTCTCCTCTGACTGTCCTATAAGGCTGGAGGAACCATGACCCTCTGTCTTGGCAGTGCTGATTGCCCATGTGCTGATAACATGCACTCTCCCAAGAAAAAAAAACTGTCTAGCAATACACACCAAACTGAGCATGTGCAGAGTGACTCCAAAGACTGTGTCTTATCAGATTGGGGACAGTGAAAGAAGGTGAGGATCGGAGAAGACTGGATCAAACAGCCTTTTTACATAATGCAGAGGATTAACCCCTTAGGTTCCTCAGTATCAAGCATGCTTTACTGCATATAAAGCGGATGTCCGCTGAAAAAAAAAATATTAAAAGCCAGAAGCTACAAATACTGCAGTTGCTGACTTTTGAGTCCAGCGCCGTCCGCAGCAGAGGACAAGCAATCGCTCGTCACGCTGCTGCCCCCCCGCCATCCTCGGTGACGGAAACCAGGAAGTAAAGCGCTCCGCCTTCACTGCCCGATTCCCTACGGCGCATTCGCGAGTCACGCTGCGCCATCTGACTGTCTCCCGCTGTGTTCTGGGAGCCGAGTGTTTCCAGAACACAATGGGGGGGGGGGACGGGAGGTGACGTTCTGCCCGCAGTCTACCCGCAGACTGTGTGGCGGAAGTGGGTGCAAATACCTGTCTTTAGTCCCTATCTTCTCTCTGCTCACCAAAGCAGCAACTGAAGCCATTGGTTCCTGCTGCTATCTATCAAATCCTGTGAGCAGAGAGCGGGGGTGGGGTGGAGCCACACTGTGTGTGTGAATGAATGCACACAGCCCGGTTCAGGATTGAGCCCGCAAGTGTGCCACCATAGGAAGAGGATTCCTATGGTGACGTACTGAGAAGAGGAATAGCCTAAAGGCCTGGAGGGGGACTGAGAAGAGGAGGTTCGTGGCTGCTCTGTAGATAACCATTGCATAGAGCAGGTAAGTCTAATATCTTTATTATTTTAATTTACACTTTAAAGAGATGGGGGAAGGTAAACAGGGCAGACAGATGGAGGAAACATAAATGGGAGGCAGACGGGGGACAGAGGATTTGGTAAGAAAAAAGCAGAAGCCAAACAACCCCATCATAGAATTCTCTGCAATAGCTTGTGACAAAGGGCAGGTGGATCATGACTGTTCCTCAGAACCAGTGGCGTCGCTAGGGGGTGGCTATTGGGGCTATATCCCCAAAAAATGGGGCCCTTAGCCCCGAGTCCCTGCCTAACCTGCCTAACCAGCGGGTCGTGGCCTCTCTGCAGCCGGGTGGTGAGTTCGGCGAGCAGGCGTGCTGCATTAGAGAGTCAGGCATGTGGATGAGAGAAGCAAACAGGTGGAAGAGCAGAGATGGCATCATCTCTCTCCGCCCGCCCTGCATAACCGCTCTTGCACCCTCAAAGCCGGGCCTCTTCAATGTCTAAAGGTGCTGCCGTGATGATTGAAGCACCAACACCAGCCATTGCCCACAAAAAATTAAATTCATATACCATCTAGCTTCCCAGCCTTCTATTTTAACTAGGTCTTCTTGTAAAGTTGCTATATCCTGTTGTGAAGTTATTGCCATAACAGGGTATGTACTTTTTTATATGATTAATTAGCAGCTTGCCAAAAGATCATCTTCAACAGAAACCCACATGTAATATTCTACTGGCCCTTTAATTAGCTCAGCACTCGTATCTTTCCCTCTGTAGTTGCAGATGACTGTACGATGAACAGAGTGTATTGAAGCTAGCTCACACCTATCCATAAGGATAGAGATTTGTCAGCGTGAACCGCTGCTGCCGTCTCTATAAAAGCCAGACGGTTTATTTTTAAAGTGCAACTTCCAAATCCTGCGGTGTTGAGATTCAAATCTCTGCACTGTCTCAGCATTCTGAAGTCAAACACACAGAAGTAATGCAGCAAGCTCTGTGATCTTCATCTTACAAGGTCACAGCATGATCATACAAGGTCAACGTGTCATTTCGGAGGAAGTAGAAGGAAGAGAGACACTGCTGTGCTACAATTCCCAGTCATAAAATGGAATGTTACAGGATGAATGACAGATAAGGAATGTGGGAAAGGCAGATAGTTTATACAAATAAAATCATACATCAGATACACATTCACAGGTACAGAGTTTGCAAAGCAGCAAAGGAAGGGTAATGGTTCGAAGTAGTTACAGCTATACACAAAATTGTGCTAATCTGGTTATACATTTAAGATAGCAGGAGACATGAGTACAGGTCTGACACTGAAATATCTAATTTTTGTTGCAGCTTGATGTACATATAAGTAGGAGTATAGTTGCCCAAGTACCCTATCACCAGACCTGTGTTTGGGGAAGAACAGTAACTTACCACTAAAATCCAACCTGACCAATCAAAAATTATCTTTGGTTTCTGCTTACCCTTCTGAAGCCATATCTAACTTTCTAAACTGTGCTAAGGCTGTATGGAACCCTAAGCATCTGGGTTGTTAAACCAGTTCCCTGGCCGAAAAGGGAACCTCTTATTCGGCAGCTTTGCCAGGATGGTGTGTCAAAGCTGTACCACAAGGTCACCAAAGCAATGCCTTAACCCTAGAAAAAAAATCTTCACACTTTGCTTCCTAGGTCTCATTCACTATATGGATCCAAAGTGCAATCTGAAAGCCACCATGTCCACTGCTGTAGCCAGGGTGCCCAGACTTCTCAGCTGGTATACTGGAGGAACCTATCTGCTCTGACTGACCCTTTGTTATTGACCATCACCATTCCTATATTGAACTGGCTGCTAAAAGGGATTTTTCCAAAGTAGAGGTTTAATGATTGTTCTACCTCCACTAAGAATGTTGTAGGGATTTACTGCTGTGCCTGCAGCTTTTACCCAATTGCACCATATTTACTCAATCTAATCAACTTGTCTTCGGAAACTTAATTTAAAGGATAGAGAGATTTTTTTTTCCTAAATGGTTTACTAAACAGTTTCTGTTCCACAGAATACAAAGCAATTTATACAACCCAGTGGTATATCCCATAAAGATGGTGCAGAACTTTCTATAGATTTGGTAGGCCACAGTTCCCATGAAAAAGGAAGTTGTTCATATTTAGATGGTAACTTACAGTCCATAACCTGTACCCAGGTTTTGGCTGTTAAGGTTTGGAATAACTATGGCTGCTGTGTCTTTATAATCATACCCAGGTTACATCTCAACCGTTTCTTAAACACACTTGAACCAACCACCACTTCTCCTCCACTAGACATAGGCCCAAACATTAACTCCACCAAAGGGCTGGTGAAACCAAAACAACACGGTACCTCCATCTTACAAGCAATACACATAGTGATTGGTTAAATTCCTTCCAATAATTAAATATTCAGAGTTTTACTAAAGGTTTTCCAAGAAAAATATTACAAAAATAGCAAGTACATTAAGGGTAACAATAATAACATAACATAATATAATAAATACATGTTCATAAAAATGATCCTTATGATACCTAGCAAAGAGTTGTAAGAAGTTTTTGTACAAGTTTTTTTATCACTTCTGAATGCAATTAAGGAAATTAGTAATACATTTTATGGAGAAATAATGGTCATATATAGAGTGGGAATGCTATCTTTCAGATCTTTAGAAGGATATAATTTTGAATTATAGTAAAAAACAGAATAATGTCAAGGGAGTCAAAATTAAAGAGGTTGTGAAGGTTTGTTTTGTATTTTCTAAATAGGTTCTTTTAAGCTAGTGCATTGTTGCTTCACTAACCTTTTCCTTCGATTTCCCTTCAAAATGTTTTTTTTTTCTTTGTCTGAATTTCTCACTTCCTGAATTTCTCACTTAATGTACTAGCTTAACCCTCCTGGCGGTAACCCCGAGTGTGACTCGGGGTGGATTTTTTCTGCTGTGATCGGTATCCCCGAGTCACGCTCGGGGTAAGCTATGCAGAGCCTGCAGCGTGCGCTGGCTTACCTTGTCCTGGATCCAGCGATGCCACTCCGCTGTGTGAGCGAGCGGGACCTCGCTCGATTCACACAGCGTCCTCCTGTGCCGCCGATCTCTGTTCCCTGCGACGTTACGACGCATGGGAGCGGAGATCGGCGCCAAATTCAAAAACGTAAACAAACACCTTACATACAGTATAAGATTACAGTACTGTATGTAAAAAATACACCCCCCCCCCTTGTCCCTAGTGGTCTGCCCAGTGTCATGCATGTTATTTTATATAATAAAAACATTTCTTTCTCCCTGCAAACTGTAGATTGTCCATAGCAACCAAAAGTGTCCCTTTAAAATGGTTTTAGATCAGCTAGAAAACAGCGATAATAAATTATAATCACTTGCAGAATTGTGCGATAGCGATTTGTGGGGAAATTCGTCATAAAAAAAAAAAAAAAATTACAGCGACAATTCTGCAACTGAGAAAATTTCAGTGATTTTGAGTTGATTACATTATTGAATAATTTTTATTAGAATTATATTATTATTTGTTATAATTATTTATAATTATTTATTATATTATAATTTATCATTTTGTTTTTAAAAAAATTTCATACCCGGGATGCCTACTAGACTCTTGTTTGGTCAGATTTAAGTGAGTTATTCCTAAGAATTACAGGCCTACAGTATAAAACGCCAAATTTCCTTGCAAATAATTGTACCGCTTTTGGTACGTAATTCCAGACAGAATCATACTGCCAGGGAGGTTAAAGGAACCTATTTAGAAAAAAAAAAAAACTTTACAACCCCTTTAAAAAGGGGTTGGAGAGGGGTATACTTCCAATAATAAAGTTGTTTGGTGTTTCATAAAAGATATAGGATTTTGTATATAAGATTGTATGATTTTTCTTTTTTTTCCCCTTTTAATGGTTAAACTGGATAGAATTGTGTCTTTTTTCAACCAGACTAACTATGTAACTATAATAAGAGACAATTACAGATGAGAAAACCAATTAGCGTTAACCAGGATTTTACCCAAACTAGTCCAATCTTTTGGATGCAAATAGTTAGAAGCTTTTTAGATGGTGTTAAAGACTCAAAGTTTTTTAAAGTTCCTGGTGACCCTGTCAGGTTTCCACATGTAGCCTTCCATGCCCTCAAATTCTCTGCCATGGCCACTCACCTATTACTGCAGTCAATGAAGCAGGGTTCTTTTATCAGACACCTTCCTCAGTGTCAAGAGAGTAGAAATTAAGAAAAAAGATGGGAGGATAGTGTGGAGGGGTAGTCTTCCAGTAATAAAGTTGTATGGCAGCTATCTCATGAGCGATAAAAAGAAACAATTATAGATAAGAAAACCAATTAGCGTGAACCAGGATTTCACCCAAACTAGACCAATCCTTTGGATGCAGCCAGCTACAATTTTTTTAAGCTGGTGTGAAAGACTCAAAATGTTAAGCCGACGGTGGCCCTGGCAGGTTTCTCCATGTGGCCCTCCATGCCTCCACATTCTTTCCACCATGATCTGCTCACAACTCAGATCATTAGACAAAAGAGGAAAACTATAACTGCTGGGAGATTGAGGGAAGAGTAAATCTGGTTGTTAAAGAGACCCTAAACAGGGGAATAACCCTTGAAGAGCCACACTGCAAGTTAAACATTAACAAGGATCTTTTTTATAGAATTCCCATGGGTAGGACCCAAATTTGCCATCAAATAATGATCTCCTCTACTAGAACATGTCCCTCGTTATTTCTTCCTTTTTTACGTTGTGTGATGTCATCTTTAGACTTGAAAACTTCTTGCGGTGGAAACTGTTAAGAGGCCAGTTCTTCTTAACATAGACACATCTCCAGAAATATGTCTCCTAAGAGCCAATTCCTTCACACAGTTTGTTGGCTGGTTCTTAGAAGTCAACGAAACAGCAATGTTTTACTGGAAAATAAATGAATGTATCCATGTGAGGAAGGACAGACAGGGGTAAAGCCTCGTCGAAAAATGTACACACGACCAAGTTTCTCTGCAAAAACCAGCAAGAAACTTGCTGTTTTGGTTTTTTTTGCCGAGGAAACCGGTCGTGTGTACATTTTTCGACGAGGAAACTGTCGAGGAACTCGACGAGCCAAAAAGAGAGCAAGTTCTATTTTTCCTCGACGGGAATGGAGAAAATTGGCACGTCGAGTTCCTCGCCAGCCTAACAAGGAACTCGTTGAGCAAAACGATGTGTTTCGCCCGTTGAGTTCCTCCGTCATGTGTACAAGGCCTCAGGGGGCATACAATGTTCTAAAGTCCAGCAATACAGAACTGAGCTGGAATTTCAGTGCAACAGAGGCTGCAGCCAAAAAATGAAGTTAGGAGCTCACTGGATTTCAGGCAGCTCAACAGTCATTATTCTGTACTTGCCATATTTTTTAAAAAGATACAACATGGGAAAATTAGCATATATTAGATGTGTTTTTTTTTGCTTTAACATGCCAAAAAATAATTCCCAACCATAATTTTGCAAAGCTGTAACAATTATAATATAATAGTATTTAAGTCTTCAAAAAATGTTCATTGTTGGATCATCATGCATTTCCAAACAGGAGATAAAATGGGTCCCCAGGATTTCTCTATCATTTTCACTTCAGAGAACAAACTCATCCTGAGCGCATTTTGTATGATCATGGACTACTCCAAGAAAAATGCACGGAAAGAGTAAATAATAAATAAAGCCTGACAAATAATCTTTTTTTTACTTCCTTCTCGCTATATTCAAGTTACCAACTTCTATAGAAAAAATAAAAAACTCTCTTCCCATACAGCTATAAGATTCAGACTGATGCTTTTAGTATAAAAAAGCAACAAGGTCTGTGGACATGACATATTTATCTGATAGGAGTAGAATCGTGAAAATCTTTGAAAACCTTTATAAAATATAATTCAGTTTTCTCTTCTGTCACTGACATTTTTCATTTGAAAAGGGTTCAGACTCCATCAAACAGTGACTCCTTATCTCTACCTGTGGATTTACAAGCGGCCTCTCTTTAAATGGATTAAGAACTACAAACTTTGGAGCAGATAGGCAGCAGATACACAAATACCAAAGTAAATTTAAAGCATGGGAACGTATGGCAAAATAAACAAGCTGTTTTTGATAAAGTGTCTGAGCTATAAAAACCTGAGGATTTTGGAAGTTTTCAGTCAGATACTCTCGAAAAAATCAAGCCTTTAGTGGTTTGCTAAACCAGATAAAAACATTGGCTGTATTGTGAGGTGGCATTATTATACCTTACACATTAATTGGTGCACATGATATGATGTCAGCAGGTTAGAAAATACTTTCCAAAACATAAGAATTTTATTTAGGTGGAATTTGGCTTTAAATTAAACTAAATATGCAGATGAAATACATACAAGGTAGTTGTATCCAGAGAGCCAGCGGGAACGGAAGTGCGTGATTGTGCATAGCCAGGCGCCTGGCTACGCACAATCACGCACTTCTGGTCCCGCTGGCTCTCTGGATCCGAGAGTTGCAATGCACACCAGCGTCCCCAGCGTGGAACAGTCTCCTCACCATTACAACGCTGAACAGCCTCAGTGCCGGGATACAGGCACCAACAAAAGTAAGGGGCCATTTGGCACTGTATGGTTTTATATTTCTTACAATAAAATGGTATTATTCTATGGCGGTCTTCCTTCTTTTTTGTTCGGTCCTGTAAGATTTGGAGTCTGGCCGTATCAGGGGACATAAAGCCGTGCATGAAGTTCTGAAGTACTGGGCTTGTGATCTAAAGCTTTTTTTACCTCTTTTTAATCAAATAGGTCAACACCTTGTGGTAAGGAGCCATCCTTTTGAGCACATTTGGGGTGAATTTCTGTTTTGGTGGAGGTGAAGACCCCTATCAGTGGACTTTAAGCATTTCTTTAAGCACAAGCACTATTCCATCCAAGTTACTGAACAAAGATACCTTATGAATGGACTTTATTAATTTATCTATTTATTTTTTTGATCACTATGTATTTACTGGCATTTGTCATTTATCACCTAATCTAATCTGTTTGGTTAATCCAATGTTGGTGTGTAATTCACAATATATTATGTATATTATGCATATATAATATTATTATATTATCACATTATTTTATACCTTCAAGCGCCGCCTATCTCTCACTTTTTCATATCACTGATTCGGTACACTGTTTCTTTGGGGAGCAGCTCATTAATTATTAACATTTATGGTTTAGACTTTATATTATATATTTATTGCAGTTGGTGTGAGATTCTTACAATTTTCATTTCTCCAACTATGTATGATTAACATATTAACCTAAAATTGGTTCAGATATCTTAATTTTTTTTTGGGGGGGGGGGGGAGTGGGTAACCTAGTTTTGACAGGTACCCTCTCCCTTCAGGCTGTGAGGCTGTAAGCTGCCACAGCCTGGTGCCCACACTTGTGATGCCGACACTGGAGAGAACCGAGGGCTCCGGTGGCCGCATTTCTGGATCGTGGGACAGGTGAGTGTGTGTTTATTATAAGTCAGCAGCTACACTTTTTGTAGCTGCTGACTTTTAATAAACACAAACTTTAAGCTGGGTATATAGGGCCAAATCCTCAAAAGAGATACGACGGAGTAACTGCTGTTACTCTGTCGTATCCCTGGTCCTAACTATGGAACTGATCCACAGAATCAGTTTTCCATAGTTAGGGAGAAGATCCGGCATGTGTAATTGAATTACACTGCCGGATCTTAGGATGCAGTACCGCATTCGCCGCTGGGGGCATTTCGTGTCGAAATGCCGCCTCGGGTATGCAAATTAGCACTTACGGAGATCCACAAAGCTTTTCTGCTTCGTTTTTTCTCCGTAAGTATTAAGTTGCATACGCAAAATTAGGGCTGCTATTACATGGTGTAAAGTTAGTACACCATGTAAAAGCAGACCCTTCTGTCTAGCGACGCGTAATTTTTTCGAATTTGAATTTTTTTTTCTCGCCGTATTTTTTTTTTTTTTCGACGCAACTTTATTGACCCGTCGCAATCCACAAAGCCCGGCGTAACGTAATTTCGCGCTATGCATGTCGGGAAAATGACATCACGAGCATGCGCAGTACGGCCGGCGCGGGAGCGCGCCTCATTTAAATGGGAATCTCCCCCATGAAATGAGGAACGCCTTGCGCCGGCGGAATTTAAGTTACACGGCCAGAAATTTCTAGGTAAGTGCTTTGTGGATCGGGCACTTAGGTAGAAATTTTAAGGCATTGTAACTTAAACTAGAAATTCGCCGTTACGCCGGGTCTTTGTGGATTTGGCCCATAGTGCACTAATAGAACTTTGTTCAACATTTTTAGTCATAAGAACATTTGTTTGTCTTTCGAATCATTAGTTCATTTTGACCACAGTTGTGAGAAAATTTGAAGGAGCAGGGTGGAAAAAAATTATAGAATCTAAGAATTTCTAATAATATGTGGTTTTTGTTTGGTTAAGTCCATTCATTCCAAAATCGAATGTTAAAAGCAATAAAAATATTGAACTACTTTTGAGCGATATTCTAATGTACTGGGAATTTTCATTCAAATTTTCCTAAGGCTTTTCATTCGAAATTCTAGTAGTGTATACTGTATCGCCAGGCAGCTACTTGTAGTATTTTCATAAGGAGAGATCAACAACAACATCAACTCTTTAAAACACTCTTTATACATTTTGTAGGAGTAATATTTTTTGCCGCTAAAGATGCTTACAGTTTGATACTGAAAGAATCTTTGCAGAAAACAGATGAGAAATATCCACTACACTAATTAATTAGCGGTCAAAGATAGCTCTGCTAGTATTGCAGCCTGCTTATCTTATTATGTTGATGTTGCATACTTTACAGCCAGTGATTAATCAAACACTTATGATAGCTTTGAAAAAAAAGGCAAAAAATAAAAAAAGAAGTAACTCGACCACAACTAATTTAGAAACTAGGGCAAAAAGTCAGTTGCGGCATATAAAGCACACTAGAAATATTGGTGTACAAGAAGATAATTTGCCTAAACCAAAGCAACAATATTGTTTATGCCTAATATAATGACTGCTTGTGTACAGCAGTGTGGGATAACTGCAGTATTCACAGTTTATACTAAATGTTACTAAAGTAAAGTTTAAGTTCACCGTTTCAGAAACAAATAAAAAGATGAACTAACACCATACGTCCTTCTAGCCCAATTTAGGGGATGTTAGACACCCCCAGATAGAACTTTCATGCTCCTGCAGTAAACCAAAGGTATAATACAAGTGGCCAAAACTGTACACCTACCTGTCATTTAGAAGGTAGGATTCACTTTTAGGCAGTTGGGGCCAGATTCATAAAAGAGATACGACGGCGTATCTCCTGATACGCCGTCGTATCTCCGAGATACGAAGGTCGTATCTATGCGCCTGATTTATAGAATCAGGTTACGCATAGATCTCCCTAAGATCCGACAGGTGTAAGGGACTTACACAGTCGGATCTAGGCCGGCCGCTAGGTGGTGATTCCATTGCGGTCGGCGTAGAATATGCAAATGACTAGTTACGCCGATTCACGAACGTACGCTTTGCCCGTCGCAGTAAATGTACGCCGTTTCCGAGATACGCGGCGTAAAGATAAAGCTGCCCTCTAGGTGGTCTAGCCAATGTTAAGTATGGCCGTCGTTCCCACGTCGAAAATTGAAATTTAACGTTGTTTGCGTAAGTCGTCCGTGAATGGCGCTGGACGCCATTTACGTTAACGTCTAAACCAATGACGTCCTTGCGATGTCATTTATCGCAATGCACGCTGGGAAATTTTAGGGACGGAGCATGCGCAGTACATTCGGCGCGGGAACGTGCCTAATTTAAATGGTCCCCGCCCCATTTGAATTAGGCGGGCTTGCGCCAGGCGGATTTACGCTACACCGCCGCAACTTTACAGGCAAGTGCTTTGTGAATCAAGCACTTGCCCGTAAAACTTGCGGCGGTGTAACGTAAATGTGATACATTACGCCGCCGCTAAGTTACGTGGAAATACATGAATCTGGCCCTTGGTGTCTAATGGAACCATGCCAGTACAGACAATGGAAATGGGGCTTCTCTGTGCACACTGCAATTTCCATCTCTGACTAAGGAAAGGAGGTGGTAATCAGGGCACAAAACTATACCATGCCTGCCTTTCCTAGGGTCTGATATAGTCTTAATCTATCTCTATTCAGAACCTTGCCAAGGTACCCTTTCTGAAAGAACTTCTGCCGCCGAAAGCAATCAAAGAGACTCAGCCAAATACTCTCTAAACCCATCAGACCTTCTGGCAACCGTTCTGGTATTTTACTGGCCTGACTGGCCAAAATAGATCTTGTATGTTACCAATGTAATTGGAAAGACAGTTCACAAGGTCCGTATTTTCCCCAGAATAGACAGCAACCTTACCTTAAAGCAGACCCTAAACCTAATATGAAGAATGTGTTTTTTAAAAATGCCCCTTCCCCATTAATTGAAATCCAAAAAAAAACGGAGAAAAAATGTTGAATAATGTATTCACCTTACCCTCACATAGGCAAGGGTGACCTCATCCTATCTCCGGTGAGATCTGAGGAATTTTTGGTAGCCTAAATCTCGATGAGAAGAGCATCCTGCATTGTGCTGCAGCGTCTTCTCACAAGATTAATGCCCTGTACACACGATCAGAAATTTCCGATGGGATAAAATCTGTCAGAATTCCGTTCAAGCTGTCTTGCATACACACTGTCAGACCAAATTACGATTGTCCAAAACGCGGTGACGTAAAACACTACAACGAGCCGATAAAAATGAAGTTCAATGCTTCAAAGCATGCGTCGACTTGATTTTGAGCATGCATGTTTTTTTCTCTGTCTGAGTTCACAGACGATCGGACTTTCCAGAAGGATTTTTCTCAATCGGAAAAAAATAAAACATGTTTTATTTCTAAACTCAGACGGAAAAAAGTCAGATGGGGCCCACACGGAATATCCGATGAAAAAATCCCGTCTGACTTTTTCATCGGAAATTTCGATCGTGTGTACAAGGCATTAGAGTACTCACCATTCCCTGGGATCTTGTTGGCATCATGATGACATCACCCATTTACTGCAATTTAGTAAGGTAAAGGGCACAGTTAAAAAGAGTGCAAGGTCCACTTTAAAAAGACTCTTGATTTACTAAAGGCAAATAGACTGTGTACTTTGCAAAGTGCAGTTCTAGAGCTCAGTAAATGAGGTAAAGGTTTCTTTGCAAATCCCATGCAGGGGGAAAAAAAAACAGCATTTTTGCTCGCACATGATTGGATGATGGAAGTCAGCAGAACTTCTACTTGTTTACTAAGCTCTGCACTTTGTAAAGTGCACAGTCTCTTTGTCTTCAGTAAATCAACCCCTCTGTTACTTTAGAAAAACAAAAAAGCTTCCAAAACAAACCTCCCTAAGGCTCCATTCACACCTTGGTGACAAAACGCCCGACGCCCGACGCTCGTGCCGCTGGAGGGGAGAATTGCCATTGATGTCTATGAGATGGTTCACATCTCATAAACGCCGTACGCCTGCCGCCTGAAAACAAGTCCAGGACCCTTTTTTTCAGGCGGCATTGGCGTTCGGCCATAGACATCAATGGCAATTCTTTGTGAAAAAAAAGTAACCTAATCGCGGCAAAATACGCCGCGTACGCGGCGTTACAATGTGAATGGGGGCTAAAACACAGAATTTAAACATTCAGACAGGCAAAGCTTCAGCACTGGCCAATAGGGACGGGAATCAGTGGCGGCCCATCCATAAGGAGCACAGGGGTGCCACCCCCCTAATTCATGGGCCCTGCCCCTAGTCTACATGCGCATGGATTCCAATGTTTTTTTTTTTAAGCGTATGATTAGAGCTCGAGGCTCTAATTGGCATAAAAAAAGTGTGGGCTCGGGGCGCAGAGCACTGTCTCCTGCCGCGGAGGGGGGGGGGGGGGGGGGTTGTTGGTTTGCCCCTACCCAAAAAATATATTGAGCACCAGCTGCCACTGGACTGGATCTAGCATATAAAATCACATTATCAATTATCAATTATTCATTAGCCAGCCTACATATTTAAATTGCTAACCTGAAAAAGCAAGAATTGAAAAGCTACATATCAACCTTTCTTTCATATAAAAGACTTCACGTTATTTAATATCATATGGCCAGTTACAACTGACAGATGATAAGGCACATGACCCTTCCTTGACCATATGTTCAAAATGTTGCAAATTTCCAGCTGATAGAGCAAATATAACTTTAACAGAGCTGCAATTTAATGTTCATAGTGTGTGTTCATTTTATTGATAGAAACAATCATATCGATATATTTCTGCACTGCATGTGACCCTCCGTTTTCCAATAAGCACCCCATTTACCATAATGACACAGAATTTATACAAGCATGTAAGTAAATTGAAAATTTGGTGAATGCCCAAAGGCAGGAGGGCGACTGATTAATGTAATATGATTTCTCACGTCACTAAAAGCAAAGAACAAACACAAAAAAAAACTACTAAACAGGCCGCATTTTATCTAAAGCAAATGTTGCATCTTCACATGAGATAAAGCAGCGTGTTTATGCCTCGTCTATTGCTCTTGAAACAATGTACAGTAGTTCAAGAAAATATATTATTACTCTCATTTGGCAGAGTTAGACTGACTTATTGGAAAGCCTTTTTTTCAATTTTACTACCGCCCTGCCGGTGTCTCCAACATGAAACACACTGAAGTATCCCCGGGAACATAAAGCTGAAATATGACATTTTCTGCTCAAGTACTCCGGTCAAACCCTGATAAATCAGGCTAGCCAAACAGCGATCTTATCCCGGCTGACTTAAATAAATCTAGCCGTGCTCCTTCGTGTTGTTGGAAGTTGTCACTAAATGGAAGTGTGACCTTATCCGATGTGTGAACTTATCCAGCAGACAAGCACATATATTGTGAAGATTAGAGAACGGAGGGAGAAATATACTTTGGATAATTGTAATCCGGGCCATATGCAACTGGCAGAGGCGACATCGTTGTCATGTTTCATTAATGATGTGGAGGAAACGGAGGAAGCGCAGACCTTTGCTACAGGTGACCGAGGGGGCGCTAGGAAATTGGTATTACACAAGATATGGGGACCTCGGTCAGAAAATTGTGAAGGGTTAAAATGGACCTTACACTGAAAATTAAATGCAAACTAAGGGCCAGATTCACGTAGGGCAGCGGCGGCGTAACATATCGCAAGTGCCTGATTCACCAAGCACTTGCGATGAAAACTACGCTGGCGGCCTCCGCTCCCGCGCCGGACCTACTGCGCATGCTCCGTTTCTTAACTCCCGCTGTGCTTTGCGCGCCGTGACGTAATTTTTTTGAACGACGACGCGCGTAGCGTAATTCCGTATTTCCGGACGGCTTACGCAAACGACGTTATTTTTTAAATTTAGACGCGGGAACGACGGCCATACTTTACACAGCAATACGATTGCTGTGTAAAGTTAAGGCACCAAAAAAAACGACTAACTTTGCGACGGGAAACTAGACTAGCGGCGACGTCCGTATTTGGGGAGACTGTCCCTCTTTAGAATCAAATCTCTCTGTCATTTTTTCCTCCCCAACTGTCCTTCCTTTTGGTCTGATGTACAGATATCTATCAAAATGTACTACTCAACTAACAAAAGTGTTATTTGCCAGACAATCTTCATGTGTATGGCATTTGTCATCCAGACTTTTTTGTTATTGTTTCTGTTAATGTTTCTGTGTGTCCTTTTGTCAATTATCCATTTTCACCTCCTACCATTGTTGTGGCTTTTAATCTTGACCTTGCACCGGTGAAGTTGTCATGAATTAGTTTTAGACATTATGTATGTTTTTAGCTTTCATCTTTTGAATTTAAATAAAATCTTTGTATTAAATAACTAGTCCCGATTATGACCCTTTGTTACAATAGTAGCTGCTTTTTTCCCTGATAGTCTTTACCTGGGCCTCTTTTGCATGCCTAGATTGTTTGGCTACGGTGACAACACTCAACTGTGGTGAGGGGTATAAGGGTGACTATAATTATTACCTCAATGTTGATATACAATGATAGGACCCGTTACCCTTTTGTTGTGTTTATGCTTATTCTGTACTATAGCTTCATTCTATTTCCTAATTATCTTGTTTTCTATTTTGAAAAGCCAGTATAAAGGAAAAGTAGTGCCGGGAAAAAAAAACAATTCTGAGTATACCCAATTATTTTTTTGCATATACCTTATTAATGGTCTGCATTGCTGAGGGTGCTTCAGGGGTGTGCCCATTGTCTAAATACATTGTGCTAGAAGGTATCCCTCTCTCTCATCTCAGAAAGCTGGGAGGAATGTACTTCCCTTCCTCAGATGTATACTTACCTGGATCCAATGGCTCTGCGAGTTTCATTGCCCTGGCTGCAACAGCACATTATAGCCCCATTGAATTCTTTGAGGATGGGGACAGTGGTCAACAACACCATAGAAGTCCATGGAGTTGTAATGTACAGGCACAGCCAGGTTGTTAACAAACACTGGAGGTCACACCCGTTGGATCCAGGTAAGTATGCATCTGCGGAGAGGGAGAGTGGGTTACTTTAGGTCAGTGCCAAAATGAAGGAAGGGTAAGTGCACTTTGTCTTAAAGTGCACTCCTCTTTTAAAAATGGAATGACTCAAAATCGAATTATGGCCTCCCATTAAACATAAAGGGTGGCAACACTTACTTGTAAGTGCGTTTTTACTTGAATTCAATTGGAAAAATATGTGTGACTCTGGGTGAAAGTTGTGTAAATCTTGGAGAAAAACATTTCTAAATAGACCCCCTTAATCTGCATACATGTTCAAAGTCAGTGTCTTAGACAACTCAAAGTCAACATCAACATGGTGTCCAGGAATCTCGCATTTTCAAAAAAACAGGTCACAATTGCAGCCTCCATATTCTTTTTAGCACAGGTTTTCTTTAAAGTGGAAGGCAAGTCAAAACCTAACTAAGCTTAAACGTACTCCCAACCCATTCTGAGCCTATTCTATGTATCCTTTAAAAGGAAAGATGTCTATACTTACCTATTCTGAAGTCGCTCCTGTGCAGTCACATGATTTGGTCCCAGCGCTGGTTTCAGTGTAGAGGTGGGACTGCTGACGATGGATGCCCCTAGTAAGTCGTCACCTAGGCTCTCCAGCCGTTGTCGGCAAACTCTCCTCTACTGAAGCCGCCACTGGAGAAATCATGTGACTAGACCAAGCGACAGCAGAACAAAGACAGATGCCTAGATTCAGGTACGTTGCCGCAACTTTGCGGTGGCGTAGCTTAAGGCATTTAAGCAATGCCGCCGTAAGTTAGCGAGGCAAGTACATGATTCACAATGTACTTGCCTGCTATGTTACGGCGGCGTAGCCTAAAGCGGGCGGGCGTAAGGGCGCCGAATCCAAATGTGTGTAAGGGGGGCATGTTTTATGTTAATAAGGCTTGACCTTACGTTTTTGCAGTTTTTTTTTACTGCGCATGCGCCGGGCGCCTGCATTCCCCAGTGAGCATTGCGGCTAAGTACGCCGCACGGGCCTATTGATTTTGACGTGGACGTAAACGACGTAAATCCCGATTCACGGACGACTTACAAAAAACGGCGTAAAAATTCTGAATTTCGATGCGGGAACGGCGGCCATACTTAACATTACTATTCCATGTAGGGCTAAGCTCTAACTTTAGGCGGCCTATCTCTAACGTAAATGGCGTAAAAGTACTGCGTCGGCCGGGCGTACATTCGTGAATAGGCGTATCTACTCATTTACATATTCTACGCGACCGCAATGGAAGCGCCACCTAGCGGCCATCCGAAATATTGCAATCTAAGATAGGACGGCGCAAGCCGTCGTATCTTAGATATGTTTAAGCGTATCTCTGTTTGAGAATACACTTCAACATAAGTCGGCGTAGATTCTGAGTTAGGTCGGCTTATCTACTGATAAGCCGGCCTAACTCTTACTGAATCTACCTAAGAGTTGATAGAATAGGCTTAGAATGGGAGTCGGTTTAAGCTTAGTTATGTTTTGACTTCCCATCCACTTTAAAACAATAATCCACTTTGAATCCATGAATAATTGTGATGTTTTACAAAGTATAAACTCTGAAATCTACATTTACTAAAGCTGGCCATACAATAATAAAAATTTAGCCAGTTCAGCAAGAACCGCATCGCTAAATAAAAAACAAAACACAAATGACTATGATAAGCATTAGGTTGGTGTGCCTGCTGGGCACCAAGGGCTTAAAGTGGAACTGAAACATTGCTTATCTCGTCTGCAATAAAGAGCCGGCCTGTTTGCAATTTTCGATTTTTTTAACTTTTGCTTTACTTTAAAGTATAATTTTAACCCAAATTTTTTTTTTTATATTTTAGAGAGTGGAAAAGGATTATAACCCAGTAGGCTTTTGCTATAAGAGCTCCATTTGAGTTGTTGTCACTTACTGTCAATGGTTTTGCCAAACAGGAAAGAGGGGGACACAAACAGAAATTAGAATTTGGCAGGGGTTCTAATCCTTCCCCACATGAGAAGAACATACATTTTGATTGTGTAAAGGTTACTACACATTTTAATTTGAGAAAGACATTTGTGTTGCCTTACATCTGGCTGGTACTAAAGTCTACAGACCCCTCTATTGGTTGAAAAGCTTTTCAAATGCTTTTGAAACGCTATAGAGGCATTGGGTAGCATTTCAGAATAATCTAGTTTTGACTTTTTTTTTTTGTTGTTTTGGAGAAATCGTTAAGATCTCTAGTGTTGATGCTGACAGGTGTCAAATATTTTTTCCCCAAGTTTGGGGCAATTGGTAAGCTCCGACAATTGCAATGATTTTAAACAATCATGCGATCGCTGCCAACGCAGAGCAAAACAATAGGCTACAGGTTTGATTACCTAGTTTACATAAAATATACTGTATAATGGAAATCTCTGCAATGTTGATGCTATATAAATGCAAAAAAAAAAACATCTAACCAAAAATAAAATACTCCCCTTATAATAACTAACCTCTATAAATAGGAGCAGCCCAAACACATTTTGCAAAATTCGGATAATATGAACATGGAGAAGTGATGTACTATAATTAACTCAGCTCATTATTTGGATATGTACCTTGGGCTATTATCTATGATGATGTGCTGCCTGTGTGCTAACACGCTTTGGAAAATGAATCCTTATCCAGGGAGATTCATATATTTAGGTATTTTGATGAGGGAAATGTGCTACTTCCTAAACATATTAACTTGGAGTGCTGCAAACACTATAAACAGTATTATAAAGAAATAAATGTGACAAACATTCACTGCAGGTGAATCAATCGGCATTTAAAACTAGCTAGTGCCTGCTCTCAGAATTCCCAAACAACCAATCGGATGCAGGCACTGTTTAATTGACAAGTTTCAGTCTGACTTCTTGGATCAAAGTCAACTGAATAATCAGCATTTTTTTGAGCCGGCGGGGCCAGTCACACTTTACAGTGCATGGCCAGCCTTATTCTTTTGTTAAAGCGAAAGTAAACCAACCATAAACTGTTTTATTTATGGCACGTGCCGGAATGTAACACTCTCATTGGTTGTGCTCTCAACCAAACTGTCAGACCATCCAATGGCTGGTGTCATAACTGATCACATATGCAGCAAAATTGTCCAAAATGTCTGGTATACTGATGTCTAAGGCCTCGTACACACGACCAAGTTTCTCGGCAAAAACCAGCAAGAAACTTGCTGGGAGATATTTTTTTGCCGAGGAAACCGGTCCTGTGTACATTTTCGTCTAGGAAACTGTAGAGAAACTCGATGAGCCAAAAAGAGAGCATGTTCTCTATTTTCTTTGACGGGATTGGAGAAAATTGGCTTGTCGAGTTCCTCGACAGCCTAACAGGGAACTCGACGAGGAAAACGATGTGTTTCGCCCGTCGAGTTCCTCGGACGTGTGTACGAGGCTTAACCTGCCTGGCGGTCTTCCCGAGTCTGACACGGGGTTAGATTTTCCTGCTGCGAGCGGAAACCCCGTGTCAGACTCGGGCTTGCCTCGCTAGATCCACAGGCACAAGTTACTTACCTTGTCCCTGGATCCAGCGATGCCACCGCGCTGTGTGAGCGAGTGGGTCCTCGCTCGATTCACACAGTGCCTCCGTGTGACGCCGATCTCCGTTCCCTGCGACGTTACGACGCACGGGGACGGAGAACGGCACCAAATTCAAAAAAGTAAACAAACACCTTACATACAGTATACTGTAATCTTATAGATTACAGTACTGTATGTAAAAAAAACACACCCCCCCTGTCCCTAGTGGTCTGTCCTGTGTCATGCATGTCATTTTATATAATAAAAACGTTTCTTTCTCCCTGCAAACTGTAGATTGTCCATAGCAACCAAAAGTGTCCCTTTATGTCAAAAATAGTTTTAGATCAGCTAAAAAACAGCGATAATAAATTATAATCACTTGCAGAATTGTGCGATAGCGATTTGTGGGGAAATTCGTCATAAAAAAAAAAAAATAATGACAGCAACAATTCTGCAACTGAGCAAATTTCAGTGATTTTGATTTGATTACATTATTGAATAATTTTTATTATAATTATATTATTATTTGTTATAATTATTTATAATTATTTATTATATTATAATTTATAATTTTGTTTTTAAAAAAATGTCATACCCGGGATGCCTATTAGAAGCTTGTTTGGTCAGATTTAAGTGAGTTATTTCTAAAAATTACAGACCTACAATATAAAACGCCAAATTTCCTTGCAAATAATGGTACCGCTTTTAGCATGTTTTTTCTGACAGAATCATACCGCCAGGGAGGTTAAGGAGTTCCTCACTGGAACTAAGGGGCCAAGCCCAACCCCTGAAAAACAACCCCACACCATAACGCCGCCTCCACCAAATGATTGAGACCCGTGCACAAAGACATGAATGAGCAAGATTGAAGTGGAGGAACTTGACTGGCCTGCACAATAAACACATAAAATACATGTGTTTATAGCGATGCTAACTTCACATCTATGCATTTGATTCTGTTACGGCACCATCCTTGGCATTCACTATTATTACAGGGATGAGTGCTGTGAGGAGTACAGCTTTACTTTGTACTTTATAGAGTTCCTCCTCAGGCTAACTGTCCCTTCTTTCATTATATATAAGTTCTTTCAGTTATGGAGGCTGGGTATGACATGTGGGCATTACCACAGCTTCCTCTTTTGAGGGAGCCATGTACAGCATACTGCAGCCCCTCTAACTAGCCAAGATCTGATTAAATTGCAAAGAGAAGAACAGAGACCTAGTGATAATGTCCTGACCTCAATCTGATAGAACTCCTTTGGGATGAATTAGAACGGAGACTGCAAGCCAGGCCTTCTCATCAAACATCAGTGCCTAACCTCACAAATGCGCTTCTGGGAGAAAGGTCAAACATTCCCATAGACACTCCTAAACCCTGTGGACAGCCTTCCCAGAGGAGTTGAAGCTGTTATAGCTGCAAAGGGTGGGCCAACACAATATTGAACCCTACGGACTTAGAAGGGGATGCCATTAAAGTTAATGGCCGGATTCACAGACATTGGCGCACATTTATGCCGCCATAGCGTATCTCCTTTACGCTACGCCGACGGCTTATCTCCCTCATTTGCATATGTGAATAGAAAATCAATGGGAGTGCCAAATACGTCCAGCGTAAATATGCGCCCACTCTACGCTGGCGTAGGCAAGTTACGTCGGTCGGATGAAGCCTATTTTCAGGCGTATCTTAGTTTCTGAGTCCGGCGCATAAATACGACGGTGCATATTTACATTTACGCGGCGTATCTGGAGATACGTCGGCGCAAGTGCTTTGTGAATCTGGCCCATGTGCGTGTAAAGGCAGGCGCCTCAACACTTTTGACAATATAATGTGTGTATATATATATATATATATATATATATATATATATATACACAGAAATGTTTTGCCATTCACTTCTATTTTGAACTGAATGTGTTTTACAAGGTGACGGTTTACATATACTTTAAGGCTGGGTTCACACTATCACCACATGTGGATCACAGCAGAGGTCCGGTGCATCCTCGTTCACCATTTCAGGTCCGATTTCAGCCTGAATTTTTGGCTAAATTCGGACCTGAAATGGACCGAAAGACGCACAGGACTCCTGTGCAAATTCACATCTGAGCCGCAGCGGAGATATGTGAACCGTCTCCATAGAGAGCCAGAGACCGTCAAAATCTCTTGCTATTGCGAATTGGATGCAGGGAACCCACAATAGTGTGAACCCAGCCTAAAATATGTTTACTTATATATTGACAGTACAGTAATGGTGCTATTAATAAATGGGAGGGGGGGTGGAAGGGGATCATCTTTAATAGGCGGACGGTGGGGGGGGGGGTCATTTGCCTATATACTCTCATCTCATACGGTTGGAAGATATGCACTGGGCACCTAATGAGTGGATGGCCATGATGGATAATTGTAGCATCTACTGACATTATAAAAAACTGACTTGAGATTAATTAGTCTAATTTGAATCCTTCCATCTGATTCCAATTGACATCCCTACAAGCAGTGTGCAGCCCACGATGAAAGCACGGCAGGCACACTAGTTCTGTCGGCACAGTCAGGTGTTTACTAAAGACGTCTTTCTAGTTAACTTTGCTGATCTGCACCTCGTGCCTCCCATTTTCTCCCTCCATGTGTCCCCTTTTTATATCTCTATCCCCCTGTCACTGCCGGCCTGCCTGGCTTTCCTCGCACAAATGCACATGATACAGAAATGCCAGGGACTTGGCAAGAGGCAGCTGATGATATGACTAGAGAGGGTTTTGTTGATAAGATCATCATCTGCTGCTGGACTCAAGGGCTCGCTTCTTTCCTCGGAAGAGGTGCAGCCACCCCTGATAAATGTCCCTTTGTGTGAAGATCGCTTCTGATACATGCAAAGACATTTTGTCCTCCCATCTGTTTGTTTTGTTGTGTGTTCAGGATTAATATCACACAGTCCAATGCCTTTTGTTCAGGCATCTCCAGAAACACTGCAACGGGTCTCTACAAAATGTTCAGCGTTACTGGAACTTTGCTAAATATTGGGTTGAAAAAAAAAAAGGAACACTTTCCAAAATTCTTAGCAATAAAATAGATATTATACAAATATAAAATAAATCTACAGTATGATACACATGTAACTAAATTGCCACGCTTCAAAAAAGCATCCACGCTTTGATTGCTTTTCAGAGGCATCTGACAGGCGGTGAGGAAACAATATGACGTCTTTTCGCCTCCTGTTTTAACCCCATAAATGTCACACTGATATGCCGCAACCATGTGCATTGCAGGGTGTTTGTGGGGCGTGTTCATTCAGTTAAAAAGGGTCGCAACAAGGGGGCATCGTTTTTGCCATGGACGCTGGGGCTTTCGGGGAAGCACTGAAAACGCAGCTCAACTGTGTGTTTTTAATGCCCCCCAACCACAATTCTAAACAACACTTAATTTAAACCCAAGCACTAACATCTTATTTAAAGTAGTATCAAACCCTCACCATTACATTAGTTTTAAAGCAGAACTAAAGTCTAAAAAACCTTATGAGCAGACGGGCTATTTATTGCAGAAAAGACGGGCAATGAGTACAAGTGTTGCCCAAGTGTTCTGTGCAGGGCGTGCAGGCGGGTTGTTGAAATCAATGACAGCCGGCCAGCTGCATGGACCTGCATGGAGATTCACGCACACCCCAGAGTGCACATTCATGCGGGTTTGATGCAGAGACCCACATTGATGTACACGCTGGGATGCGTGTGGAGGTCAGCATAGGAATGTGTGTATGGGTGTACCATGTATGCCAGTGTATGTATGAATGTATGTGTGCTCCATGTATGCCAGTGTATGTATGAATGTATGAATGTATGTATGTATGTGTGTTCCATGTATGCCAATATATGTATGTGTGGGTGTACCGTGTATGCCAGTGTATGTATGAATGTATGTATGTGTGCTCCATGTATGCCAGTCCAGTGTATGTATGAATGTATATTTGCTCCATGTTTGCCAATGTATGTATGCATGTATGAATGTATGTATGTGTGTTCCATATATGCCAATATATGTATGTATGTGTGGGTGTATCATGTATGCCAGTGTATGTATTAATGTATGTGTGTTCCATGCATGCCAATGTATGTATGTATGTATGGGTGTTCCATGTATGCCAAGGTATGTATGTATGTATGTATGTACTGTATGTGTATGCCATGTATGCCAATGTATGTATGTATGTATCTACTGTATGCTAATGTATGTATGTACGTATGTTTGTACATACGTACGTACGTACGTACGTACGTACGTACGTACGTACGTACGTACGTACGGATGTGCCATGTATGCCAGTGTATGTATTTAGATATGTATGGGTGTTCCATGTATGTCAGTGTATTTTGTATATATGGGTGTACCATATACGCCAGTGTATGTATGTGTGGGTGTACCAGTGGTTTATGTATGTATTGGTGTACCATGTATGCCAGTATGTAGGGGTGTACCATGTATGTCAGTGTATTTATGTATGTATGGGTGTGTCATGTATGCCAGTGTATATATGTATACATAGGTATACCATGTCTTACAGTTGTATGTAAGTATGTATGCATGGGTGTACCATATATGCCAGTTATATGTATGCATGTATATATGGGTGTACCATGTAAGTCAGTGTATGTATGTATGTATGTATGTATGTATGGGAGTACCATGTATGGCAGTGTATATATGGGAGTACCATGTATGCCAGTGTGTATATGGATGTATGGATGTATGAGTGTACCATGTATGCCAGTGTATATATGTATGTATAGGTATACGATGTATGCCAGTTGTATGTATGTATGTATGTATGCGTGCATGGGTGTACCATGTAAGCCAGTGTATGTATGTATGGGAGTACCATGTATGCCAGTATATGTATGTATGGGAGTACCATTTATGCCAGTTGTATGAATGTATGGATGTACCATGTATGCCAGTGTGTGTATGTATGTATGTATGTATGTGTGGGAGTACCATGTACGCCAGTGTATATATGTATGTATGGATGTGCCATGTATGTCAGTGTGAATGAGGCCTACAATTGGATGTCAGGGCCTGCACTCGGAGGACAAGCTCACTCGGCAGGAAGCAGAAAATGTAATTCATAAAATGTAATTAAAATTAATTATTAAAATGTAAATTGCTTTAATAGTATATGGAATACCTTAAATAAATGTAGGCCTTAATATCACTTTAACAGATTAACACATTAATGCCATTTTAGAAGTAATTTCAAATATTTTTAAATTTGCACCTTTTATTAAAATAATACGTGTGGATCCCACTATGAAGGTCCTTGTTCAGGCACTTCTTGTTAGGTGATAAGACTTTGACCCCCGTCTTAGTATCTGGATGAGAGGCCACCTGGGAATACCAGTCTCTTTGCAGGATTATACTCTTGTGTTGATTATTTAATATAGTTGGTATTACTTTATATTATATAGCTTTGATATTATTTAATTCGATATTCTGTAGTGAGACAATACGTGTTTTTAGATTTTATTTTCTCCTCAAGTGTGTTAACATGTAAATGTTTGGCCAATTTTAAAGGGTTAACAATGAATACATCATACCAATGCTCATACCACTGGTGGTTGCTCTCATCAGACACACTTTGGTGTATCAGATGCCGGCTCCATCCTTGAGTGCTGTGGTCTGCTGCATAGGATGCAACCTTTATGCACTACTTTTATGCACTTCACCTCTTAAATGCACTTCTTGTCATCCCTTTTCATGGTGGATAGTTTCTTTTCACTAAGCTTTGATCCAGACACTTACATTTTGTATCTGTATTGGGAATTTTTTTCTAATATATGTTTTTTATTGACTTTTAGTGATCTTTTTTGATCCATTGGGAGCCATCCCTATTTTGAACTTCTGCAGTTGATCCCCATGGATTTCTATGAGGCCATCTACCAAAATACAGAAGAAGGACAAATAGGGGATGATTTACTAAAATTGGAGAGTGGGAAATCTGGTGCAGCTCTGCATAGAAATCAATAAGCTTCCAGGTTTTAGCCCTGGTTCACACTGATGCTACTTTGAAATCGTGCTACTTTACTTGAAGTAGCGCGATTTCAAAGTAGCAAGGTCAGCGCGATTTCAGGTGCTACTTGATAGACATTTGTGTGGCTTCATACACAGATGTCTATAGAAATCGCACCTGAAATCGGCAAAAGTAGTGCAGGAACTACTTTTGCAAATCGGTGGGGCGCCGCAAAATCGGTGTCGCACCGATTGGAACAGTGCCATTGCCGCCAATAGGCTGCGACTTGTCATGCGATTTGATCTCTCAAATCGCATGACAAATCGCTCCAATGTGAACCTGGGCTTATGGACAAAGCTTAATTGAAGAAGCTGAAGTTAGAAGCTGATTGGCTACCATGCACAGCTGCACCAGATTCTGAGTGCTCCAGTTTTAGTAAATCTCCCCCTATAGGTATTAATTGGGAGGCAGGTGCTGCCAGGGGGAAAGGAAGATATTGACCAAAGCCTCTTAAGATTATTGACGATCGCGGCCCTCTGATTCCAGTATTCACCTGGGGGTGAAATTATGTCGGGGGGTCGGCAAAGAGGGTAGTTGAGCCCTCTCTTAAATTTCAGTCATCATTTAATGTAAATAATTATTTATTTAAAACTTTTCTGAAAAAGGGAGATGGGGAAGAATCAGGATAATGCATATAAAGGCAGATTTTCGTCACTTCTTCATCCTTTTTTTTATGGTGGGTAGTTTCTTTTTGCTAAGCTTTGATTCAGACACTTACCTTTTGTGTCTTTATTGGGAAAAAAATGTCTAATATGTTTTTTTATTGACTTTTAGTGATTATTTTATTTTTTTGGGAGCTAATTTCAATTAGCTCCAGGCTCCCCCCGAAAAATTAAAAGTCAGCAGCTACAAATACTATAGCTGCTGACTTTTAGTATAAGGACACTTACCACCCAGGGATTAGTGAACCGTTTCTTCAATCGGTTGCAGGTGCCGGCTTCTGAAGTAAGAGAAACAAGAAGTTTCACAGCTGGTTTCCTTCTGTGTATGTGCAAGTCGTTTTGCACCTTGTAAATGGTCCCGCAGTCTTCTGGGAACTGTGATGTATCTCAGAAGACAGCGATCTGAGCTGGAGATGGGAGCAGGTACCTGCTCCCCCTTCCCCCTCAAAAAGTGGCTAAAAATTGGAGGGTGCAAACAATCGGAGCATCCCCTTTTGGGTGCAGCTCTGCTCAAAGGTTAAAAGTGCAGCTTAGTGCCTGACGAAATAGACTTCACCCCATGTTTTATTTTTTTCATTTATATTCTGCCATCTTTTGACCTGCTACTAGAAAATCGCAGACTTGGTTAAGTATGCAGCCAGTGAAGTCAGGAACTTGTTCCAGGTTAGAGATCCACTAAGGCCGCGTACACACGGTCGGACAAAACTGATGAGAATGGACCGAGGTTCAGTTTCATCGGTCCAAACCGACCGTGTGTATAGCCCATCGGTCTATTGTCCTTCGGTCCAAAATTTTAAAACATGCTTTAAAATCGACCCGATGGACCGCTGCCCGATCGGTCCAAACCGATGGTTAGTACAGAAAGCATCGGTTCAAAAGCCGCGCATGCTCAGAATCAAGTCGACGCATGCTTGGAAGCATTGAACTTCGTTTTATTCATCACGTCATGTGTTTGTCACCGCGTTCTGACCCGATCGTTTTTTGGAACGATGGTGTGTACGCACATCAGACCATCAGGCTACTTCAGCGGTAAACCGATGGAAATGGCCCGTCGAACCATTCTCATCGGTTTGGAACGACCGTGTGTACGCGGCCTAAGTAGTAAGGCAAACATAATAATTACTAGCCCTACACCTTCAAATATAATCCTTCAATTGAGGCTTTCACATTTCTGAATCGGAGGCTCTCTTTATTTTTCCCACTCGTATTTCACCAGTAAAGCTGTAAAAAAAATTGATTCCTACATGTCATGACTGTTATCAGTTAGCATTGTTCTCAGTTCTCTCTGTGGACTACAGACAACTCCTCCCTACATTAAGCAGCCTAAAAGAAGGGGGAGGGTTCTGTAGACGTAACACACTACCTGCCCTAGAGTAGTGTGCTTCTCATCAATACCTTACAGTGAGCAAGTGTTGTCACCAAAGGAGAGGAAGTGTTTCTGGTAGGATCACTAGGTGAAAATTATGTAAAAAAAATAAAAAATAGCCTAGAAAAAGTAAACTAATGAAGCCACCACATTGAAGGGCTGGTAAGCTGCTGCAATATATTACAGTTTTGTTCAGTTGTTGCAACCATAACAACTTTGCTTTTACTACTTAAGAAATGTAGAAGTTTTATTGACAAGGTGATAAACATGCAATTATCATTAAACATCGAAAACATCACCATCAAGACATATATGAGTATGATGGTGTAAAATGTTATTCCTGGCTATGAAAAGCAATTTAAAAACAGCTGTTGGCAGCACCAAGCCAGTTAAATAAAATATATATGTGTAATCAAAGTCATAAAGTTAAAGGCAGAAGTGAAGAAAGGGTTATGGTCTATGTGAGGTTTTCATTTACATAAGATATTAGTGCTGTCAGAGTATAGGGGAAGATTCCCCAATAAGAATGTCTGTTCAGGTGACAACTGGTAAAGGTGGGATTTTCTCTCATGTTGTATAGATTTCCCTTAATTTTTCTGTTGTGTCACCAGGACCGCAAGTAAGGGAAATCAGCCTTATGGGGACAAAAAATAGCAATAAATACAAAAAAATGAAGTCTACTGACACAGAGTGGGGTTTTACCAATGACTCCCACTACTATCAATATGCCCATTGAGGAGTTATAGAGCTGTGAGAACTGCTGCTCTAGTGCACATTGCTGGATCGAGATCGGGCTCAGGTAAGTATAGCTGGGGGAGATCCTCAGCAACAGAGGTTTTTTACTTTAAGGCCTCGTACACATGACCGTTTTCCTCGACAGAATCCATCAAGAAACTTGGTGGCAGAGCTTTTTTGCTGAGGAAAACGGTTGTGTGTATGTTTTTCATCGAGAAAACTGCCGAGGAACTCAACGAGAAAAAAAGAGAACAAGTTTTCTTTTTCCTCGACGGGAGTCTCAATTTCCTCGTCGTGTTCCTCGTCAGGCTGGTTTTCGACGAGAAACATGTTTGTGTGTATGCTTAGAAACCCGCGCATGTTCAGAATAAAGTATGAGACGGGAGCGCACCTTCGGTAAAAGTAGCGTTTGTAATGTAGATAACATATTTGTCACCCTGTAACAGACTGAAAGTGCAAATCGTCTCTCACCAAACTTTTACTTAACACGCAGTAACATGAGATTAGCAAAAGAAGCCCCCAGGGTTGTGCCAGTGGAATCGAACTTCCCCTGCCATTGTATGTGTTGTACGTCACTGCGTTTGAGAACGAGGAGATTTGGTCTTGACAGTGTGTACCAGGGGCGGACTGACCATTGAGTCACTCGGGCCTTGCCCGAGGGCCCCATGCCCCCATGCCCCATGCTCAGTAAAACCAGGGACAGTATGTAAAAATCTATGTTTTTTTTACATCTGTCCCTGATATGCCCGAAACCGACATGCTTTTGATGTGAAAATCCTGAGATTTTAGCTGCCCCGCCTTTGCACTGCCTCCTGGCGTGGTGGCCATCTGTAAGTCCGGGGGCCCCATGAGTTGTCAGTCCGCCCCTGGTGTGTACGCAAGGAAAGCTTGTCAAGTTTCTTCACAAGGCTGACAAGGAACTCGTCGAGGAAAACGATGTTTCATTTACGACGAGTTCCTCGGTCGTGTGTACGAGGCCTAATGCATAGAATGCATTAAGGCAAAAAACCTTAAAGTGGTTCTAAAGCCTCAATGTTTTTTACTTTAATGCATTGTATGCATTAAGTTGAAAAACCTTCTGTGTTGTAGGAGCCCCCCAGCCCTCCCACCCTTTTATTGTTACCTGAGCCCGATCCGATCCAGCAATGTGCACGCGTGCAGTAGCAGTCTCCCTCCTCTTTGGGCAGATTGATAGTAGTGGCAGCCATTGGCTCCTAGTGCTGTCAATTGTATGTCGTGACACGGGAGCGGGGCGAGTCACTTGGTCTGTGTTAGACGCAGACTGGGTGGCTTGGGAGAGAGCACGCATGGGTGCTCCCAGGGAAAATGGCTTTCCCTGGGGGCATTCGCAGAAGAGGAGGAGCCTGGTGTGCCAGCAGGGACCCCAGAAAAGGTGGATCAGGGCTGCTCTGTGCAAAACTATTGCACAGAGTAGGTAAGTATAACATGTTTATTATTTTCTAAACCCTGTTAACCACTTTTACTTACAGGTAAGCCTATAAAAAGGCTTACCTTTAGGTACTGTGAATGTCTCCTAAACTTGCTCAGTTTAGGAGATATTAACTGTATCCGCATCCGCTCATGCGCACTAAAGAAACAGGCCGCTCGTGACGTTTCTTCAGTAGCCGCACCGCGAGTGACGTCATCGCAGCTCCAGCCAATCTCAGAGCCGGAGCTGCAAACCTGGATATAACTCTAAGAGACATGTCGCCGGTCTCAGTGGTGTGTGGGGACTGCTGTAACAGCTTCGATCTAAGGTAAGTATTTCATAAAGTGCTAGTATGAGATGCATACTAGCTCAATATCCCTTTGTCTTGCAGGTTTTTGTTTAGTTTTTGTTTTAGTTTACAACCACTTTAAGGCTTTAGAACCACTTTAATAGCCATGCTTTGTGAATGATGACACCAATATGTCAACTCACGGGCCTGGAGGGAGAAGAGGGCAGCACCAAAGTCTTTCCGGATTGCAGGTAGGGTAAGTGGTGCAGCCTTCAGCTCCCCCTAGACCCAGCAAGCATTTAACACTTGCAGTGCCAGAGAGCCCCACTGCAGGGGGAAATTTAGTCTAACTGAATTATTTTATTATATCTAATTATATCCTATATAATTATAACATATATCTAATAATAATAATAATAATAATAATAATAATAATAATATGTTATCATATTATTATTATTATTATTATTATTATTATTATTATTATTATTGTTGTTATTATTATTATTATTATTAGTATTGTTATTATTATTATTATTATTATTATTATTATTATTAACAATTTTATTATAATGTTGTTATTATTATTAATAATAATAATAATAATAATAATAATAATAATTATTATTATTATTATTATTATTATTATTATTAAAGAGCTTATCCTATTAGATCATTTTATATCTAACTATATCAAATAAATGTGGCTTTAAACCAAACAAATGCAAATTATTTTTGGAGGTCTGCAGAGCTTCCTCCTCTTGTGAGATTAGTTCAGAAATTACGTGAACATTTCCGATTGTTATCATGAACAAATGTTAAAAGATGAACTGTAGAAAAAGAGGGCTGGGCTGTGTACAGAATCAGACAGTAATAGTTCTTCTATGTCACTCTCCACCCTTTGATAAGTGAAAAATTAACTTTCTCCTTTTTCTCAAGAGGATGATTAAGAAGAAGTGAAGAAAATTCCTCATTTATAACCTGGAGCCCCAACACCATCCCAGGCCAAGACACTTGTTAGAAAACACACAAGGATCTTTTTCTGCGGGAATAAAGCTCTCTGTTAGGCTCAGACGTCTTTTGAATCATGAAAGAAAGTTGACACACATGCAGCTCCATGTCTCCCAGCAACCACGCAATGGGTGGCGGCGGGGCCAGTCGCATAGTCTCCAGGTCATCAGCTCAGAAGTACAGAGGAAGCAGGGGGAACCGTGCCATTGTCTTTGATCACAGATAATATCTTCTATAGCTAGTGAAGAATATACAGCGAGCCACACTAAATACACAGAGCATAGCATTAACCCAAAGATGTCACCGGGGTTATAATCCTCAAAATGTATTTGGAATCCTTGTAGGAAAATTCTATACATACGCTCACTGCGGTGTGACTCGCTCTTTTATTCCCAGTATGTGGCTGAAGAGAATCAGGAGAAAAAATTGCTTTGACTGTACTTCAGTTTTTTATAGTTAGTAAATGGATGCCTCTCATTGGACAAACAATATTGATGCAGATTGCCCTGATTTATGCACACACCGAATGGCTATGAAGAAAATCTTTATACTAGATGTATATCCTAACTGGGTGACATTTCATTTGCTAAAGTGCTGGTTCCATCTCTATTTGCATCTTTTTTTTTTGCATCTTAGCACTGTTGATTGTCTCCAACCTCGTTGTAGCCACTTCATATCTACAGTGGAGACTGCTGCATGTCATTGCTCTGGACTAGCTTCATTACGGTAGCAATGGTAGACCATTCCTGTGTAATGAGCATCAACATGCCCACTTATAACCTTCAAACAATTAAATTCAACCTAAAATGGCATGTAACTGGGTGAACTGGGGGACAGGGACAAAACCTCTGCTTTAACAGGGATCTTTATGGCAGGATCACTAGGTATTATTTTAATGAAAGCTGTCAGTATAACAATGTCACTGTCAGGCCTCGTACACACGACCAAGTTTCTCGGCAAAAACCAGCAAGAAACCAGCAAGAAACTCTTGCCCAGAAACCCGAGAGTGTGTATACTTACCTGTCGCCGTGGAAACCCGCTCATGCTCGAAATGACTTTGACGCATGCGCGGTAGCTTCCATGGCATAGGTAGGGTGAAGCAAGATGGCGACGTCATCGAATGAGACGAGCGCATGCTCTTTCCTTTCAAGAGAACCTCGGTTCTTTTGAGATGAAAGTCTGTACACTCGGGTGTCAAGAGTTTCTTGCCACGAATCTCGTCAGGGAAAATGACGGGTTTTTCCTGACGAGATTCTCGGTCATGTGTACGAGGCCTAAAAGCAATCCTGACCTGTAAAGTGGAACTTTACTTTAAAAACAAAAAGGTGCAAACAGACTGGCTTTTTAAGGCAGAAGATACACTCTTACGTCTCGTCTTCATGAAAGTATTCTTACCCGTTTGTTCATGCACACAGCTCAGTGTACAATTTTAACATCTGCTGAGATAAAAAAATGTCCTTGCATTGGCCGGGAGTGACATCATGTCAGCCTGGCCAATCAAATCAAAGAAGACCAGCTAAAGATGTAAGCGGCTGTGAGGGAGCTCCTGGACACCGCAGCTCTGGAGTGAAGGTGAACATGGTTCCACTCTAATGCCTCATACACACAACCGGTTTTCTCGACGAGAAAGCATTCATTTTTTAGATTGGTCGGGAAAACTGGTCGTGTCTATGCTCCATAGCAGTTTTCCTGACGAGAAAACTGCCCGCAAAAAAATTTGAACCTGCTCTATTTGTTCCCGTCGTGTTTCCCGTCAGTCTTTTTTTTTTTTCTCGTGCACGCCCAGAATCAAGTATGAGATGGTAGCGCTTGTTCTGGTAAATCTAGCGTTCGTAATGGAGATAGCACATTCGTCATGTTGTAACGAACTGAAAAGCACGAAGACTGAAAAGCGTGAATCGGCTCTCACCAAACTTTTACTAACACAAGGATCAGCAAAAGCAGCCCAAAGGGTGGCGCCATTTGAATGCAACATGCCCTTTATAGTGCCATTGTACACTATCAAGCGTTTTTTTTTTTTTACTGAATGTTTGCATGCAAGGCAGGCTTGAGAGGAATAGCCAAATGCTCAATTTGCTTGCCCTCTGGTAAGCGGCCTCTTATTCCGGTGGAGGGTTCACCTATATTGTTTTACCTGTCACTTGGTGGTGTGGAATCTTAGGACCTTATCTGCAGTGATCTAATCAATAGGAGTCCTATGCTAATTACTCAAGTGTTATGCCATACTTTCCTACGGACTTGTATATATCTGAGAGTGATCCATGGTGCAAGATACATGTATATGGACTTTAATACACCTTATCCTCTAAGATCTTTATTGAATATGTTTTAGTGTCTGGGGCGCGGCTTTGTTTTTTGTTTTATGTCATTTGTGTATCGCACGCCAGCTGCTGCCTATAGTGTGTACTTTTTAGTGTAATTATTAGCGCAGTTTTTTTGTTTTTCCTCTATCACAGGAAGTGCCTGAACAAGGACCTTCATTGCAGCATCATCTGGGATTATTTTAATAAAAGCTGCAGATTAAAAAAAAATATAGCATTATATAATATAACATGTTACAACTTTTAATCGCTTGGTTTTATATATACTTTAAGGTAAACCTTTTCATAATATACTCACAAGGCTCACTGAAGACATGCTCTAGGGTCGGATAGGCTGATATTACCAGTATCATCACTTTTCCTTTTATATAATCTTTATAATTAAACCTGCAGTTTTTTAAAATAAGTTTCACACATTTTTGTTTTTATTCTGGAAAAAAATATAACATTTGGGACTAAATGAAATGATCGGTGCAAGAATTTCAATATGTTGGAGAGCAGAGGAAAGTCTATAGACAAAATGAAGGTAAATTTGGAGCTCTATTGGAGCATTTAATCGCTGTCTGCTTTACACCAGCTCTGCCTCATATGTATCACTTGGACTTTACAGGCATTTGATTTAATGAGATGCATGGAATTCTGTGTATGAATAATTATGATTAACATTCATCGGCAAGATTAAAGAGGAACTCTACCGAGCACAGTTCAGACTGACCACATTATATAACGCCATTTTAGATAAACCATCTCACTCTTTGTGACAAAATACTCCCTGCTTATTGCATCAACGTGACTCTAACAGCCAACCATGTTTGGAAGAATATATACAGTGCCTTTTTAAAAGTATTCATACCCATTGACATTTTCCATATTTTCTCATGTTACAACCAAAAACATAAATGTATTTTATTGGGATTTTATGCGATTGACCAACACAAAGTGGCACATAATTGTGAAGTGGAAGGAAAATTATTTTCAATTTTTTACAAATAAATATGTGAAAAGTATGACACACATTTGTATTCAGCCCTTCTGAGTCAATACTTTGTAGAACCTCCTTTCACTGCAATTACAGCTGCAAGTATTTTTGGAGATGTCTCTACCAGCTTTGTACATCTAGAGAGGGACAATTTTGCCCATTCTTCTTTACAAAATAGCTCAAGCTCTGTCAGATTGGATGGAGAGCGTCTGTGAACAGCAATTTTCAAGTCTTGCCACAGATTTTCAATTGGATTTATGTCTGGACTTTGACTGGGCCATTCTAACATGAATATCCTTTGATCTAAACCATTCCATTGTAGCTCTAGCTGTATGTTTAGGGTTGTTGTCCTGCTGGAAGGTGAACCTCCACCCCAGTCTCAGGTCTTTTGCAGACTCTAACAGGTTTTATTCTAAGATTGCCCTGTATTTGGCTCCATCCATCTTCCCATCAACTCTGACCAGCTTCCCTGTCCCTGCTGAAGAAAAGTGTCACCACAACATGATTCTGCCACCACCATGTTTCACGGCAGGGATGGTGTGTTCAGAGTGATGGGTAGTGTTAGTTTACCACCACACATAGCGTTTTTGCTTTTAGGCCAAAAAGTTCAATTTTGCTCTCATCTGACCAGAGCACCTTCTTCCACATGTTTGCTGTGTCCCCCACATGGCTTCTCGCAAACTGCAAATGGGACTTATGGCTTTCTTTTAACAATGGCTTTCTTTTTGCCACTCTTCCATAAAGGCCATATTTGTGGAGAGCACAACTAATAGTTGTCCTGTGGACAGATTCTCCCACCTGAGCTGTGGATCTCTGCAGCTCCTCCAGAGTTACCATGGGCCTCTTGGCTGCTTCTCTGATTAATGCTCTCCTTGCCCGGCCTGTCAGTTTAGGTGAACGGCCATGTCTTGGCAGGTTTGCAGTTGTGCCATACTCTTTCCATTTTTGGATGATGGATTGAACAGTGCTCTGTGAGATGTTCAAAGCTTGGGATATTTTTTAAAACCTAACAATGCTTTAAACTTCTGCACAACTTTATCCCTGACCTTTCTGGTGTGTTCCTTGTTCGAAGCTTCTCTAACACACCTCTGAGGAATAGCTGCATTTATACTGAGATTAAATTATACACAGGTGGACTCTATTTACTAATTAGGTGACTTCTGAAGGCAATTGGTTCCACTAGATTTTAGTTAGGGGTATCAGAGTAAAGGGGGCTGAATATAAATGCACGCCACACTTTTCAGATATTTATTTGTAAAAAATGTTGAAAGCCATTTATAATTTTCTTCTTCTTTCTATGTGCCACTTTGTGTTGGTTTATCACATGAAACTCCAATAAAATATATTTACGTGTTTGGTTGTAACATGACACAATGTGGAAAATTTTAAGGGGTATAAATACTTTTTTAAAGGCACTGTATGTGTATATATATCTCTATCTATCTATCTATCTATCTATCTATCTATCTATCTATCTATCTATCTATCTATCTATCTATCTTTCTCTCTCTCTCTATATATATATATATATATATATATATATATATATATATATATATATATATATATATATATAGAGAGAGAGAGAGAGAGAGAGAGAGAGAGATAGATAGATAGATAGATAGATAGATAGATAGATAGATAGATAGATAGATAGATAGATCTATATATAAATATATAAAAGGAGTTGCCTGCAGCCCATCCTCCTCTTCTTTGACATGTCAACATTTTTCGTAGTGGAGGTAGAAACTGACACAGATAGGCTACACTCTAGGTACTAGGTATCTTGGTGGGGATAACCCACTAGGATTATCCCTAACCTGAGCAATTCAAACCATTTAAGCAATGAAGAATGCATGGGCAAAAGCAGGGCTGGATTTTAGTACTGGATCCTGTAGTCACATATCTGTTGGTGGCCTAAATGACAACCCTCACTTAGGGCCCTTTCACACGGAGCGGATCCGTATTGATCCGCCCCGTGTGTGTCCGTTGGCTCAGCGGGGATCATCCGTAAATCCCCGCTGAGCTGTCGGCAGACAGGGTGGTCCCCGCACACTATGCAGAGACCGCCCTGTGTTTCCTCCGCTCTCCCCTATGGGGAATCGGATGAATACGGACCGTGTGTCCGTATTCATCCGATCCGTTCCGCCAGACGGAAGAAAAATAAGGTTTTCTTCCGTCTGAAAAAGCGGATCTTTGCGGAGGTGGATCTTTGCGGACGTTAACGGATGCATCATCCGCTAACATCTGCAATCCCATAGGGAAGCATTACAAGTCGGTTTACGAACTTGAAAAAAACCGGACCGTTTGTCCGCACGTGTGAAAGGGCCCTAAGGGTGACTTCTTCCGTGCAGAACATTTTCTTGACTTCCTGGTGCTAACATAACATAAAAAATATATACCATTCCAGCCTTGTGCAGGTTTTTCAATCTTGTCCCTGATGTCCTTTAACAGCTCTTTAGTCTTGCCAATGATGGTGAGGTTTAAATGAAAGAAAGAGATTCTGTGGACAGGTGTCTTTTATACACATAACGTGTTGTCGTTAGAAGCACCTTCCTTAGAGGATAACATACTTATTTTACTCACTGAACTGCAACTCAATTTATAACATTTCTATCATGTTTTTTTCTGGAATTTTGGTTGATATTCTGTCTCTATCATTTAAAATACATCTATGATAAAAATCATAGACCCCTCATTTCTTTGTAAGTGGGAATACTTACAAAATCTGCAGGGGATCAAATAAGTATTTCCCCCACTGTGAATATAATTTACACACACACATTATGTGAAACAATTCATTCACATGTGAGTCATTTTATTTTTGGCAGTAAGTCCGCTATTCATAATATTGTGCTGCTCTGCACATCTCTCTCCACCTGTACATACTGTACATGGCTGAACAGATGTAGCCCATTTCACACAAAACTTACTCGCTGATATAACACAACAGATGGTGTTTTGCTGCAGTCAAAGGTATTTGAACAGAATCCGTTCACTAAAACATATCTTTGTTGTAAATTCTACATAAGGAACAAATGTAAAACAACGGTTACATAAGGATCCGCCTTTGTTTTATTGTTCTTACAAGGTCATACTAGAAATAAGGTGGGGTGTATTTTTTAAGGACCAGGGTATATAGAGAGGATCTACAAAAAGGCAGAAAAACTCTGTAATAGGTCGGACGTAAGAATAGTTGCTGACGCTGATGTGTATGAGTGCTCTACTTTTGGCTGCACTGTATTTGGCAGAAGAGTTAATGATCTCCAACAGACCATAACTATATATCTAAAGGATTTAAGTAACAAGACTTCATGCCGATATTCAGGATGGCACTAAATACTGCAGACTGGGTGATCTGAGCAAAAAAACGAGTCCCTCTCAAATTCAATGAAAGTATAGCGGCTAGAAACTAAAGGAGGTGAACTTAAAAGCTGAACTCTAGGCAGATATAATAGACACAGATTAATGAAGCTTTGTAATCATTGTTAACCACTTTGCCTCTTTGGATGCGCTACATATGTCGAGAGAGTGAAAGGTTCAAAAGAAGCTCATAGCTTCAGTAGCAGCCATGAGCTGGTATCTGCTCTTCTCATCCAGCTCCTGGCTATACTGTAAACAGGGCAGCCATCACAAATTTTGGGGCCTCTTACACAGCTATAGGCAGGGCCTCCCTGGAGCAGAGAACCGGGGGCCCTCCTCTCTCCTGCTGGGGGGGTTGGTGCTGACGAACAAAACAAAGTCAACTCAAGTCTTCTCTTCTCTCTCCTGCCGCGAGTTGCTAAAGTCAGACGGAAAAAATTAAATAAAATAAAACAGGGGGGGGGTGCCAAAAAAAAAAATAATAATTAATAAAAAAAACGGGGGGCACTGAGCCCCTGGGGACCATCTGGCCCCTTACAGGTGTAATGCCTGTACCCCCCTGATGGCAGCCCTGACTGTAAAAGTGATCACTTTTACATTGTGGGTGGTGGGACCCCTTCCCTTCCCCATGCTGCTGCCCCCCATCCCCTGTTAACAGGTTCTCCCGCTCTTCCCAGGAGCCCAGGACCACAACCGCTCACTTTAAGATAGGGAGCAGGAGGAGATTGGGGAACATCCATTCTGCAGTCTCCTCTGCTGCCTATGAAGCCGGAAGCTCTGAGCATTTACAGTTTGAGAGCTGACATTCCCTGGTTGTTCTAAGCATGAGCAGCTCATCAAGCACAATTTTTCCCTCAACTTTTGTCAGCAGTGTAATGCCGCGTACACATGATCGTACTTTCCGACAACAAAACTGTGGATTTTTTTCCACCAGATTGTTCACTTAAAGATGTGTTGCATACACACGGTCACACAAATGTTGTCGGAAATTCCGAACGTCAAGAACACAGTCACGTACAACACTACGACAAGCCGAGAAAAATAAAGTTCATTGATTCCAAGCATGTGTCGAATTTGTTATCGGAAATTCTGACCGTGTGTATGCGGCATCAGGTGGAAAATTGTTGGCAGAACAGTAACTGCATCCAATTGGATAGATTCTGACATCTTTGGATGCCAGCCATCAGAATACAATAGGAAAGGTTCCACCATCCACGGTAACAGTTATGGGCTAAAAGAGAGAAACCTACAGTATCTCACAAAAGTGAGTACACCCCTCACATTTTTGTCAATATTTTATTATATCTTTTCATGTGACAACACTGAAGAAATTACACTTTTCTACAAGTAGTGAGTATACAGCTTGTATAACAGTGTTAATTTGCTGTCCCCTCAAAATAACACACAGCCTTTATTGTCTAAACTGCTGGCAACAAAATTGAGTACACCCCTATGTGAAAATGTCCAAAGAGTGTCAAAATTTCGAGTGGCCACAATTATTTTCCAGCACTGTCTTAACCCTCTTGGGCATGGAGTTCACCAGAGCTTCACAGGTTGCCACTGGAGTCCTCTTCCACTCCTCCATGATGACATCACAGAGCTGGTGGATGTTAGAGACCTTGCGCTCCTCCACCTTCCGTTTGAGGATGCCCCAATAGGTTTTATGTCTGGAGACATGCTTGGCCAGTCCATCACCTTTACCCTCAGCTTCTTTAGCAAGGCAGTGGTCATCTTGGAGGTGTGTTTGGGGTCTTTATCATATTGGAATACTGCCCTGCGGCCCAGTCTCCGAAGGTCGGGGATCATGCTCTGCTTCAGTATGTCACAGTACATGTTGGCATTCATGGTTCCTTCAATGAATTGTAGCTCCCCAGTGCCGGCAGCACTCATGCAGCCCCAGACCATGACACTCCCACTACCATGCTTGACTGTAGGCAAGACACACTTGTCTTTGTACTCCTAACCTGGTTGCCACCACACACTCTTGACACCATCTGCACCAAATCTTGGTCTCATCAGACCACAGGACATTGTTCCAGTAATCCATGTCCTTATTCTGCTTGTCTTCAAAAAACAGTTTGTGGGCTTACTTGTGCATCATCCTTAGAAGAGGCTTCCTTCTGGGAGGACAGTCATGCAGACCAATTTAATGCAGTGTGTGGCGTATGGTCTGAGCACTGACAGGCTGACCCCCCACCCCTTCAACCTCTGCAGCAATGCTGGCAGCACTCATACGTCTATTTCCCAAAGACAACCTCTAGATATGACGCTAAGCAGGTGAACTCAACTTCTTTGGTCGACCATGGCGAGGCCTGTTCTGAGTGGAACCTGTCCTGTTAAACCGCTGTATGGTCTTGGCCACCGGGCTGCAGCTCAGTTTCGGTCTTGACAATCTTCTTATAGCCTAGGCATCTTTATGTAGAGCAACAATTCTTTTTTTCAGATCCTCTGAGAGTTCTTTGAGATGAGGGGATAGCAAATGTACACTGTTATACAAGCTGTACACTCACTACTTTACATTGTAGCAAAGTGTCATTTCTTCAGTGTTGTCACATGAAAAGATATAATAAAATATTTACGAAAATGTGAGGGGTGTACTCACTTTTGTGAGATACTGTATAAAGCTCACAAGTAACAATACTGATTTTGTTTCATTCAATAATTCCGTAGTGAAATTGTGTCCCCGTGTAACCTGCAGCACTGCAGATAAATCTGATGTATGGCAGATTCCTGATTTCTACGTGCTATAAAAAAAATACATGCTCTCATGTTTGCCTTTGTTATCAGTTGAAACCAATGAAATAAAAAAGTAAAAGTTTAGAAATGTCCAAATCACAGCTGTAAGAGGATGTTCCCTCTTGACACACTCCAACATTCAGAGATTCCTTACAGTTTCTTGTTTTTTTTTTTTTTACAGGGGAAATAATAAATGTCAGTTGTTAATCCAGTCCTGAGAAAAAGCAGAAATCTGTGTTGAATTTTGCTCTGAGCTGTATAGCGAGCTACAAGGCCTTGTCTGCTGAGTGCGCCTCTGAACTGAGCCCTGACCAGCAAATGGGAAATGTCCAGTCACAGGTGTGAGTTGTTAATTCTGTCTCCAGAGCTTCCATTTATTTCTACTTTGCAAATGTCTCCAGCAACATATCGCATCCAAAAAATCCAGATAAACAGTGTGATTTATGAAACATCCAACATGAAGAACTTCCAGCATATGTAAAAAGTTATTTTTAGATTATGTGAGTGTATATATATATATATATATATATATATATATGTATATATATATATATATATATATATATATATATTACACTGATCGGCCATAACTTTATGACCACCGACAGGTTAGGTGAATAACATTGATTATCTTGCTGCAAAGCCAACTGAACATCGGTGGGACAACTCACATGTAAAACGTTTAACCACTTAAGCCGCGGACCAATATGCAGCTAAAGGACCTGGCCCCTTTTTGCGATTCGGCACTGCGTCGCTTTAACTGACAATTGCGCAGGCCTGCGACGTTGCACCCAAACAAAATTGACGTCCTTTTTTTCCACAAATAGAGCTTTCTTTTGGTGGTATTTGATCACCTCTGCGGTTTTAATTTGTTGCGCTATAAACAAAAAAAAGAGTGTAAATTTGGAAAAAAAAAACAATATTTTTTACTTATTCTTTTAGCTATTATAAATATCCACCAAAAATATATAAAAAAAACTATTTTTTTTCTCAGTTTAGGCCGATACGTATTCTATCTATTGATACGCCGCGTAACTGCTAATTTGCTCTGGCGTATCTTTGTTTTGTATCCACAAAACAAGATACGTCTTAAGCTGGGCTAGATCCGACTGGCGTATGTTTTAGTACGCCGTCGGATCTAAGGTGCATATTTATGCTGGCCGTTAGGTGGCGTTTCCATCGATTTCCGCGTTGAGTATGCAAATTAGCTAGATACGGCGATCCACGAACGTACGTCCGGCCGTCGCATTTTTTTACGTTGTTTCCGTAAGGCTTTTTTTCGGCGTATAGTTACCCCTGCTATATGAGGCGTATCCTATGTTAAGTATGGACGTCGTTCCCGCATCGAATTTTGAAAATGTTACGTTGTTTGCGTAAGTCGTTTGCGAATAGGGCTTTGCGTAGAATGACGTTCACGTCGTAAGCATTGGCTTGTTGCGGGTTAATTTCAAGCATGCGCACTGGGATACCCCCACTGACGGTGCATGCGCCGTTTAGAAAAAACGTCATTTACGTCTGGGTCAAGACGTATTACCATAAAACACGCCCCGATCTCATCCATTTGAATTGCGCGCCCTTACGCCGACACAGATACACTACGCCGCCGTAACTTACGGCACAAATTCTTTGAGAATACGGGAAATGCATTAAGGTGAAAAAACATCAGATGGTACCAACCCTCCCCCCGAACCCCAGTTTTACTTACCTGACCCCTCGAAAGTCCTGCGCGCATCCACGTGATCCTCTTCGATTCCCAGCCTGGCCGTTGATTGGCTAGGCTGGATGGATTGATAGCAGCGCAGCCATTGGCTGGCGCTGCTGTCAATCACAGCAGATGATGCTGCACGCCGGGGGGCGGGGCCGAGTGATACAGTCGGCGGCTATGCCCGCCGCTGTATCACGGGAGCGCGCTTGCAAAAGCTTTCCACCATGCGAGCTCGCTCGCATGAAGGTGGAAAGCTTTTGCGAGGAGGAGCCGAGACAGCCGCCGAGGGACCCCAGAAGACAGGGTTAGGGGACACTCTGTGCAAAACGAGCTGCACAGAGGAGGTAAGTATAACATGTTTGTTATTTAAAAAAAAAAAAAGTTTGCCTTTAGTTTTCCTTTAAACCTGTCCATCATTTAATCACATGTAGCTCATTTTCTCTATGCTCTTCCCAAGGTATTACTATGCTAGATTATTGTATTTTACAATGTTTAAAAACCCACATCAAATGACTTGCATCCTCATTGCACAGCATCTCCCTCGGCGCAAATTAGTACACTATGGTTAGCTATCAAATGTTGCATCATTAAAAACTTTAATGAATCACACGGGAGCAATTACCACTGCCAAAGTTATTAAAATGCAAAGTTAATGGCTCTTGATATACATTCAACCCCCCTGAGGAGAGCATCTTCCACTTCTAGTCATAACACAAGACTTGTGTAAGATTTTAAGATTACAGTGGCAAAAAAGGGGCACAACCACACCGCTGTCAGGGGACTTGACTGGCTGACTAAAGGCACACTACGAGCCCGGACCTATCAAGACAATATGCAATTCCTTAGACGATGGTCAGTATAATGAGTCATTTTATAGAAGGACTAAATGTATCAAAGAACACAAGGAAGGGCCGACCTCCTTGACAGAGGCCAGGTCAGCTGTTTCAATAATTGACACAAGAGCTAGAGATCGCCAGATTTTAAAATGCTACAAAATTAATAGTAAATCAAGTTTTTTTTTTTTTTTTAATATAGTCACAGGGGGATTCGCCTGCTTAAAAGGAAGTCAACATCAAAGGACACCTGAGTGACTTCAACTTGAGCCGTTATCTAGGTGACCTTTGAGCTACAGATCACTGGATTTTACATGGCAAAGTTAATATTAAATTAGGTTTTCTCTTTGAGTCACAGCAGATTCATCTTGCAATAAGGAAAGTTATAGACAAAGCCCAATTAAAGTGTAAATGTAGGCAAACAGCTAAAGACAAAGCTGCAATAGATAAGTGTGATCTGTGTTTCTGGTCAAAAATTTGTGTTTTTGATCTTGGATTCAGAACCTTATTCACCCCCTTGACATATTTTAAAGTTTTAACCACTTCAATACAATTTAACTCCCTTCCTGCCCAGGCCCATTTTATAAAACACAAAAACGCCCTGCAAAAAGCACTGTAGAAACAGATTAAAAGCTAACTGCATAGGTGTGAACTAAGCTTTACTCCCCCGGCAAAGTCCTACAAACACCTGCTGATTCTGCTAGTGAAGTACACTCAATTCATGGGGTGGCAACAGTGTGGCACTGTTCCTCAATTTGGAGCAGAGATGTGCATGGGCGTCCGCTGAACTTTTTTCAGGGGGGGCATCATTTTAAGGTCATCCATGCTCGGTCCCTTGGGGGCTTTAGCATGGTGTCTGTGGACACGCTGGGGCCGCCACTCTTAAGGGACTACATTTCCCATGATGCCCAGGATCTTCTGATTGGCCCTCTGCTGTGGCAAATCATGGCGAGGAAAACAGGAAGCAAGGCGGCGGCACGGCGAATCCAATTAGAGCCGCTCTCTCTCTCTTCTAGCTCCAGCTGACAGAGAAGGGGAGGGAGGGTGATTGGGGAGATATACAGTACAGCCAGACCACGGCTCTCCTCTCCCTGTCACAGCGCAGCTGCTCCATTTACCAGAGAACTCGGCAGCGGAGCTGTGACAGGGAGAGGAGCGCCGCGGGCTGGCTGTACTGTATATCTCCCCCGATCGCCCCCCTCTCTGTCAGCTGGAGCTAGAAGAGATAGAGCGGCTCTAATTGGATTCGCCATGCCGCCGCCTTGCTTCCTGCCTGCTGTTTTTCTCCCGAGGATCATGGCACTGGTTTCTAGGGGGGGCAAGCGCCCTCCCTTGCCCTATGGAGCGGATGCCCATGGAGATGTGGGCTTTAGGCTGCGCCTGCTTACAATACAGCTGGATGAGAATATATTGTGGGGACATGGCTTTCAGCATTGTCACTACTGAAAAAGCAGAAGCCTGTATCATGTCATTCAGCACCTAGCCTATGGCTTTCTGGATTTACAGACTGCCTCTGTTGCTGAAACCCTCCCACTGTGAGCTGCAGTGTCTGGGAAGGAGAGCGTATGAGACATTCTGAATTAGTATGGTCTAAACCGGAGCACAAATGCGGGGAAAAAAGGGGGGCATTTGGATTATGCTAGTATCGTCAAAAGCATATCAGCCAGATAAAATCAAAATTCTGTATTACAAATATATAATAAAAAATATGCAAAAAGGCAAAAAAAATAAAAAAAATTAAGAAAATTACCCGAACTGTATAATGGTATTGTACCAACTGACATGGGTGTAACAATGTGATCAATATACCAATATATATTTATTGAAAATGTGTAGCAGGCAACATACCTGCTTGAATCAGTTGGACTTTATTGGCACCCACATGGGGCAAAGTTTTTTAGAAAAACTATAAAAATATTGTACAAAATCACGCATAAAGCAGTAGTACTTCATTAAAAAATAGCATTGTCGCATTGATACATAAGTCATTATAGATACTTTTATACACAACACCTCTTGTTTTAAACATCTATACTTCACAATTCAAAATGTTGAAATGTATGCGCATGCAACGTTTTTCGCCAATTGTGTGGCTTCCTCTAGACCAGGTCAGGAAGTATCAAATGCTTCTAAATACATAGAGATCCAAATGAGTTTGTCATATATATCAACACCTTTACCTTAAACATGAACATTTAAAAATAATCAATGTTGATTGGGAGAGTGAAGTTCTACTTTAAGACCGCCATACAGAAGCCTTTAAAGCGGAGGTTCACCCTCAAAATTAACTTTTTAGCTAACCTATTTCCAGCCTTAATAAAGGCTTGTAGCGTTGTCATTTTTTTTAAATGTGTACACTTACCTGTCTTCAGCCTCACTTCCGGGTCCTTTTCCCCGACGGGGAGCTCTGCGCAATGTCTCCTGGGAGTGAGTGTTGATCCTCCCAGGAGACGATTGACGTGCGGGTAAAGCGCGTCACGCCTTCCGAAAATATCAGAGGGGGACTGCGCAGGCACCGTAAAGTGCCGAGTCCCCCTCGGATATTTTCAGAAGGCGATGACGCGCTTCACCCGCACGTCAATCATCTTTGCCTCGTCTTAGGAACGCCTACTCCCCGGGGGAGCGAGAACCCGGAAGCCCGGTAAAAACAACCATGAGACCGTAAGTACAGCGGATAAAAAAAAAATCCAGCATACTGTAGATGTCAGCAGTATGCTGGATGTAACGGTCTATTGATGTTTTAGGGTGAACCCCCACTTTAATTGTAATTTAACTCCATTCTTTTTTCTTTGCACCGGTTCTGGAGGTTCTGCAATAGCAGGCCGACTCATGGATTGGACAGAGCAAGCTCTTCTTCCATCTCCCTGTTCTACAAATCCATTTAATATATGGTTCCCACATAAGGGACGTATCAGATATTAAACTGATAAGAACAGATACTGCATTTGATCTTAGTCAAAAGGCAGAGAAGCGATAATTTCATTTAGCTCCATTTTTGATTTACCGAGATGTGTCATGAGAGCTACACAGGGTTTTTTTTTTTTGTATATTGTTTGTTTTTACAGAGTCAATGGAGATTCCTTCCACATCAAAGTTGAAAAGTATATTGGCAACTTCACTTCACCCATCTGTCAACTAACAAGATATTTTCATATCATAAACCCACTCAGAATGCTAATGCAGATCTCCCAAGAGGTTGGTCAACCCTTACACCCTTCTTGCTAGACATGTGTAGTTTAAAACCCCAATCAGATAAAAATGAAGAGTACATATTTATATAGGTTCCCTTAAAAAAAGGAAACCAAAATGTGGATGTGTACATGTGGTCATGCGCTTGTCAACGCGTTTCGCCAATTGCGTAGCTTCCTCAGGACCAGGTAACGAAGTATCAAATGCTGCTAAATATATAAATATTCAAATGAGTTTGTCATATATATCAACACCTTTATCTTAAACATAAACATTTAAAAATGAGCAATGTTGATTGGGAGAGTTCCACTTTAAGACTGTCATACAGAAGCCTTTAATTGTAAGTTAACTCCATTTTTGATTTGCCGAAGATGTGCCATGAGAGCCACACATTACTGGATTCTAAACACAATAAAATTGACAACGTTTTTTTTTCTTATAATGTTCGTTTTCAATGAGTCAATGGAGATTCCTTCCACATCAAAGTGGAAAAGTATATTAGCAACTCCACTTCCCCTTGCTGTCAACTAACAAGACATTTTTATATCATAAGCCCACTCAGAATACTAATGCAGATCTCCCAAAAGGTTGGTCAACCCTTACTCCCTTCTTGCTAGAGATGTGTAGCTTAAAATCCCAATCAGATAAAAATGAAATTTACATATTTATAAAGGTTCCCTTAAAAAAAAGGAAAGCAAAAAAAAATTAGTTTTTCTTGTAGTGACTCTATATAGTTCTTTGAATGTATCTTGTGGTTACATGCGCTCCACTGCTCCGCTCCCCTTCCATGTATTGCATAGCGTGATTTCAATGTAAATGATGTTCATCACACAATCACAGCACTTCAGAAACTCTTTTCTGCTGGGATAGCTTAAATCTAAACACACTCAAGCAGCCTGCTGCACAGGACCAAGATTTCTTCTACGAGGAAGAGGGAAAAAATAAATAAAAATTTAAAAAAAAAAGTCAAAAATCCTTACACAACAATGCTGTGCGAAAAAAAGGGAAAGAAAAAATCTGAACAGTTTCTGCAGGAAGATGGTCTGTCTCCAAATCCGTGTGCCCTATCAGACAAATTAAAGTAAATCAAGCATGAAATGAAGCAGAAGAGCCATGAGATAAGGCTCCTTTAAGTCGTTTACAGATTAGGATAGAGAGTGGTGCATCTGGTCTGTGCCAGTGGAAGAGGCCAGTTTCCCGTCTCACAATAGCAGACTGTGTATAGGATTACCTTCCCTGTCAATGACAAGGCAAACGGCGCCTGCAAAATGTCTCTTAACTAACTTCTTAATGTTCCATCTAGGGGGCTCCTATTAGAGTATTAACTGTTACAATGGGACCGAAACACATTTCGATAAAGTAAAAAAATAAAAATAAAAAAAAATAATAAAAAAATAAACAGACGTAGTTTCTTGATTTATTGACTAGTTAAGTTGCTGATAACCTGGCAGGAGACGAGCTTGCGGCAGATGAGCCTCTGCCCGTTATCGGGAACAGCTTTGCGCTTCTCGAATCTGTAGATAAGTTTCCAACTGGAATTAGTGACGCAGTCAGACGCCCCGCGTGTTACTGGTTGGACTGGTACTTGAACAGAAGCTAAAGGATGCTGTCGCTCTATCTGATGGGATGTCGCTGATAGAGAGCCGAAGCCAATTTTTAATTGAAATTGGCATCCTATTCATGGATGGAGACTGGACCAGTTCTCATGTAAAGGAAGCATGCAGGCTGCACGTCTTATCAGTTTGAATTCTGCTGCAGTGAACTGAGGGGCTTTATGTGGAACAAGCAAATTTACTGGTGGTTTAGGTGCAATGTGTTGTCGCTGGTTGATCTGGCATCTTTGCCATCAACCCTGAAAATATAAAGTAGAGTGACTTGCCCAATAACATCTTTATATGGTGAAAAAAAATGACAAGAGTGACGCACTATGAAAGTATTTTAAAGAGGAAAGTAATTGTAGGTGTTGCTTTTGGCAACAGGTCACATTTTAATGATCAGTTGTATTTCCTAATGCAGGTATAACAATGGGAACGAATGATAAATATACACTCGCTGGCCACTTTATTAGGTATACCTGTTCAATTGTTTGGTAACACAAATTGCTAATCAGCCAATCACATGGCAGAAACTCAATGAATTTAGGCATCTAGATGGGGATTAAAAGCGGGGTTCCATCCGCAATTTTTTTTTAAAGTCAGCAGCTACAAACACTGTAGCTGCTGAATTTTAATAAGGACATTTACCTGTCCTAGGCACCCACGATGTCGCCCCCCCCCCCTAGGCCGATCGCTCGATCCTGGCAGCTCCCGGCGCCACCATCCTTACTGAGGGAAACAGGCAGTGGAGCCTTGCGGCTTTGCTGCCCGTTTCCTACTGCGCATTGTGCGAGTCTCGTGGCGCTTTTGTGAATGGGCGGCTGCTCTCTGGGATACACACAGGGATCCCGTGACCACGTCCCCATCGAGACGAAACGTTGGGAGGTGACGTTCTGACATCACCGCGTCAAGTGATCAGACCCGGAAGATACGGGCTGCATGTTCGGGGAGCCGGCCGGCTTGTTATTTTATATGCTTCATGTGACAGATTTGATGTAAGTGTACATCTTTTTATTATCTATTAAATACTCAAGGATTTTACGCTATGCGAGTTCCCTCTTCTCTTTTATACATCTCTTACTGGCGTACTGTTTGAGGCAACCCATCACTGTGAGTGTCCTGGTTTGGCGATAAGATTCAGGGATATCATCGGTCTATGCTGTATATGATCTCCTATAATTTAGAGATCGTATATTTCCGGTAAGAGGCAGTGTGTGATCGTGGTGGAGGTGCTTCTATCATCACTTTTTCCCAGGACGTTTGTAGATAAAGTTTTTCACTTGGGAGATCATTAAATGTGAACACCTGTAGTTTTGGACTTTATGGTGGATTGTGGTTAAACCCACAACCGTGTAATTCATTCACAATTCATTCTGTGCACAGCATGTTTATTTGTGTAACTTTGGTTTTCACATTTTTTGCGCTGTTTTCAGTGCATTATTATTAGATACATTTAGCGCAACTTTTTCTTTGTATACTGAATATTTCAAAAACTGCTGATCTACTGGGAATTTTTAACATACAACCATCTCTAGGGTTTACAGAGGATGGTTAGACAAAATGAAAATATCCAGTGACCAGCAGTTGTGTGGACGAAAATCCCTTGTTGATGTCAGAGGAGAATGGTTCAAGATGATAGAAAGGCAACAGTAACTCAAATAATCACTTGTTACAATCAAGGTATACAGAATACCATCTCTGAGTGCACAACACATCGAACCTTAAAGCAGATGGGCTACAGCAGCAGAAGACCACACTGGTGCCACTCCTGCCAGCTAAGAACATGATATCAAGTTTACAATTCACACAGGTTCACCAAAATTGGATACTAGAAGACTGAAAAATGTTGCCTGGTCTGCACAGTCTCGATTTCAGCTGCGAGATTCAGATGGTAGGGTCAGTATTTGGTGTAGAAATTAAAAGCATGGATCCATCCTGCCTTGGTTCAGGCTAGTGGTGGTGGTGTAATGGTGTAATGGATATTTTCCCTTATAAACAATTGAGCATTGTTTAAATGCCACGGCCTACCTGAGTATTGTTGCTGACCCCGTTCGTCCCTATGTGTCTATAGTGTACCCATCTTCTGATGGCTCCTTCCAGCAGGATAATGCACCATGTCACAAAGTTTAAATCATCTCACCACTGGTTTCTTGAACATGACAATGGGGTTGATTTACGAAAGGAAAATCCACTTTGCACTACATGTGCACTTGGAAGTGCAGTCGCTTTAGATCTGAGGGAAAGATCTGAAATGAGGGGAAGCTCTGCTGGTTTTATCATCCAATCATGTACAAGCAAAAATGCTGTTTTTTTATTTTCCCTACATGTCCCCCTCGGATCTACAGAGACTGCACTTCCAAGTGCACTTGCAGTGCAGAGTGGATTTGCCTTTAGTAAATAAACCCCAATGAGTTCACTGTACAACAATGTTTTCTTCATCAGCTGCAACAATGTTCTATGAAACCTTTTAATTTAGGTCACCCGCACACCCCTGTGGGTCAGTTGGGTCAAATGAACTAGCCCCCCTTTCAGTCAGCTCCTCACTTACCCCATCAATGGCGTAGGCGGTGGCTTCCTCTGCGTCTCCTTACAACGGCCGTGTGTCTTCTCCCTCCTCCTTTCTCCTCCTCCTAGGCCAATAGGATCGCTTCTTTTGGCCAATCAGGAAACAGGTCTCAAGACCCTTTTCCTGATTGGTCAGGAGGAGAATTAATGTGACAATAGCAAATACTGGGTGTTCTTGGGGCGTAGTGCTCTGCGCCCCGTGCCCACCCTTTTTTGAAGCCTATTAGAATCTCCGGCTCTAAACACGTGCTTTAAAAAAAATAAAAAATAAATTGGAATCCATGCGTCCGGTGCCCCGCATGTAAATTAGAGGGCTGGGTGCATGGATAGGGGGGCCGTGCCCCTGCGCCCTGCATTACTCTTCTTCCTTTATAGCATTCCCTTCCATCCTCTCTAGGACCTGATTGCCCTGTCCCACAGTCAATCAGGCTTTAATCACAACCCCAATAGAGAGGCATCGCATAACATGAGCAACTGCCATTTTCTGAGCGCACTGATGCTATTAACTTCTTTCTATGTCGCACCCACTGTTAGTATGAGTCACAGGGAGAGAAGGCAAAGGTATTGTGACAGTGATGCTATTTAGGAGCTAACAAAAATAATTGTCAATAAGACTGAAAAAACAATATATTGCTCCATAAACATGCATTATTGATATTTTAATTTTCATTGAAAAGGTATCACTTTGACACTTTAAAATAAAATGAAAAATATACGTGCATCGCTATTAATCTATCATGTGAAGTATGCAGTGATATCAAAATATATTCAAATAAATAAATCTATATAATATTGTGTTCAATTAAAGTTCATATGCTGAAACTTTGACACTTTGTTTTGTCTTCCAAAACTACTTTTATAACTGTACAACACTTCTTTCTACCATTGTAAAAATTAAATGGCGCTGTTATCATTACCAACCATGGTAATAAACAGTTTATTTACTCATCTCTAGCATTCATTACTAAACTGTCAATAGTTCTCAGTGCTCTTTGAAGGTGCTATAAGTACACTTTTTTGCAGACTTCTGAACTTACAGCTTTCACCCACCCACCTGGAAACCCTACAGTACTTATGACCCAGGATTGGGACCCCCATGGCAGCAAGAGCAATCACCCTCATTCTGCATGGAGACAGGTCTTTCTCCACCCCCCCCCCCCCCCCCCCCCCCAGGGTAACCACAGCCTTAACAGATGACTCTCTCGCCTCCCTCTTCTCTGTGTTTTTGTGGACACCCTGAGCTGTACAAGTGACCACTGGCCAGTCCTCTAGGACCAAATACTTTGGACCCCAGCTGACCACCACCTCCCATATCCTCAAGTTAGAAAGTTACCCACCCACCTGGGAACCCTACCTATGACCCAGGATTGGAACCCCCATGCCAGCAAGAGCAATGGTCTTTCTCCTTTAACCCACCAGGGTAACTGCAGCCTCAACAGATGGCTCTCCTGGTCCCCTCTTCTCTTTTTTGGTGGACACCCTGAGCTGTACCAGTGGCCACTGGCCTGTCCTCTAGGACTGAACACTTTGGACCTCAGTTGACCACCCCCCCTCAGATCCTCGAGTTAGAAACTGTAAGTTGGAGGGATAGAGTTAAGAGATTCAGATCTATTGTGGCAATCATGTATGGAACAAGAACAATGGATGGTGAATTTTCTCGAAAAGTAATTGGTTTAAAAGCACCACTTTAAATGTTCTACTGTTGTCAGTAAGTGATATATATAATTCGTTTTTTAAACAAAGGTTTTATATGTGGATAGCATTGGCTTTTCACTTATTGATTTTACTGGTTTACTGAAATTAGTATTTTATTTGTTGTATAAAAAAGATCAAAAAACTTTATCTATACTTGCATTTTACATAATATGTATTGACTATGCTTTGTGTATCAATTTTACTGTCTAACACTGTTTTTTTTTTGTCACATTTGAATATAGATGTGGTGTATGGAAAATTTGTGAAAGGTAGAGAGGGAGGAAAGGGCACGTAAAAGTAAAATAGAATGAATATAGTTAATTGTCAGCAATGTAATCATGTCATGCTTTGTTAATCCATATTCTCACGTGTGGCTATATATACATTTGCAGTCTGTGATTACTAGTGTACTTTAATGCTAATCTTTGTAAAGCACAAAATCACACATCAAAGTGTAAACTCCTATACTGGTGTAGTGCCAGCAGTTTACCCAATCTTGGACCACCATCTATTGACCAAGAAAGGCCATTTTACACTTTCCCTTCCTTAAATCAGCCCATGCAAGAGCAGCCCCAGCTTCGGAGGCTGAAAGATTAGTTGGATAGTATTAGTACTAATATTGCTATATGACTTGTATATGTACTTTTATTTTAGAACAAATGAAGGTTTATATGATTTATTTTACTGTATTTAAATTATCAAATGCATCATACTTCTTTGGACAGACCTATAATTGTAGCGTCTCCATTTGCTCTTAAGCTTGGTTCAGCAGTTGGTTGAGCTGTGGTTTTACTGCCAACCCGCCTAAACGCTAGCATACGGCTGCTCATGGCTGTGCATAAAAACAAACAGATAAAAGATTGGCGCTGATCTTAAGGTGTCACAGGGGAATAATAGTTCATTATGGGCAGAGTATCCTCATTGCAAGTCCATTAACTAGTCCATAGGTAGTGTGGTAGCTCACTCCAGTGGTAGCTTTGTATAGAGGTAAGAAGCAACTCTATAGAAGAGAAAAAAGAGGGGGGACACAAGCACCAACTAAGTGTGACATCAAGAGTAGTTTTAATCCAAAGTAAAATAATTACTCACAAAGGGAGTTAAAAACAGGTATGTAGCGCAGAAAAGACGAGTCCTCATCGACACAACTGATCAGCGTTCGGTTGGATTGGAAGATTGATCGTGAACGCACATCCCAACCAGACGTGACGTAGGACGTAGCTGGTGACGAGTTTGCGGTGCATGCGCTCCTTCTTCAAGCCTGAAGACCAACTTCTCAATTCATCTGGACACTGACCAGTTGTGTCAATGAGGACTCGTCTTTTCTGCGCTACATGCCTGTTTTTAACTCCCTTTGTGAGTATTATTTTACTTTGGATGAAAACTACTCTTGATTCTACACTTAGTTGACGTTTGCCCCCCCCCCTTTTTTTTTCATGGCTGCACATACAGTACTGTATGCTGCAGCAAAACTTAAACAGCATGTCACTTTTGGTGGGCAGTAACACCACAGAATGCGACTAATGCAGTTCTATGCAGATGCAATGCACATGATTGAGGCACAGAAGTATGGTTATTATGGAGTTAAATCAGGCGGTGAGGAGGAAACATATTGCCTCCTCAGTGCCTGTCAAACACCTCCGAAAATGATCCAAACATGTGAACGGGGCCTTACTGTGCAGCGTTTTCACTTTTCAGAGTTTGGTAGCGTACAATGTGTGTCCTGAGGTACAGAGCTTTTGTGTCAGAGTGGCACTCAGTGGACTATTTTCCTTTTAACCTAATTATCTTTAAAAAATCTTACATTTAAATAAAGAAGATGCAGGGAGATTTGTTTTAAATGTTTTTGATGAAAAGCTGGGTGACTCTTTTATGTCATGCTAGGGACCTTGCAAAAACATTTGGTTCCTCGGGTTTGCCCTGTTGTCAAACTGACAAGAAACCAAACTGTCATATGAATCAGAATCAGAAAATCGAAGCAGGTGGCTGACAGACTTGCAGGAGGTTTAGACAAGCATCAGGCATCATATGAAAAGCAAGAACAAGTTGACAAGCCCGAAATTATAACTGGACTACATGAAAATATTATCAAATCAGGATACCAAAGCACGATCAAGGACCAATAGCAACATATTGCTCCAGGCAGAGTCATAAGAAAAGCAGAAGGTCAAGGCAAGTGTCAGATAGACTAATGTTAGGAACTGGAGATCAGACAAACAGGCAGGATTCTGAAAATAAGATCAGACCATGCAAGGACCACCGGGGGACCTGCTTATAGATGACCTATGGCATCCTATTAAAAACTGGTGAGTTGGTGATTCAGCTTTATTGAACAAGTACAAGACTTTACTGGTTGATAAAGATAGAACGGTTTCAGATACAGAATAGATGTCAATAAGCCATAACTGTAACATTGTTATATTATATCTACTGGATTACTGATGGTACATAGATTATTTTTATAATTATTATACAGGATTTATATAGCGCCAACAGTTTACGCAGCGTTTTACAATAGTAAAGGGGAGACAATACAGTTATAATACAACAAAATACAAGAGGATTAAGAGGGCCCTGCTCAGAAGAGTTTACAATCTAATAGGGTGGGGCAGGTGGTACAAAAGGTTGTAACTGTGGGGAATGAGCTGATAGAAGTGGTAAAAGATAGTTGGAGACGTGATGGGCTTCCCGGAAGAGATGAGTTTTCAGGGATCGCAAGGTAGCAAGAGTAGGGGATAGCTGGACAGGTTGAGGTAGTGAGTTCCAGAGGATGGGAGAAGCTCTGGAGAAATCCTGGAGACCATTTAGTTATAATTTTGTAACCATTTTCCTGAATCGCTTTTGGATCAGCATTACTGCCTCTGTTGCTGAAACCCCCACTGTGAGCTGCAGTGTCTGGGAGGGGGTGTGTGTGTGAGACACAAATGAAGGAGGATTTGGCTTAGTCAGGAAGGGGAATCTATATTTTTTAAATGTATAAGCCTTGTGCAACATATAAGAACTGGATTTAGTGCTTGCACAGACTGTCATACAGGAGCATTTGGTTGTACCTTTTAAACATGTCTGTAACTGCAGTTCTTTTTTTCAACCAACATTTTTTTGCAGCTTGAGCATGGTAAGTTGATTACCCAAGAAAGTTAAAGGATATGTTCCATCTTAAGAATATGTTACATGTTACACCTGTAATTACACCCTTCCATCACCCCCCTCACCAACCCACCAGTGACAGCAGGCGGGGTTCCTCTTTCCCGTAGCTGCTGTTACATTAAAAATTGGTGAGGTTATGTAGTGCTCCATCCACAATCATTCATTGACAGAGATCTGTGAATGAATAGATTACAAGTTTCGTCTGCCACCGTGGTAGATTGATTGGACAACATGTGCACTTGTAGTCCATTGACACTTCAAATTGAAAGCCCCTACAGAGATATGAGCAGAAGGCTGGGGGGTGTGTCTGCCAGGGCCTGACATTACACCTGCAACCCACTGATCGTTGGCGCAATGCTTTGCAGACTCCTGTGGGAAAACTAATAAATGTAAATGTTTTCCTGCAAAAAAATGTGCATTTATTTATTCCCATAAAGGTTATTTATAAAGCAGCACTATGACCTTATCACAGCCATACCACTCACTGCTTTAAAAGAAATTGTACATTCATAAAACACAGCAATGAGCTTTACAAAAGTACTTTGAGATTCAATGGCTTTGGGACTCTAAACCAGGAAAGCATTATTCCAAAAACAAACAAAAGTCTGGTTGGGCGGCCAGTTACCTATCAAATTCAGGCGGCAGCTCTCCACCAATCTCACGTTATGCACGGAGATGTTCATAGGACACCTCGGGCATACATTAAATGAAATCAGGCTGCAATGTTGACCAAAACAGTGGTATATAACCAAGAGTAGATAATGATATCTGATGTCCATTTAATCCCTATCTCCTCTGGACTGTTTTGAATTTTACTCTGGGTAAGGCGGCATATGGGAGGAGTAGGGGGGGGGGGGGCGACGCCATACATTGTTTTATATTATTGTTTTTTGTTCTTTTCTTCTGTAAAATTACTCTATATATTTTACCTTGTTTTTTGTTATGACTAATATGTGTTTATCTTTTATTCTTAGTATGATATGTCAATATGTCAACATTTGTTCTGTAATCCTCATATATATGCAATAAGCTCCTGAAGAAGTGGTGTATTGTCCCGCGAAACATGTTGAGCACACTAAATACAGTCCAGAACTGGTAAAGCTAATACCTACAGTTGCACTCAAGACATTCTACAGAGCTGTTATATCATATCGTATGGTTTTTAATAAATTGTTAAACTGAATAAAATCAAATTTTTTACTTATTATATGCATTTCAAGCTTCTGTATAGTACCATTAAAGTCCACTATGGCCTCAACATAAAACAATCCTCCAAGAGTAGATACTGATATCTGCTGTCCATTATAGGTGGACCCCTACATTAAGGAAAAAGGCAGCAACATGGGAGTCGGCTATGTGCAATGACCTGACAGCTGCCCATGAGTGAAAAGTTGGAGCTTCTGGTTCCCAAAGGTTTGACCACAAATCTAAATTGAAACAATGCTGAAAGTTCAATGAAAAAAGTGGTGGGAAGCCAAATAGCTACAGTATATCCAGCTGTAACATTTTAAGAGCTACATAATAAACATATCCCATACACACAATGAAAAAAGGGAAAGTTGAAAGTACATGTAATCGAAAAGCAACTATGAAAAATAAAATGTATTTCATTAGTATGCTTGTGTCCTGTAAGTTATTAGAGAAAGAGTTAAAAACATAAAGAAGTAAAAAAAGAAAAAGACAAGTAAATATATGTGTGATCTTTATTACAGTGATATATATATATATATATATATATATATATATATATATATATATATATATATATATATATATATATAGTTTTGTTTTTTCTCTTTTTTTAAATAAAGTTTGGTCCTGTCATCACTGACAGGAAAATATCTGCATGCACACTTTTCCTACATGACAACTCTATACGGTCTAATCACCATGACTGATTAATTGCCATTCATTTGTTAAACTGAAGCAATGAGGCCTGGGGGTTTTCTCGGTTCATTCTTGACTAAATATTCTTCCAGTGATTCACTAAAAATAATGAATAATTTGCCATGTAAGTTATACTGGAGCCATGAAGTGGAATCACATTATTTTAAGCCTTAAAGTGTACACCAAATACTAGAGTCTGACGTTGCAGTGATGTCCCAAGTTCACAGTCATTTAATGGATAGCATGCTTGAAAATTCTTTCAGGCCCATAACAATGTTGTTTCTGATATTGATCTACATTGCATTTAGAACTCTGGGGAAAATCAACAATGACATATATGATGCAGTTTGTCAACAGCATTAAAGCGGAACTAAACTGTATTTGAGAAACACAAACTGAAAACGCAATTGAATTTATTTTTAATATTCGAAGCAAACTCCAAACTCCACCCATCCAAATCTCCATGCTTTATTTTATTGAGAAATTACTTTGAAAAACAACCCCCTAGCATTTATAGTTTCACCCATCTTGAGTAAGGGAACCTTATTTACATAGCATTTACTTCCTGGAATCCATCTGCCCTTAGATCATTCATTCATCAGATTAGGCTACCTGTCAGATTTTGAAACGGAAGTAATGCTCTGTCACCGCCATCTTGCTACACCCCACACGCATCCACAGTAAGGATACAGTAAGAAGACGGCAATCCTTACAGACGAGCAAACATGTACGATGAAAACGGTCCGCCGGACCGCTTTCAGCTTACATGTCTGCCCGGAGATTTCTGTATGATGGCTGTACACACCATCATACAGAAAAAAGAAAATCTTTTTTATGTCATGGCTTCTGCTGAAAGACGAATAAAGCTCATGATGGTACAGTTTATAGTTTGGAACAAAAAAAGAAAAAAAAATTACAATTCAGTTTATTTTTTTCATGTCTACAAAATCACCACTAATTAAACGTATTCACGGCTGAAACAGATAGCAGTAATTAAAATGAAGTACATCATTAACGAAATGATGAACCACAGGTCACCAAACTGATTCACAGGCACAGGCTGGGCCGCAGCCAAAAAAGGTTAACAACCCCTGATCTTAAGTTTATACTAAAATAAAATTCTAGACTTGAAATCCTCAGCATGTCACTAATGGGAGTATAGACTTAAAACACACGATGGTTTGTATTATGTTATTAATCATTTAAAGCTGAACTCCAGCTTGTGCCTAGTATAAGTAAAAAGAAGTATAAGTGAAAACAAAAAAAGACTCTCTCTGCAATACTTACCTTTTCCCTGATACTGTGCACCATAAAGTTATTGTTCTGGGATCTAGCACCACTTCCTTTTCGGGCATAATAAGGAGTGTGAGCAAGGGCAATGTAGAGACCCGCTTCTAGGGGCACATCCTCATCCCAGCCTGGGCTCACAGCAAAATGATAAAGAACTCTGTGCCATGTCAATACATCATTCAGAACCTACCTACCGGAAGAGGAAAATGAGGAAGAGGACCTGTGATGTCACACAACTAGACCAAAGACACCTAGAAAAAAGGAATTGTGAGGGGGTTTACTCGGCAGCGGGTGTGTGTGACCCCCTGAAAAAGTTCACTACACAAAAATTAGGCACAGCAAACAGTAGAGAAGGTGAAAAAACAAAGGTGTGGTTTTATTACATTGTATACAATGGTCAAAAACAGCAAAACACAAAGAAAAATTTAAATAAATCCTTGCCAACTTGGCCATATACCTATTATCATATGGCAAATCAGAATCACACCAATATATCCAAAACAGACAAATAAATAGAGGCTGCAAATAACTGCTACTCCAGGCCTAAAATGTTGAGTTAGGCCTCGTACACATGATAGGATAGCCAAAGGACAACGGTCAAAACCGATCGTGTGTAGGCCCCATAGGTTATTTAACCTTCGGTTAAAAAAATTGGAACTTGCTTTAAAATTTAACAGATGGACGTCTAACCGATAGGTCAAAACTGATCGTTAGTATGCAAAACCATTGGTTAAAAACCCGCGCATGCTCAGAATCAAGTCGACGCTTGGAAGCATTGAACTTAATTTTTTTCAGCACGTCGTTGTGTTTTACGTCACCGCGTTCTGACACGATCGGTTATTTAACCTATGGTGTGTATGCGTGACGGACCATCAGTCAGCTTCATCGGTTAACCTAAGACAACGGTCCTTCAGACCGTTGTCCTCTGGTTAACCTATCGTGTGTACGAGGCCTTAGGAATGACACCTTCAACCAACCAAACCGCCCCTCTCTTACATATTTGACATACAACTGGCCTTTATCAATAAGTTGGAGCAAATATATCCAAATTCCACCTGGTTAAAATGAACCCTCTATTCCTTGATATCGTTCAACATCTGAGCCACTGGGAGATAGTCATGTGCTATGGCTATTTTTTCTGCTCTGAGCTATTTTTAAAACAGTAATAACATACTAAAAAGTGTAGACATCTTCCTCTCCACCTACAGTTACAGCAGGTGAAAAGGACCTCACAAAATTTCTCTACCCATAAAAACTCAACGCCGAACTACAGAGTTAGGCCCCTTTCACATTGAGGAGTTTTTCATGCAGTACAGCACTAAAAATAGCGCTGCTATACCGCATGAAAAAATCATGCTCTGCAGGCTTCAATGTGAAAGCCTGAAGGCTTTCACACTGAAGCAGTGCGGTAGCAGGACCGCTCCAAAAGTCCTGCTAGCCGTATCTTTGGAGCGGGGTGTTTACCGCTCCTATACCATGCCTTCCCATAGAAATCAATGGGAAACCGCGGTAATACCGCCCGCAATGCGCCTCTACAGAGGCGCATTGTGGGCAGTATTAACCCCTTTTTTCGGCCACTAGCGGGGGTTAATACCGCACCGCTAGCGCACGAATATCGCGGTAAATACGACGGTATAGCGGCGCTACAAAAAGCGCGGCTATACCGTCACCGCGGCTCCACTGCCCAATGTGAAAGCAGCCTTATGGTCTTACAAAATGGTTCTTTTCCAGATGGCGCTCCTACATCAAACGCACTTCACCCCTGTGGAAACTATTTTTTGCTGTCCTTCCAATATACGGAGTGATACCTCAAGGCCAACTTGACCAACTCCCTGGGTAGATTGAAAGTCCCTGTTCATTCGACTTCTAATATTTCATCTATTTGATTGTTACGCTAGTTGTCAAGTTATAGTTCTTAGATCTGTGTACATATGAGCTTACAAATATTACAACTCAGTAGTCCGTTTTACACAACATTCATTTGACGAGAGTCATCCAATCCTGTATACTAGTTTTCTCTCCCCGTTCCATGCGAGAAAACCTATTACTGTGATTTTGTTGAATACGTTGTGTTGTATTCTATTTTGTTACACATGTGGTACTATAATGCACCTGGTCATCATCTATGTACTCATATTTTTATTTATTTTTTGTATTCCGCTTTTATAATGCTGATTGATCTTTATTTTACTGTACTGTGCTTTTCTAATTCTTAAAACCGTAATTAATATATATATATATATATATATATATATATATATATATATATATATATATATATATATATATGTATATAAAACTGTTATAAACCCAAAAACAAACTTTTATTATATTGCAACCAACTCTTAAGCCCTGTACACATGATCGGTTTGTCCGATGAAAACAGACCGATGGACTGTTTTCATCGGACAAACCGATCGTGTGTGGGCCCCATCGGTTTGTTTTCCATCGGTGAAAAAAAATTGAACATGTTTTACATTTTCCCTATGGATAAAAAACCAATAGAAAAAAAATGATCGTCTGTGTGGAAGTCCATCGGTCAAAAATCTATGCATGCTCAGAATCAAGTTGACGCATGCTCGGAAGCATTGAACTTCATTTTTCTCAGCACGTCGTAGTGTTTTACATCACCGCGTTTGGACATGGTCGGATTTTTGACTGATGGTGTGTAGGCAAGACTGATGAAAGTCAGCTTCATCGGTTATCCAACGAAAAAATCCATTGAATTAGATTCCATCAGATATCCGATTGTGTGTATGAGGCTTTAGACTTGATGGCTGCATTTGTTTTCTTTTATAGGCTTTCTTTCTTTTTATTTTCACTTGGTGATCTGGCCAGTAAGTCTGTTGTTATTCAACAGAACAATCTGTTCTGCAGATGTAGCAGTTACAAGGATGAGACAAACCATTTACTACTGATAGTGGTGCTTACAGTCATCAGATTTTATTTTTTATCACAAAATTAAAAAAAAAGTGCTGTAACTGCTTATAAAATGTTAGCTAGAATTCAGCTTCAGTGTGTTAGTTTATCTAAATCTGCTAGCACATCTAACACTCCCCTCCCCCAGACTGCTGCTGTCCAAAGGTGCCCCCTGTGCTCATTCATCCAAACTGGAGGCACTCTAATACAGGAGGTGTGTTACTGGCCAGGTAAGCCAGGTGAAAACAGAGGGAAGAAAACCTAAAAAAAAAAAAAGAAAACGGTTTTACCTACCACATCTAATGATTGGTAAGCTGCAATATATAACATTTTCGGTTTGGGGTTTTATACTGCTGTAAGGAATCTTTATAGTGTTTTGAGTGTCCATAAACTATTTTGTACAAGCCCACTTGTTTTTTAGGAATGTTAATCTTGACAGTAAAATAATTAAAATATTTCCTAAGGATAAAAAAATTCCAATGAATGTCCATAATAAATGTTATTTGTTACCCTTATCTGAAGATTCACTTTTATTTATTTTGCGCTATACATATTTTTTTATTTAGTCACAATTTATTATGTGTGTTTTTTTCTAAGGAAGAAGGATAACTATTTTATATTCAGCTTCTGAGAGAAAGAATTCACCAAAAAAAACTTTTAGCAGAATAATTATGTATAATTATTAAAAACTATTTTAAAATGTTACTATAAAACTAAAATTATTGACAATATTAGTATAACATTGTTATCTTTTATTGTGATTATAATTATTATTGTCATTATTATTTACACACAAAAATGTGCAATCAAAATGAGTGGTCAATCTCCATTAACATGTATGCATTCATTATTTGAAGGTCTTAATCCAAACCGGACAATGGAAAATTAATGTTTGCATGTATTTAATTCCCTTGCATGCATAATGCTATATTATCTTTGTTTTCTCTCCCTTTCTTAATAATTGCAGATGCATTTCTTCCCTTCTCCTGTGAAGTTTTGCTGTTGTTGTTATTGTTGTTGTTGCTCTTGTGAAATGAGTTGTGTTCAAACTAAAAAAAAAACTAAAAAAAAAAAAAAGATGAAGCCAGCATTTAAATTCATCTCACAGTCCAGAATTTACTTAACGGCCAGCCTGTGCGCTGTGATAAACGGAATGATGATCCGGCAACATGTCTTTATCCATGGTTTGCTTTAATTAACACCGGCTTGTTTGTTGAAAAGATGATTAATATGCCAATGAAAATTGCATAATTGAATACCACAACACTGGCACAATCAGGCGGACACATGCAGGTTTTTTTTTATACCATTTTTTATATTTATTATTGTAACTATTGTTCTTGTTGTTCTACTGTTTCTGGAATTCCTTTTGACCAAATGTTAAGAGGAAACAGGAGCGTGCCTGGGATCCAAAGAAACAAACAAAAACATAAAAAAAATAAAAAAAATAATAAATAATTATAATACAATGCGCTATACACAAGGCTTTAAATATGGGAGCTTTGGCTAATTAGACCTCAGGCTTGGTCCTGGTCAAATCATGGGCAATTAAATAAAAATATCAGCTAGGCAGACATCTTGAATTGACAGAAGTTGTCAAGTTAATTAACATGGTTGGTAGGAAATGTATGGCTGGAACCAGTGGATGGTTACACAGCCCACTTTTCTAATTATTTTAACAAGCAAATTTTCTTTCAGGAGCCTTATGGAGGTACTTTTTTTTTTGTTAAATGAAGATAAAAAGGTTGCAGTACTTCTTTTCCTATAAATGTTTTCAGCATTAGCTTGTATTGTTAAAGATGAATTTTGGTAAGCACTACTTATACTGCAGGATATGGTACTGTTGCCTTCTTCCTTGGTGTAGACTACAGATAGATGGATGGTTTATGTATTAGATAGACTTGCAACTACTCACCAATAAATGTTGTTAATGTGTTTTGGTCAAAGAACTCTCATTTAACCCACATCATATCTTTGAGATATTAAATCTTAAATATAATAAACTGGTAACAGGTTTTGATTGGTACCAGGTCTTCGAGCATCCAAAACAAAGTTGGCTAATTGTACTACCCTCTCTCAGATTAAAGAGGAATATCAACAGAATAGTCTCTTCCATCTCTCGGTATCTCTTTTTTTTGGACAGAATCTGGAATGGTTAAAACACTTTTTTATATTAATTTGTTTATTTTTGCTGTGTGTTCCATAAGATAGAATTTCCTTCACTACCTTTACTGGGACACAACAGAAAATTAGAGACTTATCTAAAGTCAGGAGTGAAGTAAGGGCAATCTTCTCTTATGCCCTGTACACACAGTCGGGATTCCCGATGGGTCAAGGTACGTCGGAAATCCCGACGGCAAAATCGAGAACCTGCTCTCCCTTACACACAAGTGGGTTTTCCAACGGGAAAACTCAGATGAGAGCTTTTGGCCGGGAATTTCGTACAAACAGCCAGGTTTTCCGCCAGGAAAAAGTCCCCTGGGAATCCCCAGTGGGAAAAAAGAGAGCAGGTTCTCTTCTTTTGTCCAGCGGTTTTTGGGCAGTACACTGCGAGGAGCATACACACGACCGGGATTCCCGACCAAAAGCTCTCCTCACAGTTTTCCCATTGGGAAACCGGCTCGTGTGTACGGGGCATTAGTCAGTTTTGTAAAACAATGTGTCAGGTAAGAATAAAATAAAAGTGAAACTCCCCTAATTAATAATCAATATATATCAGAAAAAAAATAATGATATATACTCCAAAGTAGTATAAAATAAAAAAAAGTGCTTATGTCATAAATATACGATCAATCTCTTAGACAATTGTCATTGAAATACATGGAAACAAGTGTCTACATTGGAAGCTTACCCTCTAATCCTATACTATTAAATGTTTTTATTTTTCTCACGTTTTAGTCCTGGTGACAGTGGTTACCAGAAACAAAAAGAAAGGTGAATCTCCCCAGCAGGCACACAGATAGAAATAAAACCTTTAGGAGCTTTAACCCTTCTATTCCATATTCAAAAAAAGTACTACTGCTTAAGGATGAGCCGAACACCCCCCTGTTCGGTTCGCACCAGAACTTGCGAACACACCAAATGTTTGTGTGAACTTTAGAACCCCGTTAAAGTCTATGGGACTCGAACATTTCAAATCTAAAGTGCTAATTTAAAGGCTAATATGCAAGTTATTGTCCTAAAAAGTGTTTGGGGACCTGGGTCCTGTCCCAGGGGACATGTATCAATGCAAAAAAAAGTTTTAAAAACGGCCGTTTTTTCGGGAGCAGTGAATTTAATAATGCTAAAAGTGAAACAATAAAAGTGAAATATTACTTTAAATTTCGTACCTAGGGGGGGTGTAAAGTTAGCATGTGAAATAGCGCATGTTTCCAGTACATAGAACTGTCTCTGCACAAAGTGTCATTTCTGAAAGAAAAAAAGATATTTAAAACTGACTCGTGGCAATAATGAATTGTCGGCTCTGGCAATTCAGAGCGAATTCATTCATAAAAAAAAAAATAGCGTGGGGGTCCCCCCAAATTCCATTACCAGGCCCTTCAGGTCTGGAATGGATATTAAGGGGAACCCCGCTGTCAATTTAAAAAAAAATGACGTGGGGTTCCCCCCAAATATCCATTCCAGACCCTTCAGGTCTGGTGTGGATTTTAAGGGGAACTCCACCCCAAATACAATAAAAATGGCGTGAAGTTCCCCCAAAAATTCACACCAGACCCCTTATCCGAGCACGTTAACCTGGCCGGTCGCAGAAAAGAGGGGGGACAGAGTGCCGCCCCCCCTCTCCTGAACCGTACCAGGCCACATGCCCTCAACATGGGGAGGATGTCCCCATGTTGATGGGGACAAGGGCCTCATCCCCACAACCCTTGCCCGGTGGTGGTGGGGGTCTGCGGGCAGGGGGCTTAACAGAATTTGGAAGACCCCTTTAACAAAGGGGACCCCCAGATCCTGCCCCCCCTATGTGAATTGGTAATGGGGTACATTGTGCCCCTACAATTTCACGAAGGAAGTGTAAATAGTTGGAAAAAACACACACACACACACCGTAGAAAAAAGTCCTTTATTAATAAAAAAAATAAAAAATCCAGCGGTGGTAATCTACTCGGTCCCAGCTCCCTGCTCCAACGTTGTCTGTATCCAGCGAACATTGCTTGTTCGCCGAACAGGCGAACAGGCAATGTTTGAGTAGAACATGAGTCCGACTCGAACTCGAAGCTCATCCCTACTACTGCTGTCTGCTCACATAATTTGTAATAAAAACATATTTGCTATTCTGAAGCTTCCCTCCAATCACTTATTATTTTATGTATACTGTGATTCTGTACTTGCCAAAATATGCTTCAGAAATCTACCTCCACTAAGTCTGGCTGCATCCATTTTAACAGTGGGCAGCTGAAGCTGCTGCCTGTTCATTTCCTGGATTTACACAGACACACAGAGGCACACCTCCAGCTCTGCAGCCATGCACCTCTCATTGGACCTATTATGACTCACCCCCCCCCTTCCTTCCTGGAAAACTCTCCAAAGAATGAAAGCTGCTGTGCATGATGTCATATGCTTAGGCTAATTACCAGTCAAAAAACAGTAAGTGGGCTGTATAAGGTATTTACTGGCAGAAAAAATAATGTTTTACTATCCAAAGTTAAAACAACAAAGGCAGAAGATTTGATAGATGGAAAGTTGAAAAAATGACTGAAGGTCCGCTTTAAGCTCAATCTATCAAACATCCTCTCATTGCCCCTCTAAACTTTCTTTCTACAAAGCTAACTTTCTTTCTACAAATCTAACTTTCTTTCTACTCAACCAAGGACATAATCACCAACTGGTGTGTGTTGGAATTCCACTCACCATAGCTATAGGGCTGGCTTCTTGCTGTAAAGAGCATCTTTCTATAGGAAGACTGTCGAGAAGCAGAAATGTTGTTTGTTGGATGCAGTAAATGTAAGGATTATTTTACAATTCCATCCTTGACTTCCTTCAGAAGATAGCATTTTTTTAGATATGTGGCTTCTATTTGGTATTTTTCCTGCCTGCCGTATTTCTGATTCTTGTGTTATTGTAGTGTGTCGGGAAGTCAAGAAATTTCTATAAAATTTTAAGGGACCAGCTACATTCAAAATAATGCAGATTGGTGCAGGGACCACAAGTGTGCTGGAAATTTTTTGTTTCTCTGACACATTTGTAAAGTAGTTTTGAAGAAGTTGAGTCATAATTCTTCTATTTTGATATGGATTTATGTTCACGTGTTTTTATTACCTGCATTTGCTTTACATTTTGGTAAACTATTTTGCCGTTTCTAAATTGCTTTTCATTCAAGTCAACTTGGATGCAAACAAAAGCAAGTCAAAGTAACCAAAAGCATCTTAGACACATTTCAGTGCAAGACACTTCTACAACCTAACATTTGACCAAATCACGCAACTTTTTAGGCATATACATGTTTTAGGATATTATGTTGCTAACCACATACACTATATTACCAAATGTATTGGGACACCTGCCTTTAAACACAAATTAACTTTAATGGCATCCTAGTCTTAGTACATAGGGTTGGCCCACTCTTTGCAGCTATAACAGCCTCAACCACACTATATCACCAAGAGTATTGAGCCACCTCCAAATCATTTGGTGGAGGGGGGACTACGGTGTGGGGTTGTTTTCCAGGGGTTGGGCTTGACCCCTTAGTTCCAGTGAAGGTAACTCTTAAGGTGTCAGCATACCAAGACGTTTTGGATAATTTCATGCTCCCAACTTTGTGGGAACAGTTTAGGGATGGCCCCTTCCTGTTCCAACATGACTTTGCACACTCATGTGTGAATGGACACACTGCTTAAGTGCTCCCATAGCAAGCAGCTTGCTATTGGGAGCATTTAGCAGGTGGGAGAAGCCACCCAAAAAGAAGACCAGGGCTGCTCTGTACAAAACCGCTGCACAGAGCAGGTGATTATAAAAAATCCTTTGGAATCACTTTAAATCTCATCTAAACCCAAAAACAAAGATATAATACATTGCTTACCAATCCTTATATGTTGTGGCTGCACTCGTTTTTTTTTCTCTTTATTTTCACCTGTAGAACACTTCCTTTCTTAGGGCCCATGCACACTGCATCTCACGGAAGCTAAAAGAAGGGGCTTCTACAGGCTTTTGAGCTTTAATTTTATTGTGCCTGGAAACTCCTCTCCATGTGAGCCAATGTGTCTATGCACCATTATGGCTTTTTCAGGAGTACAGGCATATTTGGGTTTTTGAGAGGAGCTTTGAAGCAGAAAAGATGCCCAAAAATGCAAATAAGCTAAAACAATCCCAACAAAAATTAAGGCGGCTTCACTCCGAGTGAAGGAGCAACACAACCACCCTTGGACAGCGGCATTGTCAACCTGTGGAGAGGTAATGTTGGATGGACTTGTAGATTTAGATGGACTTTACATAAGTGATTTACAAATTAAAGTCTGACTCCAACTAACACTCTAGCAGTTTCATATTTTTTTTTTAGTTATTCCTTTGGGGATAAACATTTTAACTAAATTATTAGAAGCAGACCATTGCGAGTACCCCAGTCAGTGTTAAATGGTTTGTCTCAAGCTCCCAACTTCCACTTTTGCTGGACAGCTTGGTCTGTCAAAGGAAGCTGAAAAATATCAGACTTACTGGCAGGATCAACAGGTAGGGCCGTGACTCAGAAAAACAAAGACTGCCATGTTAATTCTAGAGACAGACTGCATCATATTCAGTACAGGGGGTCCCCGAGTTACGAACATCCGAGTTACGAACGACTCCTACTTACGAATGGGGTGTTAGTGAGTAGCTCCAAGAATCCTGCACTCCATCCTTAGCCATCCTTGCACATAAACGCTGAAAAAAAAATGACCTGCCTGCCTGTTCCTTTCCATACCCTGCTGTGTCTTGTGCCTGTATTGCGGCGATTCCACACACCCGCGGCTGCCTCCATCTTCCTGGCCTGTGCCTTGCTGGAGTGAGCCATTCCTGGCCTGGCTGCGAGTTAAGGGGCTCCCCTCGTCATCCTGCCTGGCCATCCACAGGCCTGGTACGATCCGGTGGCCTGCCGGGCCGCTAAAACCACCCGTCGCAGCCGCAGCCTGGTCCGGCCTAGTGAAGCCTGCAGATCACCACTCTTCCCTGTGCCACTGTTCCGACTTACAAACAAATTCGACTTAAGAACAAATCTACAGTCCCTATCTTGTTTGTAACCCGGGGATCCCCTGTATGTCATTTGTGATTTTGCTTTTAGTTAGTTATCTAAAAGAAGATCTATGACAATGGCATAGCACACAATAAGCTCTAAAACACTCACACTCTTTGTCATTTAATGGGGAACAACGCCTTCCCTTTTCCAAACAAATGTGCACAAACACACCCTTAACTTGTCATCACATTTCTTAATTTATCCTCCCGAGGCACATTTCAGAATCTGCTGCTTTTGGATTCAGTTCTGTGACCTATAGGCATCGGGCCAAGATGTGACAATCGTTAATCTAATTCTGCCAGATGACAAACATCTCTTTAAGGCAAAGCAGTTGCTTTTTTTTCGCCCATCGCACTTAAATATATAATAGTTTAATGTGTCCTAATTGCTAAAATGGATAACTGCATGATAGCTATGGCCGCTGTATAATGTTACTGGTGCATAAGTTAATAATGATGACTCTTATCTGAGATTCAAGCTGCCTATCAATGGCAGAGATCTGGATCCTACCTCCCACACAGCACTATCTCCTGCAATAGCTGGGAGCATGCTGTGCTATACAGAGCTAGACATTTAGATTTTTACCTCCTTTCTTCTTTTGCTCATGTGAGAGACGTCCTGTAAAAGGTACAGGAATCACATGAATGGGAGATCCATGAAAAATAATGGTTTATTATTTGGACCTGAGGTACAGTATTTCTGCAGAAGATTAAAGCCTGTCTCTGAGCATAAAAAAGTACTCCCATGCAGTGGGGCTGAGGCTGCAAGGAGACCTACTTACCTAATTCTCAGATCTTCCCAGCACAAGACCAGGCCAGCACCCCCGCGCTTTAGTGGTCTTGAGTTGTGGACAATTCCTCATGTCATCAAGCGCACAGCAGGCTCCATAGACCAGAGAGAGGAGGAGCCAGGAGCACCGGTGGGGGACATGAGAAGAGGAGGTTCCAGAGCTGCTATACGCAATTCCATTACACAGAGCAGGTAAGTATAGAGATGTTTGTTATTTTTTTATTATTATTATTATTATTATTTTTTTATTTCCTTTACAAATAAAAAAACTAAACTAAACTAATGCCATACACCCTTTTCATCCCCCATTCCCATCAAAACTTAACACTGTTGTTTTTGCTACCAAGCCATGAAAGCCACATTCTTCTTCCGGGAAGGATCAGAGTGATTCTGATTGGTCATATGCTAACATGTGACCACTTTGACCATGTGTACAGAATCGCTCTGATCTGTCCTGGCATCCCTAAGAAAAAACAGGGAAATATAATCCCTGGAGCCCTGCACCAGCTGTGTGAGCAGTGAAAGCTAATCTTCCACAGAGGTACTATAAGTACAGTGGAGACAGGGGGGTGGGGAGGGTGTTCACCTTAAAAGAAAAAAATAGAAAAGAGAAATATAAACTTTAAAACAGGATCACATGAAAACTGGGGCAGTAAAGTGGCTTAGTGGTTAGCACTTCTGCCACACAGCACTAGGGTTTTCCGTTCCATTTCCACTCAGGACCCTACAAATATGCAGTTTGCATGTTCTCCCTGTGCTTATATAGGTTTCCTTCAGGTACTCCGGTTTCCTCCCACACTTTAAAGGCATGCTGGTAAGATAATTGGCTCCCCTCCAGATTGGCCCTGGTATGTGTATGTGGTATGTGTATGTATGCATGTAAGATAGGGACCTTAGATTGTAAGCTCTTTGAGGAAAAGTAAATGAGAATGTACAATACATACAATTGTTGGTGCTATAAAAAAATAAATAATATTATACAGGATTTATGTAGCGCCAATAGTTTACGCAGCATGCTACGCTTTACAATATAAAAGGGAGACATCATAGTTACAATACAATAAATTACAAGAGGGTTAAAGTGGATGTAAACCCCATTCATGAAATCTGACCTGGTCACATATATCTGTAGTGTTTACTTACCTCTCTCCAAAGCCCCGAGTCCAGTGTCTTTCTGCTGCTTCGCTCCTCTGTTATCAGCATGATAACTTCTGATGAGTTCTCCGAGATGTGAGATAAAAGCAGCCTGAAAATTTGTGTAGGGGTAGGTGCTATAAATAGATTAGCAGAGAGCTTGTCTTGTCACAGCACAGCTCTGCATGTATCTTCCTTCCTTTACTTATGTGGAGGGGTGTGTGCCTTTCCTTCAATCAGCTGTCTCCCAGTGTATGCCAAGACTACACTCCTACAGCTGAATGAGGAAGTAAAAATTCCAACCGTAAGTTAGAATTCTAAAGAATATAGCAAGCTGAATGCAGCAGATATACATGTAAAACGTATGTAGGGAGATTTTTTTTCATCTCTGTGTATTGTCTGAGGCTGTTCACTTCACTGGGTGTAGGAGAGGGGTTTACATCCACTTTAAGAGGGCCCTGCTCATAAGAGCTTACAATCTAATATATATACATGAAATGCATATACTGTTTTACCTACCAAGTTACTGGTAATTCTGTACAACCAGACATGTGATTTATACACACCTGCCACACTTCACAGCTATTCAGGTGTACACTAACCAGTTCAACAATTCAGCTTTCATAGTCCCCTCTCTACCTCCCACCAGTTTACCAACCAATGAATCAGCATCCGCACCTCATGGGCAGGGAGATAATCCAGGAAGAAATAAAGCTCAACCTGGATGCAGTGCAATGATCTTCCTGGTTGTACAGTATGGCAGAGGTGTGTAAATCACAGGAGAGGCTGAGCAACATTCCAAATCCCTTGGCAAGTAAAACAATACAAATGTTTGGGTTTCAACTGTGTACTTATTTACCCCTCGCTTATAGGACATGCTTTATGTTGATTTTAAAACTCCACTAAAATTACCTTTTATTTTTAATCTGCAGCTGCCAATGTGACTGCCAAAAAATTCAAATGTCAACACTTTGTACACAAGCCCCCCCCCCAAATTTCCTGCTATTGTGATTGGCTTGATGCTTTTTTCCAGCAGCTTTGCTCCTATTATAATGGGAATGATCATGTGAATACAGGTGGCACTACCACTTAGCACTACCAGTTCCTTTATCGGGAATAAGTTAGTAGAATGATCCGTGTAAGAAACAGGTAACTAAATGTACCCAGAATTAAACCCAATTTTATTTTAAGTTTTAATTAAGTTTTTTTTAAGTACGGAGCTGTACAGTAAGGTAAAGACTAATGCCCTGTACACACGATCGGTCCATCCGATGAAAACGGTCTGATGGACTGTTTTCATCAGTTAACCGATGAAGCTGACTGATGGTCAGTCGTGCCTACACACCATCAGTTAAAAAACCGATCGTGTCAGAACACGGTGACGTAAAACACAACGACGTGCTGAAAAAAAATGCTTCCAAGCATGCGTCAACTTGATTCTGAGCATGCGTGAATTTTTAACCGATGGACGTGCCTACAAACGATCGTTTTTTTTTCTATCGGTTAGGAATCCATCGGTTAAATTTAAAACAAGATTGAATTTTTTTAACTGATGGATAAATAACCGATGGGGCCCGTACACACTCGGTTTGGTCTGATGAAAACGGTCCATCAGACCGTTCTCATCGGTTTGACCGATCGTGTGTACGCGGCATTAGAGGTGACTTAACATTAAATAACAAGTAGTCACAGAGCGTGTTGTAAGGATTTTTTTTTTCCCATAAACGTAGAGATTTATTTTAGGAATATAAAATGGGTGACTGGTTCTTTTTAAAATGAAATGCTCAGTTTCCTTACTGACAGCCAGGGACTGAACACTCTCTCCCTCCTCGTGATCCAGCCAGCTCCAAACTAATTGCATCCTGTTTTTCCTCTAATAATCTGATGTTTTCTTTAAAAGCTGTGAATTTAAAAATGCCTGGTGTTACTGATTGCTATCTTCCACTGAATGTTTCCAAGTACATACCAGAACAAAGCACAAGAGCAGCGGTACCTTGCCAGAAAGTGACTGTGACGGGTGAATTGTGTGTGCCGTGATGACAAATTTCCATTCGCCGGTTACACATGTATGGTTGCACTCTTGCACTCATGCTCGTTCAGAATTTCTTGCAGGCAATAGTGCTTATTCTAGCCAGCCTATTAATGGGCCATTAATACAAAAAAATAGTATTCTGTTACCTGTGGTTAATATATGTAATGATGGAATTCAGTATACAAGTTCCTTTTTATTTCATATGACTTTTCAGATTTTCAACCTCCCCTCCTGACCCCACTGATCTATTTCTTCTTTCTGCAGGGCTTCCAAGACAGATCAGGGCGATGCTCTGTGCCAGCTCTGCCCAGTCACAATCAGGGCTGTCTTAATGAGAGGGCACACCTGGGCACTGCCCAGGGGCCCCAGCTGCATGAGGGGCCCCTACACTTTCCCCAAAGCAGCTGGTTTTTGAGCCCACGCTGCCCCGAAATTGGGTGGCCCATGATGGCACTGAGAGTGATAGACTGGCCACAATCACTCTGATCTGTGCCGGAAGCCCTGCAAAAAAGGAAGGGGAGGAAGAGCAGGAATTTGGGAGTGTTGGGGAGGCTGTAGGGTGTTATGTCACATTTAAAAATAATTCTGAAAAGGTGAACTTTGACTTAAAAATTACATGCAGATGCAACTGATAAGCAGTGAAAGGGGTGGGTTGGGGCAAACTACAGTATGACAATGCCAAAAATGCTCAAGCAGTTCCTTTAGGCTGGGTTCACACTTATTGCGGCCATGGGTAACACCAATGGGTTCAGTTAGTCCCTGCTCACTGTTTCAGGTGCAAATCAAGTCAGAATTTTCTGAATCAAATGTTGAATAAACCAGACAGTTATAATTGAGCACCTTTAACTAGATTTCCCACCATGAAGTGGATGTAAACCCACTCTCATCCTTTCTAAACTACTGCCATAGTGCTGATCTATAAGGATATAGATGCCTCCTGCATGTATCCTTACCTGTCAAATGTCTCCCCTCTGTCTGTTATAAGAACTGAAAAACTGCAGATTCTGTGGGTGGATCTGTTGTCTGGAGCTCGGTGGGTGGAGTCGTGATGTCAGTAGACTCCCCGCCCACCTCTACACTCCCCTTGTCAACATGCATTTTGTCCTGTGTATTACTTACACTTTATTCTGCTATGATCACTAACATCCAGTCAAAATCCAGAAAAGTAACCACATGACTTCAGAAAAGGAGTGGGGGTGGGAATTAAAAAATAATGCCTGTCTCCAGGCTAGTGCATGAGATATGTAAATAACCTGTCACTCACAGCAAGGGGCAGAACAAACCAAGGTTTTTCTCTGTTAGTCTGTTTTATCGCAATGAACAATAAAAGAGGATTGCTCAGAGCTGGATTAAGTCTAGACATGTGCACAACAAAAAAATTTGTATTTTTTTGTTCCGTTTTGTCTGCACAACAAATATTTCGTATTTTTTTGTTCTGTTTCGCCTCATTCCGTAGATTTGTAAAGATTCGTAATTTCGTAAGACTCAAGTTTTCCTATTCGGACCCGTTCGTATTTTCGTAACAGTTTTATTTTCGTTTATCTTGAATGATTCGTAATTATGTCTAATTTATTTTCGTTGATTCGAAATTCGTAATTTTGTTAGATAATAATTTTCGTTTAATGGTTTGTAATTTTGTACTTTCACAAATACATCGCAACACGCGGCTAATCCATATTAAGATATACTTTCTCTTAAGCCCCGTACACGGTCTGACTTTTTGCCAACAAACGTCAAAATGAGCGTTTTCCAAAAAATCCGACTGTGTGTACGCTCTATCGGACAAACTTTTTCGGTTTCAAAAGTCCAACTCCCTTCAGACAAAAATCCACGGAAAATGTTGTTTGAAGTCTGATCGTGTGTACGAGGCTTTACACTGTACAATGTGACTCAGCACAAAAGAGATAAGCTGATTGGCTAAGATATTAAGTAATCACTCACTAACTACACTGCCTAGTGCCCATTCGAAAGAACGATACAAGTACACAAATTTACGAACAGACAAAGAAACGGATTTACAAAACACACAAATGAAAATACGAACATACGAATGAAAATACGAACAGACAAAGGATCTAAAATACGGAATGCAAATCGTTCGTTATAGATGTCATTTTCATTCTTTTGCTTTTTCGGTTTTCTTTCATATTTTAGTAAGATTGTCCAATCATACGTTCGTATTTTCGCTTGTTCGTTATTTTGCTTATTCGTAATTATGTAATTTTCATATTTTGGTTCTTTCAGCTTTTCGTATGCTCAATTTGTTAGGAATGTACGAAAACTAAAAATTAGTCCGAAAATACATTCGTTAAGAATGGGAACGCACATGTCTAGGATTAACTCTTTGTGGCAAGACTGGGCACAGATGATAGGAAATCTTTTACTCTACATTGTGACAGCAAAAATATAAATACAACATTTGGTGTTTACATCCACTTGAAAGTCATGCAAGTGACACTCATTTCACTGCTTTGCTATGAAGTACATTGGCTTGGAAATATAAGAAAGCCCAAAGTAGCATCATAGTAGCTTCACTATAACCAGTGACAATCTCAGACCTCACCCTTTGTGATGTAGTAGCAGTAGCTCAATGCTCAGAGACGTAACTGCTGCCCATAAAATATACAACCTGGCCAACAGACTTTCCCTTGAACCTGACCCATCATCGTATGTCTATTGATAGAACTGATAGTGATGTTCCAAGAATATGGCCATATTAAGCCATCCCTGAGGTCATCCATGCCTTCCATGGTGGCTTGAGGCTTTTTAATAATTCACTTTTCAGTATTAAAGTTACTGCTGCAACATTAAATGGCCTTTTTGCTAGAAAAAGAAAATACAACAATACTACTATTTCAGAGATAATACTACAACTATGTACATTTACTAGATTGTTTACAAGGAAAATAGCAATGCAAAGGCCAGTAAATCAAATCAACTGATCAGAAATAATTTTCAGTTGATGTGAAGCCCCCACAATATATCAGGTCAGTGCTGGGACAAGGTCATTTGGTGCCCAGGGCGAAGATGGCAAACTGCGCCCCCCCCCCCCCCAATTATCGTTACCGTTCATCATCACCATTGTCATTGTTACTGATACTAAGCAATGCATTTGCAAGAGTACTTGCAAATGCTACAATATCTAGAACCAACACTTTCTATGCGATTTGAGCTCATACAAAATTAAAGGGCTCAAATCGCACTGTAAAGATCCACATGTTATTTGAACAGGAATGTGGTGCGATTCTTGTCTGAATCACGTGCTGTTTCTCACACCGCTCCTGTGTGAACCTAGGCTTGTCATAATGACTTCAGCCTGGGTTCACACAGGAGTGGTGCAGGGAAACCACATGTGATTCACACATGAATCGCACCACATTCCTGTAGTTCTTTAAAGTGCGATTTGAGCCCATTAATTTTGTATGGGCTCAAATCGCACCGCAAAGGTATTGGCAACTGGTATCAGCGAGTTCTTGAGCACAAGTATTGTTGGTTCAAAACAGGTATTGGTGCAACCCTAGTGTGTACCCAGCTATAGACAAAGTGTCAGGTTGTTTAATGGAATCAAAGACAAAGCTCCTGGGCAAACAAATCTGCATAGGTGAGAATAAAGATAACAGGGAAAACATTTGTCACTGTTAGTACTCATGAACAAGAACACTATACTGTAGGTATAGCATACACTATACAATCTGATTGTACAATCTCTTTTAGATTTATGAAAACTTTGTAATATATGGACAACCTAAACAATTAATTTAAGTAGTATCCAATCAGGCAGGCCTTTGTACTACATAGTGTTGGTGGTAGATATTGTACAATCAGATTGTATAACGTATGGTAAGCTGGAGGCTGGCCATAGATCAATTTAATTTTCATGTGATCAAAAAATAATAATGAATCACCCCAATTCACACAACTAAGGTGGATGAGGGAATCCTTTCCGCTGAGACATCGATGTCGGTGCTGCAAATCTAAGGGAACTATCCTGCTGGTTGGAGAGAAGCTGATCATTAAATTCATGTCTCTTTAACAAGAATGACTACAGAACGATTGAAACTTGTCCGGTCCTTGCTGGAGCCGTTACATTTCCATCCATCTATGGGTTTAGTAGCTCCTGTTTTCTTATGCCTGGGGGGCTCACTAAGCCTCCATGTACACGATGTCCTTAGGGCCCATTCACATGTGGTGCAGACATGTGTGTCCTCTCTTATCAGCACAGGGATGTACGGGCATTGTGTGCCATCTCTGTGCCAGCGTCCCATTCACGTCTATTGGGACCCGCACCTGCATGTCATATTAGGATACAGAGGCTGAGTCCATGCAGCCCCATGTCCCAGTAGATATAAATGGGGTGCTGGCACGGGGATGCACACAACACCTATGTACCCTCCTGCTGATAAACAACAGCCCTGCATGGGAGATGCATGTTTGCACCCCTTGAGAATGGGCCCTTACTAAAAATAGAATCTGAAATAACAGTTGTCTCCACAGCAATTAGCAGTGATATGAAGCCAAAAAGTCAGTTACTGTTACCTGAGTAGAGACAGGTTCAGCAGCACAGGCAGGAGAGTCCATCACTCAGTTTGGCTGTGCATGTAGAGAGGAGGGGGTCCAAGAGAAGGGCACAGGAGACGAGGGGGGGGGGGGTCACTATGCAGAGCAGGAATAGGCTCTGAGATCGTCTACAGCAAGGAGAGATAACATGAGGCTGGAGGGTGGGGGGGGGGGGGCGCTGTGGAGATCTCCCACAGACATCGGGACAGTGTGAAAGTGAAAGCAGGAGAGAAATGACTGGAGTGGGGGGCGGGGAGAGAAGCCAATGTCCAGGAGAGGGAAAATTGTAAAGTTGTACACTGAATCAGGACAGGGCTGATACCTTCCAAAACTCACGTGCCCTGCCTGCTCCACTACTGTTGCCGAAAGACTAGTACAGTGTGCTGTGCACTGTGCAGGCAGGGGGACGGGTGCAGTGCTACAATCTACGTGCAGGGACAAAGCCGCTCTCTGCCTGTGTTACATTCTGCAGCATTATCTGTAATGGGAAGTGCTGTACCCGGCAAACTGCGCCCTCTTCTCACACTAAATCATCCCGCCCTGGGCAGCTGCCCCTCCCGCCCACCCCTAGTACCGGCCCTGTATCAGGTTGCCCATCTACGGTCTGTGAGTCTATAGTTCTCTAAAAGAACATTTCACGACAGATGTGAAAGTTTACATTCTATGTACACAACAGACCAGACCTTCCTTCCCACTTCATGCCTGCCATCGGTACAGCTGGAGCTCCATCACATCAGAGGACACACTCAGTATAGACTGACCAATCTCAGAGGGTTTCTCTCTTTATAAAAAGCTTCGTGTTAGCAGCTTGAGGGGTTCAATCAGCACTGCTTTGATCTCGGCTGGAACTATAATTATTTAACATTGTTACAAGGATTTCTATAATCCATCCTACCATTAAATCCCTTTTACACCCTCATCTTCTGAAGCCTAATCTGCATCTGTACACTTGGTTTGTCTCTTGCGCGGGTTTCATCAGACTGTAGCATTCTCCAACATCCAAACTGATGATTCTCCCTTTTTTTTCTAATGAAATAATTTTCTTTTAAATTGAAAACTGAAAAGGAGGTCTTGTGCATTTGCTACCGTTTGATGGGATAGCTATATAGCCTAAGTATAATCCGACGACCTAATAAGAATCCCATAAACTCATTTCTGAGTTCTTTGTTGCTATATATAGTATAGGGCCAGATACTGTACACACAATTTATCGCTCTGGATCTGCAAATACATGCTGTAAATTCCATCCATAGTTCCTAAAGTGGCTCACTTAAGGTATAACTCCAGCTGTCAAAAAAATGTGATATTCAAAGACTGCTGTGACCAAGCAGCTAAGTAGTTACATAGGTGAAACAAATATATAGTAGGTGGTAACCTGACAAAAATCAGCAAAGTAATGCAGACACCCATGCTGTTCCATATGACTTTGTAGCAAGGAGAGTAAAAGCACATTTCAGAAGAATTCTCTAAACCTGCTAGCATTGACCTGCTTCTTGACTTCTCTTTGGTGCATGTCACCACACTGCTGGGCTCCCTCCCCTGTAAGCTCACATTAGTGTCTCTACCTGCTGTCCATCGGCTTGTAGATCAAGCAACCCCATGATAAGCATGCCTGCAGCTGATTGGAGCTCAACAGAAATATACACCCATCACTTTTGATGAAGCCTGTAATTGAACAAAATTATGTTTTCATGTATGTGCCTGGAGATGCTCTTGCCTGGAATTAACTGCTGCATTCTGAAAGCTTCTAAAGGTTACACACGGGATCACGGCGCCTATGCATGGACCTCCGTTTTTTTGCTGGTCTCTTTTCCTGGCTGTTTCAACTTCGTTATGATCAGACATTGTTCTACTTAATGACAGATTTATTTTTCTGTCGGTAGCTGTTGAGGTGGTTACCTCCCCTCTTCTGTCTGGCCAATTGGCAATCCGCCATTTGGAGTCTACTTCAGTCCAAGGTCTGCCAGTGGGATCCCGGTTAGGGCTTTTATGCCCATTTACATATACTGTTTACCAACAGTTTGTACCATAGTCCTACCTTTGTACCTTTGGATACAACGAGTATCTACCACATCTACCACATGCCCAGGAGGCTGGTTAGGTTAAAAGCATTTACCACACAATCAGTGGTTGGATCGACTCTTTGAGATTCGATTGATCCACCTTTATGCCCCTGATGAAGCATCCTGTACGCGAAACATGTCGAGAGTAAATGCAAGATCTACCACTATGCATATCAGATTCATCTTCAAACAAGAGTTTTATACCTTCTTGACGCTATGTGCTTTTATGCCATGAATGTATCTGTATAAGTACAAATGTATCTCTTACTTTGTGTTAGATGCACTGATATCATATGCTGATACTGTTTCATGAAATTATGTATACAAGTTTCTATTTATGCATTTAAAAAAAAAAATATATTTATAGATCTTTTTACATTAACTACCTGTACCACCAAAAGTCCAATTTATTAGTCCATTCATTTCCATTGTCAATTTCCCGGGACGTTGGTACATTAAAACTAGTGCATTCACAGTGATTAGTCGCCCTGTGATTATATGCAAGTCTGGTAAGACCCATTTAAAGGTGTTCTAAAGAACCAAGCTTAGATTGCAAAGATTAGCTCTGGTCCTTTCTCTCATCATTGGTCAAGAGGGTATGTAGATACATTATGAACAACCAAGGTAGCAGTACCTGCAGTTTGATGCATGTCCTGCATATAGTCACGTGGCATCAAATTGCATGGCCCAGCTAAAGAAACCCAGAATAATCACTGTGCCTTGTGCTGGCCCTGTGGTCTGTATTCTGTGATGGATTATAAAGTGTATCTTTTAAAATACAATTGTCAGTAAGGTGGCGGTTGGGAGGTGCCCAGCAAGGGGGAGCAAACCAAATATTACCCCAGAGCTTCTACCTACAGTATGTAGCTATGCTGCTATGTCCACTATATGGACAACAGTGAGATACTTTGAGGTTGAAAAGGTGGCCAGAGAACCATTTTGCATATCAAAATGGTATTTAAAATTCTCAGGAAGAAATCTAAAGCTATGTACAGAGAGTCGTAGGTGTGCACTTTATAATACTGTTGGTCGTCTAGTAAATTTAAGGTATGCACAGTTTTAGGTTTAAGAAAAATAATCAAATTTACATATGGCATTTGATTTGATGTGTGTACAGGCCTTTTAAATATTCACTCTGTCTCGAGGAAGATGTTGAAGTTGCACCTGTTTATGCATGCAGTGTGTACAGAACATAGATAGGGCAAGTTCAATTATCAGTTCTGCGGGAAAAGGGACAAAATCCTAAAACTTGAATTGGGGAGGTTATTGGTATACTTTGTTGCTCCACTGGTTCCATCACATCCTCGTACTGCTTCCTCAGTGTCCATAAAATCAAAACAATCTAAAATAATGTCAGAAGCAAATTACAGAAGTTGGGCCTCTCATTGTTAGGGACAAGTGGAGCAAGTTTGGCTAAATAAATTTTGCCATACAATTTGCCACAAGTGAAAACTCCTCAGTTTTGCTTTCTCAATTGCTTACTTGAAACTAAGAGCCATTAAAAGCCCACTGCACCATTAAAAAAACCCACCTAAACCACCTTAAAGGGGTTGTAAAGGTCTGTGTTTTTTCACCTTAATGCATACTATGCATTAAGGTGAAAAAACACCTGACGAATACAGAAACCCCCTGTCTCCCCGCTCCCCGTCCACCTGCTTGGCTTGTCCCCGGCGTCCTCTTCTCCAGGGAGTTTCTGCAGTGATTGGATAGATTGATAGCAGCACATCCATTGGCTCTCGCTGCTGTCAATCAAATCCAATGACGCAGCCGCCGGAGGCGGGGCCGAGTCATACACTCGGTGGCTATGTACGCCGAATGTATGACACGGGAGCGCACCCATAAGGTGACCCCCTTTGGGAGAGAGCTTTCCTGAGGGGGTTAGCTATTGCGTGAAGGAGCCGCGAGAGCCGCCAAGGGACCCCAGAACAGGTGGATCAGGGCCACTCTGTGCAAAACGAACTGCACAGTGGAGGTAAGTATGACATGTTTGTTATTTAAAAAAAATAAAATAAACCTTTTCAACCACTTTAAGGAAGAATTAAACTGCGCCCAAAACTGGACAAACAGTACTGCCTGTGGTCTCCATACAGCTGATCTTTACCCCATAACTGACATACCACGCCTTGTTCTTCACTGGTAGAAGCAAGAGTTTTCTTCCTCATATCAGGGCCTCCAAGCAAGCAGTAAACAACAAAATAGTGACCTCACTAAATCCCACCCCAGATCCTCTAAAACTAGCAGAGGCAGCAGTGCCTTCGATCCCACACTGCAGATATACAGTTATGAGACTGTAGGTACAGGAGTTCCTAGGCTTACTCACTTACTAGTAAATGCACTGCTACTTTTTAGGAGGGATTCAAGACAAGGGGTACATTTTTAATGGTAATGTTTAGACACAATTAACATTTCTAAATATGTGTTTATAATATAGTCAGTCTTTACTTTTTGAGCTCCATCCCATTTTAATTCCACCTTTTCCAAGCTCCCCAATGCATTTTACCGAAATGGCAAAATTTTGGTGAGATCTTCCAATTTTAGGAAAACTTTGAGGAAAATTAAAAATTACTATTTCACTCATGCCTACTCACCAGCTGTGTGGAGGGGGGAAGGTATTTTATCTGCTGCTTTACATGGCACAAGGAACACTGCCATCTGTACGGCCAGCAGGCATTATCATGTTGTCCAAGTTTATATTCGTGTCTGAAAAAAATCTCTCAGTCTCTGCATGTATGTATTATATTTATCTCTGCTCCATGCTGCATTTATTTAGGTTTTCTTTACATTTAGTTGACCTTTATCAGTGTTTTATTTAAAAAAATCCAGATGCTGACAGTGAATGAAAGACACAATAAGTAGCAGAACATTATCCATTTCATTATTAGGAGCAAAGCACTGGAACACATGATGCTGCTTTGTTAGCAATCTCTGTTCTGTGTCCTGCACACTTTCACACAGAGATAAATCTCTAGTAGAGGATCACGTTTGTTTATTCCGTGGAAGAATCTGCAATTCCATGATGAAATATGCTTCCTTTAACAAATTATATATCATCTGCTGGCTGGTCCCTGCGAATGGAAAGGTCAGCTGGGGAGAGGTCATGAAGAAAAATTGATGCTTGGAGGAGGTTAAAAGGAATAAAGTACACCTGTGTGGGTCCAGACAACAGAGGATGGGTGGGAAGTGGAGGACAGGATAAGGTACACATTCAAAATAAACAACAGGAAAGGAAAAGACATGTGTCTGGTGAGCCAAATGGCACTGGTGAGATTAAAATAACAAGATTGAAAAACAAAACAGTTTATCCCGATGTGTGACCACAGATAAGGCAATAATAACAGTCCCATAAATGTCACTGGAGATAAGTATTCTCATGTAAGACCTGTCCTTGGAATCAGTTCATCCAACGACTGATGAGACGATTTTATGTTGAGTTTGTGCTTTTGACAGTTGTACAAAAAGGGTCATTTTTGATAAACAGGGGCAATGCGAAATGGGGGCATTGTTCATTGAGTTCTTATTTGTACAAAAAAGACAAAAATGCCTCATCAATGTCTATATTCTTATATATCAGGAGCAGGGAAAATGTTTTAAAGGGACCATAGACACAAGTTAGGCACTTTACAACGATTTTTCATTAAAGTGGATGTAAACCCTCCATACACCCAGTGAAGTGAACAGCCTCAGATGATACACAGGGATCTACTCTTCACATTTATATATTATATTTAGAAAGTTCAGCTCGTGTTAGGAGATTTTCTCTTCCTGGTTAACACAGAGTGTGATGTCTGGGCATACAGCAAAGATAGCTAACATTGCTGATTGGAGGAAAGGCACACATCCCCTCTCATCATAGGCAGAGACTCTCAGAGCTGTTTTGTAATCGGACCTGCTCTCTGCTAATCTATTTTAGCAACCTCCCTGGACAGAAGATTCAGGCTGTTCTTGTCTAAAAAGTCTGAGAATTTGTCAGAAGTTATCAGGCTGATAACAGAGGAACAGTTCAGGAGAGAGCTACGGGACACAGCTCATTAAAGAGTGATAACAAAATACTGCAGATATATGTGCCCAGCTCAAATTTCATGAATCAGGTTTACATCCACTTTAAATGTTTCAATCAAGAGTGAAAGTTTTAACACTAGATGGAAATATAAAGGGATTGTAAAGGTTTGTATTTTATTTTCTAAATAGGTTCCTTTAACCACTTCCTTACTGGGCACATATACCCCCCTCCTGACCAGGTGAAATTTCAGCTTCTGGCACTGCGTCGCTTTAACTGACAATTGCTCGGTCGTGCGACGTGGCTCCCAAACAAAATTGGCGTCCTTTTTCCCCCACAAATAGAGCTTTCTTTTGGTGGTATTTGATCATCTCTGCGGTTTTTATTTTTTGCGCTATAAACAAAAATAGAGCGACAATTTTGAAAAAAAGTCAATATTTTTTACTTATTACTATAATAAATAGCCCATTTTTTTTTTTTTTTTTTTTTCTCAGTTTAGGCCGATACGTATTCTTCTACATATTTTTGGTAAAAAAAAAAATCGCAATAAGCGACTGGTTTGCGCAAAAGTTATAGCGCTTACAAAATAGGGGACAGAATTATTATTCATTTTTATAATTATTTTTTTTTACTAGTAATGGCGGCGATCTGCGATTTTTATTGGGACTGCGACGTTATGGCGGACACATTGGACATTTTTGGCGCCATTCACATTTATACTGCGATTAGTGCTATAAAAATGCACCGATTACTGTATAAATGTGACTGGCAGTGAAGGGGTTAACACTAGGGGGGCATGGAAGGGGTTAAATGTATTCCCTGGGTGTGTTCTAACTGTGGGGGGAGGGGGGTGACTGGGGGAGGTGACCGATGCTGTGTCCCTATGTACAAGGGACACAGATCGGTCTCCTCTCTCCCCTGACAGGACATGGGTCTCTGTTTTTACACACAGAGCTCCATGTCCTTGTCCCTTTAACCGCCGATTGCGAGTGTCCGGCGGACATCGCGGCCGCCAGGCACGCGCATCGGTATCTCAGGAATGCGGCAGGCACGCGAGCGCCGCCGGCGGTGCTCGTGGGCCTTCTGGTGGCCTGGAAGAGCGGAGGACGCATATATGCGTCCTGTTAGAGATTTAGAACCACCCTGCGGCCGCACATATTCGTACGGCCGTCGGGAAGTGGTTAAGCTAGTGCATTGTTGGTTCACTTACCTTTTCCTTTGATTTCCCTTTTAAATGTTTTTTTCTTTGTCTAAATTTCTCACTTCCTATTCCTCCTCAGTAAGCTGTTCTGGCTGGCAAACCCCCAGCCAGAACGGCTTGGATGATGGTGGAAAGCTTACTGAGGAGGAACAGGAAGTGAGAAATTCAGAAAAAGAAAAAAACAATTAGAAGGGAAATAGAAGGAAAAGGTAAGTGAACCAGCAATGCACTAGCTTAAAGGAACCTATTTAGAAAATAAAAAGCAAACTTTTACAACCCCTTTAAGTCAAAGAGGAAAATTCAACCTAGGGCAGTGGCTTTTTTCATGAGATCAACTGGCCATGGATAGCATGGTGCCAATTCATCTCGCTAACTGGCATCTCTGAATAGTATAGGTTATGAAATAAAAAGCTAAAGCTGACTATAGATTTGAGAAGTCAATTGTGAACTAATGATTTAATCATCTTCATCGCAAGATGTCTGCTATAAACTTGTGAATTGAGAAAGCAAGGAAGAGAAGTCGGGACCAAAATGCTACAGTAAATTTATTTTGAGGGAGAAATAGCAAAATAAGAGAGGTACCCTAAGCTGTTCATTCACTCACTCTTACGGCAGCTGACCGTTGGGGTCTTGAGAACTTTACCCATCTTGACAAAAATGGTCCGTTTAGGCTGCTGTTGTCTGATGGGTATGGGTACTTATAGCGACACTATATGGCCAAAGATTTATGTACACATGACCATTAAAGCTAAATGAGCTTGTTGTACATTTCACTGCCAAACCTTCCCTCTTGTGGTTATATCAGTCTCTACTCTTTTGGGAAGGTTTTCACATTTTGGAGTGTATCTGTGGGAATTCATGTTATTCAGCCAAATAAATATTTTAGGATCAAATCGATACGATCAATTGAAGTCAGGGCTCTGTACAAGCCGCTCGAGTTCCTTCACACTCACTAAGCCATGTCTTCTTATAGCTGGCTTTATGCACAGAACATTGACATGCTGGAGCAGAAAAGGACCTTCCCCAAACTATTATCACAAGGTTCTAATATGTTGTTGCCTTCTGTAGCATTAACCATACTCTTCACTGGTGATGTGTACGTAAAGTTATTATAAAGCATCACGTTTTATAAAAATAACAAACATGCCTATACTTACCTGCTCTGTGTACTGGTTTTGCACCGAGCAGGACCGATCCTCTTCTTCTAGGGTCCCCCGCCGACGATCCTGGCTCCTCCTCTACATCAGGTGCCCCCAGGGAAAGACATTTTCCCTTCCATGCGTGGTCGCTCCCGAGTCCCGCTGCTGTGTCCATTGACACAGACAGCGGGACTCAGCCTCACCCCCCGCTCCAGTGTCACCTGATTTGATTTGATTGACAGCAGCGGAAGCCAATTGCTCCCGCTGCTATCAATCTGTCCAATGAAGAGAGAGAAAGTTGCACATCGGGCTCAGGTAAGGAAAAGGGGGGTGGGTCTGGGGGGGGGGGGGGGCAGCAGCACATAAGGTTTTTCACCTTAATGTATTTTACTTATACACATACTTTTGACCTCTTATATTGCTTTTGGGGCCATTCAAAGTAGAGGTGAAAGTATATCCCTGTGTCCAATAGCATGGGGTGCAGGCTTGTCCTGATATCAATCCAGAAGGCTATGCAATGGTCAGGTGTCCACAACGTTTAGGGTCATATAGTACATATTATTAATTAAACAGATGAGTAAATAAGCGTGTTGGAATGTCTGTATTTAAATATTACATAGCAATATCTGTACTTAAATATACACATATAAAATTGCACTATTATAACAAATTAAGAATGAACTTTCCATACATTTCCTGAATGATTGCTTCTTATCAAGTCATAGGGGTTGATTTACTGAAGGTAAGTAGGCTGTTCACTTTGCAAGGGAATTTCCCCCTGGAACGTGGTGAATGTGGTGAAATTTGACTTTGCAAAGAATACTGAATCAGGTGCAAGGAAAATTAAAAAAAAAACAGCATTTTAATTTCACAAGATTGTATGATGAAGTTCAGCTCATTCACCAAGCTTTGGGGAAAGCTCCCTTGCAAAAAGGGAGTATCCTTTTCAAATTAAACATTCTATTTGCCTTTATTAACCCCCTGAGCGGTAATCCCGAGTCTGGCTCGGGGTGGAATTTCAGGACCAAAAGTGGTAACCCCGAGCCAGACTCGGGACCGCCTGGCAGTGTCCACAGAAACAAGTTACTTACCTTGTCCCTGGATCCTGCGATGCCTCCCCGCTGTGTGATCGAGCTGTGTCCTCGTTCGATTCACAGTGCCTGTGTGCCGCTGATCTCCGTTCCCTGCGACATTACGACACACGGGGGCGGAGATCGGCGGCAAATTTAAAAACCGAAATAAACACAATACATACAGTATACTGTAATCTTATAGATTACAGTACTGTATGAAAAAAATACACACCTCCCTTGTCCCTAGTGGTCTGCCCAGTGTCCTACATTCACTTTTATATAATAAAAACTGTTCTTTCTGCCTGGAAACTGGAGATTGTCCATAGCAACCAAAAAGTGTCCCTTTATGTCAAAAGTGGTTTTAGACCAGCTAAAAAACAGCGATAATAAATTGGAATCACTTGTAGAATTGAGCGATAGTGATTTGTGGGAAAATTTGTCATCAAAAAATTAAAAGTAATAATTTTTATTATTATTATTATATTATTTGTGTAGCGCTCACCCCCGAAGGAGCCGCTGAATTATCGGGTCTTCTGTCTCACCTCTGTGACACACCACAAACAATGAATCCACAGCACACCAGCACACCTTGTGAAGCTTTATAACAGATTTAATAACTGTGGGATAGAGCAAAAGCCCTTAATGTCTCCCCACTCTAATATAATACAGCTAATAACAGGATGAGATAATACATTTAGATTGAATGCAATGAACAGTAATATATATATATATATACTTATCGGTATCTACCCCACCCTAAACTACTGGCCAGTAGTACTGTCCTAGGCTAGCCAACGTTGGGGCCCTGGTGTAGGAAGTACACTTGTTGCAATGGCCAAAGGCCGCTCACCACTTCTAGTGTCTCTTTGGTAAGGAGGATGATTGTCTGCGGAAGCGAATGTCTCTCTCTCCTCAGACCGACGTCTGTGAAATGGATGCAGTCTTTTAAAGCCTCCGGCAGGACATCTCAGATCGTCTAGGGGCCGTCTGGGGAATCTGGCAATAACCTCCGTCAGCTCCACTCACTCAGTTGGGCAAGCTGGATTACTCCGGTGGCTGGATCGGCCCTGCGACAGGCCTCAGTTAGATCGCTCAAAACACAGTCTCTCTCTGTTTCAGTAGACGAACATCAGTCTCTCCAAGCACTACTGCATAGAGCCTGTGTCTCAGTGGCAAACACACAGCTCTGACACAAACCGTCTTAAATCACCCGGTGATGCAGATCTGTGTTGCCTGGGTCCTTGTTCCAGACTCCCTCTCCTCACTACTTCCTCATGACTCCCCTCTCTCCTGGAACTTCCTGTCTCAAAGCCTCCTGGGAAATGCAGTTATCCAGCCCCTTGCTGTAGAAATGTATCTCTATGTCTGTTCTGTACTGCAGCCTCCAAATCTGTGCTCTCTGGCTCCACCTGCTGCAATATATATATATATCTACATCCTCTTAAATGGCTGAAAATCACAACAGGGCTACATTTGTTATAATTATTTTAATGTATTTATTTTATTGTAATTTATGATTTTGTGTTTCAAATTTTATTATATCCGGGATGTCTACTAGACTCTTGTTTGGACAGATTTAAGTGAGTTATTCCTAAGAATTGCAGGCCTACAATATAAAACGCCAAATTTCCATGCAAAATAATGGTACCGCTTTCAGCCCCTAAAATCTGAAATAATCATACCGCCAGGGAGGTTAATCAACCCAATAATGTCTAATAAATGTACCTATGCTGTGTGTTTAAAGAATAAATAAAAATGCAAAATTTTTGGTGTTTCCACCACATTCTTTTATGTGTTTGGATCGCTTACAGTGTATGTCAAGCCAAACTAAAAAAACGTGCAGTATATCTTTACAATGCATGAATATTTACCCATGTTTAAACCCTTTAAGGAGTCACTCATCTACTAATGTCCTGTTGTGCAATGATAAGACAGCTGCACTGGAATGGCAAAGAATGGTGTCAGCCCTGCACATATGTCTTTTGCTAAACATATGGGAGGGAAAGGAGGTTAGTAGTCCATAGAAAGAACTGGGAGGGCTGATTAGATTGCTTGAGATAAGACTGCAGAGTGTTCAGTATACAGAACATCACCGGGGTTGTAATAGATTCAAAAGGCATTTGTTGAATAGATATAAACAAAATGCATTCAATTGTATATTTAACCAACCAAAAGGGAGTAAATAGGATAAGTTCATTGTTAGGGTTTACATACACTTTAAGGGGTCTAATTATAAATATTTTCACCTAAAATTCACACAACTTTCACCCAAGATTCACACATTATTTTTTTTAATTGTGTAAATTTTGGGTACATTATATATATTTTTTTATTTTAACGCATTAAAATGCACCAAACGGATACTCCAATACACTAAAGCAACATCAACGTGATCAAAATCTGCATATTTTAACAATTAAAGTGAAACAGGCTTAATCTTCCTTTACAAGCAGAACAGTTTTTCAAAGCAGAAAAAGTTTTATACCGTATTTATTTTTAAATTCTATTTAAAAAAAAATAATGTATTTTTGAATGTCACAATTTTTTTTATTGCTGTTGGCCTTTAATACATGCCTCCCACAATCGCCAGGTGACTTCCTATCAAGCAGACACGTAAAAAATACCACAAATATTTCTGCATTCCAAAAATCACATGTCACTGCTTCCTTAAAAAAAATTAATTTAATCCTAAAGAAAAAAAAAACAGCAATTAGGCACAAAATGGCCTCCAGTCTTTAGTCCTTCAATTGCTATGTGTAATTTAACACCTAATTAAAAAAAATGTATTTTTTTCCCTGTTCACGAATAATTATTAGCTATGGCTGTGCTTAAGCTTTGCTAATGAGTTTATAAATAATTTTAAACAACAGGCACACAGTTCCCCTCATTAAATGACAGCCATATTTTACATTCAATGCTTATAGAGTAATTGATGTTTAACATAAAACCACCTATAATTTGTTAAATACATGTCATTAGGTTCAGCGGTTTTCCCTCTGTTTTTAAACAATATAACGACGAACGAAACTGAAGTAATTTGCACTTTTATTTTTTATTTCCCTCAATCAATCTGTAGCGCACAGCCTTCTCTATATTCATTTAGTTTTACGGTGGAAGTAATTATTCTTAATTTTTCTGCTTAAAGTAATTGAAGTTGTCCGTTCTGAATTATTCGGAAAGTCTCAGGATTCAGAGTTACAATTAGCACTACAATCTGCAGAACCATATGGTCTAAGTACACTGGTCAATGCAGCTCACTGGACATCTGCCTCATGGGCCAGCCTGGGTCAATTGCCAATGAAATATGATCATTTAAACATATTTCTTCAACATATATTTTTCATCTTGAGTTGCCATATGATGTTAACGTGCGGTATATATACATTATTACCCTTTGACTCTAATTTTTAATTGCAATTAATGGAATTTAGTTGGCTATGCTTAGTCTTGGCTTTTGCTCAAGATGAATAATAATTGGCCAAAATGTTGGAAAGTCTTTGGCTGTTTAATGCGATTAAAGATTTAATAGTTTAATAGTGCATAAAGATTAAAAAAATATATATATATATATATATATATATATATATATATATATATATATACACACATATATATATATATATATATATATATATATATATATAATTTATTACAGGTATTGATATACAGACGACAATTTTCACAACGCTTAACGTATATATTGCACATTCACATCAGTCCCTGCCCTCAAGGGACTAGGGTCAATTTAGACAGGAGCCATTTAACCTACCAGCATGTTTTTGCAGTGTAGAAGGAAAGCGGAGTACCCAGAGGAAACCCACACAGGCATTGGGAGAGCATGTGTTGGAACAGGATGAGGCCCATCCCTAAACTGTTCCCACAGAGTTGGGAGCATGAAATTGTCCAAAAGGTCTTAGTATGCAGATGCCTAAAGAGTTCCCTTCACAGGAACTAAGGGGCCAAGCCCAACTTCTGAAAAACAACCCCACAGCATAATCCCCCCCCCCCCCCTATCACCACCAAATAATTTGGACAAGTGGACAAAGCAAGGTCCATAAAGACATGGATGAGCGAGTTTGGGGTGGGGGAACTTGACTGACCTCAACCCGATAGAACACCTTTGGGATGAACTAGAGCGGAGAATGCAAACCAGGCCAACTTTTCCGAAATCAGTGCCTGATGAATGGTCAAACATTCTCATAGACACACTCCTAAACCTTGTGCACAGCCTTCCTTGAAGAGTTGAAGCTGTTATAGCTGAAAAGGGTGGACCAACTCAATATTGAACCCTATGGACTAAGACTGGGATGCCATTAATGTTCATGTGCATGTAAAGACAGGTGTCCTAATACTTTTGACAATACAGTGTATATGGATGGCAGACATGGACAGAGCCCACTCTTTTTTATGGTCGGTAAGGTGTAAACAGACAGGCTGTCCATTTACAGCCAAATCCCCTCTAATCTGATCTGCCTAGATGGAGGGTGACGGATTCCCTTATTTTCTCATATTGGAGGTAGGTGGGTGTAAACTGACACAAGTCCGTTAACACCAGCCAGTCCATAAGCATACATGGGCCATCTGATCAGGTCTGCCTGAAAAACTGACAGGCGGACCTTATTGGATTGCCCGTGTGAAAGGGGCCTAAGAATTGTTAGGCTAACTGCGCCCTAAGTGCCTTGACTGCTTGTTCAGAAAATATATAAATACTTTAGTAAGCATAGGGGTTGATTTACTAAAGGCAAATAGCCTGTTCACTTTGCAGTTGCCCTCTGCAAGTGCAGTAGCTCCAGAGCTTAGTAAATGAGTTAAAGCTTCACTTTGCAAATAATACCCAATCACATGCAAGGAAAATAATAAAAAAAATGTTTTGCTTGCACATGATTGGATGATGGAAGTCAGCAGAGCTTCTGCTCATTTACTAAGCTCTGGAGCTACTGCACTTAGAAAAGTGCCCAGTCTTTTTGCCTTTAGTAAATCAACCCCATAGTCTTGAGCACAGGTTCACTTTAAGGAAATCGGACATGGTGCACATATAGTCGCACATAATTACAGCATGGTCATGCAAAGTGTAAAGCTCTTTGGGCTGAATGTAGAGTTCTATTTTATGTGTGAAGTTTCTCTTTAAATAGCATGTGCTACACACAGTATATAAAAGGGATATTGTTAACAGATGAATGATGCAATAATATAGTCAGTAAAAATTGTTTATTTTCTGCTGTGGCAAATAACAGCGATGATTGTGATTGTACATCAGTGTACATCAACAGCAGAAAAGTCATTGACACAGTGAAGGTCACCGCAAGTGGAAATCGTTACTTGAGATGTCCAGGCGTCCTGGGGATAACCATTCAATATATAACTGAAATCCATTTAACTTCTTCACCCTCTGAGCCCTTTGGCTGCTGGAATTTACTTGTCAGGGCTCTCACACTATCGCAGATGAAAGGGAAAGAAATACTGAAGCATGCAGACAAGGATTACACCGAAAAGGCAGTTACTTTATATGAATGAACCATTTTTGCTCCAGAATCAATCCGGATCTTGCCACCAGTCACGTGATATGATTTGGGGTCAGTTTTAAACTTTAAGGATGGTTTGTTTTAATAAAGGGGGTCCAATAGTCTTAGGTCCTCCAGGACAGATGGAACATCGACAGGCTAGCCAGCAATGGAGTTTGGATTGTGAGGGGATCTCGTGTATCATTCTCCTCTTGCTCTGAGGCCGCGTACACACGATCAGTCCATCCGATGAGAATGGTCCGACGGACCGTTTTCATCGGTTCACTGCTGAAGCAGACTGATGGTCTGATGTGCGTACACACCATCATTTCCAAAACCGATCAGGTCATAACGCGGTGATGTAAAACGCACAACGTGCTGAAAAAATGCTTCCAAGCATGCGTCGACTTGATTCTGAGCATGTGCGGGTTTGGAACCGATGCTTTTGTGTACTAACCATCGGTTTTGACCTATCGGTCAGGCGTCCATCGGTTCGATTTTAAAGCAAGTTCTCTGTTTTGGGACCCAAGGACAACAGACCGATGGGGCGTACACGCGGTCGGCTTGGACCGATGAAACTGAACTTCAGTCCGTTTTCATCGGTTTGGACCTACCGTGTGTACGCGGCCTGACAGTTCTGTTGCTTTTAAAGGTCTCTTAATTGTAAGTAAAAGCACAAAAACATTTTATTATGAGAATGGGTTAACAATAGAATAATACAAAAATAACAATAGTGATTTTGATATGACTTAAAATTGAGATAGTGATGCCAAGTCTTGTAAAATCAGGCATTTAAAAAAAGAAGTATGTCTAAACAAAATGCTGCATCTGTCCCCCACCACCCCTAATGCCGCGTACACCCGGCCGTTTTTCATGACGAGAAAAATGCAATTTTTTTAATTGGTCGTAAAAAACGGTCCAGAGAATTTTTCTTGACAGGAAAAATGGCCTAAAAAAATTTACAACCTGCTCTATTTTTTCTCGTTGTTTTTCACGCTGTTCTTTTTCACGTTGTGAAAAACGGTCGTGTGTACACTTTAATGAGGGGGGAAAAACGCACATGCTCAGAAGCAAGTTATGAGACGTAGAAATTAGCAAAAGCAGCCCAAAGCGCAACAATTCTTTTTTTCAGATCGTCAGAGAGTTCTTTGCCATGAGGTACCATGTACCATAACATCCAGTAACCAGTATGAGAGAGTGAGAGCGATAACACCAAATTTAACAAACCTGCTCCCCATTCACACCTGAGACCTTGTAACACTAACAGGTCGCATGACACCGGGGAGGTAAAATGGCTAATTGGGCCCAATTTGGACATTTTCTCTTAGGGGTGTACTCACTTTTGTTGCCAGCGGTTTAGACATTAATAGCTGTGTGTTGATTTTTTTTGAGTGGACAGCAAATTTACACTGTTATACAAGCTGTACACTCACTACTTTACATTGTAGCAAAGTGTCATTTCTTCAGTGTTGTCACATCAAAAGATGTAATAAAATAACACATTTTTGTGAGACATTGTATGTTTATAATAATAGTCGGCTTAAATGTCTGCTTACTGTAATGTACAACAGGACACACACTGGAAGAGGAAGAGCCAGCAGTGGGAAACAGTAAGGCTATGCAATGCACAGTGTTGTCAGTCTAACACAGGTAACATGGTGAAAGGAGGGCAGAGTACAGGAAGGACCTCAACAGTGTGCAGGAAATCCTTGGGGGCATGTCCGGGATTCAGATGCAAAGGGAGCAACTGGGAGACTTCTGCAGGTGCAAGTGCCTCTATGTGCCTGCAATACAAACCTTCAGCAAGAGTCTGGTTTAAGATATTTTAGCTATCTATAGATCAATTGTTGGCATATTACAGACAGGGACACTGGCAGCTATTCGTTACTATTACATTTTTTGTGCCAGGAGTTAAGCTGTAACTACATATTGTGCTGCATAATGAGAAATTATCTCCATGCTATGTTGAAAGATGTCCAGGGAACCCGACTAAAATTATACATTTTATTCCAAAGGAGTGAAAATTTCCCTGGAGAAAAGCTGTGGTTTTGTCTTGTGACCAACAATGACTCCAATCACCACCAATAGACCTGTATTTCATCACTGTGCCTATCTGGGGCAGAAATTATCATGGCTCAAAAAAGCACTCAAGCAAGTAGAGGCAAAGTAGAGGCAAAACTGTCAGGAGGGCATTGTAAGCTATATGCCGCACCTGCTCATAAGATTAGAGAGGTTATTCCATGGAAAGATGTGTCTAGGTTCTGTTTTTGCCAGTAAAAATCTTTTTTTTTTTTTAATATATACATATATATATTAAAGTGAAATTTCACACAATTTATTATGGATTTGGAGGAGTATGACCTCCATCCCTTTGACTCTCATTGATAAAGATTGCAATAGACATGGAGATTTCACTTTGCCACATTATCGGAAGTAGTATGGCGCCATCAGACACCGAAGCCTACAAGTGCATCCTCCCTTTTGAAGTGACAGTCAGGTGCACAGTTTTGACCAGTTGCTTTAGACCCCTTTCCCACGGGCGGACCGATCAGGTCTGCCTTTCAGTTTTTTAGGTGGGCTGGATCAGATCATGTATAGCCCTCTTTTGAGCGAAAGATGTCAATGGACATGTGTCCGTTGACACCCGCCTTCATCCAATACGATCCTATGCGCTAAAAACAGAAAGACAGACAGACTGGAGATCCATTCCCCATCTGTCTGGCAGATTGGATCGGATGATAGGTGGTCTGTTTCCATCCAACCACCCATAGAAGAAAGCAGGCTGTGTCTGTGTCCGCTCTGCATAAGTCAAACAGACAAGGACCTGCCATCGGCCTGCTCAGTAGGGATCAGCGGACAGATTCCCTGCTGAGCAGGCGAGTCTGCCGGTGGAGTCCACCTGTCTGAAAGGAGCCTTATTCACCAAGTTTTTTTCAGGAATATGAAGGTTGTAGATGGGACACCTAGACATCCTTTAGGCCCTAGGTTGCCTTTTGGATGATCTGACTCTGTTGCTACCCCTTCCACTATTGAGTATGAGCATGTACCAGGGGCGGATCCAGGGGGGGTCAACAGGGCATTTGCCCGCCCAAAGAAATTAGTTGCAGGTGAGTCACCGTGAGTGAGCAGGCGGGTAAGCCGGCGTGTAAGTGACAGTGCGGGTGGCGCGGTGGATGAGCCGCTGAGCTGCCCGTCCACTCGTCCCTCACACTGAGGCCCCGTACACACGACCAGTTTCCTCGGCAGAATTCAGCTTCCGACCGAGTTTCTGGCTGAATTCTGCCCAGGAAACTGGTCGTGTGTACACTTTCGGCCGAGGAAGCCGACGAGGAGCTCGACCAGGAAATAGAGAACATGTTCTCTATTTCCTCGTTGTTCTATGGGAGCTCTCCTCCCGCCGAACTCCTCGGCGGCTTCAGGGCTGAACTGGCCGAGGAACTCGATGTGTTTGGCACGTCGAGTTCCTCGGCCGTGTGTACGGGGCCTTTCTGTGCAAGCGGACGCAGCTGGGCGGCTCAGCAGGCAGGTGTGAGAGCGGACTGGAAGCTGCCAGCTGGGAGGCTCGGTGTGTGGACTGGCCAATCTCTGCTGCCCGACCCAGGGACACAGGATAAAGGAAGTGACAATCCCCATTCCCCACCTAAGCAGGAAAGTGACAATCCGCAAGGTGTGGCAGGTGACGTGGCAAGTGAACAATCCGCAACGTGTGGTAGGTGACGTGGCAAGTGCACAATCTGGAACGTGTGGCAGGTGACGTGGTATATGGACAATCCGCCACTTATGGCAGGTGACGTGGCAAGTGGACAATCCGCAACTTGTGGCAGGTGACGTGGCAAGTAACAATCCGCAATGTGTGGCAGGTGACGTGTCAAGTGGACAAGCCGCAATGTGTGGCAGGTGATATGGCAAGTGACAATCTGCAACTTGTGGCAAGTGGACAATCCGCAACGTGTTGCAGGTGACCTGGCAAGTGACAATCCGCAACTTGTGGCAAGTGAAAATCTGCATCCGGTGGCAGGTGACGATGGCAAGTGACACACTCGGGGCTCCCACTGATACTGCATTATGGTGAGTTGAACTATTTCATTTTCTATAACAATGTAATAATATAAATAATGGGCTACACTCATCCTGACGCCATAACAACCATGGTGCCGTGATGATTGAAGCGTTAACACCAGCCATTTGACAAATAAATTGCCCGCAAAAAAATCGTATTTTCTGGCAGTGCCTCTACCGAGACTAGACTCTGGATCCTCCCCTGGCTTGTACTTAGTGACCGTCAAAGTGCTATTACATGGGGGTTGGGAGCCAGTCCTAGAATGAATCAGAGCTTACACAGGGCTTTCTTTATTCATTCCCATGGACAAGCTAAGCAGCAAATGAAGGGTGAGCATGTACTGCTGGGATATAGGCATCAAAAGGAACCCATTGTTTTGCCTTGCATGGGCAAGTAAGAGTTTGCTTTAAGGCAAAAAAATAAAAAAAGGTTTCCAACACTGATGAACAACCTACACCCAACCCAACCTTTCTGAAATGTGAACTGTAATGTCATTATGCTTCACTGACAATGCCAAAGCCCCCAGGCCCATAGACAAACACATATGTTCCTCTACACAGCTGAGTGACAGAATCATGACAACGTAGACTTTGGCCTAGAAATCGTAAGGTCGCAAGACAGGGGCAAAACAGAATTTAAATATTTTGCTCTTCCTTTCTAGCTGGGTTCCAGTCTACAGTGATATTTAGCCTGACCTGTTCAATGAAGTTCTAACTTCCGAGAGCACCACTGAAAGGGAAAGAAAATATAGCCTTTCTTTAATGCCGGAGAATTAATTTTCCTCTTTCGCCTTTGGTCTGCGGCCGGGCTTATTCTTTTAACCTGCTGTGTGCCAGATCTTTCAAAAAGCGGTCATGGTTACAGAGGAACCACAAAGCTCAAAGACATCCCCGCTCCACTGTTTTCGCTCTCTGCAACAGAGATTGGGAGCTTTATTCTAATAATCTGATCTCCACTTCACAACAGAAGATTTATTTAGACTGCCTCTTGTTTTATAAAGGGCTTGGAAGTCTGTAGTAATTTTTGACACTTTGTTATAATGTTTTTCTCTGACCACCCTCCCCAGCTTCATTTTCATACGGACACAAAGCGCAGTGATGAAATGATGGTTCATTATAGTGCTACAGCGCTCTTATCTTCATCCGGCAAGAGTCATTTCCTTCTAAAGATTGAAATGCAAATGTGAAAATTAATGATAAGTGCATTATCTGATAGTGAAGATAATACTGATTCACTGTCAGAGTAACACACAGTCTTTCTATGATTTCTGCTTCTCATTCACAATATTCCTCTTACTGTCAAACTATCTCTACAGCTAACTATGTTTCAGGGTGCCTTTTTTTTTTTAATTTGCATCAAATGGCATTTCTGTAGATTGTCTATCTACCACATTTTCGCAATCAGAGAAGGAGAATAAAAAAAAAAATAGAACGTGGGAATGGTAATCTTGGTGTCCTTCGGAGGTTTATCTAAATGGAACTGTACTATTAGGAACTGCTGCTTTTTATTAGATTAGGCTAAGGCTGAGAAAACAAAATATATTGGTTAAAGGCTTTTAAAGGCCAGCTCCACCCAACAAAAAGGGTTATTTCAGTTTCAGTTTTGTGTGGTTGTCAGTGAGTACAATGAGAATGAGGCTTCTGGAGCTGGTCATTTTCAGTCAATTTTAACTGTTTCCTGTCCATGGGGGAATCGCACATAATCACCAGAAACAAAGCAATCTACCAACCACATGTTCAACCAAACACCAGATTTCAGTTGATTGTGAAGTTGAAACTGGGCAATAAATTGGCAGCTTTAATATAGGTAATATAATTTCAACTAAAGCCATCAGATTTATTACAAGGTTTAATCAAGGCAATTTTTTATAAGATCTCTTTGTGGTTGATCGAAGCACCAATTATGTATTTCATTGCTTTATGATTTTGACTTAAAATGGAATTGAAAGTTTGATCAAGTTGCTAGTATAGCAATCTAGGGTGGAGATTTTCATGGCCCAATTGCTGCAGCTATTACAGAGCCAAGTGATGGTGTTACATAATTACATAGTTACATAGTAGGTGAGGTTGAAAAAAGACACAAGTCATCAAGTCCAACCTATGTGTGTGATTTTATGTCAGTATTACCTTGTATATGCCTGTATGTTGTGGTCGTTCAGGTGCTTATCTAATAGTTTTTTTAAATTATCAATACTCCCCACTGAAACCACCGCCTGTGGAAGGGTATTCCACATCCTTGCCGCTCTTACACTAAAGAACCCTCTATGCAGTTTAAGGTTAAACCGCTTTTCTTCTAATTTTGCGTGTCTTATTAAATTTCCTTTCGCATAAAAGTTTTATCCCTATTATGGGGTTACCAGTACGGTATTTTTACATTGAAATCATATCCCCTCTCAAGAGTCTCTTCTCCAGAGAGAATACGTTCAGTGCTCGTAACCTTTCCTCATAACTAAGGTCCTCCAGTCCCTTTATCCATTTTGTTGCCTTTCTCTGGACTCACTCCAGTTCCAGCACATCCTTACTGAGGACTGGTGCCCAGAACTGGACGGCATACTCCAGGTGCAGCAGGACCAGAGTCTTGTAGAGTGGGAGACTCTACGCTTTCCCAATGGATTATGGGTACCCATAGACAGCAAATGACTGTCTCTCAGTCTTTCCAATATCTCCATTGGCAGCTTTGAACAGTCCCAGCTGACAGCTCTCCAGGGAGAATGCTGACAGGCAGATGTGGAAACCTTGTCCAACTTATATTGTTTCCCCCAGAATAGGTTTGCATTGGATCTTGTTTGCTGGGAATGAGCCATGCCTCCTTTCTGCCTATGCTTACAGCAGAACCACATTAAATTAGTCTGCCTCGCTTTTGCCTATGCTTACAGCAGAACCACTGCCAATAGTCTGATTTCACTTTACTTTTGGGGAGACTTCTACTAATGGCTTGTTATATCTCAAGGACTGGGTGTGAAGGGCAATTCCCCTAACAGGAAGAGCAATAAAAGCCTAGAAGGAAAAACAATAGAGATCCTTCTTCTTTTTTTTTTTTTTTTCTTTTTAGTGTATTTTGTGCGTGTACTCGAGAGAGGAGCCGGACTGCAGTAGTTGGGAGTAGGCAGGCCTCCCCCAGAGGCAATCTGCCACCTTTCTCCATGCCCCGGGTGGCAATGGCAGGTGTGTGAGGGGGTCCTCCCACACAGCCCGCCCTACCTGCTCTGCTTTGAAGCCCAACGGGGCAGAGGGACTCCCTATAAGGGAGTGAGAGGATTAGCCCGCTCAACCAGCCCCGTTAGTCCTTCGCCTCTCTTTTTAGAGACCACGTGGTCAAAGTGCGTGATGTTAACCCAATTTCGAGTGCGTGTAAGTGTGGTGGTTTTTGTGGGAGGGGGGTGGGCGTACTAAGTGCAGGCTTACCTCGCATAGCACACCCACCGGGAGCCGGGCTGAGACCACCAAACTCAATTCACATGTAGCCGAGACCGGGATCCAAACCCCTAGCTGCAGAGGTGAATGGCTTGTCAGCGCAGTGCCAATCGCGTTGAGCCACCGCAGCTCCACTAGAGATCCTTCTTCAACATCCCAAAACACAAACAATTGCTGGAGATCTACTTCAAAGACACCATGGAGTTGATTTTGTAAAACCTCTGGTGTGTCTGTACACGGTAGCCAATCGGCTTCTAACTTCAGCTTGTTCAATTAAGCTTTGACAAAAAAAACTGGAAGCTGATTGGTTTCTATGCACAGCTGCACCAGATTTTTCACTCTCCAGTTTTAGTAAATCAATCCCATATTTGAGGAAATATGACTTACAAAAGCCAGTGTATGCAGATATACACTGACTACATCTGGTAATATACATATGTGGCCAGCATATAAACACTTCCACAATCAAATTCAAATTTAAACATAAATATAACCAAACCTGTTAAAGATCCAGACACAGTTAGATGGGAGTTACATTGGGATCTGCTGATGTGTGGACACCTGCACATAATGGAAGCATATAAGAGGACTTCTGATGAGAAGCCAGGGATCAGAAAATTTCACACTGACACAGAATTTTCTGTCCTCGGGAGAAAATCCAGAGAGCAATATGGCCAGGACAGCTGTCACCGCCCACCAATCCGGAAATCTAAAACTCATTAGTATTCAAAGAAACATTCTGATAGTCAAAAAAGTCATATAGAAAACTCCTAAAATAATTATGAATAAATTACAGCATAAGATCTACTTAGAAAGAGTTATCGGTACAATTAATACCAGTAGCAGTAAATTATTTATGTATATAGTACATATACAGTATATATATATATATATATATATATATATATATATATATGTATATTCTACCGGCTTGCCCGTGTGATCCGTGAGCTGGAGAAGGAATCCACTGGCGCAGGAAGTTGACCATAGAAATTTCTGGGGAACAGATGGTCCCTGGTCATCTCTACCACTCTCGGAGGCCCAGGCACGACGTTATGACGTCACGCCCGGCATTGCAGTTGTAAATACTGCCATATACTAGGCTGAAAAGTCCGGATCGTCCTTTTTTTTAATTTCAGGCTTTCCAGCCTGGAGGAGAGATGTGGGGTCTTATTGATCCCACATCTCTCCATAAAGAGGACATGTCACACACAGGATGTTTTTTAATTCCTTGTAATAGGAATAAAAGTGATCCAAGATTATTATTTTTTTTTTTAACGGAAGGTGTAAAAATCAAAAAATAAAAATAAAACAAACAATACGATTTTTTTTAAGCGCCCCTGTCCCCACGAGCTTGCACGCAGAAGTAAACGCTTCGCTTCGTACATCGCGCCCACATATGTAAATGGAATTCAAATCACACATGTGAGGAATTGCCGTGAACGTTAGAGGGAGAGCAATAATTCTATACCAGGACCTCCTCTGTAATTCTAAACAAGTAACCTGTAAAAAAAATTAAAGCATTGCCTATGGAGATTTGTGAGGACTGAAGTTTGGCCCATTCCACAAACGTGCTCAATTTTCAAGCGTTACATGTTAGGTATCTATTTACTCGGAGCAACATCATCTTTCATATTATACAAAAAAATTGGGCTAACATAAGTGTATACCATGTGACATAAAAAGTTGCTACTACCACAATTTTATTCCTTAGGGTCTCTGCTAAAAAGCATATATAATATTTGGGGGTTCTGAGTAATTTTCTACCAATTTTTTTTTCGATTTTTACATGTAGGAGCAAAGTGCCAGAATTGGCCCAGGTGGGAAGTGGTTAAACATATGTAAAGACATGTAATAATAAATTAAAAATAGAGTAGGCTGAAGTCAAAAATTTGCCAAGTCTATAACCTCACTCATAGGAAAGTTCAGGTGCCATGCAGGAGCATTAATTCTGGAGTTTGTTGACAAATCATTTCCTCCAGCAATGGGAGATATCACTGATTGTTGCTGAACAACAACAGTACTCTTTAACCGCTTCAGCCTCTGAAGATTTTACCCCCTTCCTGACCAGAGCACTTTTTACAATATGGAGCTGAGTCACTTTAACTGACAATTGTGCGGTCATTCGACGCTGTACCCTAACAAAATTTGCATCCTTTTTTTCCCACAAATATAACTTTCTTTTGGTGGTATTTAATCACCTCTGCGTTTTTTGTTTTTTTTGCGCTATAAACAAAAAAAGACAGACAATTTTGAAAAAAAAAACTACAGGTATATTTTTTTACTTTTTGCTATAATAAATATCCCCCAAATTTAAAAAACAAACTTATTCATCAGTTTAGGCCAATATATATTCTTCTACATATTTTAGGTTAAAAAAAATCACAATACGCATATATTGATTGGTTAGCACAAAAGTTATAGCGTCTGCAAATGATGGGAAAGATTTATCGCATTTTTTTTTTACTGGTAATAACAGTGATCAGCGATTTTTTGCAGTACTGCGACATTCTGACGGACAAGTTGGAGATTTTTGACACTTTTTTACGACCATTTGCAATTATACAGCGATCAGTGCTATAAAAATGCACTGATTACTCTGTAAATGTCACTGGCAGGGAAGGGGTTAACACTAGGGTGCGATCAGGGGGTTAATTTTTTTACATGTCATTTCCCACAAAAAGGTCAGTTTAAAGAAGCATAGTGATATATCAGGCTACTACAGATTACGTTTGGGATTTAACAAAGTAAAAGGAGTTCCCAGATCATCTGATTACCAGGAAATGGGCTGACTGCTACAATATAGCAATGCCTAGATAAAAATTAATGTGGTGACTGGGTAGACTGTTTTCAATTCATGCATTATAAGGTTTCCAATGAAATTATAGTTTCTCAGCACAGGTAGAGGTAATACAATATATATTACACAACTGCTTTATTCATTAGCCAAACAAACCTACAGCAATGGACAGCACACTATAGGTGTCCAAGTGTGTTACATGTGTTAAATATATATATATATATATATATATATATATATATATATATATATATACATATATATATATATATATATATATATATATATATATATATATATATATATATATATATATATATATATATATATATATATATATATAAATATATATACATAGTGTGCCAATCATTGAGTATTGATAACAATATATACAGTGCATATATATATATATATATATATATAAAGATTTATATATAAATAGTATGTAGGAGTAGGGGTAGGCATGAGAGCATTATAACTCCATGGAGGCACCGTCCATGCAGAATATGAAAATTCAAAAAGTACAAAGTAGAGTGGGACTTTAAATATGCCTCAGTGGGGTTAAGAAAAATTTATAAACGTTACCATAATTTTAAAACAGCATAGAAGAAATGTTATTTTCTATCCTTGGATGGAATTCTTTAAAACACAGTTTGAAACAAATTACAGTTTTACTGTATTTTGGAAATACAATGTCAACTTTGTTTTTAAAGTAGTGATTTTTCATCCATCACTACTTTAAAAACAAAGTTGACATTGTTGACATTATTTTATGTGTTGTCTTCTTTGTGTGCTACTCTAAAGGCCCTGATGAAGCGAGGCTACCCGCGAAATGCGTAGGCCATACCTTTGATGCATCTGACCAGGATCTACACACCCTGGACCAAAAGAAACAGTAAAACTGTAATTTGTTTCAAACTGTGATTTATTGTTTTAAAGAATTCCATCCAAGGATGGTAAATAAAGTTTCTTCTATGCTGTTTTAAAATTATGGTAAAGTTTATTCATTTTTCTTAACCCCACATTTAAAGTCCCACTCTACTTTGTACTTTTTGAATATATATAAATATATATATATATATATATATATATCATTTTCAATATTCCACAAATTGAGTCCATTCAGGCATTAGCATGATCTACATCTGCAGTACACATCTTTAAAGCTTGTCTTATGAAAGTTAATCCATATCCAATCAAGCTGTATTTTTTGTTGCTTTAGAGTAGGAAAGTCTTGTTTAGTTTCTATATGCTGACTGTGTCCCCACTGCGCAGACTTCCTGTTCTGACTTCTCTCACATGTACAGGAAGTTAGGGTGAATCTTCCTAATGAGAGTACAGACCGCCGTAAAATTCTAACAGAGGATCTAATTCAGCATTAAGGCTTTTTAAAGTAATGTTTTGTACTATTATCCAATAAACAAGGATGATTTTGTGTGATTGTCACTTACCTGGCCCATCCCAACCCTCAGTCACTGTCCCGGTTTGAGTCGTTTTCTCTGTCTGCGCTTCCCCGTCTGATTCTGCTGTTCCATGACTGCCTTCTTCATCTCCTGAGTTCAAGACAATATGGCAATACTGCATTAAAAAGAAGTCTACAATTTATTCTTTATTATAGCCGAACTTGAGACAAGCAGCTAAGTACACAGATGGAAAACATAGACAGTATGAAATCCAAATGATTTGTATTGCTGTCCATCCAGTCCTAAAATGTACAATTCCTGCCAGAAAACACAGACAGGTGATTGACACAACTTACATTAAAAGAAAAACAGCGGTGTCCCCCCCTCCACTCCCAACCTTCCGACTGGACAGTGAAAGAGCAGTGAAAGACTGATGAGGTCACTCCGCCCTCTTCTCCTATTAGCATGTTACTGGTTAACAGATCTGCACACAGCACGCCTGATTGACTTCTTGTCCTGCCCCTCTCCCAATCTGAGCACTGCTGTATAGGAGATAGAAATAAGCTAATGCCATTCAAACTCCATTATTTATGCAAGCTGGATTTAAAAATATATATTTAATGATTTATTAATGATTACAGAGCTCCATTTATTTGTGTCTTTTCTGTCTGGCTAGAGTTCAGATTCCATAACACTAACCATACAAACGAATATCTTATACAGAATAATATACCTGTAAGGATGGAGCTGTCATACAGTTATATAAATAACACATTTACATTGGTAGTGGAGAGGGGGCGGAGTAAAAGAAGAAAGTGAAAAAGAGAAAATGGTCGGAGATTCTGCATGACTGAGGCCTCGTACACCCGACCGAGGAACTCGAAGGGCGAAACACATCGTTTTGCTCGTCAAGTTCCTTGTTAGGCTGTCGAGGAACTCGACGTGCCAATTTTTCTCCATTCCCGTCGAGGAAAAAGAGAACATGCTCTCTTTTTGGCTCGTCGAGTTCCTCGACAGTTTCCTCGTCGAAAAATGTACACACGACCGGTTTCCTCTGCAAAAAAAAAAAAAACAGCAAGTTTCTTGCTGGTTTTTGCCGAGAAACTCGGTCGTGTGTACAAGGCCTAAGGGGAGGAATAGGCCAGAAAAGGGTTCAAATATGTGAGTTCAATGTGGAGGTGGTGTAGGTCTTATGGGGTTGGAAGCTAAAGGTCAGGTGGGCAAGGTGGAGCTGGACGGGTTGTTAATTTTAAGGATGCTAGGTATTCATTTTGGAAACTTCAGGCAAAGAGAAAGCTTCCCTCCCACCCACCCTAGAATTGTGCTGCATTGTAAGTCAAGAGTTGTAGAGAGGTATCAATTATAAAATACAAAAAAAAGAACAAATGTCACAGCAGCTGATGGGCTATATGACAATACCCTCTTTCAGGCGCAGACAGAATAAAGCTGGCAATACACACAGCAAATGTTGGCCTTTTCCTGATGAACCAGCTGAAATTCAAGCCATGGGTGGCCCTGTTGGCATGCTTCAATTCAACAACCTTTGATGTGAAAATTAATGGAGCCGTGGAGACGAGTGGAAAATTATGAGCCGAACAGCAGCTGCATCCACTCGGCTGCCGTCATTGTGCAAGGTATTCAGACAGCCATAGGTGTTGGCTTTTAATCACTTGCCGACCGACGCATGCTGATATACGTCGACAGAATGGCAGGGGCAGTAAAATGGGCGTAACTGTACATCCCTTTAAATTTGCCACCCATGCCGACGCGTGCCTCGCGAGTGCGCCCGCGGGTCCCGGGAGCCCGTGATTGCGGTCGGCCTAGTGACATGTAAGGGATCTACTGTTCCCTGTGATCGGGAACAGTGATCGCTGAAGTGTCACTGGTAGCTTCTCCCCCCTACCAGTTAGAATCACTCCCTAGGACACACTTAACCCCTTCAATGCCACCTAGTGGTTAACCCCTTTACTGCCAGTGTCATCATTTACACAGTAATCAGTGCATTTTTATAGCACCGATCGCTGTATAAGTGACAATGGTCCCAAAAATTTGTCAAAAGTGTCTGATGTGTCCACCATAAGGTCGCACACACGATAAAAATCAGATCACCACCATGACTAGTAAAACATTTTATTTATAAAAATGCCATAAAACTACCTCCTATTTGATAGACGCTTTAACTTTTGCGCAAACCAATCAGTATTTTGGCAGGAAAGGACACGACTCCAAAAACAGACAAAAACACATTTCTTGTAGAGCTGGGAAAGGTAAGAACGTCTGACAAATGTCCTTATTGCTGCTTGTCCTTTCGTCTCCTGGTGACACCCACATCTCTCATATCTTGTAAGGGTGTCACAGGACAAGATGCCAAAGAAAATCTCCCCAATGGGGTCACAACCTGAAATAAAAACCTGCCAAAATGTTAACTCTTCCACACCCTTTCAAAAATAAGTAAAAATACTTTTTGGCTGGAGTTGGGCATTAACTTGCTAATCCCTTATTTTGCCATGAAGGATCAAAGCGCAGGGTTGCTTTAAATCAAATGAAATATGAACACAGAGCATGTTAGGAGATGTGCGTTTAAAGGACAGGTTGGTGTATTGGACCGAGAAAATGACAAAGCCGGGCAGAGGAGATAATGTCCAGCCGGCCAGATGGGTTTACCAGCCATTCGCACAGGGGCTGTTCAATCAGCTCTATCAGTGATCTATCAGTGTCCTCATTCTAGACATAACCAGGAGTCAAAGACTTGGGTCAATAAGCTTATAGGCGATTTGCACAAACATCTCCTGCAGCAAGGTAAACTACAATGTCAAATTGGTTTTTCCTCTAAGTACGCCCTTTTATTTATTTATTTAAGCACCCTTACTAATAGCATTAACTTAAAAAAAAAATCATTTGGTGTTTGCTAATATCAGTAGATGGTACCCCTTTACAGCTATTCATGTCTCTCTGTTTAGAAAGAAAGCCACTAAATGACCATAAAGCATCACGCCCTATTAAGAAGAATGCTGAGATTTTCATGCATCTAACAGTTGGCAATTTTAAATTTTTGAGACTTCTCGGTTTTCCTCTAATGTTTTTTTTTGTTTGTTTTTTTGTTTGATTTCAATGTTATCAGCCCAGCTAATGTATTTTTCATGTATGGGTAGGCTTGCTGTACAGAAGTCATTCAGTTAACCAGCCTGTCAGGTTTTTCCCAAATGATCAGTGCTGCCGGCTATAGCCAGCAGCAGTGATTAATGTATTCTGAGGGTTGGGAAGGCTCCCCATTGTAAGAATATACTGTAATGACTTTGTGGAAAGGATTCCCCTATCCACTTCAAGTGTGTGGGTGGGGAATGAGGTAATTTTTTTTTGTTCTACCCACTGGTTGAACGAAAAAAAAAATATTAAATTATTATATCAAATGGCTTTACAGTGCCAAAAACAAGAGAATTCAACAGTTTCCTAACTGTCACTATGCTCTCTAATGAGCCTATAAGGGCCCTTTCCAATAATTTCCACCTGTCAGTTTTTCAGGAGGACCTGATTGGAAGCTCAATGTAGCTCTATGGATAGGCAGATGTAAATGGATTTGTGTCTATAGCCACTTCAGCCCCGGAGGATATGGCTGCCCAATGACCGGGGCATTTTTTGCAATTTGGCACTGCGTCGATTTAACTGACAATTGCGTGGACGTGCAACGTTGCACCTAAGCAAAATTGATGTCCTTTTTTCTCCACAAATAGAGCTTCCTTTTGGTGGTATCTGATCGCCTCTGCATTTTTTTTGCGCTATAAACAAAAAAAGAGCGAACATTTAAAAAAAAAGCTATATTTTTTACTTTTTGCTTTAATAAATATTCCCCAAAAATATATAAAAAAAATATTTTTTTCCTCAGTTTAGGTAGTAAAAAAATCGCAATAAGCGTATATTGATTGGTTTGCGCAAAAGTTATAGCGTCTACAAAATAGGGTGTAGTTGTATGGCATTTCTATTCTTATTTTTTTTTTTTTTATAATTATGGCAGCGATCTGTGATTTTTATCATGACTGTGCCATTATGGCAGACACATCGGACACTTTTGATGCTATTTTGGGACCATTGTCATCTATACAGCGATCAGTGCTATAAAAATGCACTGATTACTGTGTAAATGACACTGGCAGGGAAGGGGTTAACCACTAGGAGGCGAGGAAGGGGTTAAGTGTGTCCTAGGGAGTGATTCTAACTGTGTGGGGGCTGGGCTACGTGTGACACGACACTGATCACTGCTCCTGATGTCCTGTCACAAGGCAGAACAGGGAAATTCCTTGCTTACACAGGCACCCCCCTGTTCTGCAGCTCCGTGACACGATAATGAGCCTCCGGCGGCGTGCGCGTACCCAACGCATGGCTTCTTAAAGGTACAGGTACGTTGCCTACTGTGCCATTCCGACCCACCGATCGTTCAGTGGAGACACAGATCAGCGGTGGGCCGATGTAAACAAGGCTCACCGCTAATCTGTCAGTGAGGGAAAGTGAGATCTAGTGTTTCAGTTAAGCTGAAACACGATCTCAGCTTTCCTGCAGTCCATCTGTCCCCCATTTAGTTAGAAAGCACATCCCTAGATCCCTTGATCACCATTAGTGTTAACCTCTTCCCTGGCAGTGTAATTTATACAGGGATCAGTGCATTTTTTTTAGCACTGATCTTTGTAATAGTGTCACTGGTCCCCAAAAAGTGTCACTTGGGGTCAGATTTGTCCGTTACAATGTCGGAGTCCAGCTAAAAATCACTGATCACCGCCATTACTAGTGAAAATAAATATCTAAAAATCCTATAAATCTATCCCCTATTTTTTAGGCGCGATAACTTTTGCGCAAACCAATCAATATACGAGTATTTTTTTTACCAAAAATATGTAGAATACATATTGGCCTAAATTAATGAATACATTTTATATATATATATATATATATATATATATATATATATATATATATATATATATATATATACACACATACACACACATACATATATTTAGAAAGTGAGAAATACAGTTTTTTTTTTTTATAGCGCAAAAAAAATCGCAGAGGTGATCAAATACCACCAAAAGAAAGCTCTATGTGTGTGGTAAAATGTACATCAGTTTTATATCAGTACAGTGTCGCAGGACTGCGCAACTGACATTTAAAGCGACGCAGTGCCGTAAAAAAAAATGGCCTGGTCAGGAAGTGGGTAAAACCTTCCGGGGGCTGAAGTGTTTAAAGGAGTTGTAAATAAAAAAAAAAATGATGCTGAAATGACTGTTTACATAGAGACATAATAGTTAACTGATTCCTTTTAAAAACAATTAAAAATAGATAAAAATCAATCATATATTGTACCTGTAGTTTCTAATTTAGTTTTTGCATGTTGTTTCCTGCTTCTCTGCTGCACAGAGCCACAGAGCCAATACAGGGCAGTGATGGTTTGAAAAACGAAACTGATTGGTGCTGAGGGGTTTTAGACACACAGTAATCATACCTCCTTGAAATTAGTGACCAGAGAGAGAAAGCTCCCAGCATGGTGGTTATCAGGAAACAGACAACCAGGAAGTGTGGAGATCAGAGAAGAATTACAGCAACTTGAGAGCAAAAACGAACAATGAGGACATGAAAACAGAACTGCATTAAGGTAAAGGAAGCTATTAAGATTAAAAAAAAATCCTTTACAAACCCTTTAAGGCACAACTCCAGCCAAAAGACATTTTCTTTTTTTATTCTCTATTTTATGTTATAAAAAAATTCATACAGACAAACAAGCATGATACAATTGTGTGCGCACCGCAAAATATAGCTTTAACACAATTCAGTTTTGTTTTTTGGTAGGCACACAAACACCAGAGACTCATATTCCTTATATTATGGTTCTAATGGTAGCAGACTCTTGGACCTCTGCCATCCTGACTGTACAATAATCTTAAAACAACAATACAGCGACATATCTCACACCTAGTTTGAAGAGGAAAAAGGAAAAAAAAAAGGAAAAAAAGAAGAGGAAAAAAAGCCAGACATACACGGTTCAAATCTCGGCCAGTTCAGCAGGAACCGTCCAAAATTTGAACCATGTATGGGCAGGTTCATTGTACCCAAGTTGATTGATCGACCAGCTTGGGTACAATGAGCAGGTTGGATTTTTCATGCGATTATTGCCAGCGACTATAGCAATAATCACTGTGTGCTCTCCCAGCTGGGACGGCTGACAGAGGGGGCCGGTGTGTCCTGGTTCACAGTTTCAGGTCCGATTTCGGTCCGAATTTTTGACTGAATTCGGACCTGAAACAGACCAGAAGACACACAGAACTCCTGTGCAATTTGCTTTGCAACCGTCCCAGAGCTGTGTGAACCGACTCCAGCTGATCACAATCTCCTGACATCCAATTCACAATAGTGTGAACCCAGCCTCAACCTGGATATTCTTTTTAGTAATTCACTTTGCATATAACCACCTTTATTGTTGTGGTTATTGAATTATTAAACATTTTTGCAATGCTGTGACAATGGCAATAGCAAGGAAAGTCGTGACCTCTTCTGTACCAACTTTATACCGGTTTTACAACCAACCATACTGTGATGTCAGGATGTTTAGGTTGCCAGGAAACTCAGATTAAACTTTTCATAGTATCACACTCTATAGGCATAACATAAGGATCTCTGCATCATTAGTGAGATATCATTTAAGATTTTGTATAAACACATTTATCTAATGCTGTAAACAAGCTTGGTTCTGGTTGTTCCGCTTAGAATCCTGTATGACACATTTATGTTGTGATTAGAGAATCAGATGAGTTAAAGCAGAAGACCCACTGGTGGCTTGTATTATAATGCATATATGTGTGCTTGTCATTGTTCTCACACACTTCCAGTATGCAACTCCAGGCAAAAAAATGTAATAAAGACACACAAATTAACATAGCTTTGTATTCAATAAAACACACTAATTTGTATTTTTGAATGCAAACCATGGGGTTGATTTACTAAATTGGAGAGTGCCAAATCTGGTGCATCTATACATGGTAGCCAATAAGCTTCTAACTTATACTTGTTGAATTAACCACTTTAGCTCCAGAAGAGTTATCCCCCTTCATGACCAGGACATTTTTTTTAACTGAGGCTGTACACAAATGAAATGTATGTCCTTTTTTTCCCCACAAATACAACTTTCTTTTGGTGGTATTTGAACACCTCTTCGGTCTTAATTTTTTGCGCTTTAAACAAAAAACGGCAAACAATTTTGAAAAAAAATAAACAATACTTTTTACTTTCTGCTATGAAACATATCCATTTAAAAAAAAAATGTAAAAAATTGAATTTCTTCCTAAATTTAGGTCAATATGTGTTCTGCTACATCATTTTGTTAAAAAAAATCCCAATGGGTGTATATTGATTGGTGTGTGCAAAGGTTATAGCATCTACAAACTATGTGATATATTTATGACATTTTTCAAAAATTTGCATTGCATTTACTATCGGCAGATCACGGGTGCAATGGCAGGCTACTGTAGACACTGGGGCAGATCCACAAAAGAATTACGCCGGCGTATCTATTGATACGCCAGCGTAATTTTAAATTTCCCGCGTTGTATCTTTGTTTTGTATCTACAAAACAAGATACGACGGCATCTGGGATCGATCCGACAGGCGTACGTCTTAGTACGCCGTTGGATCTTAGGTGCATTTTTTCCGCCGGCCGCTAGGTGGCGTTTCCGTCGAATTTCGCGCTGTGTATGTAAATTAGCTAGTTACGTCAATCCACGAACGTACGTCCGGCCGGCGCATTTTTTTACGTCGTTTGCGTTCGGCTTTTTCCGGCGTATAGTTAAAGCTTCTATATGGTGGCGTACTCAATGTTAAGTATGGCCGTCGTTCCCGCGTCGACATTTGAATTTTTTACGTTGTTTGTGTAAGTCGTTCGCGAATAGGGATTTGCATAGAATGACGTCACCGTCGGAAGCATTAGCTTGTTCCGGTTTAATTTTGAGCATGTGCACTGGGATACCCCCACGGACGGCGCATGCACCGTTTAAAAAAAACGTTGTTTGCGTCGGGTCACGACGTATTTACATAAAACACACCCCATCACAGCCATTTGAATTCCGCGCCCTTACGCCGCCAAAGATATACTACGCCACCGTAACTTACGGCGCAAATTCTTTGAGGATTCGGAAAGAAAAAGTTACAGCGGCGTAGTGTATCTTAGATACGCTGCGCCCGGCGGAAAAATGCGCGGAGGTACGTGAATCTGCCCCACTGCCTACAGCTTTCTGCCCACACCTCTGTAGATGCTTTCTGTTTGAAAGCTGTATGAAGTGTAGTTGATTCAATCACAGAACTCTGTGAATAAATGAGGCAGCTATGTGGTTTTTAAATTGTGACAGCGGGTGCAGGGAGAAGGCATGATGTCATGGGCGGTGTGGGCTAAATTCTGGTGTAACATATAACATGTTACTAAAGGTGAACTTATCCTTTAAAGATACCCTACAAGTCTCTAAACAAATCAGTTTCCTGCAATAGAAGAATTAGTATGACTATATGTCCTCGACCCCTTGCTACCTTACCTCAGTGCATCAGTCTCTCTATCAGTTGACACTTCCAGAAGTGTCAGTTGCCTGTGTCATCTGCTGAGTTCCTCCAACCCCCTACAGCACTGCTAAGACCTGTACATAAGGGTATTAGGGTTGCCACCGAATTTCTTTAAAACCAAACACATATTAATTACACAGGTTCTGAGGCTGATTAAGGTGGTAATTAAACTCACTTGGTGCCTTATCTGCAATAAATTAGCCTCAGAACCTGTATATTTCATATGTGTTTGGGTTTAAACGGATGGGGTGGCAACTCTATAGAGGTTAAGGGAAGGAACAAAAGCAGGAACACAACCCTGAAGGACAGAGATATTCAACATTCCTGGGAGTGTCCAGTCCTGAAAAAATTCATGGAGGGAATGTAAGAAACACGGGCCAGCACAGAGGTGGGCATACTACATTTAAAACAGAAAGTGAGCCAAAACACATATTTTTATTTTTTTTGTCAATCGGATGCTGAAAATGAAAATGAAGGGGAAAGTTGTCCACCAGGGACACAGGCAAGAATAAAAATGTTATTTTTCATTAGAAAGTCAAAGTGGAAGAACCTCAGTCAAGTTCTCACAGTTGTCTGTGCTACCACTGGGGCGACTCTGCAAAAGTCCTGTCCCAATGGCAGAGGTCACAGAAGAAGGAAGAGAGTGGAGAACACCTCAGCAGAGACACAGAAAACTGTAAACATGTTACATAGGTTAAAACCCTTGTCCAAACTATCCAAAGTCGAAACATTTTGGATGGAGATACTCTTTAAAGCAAGAGCTAAATGCACTAAAGATATGTCATCGGAAAAGTCGGAAAAACTACCTTTATTGCAGAAATATTCCACATCTTCACAGGTCATGTTCTCCGGCTCAAACTCCGAAGTAAAACTTCCTTCTAGAGGAAAATCTTCTTTAGAGACAATGTCATTCTCCTCAGACAAACAGTCTTCCTCTTCATCCTCTATAGTATCCTCCAGTGGACCTAAAAACACAGTTTATACAGTTTAGATCCACAAAGTGCAAGATTAACAAACCTCAAATAAAATTTAACAAACTCCAAATACAATACATGTATATATCAGTAGCATTTATCATAATGTAAGACACACTTTAGAAATATAATTATGTAGCGATGTGGACTACAGTCATAATATTGTGCAATTCCCCGTCATTCTTCACCTATAGAACTATTCCTCTAGTGCTGGGTGCCAGTGACTGTCATTACATATGTGAGCCCAACCAAAAGGATTGTGGGACTAGTAGTCTTTTAATCCGGCAATTCCATTGTGAGACATTGCATCTGGACTACAAATACCAGGAGGAACTATAAAAAGGTCCGCCCCTCTGTCTCTTCCTCCTGGGCATTGCCGAGTGCACATCTCTCTGTGGCTAGGGAGAGAGGCTAAGGCCTACCACACGGTGATCAAGTGATTCCAACCCAGCTCCGGAAGGCCTAACCCTGCCTGCGGTTCACTTCGCTGAAGGATGTCTCTTCCTGGGTTGCTGTCTGCAAGGCGTTAGCCGGTCTGGTCATTGGTAAGAGGGCAATTGCTCATCTTTTGTGATCCTTCCCTGTTGCTTTATCTGAACACTGTGTACAGACACCTTTACCTTGGGAACACTTTACTGCAATTCTGTTTGGAACACTGTACATAGACACCTTTACCTAAACAAATGCCTCTCTGTGTCCTGCTATACCCTGTTACCAACTCCAGGGGGTACTAGACAAGAGGAGTAAGGAAAGCCTTCTCATCAGCTCCGTCTTCAAGGTGTATGTCTCATTTTTGTGCCAATTTTTGCTTGGAAATTATTTAAAATACTTTTATCTCTCTGTGAAAATGCTGCTTCCTTCTGTCACACTGCAGTGCTCTGTGCTGTTAGAGCTGAGTAACAGCCACACCCATCATCACAACTGTTCTCACAAAGACTTGATTTGTAGAGGAAACAACATGAAAAACCAAGTACTAATTACTAAGGCACTGGGACCAACTCTGGTGTCTATTGGCCTGCCGGGTCGTAGGCTTCATACACACGGCCATACAGCAGATAGTGTGTGTTCGGAGAATCCACCCCTTTGTGTATGAGTGCCTTATACAACCGACAGCGCATAAGGACATGCAAGCATCTTCTAATTCATCTCAATGGGTGGATATAGGCAGCAGCAGTGGGTACTAGGAGAGTTATTACACAGGCTCTGTAGACTGTACGGCTTCTCTAAGGTCTTCCCTGCACAGCTGCTGTAACGGGAATTAAGGTTTGACTATGAAAATGGAGCTTGTTAGTACCATGCCAATCTCACTGCTTACCACTTAAGTAATAAAGAAAACATGTGCTGAAACTTGTAATATGAGCAATGGGAGCATTATCTTTCTCTCAGCAAAGGTTTATTTAAATTTTTTCATCATTTGTACGATAATTCAGGCCACCTGTAGGCTTATGATGATTATTTTCCTGTCCTTCCAATAACAATCTGTCTTTGGACATTGGTGTTAATTTACTAAAGGCATCTCATAAGACTATATACCTATGATTAGATTGTATATAAGGAGGTTTATCAATCTCCAATCAAAAAACTATAGAAACTAGCATGGGGTTAGTACCGGTAAATAGAAGTCCATACAAAAAGGGCAGCCACCTTGAGGAAGCAGAAGCAGGTTTCCGATGAGCTAAAGGCAAATAAGCTGTTCACTTTGCAAGAAATTTTCCCTTAGTTTAGTGAATAAGGTGAAGTTCTGCTGACTGATCCAATAATTTGCAAGCAAAAATAGCAGTTTTTATTTTTATTTTCCTTGGACAAGATTCTGCATTATTTTCAGAGTGAATTTGCACCACCGTCATTAAGTTAAGTGAAAATTCTCTTGCAAAAGTGAATAGCCTATTTGCCTTTAATAAAACAACCAAATTGCGACATCTGCAGAGGTCCCCTGGCCAACCATTGTAAGTGGAAATAAACTGTAATTCTTAATGGATCGTCCCTAAACTGTACTTTTGTTTCCTGAAAATAAGGCCAGTACCAGGTGTGTTTTTTTCACCACATAAACATGCACGCTCTACAACAATGGCCATACATATTTATAAAAAAGGTTGTTCTAAAAGATCTTTCAGCATACTGATCTTCTATTTGCCATATCTTGTCCATGGCTAATGGCTAAGAGGCTGTCCGCAGCCCAATTGCAGCTGGCTCTCAATTTCCAGCATTGCTTGCTATAATCTTAAAGGGGTTGTAAACCTTTGTGTCTGGCCCCCCCGTTTTACTTACCTGGGCCCGAATTTCCATGGGCGCGATCCCACGTCATTCTCTCCACAGCTTCTCAGCTCTTCATTGGATGGATTGATAGCAGTGCAGCCATTGGCTCCTGCTGCTGTCAATCAATCCAATGACGTGGGCACTGGGGGGCAGGGCTGAGTCATACACTCGGCAGGTATGGACGGGAGCGTGCACGCAAGGTAACCCCCTCAGGACAGAGCTTCCCATAGGTGGTTATCTATTGCAGGGAGGAGCCGAGAGAGCCGTCGAGGGACCCCAGAACAGGAGGATCGGGGGCCATTCTGTGCAAAAGAAACTGCACAGTGGAGGCAAGTATGACATGTTTGTTATTTTTATTTTTGTAAAGGGAACCTTTACAACAACTTTAAATTCTGTGACCTCCTAGAGAAAGATAATGGGGTCCTTCAGCATCTGAAGAGGCTTTTTATCACACAAGGTGATTTTGGCTAATTAAAAGGGATAAAAATTACCAGTGTATAGATGTGTGGGGGAAATACATGACACTGATTGGAAAATTTGGAGCACAAATTGACAAATTATTCAGAGAAAAGATTGTTGGGAGGGTAACTTTAATACAGATTAGAGACCAGAATGCACCCTAATAAAACATATAAACATTAGACATGTGCACACTGAAATATTTTGTTTCGGATTTTTATTTTCGTCTGAAAATGTTTTTTATTTAGTTACTCCTGAAATTCGTTTTTATTTATCTAGTTTTTCGTTGGAAATTGCATTCGTCCGGAAATCTGAACAAATTAAAGTTTATAGTTTCTGACTGTCTGTCGAATGTTCAAAGAAGATTCAACGGAGCAGCGAAACTGTACGACGCTTCAATCATACTTTTCCGGTCGAATGTTCCGCCTACAAGCTATAGTAGAATTCTAATGTTGTATGACTAGTAATAATTATATTTATATTTATTAATTATTATTACTAGTCAACCAACAATAGAATTTTCTATAGCCTATGGGCCAAGCATTTGACCGAAAATGTATGATTGCAGCGTCGTACAGTTTAGCTGCTCCGTCTAATCTTCTTAGAACTATCAACAGACGCCATAAGCCTTCAATGACAGATTCAACGTTTTTCGATGCTTTGTCAAATCTTCGTTATTCATGTTGAATTGTCAGGTTAGTTCTAGCTATTTTACTCCTCCTCCTCTTTGGTTACAATCAGCCAATAACATTCATCATAATCATTATTTTTATTTTACTTCCCCCACCCAATTCCAGCAGCGATCTTTTCTCTCTATAATGTCGAATCTTTCTCTCTATAATGTTGAATCTTTTCTCTCTATGTAGAATAATCTTGGACTAATAGAGTTAGGGTTAGGCACATTCGACCAACGAAAATCAAAATAAAGCATTGGCATTATAAACAGGGCACTTAGATTAGGTATAGAAAGGAAGAAGGTGCTCTGACTATGGATGCATAGAAGAATACTGGGTGACCGGGAGACACCAAGTTGGTACATTGAAAAGGTAATCAATTAAACTTCCCATTCTACAAAGAGCAGATGTTGCAGCGAATGTAATCACAACAAGGAGAGAGGAACACTATGTGGATTTAACTTGTGATGTCATCAATGTAGTTCTGTTACACTAGCTACTTCACTACAGTTATTCGTTCATGTATTATTATTGCTTTAATGTAAGCTGAACTTGTTCATTTAATTTTTTCCTCTTTAAATGTGAACACCAACATTTTTACTACCTGCAAATGGAAACCATAATGATTAATCACCAACGGGTCTTTGTCATTTTTAGTAGTATGAGTTTATTTATCAACACAAAATAAAGCACCGCAGTATACAGTAACCAATGACAGCCAATCAAAATACAGTTTTCAAGAAACTACCTATTTCAATCTGTTCTCTAGAGATTTTTAATGTACATCACAGATATCTGTACTTTTAATAAATAGGCTTGAATATATTAACTACTTAAAAAAAATGAAAATCTATTTTCACTTGTAAGTATTATATTTCTCTGCCTACCTCTGTCTAGTTTCCTCTGAAGACAACGACTGATTGAAGGTAAGCTTAATTAAGCTTTGTTTTATGTCTGCTATCAACCAACGGGGCATATGCCCCAGGGATACTAATTTGAGGGAGTATTTTGAATAAATAATTAAAAAAACTGAAAAATCTATTAACTAACAAATTATTTGCATAAATCAAGTCTGTTGAAGTAGCCTAGTTACTGAACCATGGATCATTTTGTCAATATACTTATTAAGCCGTTTGGGTGTGAAATATCCCAACAATACAGGGTATCTGGTATAAGGCTTGGTTCACACTTATGCAAATTGGACTTTCCCCACATCCAATTCGCATGACAGAAGAGAGTGACCGGCTCTCCATGGAGCCTTCTCACACACCTCCGGGGCGGGCGTGGCCCACATTTGGAAAGGATCCTGTGCGTCTTTGGCTCCAAATTAGGTGCAAATTCAGGCAGAAATTTGGACCTGATTCGCATCTGAATTGGTGAACAAGGACGCACTGGACCCCCTGCTGTGAGCCGCGGCCGCAGCATATGTGAATGTGGCATATGTGGCCTTAGGCAACACATCAGAAGAGGTACTTGAAATACACACAGTGGGAGATTAAGGGCCCTTTCACACGGTGCGGATCCGTGTGTCCGTAAGCTCAGCGGGGTTCGCTCCATAAAATCCCCGCTGAACCGTTGGCTAACAGGGCGGTCCCCGCTCACTGTACAGGGACCGCCCTGTCCTTTCTCCGCTCTCCCCTATGGGGGGATCGGATGAACACGGACCGCGTGTCCGTGTTCATCCAAACCGATCCGCAGACGGAAGAAAAAATAGTATTAGGGACAAAGGGGAGGAGAAATTATTTGATACAGTAATGTAATCTGTAATATTACAGTGTATTGTATGTATTATGTTTTTTTCACTTTTTGAATTTGGCGCCGGGATTCGTTGCATCGCAAAGCTCGCAGGGAACAAAGCCCGGCACAGTGATAGATTGAGCCGAGGACACGGCTCGCACTCACAGCGGGGAGACATTGCAGGATCCTGGGGAGAAGGTAAGTAACTTTCCCAGGATACTGCGATGCAGAATTTTTTTCTTTTTAAATAGATCTAAACCTAAATGATGATTAGTTTGATAAAGAACATTACACATTTGTATGACATAAAAATATTTTTTTAATCCCAAAAATATGGTTCTCCTTTTTTTATATCCCTTTTGCATCCCAGTGCTGCTGAGCTCCTCTAACTTCCAGCTAATTCCTGTCTACATGCACTCGCTCCAGGGTGGGCCGCACATCATTGCTCTCAACCAGCTTGCTGACGGACCATGCCAGAAGGTGTGTCAGCAAGGATACCTGTAGTTACCATTAAGCGTGCTAGTGACAGGGTAACAACCAGGTGCATAATTAGGAAATAATTGTCACCCTATATAATATTTCACAACTTTCTGAGATGGGAACGAGGGACTCCTATTAGCAAACGTATGTAGGCATAGGACACACCCGCTGCCACGCCCCCTTAAAGGAGAATTGTACAACAAAAAAATGATTAGTTAAACCCACAAGTTTTACCACTACTATTCCTTTACACTGGTTTATGGAATTTACAAATGCAGCAATTTAGAGATTGAATGAAAGGTTTAGCACTGGGAAACACTTTTTGATAGATAAAAAGTGCATTTTATATACAACTCTATAGAACAGACCAAAAGGAGGGACAAATGAGGAGGAAAGAGGGACAGAGGGACTTTGTTCCAAAATCAGGGACATTGTTCCAAATCAGGGACATTCTCTCAAAATCAGGGACAGTTGGGAGCTATGCTATATCAGAAAGGGCCTGAACACGGACCTTCATGGTAAGACCACAAGGTAATATTTGGATAAATACAGTAGACAGTTGATGTCTTTTTTAGACGAAAACGTGTCGGGTCTACATGCCAAATCTAGCTGCCTATACCACGCTACTATTTTCCTATTCAGATGTTTTTACATTTTTTATTCATTTGTTGCATTTTTTTGTTTTTTAATAAAACCTTGTCAAGTTTTTTGGATTTACACTATGTGGAGGATTTCCCTTTTTATACATTTCATGCTCGGCGAAAATCCTAGCTTGGATAATTAATCTTATCACATCGGATCTCGATTCTGGAGTAGATGATCCGGTAAAGAAGCACTGCCAGTGTAGAGTTCCCTCAAGTCCTACAATATACCACCTATGTCTACACAGATTACTTGAAGTATTGATCATAGTGTGTTGACCTAGGACTGTTCTTTTCCAATTTGGACGTCCACTGACGAACTTTAGAGTGACAGTTGTCACAGAACCCTGGAGTCTATCTTTATCCATTTCAGTGTGGATTTCCACATGCCATTTCTTGCACTTTTTTTGTGTCGTTCATATTTTTATATATATTGCTCATATTTATATAATTCTAGGTGTTTCTTGAATCCTAAATATATATTATACTTTGTTCATACACTCTTACTGTCATGTGTTTCACTTTATTAAATGCCTGTTAATTTATAGGTCACCATTGCGTCTTTTAAGACGTGTACACTATATACTGTGTTCACACTTCATATTTTCTAGTATAGAATTGCAAAATTCTATATTTTTACACTTTCACTATATATATTTTTTTTTAAATAGGGCATCCTATTTTCCTTATACACAGCGCTACACTTTGAAATTTTTAGTAGATTTAAGAACACCGAAAACAACTTTTGAAATCACAATAAAATATTAAATCTTACATTAGATTTTTTTAATTGTAATTGGGTTTAGATTTAATTTAATTTTCATAAAACGAACTAAAAAAATAGTTGTCCCTAAATGTGCTTTGAGATTCTTCAGAAAACATGCAGGATTGGAGTTTTTTGTTGTATTGGATCCGTGCATTTCAAATTGCAGGCTTTTTTTTTTTTTAATTAACACAAACAAGGTGGAATTATACTTTCTTATCTACTAAAACTAGCTTGCCACACAGACTTCTGAAGCTCTACCTGAAAACCTTCTTAGAGATACTTAACGAAGAAAACTTTAAGACAGTTCTTCACAAGCAAGGCTCTTGTACATCCCACTGAGCACTTTAATGAAGGTTTGTTAGTTCTGTGACCATTGCAAGACCACATAAGCCTTATGTAATTGAGCTTAACAGCAAGAATAAAAGTGCTATTTCTCTAGCTTCTAAAAATCTATTTTAACTGAGTTAAGTTCCTCCTGCAGCCACTCAGTCACTTTAACAGGAGTTGCATCAGGGGATCTTGTAGGATGGAAATATTTTTTTTATTAATTTTTCTCTTATCACCAGGAGAATGTTGCTTTTTTTCATTTACATTCCTAGCCTCCAGGTAGCAGAGTAGAGAATCATAGACTAGAAAATTTTGATTAATTTCTTTCCATGTGTTATGTTATTTCTTATATATAATTGATTTCTTTTGCTCGTAGCTGTACATCTATTTTATATCTGCACCTACTGCCTTCCTTCAATCAAGAAAGTTGAAGAAAATTACCTGAATTTTGTTAAGTTTATTAAAAAAAAAAAAAAAAAAAAGCGGCGCCTCTGTGAATATTTAAATTGTTAAGTTTATTAAAAAGAGCTCTGTGAATATTTAAATTGCGTTTTGAAATGCTAACGAAAGGAAGATATTACAGAATTTTAATAGTAGGTTCAATTTGACCCACCGACTTCGGCAGAAAGGGTCAAAAATTATTCAAATTGTTTCTTTACACTCAAAGACGGAAACCTTTGATATTTTTTTTAAATGGATTAATATTCTCCTCTGTTGGGTCTTTTGACACGGTGCTGTATGACGGTATTAATTCTACTGGTGTATAAATTTTTCAAAGACCTTGCTGCTTTCATTTTCACGTACACTCTTAACTTTTTTTTTATCTTTGTTATTGTGAGAGAAGAAGCTTTTATTAAGACTTTTTGGCCTTCTTTTGAGTTGGCCAAAATGCCTGTGACATTTTATAGAAAGTGCTACCTTCTTTTAAAATCTTTTATGACACAGATCCTTTTTTAACTTAATGAATAAACAAGATACGAGAGTGAACCATGAGTTTTGATGTAACCGTAGGAAGAAATCTATGACTTAATGCCTACTAAAAACTATTCTTTTTCACTGTCAAACCAATAAAGAGTTAATTGGATGTTTATGTTTTAAAGAATACTTAAAATGTTTCTGCCCCTCCTGCTCAATAAAATCTCAACAGTTTTTCTATTTAATGAATGCTAAATACCAATGTGTTATAGTCTTATAGCTGTAATCTCCTTCTTCTACTTTCCCTGACCAAGGCAAGGACAATGTACACATCCTCCTCCTGCAGCCTCCTGGGATATCCATGTTGTGTCTTCCAGGGGGGTATAGTTCCACAAACAGAGAATTTTCATGATATTTTGGCTATGAGAGATAGAAGAGAATTTGTGCGTGCTTCATCAGGGGGCCAGCTGCAAGAATCCAGCCGGCTTCCTTTGATAAAAACACAAGAAACGTGGTGTGGAACAAGATTTGCACTTTGAGATTCACAGCTGAGAAGAAGACAGCACTGGATTCAAAGGCCATATAACCTCTCTATTCTTCACAATATAGGTGGACATTTAGCATAGAATTTTGGGAAACACAATGACTGCTTTAAAGTGATTCTAAACATTTCATTAACAATAAACAAAAACATGTTATACTTACCTGCTCCATGCAATGGTTTTGCAGAGAGCAGCATCGATTCTTCTTTTTTGGGGTCCCTCGCTGGCACTCTTGGCTACTCCCCCCTTCCGAGCCCCCCCCCAGCAATCTGTTTGCTAAGTGGGATACTCATGTGGGCTTGCTTCCGAGCCCCACTGCCTGCGTTTATTCATTCTTCATAAACAAAGCATGGAGACATGGATGGATAGGGGAGTTTGTTTTGAATATTACAAATTTATTAAATAGTATTTTTGGTTTGTGGTGCTCAGATGCAATAAAGAGTCACTTTAAGGGAGCGGCAGACAGCCCTGGAGGAACAAAACCTAAAACAAACGGTATGTGCTGATAGTTTTTACTATCAGATACCCCTAATTGTACTAGTTTTGCTGTTCTCATTTTCCCATTTACCCAATGTCCACCGACGGCCCACAATTGCGGCAAGGAGAGGCAGAACGGGTAACTCCCTGAGGCATAGTACAACACTATTGTTATATGTGTTGTGCTAGATGGCTCTGTCCATATCCGTATTTTATTAATTTTATGTGATCCCCTCTCGGATTCTTCCGTAGTGTTTTTTATATAATTGTTTTCCACTCCTATTACACAGCGGGCTGGCCCATATATCTTAGTTTCTGCTAGCCAGCGCTTCTAAATACAGACCTCGCATATAAGTGTACTAACAATATGCCTAGATGCTCACTTGTATCAGAGGTTTCTGTCATTAGGATGTGTGTATATATTACACATTGCTGTGTAATGGTCTTTGAGAAAATGGCAGATCCATTCACTACAATAGAGGACCTCAATAAAATGACCGCTATGTATTTCTATGGCAGGCTTCTAGAAAATGGCCGATGGTCGTCCTGTCTTTGGAGACTATTTAAGTGTATTCATCTTACCCTGTGTTATACCCTGATGAAGTCACGTGACGTGACGATACGCGTCGGGATTGGAGCACCGGGCACAGACAGGGTCTGACGCTAAATTACGAGCTCGCCACTCGTGGATGTTTACATTATATTTTATAACTACTAAATGCGAGTTTTATTCTTTTTTATTAAATGTATTCATTATACAGAGTTATGCTATGGTCCCTCTTTATTTCTTCTAATGCCATTGCTATACACCGATCCTTGTCACTGGACGTTTGAGGATCAGAATATACCTCCACCATTATAGCTGACACTCAGAGGGGGATACGAGTTTGGCACTCGTGGATTGACGCCAGCTGGCTTTTCTGCTTCATGTGAGTGCATCATCTCATCTCCTTACCTTTCTTTTGAATGTACCTTTTCATTCCCATGACATATATCGGCTACTGAGAGTTGTCTTAGGAACTGAGGAAAAGGTGTCTACCAGCCTCCATATCCAGTTTGATCTGTGACTTTGTTTAGCTGTTTGGACAAACAGCTGAGAGGTGGGCTGCTAGTTCACTCAGAGGTGTTATCACTGAAGATTTCATTTAGCATGCTGCATCTTGGGTGGATGTGTTTCATCTAGACACTGCTTTGTGGAGCATTTACTAGACTGTTATACCTGTTTCTTCTTACGGATGGGACTTTATCACATGTGAGATTTTTGTTATCGTATTGTATTTTTGCACCATACTTCATGTATTTTGTTTTTTCTGTATGTATTAGGATTCATGCTCTGAGTCTTTACTGTTAGCCATTACAGTATCATAGGTGTTTGTTCACTGCACCTTTATATGCACTTATTCTTATTGTTTATTGCAGTACTATTAGGTATTTTTCTTTTTTACTGTCTAGTCCACTCACGGTCCCTTTCCCAACTCCCCCTTTTCCTTTACCCCTTTTCCCACAGCGCAGTCACCACTTTTCTATTCAGAACGGGGAACTGCCTATGTAAACAAGGCATTTCCCTGTTCTGCTTAGTGACATGACAGGGATCTACTGCCTCCAGTGATTGGAAACAATGATCTCTGTCATGTTTCAGTAAGCCCATCCCCCTACAGTTAGAACACACTGAGGGAACACTCCTAACCCCTTGATTGCCCCTAGTGTTACCCCTTCTCTGCCAGTGTAATTTTTACATTGATCAGCATTTTTATAGCATTGATTAACGTGATAATGTCACTGGTCCCCAAATTACCGTGTAATTTGGGGCCAGATTTGTCCGCCACAATGTCGTAGTCCTGATAAAAATCGCAGAGCGTCGCCATTACCAGCAAAATAAATAAAAATAAATAAAAGTCGCTAAATCTATCCTGTAGTTCGTAGACATGATAACTTTTGCGCAAACCAATCAATATACGCCTATTGCGTTTTTTTTGTTACCAAAAATACGTAGAAGAATATATATCGACCTAAACTGATGAATACATTTTTTTTTTTAATATGTATTATAGCAAAAAGCACAAAAACATGTTTGTTTGATTTTTCAAAATTGTTGCTCTTTGTTTGTTTAAAGCGCAAAAAATAAAAACCGCTGGGGTGATCAACTTCCACCAAAAGAAAGCTCCATTTGTGGGAAAAAAAGGACATCAATTTTGTTTGGGTACAACGTAAAGATAAAAGGCCTGGTCATTAAGGGGCAAATCCATCTGGAGCTGAAGTGGTTAAGCAGATTATAAGCAATTTTGTATCAAAATTATTTTACTGAATAAAGACTAATATAAAGGACAACATAAAAGTAGGTAAGAACATTTGTTACTTTGCCTTTTTGGGGAAATCGATGAGTTCTTCTGAAAGTGCCCCCTTTGCGCTGATTATTATCTTTCCATCACTCCTCCATCCCATGGAGCCCCAAGTCTACAGCAACCCATAGATTATGCAATTTTATTTCCTTCCACCAGGGGTGAAAGGAAAGTATATTGCTTGATTCCCCAATCAACAGTCAGTGTTGATGAGGGAATCCCTCCTAAAACACTATTGTGTTCTGCAGGCGGGGAGCCTTCCCTACCAGCAGAACTCAATGGTCACTACTGGTAGCTATAGCCGCAGGAAGCGATTACATGCAAGCAATATATCAATATATAAGAATATATATCGGCCCAAACTGATGAATAAATAAAAAAATATATATATTTTTTGGGGATATGTAGCTCTAAGACAAAGTGTACATTTTTTTTTTAAATTGACGCTCTTTTTTTGTTTATAGCGCAAAAAATAAAAAATCGCAGAGGTGATCAAATACCACCAAAAGAAAGGTCTATTTATGGGAAAAAAGGGGTTTGGGTACAGCTTCGCACGACCGCACAATTGTCAGTTAAAGCGGCACAGTGCTGTATCGTAAAAAATGCTCTGGTCATTAAGGGGGTAAAACCTTCTGGGCCTGAAGTGGTTAAGGGACAAGTGTATGTATTTGAGAGATGTACTAATGATTGTTTTTATTATTTTGTTCATACATACATTTAACTTGCTTTGTCTGAGGCCCCGTACACACGACCGAGGAACTCGACGTGCCAAACACATCGAGTTCCTCGTCAAGTTCAGTGTGGAAGCCGCCGAGGAACTCGGCGGGTCGACTTTTGCCATTGAACAACGAGGAAATAGAGAATATGTTCTCTATTTCCTCGCCGAGGTCCTCGTCGGCTTCCTCGGCCGAAAGTGTACACACGGCCGGGTTTCTCGGCAGAATACGGCTCTGAAATGAGTTTCTGGCTGAATTCTGCCGAGAAACTCGGTCGGGTGTACAGGGCCTGAGTCTGAGTTTGGTTTGTGTCAGGGTGTCAGATGTCAGCTGCAGTCTTATGCCGCGTACACACGACCGTTTTTAATGTCATGGAAAAAAACAATGATTTTCTCAACGTAATTCATCTCAAGCCTGCCTTGCATACACACGATCGTGACAAAAAATGCTTGAGCAAAGCGTGGTGACGTACAAAATGTATGACGGCACTATAAAGGGGAAGTTCCATTCGATCGGCGCCACCCTTTGGGCTGATTATGCAAATTTCTGAGCATGACACGACCGTTTTCATGACGAGAAAAACGTCGCTGAGAAAAATTCTCTGGAGCCTACACACGATCGTTATTAACGAGCAATTTAAAAAATTGCATTTTTCTCGTCATAAAAAACGGTTGTGTGTACGCGGCATAAGAGCTGGTTCACACCACAGTTGTGACATGTGTACCTGTGTGATTCTTGTGCATTTCCCTGCAGTGCGATTTTCAGCTCATTCACTGGATTGCACAAAAATTTGTGCAAAAAAATAAAAAAACACTATTTTGAAAAAATGCACCAGATCACATGGTACTGTATTTGGGGTGCCCTCAACAATGAATTGGCACCTGCAGCAGATAGCATTGGCAGTGCATTTTGGACACGCACAAGTAACATGCCTTTCCCATACCACGTTCTGCTATGAACTGGCCTTGTTGATGGCCTGACTTTCTACACTGTAGACTCAGATCCTGGGAAAAGGTATCTGAGGTCAAGCAGTGACTGTAGTAGACCCCAGGTGACCTCTGGTGAGAACCAGACTCAGACCATCAAGCTATAAAAAAGGGCAGATATAGTATGACCCATGTAAGCTTGTACAGATATAACCATTTAGGACTGTTCAAAGTCCAAATGTGACTGGTCCTCTTTAATATTCTCTGCTGCTTTTCCACTGGCAAATTTTCAGCGTGACAAACTGTATCATCATTATTAGTTTATCAATGCCATGATGGCAAGGATAAACTCTCTGTTACATTACAAGACAAATAAATGATATGAACAGTCACGAAATTAACATATCAGAGATGAACTGTACTGCCGCTGGCCATTTTATTAAGCACGGCTCCATGCTTGATTAAATCAGCCAGCAGCCCTGAAACTCATATGTGTCTTTAAGACAATATCCCGGCATTTGTAGAGAGGAAGCCGGCCCGCTGCTTCAAGTACTCGACAGGGAATTTGCCTGCTATATTTTATTAAGTAGATACAACCCTTCTTTCAGCTACTGAATCAATATCGGAAAAGACATTTATATGAGTCAGATTAAAGGCCGGGCTTGAAATATTCCATTTACACACTGCAGATCGATTTTTCCTTTCTCAGCGCATGCCCTCTGTAATTGCTAAGAGCATCATAAATTGCAAAACAAGATCTATATTAAAAGAGAGAAAGAAAAAAAAAGGGATGCCTAGCCCATAATCTCCAGAGCAGAGATAGAATCGGCAATGTCAATAAAACAGTTGGTGCGTTACTATTACTGATCACATCACAGGATATATGTCAGGACTATCATCACAAAGACTGCCGAGTGTTCTTAATATGGGGGTATTCACACAGTAATGGGGGTTGATTTACACAAATTAGTGGAAAAATAAAGAAAAAGAAAACTGTGTTAGTCTAGGGCAGTGTTAGTCAACTTACTAGATATAAGGAGTCACAAGTGCAGCCCCTGACATTACCAAAGACCTAGACATTATAATCAATATTGAATGTTACAGAAGACTGTCAGATATAATGAGCTGCAGGAGATAGTCGGAGATTGTGGACATCCTACAATCATGGTTAGAGACTGGGGGCATGTTACAGGAGACAGATAAGAGACTGCTAGAATGCCTTGTACCATTGGTGGTAGGTATTTTCAGGCGTTCCCTATGTCATTGTTCTCATGACTCAGAGCTGTAGGTGTGATGGGGAAATTACAAATGGCTGTATTATTATTGGCTCACCAATATCTGGTTACCTTAGCTGACTTCAGACTATAGGAATGTCATTACCAAGCCCCTTTGTGTGCCAAACTTTCTTAAAAGGTACTACTGTTTTCCATGAGTTATCATTGGTCTTTACTACCAACCACCCCTGTAAATTCTGCAGCCAAACATGGAATAAGGTAGTCCAGTCCCAAGGCTGCTTAATGCATAATCGTGGGAAACAGTGCGGTGTGGCAAAGTCGGTGTCGCACTGCAAGAGCCGCCGATTTTGCAAATTGCATGCCAAATTGGCCCGATGTGAACGTGGGCTAAAAGATGTAAGATTTCAGTTGAGCTTAAAGCACCTGCAAGCTGCGTGACGTCATTAGGCATTCTCTGATGCCCTGTACACACGATCGGTTCGTCTGATGAAAACGGACCGATGGACCATTTTCATCGGACGAACCGATCGTGTGTGGGCCCCATCAGTTTTTCCCCATCTGTAAAAAAAATTTGAACCTATTTTAAATTTTTCGTGGTTAAAAAAAGATAGAAAAAAACGATCGTCTGTGGGGAAATCCATCGGTCAAAAATCCACGCATGCTCAGAATCAAGTCGAAGCAATGCTCGTAAGCATTGAACTTCATTTTTCTCTGCACTTCATTGTGTTTTACGTCACCGTGTTGGACACGATCGGATTTTTAACCGATGGTGTGTAGGCAAGACTGATGAAAGTCAGCTTCATCGGATATCTGTGTAACTGATCGTGTGTACAGGGCATGAGTTAAACAGTAAAATAAACTTTTGTTGATTAGATATCACGCTTTACAGGTTGGCAGATGTGACACTATTGATGTAGAAAACATATTTTTTCAGACCCAATCCCACACTATCCCTGACACACTATGCTCTCATTTGTTTGCAATGGGCAATATGGACATGTTGTGAGTTAAAAGGTAAGGTAGACAGGCAAACAGGCACGGACAGTCATGGACATTTCAGCAGATTCTTGTGGCTGGGTTGACAGGTGACTACAGACGGCTGTGGCCAACCAACCTTTGTAAAGCAATGACAAGGTGATAGGAGCTGCAGCTTTCCTCCGATCTTTTCATGTATTCATGTATCTGCACATGGAACAGCTACCTGCATTTAGGAACAGATGTCCCAGGAGGACCCTGGACACACAGATATATGTGTGTATTGGATTTATTACATTAGGCTTTCTGTGTGTGTGAAAGGCAGCAAAGATGTCCCAGCATTACCAGCAGGTGTGTTCCACTAGATTACTGACAAAATGGAATGTGGCGGAGTAAAGCAATGTCTAGATCAGTGGTCATCAAACCGGTCCTCAGGGCCCACTAACAGGCCAGGTTTTATGTATTTAGCTTGGGGAGATGCAGACTAGAATACTGCAATCACTGAGCAGAAAATGATATCACCTGTGATGTATTTCAGTTATCTTGCAAACCTGGCCTGTTAGTGGGCCCTGAGGACAGGGTTGATGACCACTGGTCTAGATGGAAAACCTAAAGTGATTGTTATGCCGCTTACACACGGTCGGACATTCCGACAACAAAACCGTGGATTTTTTTTTCACCTTGTAAAACAACCCATTCAGTTTTAAATAGAAATGAAAGGCAAAGCATTTCTAAATAAATACCTTTTTTCCCTTTTTTTTATAATTTCTCACATTCCTTCTGTTCTCAGCTGCATAAGAGCTGGGGGAGGAAAAGCAGCAGCACACTGATCCTCCCAGTGAATGGCTGTGCAGCGAGGGCATTTCAGGACAAGTCTGAACATTGGAGGAGAGTACACTGAGCTCCCAGCACAGCTAGAGAACTGACCACAATGTATTCTCCTGCTTAGTGTGGCCAGTTTTTAATAGGAAAGCAAGGGGACTAGCAGGAACACCAGGGATTTCTCATAAAGGAAGCAATACAAAGTACAAAGGGAACAGGATACTTTCTCATACAAGTACATGGTACAGCAGGCACATATCAGGAATATGAAGTCTTGGGGTAACAAATGCTTTAACTACTCATCATGGAAGCTATGCTTTTTCTATGCTTCTCAAGGTTTGACTTTCAATTTTGACTGTACTACAATGAATATAATTCTACTGTATATGTAATTGTATCCAAGCAGCAGTGGATTAATTATATCAAGAGTCCTGGACTGTTTTCAGTATGTGGGCCCCCTGCCAGTTTAAATGGAATAATTCAGAAGGATCGGTGTACACAGGCATTGGTGTTGTGCTTCTGACATGGGTAAGTAAAACATTTTGGCAGGATTTTAAATGTAATGTTTGAACTTTAAATTGGATCTAATGCAATAGTTTACTTTTTGCAGGTTACTTATATGATGGTGGCAGACAATATCGAATGATGATGCTAGGTACTAGGAATATACATATGCATACTTTACTAAGAGCAATGCAAAGGCAGTCATTCCCGATTACCTTCTGTAAAAAGAATAAAGACTTGCAATGCCAAAATTGAATTTGTTTGAAAAACTCTGAGATGTAGATTTGTTTTTTATTTTTACATTTCCATTTCTCCCCATACATTTGGAGACCCCGGACAACCACCTGTTCTGTCCTTACTTAACCGCTTCAGCCCTGGACCATTTTGGTGGTCAAAGACCAGGCCACTTTTTGCGTCTCGGCACTGCGTCGCCTTAACTGACAATTACGCGGTCGTGCGACGTGGCTCCCAAACAAAATTGACGTCCTTTTTTTCCCCACAAATAGAGCTTTCTCTTTCCACAGTGTGGAAATATTGATTCACTTTTTCACTTATTTTTTTAATGAATAACAAAGGGTTTAATTCCCTTTAGAGGAGGGAGGGCTTGGTATCTGGAGGCCCTCAATTTCGAGATTCCAATAAGTCCTCTCAATGAAGACCCCCCCCCCCCCATTTATTTTTGGCACACTTAGAATAGTGTTCCACTGTGTCCCTGATTTACATTGTAAATATACTGTAGAGTTCTCTTATACAATTATTTTCTGACATGTTCTGTTGACATGGATGCATACCGCCCAACATTTTAAGATGGAAATGAGGGACACCGACTAGCAAACGTATGTAGGCAAAGGACACGCCCCCTGTCACACCCCCTTAAAGGAGAATTAACAAAAAAAATGGTTCAATAAATCCACAAGGGCTATTTTTACCACTACTATTCCTTTATATTGGCTTTTAAAATGTACAAATGCAGCCATTTAGAAATTGGATGAAAGGTTTAGCACTGGGAAACACTTTTTGAAAGATAAAAAGTGCATTTTATATACAACTATATAGATCAGACCAAAATGAGGAACAAATGAGGGGGAAAGAGGGACAGAGAGACAAATTAGGGACAGTCCCTCGAAATCAGGGACAGTTGGGAGCTGTGGATGATTTGCTGTAACCTGCAGTAATGACCATTCTTTTTTGCTTCCCCACCATACACATGCATATACACATAGTGAATTCTAGCTGTAAGAGGCCCTATTGTTACATTTTACAAAACTCCACACTGCTACACACATACATAACAGACCTTATTAAATTCATTGATCAGTTGTAGTCTGTAAAAGATAATTACCACTCCCATCAGCCCCCTTCCCTTATATTTATATCTTTATTTAAACCTAAGCATGTCAAATTAAACACATTCCACAGGCACACAGTTAAAGACTCATTAATAATACATTTTAATTACCGTAAAGTTAGTGTACTACAGAAATGCTGGAAGTGCATAAAAGGAGAGCTTTAGTCAAAGCAAAAGACAACAGAAATCTTATACAGTATCAGGGTAGCTCCGGGTCGTATATTTCTCTTTAGAATTCATTTATTGAACTTTAAAGGCTAAGAACCTTTGTTCGCCTTTTTTTTTTATTCTAAATTCCAGCTCCCCTATGTACCAATATAGCATTAATGTACTTATTTTGCAAAAATATCAATGCTTTCCATTAATTCTACACCAGCTTACCTCGCTCTCTTCATACAGTAGTTGTTTAAACACACTGCTTCATTACTTCTGCCTTACTTCCTGGTCAGACTTTAGATCATGACACTGGAAGCAGTTGACCAGCTAAGGGTAGATGATCAAGGGAGGTGCTAATGAGATCAGCTGATCAACTCATCCCTGTGTCATGGCCTAAAGTCTGACCAGAAAGTAAGGCAGAAGTAATGGAGCAGTGTGTTTAAACAGCTATGAAGAGAGCTGGTGTAGAATTAATGGAAAGCTATTTTATTTTTGCAAAATAAGTACATTAAAGCGGATCTCCCACGCCAGATACGTTTTTTTTTAAATTGGCTATGTAAAACTTAAATTACCTTAACCTCTGCAACTCATGTGTCCTGTCTCCGGCGGCCGCTCCGCCGCTTTGCAGTGTGAAATAATAAGTTATATTCCCCCTTTCGATGTAGGCACCATTTTAACTGTGGGCATAAGCCCACAGCCCAGCACTTCCTTTTCCAGGTGTCCCAGCATCCACCGCTAGATCTCGCGCATGCACGCGAGCAACGGGGACCATCGGCTTTGGCGTCTGTGTTGCCATGAAATCGTGCGATATCTTGTCTAACATGGGAAGAATACGATATCAAGGGAGCTATGAAACAAGCTCCCAGAAGACACTGCGCGGGACAGGAAACAAAGAGAAACCCGAGCAAAAACCCGAGGAAGGCAGACCGGAAGACCATCTAGTTTTATGGTACTGCAGAGCAAGAATCGGGAGCTGTGTGTGTAAACACACAGCTCCCGGTCCTGTCAGGGGGAGAAATGCCTGACCGTCTGTTCATACAATGTATGAACAGCGTTCAGTCATTTCCCCAAGTCATTCCACCCCCCCTACAGTTAGAACACACACAGGGAACATACTTAACCCCTTCCTCGCCCCATCGTGTTAACCCCTTCCCTGTCAGTGCTATTTTTATAGTGATCAATGCATTTTTATAGCACCGATCGCTATAAAAATGCCAATGGTCCCAAAAATGTGTCAAAAGTGTCAGAAGTGTCCGCCATAATGTCGCAGTACCGATAAAAATTGCTGATCGCCGCCATTACTAGTAAAAAAAAAATATTAATAAAAATGCCATAAAACTATCCCCTAGTTTGTAAACGCTATAACTTTTGCACAAACCAATCAATAAACGCTTATTGTGTTTTTTTTAATGAAAAATATGTAGAAGAATACGTATCGGCCTAAACTGAGGAAAAAAAATGTTTTTTGGGGGAGGGGGGTGCAGATACCTGTCTAAAGACAGGTATTTGCACCCACTTCCGGCCACACAGTCTCGGGTAAACTTCAGGCATGATGTCACCTTTCCCCGCCCGTTGTGTTCTCGGAACACTCGGCTCCCAGAACACAGCGGGAGCCAATCGGCAGGCGTAGCCAGAGCGCTTTACTTCCTGGTTCCCTCACCGAGGATGGCGGGGGGCAGCAGAGTGATGAGCGATCGCTCGTCCTCTGCTGCGGACGGCGCTGGACTCCAAGACAGGTAAGTGTCCTAAAATTAAAAATGAGCAGCTGCAGTATTTGTAGCTGCTGGCTTTTAATATATTTTTTTTTCAGCAGACATCCGCTTTAAATTAACTATTCAGGCTTATACTGAGACCTAGAAGAGGGTCAGCTGATGGAGAAATTGAGGAACTTGGTGCCAAAATGGGGATTGTCCCTCCAAAAGAGCAGAAGCTATTCTATCCTGTTTTATAGGGAGGCTCAGAGAACCGAATTCTATGGATGGTTCCCTGTTTTTCATGGTTTGGAGAGTTTCCACGAGTGTAATGACTATATTATCAAAATGATTTTAGTTGTTTGGAAGAGGTGAGAAAGCTGATGCGAATGAACTTGTGTCTGACCCATATTGTGGATTCCGAATACAGCTTATTTACGTGGGCAGTGAATTAGATATCTATATTATGTCTTGCCTAAAGTAAAAACAAAAATATGTGTTTCTCTAAAACAGACCAATGACTTCCTGCATAGCAGCTGGAATCTGTATTTCTAGACTAATATTAAAGTGACATTAGACAATATCCTTAGACCCCTTTCACACTGAGGGCGTATTGCAGGCGCTATAGCGTTAAAAATAGCACCTGCAATCCGCCCTTAAAAAGCTGCTCCATTGTCTCCAGTGTGAAAGCCCGAGGGCATTTACCCTGGAGCGTTGCGCTAGCAGGACGGTAAAAAAAAGTCATGCTAGCCGCATCTTTAAAATCAATGGGACAGCGTGGCTATACCGCCCGCAGGGCAGTTTTAACCCTTTCTCGGACACTAGCGGGAGTTAAATTTGCCCCTTCTAGCGGCCGAAATGCTCCACAAATCTGAACTTATTCTCCAAAAACTATCCATACACATCCATTACCGTATCTATTTTTCATGAAAAAAAGGTCCTACTGTGTTTTTTTTTCCCTTATAACATCCTCCATCAGCTCCTGAAACTCTCCTTTTCCTCTCACTTCTTTTTTTATGTACACTACAAATCTCATAGTCCACAATCCATTTCGGGGGCGAGCAAGTCTTACTGTATGTCCCTACATACAGTAAGACCATGGAGAACGAACAAAGACATCCTCTAACAAGAAGTTAAATCACAGCAGCAAAACAATTACATTGGGAGGTGTGAAGGAGAAGAGCAATAGAACATACTTTTTTGAGTTTAGAATACATACTTTAAATTTTTTCAAAACCAGAGTTTAGTGTCACCTTACGTATGCGGTTGTAGCACCCTCCTAGGCTGACAGGTACATGTAGTTCTTTTTGAGCTCCTCTGTAATTAATGGAACTGTTGTGCATTTCTTTGGACTGATTATGGTCCCACAGACTGCAGGCTTGATTGCTTTTCCTTGCCTTCTGGAGGGCTTTAGAACACAATGTGGAGCAGGTCAAATGAGTCGCTTGAATATTTATGGGGTCTCAGCCAATCCCTGGGATTAATAGTTTGGGGCTGGAGCAGTCTGGGTTCTTGTCTAGAAACAGAAGTTCCCAGCCTGGAGGGCTGCTGCTCTCCCAGGCAGCCCAGTTAACACTTGTCAAGAGCTCATCAAGGCCCAGCTATGCTAAAGCTGGGGGGCCTATCTACTAAGAATCTCTGAAGCCAAAGAGGGATTTCACCTAGGATCTGGTCTGGAGCATCCACTTAGAAAATGTCTGCCTAATACAGGAGGGAGGCATCCAAGTACCCAAGGACTTGTGAGTAAAGACCTAATTGCAGAACCTGGGTGACTGTGTGGCTATTAACCCCCTGGTGCACTATACTAAGGTTTTCCTGGCCTAGAGCAATGCTTACGGTGCTGCCCGTTCCCCAAACTATGGTTGAATGGACTGTTCTAAAAAGTAGCTACAGAGTGAAGAGTGTCCTCCTCACACTGTTTGGCTTTCTAAAGTACTCCACAGCTCCCGGCCCTATGCAAGTTGTTCAGCAAGAAATACAGAAAAAAGGAAACCAGTAGAATATTAATTGAACCAAAAGGGTGAATGCTGCTGTGTGTCTGGTTGCTGGTGCACTAAAGGGAGGAGGTACCTGGGACAAATTAGAGGCCTTCTCAGGGGTGAGCACTACACAGGCCTCCTACTGATCTTGTGCTTTGCAACCTCCCCCTCATGCTGCAATTATTTTCTTACTGGTGCATGAGCCCATAAGTAACTGGCCTACACCTCCTCCAGGTACAGATTCAGGGCAATCCTAAAATAAAAAAGTCCAAAATGCAGCGCTAAAAATGCTAATCAGTCCAAAGAGGGAGAGTTAGGTACACCCGTCACCAACTTCAGTGTGTAGATAACAGCAATCCTAAAATAAAGTAGCGCCAACCAGAAGAAATTAGCTGAAGGGGTTAAGAGGAAAGATTTGAGCCAATATCTCTAAGTGAATTTAAATCCAAAATGTTCATGCGTCTCCCGTGTATTCTGCGAAGAGAGGCCTCGAAAAAACAGCTACACAAAATGCACATTTAATACAATGAACATTAGCCGCAAGCTTTTCCATGTCATTTTGCAGGGACTGGATGTTACTTCATTTTAACAGAAGTTCCAATAAGCTTCCATGGTGTATTTATAGTTCTGCTCTTTTACAGTACTGCAATTTCAGCCCTTGAACTGGGTCAGTCGCCACTAACAGGGATCACCAGAAGTAAACAAGGGATTTGAACAGATGGTAACCCAGAGCCTGACGTGTTGTCATGCATGTAGAATGGGTAATTAAAGCCTAATTTATCTAAAGATTCAGAGGGTTTCACAGTCCCTGACCACTTTCCCTTATTTCAAACACAAGTATTGAAAGCACTGAGTATTGGATGGGGAACTTTGTAAAAGTAAGAAGGTGAAGTAACGAAACAGACCAGAAACAATTTTAGGGCAAGTCATAATCGTAACTAAATGAGCACAGGCAATGGCATGTTTAATTGCTCTTTGGACATTGATCTAAATGATAACCCCCACATTATTATTTGAAGTGGGCACCAAAATAAAATTTACTGGTATAGGGAACCTTTAGAAATGTCAAAGGCATTGTACACTTTCAACTACTGTAGGTATTAGTGTAATTAGATTCCCTGTGTCATTTGCTTTATTTTGTAATGATGGATTCATATGTTGTGGCTGCAGTTTGTAGTGTCATGGCGGATCGATTCCCCTATGTCCATGTATTCATTCACCTAGCTTGTCCCTATATTCTAAAGGCACAGGCAACTTCTTGTGCCAGATTATGCAGTGTCCAATCCATGCCTTGCCATTTCACTGTGTTATACCACAACAGACACAACAGACACAAACAGGCTGAGCATTCACATAGGGATCACCATGCTAAAAGAGATGTGTTTTTAATGACTTTAGCACTCCCATGGGAGTGCTAATGTCATAAAAAACACATCTATTTTGGCATGGTGTTCCCTATGTGAATGCTCGGCCTGTTTGTGTCTGTGTCAGATCTAACTACTGCACCTGCACCAGTGATAGTCTAAGTGACCCAGGGATTGTGGGATATATAAACATGTGAAATTATATGCCAGATTTAAAAATAGACCAAAATAAAAAGTGAAAGAAAAAATGGACTGCTGCTGGCACAGATCAACAGATACAAATAATTCACACAAAGTGCAGCACTAATTACAAAAAACATGAATTATAAATTGCAAAAAAAACATATAAAAAGAACCTATCGTTTCCAAAAAAGAGTCCATGCATTTGTGTTGTTTAAAAATAAAAAGTAAAGAAGTCCACAAGTGTACAAAAAAATGCTTCCCACAAACAAAGAACAAAAAGAAGAACAAAAAAAACACGAATCCAGAAGGGCAGGTTTCAAAGAAAAAAACAGGAAGACACCCCAGAAGTCCAGTGCAAATGAAAGTGAAGATGGCTGCTTACCAGAAATTATTGGTTTTCAAATGAATGAAGCCATGAGCACTTTAGGGGATAAACCCCCACATGGATATGCAATGGATGATGGAACAGCCCTCTGACTCCCAGATCCACTCCTGGTCCCTGATGATGTCAAACATATGACGAAATGCATAGGGTGGTGCCTAACATGATGTCACTACACACATCGGCTGCTGCCCGGAACGAACTTGTCGGACGATACGTTACGACAGCTGCAGCTTAACAAGATTATCATGTCTGTTTATTTCATTCAGAATCTGAGCGATTTTTTTTCTATTTTTAGTAAATCTTTTTAAGAATATACTGCACAATGAGTATTCACATTGTATATGTTCCTATGGAACGGGACTGAATTTGGAGTTAGTTGGATGACTAGCTGTATCCAGTTTGTGTGCCGCTCAAACCGCATACCCTAAATGCAACCCGCCAACGTCCAGGGCCAGTCGAAAGCCCTATTTATGGGTAGCCACTGGTATAAGTAGTTACATGTGAACAGTGGCAGAGTTGAGTCCCTGCATCTTTACAGAGTACATAGAACCATTCCAACTAAAGCTGAACTACTGAAGTAAAATGTTAAAATATATAATGTACACGTGAAGTGCATATTTAGTTGTTTGTCTGGAGTTTAGTATTAAAGTCCAACTCCATGTTCTGGCTCCCGCCACCCCATCCTTTAACTGTTCAGAAGAGAGGGCCTCACATACAATAAAAACTTGATTACATTGTAGAATTAAAGGGCCCAAGGGTCAAAATTGCCCTTTCAACAGTTTTTCTTTGGCAGAATAGTTAATGAAAGAGTGCCTATTTATAGACTCGAGATAATTGCTTTACGTATGTTTGCAATAACTGAAATAAATAGAAACTCCCTGCAATTTCTACTTTCTACTACTCATTATACTCAAACTGTTGACAGCAATTCATCCCACCCTAAGTCAAATATAGCTTGCTATTTCTATTGGATGAGAGCTGGAAAAGGAATGTTCCTCCGGTCAGCATCACTTTGTGATTTTTTTTTTTTTTTTGTTGCTACCTTATTTTGACATCACAATGATAACAAACTTATGCAAGGACAACCCAACCATCCCTGGGCAAGATAGGTCACAGAGTGGAACACAAAGCTATAATGTTAGCTCATGTAATGTAACCTTATGCCGCATACACACGGTCGGAATTTCCGACAAGAAAAGTTTGTGAGCTTATGGTCAGAAATTCCGACCGTGTGTAGGCCCCATCTGACTTTTTCTGTCGGAATTTCCAACAGCAAAAATTTGAGAGCTGGTTCTCCAATTTTCAGACGGGAAAAGATCTTGTCGGAAATTCCGATCGCCTGTATGCAATTCCGACGTGCAAAAAAAAACACGTATGCTCGGAATCAATTAGACGCATTCTCGGAATCAATTAGACGCATGCTCGGAATCATTGAACTTAATTTTTCTTGCCTCGTTGCAGTGTTGTACGTCACTGCATTCTTGACGGTCGGAATTTTGTGTGACTGTGTGTATGCAACACAAGTTTGAGCCGAAATTCTGTCGGAAAAAAATCCACAGTTTTCTTGTCGGAATTTCCGATCGTGTGTACGCGGCATAATTCTTCAGAAAGAGGAGGCCCATCAAAGAATGACAGCTGGTGCCACCATATCAGTAAGTAGAACTACAGTAACCAAGGCAGGGTTTCTACCTGCTCTACCAATGGTTCCTCCCAGTCTCAACTGTCCTCTCATTCTTTTTATAAAGTAAGTGCAGTAAAAGTGAAGACGGTTATTCTGCCAACATAAGAATGTTGGGGGCCTCATGGGAGTTTTTATCGACATTCTCTTGGGGCAATTTCACACATTTTGACATCCATGCCCCTTGCACATGCCACCCAACCCTCTACAGCCCCCCCCAAGTGTTTTTTAAATAAAAAAACCTTCAAAGCATGTTTCCTCTACTCCCTTCAGCAGTGGTGGGGGACAAGCAAATGTTCCATTACTGAGTGATGCTTACATAATAACACATGAGCGCAGCACAGTCCTAGAGTACTGTGAGCCCAGAATACACGATGACCAGCCCCACAGGGGGCATGGAATTGACAGGCTGGGCTTCCAGGAAAAGGACAGAATGACACAAGTGTTGTTCTACCCAAAGATGACTGCCAGCAATGGACCAATGAGGAGGTCTGAGACAGCCCTGGAGCATTGAGAGTGTAAGTAGACATTGGCCATAAATGTTATTATACTTATGTTTGGTAATATTGTTTTTATTATTATTAATATATATTTTTATACAGGGGAGGGGGGAGAAATCCAAGAGTAAAAAAATAAAATAAAAATGTTCTGCTTTAAGCTACAAATTTTCAGAAAAAAAAAAACTGATTGTTTCTAAAACCTCTGAAAAGGAAGATTATGAATGTTTAGGAAATGTTCACTTTAAAAACCACCTAAAACAGGTGCTATAAACTTATATCATTATTCTCACTACTGTTTTTTCTAGCTCTAACCATATAAATGGAAGCAGAATGAGGGTGGAAATGAGCCTAATAGTGTTCATGTGTGAATCTGCAATCTCATATAATTAGTTGCTGGAGGGCTGAGCATACACTGTATTTAGCATCAAATGCGCACACAAAATACAGCACCGTTTATTTAGGGTGGTGGCACACAGGCTGTGTTTTGCTTATGATCATTTTTTGCAACTGAATATCTACTGATAATCTGCTGAGTTTAAAGTGAAATGAGCTCATTCCCTTGATAGGATGTACATAGAATTTTTAACAGCTACAGTACTACTTTTTACTGGTTGTGTACCAATCTATATTGAATATTAGTTGCAATTCAATAATAACTCCAGCCTCCTAAAGATAAACAAATAAATACTATATATATATATATATATATATATATATATAGAACTATCCCCTATTTTGTAAACGTTATAACTTTTGCGCAGACCAATCAATAAACGCTTATAGCGTTGTTGTTTTTTTTACCAAAAATATGTAGAAGAATACGTATCGGCCTAAACTGAGGAAAAATGTATTTTTATATATTTTTTGGGGATATTTATTATAGCAAAACGTTAAAAAGATTTCATTTTTTTTTTAATTATCGCTCTATTTTTGTTTATAGCGCAAAAATAAAAACCGCAGAGGTGATCAAATACCACCAAAAGAAAGCTCTATTTGTGGGGAAAAAAGGACGCCAATTTTGTTTGGGAGCCACGTCGCACGACTGCGCAATTGTCAGTTAAATCGCAAAAAGGGGCCAGGTCCTTTACCTGCATAATGGTCCGGGTCTTAAGCAGTTAAATAGCAGGTAAACCTTGTCTACATTTTCAGACAGATCTGGAGCTGTCAACAAGCAAAGCAATACATTATACATAAGGATACAAGGAAGACAGCATTGCGCACCTGCTCTTAGTAGAGAAAAACAATTGCATAACACTTCTTTTACAGAAGACATGAGGACATTTTTGTGGAAATAGTATACAGAATCAAACTTTTTTTTTTTTTCTAGTAAATGTCTTCTCCAATAGTTGTACACAGGCAGTGATAAACTGAGGTCAGCGTCTTGTCTGCAAACATACACAAGGCGGCCAATACCACAGTCATTGCTTGTAAAACACGAGAGAATCCAGGCTTCAGGTAAACCTGTTTCGCATGCAGGAAATACAACCTAAGGTTTGAACTGCATAGAAGGCAACATAAGGTGCTACATTATCATTTGACAACCAACTGAATTCCCATAGGTGGGAAGAGTACTGTAACCACGTCTCAAGTAGGGAATGTGCAAATTTAAGGGCTTCAGCAAATTTAGAACTTCAGAAAAATCTGGAGATTTCAGCAAACATTTTGACACTTCAGCTAAATTAATTTCATTCAACAGTGAAGGCGAAATTAGGATTTTTTTTTTTTTAAAGACTGGGAGATCTTGGTGAAATGTTGCAATTTTGGAAAAATGCATTGAAGTCAACATAGAAAATGATATTAAAATGTTTTTTTGGTAGGTTTTTAATGGTGCAATAGGCTTTAAATTGCTCCCAAGGATTAGAGAAGGAACTTTCAAATACCCTGGACCTGTTCTTGGGTCAAAAACATCTCTTCATTTTCTTTCTTCACAGATAATACAATGACTGAATACATCGAAAAGGAAACAAACACATACAGAGAACACTAAATGAAAGTGCCATAAATACATTTAATTAATTTAATTTGTTTTGCTTAATTTCAAAACCGACCGTCTGCATTCTAAGGCCCCGTACTCACGACCAAACATGTCTGCTGAAACTGGTCCGCGGACCAGTTTCAGCGGACATGTTCGTTCGTGTGTAGGCAGTAACAGACAGGATTCCAGCAAACAATCGTCGGCCAGACCGTTTTCCAACGAACAACTGTTTCCTGGTCTTGCTTTAAAACAGTCTGCTGGAATCGTGTCCGTCAGACATGTTCGGTCGTCTGTACACAAAAGCAGCGTACAAAAACCCCGCGCATGCTCAGTCCAAATGAGGAGACGGGAGCGCTCGTTCAGGTAAAACTCGCGTTTGTTTGGGATATGGCACATTCGTCATTAGAAACCTTTTATTCTAGCAAGAGAACAATGTCTTAAAAAGGCGCACTAAACCACATTTTCTTGCCTCGTTTTATTAATTCTTCTCTTGCTAGAATAACCCCGTTCTCTTGCTGATGCAATTTCAATAGAGTTGTCCCATACTGAAATGTCACATTTCTTGCTTGTGATGTAATCCTTTAATAATGTTTTCTATGCCAGACGTGTGTTTTGGTTGGTGGTCCTCCCTAATTTATAGTAGTCATTTTTGTAAAGGAATGTGCATCTTTTTTTGTTTTTTGTTGTTTCTAGTTATGTCACCATTTTTTTTTTTTTTTTTTAACATTTTTTTTTTTTTTTTTTTTTGTGTTTCATTTGAGAATATTAAACCATGTTGGCACACCAAATGTCCCCCCCCCCCCCCAAGGAGTGTGTCCTTTGTAAATGACCCATTGTATATTTATTAAAGGTTTGCTGCCTAATAATCCCCACAGTATAACAAACAATAGACATGTTTTCAAATGAAAGCAAAAAGCCTTTTATTCAGGCAAATGTCATCACAAAAAATAAACAGAACGGCAGCACTAGAATAGATAGCAAACTATATGCAAACTTGCATTTCCAACATGGTGAAGGATAAACTTCCAAGCCTCAGGAGCCAAACCCAAAAATAGGAAGCAGCAGCACAGAAACAAAGGAACCCAAACTGTGGTAGTCCAAACAAGATGTCCTTTATGTGGAAGGAAATGGAAGGCAGAGAATCAACGTTTCCTCCTCTTTTCAGCCTTCCCTCCAGGCAGCCTTCCAGCGGATCTAACACGGGGTCTTGCAGGTGGGGTCGATGTGGCAGCAGGAGGATGGTGTTCCGCAAGCCGGGCCGGGTCACATAGCCCAGTGTCTGGGGTCAGCAGGCCCTTCTGCATCCACCAAAGGACCTGGTTCATCAGGGCCTTTGCCAGTCTTCTCTGGCCCTCCTCCCCTTCATTCAAATCGTGGGCCAATGAGGCACTGAAGGCCTCTGTGGGGTTGAGGGGGGCCCTCATGATGGCGCTTGCCTCCTGTATCATGCGGAGGCTTGCCTCCTCCACAGGCCTCAACTGCCTCCTTCGGCCTGATGGCCTCACCTGGGGGGGAGAAGACTGGCTGGTGGTGGTTCTCCTGGCCGGGGGGACCTGCTGCAGGCCACTGGGCCCAGCCTCCTCCTGGCTGCCACTGACCCCGGCCTCCTCCTGGCTGCCACTGACCCCGGCCTCCTCCTGGCTGCCACTGACCCCGGCCTCCTCCTGGCTGACAGACACCTGAGGATCTGCCACCTCCTGGCTGATCTCTTCTTCCTGTGTGGAAAAAAAAGGACATTTTTTACAATTTCGCTAAATAAAACCACACTCATTTTCATGTTTTTCGTTTACTATTTTCTGTTCATTATTACTTGAATACACTCTACTTCTGACCCCTGCAGTTGTCATCCCTGACACCTATTTGTCTGTACACCTTTTTTTTGGCTTTTTCCCAGCTTGGCTTTGCTTTTACAATATCAAATCATTAATCCACCAAGAATTATTTACGCCAGAAATATAGAGGAAACTACTATACCTCCTCATCGAAGGGTGGCAGATCTGCATCTCTGTCAGCCAGGCCCTCTTCCTCCGACTCTGCAGGGCTGTGGTCATCTGGGTAAGGTCCGCTGGAAGGTAGCATGGAGGAAAGGTTGGAAGAAAGACTCGACATCGTTTTCCTGCCTTCCATTTCGTCCCGCAAAAAAGCCATCTGTTTATAATACCACAGTTTGGGTTCCTTTGCTTGTGTTGCTGCTGCTCCCGATTTTTTGCTTTTATTAGCTTTGTATGCTCTCCTGTATGTGCTTCTGAGGTTGGCAAGTTTATCCTTCACCATGTTGGCAGTGCATCCTGGCACCCATGTTTGCATATAGTTTGCTAGCTCTTCTAGTGCTGCCGCTCGTACATCTTTATTGCAATATAATGCGTGTTTTGAATTCCACAGGATGGGCGTGTCCTGATATTTTTGAAGTAAGGCCTCTATAGCTTCCTTGGTTTGTAGTTGGTCCATTTCACTTTTTGAAAAATGATATTTCTTTTGGAGTCTAGATTCGCAAAACATAAACCAAAGAAAAATAAATATTCAAAAGGATCAGCGTTGACCTTGATATAATATGTGTCTTGAAATTTATTACCTATATCTAATTACAAACACAGTCTCTCTTGTTTAAACAATGATTGGCAGCTCGGCCGCATTGGTTGTACCAAACATTGATTTGCTAGATGCAGAGCCATTGTTAACATTGCAGTAAATATTTTTAATATAGAAAAATAAACAATGCTTACAAATGACAGTATTCATCTAGGCACTCTTTCATGTGTAAATCTCATGCCCCTGACAATGGATGACATAAAAGACACTTCCTAATGACCTCTGTACAACCAACACTTGAACAATACTTTGCCTGATCTGAATACACCATTAAAAAACTTGTCAATGAGGTACAGCATTGTTCACATCTCTATTTTGTGAGGTGTCCAAAAGCATTTGGATACCAAAATAACATTGTGGTACCCCATAGACAGAATAGCTTAAAAAGGGTGCAACCAACAGCCCAAACCCCCATCCCATGTGTCTACATTTTCAAGGCCTCTGCTGATCACATTTTTAATTTCCTTACCTTCCTGTCTCTCGCTCCTCGTTTCTCACGCTCGCCAAATTACCGCGTAAGATGCGTAATCACGGCGTGCACCTTTTAAACACTCCGCGTATTTATTAAACCCCGCCCTCGTCACCTTTGCGAGGCCCCTAATCAATGAGTTTAGGAAATATGGCGTTAACTGTGTATGTTCTGGATGCGCTCGAAGATTCTCCGCGTAACCGACGTAAACACGTTGTTTGCATTCTCTACACTCCGCGTATGTATTAAACGCCGCCCTCTTCTCCGCCCATGGCGTAAGAATTCATCTTTTCCACGCCCATAATCTCTGTGGGAAAGGAAAGATGGCGATGTCACACGAGCGGGCACGATGCTCTCATGCCACAAGTGAAGGGACAGAGGCAGGGACGTCTCGATCAAGGCCAAGAAGATACAAAGCCACTAATATGCGGTTCCAGGAAATGGTGGAGTTAGTTTACATCATGCGAAAGAAGGACTATGATGGTGAATTAGGCCCATACAAGACCCCTAACCGCCGAAAGGCACATATTATGGACAAGGTGGCGAGGAGAATGCAGAGGATGTTTGGGATCACCAGGTCCAAGGAACAGCTGAGGAAACGCTGGTCAGACTTAAAATTGAGGGAGCCACATCAGATGAAGAAAATACTTAAAATTCTGCGTAAAAGTAAGTAAATATATATTGGGGTTGGGGGGGGGGTGGGTGATTGTCTGCAATAATGTGTTGCCATGTATATTTCACCATCTGCCTCCTTGGCCTGCTTATAATTTTAAAGACATGTTGTCATTTTTTTTTATGACATAAATACCTACATATTTACAAATAGTGTTCTTAGTAAACCACGTAACATCACATAGTTTCTCAGAAAGGCTCGGTTATTCCAGGAACAACACACCTGGACATGGCTCACTGGCCAAAAACTTTGTTTGTAAACATTGTGTAAAAGCTAGTTCAAAAAAATAAAATTAGGAGAATGGGAAAGGCAAACAGGATTCATTCTAAAAACAGTGGCAATAAAGCAGATGTTTTCACATCTGCAATGCAGAGCACCTGTGTCTCCCCAAACCAAAAATGGGTTTTGGTAGGGTCTCCCAGAAATACTGTTTAGGGGGGACATCCATGTGTGTCACTTTGCTAAAAAGGGGCAGGATCAGAGCTTCCCATAGAAGTAATTGCAAAATGTAGGTTTGGTGAAAGATAAAAGTAACTAAATGAAAGCATCTTCTAAGCAATGTGTGCGATTTATGCTCTCCAATATCTGTGTGCTGATGAGTCTACATTTTTTTTGGTTTATTTCAGGGGAAAGAAGTCGCCAGCATTTGGAGGAGGCAGAGAGGGCCAGACAAGGCCAAAATCTGCCATCTCAACATGTGGAGGAGGAGGAGGATGTGGAAGGAGAAGAGGATGTGGAAGGAGAAGAGGATGTGGAAGGAGAAGAGGATGTGGAAGGAGAAGAGGATGTGGAAGGAGAGGAGGAAGGAAGAAAGGAGGAAGGAAGAGAGGAGGAAGAAGTAATTTTGGACTTAGAATTTATAGCAGATGAAGGGCAAGTGGCGGAAGAACAATTTGGCGAATTGAAAGAAGGTGGATTGATGGATGAAGGAGGAGTCGAAGATGATGGGGAAGTGGTGGAAGAAGGAGGAGTGATAGAAGATGATGGGGAGGTGGTGGAAGAAGGAGGAGTGATAGAAGATGTCGAAGAGGTGGAAAGGAGAAGCCCATCAGGTCAGTGTCACCCTAGCTTGATTATAAAAAACATATGTAGATAGGCCTCATCGAAAAATAATTTTGTAAATGACCATTTTTTTTATTTTTTTTAGGGGAGGAGGATGGTGTGCCAATATTTTCACGTGCAAGTGCTGCTATAATTATTCAGCAGGTAATGGAGTGCAGCACTGAAATGCACAATATGCGTGAAAGGATGGTTGTCATGGAAGAGAATTTAACAAATGTCCTTTTGGAATGCTGCACGGAAATGGACAATATGCGGCAAAGAATGATGGTCATCGAATCTAATTTTAAAAATATTATTGACATGATGGGCCGTGTCAAAGACTGAAACACCCCCCGCCCATCCCCCGCCCCCACAAACATTTTTACTGTTTTAATAATGAATATGCCAAAATTTGAAGATACACACACAGTGTGCCAACATGTGCTATCTGCCATCACAGAATATCTAGTGTCTGTGCTTTGTGGGTCCAACCCCCTCCTCCATCCTCAAGTAGTTGAGAGGAAGGGTTTGCTCCCACAGAACACAGACATTGATCACCCATGATGTCAGATAGCACATGTGGCCATTTGTCTGTAGAACCAATGACATTTGGCGAGTTTGCACTGAATGTGTGTATCTTCAAATTTTGGCGTGTTCCAGTGTGAAAGCACACCATGACTGACTGCTGTTGTGAGTTTTTATATTTTTATAATTGTATTTTGTTACTTTTTGACCATGTTGAACATTTTTGGATACTATAAAGTTTAGACCATAAAGAATAAACACCGAAAAAAAAAAAAAAATATATATATATAGAATTATAAATCTCTCTAATCACTGAATTTAGTGAAGTCGAGATTTGACTCCTAAATCTCAACAACAAATTTTCTTATTGAAAAACACACCAAAAAAATAAATAATTGTTAACAAAATATTGGTTTTAGTGCATAAAAAATATGCAGAAAATAAAAAATACTAAGGCGGTAAACACCCCACCAAAAATATTCAATATATATATATATATATATATGTAAACAATAAATCTAACTATATTTGATAAACAAAAATGTGAACTTGTTAAAAAATGTATAATCTGCATAATATTTTTGGTTGAATTACCTGAAAAAAAAAAAAAAAATTAAAAAATTTTTGTAGACTCCTAAGTACAAAAGCAGGGAGTAATGAAAAAAATATAAAATAATTTTTGGGGTCATGAACAAGCAAAAATTAAAAAACTTGACCTCAAAATTGACAAATGGAGTTGCTTCTTATTTCTAGACTCAATACCCTGTTTGTAGATGAGTGAATACTGTGCTAAATGTGGTTATTTACTAAAAGTGGAGAAATCAATTATGCATTAAAATTGAAGAAGTTAGTTAGAGAACCAGGAAGACAGATAAAAAGAGAAAAAGCATTAATGACAAACAACTGTATAAAGTCCAATGGTCTAATTATTTATTATTTGAGAGAATATTCCTTTCTTTGGGGGCCGAATTAGAAAGAAATATGATCTGGCATAGCAATGGCCCCCCGACCCATGAAGTACTCAACATATTTGTCGCGTACCTCACGAGCTGATTGGGGGGCCAAGCCAGCGCGACCAGTGTCCAGCCCGGGAAGGGGATCTGAGGGTAGTCTTGCCTCAGAACCGATGTCGGGTAGGTACGTCTGGGAGTGCCTGCGTAAAAAGTTGTGCAAAATGCAGCAGGCAAATACAACGGTGTCCAATTTATATTCCGCCAGATGTATCGATGTCCTGAACAGGCGGAACCGGTTGGTGAGTATCCCAAAGGCATTCTCGACTACCCTCCGAGCCCTGGCCAACCGAAAATTAAACACACTCCTCTCTGAGGTGAGGGTCCTCTGGGGAAAAGGCCGCATGAGGTGAGGACCAAGCCCGAAAGCCTCGTCCGCTAGGAACACAAACGGAAGTCCTTCCACATTATCTTCATCTGGTGGCAATGCCAGACCACCAGCTTGGAGACGATCATAGAAATCAGTCCGTGCGAACACTCCCCCATCAGACATCCGGCCATTCTTCCCCACGTCCACATATAGAAACTCATACTGTGCCGACACCACCGCCATCAACACAATACTATGATAACCCTTGTAATTATAATAGTAGGACCCCGAGTGGGGTGGGGGCACAATGCGGACGTGTTTCCCATCTATTGCTCCACCGCAGTTCGGAAAATCCCACCGCTGGGCAAATTGGGAAACCACAGACTGCCATTCCTGTGGTGTGGAGGGTAGCTGTGGGGACAAACAAAAAAAGAGATTTAGTACTTTGGAATAAAAACATCCTACAAGCATCCTTGTGACACTTCAATGTATTAAAATTGCATTTGAAAAATGTGCATGGAGAATTTGGGAAATGAAATATATAGGGCCACTTCATTAAGAGACTCCACAGCCCTCTGATGGGGACAATAAAAGTTTGAAGGGGGGGGGGGGGGACACAAAAACCAAAAAGTCCTGTTTTAAAAAATGGCAAGGTGGGTTTGTCCCTAGGATAGCATGCTGGACAGGTTAATATTGGGTAAGGGACAAATATGCAGGTAGGCCAAGAAAAAAACATGTAAAGCTGATATCAACATGCATAGGGAGAAAAGGGAACGTTAGTTAAACACACAGCATATCTGGGAAATTAAAAATAAAGTTAGTTAGCAACATTATTACAGCCAGGAAACTTACCTTAATATACTCCTCATGCATAACTTTGATGATGGCAGCACACGTGTCCGGTATGATGACCCCAAGCGCCTGCGGAGAGATGCCTGTTGAGAACTTGAGGTCCTGCAGGCTCCTCCCAGTCGCCAGGTACCGCAACGTGGCAATAAGCCTCTGCTCGGCCGTGATGGCTTGGCGCATCACAGTGTCCTGCCTCGTGATATAGGGGGACAGAAGTTCCAGCAGACTGTTGAATACGGGGTCCGTCATGCGGAGAAAATTCCTAAAGTCATTAGGATTATTCTCCTGGAGTTCCCTAAGCAGAGGCATATGTGAGAACTGGTCACGCTGGCGCAACCAATTCTTGGTCCAGAAACGCCTCCGCCCCCTGTTTCTGGCCAAAGTACTGGAAAAATGAACATATCCAGCAGCCATCCCATAAACAGCACCAACTCGCGAAAATTGACGCTGCTGCTCCATCATGGCTTCAAACCGGCCGGCTGGTCAGTCAAGAACACACTCAAACAGAAAGCACTCGCAAATCCAGCACTACCTGCGACAAACGCGTGACAAACAGATACGAGCGCACAGGATGCAACTGCTAAAGCAGAAACAACCTGCTAGCCTATAGCCGAATGACAACTACGTTACCGCAAGCACACGCACTGAACCCGTGAATACACGCTGTCAAAGCCTGGAGACCGAGAAGCGCGAATCAGCTCTAACCAAACCTTCACTAACACGAGCAAACCCGTAACTAGCAAAAGAGGAACAGAGGGCGGCGCCATTAAGTTTGGTCTTCCCCTTTATAGTGACGTCGTACGTAGTTTACGTGCACGCGTTCCGGTACGACGGTAATTTGGTCCGCTGGTGTGTACAAGCCAGCGGAACCAAACAAAAATCAGCCTTGTACGCCGGAAACTGTCGGGCAGACAGTTTCCAGCGCACAGATCCGGTCGTGAGTACAAGGCCTTACTGTGGCAGGGCGGCCACGCTGCGCCAAATGGTACGTGATTTGTTATTTCTGGGTAGGAGGCATGCACAAGGATCCACCACCCTGGCTGTGCTGTCATTCACTACAGTGCTGGCCAATGATTTATGGCCGCAACCCGCTGATCGGCTGAGCAAATGACAGAAGAGAGCCCTGTGTATGTAAACAACACAGGGCTCTCTGCACACAGCAGCGATGTGCCATTTTTTTTTTGTGAAGTAGGGAGTAAAAACATGCTTAGTAAATTCAGCGTGTACTACACACAGTAAACATTGTTTAGCCTCGTACACACGACCGAGTTTCTCGCAAAAACCAGCAAGAAACTTGCTGGGAGATATTTTTTTGCCGAGGAAATCGGTCGTGTGTACATTTTCGTTGAGGAAACTGTCGAGAAACTCGACGAGCCAAAAACAGAGCATGTTCTCTATTTCCTCGAGGGGAATGGAGAAACTTGCCTTGCCGAGTTCCTCGACAGCCTAACAAGGAACTCGACGAGGAAAACGATGTGCTTCGCCCGTCGAGTTCCTTGGTCGTGTGTACGAGGCTTAAGACACACAGTTAACCCTTTGATTGCCAATGGTTCAATAAAGGTTGACTGCACTCAACTAGGTATGAAGCAGTGATAATGACTTTATTGAAGATAAAAATCATAAAGATACATCATAAGGCATCATGAGACCTCTATGCAGGCATGACAAGATTAACGTGTTTTACGAATCAAGGTTCGCTTAGTCATTAAGCACTTTGATTGCACTTAAATGTTAACCCCTTCCCAGCCAGCCTCATTAGTACAGTGTCAGTGTATATTATTTGTATTGATCACTGCATTAGTGTCATTGGTGATATCCGTGTCAGGGCCCACAAAGTGTCAGTTAGTGTCAGATTTTCCGCCGTACTATCACAGTCCTACTATAAATAAGTTACTGATCAACACCATTAGTAGTTTAAAAAAAATCCAGCATATATATATATATATATATATATGTATATATACCATCGTTTGGGAACACCGTTGCATGACTGCACAATTACCAGTTAAAGTAGTGCAGTGCTAAATTGAAAAAAAGTGGCCTGGTTATGTAGGGAGTAAAATTTTCCAGAGCTAAAGAGGTTTAAGCAGATCATAAGCAATTTTGTATAAAAATGTATTTTACTGAATAAAGACGAATATAAAGGACAACATAAAAGTAGGTAAGCAAATGTGTTACTTTGCCTTTTTAGGGAAATTGATGAGTTCTTCTGAAAGTGCCCCCTTCCCACTGATTATCTTTCCAGCACTCCTCCATCCCATCAATTGTCTGTCAGAGCCCCAAGTCTACAGCAACCTATAGATTATGCAATTTTCTTTCCTTCCACCAGGGGTAAAATGAAAGTATATTGCTTGATTCCCCCATCAACAGTCAGTGTTGATGAAGGAATCCCTCCTTAAATGCCATTGTGTTCTGCAGGCGGGAGCCTTCCCTACCAGCAGAACACAATGCTCGCTACAGGCGGCTATAGCTGCCGGAATCGATTTACATGCAAATAACCCAACAGACTGGTTGTACTGAAGTTGACCAATGGATCAGCTTCAATGCAACCAGCCTGCCCTTGGATGGATCAAGTCTTGGCCAGTCCCTGCTAAACCGCTCAAGATTTAATCCATCTATGGCTGGCTTTATCCTTGTATCAGCTCCATGTAGGTCTGTGTTGCAGCTTACACAGGGTCATTGACCTCCCCTTCCCACGTATCAGTTTGTGGGGTTGGGGTTTTACCATTCAGATCAGAGCACTGCATCCAGGGAGGGGAGGAAGTGACATACCCCAGAAACAGAGGGAACTTCCAAGGGCTCCAATGAATGAACTAAGTATCAGGGGGAGCAGTGAAGGTAAGCATTATTACAAGGTTACGGGGGTGCCAGGTGAGCTCTCAAGAAAACCTGTCCCTTTGCCCTCAATGTACAAGATTGAGGAATGTGGAAAAATAATACTGAATCATACGTTATCTAACTGGTACTGCTTTATTAAAGGATTGATGTTGATATAAATAATCTGGTTCCCAAGCAAGAAGGTTCTACACCAGAGGGGCTCTCTGTGGTCTCCTTGGCTTGTGACAAAAAATGTAATTGATGCTCTACATCATTGCTAAGAGGTCCTGATAAAGTTTAATCCCAATAAATGTCAGGACAACGATCCAAAAAGTAGCTGAAACACGTTGGATACTGAATGAATGAATGAATGAATGAATGAAAAACTTATAAAGCGCGGCGCATGCGAACTGAATCGCTTCTGGGCGATTGTCGCTTCTGGGCGACAGGGGGGATTGTCCCCCCTGACTTTTTTGGAATAACGTTGTAAGTGGACCTCTTAGCAGTGATGTTGGCTTCAATTTACCTTTCTGTTCAGACCCGGTTCACACTGGGGCGACACGCTCAGCCGCCTGACGAGTCGCGTCCCATTGAATGCAATGGAACCGTTCTAATAGGAGCGACGCAAGTCGCTCTGACTTAGAAAAAGGTTCATGTACGACTTCGGGGGCGGCTCGGGGGCGACCTGCATTGACTTTTATACAGAAGTCGTTTTGCAAATCGCGTCTGAAGTCGTCCTCAGGACGACTTGCAGAGTCGCCCCCGAAGTCGTGCCGCTGCAGTGTGAACCGACTCTTATTGTACAAGGTGACAGATTTTCTTAGGGCCCATTCACACTGTTGCAGTGCATTGACCCAGAATAAGTATGCAGATCATTACTCTAAATTTTGTTCAGTGCTAATTATTATCAGCTCAGAAATCAGAACTCCTGACCCAAATACTTGTTCAAAGTCAGAGAGGTTGATATGAGGAGTAAAAGATTATCAAAGTGAATGTTCATTGAGCTTTGTAAATACAGTTTTCATTTTAAATATTGAATCGTGCAAGGAAAATGATTTTGCTTGAACACAACTGGATGATTGAAGTGAACACAGCATTGCTAAGCTAAGTGAACATTCACTCTACAGAGCGAACATGCTTTATTTTTTTAGTAGGTCGACCCCAGAGACTCAAAAAGTACCGAAATCACATGGTCATCATGAAAGCCAAATACCTAGCATTTTTAGATCAGCAACCACCATGACTGGGTTCCTTTAATTGATGGTCTTATCAGGTTCTGATTTCCCTCGAACGCTCTCACTTTGCACCCATGTAGGGTTTAAACGCTGTGCAGTCGACAGATTCGATAACATCTGCTACAGTTACAACAAATAACAAAAAATGAGTGTGAAGTCTGATGAATGTTTAAACAGAACATTTTTTTATGGATCAGCTAAATCTTTTCTGCTTTTTAATTAAAAGTAAAGAAAATGGAACTTAATTATCCTGTAAAGATTAGCTTGTGGGCATCTTTCTGTAAATTACTTCTAATTGAAAGCAAATCATCAAATGACATTCAAAGTACTGTCCTTTAAAACACAGCTGTTCAATTGCTGATTTTGGTGCATTACCGTACTTTCTTGATGCAATGTGGCATATATGAATATTTAACAAGTTGCGTGTTTTTTTTTTTTTTCCCAGAGCTTATTATATCTTAATCGCATTCTATCCACACCCCACTTATAATAAACATGTAGAAAAACAAAACATAAACACACCACCCCTCCCCCCATTTAAAAACACTGCAAATCATTTTGCAAGCGCTATCTGCAAAGCCGTTCTTTTAAGTCAGCAACTGCAGAATTATTTTTTTTGGATAAAATAATATTACATCTAAGAAAAGCTTAATAAACGGAATGCTAATTACTTTTATCTTCCACCAAGTACCCCACCTTGCTGTGGTTAGTGCATTATCAGCTTGTTTACAAATCCTTTTTGGAGATCAAAAAGAGTTGATACTTAGTTGTCGAAAAATGGACGGCATCAACTTTTTCTAGAATAGAGAATCATTCTTCTTTTTGAGAGTTTTCAATTTTTGCAGGAGAAATAAGACATTTCTTGTGCTATGACAATTTTCTGTTAGGAAATGATCTAATGAAAGAAGATACAACACATAAAGGTCTATATATAAAAATTACAAAGCTATTTGCCCTGTTAAAATGCATGTACATTTGTTCTGTGTGAATTAACCAACATTCACCCATTTGTTTTAGAGATTTTTTACCGCCCCATGTATAAAGCTAGGTCTGCATTCAAATTGGGCAAAATCGAATGTTCCTAAAGTATTTTCTCCTCTGATCGAATGTTCTTTTAGCCCTGGTTCACACTGGGTACGATTTGGAACGATTTGAGATGCGATTTGACATGTCAAATCGCATCTCAAATCGGCGGCAATTGTCGGCAATGGCACTGTCCTAATCAGTGCGACGCCGCATCTGCGATTTCAAAAAGTAGTTCCTGTACTACTTTTTGCGATTTCGGGCCGCGATTTACATTAAATTGCGGCCGAAATCGCGGCAAAATCGCGGCCGCGAAATCGCGGTAAAATCGCGCATTTTACCGCGATTTTGAATTCGCAGCAGTGTGAACCTAGGCTCAGGCTGAGTTCACACTGTCTTCGCATGCAGCTCACAGAAGGGGGTCTGGTGCGTCCCTGTTCACCGTTTCAGTGACGAATCAGGCCCACATTTTTGCATGAATTTGGACCTGAAAAGGAGCCAAAGATGCACAGGACATTTGTGAAATCCACTCTGCGTCCGCCACGAAGATGTGTGAACTGGCTCCATTGAGAGCCGGTCACAGTCTCCTGTCATGAGAATTGGACGCAGGGAAATCTGCATCCTATTCGCACTAGTGTGAACCCAGCCTAAAGAAGAAGTATCAGGGGGTGGCTTGGCCGTCCATGTGAGCAGACGTGCTTCACATCGGCTCCAGCAGAATCCTGCAATTATCCTGTAGTGAGGCGCTACACCTACCCGGAGACAACCCCTCTGTGTCTGTTATTTATCTGGTTTTCACAACCTCCTCTCTGGAGCTCCGCACAGATGACCAGGAGGAAGAAAAGAAGAAGTATCACCTTTGTTACATTATTTGGTTCCCCAATTACATGTAGTCATTTGTCCCATCTTCTCAGGTGCCCTGCAAAGTTGGCTGCAAAGTTGGACAGAATGTTTCTCCTTGGTGCAAGGCCATCCGGCACCTAAGCCAGTCAGTAGATGGTTGCTTTGATAACGAGTGCCTGTATCTGCCTCCCAACACTTGCCTTGTGCAAGCAGAAGCAAGAGGAAAGCAGAGGGAGGTGAGATGAGTCAGCCTCACCTCCCTCTGCATTCCTCTTCCCGGACTTTGCCTTGTGCAAGTGCTTGGAGCCAGAGCCTGGCACTCACTATCAAAGCAGCCGTCTACTTGCTAGCTGAGGTGTTGGATGGCATTGCACCAAGAAAGGAGGGGGGGGGGTGGCAGTGCCCTGTTCTACATTGTAGCTAGTTTTACAGGGTACCTAGGAAGATGGGACGAAGTGCTATGTATACTCCATCCCATGGGGAACTGAATAATGTTAAAAAAAATAATAATTATAAATTTTAAATAAACTAAAATCAAAACTTTTTTTTTGGATAAAGTAAGGGAGGGGTGTAACCTCTGTCTCCCATTGTGAAGACGTTCCCTCACTTCCTGTCACATAGACAAAACAGGAAGTGAGAGGAAATCCTTCCCAACCGAGAAAATCCCTGGTTGTCCCCAGGGTCACTGGAACTAGCATCCCCGTTAGAATGTTTCCCTCCTATTCCCATTCTGGTAACAACCCAAAATTTGGGATCTTCTTGTTATTATCCCTTTCAGTGATAAAGGTAAATAGGAGAAACAGAAAAGGTTAATCTCCCTAAGGGCCCTTTCCCACGGGGCGGATCAGTAATAATCCGCCTCCGTGTGTCCGTAAGCTCAGCGGGGATCGCTCCGTATATACCCGCGGAGCCGGCGGCTGAGAGGGCGGTCCCCGCACACTGTGCAGGGACCACCCTGTCTTTTCTCCGCTCTCCCCTATGGGGGATCGGATGAACACGGACCGTGTGTCCGTGTTCATCCGATCCGATCCACAGACGGAAGAAAAAATAGGGTTTTCTTCCGTCCGCAAAATCGGATCTTTGCGGAGGCGGGTGATTACCGGTGTCAGCGGATGTTCATGTGCTGACACCCGCAATCACATAGGGACCAATGTATGTCCCGTTTTCATCCGCAAACGGATGGATGAAAATGCGGACATACGGTCCACACATGTGAAAGGGGCCTAACAGTGGCACAGACAGCAATAAAAACCTGACTGCTTTTCTAATCCCCCTCCATTCTATCCAAAACCAAAAAAAACGTTATCTTTAGCTATTCTTTTGATTGAATATTTTTAAAATGTGTAACCCCCAGCACTATCTAAATTCCAAGAGAAATCCACACAATACTGTGCAGAATAGTTAATGCATTCTAATTGTGTTCAATTGGACAACATTGGAACAATCAGGGATTGCCAAAATATTGTTATGTTTGCCTTGTGTAAGAAAACGTAACTATCAGAAAATAAAATGTATTTCCCCACCTCTGATGGGGACCCTGAAGTAAGATGGAACTCTGATGAAACACTGATGTAATTGGGAACGCTGATGAGCATTCTAATGTAAGGGGGCCTCTGATGGGGACCCTAATGAAACAAGGGACACTAATGGAGATCCTGATGAAAGGGGGGACTCTGATGAAAAAGATGCAGTTTGACGTTATTTTTATTAATGTCTCTAGTTTATTTGGAATTTATTTGCGTTGTTCTACTGAAGTTATTTCTTTGTTGTTCTGAATTATACCATGCTGATCAAAAATAATGCATTTTCCATGTTTTTTTTTTGGCCATGAATAGTAGTAAAATATACGATGTGGCCCTTGTAGTCAAAAATTTGGAGACCCCTTTATTTCTTGAGAACAATATAGAATGTGGCAAACATTTCCAACACAGCCAACCATATATACAAGATGACTTAGGCCGCGGACACACGACCGGTCCATCTGATGAGAATGGTCCGACGAACCGTTTTCATCGGTTCACCGCTAAAGCGGCCTGATGGTCTGATGTGCGTACACACCATCAGTTCAAAATCCGATCGGGTCAGAACGCGGTGACGTAAAACACACGACGTGCTGAAAAAAACGAAGTTCAATGCTTCCAAGCATGCGTCGACTTGATTCTGAGCATGCGCGGGTTTTGAACCGATGCTTTTGTGTACTAACCATCGGTTTGGACTTATCGGTCAGCGGTTCATCGGTTCGATTTTAAAGCAAGTTCTCTAACTTTTGTCCGAAGGACAAAAGACTGATGGGGCGTACACACGGACGGTTTGGACCGATGAAACTGAACTTCGGTCCGTTTTCATCGGTTTGAACGGATTGTGTGTACGTGGCCTTAGGTGTCCCAAAGTTATCAGCTATGACTAATGGTACTCCATATACTCTTCAATTATCAAAAAAAAAAACAACAACAACTTGCTAGTATGAAACCACATGGATCCAATGCCTATGGTAAGTTCATATTGAGAATCTCAATTGTCTATTAGGTCTTTTTTTTCCTTACCATGCAGCATCTCATACATTGATATAGTGGTATAAAAAAAAAACGTACATCGAAAATATATAACCAAAAAAGTAAAAATTAGCTTATTAACCCTTTCAGGACCACAGCTATTTTATGTTGTCTGAGAAATGTATGCCTGGAGATTTTTAATAATTTTAGAGGTAGGGAAATAAAAAAATCATGTAAATGTCATGCAGACTTGCAGACCTATCTAGTATCCTAAAGAAACTTTGTAGAAACTTGTGGTCAATAGCTGAACTTGTGTTGATGGGTTTCAGGGTCATCATGCTAGAAACAGCTGACACTGTTTTTGCAAAAACAACAATGCATGCGTGTAAATTTTAGTGGCCAAGCCAACATGCTGGAAAGAAGTACATATGGCCCTGAGCAGGCGAGGGGTTAAATTTTCAACAGTCACAAAAATCAGTTGTTATTTATAGTGGTACCTTTAGTCGACAAGGTAATCTGATGATGTCTCTACTGACAAATCACCATCAGAAAGACCCGGCTTTGTTCAGCACCCCAGCACGTTCCTCTGCGCCTCTCAATCTAGAGTTCAAAGCCAATCTGACTGGTGGCGAGGATTTTTTGGCCGTCTACATGCCGATTCAGTAGAGTTATCAGTCCAAACAGACACACAATTCGGGTCCAATGTCACTTCTCCTCATTATGTTAATAGTTAATACATGCAAATGAAAACACTCCGGCAATTTGATTTCATTGAAGATAGTTTGCATATTGTCTTAGCCATAATGACAGTACACTTCCCGCTGCATGGATTTATGCAAGGGTAGTCGGTTCAGTTTTATCAGCACAAGTTCACGGTGGTTCTATTGGAATGCAGGGCCGTGTGTATTCCCTACCTCTTCACCTAATTGCCATGCAGGTACCATCGGCAGATTGCTCATGCTACTGGTGTTTTTCTTAATTAAGAAACAAATGAATTGTTTCCAAGTAGAAAGATGGAACAACAGCACAAGATGCCAGAGGTTGATGTTCAGTTTCTTAATTGAAGCTGTTCTATTGTTCTGCACTGTTGTGAGGGGGCACCGGTGTCTCGAGTTGAGGCTTTCCAGAAAACGACAAAAAGAAGACAATTTGCAGTACAAAGCTATAATCGACAGTATGTTATTTTTTCCTTGCCAGAATAAAGACAAAATTGTTAAAGCATAATGATGTGTAACATCCAGACCTATTGGTTTTAAACTTAGTGTAGAGTTAAGCCTTTCTACAGTCATCAACACTGATGATCAATTAGGAGATGCCGGAGCCATCATGGGCAATGACAGAGTGCTCCAGTTTCCGATTACAGGAGTTTGTTCTACAGTTTAACCATTGATATTGGTTCCAAGGAAAGCCTTGTATTTTCCATTTTCACTATCAGAGGAAATCTATGGCAGAGGTGCCAAGTTGTCTCAGACTCTGTTTCCTTTTGTTAATTCCACAGTTCTACCAGCCTAAGTGTTACCCATTTCTATATACAGGAAAATGATATCAAGATATCAGAAAGGAAGCTGAGATTGTTTTTATTTTAGCCTGACATTAGCTTAGATTCCAAAAATGCGGCTACATCAATACTATCGGATAAATGGGTTAAAAATCTGGCTAAAGTAAAACAAAAATAGAGGTGCAGGCCTGTAGGGAGCAGACATTCGACAGACTTTATGTATCTATTATATGTTGAAAGATAAAAGCGAACCTCTCATTGGATGCAGCAGTGTTTTTTGCATTTGTTTTTATATATGAATGCAAAATGAGCATTATTTTATGTCCATTATGGTGAACTTTTCTAGCCGACCAATATTGGCCAATTAGGAAATAAGTCCATTTAAAAAAGGAAAATGCACTTAATATTGCAGTCAATAAAATCTCTAGTGAAAATTTACCAATATCTACTAAAGATATTATGGTTTTGGTGAAGGGAAGATTATTTTTGAGATGCTTTTCTTTGAACTCTACAAAACAGGCAACAGGGACATACCTTGGCAATGCCACCTTGTATGGTTCAATGAACCTTAAACACAACAGATGGGAAGGTGGTGCTACTGTAGAATTAATTTAGGCTTCTGGAGCCAGCAGGGTAAGGAAGGTAAAAGAAAAGCTTGTATACAGCTATGTCTTAAGCAACCATACAGGGAACCTCTCCTTTACCCATGAAATGCAGAGTAAAATGTTCACTTAGTTTTACTGCTCCCCAATCAGCATATAGTAACCTTTTTCTTTACTCTCCCACCAGCAGGCCCGGATTTACTCCCTTTGCCACCCCAAGGCCGGGTCCTTCAATGCCGCCCCTGCCGCACACTATCCGCCGCACACTATCTGCCGCACACTGGGAAGCGGGGGGGGTGCTGCTGCCGAAAATGACATTGAGAATCAGGGGGGGGTGTTGCTGCCAAAAATGACATTGATCATTGGGGGGTGCTGCTGCCGAAAATGACATTGAGAACCGGGGGGGGGGGGGATTGCTCCTGCCGAAAATTACACCATCTCCCTTTGTTTTTTCTCCTCTCACCATCCGTGACATGACAGGGGGGAACTCCCGAAATGAAAGTGAAAGTGTCCTCTCAGCTGCAGTGCCGCCCCTGCACCCACTACCGCTCCGAGGCCTGGCCTTGTTGGCCTTGTCTGGAATCCGGCCCTGCCCACCAGCAGTCAAGTGAAATAAGCAGCACATCTGTGTATGGATGAGCGTGAGACAAGACTGGTGCCTTGTGATTGGCAAAAATTGCCCTCTGACTCAATTTGTGATGCTCCCTTGTACATTGAGCAGCATCAGATATACCACTAGACTGAACAGCATCCGTTCTAGCCAGCACTGTGCATTTTGACAGCAAACTTCAATTTAGTTTGAGTCTTATGCTACGTACACACAACCATTTTTATTGACGAGAAAAATGCCATTTTTTAAATTGGTCATTAAAAACGATCGTGTGTAGGCTCCAGAGCATTTTTCACAATGTGAAAAATTGCCATTAAAAATTTAGAACCTGCTCTATTTTTTTCGTCGTTTTTGACGTTGTTGTTTTTCACGTCGTGAAAAATGGTCGTGTGTACGCTTTAACGACGGGAAAAAAACGTGCGTGCTCAGAAGCAAGTTATGAGATGGGAGCACTCGTTCTGGTAAAACTAGCGTTTGTAATTGAGATAGCACATTCGTTACGCTGTAACAGACTGAAAAGCGCGAATCGTCTCTCACCAAACTTTTACTAACACGCAGTAACACGAAATCAGCAAAAGCAACCCAAACGGTGGCGCCATCTGAATGGAACTTCCCCTTTATAATGCCATCATACGTGTTGTATGTCACCGCGCTTTTCTCAAGCATTTTTTCACGATCGTGTGTATGCAAGGCAGGCTTGACAAGAATCACGTTGAGAAAAACTTTGTTTTTTTCCATGACATTAAAAACGGTTATGTGTACGCGGCATTAGTCTTAGGACTAAAATGGCATTTTAGTTTTAGTCCCATTTTAGTCTTCTGGAATTGTTTTAGTCGTATTTAGTCGATTAAATCTCCAGGACATTTTGGTCGACTCAAACTCATTTTAGTCATCTAAAATCGAATGGGTGTAGTTAAATTGTAATGCATTATTTAAGCATTTCTCTACAATTTCTAAACTCATTATATACTAATATGTTATTATATATGGTATTGAGGTACGAACATGCACTACAGACCAGTGTTAATTTTGACGTCAAATTTCAATTTGGTTTTAGACTTTTGACTAAAATGGTATTTTAGTTTTAGTCCCATTTTAGTCTTTTGATTAAAATGCCATTTTAGTTTTAGTCGTATTGTAGTCATCTCAATTGTTTTTGTTTTAGTCATATTTTAGTCGACGAAGATGGTATTAAGTTAGTCGACTAAAATGTTTTAGTCGGTTTTAGTCGACAAAATTAACACTGCTAGCCATGAACCAAGTCCCGTTACATATTGTAGGTTTCATACAAAAAAGAAAAATAGCTCACTACAGTCAAATCGTTGTCAATTCCTTTAGTATCATGACACAAATCTAACCCAATAAACCCATTGAAATAAAGACAGGTGACAATAGAACTGTACCAGTTAATGTGTATATTTATCACAAAATTCCACCTAAGGCGCGTACACACGATAGGTTAACCAGAGGACAACGGTCTGACGGACCGTTTTCATCGGTCAAAACCGATCATGTGTGGGCCCCATAGGTTATTTAACCTTCGGTAAAAAAAAAGACAACTTGCTTTAAAATTTAACCGTCAAAATCGATCGTTATTATGCAAAACCATCGGTTAAAAATCCATTGGACTTCGTTTTTTTAAGCACGTCGTCGTGTTTTACGTCACCGCGTTCTGACACGATCGGTTATTTAACCTATGGTGTGTAGGCGCGACGGACCATCAGTCAGCTTCATCGGTTAACCTAGGACAACTGTCCTTCAGACCGTTTTCATTGGATGGACTGATCGTGTGTACGAGGCTTTATTCTTTGGAAGGTCAGGCATTGTCAATAAGACCTTTCTGCTCCCATCTGTAACTCTCAAGCAGAATACGTATTCACTAAGGCAGACTGTACTTTCAACTTTCCCCATCCATCACTGGCACTCATTGAAGTCAAAGGCTTCCTCTAGCCCAGCAGTCCCACAGCTCAGTGCATGTTACACCCTCATCAATCTTCAATCTAAAGGACAGGCAGTGACTCCAGCATTCAATACATGACGCCGAAACAATAAAATGGTAATTAAGAAAATCAGTGTAAACAGTTTTACTCAAGCACATTAATGCTCTCATAAAACACTGAAAAATATGTCTGGAGAGGAGACGGCCTTCCCTTTCACCCACTGGGCTCATTACTGAGAAGTCTGGTTTTAAATTCTCCCTTTTTCTTCCCTCTGTACCGTCACATATGCTGAATTCCTGGCTCGCCACCGAGGGAGGACAGTTCATACCATAGGAGTGTTGTTAATGAGACAGACAAACTTAGCCCAAATGGTTTATCCCAATAAATCATGTCTCTTACTCAATACTTGACAGCTCACTGATACAATCACAGCGTAGCTGCAGCTTGAGATATCATGGTAAATCCTACCGTTATCACTCCTCACCCAACTGCACAAAAGCAAAATAGTGTATATTGTTTCAGGGTGGAGCTAGGACTTCACTGGCTTTACAGATAAAAGGGAAGATACAATGGTCTGTTTTCATATTTGCATTAGTAACAATATACTGCAGATATTTAAAGGCTAAAGCCTCGCACACAAACTGGCAGCTCGTGTTGGAGCTGCTTTACTAACAATATATGTTAGTACAGCTATTTCCCCTGCTGTTCTATGTTCTGACAGAAGTTTCCCCCCCCCCCCCCCCCCCTCAGCCAGAACACTCCGGTCAGCACTCTCAGCCATTGGCTGGAAGCGCTGATCAGGTGCTGGTCTGCAGACCTTTTTCACTGATGACCCTTTGACAGAAGCCAAACTGCTTTTGTTGGACCGGCTGACGTACACACGGGCCAAATGTCAGACAGTTTCTATTGAATAGGACATTTGGTCCATATGTACTAGGTTTAAAGGGGTTGTAAAGGCAAAAATATTTTCCTCTTAAATTAAAGTCTGACAGTAGCTGATAAAGTAAAAAGTAATGTTTTGCATTATAACTAGTTTGATACCTGTTGAAATCGAGCTGTTTTATTTACCTCCGTCACTCCTGAATCATTATTCTCACTGACTTCCTGGTTTGCGGTGCGCATTCATTCTTGCTACATCACGGCCTAATGGGAACTACAGTTCCCATTAGGCTTAGCCTCCATGCCTGTGAGGGATAAGAGAGCATCTTCACGCAGGGCTGTAGTCATAGGGAGGGGGTGAGCACATTCTGCTTTCCACCATGCAAAACGGCTCAGATGCTGGTGGAAAGCAAGAAGAGGAGAGACAGGAAATGGCATTTTCAAACCTGGATTACTGTATTTTGGAGGTCAAAAGGAAAAACGAGGTAAGTGATATTTAAACGCTCTAGCTTACAGAAATCAATTGATCTAATAAAAAACAAACCTTTAGTGTTCCTTTAAGAGCCACTGCACTAATAATCCAATGTTAGTATAGTGATCTCCCCTACTGTGATATTGTGTTCTGACAGGGAGATGACCCCCCGCGAGAACATTCCGGTCAGAGCTCTTAGCCATTGGCTGGTCATGACCCTTTCGACAGAAGCCGGCTTCTGTCAGACCAATTGACATACATGAGGGCCAAACCGGCTCATGCCACCCATTATTCTGCCCATGTGTACTAGGCTTTAATCTATTCTAAACCCATATAAGGGCTGTACTGAAAGTAATGAAAAAAGAAGGTACAATTTTTTTCATAACTTAAATAGGTCGTTCAAGTTTGACATGTTTGTAGAGCAACTTTACTTCTATAGTAGTTCTTCTTCTTTTACATTGCGGGTAAATAATGGATCCAATTAGAAGCAATGTGCCATCATTGAGTTCTTGAAGGAGGGGTGCAGGCTGTCCGACAGCCACAGTTCCAGAATGGATATGAAGATGTCTTGTCATTGCTGACTATTGTCAAAGGTGTCATCTAAATAAACATTTTGCAGCTTTCTGTGGCTATCAGACAGCTTGGACCCCTCTTTCATCAAGAACTTGATGATAGCACGTTGCTTCTGTTTGGAATACATTATTTACTGCAATGAAAAAGAAGGAAAGACATTACTATAGAGCCCTGATGTCCAACATGCGGTCTGAGGGCCGCATGCGTCCATTTGGTATATAATGTGTAGCCTTTGGACCTCTGCAGGTTGTGGTGGGAATGTTGATTAGGGAATGACGGTTTACCATTTTTAGATGCTCTATTCTGGACCCTACAGCAAAATATTCTATCTAGTTCCCTTTGTTTATGATGAGGCTGAGCAGCTGTGTTTGCCATAATTAACCCTGTCTGTACAGTGCAGCCAGATCTCCATTATCAATTGTAATATCAATTGTCTGGACTTCTTGTTTTGCATGTTAACGAGGACAGACTTGGGACAGGCTCACCCTAACAATTTGCACTCAGCCATGATACCTCCTCCTGAAAAATATCTAAAAGGCAAGAATTATAAAAAATAAAAAAAAACAACAACATATTTTAGACATGCTGTGTGAATGGGGACACATTACAAACATACAGTGGGGATTTCTTAAACCTGACTGCAAAAGTCGAGATATGCTTCAAAGTGAATGTCAAGCCAACAAATTGGGGCCAAATCCACAAAGATCCGGCGTAACTTATTTTTTTCCATTTAAGTTACACTGCCTTAAAATTTCTACCTAAGTGCCCGATCCACAAAGCACTTACCTAGAAATTTTGGGCTGTGTAACTTAAATTCCGCCGGCGCAAGGCGTTCCTATTTTCATGGGGGCGATTCCCATTTAAATTAGGCGCACTCCCGCGCCGGCCGTACTGCTAATTATGTACTGCGCATGCTCGTGACATAATTTTCCCGACGTGCATATCGCGAAATTACGTTACGCCGAGCTTTGTGGATTGCGACGGGTCAATAAAGTTGCGTCGGAAAAAAAAAAAGATACGGCGAAAAAAAAAAATTCAAAATAAAAAAAAAATCGCGTCGCTGGACAGAAAGGTCTGCTTTTACATGGTGTACTAACTTTACACCTTGTATAAAGCAGCTCTAATTTTGCGTATGCAAACTAAAACTTACGGAGAAAAAACGAAGCTGAAAAGCTTTGTGGATCTCCGTAAGTGCTAATTTGCATACCCGAGGCGGCATTTTGACACGAAATGCCCCCAGCGGCGGCTGCAGTACTGCATCCTAAGATCCGGCAGTGTAAGTCCCTTACACATGCCGGATCTTCTGCCTAACTATGGAAAACTGATTCTGTGGAACAGTTCCATAGTTAGGAACAGGGATACGACTGCGTAACAGCAGTTACGCCGTCGTATCCCTTTTGTGGATTTGGCCCTTGTTTCCTAGTTTTGGAAAAAGTAGGGAAGGAACAGAATCTATGTTTGTACTGATATTTAGGGCTTCAATACTGAGATTTACCCTCACTTTCTGTCTTGGTGAGAACAATTTCACCAGACAAAAAAGCAAATCTCCGGCAGAAGACAAGCATATGCTGCCCACCCCCACTGTAACTGCATACTTACAGGTCAGGCAGATCAAATCACATATGCGATCTAGCTAAAGAAACGTATTTATGCTTATGATTTGGTAGCACATTGGCTGCCTTCTATGGCTTGCAGTAGTATTAGAAAGTATGGTATCATTTTAAAGGGAACTGTTTTTTACACATTTTCTTTAGTATGGTCAATGGAGGGGGTAGTACAGTAAACCTGATATGAAACTTTGCACAAAACTATTTTGGATTCTCCCTTTGGGCTAGCAGGTGGATCTTTTTGCATGTGTTTCACTATCTCATTTGCTCCTTTGCTTAAAAAAAAAAAAACTTGTTAAAACTTGTTAACAGAGCTCAATAGCTCTAGCAGGCATTTACAATCACGAGAAGTAGTCAGAGCAATATCCTAATCATAATCTCCCTGTATGTCTCTGTCTGAGGTTACATTAAAGGAAGCTTGTCTAAAAAGTGATTGTTACTTTTTATAAAACTTTAAAAAAAATATAAACCTTAAAAAAAAAAAAAAATACCCAAAAGTATTATAGTTTCAGTTTAAACTTAACAGCTATTTCCTATAGCATTACCCCAGAAACACTCAAACATGACATGATTTTAAAATGAAATAAATCAATACAAACCCCGTTACTACATTTTTCCTGTTGGCTACAAAATATAGACTGCGCTATTGCTGCCATCAACCAATCTTTAAATAGATTTGATTGCACTTACATCATAAACCAGCTGGCCATGCATTTTGCTATCCTTTCTTACTACACATGTACCACCAAGCAAATTCAGACTTCATCGCGTACCTGCCAACCGCAGAATGGTACTTCTGTTTAACACTATGTTTTCTGGAGTGTTGTAATACAGTCATAAATAAGGTAAACAGCCAAAGTTAGAGCACCTAAAATGAAACTCCAGGCAAAATACACAGATGGAATAATTACATGGATACAAAGAATGATACACCTTTCTGATATACTTATCTACAATATATCGAAAGTTATGTTTCTATTATAGAATGTATTTCCCCATATTAGTTATTGTATATCCCTGAATAAGACTAAGGAAAATTGCTTTCGAAACGCGTTGGTGTTCACCACCTGGGAACCACATCACTGGTGATCCACAATTTATTGAAATACCATTACAACCATTCGGTTGAAAAAGTGGAAAGTTATAGGAATAGCCTGTACCTTTCTCGATCATGTTTTTATATCATTGTCCTTTGTCAAAATAAAGTTTTGTAATTTTATACTATACGACATGAGTGTCTATTTACTGCATCAGCTTGTGTTGCCACTAAAGTCCCACCTTTGAGGGTTTCTCTCCTTTTGTCTATACTTACATGGGAGTGGTTCACCTGCCAAAGGATTTGTATTTCTGTCCATCCAGTCCTGAAATGTACACAGCTCCTTCATACTGTACAATCCTGTATGGCGGGACAGGATATCTGGTTCTTCTCTCTTTTAGTTAAGTAATACCTACACCTACTTGTTCCTCCCCTAGTCTGTGATTGGCGAATGAATGGAGAAGCAGCAGACTGATAAGCTCATTGCTCTGTCATTTTTTTGCTCTCATCCTATCAGCATGTCCCTTGTTAGCACACTTGACGCAGAACAGCTGAGTCCTTGTGCTGCTTCTTCCTCTGCCAGTCTGAGCCCTACTGTGCTGGAACAACAAAAGGCTGATACCAAATCAAATTCAGGAACATACACTGCATGCAGTTAAAACATTGTAACAATGTATTAACAAATACAGAGCTTCGTTAATCTGTGTTTGTTTATATCCTTACAGTTCAGCTGTATTCAAATTTATTCTGGTTCAAATTGTTTTATTGGGTTTTCAAGAAAGAATAATATGAGCACCAAATTCACCCACGCAGGGGCTAAGAAAGAAGCATGCCATAGTACAAAAAACATAAGGTGCGGAAAAAAGCCAGAACAACATAAAGTATGAACAAGTAAATGGGAAGAATCAGTAGGATATCCCATAACATGAATCTCTAAATATCAAAAGATAGGTTTTCCATCGGTCGTACAACCCAAAACAGGGAAAAATAAGAGATGGGAAAGTAACAGGAGGCAGAGGCCCCAGGGGTAAAGGAAGGAAAGTGAAGGAGGGAAGTATGAGAGCAGAGGGGAAGGAGGGCGGTGAGAGGGGTGGGGGTAGACATGGACGCGGAACTCATGTGTCAGTCATGTCAATGCTAGCTGGATGTATTATTCAAATTACTCATTATTCATTTTCAGATCTACGGGAAAACAATTTATTGGTACAATGCGGCCACCATCAGATGCAAGTTCAATCAGCCACAGCTCAAGGAACCCTTAGAATGTTCCTTACATTGGTGTTCAGTGGAGAAAATGCCCCCCTTACAGTGGAGGTCAGAATGCCACCCTTACAGACAACTAGAACAGATTATTGGCGCTATACTGTTGGCTCTGACATTAACCCTGAAGCAAAGCCGCCACCATCAGATGGGAGTTCAAACAGCCACAGCTAAAGGAACCTTTATGCCCTGTTCACACGACCGGTTTTCCTGACATTCCATAACCCAACGTTTTTCCTGACGTGATTCCTCTCAAGCCTGACTTGCATACACACGTTCGGTCAAAAAAACGCTTGACCAAAGCGTGGTGACGTCCCACACGTCACTATAATGGGGACATTCTATTCAAATGGTGCCACCCATTGAGCTGCTTTTTCTGATCCTTGTGTAAGTAAAAGTTTGGTGAGAGATGATTCGTGCTTTTCAGCCTTGTACTTTTCAGCCCGTTACAGCGTGATGAATGTGCTATCTCCATTTCAAATGCTAGTTTTCCAGAACGAGCACTCCCATCTCATACTTGATTCTGAGCATGTGCGTTTTTTCCCCCTCGGAAAAGCATACACACGAGCGGTTTTGCAACGAGAAAAAGACTGACGGGAAACACAACGGGAAAAAATAGAGCAGGTTCGAATTTTTTTTGCGGGCAGTTTTCTCGTCGGGAAAACTGCTATGGAGCATACACACGACCGGTTTTCCTGACTAATCTAAAAAATTGCAGTTTTCTCACCGGGAAAACCGGTTGTGTGTACGAGACATAAGACTGTTCTTTAAGTTGGTATTCAGTGAAAAAATGCCCCTTTTACAGTGGAGGTCAGAATGTCACCCTTACAGACAGCTGGAACAGATCATTGGTGACATACCGTACAGCCACCATCAGATGGGAGGTCAACCATTCACAGCTCAAGGAACTCTGGTTGAGAAAGGCTGAATTTGAGGAAGGGGAAGTCAGATGCTTCTCAATATCCAGAAGTACAGAGTATTTTCTGCTCTTCCAGTGGCTAAGTGAGGAAAAGACAGAATGCTAAGTAAGTGCTGCTGAGGAGGGGGTCATTGAAGCATACCTGTTGCTTGTCCCTGTGGTGGCGGGTTTAGAACATCAGCTAATTTACATTGCTACCGTCACAAACTGAAACATATTTTCTAAGTTTCATAAGAGACCTCAACTATGGATACAATTTTCAGCAGAGCAGAACAATTGGCAGCCAACGAATAAAATAAATATTTATGATGAAAATGGGTAACTATCCTGGTGTAATAATCTTTATTAACTGTTATTATAACATACGCATTCCCTTTTTGTAAAGCATTGTACACATTCTATTTTTTTTTTTTTTATACTTCCTTTTTTACATAAGTCTATACAAATGCAACTGCACTTCTACATAATGCACACATTACAAGCTGAACTCTGGATATTATTTTTGGATGACATTCAGGGAACCACACATTCCTCAAAAGGTGCAAAAATGAGCAGCGTTTCAAGCTCCCCCCTAATAAGAAACGTCTTTGGACCGCAGTCAAGAAAAAAAAAAAAAAAAAACAGCAGATATCTTAAAATGTAAAACATCTGATTAAGATGAAAGATGAACTGTTTCTGGCACCGCCGAGAAAACAATTTCAAAACTTGGGAAAACAACATGAAGAGATTAAAAAGTCTTGCTAACTCAGTTACTTAATCAGACACAAACCTTACTTAACGCTACCGCCGGTCTGCAAGAGATGTGGAAGTAACTCACGGTGACAGCATGTCTACTACTCTCTGCCCATCTCAGTTAACCATGTGAATGGAGTCCAAGCTTTCTGTCTTCTAGAGGCTCATATTTACATTATATAGTTGTATGTAATTGTCTTAGGACCACACCAATTTATAGGCTGAAAACAAAGTTTAATTATGTTACCATTGTCATTGTGAAGGTTGGAAAGGGAAGGAAACTCAATAGGAAAGTGGGCTGTCAGAATTATGAGAATCAGATTGTGTGACACGACGGAGAACATCAACAGAGGAAGTCTGTGTCTTGGAAAATATGCAAGGTAAATTATTGTAAATTCTGATGCTGCTGGAAGAAACGTGGCTTCATCTTAATACGTACATTCAAGTTGTGCTCTGCTATTCATACTATGCTTAGGATGTGTCAATACATACTGCAGATCTTTACTATAGGAGACACAGTAGGCCTACAGTCGTAAAGAAAAGATAGCTTTTGCTGGCCTCCTTCTGAAAATGCTAGCTGCCTACGGTATCTGTCATGCAGATGCCCTGATTTCAGCACTCAGAGAAACTGACCTGGAACAGGTATGCATACCTCCAAACTCTCTGAAATGATAAAGAGAGACAGTGCTTGGCACACTATGTGGGCAAAGGACATGTCCCTGCCATGGCCCTGCTTACACGGACCACAAAGTTCTAAAAAGCAGAACATGATTGTCTAAACCACACAAGTGCTTTTTTTTTTTTTACCTCTTTTCTTCTTTTATATTGACTTTTCAAAATAGCAATAGCAGTAATATAGCACCTTCCTAGATAGGTGATAGCTAGGTTAGGTAAATATAGTTCTTTGGCTCCACTGTAATCAATAGAGCAGCTTGTGATTGCTTTGAATTTCTCTGGTTGTGGGTATGACTGCTTACCTCTGTCTTCTGGGGGTTTCTGGAAGGTAGTGGGCTGGTAGAGTCAAATATATACACTGAATATTTATGGGGGGTAGGGGGTGGCCAGTAGGTGGCTGAGAGAATGCATAAATAGTCTGAAGCCTAGAGCAGAGGAGGAATATTTATGGGGGGTATGGGGTGGCCAGTAGGTGGCTGAGAGGGTGCATAAATAGTCTAAAGCCTAGAGCAGAGGGGTTCTTGTCCAGGTGATGCTCCCAGCCTGAAGGACTACTGTCCTTCCTATAAAAAAAATGTTTTGCTTAATTTTTTAGTTTACATTTACTGGCAAGGTTGACGTAGCCTATCCAGATAGATGCTCCCTAGGAAGGCAACATCACTATTGCCTTCAAGGAAATCTCATACCTAAACAGCGAGATCTTGATAGAATCAACTATCAGTTTGCATCTGAGGAGTGGCCTTGTATGCTGTAAGTTGATTTAGGAGTGCCTTTTTTAACGTATAATCGAGCATTACATTTCAAAGTTAGGTAGTAGCCATTGTGGCTGTCTTAGGCCCCGTACACACGACCAGTTTCCTCGGCAGAATTCAGCTTCCGACCGAGTTTCTGGCTGAATTCTGCCGAGGAAACTGGTCGTGTGTACACTTTCGGCCGAGGAAGCCGACGAGGAGCTCGGCGAGGAAATAGAGAACATGTTCTCTATTTCCTCGTTGTTCTATGGGAGCTCTCGTCCCGCCGAGCTCCTCGGCGGCTTCAGGGCTGAACTGGCCGAGGAACTCGATGTGTTTGGCACGTCGAGTTCCTCGGCCGTGTGTACGAGGCTTTAGGCTTCGTACACATGGCCGAGAATCCAGTCGTAAAAAAACGTTGTTTTTCTCGACGGAATTCTTGTCAAGCGTGACGGGATTATTGTCTAGCTTTCCTTGCATACACACTGTCAATCCAAAATCTCGTCGGTCTAAAGCGCGGTGACGCACAACACGTATGACGGCAGTATAAAGGGGAAGTTCGATTCCAATGGCGCCACCCCTTGGGCTCCTTTTGCTAATCTCGTGTTACTGCGTGTTAGTTAAAAGTTTGATGAGAGACGATTCGCACTTTTCAGTCTTCGTGCTTTCAGATCGTTTTCTGCTGTTCAGAATGCTGACGAATGTGCTATCTCTATTACGAATGCTAGTTTTACCAGAAGGAGCGCTCACGTCTCATACTTGATTCTGAGCATGCAGGGTTTTTTGAGACTCAGAAAAGCATACACACAAACGTTTTTCTTGTCGTAAACCAGCCTGACGAGAAAATTGAGACTCCCGACGAGAAAATAAAGACTAGGGGCCAGATCCACAAAAAGCGGGCGCAACTTAACTTTTCCCATTTAAGTTACACCGCCGCAAATTTCCCAAGTTAGTGCCCGATCCACAAAGCACTTACCTGGAAATTTGCAGCGGTGTAACTTAAATCCGTCTGGCGCAAGGCGGGCCCAATCGAATGGGGCGAGTCCGTGCCGGACGTACTGCGCATGCTCCGTCGGGTAAATTACCCAACATGCATTGCGCTAACTGACGTCGCACCAACGTCATTTGCTTAGACGTTAACGTAAATGGCGTCCAGCGCCATTCACGGATGTCTTACGCAAACGACGTTGATGTTTAAATTTCGACGCGGGAACGACGGCCATACTTAACATGGCTTAAGAGAACTAGGGCTCAGCCCTAGTTTTACGCGGCGTAACCCGACGGAAACTACGTAGATTTAGATCGACGGGCCGTTCGGGACGTTCGGGGATCGCCGTAAGTCTTCATTTGCATATTCTAGCGGCCGGCCGGCCTAGAATTGCATCCTTAAGATCCGACAGTGTAATTCAATTACACCTGTCGGATCTTAGGGCTAGCTATGCGTAACTGATTCTATGAATCAGTCGCATAGTTAGAAACAGAGATACGACGGCATATCAGTAGATACGCCGTCGTATCTCGTTTGTGGATCTAGCCCTGGGTTCTCTTTTTTTCTCGTCGAGATTCATGACAGTTTTCTCGACGAGAAACCATACATACGAGCGTTTTTCTCTGCAAAAAGCTCTGCCAGCAGTTTTTTGCTGGTTTCTTGCTGACAAAAAACGGTCGTGTGTACGAGGCTTTAGACTTTTTTCTACTGAGCTCGCCATTAATGCAATTTAGGATATAAGTCATACATAGCAGTTACCCTTCATTAGATCATTGAACAAATCCCCAGAAACGGTGTCAGGATTTATATTTACAACACGCCAAAGCCCATTCCTGTGCCCTAGATATGCCATGTATGGCTGTATTCATTTTCTGACTCATTTGTTTTCTTTTTAAGATCAGAGAGAAAGTTTTCCTTATGGGGAATGCTCATTTTTCAGATTAATCAAAAGGGTGTTTCTGTAGACTGAGATTCTGCTGAACGCTGTGCTGTAGGAGCTTTAAAAATAGATAATCACTCCGGACTATTATTAGTCTTTGCGTTTCAGAGTAAAAAGCTGTAAAAAGAAATACTCTCCTGTTTATGTTTTCTGTTGCACATGCTAAAACAATTGGTCCAAAGCACAGAACGCTAATTAAAGAACTGACCAACCTCTGTATCTAATTCATATTAAACCCTAACATTTTATTTGTCATTTCAGGTGATGAGCAAACACTTAAGCTAGCTGTACACTAGAAGATTTGCGAAAGAACGCTCGCAAATTTGAGGATTTGACCACTGTTGTTTGCTAATAGTCCAAAATTTCATTTGCTTTTAACAATGAAATTTTTAACAAATAGACTTTCCACAATAAAAAACATATACACTGTTAAGCAGGCCATAGATTATTCAAATCTTAGCTGGTTCAGCAGGGACTGGCCAAAATTCAACCCATCTATGGGAAGGCTGATTGTATTGAAGTTTATCCATTGATTGACTTTAGTACATTTAGGATTTTTTTTATGCAATCACTGCCGGCAGCTATAGCCCCCAGCAGTAACCATTGTGTTCTGCCAGCAGAGAAGGTTCCCGAGCTCAACTCCAGCAGAGCACAATAGCAGAGTGGAGGGATTGACCCATCAGCACTGACTGTAAGAATGGGGGATTTTAGCAATTTTCCTTCCACCCATGGTGTAAGGGAAGAGAATTGCATAATCTATGGGCTGCTTTAGGACTTTGAGAAAAAAAATGCCATCCTGCTGCTTTGTATTTTCTCATCACTGCAGTCAGAAACAACCCTGATTTGACCCCCATTTACACCTCTTTTTTCTTTCCTAAACCTTGGGTTTCCTCCAGTGTTATCTGGTCCCCTGGTCTTTGGCCCCACTTTCTGGGTTTGGGGTGGCTCATTTGCCTTACAGGGTCTTTTGGAGCCACCCTATCGTGCAAGCCTTCATGAATAAGGCTACATGCTGACGTGATGATGCTCCCAGTGCCAACCAGCACTGGCAGCCCAAAATGAGAACAGGCCTGTATACTGTCCTTCCAAGACTTTACTAATGACTACTTAAAAACATTTCTCTCTATCCTCCAGTAAATTTAGCTGCTTACATTATTTTTATTTACAAGAATATTTAAAGCCCAACCCCAGGAATTACAAATATCCTTGAAGTGAGTCCCGATCAGGGGAGGGCTGGCAGCCTTAGGCCTGGGGGGCAGGTTCAGTCAATTGGCCCATTGAACCGCCAAATCAGCTCACCATCCATGGCCCACCTGGTTTTTCAATGCAGCCTCACTAGTGCTAACAACTTCAGTGTCCATCAATGCAGCCTGATCGCTGGGGCAGGTTACATGGGGTGTAGGGGGGGGGGGGGGTCAGCTATGGGTGTCAGGGTCTCTCACCACAGGAATCTCAGCAGGTCCTTGCAGGCCATGGCCTCCTGGGGGGGGGGGGTAATGCTCCTGGTCCTGGGGTCAAGTTGCAGCCAGCACCCAGCCCTGCGTCCCGACTCCCTTGCACACCCTGCTTCCAAGAATCCGGTCTCCGGCAGTTGTAGTTTCCTCTGCACTGCTCTGTTTTCCACCCACCGGGAGCTTGGACTACAACTCCTGGAATGCAACAGCTAGGGGTTGGCCGCCGAGGCCATGCCCCCGGCCCAACTTCCTAGACCAGAATAAAAAAAAAATTATAGCGGGCAGTGGCTGCCGGCCATAAGTCAGGGCGGCCTGTGAGGCAATTGCCACCCTGCCCCCCGGCCCAGCCCTCCCCTGGTCCCGATGCCCCACAAGGGTTAAATGCTTGTTAACTATAGGTAAAGGAAGGTGTAATACTCATTACTTCATGCTTTGGCATGCTCTGGCACTCTCCTTCACAGCTTTTAAACAGTCCTGTACATCCTCATGTACAATTCAGGACTGGAGTCCCCAGTTCATATCCTGGTCAGGACAGTATCTGCATGGGCAGCACAGCAGCTATGTGGTTAGCACATCAACCTAGCAACACTAGGGTCGTTTGTTCAACTGTGGTTGCTTGGGTTTCTTCTCACACTCCAAAGATACTGTATGCTGATTAGGTTAACAAGTTACTGTCTAAATTGACCCTAGCATATGTGTGCAAATATGTATGTGGGATAGAATTGTAAGCTCCTTAAGGGCAGAAACTGATATGAAGCTGTACATAAATTGTTGGAGCTATAATATATATATATATATATATATATATATATATATATATATATATATATATATATATATATATATATATATAGTCCAATGGTAGTAGACACTGCACTCAGATAAGAGTAAAGACAGCCCATTAGTACTCAAGACAAGCAGATATAAACAGTCCAGTAGATCAGTGATCATCAACCCTGTCCTCAGGGCCCACTAACAGGCCAGGTTTGCAAGATGACTGAAATACATCACAGATGATATCATTTGCTGCTTAGTGATTGCAGTATTCTAGTCTGCATCTCCCCAAGGTAATACATAAAATCTGGCCTGTTAGTGGACCCTGAGGACAGGGCCGTCTTAATAGCATCATGGGCCCCTGGGAAAAGTAATGCTCTGGGGCCCCTACAATGGAGACAGTGCAGGTAAACAGACATCAAGTAGGTAGGAGGCACCTTTTAGGTGGAGCTCTGCATTAACTACATGAACAATCATTCTGTACAGCAAAGAAACAGTGGGAAAATACTACATACATAAAGTAACAAAGCTGTCCTGTGCATTTAATATATCTGCTAGATTGATGCCTCCCCAGCACTCTGACCCCTCTACACCCCAGATATCCCCCCATCACTCTCAGTGCCATCATGGGGCCCCCAATTTCGGGGCAGCGTGGGCTCAAGGACCAGCTGCTTTGGGGAAAGTGCAGGGGCCCCCCATGCAGCTGGGGCCCCTGGGCAGTGCCCAGGTGTGCCCTCTCATTAGGACAGCCCTGCCTGAGGACAGGGTTGATGACCACTGCAGTAGAAGATGTATTTGTGGTGTCTTGCACTGAAACAACAGAAACAGGTTTTTTGGTTGATGATTTAACAAGGTCTTGTTGCTTTAATGAAAGACCTGACTGTTATATATAACACTGGGCTGTTTATATATACAGTGTATAAATACTATATAAATATATATGTATTTTTTATATACTGTGTATATATATAATTTATTTGATTATATATTTGTTGTATTTTTTGTATTTATATATATATATATATATATATATATATATATATATATATATATATATATATTACACACAAAAAAATATTAATAATGCAATGCAATATGGCATTTTTCTAGTGGTTGTCTGTAAAACAGGCTGCACTCTAGTATGTTGACAACAAACTGTACCTTTAATAATCTTCCTAGTACACATTCCAACTTGGAAGAGCTTGGTGGCTGACACTGCACAGGCACTGACCTCTTTGTCCTTCAGGTTTGCATATCAGAACCCTCTTCTATCGCAAAAAGCCAAATCATCTGATCCCAAACTAACTGTCAACTGCCTGTGATGGTGGCAAAGCAAGACATCAATCAATCAGTTTTTATCACAGGCGCCCTGTTCTTCTTTCTTGTGCTCATCTTATCACCTGACCCAGTTGCTGCCCTGACTTCTACATCTTCACAAACTTACAGAGAGGAATCTGTGCTTTCCTGTGCCATGAGATTCCTCTGATCAGGTCATGTTTCTGCCTTTTACTGTTATATTATTTATATATTGCGTTGTTACTGTTTAATTCTGTTTTGAAGTGGATGTTTGCAAATTTATAATAGTGGAACAGAAAGATGGAAAGGTAAAGAGAGTGAAGTGTATCAGACAATGGGGCAAGGAAACGTGATAAAAAAAAACGAGAGAAACGGAGAAAGAAAAACCAAACATATATCTCTCTCCCCTTCCAAAGGCCTCACCATATCTGTCACTTTTAGACCTCAACCTTCTGCTGTGGATAAAACACTGCTCAGTTTTCTTATATCAATGCCAATTTATTTATTTATTTATTACTGTTGAACAGAGTGTGCAAGAATTAAAATTTCATTCATATTATCTTTTTTTTCTGTAGCCCCATTCGGGATTCTTCCTTTACTTCCTGAGCCTGTTACATCTTTACAAGAAATCGGGGACATCATTGTCACCAGAACAGATGTACACAGGCAGCAATAAAAAAATATTTCAGAAATTCTAACCCATTGTAGAGATCTCACATCTCTTCCTAACCTGACAGATGAGCTTAGAAGAGTACTGCTTCTCCTTTCACTGTCCAGTCACAGGGTGGTGGTGAGAAGAAGACTTGAAAGTGTTAACCTGCCTGGCGGTGTTCCCGAGTCTGACTCGGGGTTAGATTTTCATGCTGCGAGCGGTAACCCCGAGTCAGACTCGGGCTCGCCTCGCTGGATGCACAGGGAGTGTTTACTTACCTTGTCCCTGGATCCAGCGATGCCACCACGCTGTGTGAGCGAGCGGGACCTCGCTCGATTCACACAGCGTCCTCCTGTGCCGCCGATCTCCGTTCCCTGCGACGTTACGACGCACGGGGACGGAGAACGGCGCCAAATTCAAAAAAGTAAACAAACACATTACATACAGTATACTGTAATCTTATAGATTCCAGTACTGTATGTAAAAAAAACACACCCCTTGTCCCTAGTGGTCTGCCCAGTGTCCTACATGTTCTTTTATATAATAAAAACTGTTCTTTCTGCCTGCAAACTGTAAATTGTCCATAGCAACCAAAAGTGTCCCTTTATGTCAAAAATAGTTTTAGATCAGCTAAAAAACAGCGATAATAAATTATAATCACTTGCAGAATTGTGCGATAGCGATTTGTGGGGAAATTCGTCATAAAAAAAATAATAATAATGACAGCGACAATTCTGCAACTGAGCAAATTTCAGTGATTTTGATTTGATTACATTATTGAATAATTTTTATTATAATTATATTATTATTTGTTATAATTATTTATAATTATTTATTATATTATAATTTATAATTTTGTTTTTAAAAAAATGTCATACCCGGGATGCCTATTAGACTCTTGTTTGGTCAGATTTAAGTGAGTTATTCCTAAGAATTACAGGCCTACAGTATAAAACACCAAATTTCCTTGCAAATAATGGTACCGCTTTCAGCATGTTTTTTCTGAAAGAATCATACCGCCAGGGAGGTTAATAAACTGCAGCAGAGAAAAACAGGTCCCCTGTCCTGCCAGGAGTACTGTATATTGGTAGGTGCTTAATCTATAATATATAAAAACACCAATAATCCGTATGTATATGTGATATATTCCACATCACCAGAGCAAAAAGCAAAAATAAATCTTACCAACACTTTCACAAGACCTGGTCATCACTATATTTACAATATAATGTATATGTGCCATTCAGACAAAACAACCAGAGGGAAGCTGGGAAGGAATGTCAGGAAAAACACATCAAGTTATGTATTCATGCTGTCAATATACACTATGGCCCGGATTCTCGTACGAGTTACGCCGGCGTATCTCCAGATACGCCGTTGTAACTCTGAGTCCGAGCCGTCGTATCTATGCGCCTGATTCTTAGAATCAGTTACGCATAGATTTGTATTAGATCCGACCGGCGTAAGTCTCTTACACCGCCGTATCTTAACTGCATATTTACGCTGGCCGCTAGGGGCGTGTACGCTGATTTATGCCTAGAAATATGTAAATCAGCTAGATACGCCAATTCACGAACGTACGCCCGGCCGACGCAGTACAGATACGCCGTTTACGTTAGGCTTTTCCCGGCGTAAAGTTACCCCTGCTATATGAGGCGTAGATGAGGCGTACCAATGTTAAGTATGGACGTCGTTCCCACGTCAAATTTTAAAAAATGTACGCTGTTTTCGTAAGTCGTTCGCGAATAGGGCTGGGCGTCATTTACGTTCACGTCGAAAGCATTGGCTTCTTGCGGGTTAATTTGGAGCATGCGCACTGGGATACTTTCACGGACGGCGCATGCGCCGTTCGTAAAAAGCTTCATTTACGTGGGGTCACATTAAATTTACATAACACACGCCCACATCTACCACATTTGAATTAGGCGGGCTTACGCCGGCCTATTTATGCTACGCCGCCGCAACTTTGGTTTGAGAATACGGCACTTGCCTGTCAAAGTTGCGGAGGCGTAACGTAAATAGGATACGTTTTGCCCGCACAAAAATACGCGCTTCTGCGCGAATCCGGGCCTATATTGTCAAAAGTATTGGGACGCCGGCCTTTACACGCACATGAACTTTAATGTCGTCCCAGTCCATAGGGTTCAATATTGAGTTGGCCCATCCTTTGCAGCTATAACAGCTTCAACTTTTTTGGGAAGGCTGTCCACAAGGTTTGGGGGAGTGTGTATATGGGAATGTTTGATCATTCTTCCAGAAGCGCATTCATGAGGTCAGGCACTGATGTTGGAACAGAGTATTTCCAAGTATTCCCGAACCTCTGTCCAAGTGTGCAGTACTGCACACTCGCAAACCGAGTTTGGAAAAACAAACTTGTATTGCGAAACGCTCTTTAGCCACTTCCCGACCGCCGCATGTAAATGTACGTCCACAGAATGGCACGTACAGGCACATGGGCGTACATGTACGTCCTTGCCTTCTAGCGGGTGGGGGGTCCGATCGGGACCCCCTCCGCTACATGCGGCGGTCGGGTTCCCTCGGGGAGCGATTCGGGACGACGGCGCAGCTATTTGTTTATAGCCGCTCCGTCGCGATCGCTCCCCGGAGCTGAAGAATGGGGAGAGCCGTGTGTAAACACGGCTTCCCCGTGCTTCACTGTGGCGGCGTATCGATCGAGTGATCCCTTATATAAGGGAGACTCGATCGATGACGTCAGTCCTACAGCCACACCCCCCTACAGTTGTAAACACACACTAGGTGTACCCTAACTCCTACAGCGCCCCCTGTGGTTAACTCCCAAACTGCAACTGTCATTTTCACAATAAACAATGCAATTTAAATGCATTTTTTGCTGTGAAAATGACAATGGTCCCAAAAATGTGTCAAAATTGTCCGAAGTGTCCGCCATAATGTCGCAGTCACGAAAAAAATCGCTGATCGCCGCCATTAGTAGTAAAAAAAATTTTTTTATAAAAATGCAATAAAACTATCCCCTATTTTGTAAACGCTATAAATGTTGCGCAAACCAATCGATAAACGCTTATTGCGATTTTTTTTACTAAAAATAGGTCGAAGAATACGTATCGGCCTAAACTGAGGGAAAAAAATGTTTCAGATATGTTTTTGGGCGATATTTATTATAACAAAAAGTAAAAAATATTGCATTTTTGTTCAAAATTGTCGCTCTATTTTTGTTTATAGCGCAAAAAATAAAAACCGCAGAGGTGATCAAATACCACCAAAAGAAAGCTCTATTTGTGGGGGAAAAAGGACGCCAATTTTGTTTGGGAGCCACGTTGCACGACCGCGCAATTGTCTGTTAAAGCGACACAGTGCCGAATCGCAAAATCTGGCCTGGGCATTTAGCTGCCTAAAGGTCCGGGGCTTAAGTGGTTAACCTCATTACTCGCAATCCAAGGTTCTACTGTATCTACAAAGCCCCTTAATATACATAACTAGGTTAACCTAGGTCTCTTGCTGAGATGACAGGGTAAGCCACCTCAAGGAAGACTTATGGTAAGAGAAGTACCAACCAGTCACCAGAGAGCACTACCACACAGCATGTAAATATTGTATAATGAGTGCACTTATCCTTTAACACACATTACTAAGACTATTCATATTAAGCTGATCACATTCACTTTCATATCTAAAAAAAAAAATTAAAAGACTATTGATTCCCCTTAATTATCCAGAGACATTTAAGTGGGGATTAAATAAGCGTACAGGCAAAGCAACAAAAAAACTTTAATAATCTGGTGCCGATATTTTGCATGAAGGCAACGTTTTCATTTCGCATGTAATATAATACAAAGTTTTATTTTTAGGAAAGCGTTCCAAACACAAATATCTGAGTTCCCTTTCTGTCACGCTGCTCTGTCCTCGATTTGCCTTTGTAGCCAGTACACAGTGATCACTTTATGTATGGTACTAATTAAGTTAGCACTATATGGTCCATCAATCAATCATCAGGCTTTTAATCAAATGAGAGGAACTGCTTCCTGATCCTTTGAAGGTAGGCAGTATTTACGGCAGGTGAGATTTATGATCGGTGACATGGAAAAGCACATTTTAAAGGAATATAGGACAAGCTTTATAAATACTGAAAAAACTAGGACAATTGTGCTGATAAAATTAATAAAAAAAAAAAAAAATTAAAATCCAAAGTACCATAAATTCAAATATCCAGCTAGAAATTCAGATGCAAAGGAGTTTATTTTTTTTTTCACTCTCCTTGCATGTGATTGGGACCTACTTGCCAAGTGAATTTTTACATTTACTAAGTTAAAGCGAAATTCTAACCACAATTAGCATTTTTTAAATGTATGTCCTTTCATCCTGCGTTTTTATAATATAAATCCGGTCACTTACTATTTTACAATCCGCCACCGATCCGCATAGATATTAAAAAAAGATAGTTTATAAAACTATATCTACACCATTGTCATTTTGCTTGTGGGCATTGTGAAGCCTACAGGCACTTGGGGCCAGATTCACAAAAAGAATACGACGGCGTATCTCCTGATATGTCGTCGTATCTCTGTTTCTATCTATGCGACTGATTCATAGAATCAGTTAAGCATAGATATCCAAAAGATCCGACAGGTGTAATTGTTTTACACTGTCGGATCTTAGGATGCAGTACCGCGGCCGCTGCTGGGGGGAGTTTGTGTCGTAAACCAGCGTTGGGTATGCAAATTAGGAGTTACGGCGATTCACGATGGATTTTCGCGTTCGCTACGTCGCCGCTAGTCTAGTTTCACGTCGCAATTTTAGTCGTCGTTTGACCTGCCTTAACTTTACACAGCAATCGTATTGCTGTATAAAGTATGGCCGCCGTTCCCGCGTCGAAATTTAAAAATGAACATCGTTTGCGTAAGCCGTCCGGGAATACGGAATTACGCTACGCGCTTCGCCGTTCGAAAAAATTACTTCACGGCGCGCAAAGCACGACGGGAATTGCGAAACTGAGCATGCGCAGTAGGTCCGGCGCAGGAGCGCACCTAATTTAAATGGCACACGCCCATTTGAATTGGCCCGCCTTGCGCCGGAGGCCGCCGGCGTAGTTTTCATCGCAAGTGCTTGGTGAATCAGGCACTTGCGATGAAAACTTGCGGCGGTGTAACGTATCTACGATACGTTACGCCGCCACTCACCTACGTGAATCTGGCCCATACTTCCTGGAAGTCTTGGATGGGGAGTGATAATTGGACAGCGCACTGCATCCTGGGAAATGATGACACACATTTCCCAGGAGCATTAGAGGGAGATGATGTCAGAATCCTAGGTGGTTTCAAAGGCAGATTTCGTGGGACCGCATAGCAAAAGGCATTTCCAGATGAGTAAAAAAAAATGTTTTTTTTTTTTTTTCTTTTTTAGTCGTAAGCTACAGTTTAAAGCAAAATCGTTTTTTTGATGGAACCTCCACTTTAAGCAAAAATTCCAGTTGCAAAATCAACAGCCTATTTACCTTTAGTAAATCAAACCCAAAAACCATTCTGAGAACCATTCTAAATTATGCAAGCATATTTAATAAAGAAAGAGCATTGCCGTACAAGGTACATTAACAAACCACAGCCAATCAAATTTCACAGTTTACAGCATTCAGCAAAAACAAAAGATAAATGCTTGGATGTATTACATAATTACATGGTAGATATGGTTGGAAGAAGACACAGGTCCATCAAGTACAACCTCTGTGTGAGTTTTATGTGTTTAATCCAGAGGAAGGCAAAAACCAACCCCTACCAGCAAAGGTCAATTTGATGTAAGAGGGTAAAGAAAATTCCTTTTCTGACCCCATAATGACGATCGGATAAATCCTTAGCTCAACCTCCTATCGAGTTTAAGAATTCCCATAGCTTGCTGACTGAGGAAGATATCTAACAGTTTTTGGAATTTATCAGAACTCTCCACTAATATTGCTACCTGGGGAAGTGAGTTGTATAATTTCACACTCTAAAACCTGGTACACATGATCGGATTTTCAGCGGGCAAAGAGCGTCCGAAGAACGTTGGCCATGAATTTGTCTTGCATACAAATGGCAAAGAATTGTCTGCCAACAAACATGAACGTAGTGACGTACTACGTGGTTTTTCAGCTCTTTAGTGCCACCCTTTGGACACCTTCTGCTAATGTTGTGTTTGGTGAGCATGATTCTCGACAAGCCTAAGCCAAACTCGTCGAGGAAAACGATGTTTCATTTACGACGAGTTCCACGGTCGTGTGTACGAGGCCTCAAAGTGGATGTAAACCCCCCATACACCCAGTGAAGTGAACAGCCTCAGGTGATACACAGGGATGAACCAAATCTCCCTACATAGGTTTTATATTTATATCTGCTGTCATCACATTTATATACTGTTTAGAACGTTCAGATTGTGTTAGTAGATTTTCTCTTCCTGGTTAACACAGAGTGTGATTTCTGGGCATACAGCCAAGATAGCTAAAATTGCTGATTGAAGGAAAGGCACACACCCCCTCTCATCATAGGCAGAGACTCTCAAAGGTGTTTTGTAATAGGACCAGCTCTCTATGACTCTATTTTAGCAACCTCCTCCGACAAAAGATTCAGGCTACTTTTGTCTAAAAAGTCTAAGAATTTGTCAGGAATTCTCAGGCTGATAACAGAGAAACTGTTCAGAAAAGAGCTATAAGACTTAGCTCATTGAAAAAAGATAAAATACTGCAGATATATGTGCCCAGCTCAAATTTCATGAATCGGGTTTACATCCACTTTAACAGCAAATAATGCTTTCCCAGTTTAAAGTCATACTAAAGGTTCAAGTTTTTTTTTTTTTATATATATAACAAACATATTATACTTTCCTCCACTGTGCAGTTCATTTTGCACAGAGTGGCTCTGACCGTCCTCTTCTGGGGTCCCCCATCAGCTCTCGTGGCTCCTCCCCGCATTAGATAACCCCCTCTGAGAAGTTTGCTCTGGAGGGGGTTACCTTGTGGGCGCGCTCCCGTGTCCTACACTCAGCGTCCATAATCGCCGGGTGTATGACCCAGTCCCGCCCCCGGCGGCCGCATCATTGGATTTGATTGACAGCAGTGGGAGACAATGGCCGTGCTGCTATCAATCAATCCAATGAAGTGCTGAGAAGCCGCGGAGAGAGCGCCTCGGGATCGCGCCCACGGAAATTCAGGGCTCAGGTAAGTAAAACAGGGGGGGGGGGGGGTGGACATAGCAAGGTATTTTTTCACCTTAATGCATTAAGGTGAAAAAACACGAGGGTTTATAACCCCTTTAAGAATAAACTTCTTTTTGTCCAACAGGTTATTGTAGTTTTTATAATCATCTTTAAAAAAATGTATATATTGTGATCAAATCCACCCTATGGTGCATCTCTTCTCTTGAATGAATAAATGTAATCTTTGTAATCGGTCCTCATAACTGAGGTCCTTCAAACCCCCTTACCGGTCTTTGCCGTGAGTAACTGTATATACTATATGGGGATAAAGGCCGGTGTATATGAACAAAGTTGGTGTTCTCTTTTTCTATAGCTAGACATGCAATAACAATTGCTTACTACCAATACTGCTTTTTCCAATATTTATGAAGATGTGGCCTTCTTCCCCATAAGAGACCAATTGTATACACAGTCAAACTGTCACACAGCTGTTTGCCGGAATTATCTGCATCTTGCAACAATTTGACTCCATGTATGCATGAGTAACTCTAGATGGATGACGTGTGGGGATTGATTTACTAAAACTGGAGAGTGCAAAATCTGATGAGGATCTGCATGGAAACCAATCACCTTCCAGTTTTGACAGTGTCGCTTTAACTGACAATTGCGCGGTCGTACAACGCTGTACCCAAACAAAATAAATGTCCCTTTTCCCCCACAAATAGAGCTTTCTTTTGGTGGTATTTGATTACCAGTGTGATTTTTATTTTTTGCGCTATAAACAAAAAAATAACGAAAATGTAGAAAAAAAAACCAATATATTTTATTTTTTGCTATAATAAATATGCCCCCCCCCCAAAAAAAAAATTATAAAAAAATCAGTTTATGCTGATATGTATTCTTCTACATATTTTTGGTAAAAAAATAAATCGCAATAAATGTATATTGATTGGTTTGCACAAAAGTTATAACATCTACAAAATAGGGGATAGATTTATGGCATTTATATTATTATTATTATTATATATTTTTTTTACTAGTAATGGCGGTGATCAGCGTTTTTAATGGGACTGCGACATTGCAGTGACAGATCAGACACTTTTCACACTTGTTTGGGACTACTGACATTTATACAGCGATCAGTGCAATAAAATGCCAAGATAACTGTATAGATGACACTGTCAGGGAAGGGGTTAACACTAGTGTGTTCCCTGGTGTTCCTAACTGTGGGCATAGGTGACTGACTGGAGGAGGAGAGAGATCGCTGTTCCTGATCACTAGGAACAGACGATCACTCTCTACTCCCCTGTCAGAACGGGGATCTGTTTGTTTACATTGACAGACCCCTGTTCTGGCTCTCCGTGGAGCGATCGTGGGTGGCCAGTGGACATAATGGCCGCCGGCCTGGCGCATCGGCTCCCCCACGTGCAGCGGGCGAGCACGTGCCTGCAATAGCTCTTAAGTATAGTTCCAATTTTAAAACTTTTGTGCTTTCCAGATCATTTTTCATTAGTTTAGCAGTTTCTGGTCTATAGCAGGTTTTGCAGTGTTTGCACATGTGCACATCAGTATAACTGCGTTCTAGTTTGATGTACAGATATGTATTTTCTTTGAATGCAGATATACTGAATGGCCTCAAATGCAGCTAAACATAAAGGGACAGATCCACGAAGCGCGGCGCTTCTTTGCGGCCGGCGTAGTGTATCTCAGATACACTACCCCGCCGTAACTTACAGCGTATTTCCCGTATTCTCAAATAATTTGCGCTGTAAGTTACGGTGGCGTAGTGTAACTGTGTCGGCGTAAGGGCGCGCAATTCAAATGGATGAGATGGGGGCGTGTTCGGTAATACGTCTTGACCCAACGTAAATGACGTTTTTTCTGAACGGCGCATGCGCCGTCCATGGGGGTATCCCAGTGTGCATGCTCGAAATTAACCCGCAACAAGCCAATGCTTACGACGTGAACGTCATTCTACGCAAAGCCCTATTCGCGAACGACTTACGCAAACAACGTAAAATTTTCAAAATTCGAAGCGGGAACGACGTCCATACTTAACATAGGATACGCCTCATATAGCAGGGGTAACTATACGCCGAAAAAAGCCTTACGGAAACGACGTAAAAAAATGCGCCGGCCGGACGTACGTTCGTGGATCGCCGTATCTAGCTAATTTGCATACTCGAAGCGGAAATAGACGGAAACGCCACCTAGCGGCCAGCGTAAATATGCACCTTAGATCCGACGGCGTACTAAGACGTACGCAAGTCGGATCTAGGCCAGCTTCAGGCGTATCTTGTTTTGTGGATACAAAACAAAGATACGCCGGAGCAAACTAGAAGTTACGCGGCGTATCAATAGATACGCCAGCGTAAACGCTTTGTGGATCTGGCCCAAAGTCTAAATGATATTATTGAGAAGTCGATACATATATGCATTTAGAAATGTGCTGTAGACAAATTGGCACAAGTAAAGCTAAATATTGTATACTAACTCAAATGTTCAGCAGGAAAGTGTTAAAAGCTCTAGTGCAAAAAAACAAATGCTTGTCCTATGGGAACTGCCCTAAAGACAAGAAAACACACAGAAAGAGCATCTGGACTCCAAACATTGTGCATGAGTAGTCAGAGACGGCACGCTGGATCCCAAAGGAGCAAACAAGCAATACAACTAACTCAACTTACTAAAAGGTTATTTTATTCTGCATTTAATTATTCCATACCCCTTATGGGAAATGAGGTTTAGATGGCCCATAAACATAAATTGGAAATTTTAAAAACTTACCAAGAATTGAAAGAAAAAGCGGTGAGATGTTAAACAATAATTTGCAATTTACATCTGATGGCCTGTTCTGTAATCAAATATAACAACTGGCCCATTCACACTACTGTACTGCGCATTGGTACCATGCAATGCCATTTACTTCACTGGAACTAAGGGGCCAAGCCCTGAAATACAACCCCCCCACTATAATCCCCCTTCCGCCAAATGATTTAGACCAGTGCACAAAGCAAGGTCCATAAAGACATGGATAAGCAAGTTTGGGGTGGAAGAACTTGACTAGACTGCAAGGAGTCCAAACCTTAATCTGATAGAACACATTTGGGATAAATTAGAGCGAAGACTGCGAGCAAGGCCTTCTCGTCCAACATCAGTGCCTGACCTCACAAATGCACTTCTGGAAGAATGGTCCAATATTCCCATAGACACACTCCTAAACCTTGTGGGCAGCCTTCCCAGAAGAGTTGAAGCTGCTAACGCTGCAAAGGGTGGGCCAACTCAATATTGAACCCTACTGACTAAAGCCCTATACACACTATTAGATTGTTGGCATGGGATTGTCTGTTGACGGACTGTTGGCCTAAAATCTGAAGCCCCGCACACACGTCCGAGGAACTCGACGGGCAAAACACATCGTTTTGCCCGTCGAGTTCCTTGTGAAGCCCCCAAGGATCTCGGCGAGCCGAAATTTCCCATTGAACAACGAGGAAATAGAGAACACGTCCTCTATTTCCTCGCCGAGATCCTCGTCGGCTTCCTCGGCCGAAAGTGTACACACAGCCGGATTTCTCGGCAGAATTCAGCTCTGACCGAGTTTCTGGGTGAATTCTGCCGAGAAACTCGGTCGTGTGTACGGGGCCTGACTGTTAGTATGCTCCTTCAGACAACTGTTGTCCAATTTTCTGCCAACAAATGTTAGATGACATGCTAGTAAATTTTTCACGGACAACAGTCTGTTGTCAGATTTTCTGATGGTCAGTACACAAGTCGGTCACACAAAAGTTGAAAGTATAAACATGCATGCTCGAAACCAATGCTCACCAAACACGAAATTAGCAGAAGGGGCCCCAAGGGTGGCGCTCAAGAGTTTAAACTCCTCGTAGTACATCACTACGTTCATGTTTGTTGGCCAATTGTGTGCCGTTAGTATGCAAGACAAGATCCAGGCACACGCCCTGAAGACAAAAATCAGACGCTCAGTTGGCCAACAATCTGATCCTGTGTACCACGCTTTAGCCCTGGTTCACATTGATGCTACTTTGAAATCGTGCAGTGAGATCTCCTCCTCTGTAACTCAAAACATGCAACCTGTAGATTTTTTTAAACGTCGCCTATGAAGATTTTAAAGGGTAAAAGTTTGTCGGCATTCCACGAGCGGACGCAATTTTGAAGCGTGACATGTTGGGTATGAATTTACTTGGCGTAACATTATATTTAAAAAAAATGGGGATAACTTTACTGTTGTCTTATTTTTTAATTAAAACAAGTGTAATTTTTTCCCAAAAAAGTGCGCTTGTAAGACCGCTGCGCAAATACGGCGTGACAGAAAGTATTGCAACGATCGCCATTTTATTCTCTAGGTTGTTAGAATAAAAAATATATAATGTTTGGGGGTTCTAATTAGAGGGAAGAAGATGGCAGTGAAAATAGTGAAAAATGACATTAGAACTGCTGTTTAAAGCGGGAGTTCACCCGAAAAACAATTTTTAACATTAGATTGATGCTCGTTTTGTCAAGGGGAATGGGGTGTTTTTTTTTTTAAATCAAAGCAGTACTTACTGATTTAAGATAGAGATAGAGATAGATCTTCTCCGCCGCTTCCGGGTATGGTCTTCGGGACTGGGCGTTCCTATTTGATTGACAGGCTTCCGACGGTCGCATACAGCGCGTCACGAGTAGCCGAAAGAAGCCGAACCTCGGTGCGGCTCTATACGGCGCCTGCGCACCAACGTTCGGCTACTTTCGGCTACTCGTGACGCGATGTATGCGACCGTCGGAAGCCTGTCGGAAGCCTGTCAATCAAATAGGAACGCCCAGTCCCGCAGCCCATACCCGGAAGCGGCGGAGAAGATCTATCTCTAAAACGGTAAGTAGGGCTTCGATTAAAAAAAAAACACCCGATTCCCCTTCCCAAAATTTAGTTTTTGGGTGAACTCCTGCTTTAACTTGTAATGCTTAACTTGTAATACCAATGGCCACCACCAGATGGTGCCGGCTCACACAAGGAAGAGCTGGGGACTTCACAAAAAAAAGTCGCCAGGAGGCTATTTCTAGTCGCCATGGCGACCTGGCGACCGGGATTTGCCAAGCCCTGTAATAAATAAATATATATATATATATATATATATATATATATATACATAAATATATATATATATATATATATATATATATATATATATATATATATATATATATATATATATATATATATATATATATATAATATATGTAATAAATAAATATATATATATATATATATATATATATATATATATATATATACATAAATATATATATATATATATATATATATATATATATATATATATATATATATATATATATATATATATATATATGTATATATATATTTTAATACTGTATTTCTATTTGTGTAAAATAATAAATATCACAGAAAATATAAATGTATGCGTATAAAACTTCCACTCATTATTCTCTATTAACTATTGATAATTATATGTTTGGAAAATAAATGAAGTGACAAAATGTATGCATTAACAACGTCAACTCCTTCCACATGTTCCCAGATGAATCCGGTCTTTCTCGCCATCTGATCACTTTACAAATTATAACGCAATTTTTTTTCTTTATTTTGCACGGTGTGATTTCCGCTTCACAAGCCCAATGCTCGGCATTGTAATAAAGTAGATATAGAATTATAAAGAAATATCAGCTATACTTATAGAACGGCGAGGTCGCAGTTTACAAAATTACATTCATCACCCGCAGCAATTGGGATGTTATCTGCGCGTTGTGTTGCTATTATTTGGTGGCGGTGTGCGGTGGGAGCCCGGTGTATCAGTGGGAATGTTTTCTACAACAGCAATATGGAAACAGAGGAGTCTGCAGACTGGCAAGGAGGAGCTGGACTGAAGCGGTGCTAATGTGATAGATACTGAACAGCTGCAGTTACTCCCAAAGTTCCATACAAGCACACCCTCTGTGCCAGCTAATTTAACCACAGGGCCGTTTTTCAAGTACACACAAGCACCTATGGTGGAGATCGGCAATTTGCAGCCTCCGTACGATCAGGAACCCGCGTCCTGCCGAGTGCGCAATTCAACAATCTCACTGTGTCGTTTACATTTTTCATAAATACAATTCTTCTTTTTCTAGAATGCCAATAAATGACAGATTGACAAGATAGTAGAGAGACGTTACTTGGGCCCCGGGCAGATATAAAAGATTACAAAAATAATTCAACTCTATTTATTAGTACATTCTTACACTTATTTTTTAATCACTTGCCGACTGCCTCATGTACTTATATGTCGGCAGAATGGCACGGGCAGGCAAAGCAACGTACAGGTACGTTGCTTTGAATCTGCCGCCTAGCGGGAGTGCCCGCCGCGAGCTCAGTGACTGTGCCCTCGGGACCCGCAGAACTCGATGTCCACCGCTGTCCCGCGATCTTGTCACAGAGCAGCAGAACGGGGAGATGCCTATGTAAAGCGACATTCCCTGTTCTGCCTTATGACAGGACACTGATCTACTGCTCTCAGTTATCGGGAGCAGTGATCAATGTCGTGTCACTGGTAGCTTAGTCTCCTCACAGTTAGAATCACACCCTAGGACACACTTAACCCCTTCATCGCCCCATAGTGGTTAAAGTGGATGTAAACCCGAAATATTGTATTTTTTTTTTTTTTTTATGTCACAATGTAGAGTATAAGATTTCCTATCATCTGTGCCCAGTCTTGCCACACAGAGTTAATCCAGCTCTGAGCAATCCTCTTTTATTCTTCAGTGAAATAAAACGGACTTACAGAGAAAAAACTTATAGCTAGATTCAGGTACAATGGAGCAAACTTGCGGCGGCGTAGCTTAGCGTGTTTAGGCTACGCCGCCGTAAGTCAGCTAGGCAAGTACATGATTCACAATGTACTTGCCTGCTATCTTACGGCGGCGTGGCCTAAAGCGGGCGGGCGTAAGGGCGCCTAATTCAAATGCGTTTGAGGGGGCGTGTTTTAAGTTAATGAGGCGTGACCTCACGTTATTTCGAACTGTGCATGCGCCGGGCGCCTACATTTCCCAGTGTACATTGCGGCTAAGTACGCCGCACGGGCCTATTGATTTTGACGTGAATGTAAACTACGTAAATCCCGATTCACGGACGACTTACGCAAACAACGTAAAAAATTCGAATTTCGACGCGGGAACGGCGGCCATACTTGACATTACTATTCCAATAGAGCCTAGCTCTAACTTTACGCGGCCTATCTTTTACGTAAACGGCGTAAAAGTACTGCGTCGGCCGGGCGTACGTTCGTGAATCGGCGTATCTCCTCATTTACATATTCTATGCCGACCGCAATGGAAGCGCCACCTAGCGGCCATCCAAAATATTGCAATCAAAGATAGGACGGCGCAAGCCGTCGTATCTTAGATATGTTTAAGCGTATCTCTGTTTGAGCATACGCTTAAACATAAGTCGGCGTAGATTAGGTCGGCTTATCTACTGATAGGTTGGCCTAACTCTTACTGAATCTACCTATTAGTCCGTTCCGCCCCCTTGCTGTGAGTGACAGGTTATTTACATAGCTCATGCACTAGCCTGGAGACAGGCGTTATTTTTTAATTCCCACCCCCACTCCTTTTCTGAAGTCATGTGGTTACTTTTCTGGATTTTGGCTGGATGTTAGTGATCATAGAAGAAATTAGTTTAAGGAATACACAGGAAAAACTGCATGTTGACAAGAGGAGTGTAGAGGTGGGTGGGGAGTCTACTGACATCACGACTCCACCCACAGAGCTCCAGACAACAGACCCACCCACAGAATCTTATAACAGACAGAGGGGAGACATTTGACAGGTAAGGATACATGCAGGAGACATCTATATCCTTATAAATCAGCACTATGGCAGTAGTTTAGAAAGGACAAGAGTGGGTTTACATCCACTTTAAACCCTTCCCTGACAGTTCTATCTACATAGTAATTAGTGCATTTTTATAGCACTGATCGCTGTATAAATGACAATGGTCCCAAAATAGTGTCAAAAGTGTCCGTTGTGTCCACCGCAATATCGCAGTCGCGATAAAAATCGCACATCGCCGCCATTACTAGTAAAAAATAATAATAATAAAAATGCCATAAAACGATCCCCTATTTTGTAGACGCTATAACTTTTGCGCAAACCAATCAATATACGCTTATTGCGATATTTTTTACCAAAAATATGTAGAAGAATACATATCGACCTAAACTGAGGAAAAAAATATATTTTTTTTAATATATATTTTTAGGGGATATTTATTATAGCAAAAAGTAAAAAATATTGCTTTTTTTCAAAATGAAAGTTTTTTTTTGTTTATAGCGCAAAAAAAAAAAAAATTTGATCACCGCAGAGGTAATCAAATACCACCAAAAGAAAGCTCTATTTGTGGGGAAAAAAAGAACGTCAACTTTTCAGTTAAAGTGACGCATGGCCGAATCGCTAAAAATGGCTCGGTCATTGGGCAGCCAATTCTTCCGGGGCTGAAGTGGTTAAGCAAGCAGTATAAGTACTTGAATTTGACTTGGTATCAGCCTCTTCCAGTCCCTGTACAGTAGATCTCAGACTAGGAGAAAGAGCCAATTATTGGTGCTGTAGTGGAAGAAGCATGCTGGTTGGAGGAGAGAGCAGAGTGACAGGGAGATGAGCTCATCAGTATGCTGTTTCTTCTTTTACTGTCTAGTCTCAGTTTGCGGGTGGGAAGGGGACCTGAAAGTTTTATTTAGCTGCAGCAGAGAAATATCAATTTTCTGCCCTGCAAGACAGGGCCGTGCCATTTGCCAGAACGGCCTTGAAAGTACAGAATTTAGAAAGTTTGTCTGAGCTGTCAAAAAAAGGGGTAGAGAGCTGAAATCACACCCGTCTGGGCTCAGTGAGAAGATCTCTGACAGCTGATTGGAGGGAAGGGTTCCGCTCCCTTTCACACAGAACACAGGAACAGAGCCGAGGCTGTCAATCAGCTGGAGGTCCCTCCCCCATCACCATTTTTCTCTTGGTGTCAGAAAAACTTGTCAGAAGTGAGGCCTCGTACACACGACCAGTTTCCTCGGCAGAATTCAGCTTCCGACCGAGTTTCTGGCTGAATTCTGCCGAGGAAACTGGTCGTGTGTACACTTTCGGCCGAGGAAGCCGACGAGGAGCTCGGCGAGGAAATAGAGAACATGTTCTCTATTTCCTCGTTGTTCAATGGGAGCTCTCGCCCCGCCGAGCTCCTCGGCGGCTTCAGGGCTGAACTGGCCGAGGAACTCGATGTGTTTGGCACGTCGAGTTCCTCGGCCGTGTGTACGAGGCTTCAGTCATGCTAATAGCAGGGGATCAGAGCAGCAGACAGAAATTACACTTAGGGGTTAATTTACTAAAGGCAAATAAACTGTTCGCTTTGCAAGGTGCAGTTGCCCTCTGGAAGGGTTGTCTCCACAGAGCTTAGTAACTGAGGTAAGGCTTCACTTTGCAAAGAATACCCAATCACATGCAAGGAAAATAAAAAAATACAGCATTTTTGCTTGCACATGATTGAATGATGAAAGACAGCAGAGCTTCTACTGAGTAAGCTCTGGAGCAACCGCACAGCCTTTTTTCCTATAGTAAATCAACCCTTAGTGCTCTTACTAGAGACAAGTACACACTATAGAGAGATGTGCTTTGTTCCTATTTCATGTCCGAGGTTTACAACCACTTTAGGTAGCTGAGAACAGAGGATATACGGTTATATTATCACTTATAAGAAAAAAAAGGAAAAAAATATGGTATTTATGATGTTTATTTTTTAATGTACACAAATGTTTTGCTTTTCATTTCAGTCTTAAACTGAATATATTGTTTTACAAGGTGAGAGTTTACATATACTTTTACAGCTTTGCTAGGATTGTCAAGTAAAAATATTAGAATACTTAGAAAACAAATATGTTCCGTCGGCGCCCAGTGGAGGACAATAGCAGCTAGCAGCAGAGGTCAATACGAAAAAAAACAAAAAAAAAACAATAATTAAATAAATGTGGGTGTAGCTCTTAAAAGACTAGATAAAAAAAGAATAAATACATTAATACTTTGGGGCAGATCCACGTACATCGGCGCATATTTGCGTCAGGCGTAGCGTATCTAAAATACACTATGCCACGGTAATTTTTTTTTTTTGCAATCCTCAAAGAATGAGCGCGCCGTAATTTACGGCGGCGTAGTGTATCTTTGGCGGCGTAAGGGCGCGCAATTCAAATCGATGTGATGGGGGCGTGTTTTATGTAAATACGTTGTGACCCGACGTAAACAACGTTTTTTTTTAATGGCGAATGCGCCGTCCGTGGGGGTATCCCAGTGCGCATGCTCAAAATTAAACCAGAACAAGCCAATGCTTACGATGGTGACGTCATTCTACGCAAATCCCTATTCGCGAACGACTTACGCAAACAACGTAAAAAATTCAAATTTCGAAGCAGGAACGACGGCCATACTTAACATTGAGTACACCTCATATAGCAACTATACGCCTGAAAAAAGCCGAACGCAAACGACGTAAAAAAATGCGCCGGCCGGACGTACGTTCGTGGATCGCCGTATCTAGCTAATTTGCATACTCGACGCGGAATTCGACGGAAACGCCACCTAGCGGCCAGCGTAAATATACACCTACGATCCGACGGCGTACTAAGACGAACATCTGTCGGATCGATCCCTCATTCCGCCGTATCTTGTTTTGTGGATACAAAACAAAGATACGACGCGGGAACTTTGAAATTACGCAGCGTATCAATAGATACGCCGGTGTAATTCGTTTGTGGATCTGGCCCTTAAAATTTGTGCAATAAATAAAACAAAAGCACAATAATGATGTAAAGGAGTAAATAAGTGCTTAAATATGAAAATTAATTCATAATTAAATATAGAGGAAGTAGAGAGGAGTCATTGGTGGAACTGGCAGCAGGGGAGCATTTGCTACTACCTGTTGGCCCGGGGGGGGGGGGGGGGTGCTATTCCGGTTCGTGCCACAACCATAGTGATATCTATATAGAAGGACGGCATCCAATGGAGAGGTGCTGCTGTCTGAGTGACCCCATAGAAAGTACTTGCTACTTATAATTTATGAATAAAGTAGATGCATTGCACTTTATTTTTATTTCAAGGAATCAAAAAGTAAAAAATATACAAAACTGCAACAAAAAGGCAATCGGGTGTTCTCCAAAATAACATCCATTCCCAACCCTGATGTAGGGCAATTGATTTTCTAAAGTTGAAAAGTGCAAAATCTGGTGCAGATGTGCACAGAAACCAATCAGCTTCCAGGTTTTAGGCCGGGTTCACACTTGTCCTACAACGGTCCTACATTGGGAGCTCATGTAGCATGACGTGTGAAAATCAATGTTTCCCTATGAGAGCTGTCTTTTAGGCTGGGTTCACACTACTACACGACTTTCATCCTACTTTGCTCTGCTACATCGGTCCTACACTGATCCTACATTGGTCCTACATCGGTCCTACATTGATCCTACATTGGTCCTACATCCATCCTACTTTCATGAACAGGATACTACTTTGATCCGACTTTGTGATAGTCTGACTTGTTCTTTGACCAATCAAAACAATCCCAGAGTGAGATAAATTCCTTTTACTGCTGCTGTAATCACAAGTCGGATGTCAAAAGTCGGATGGTTAGGACAAGGCTCCTACTTTGGTCCGACTTCAATGATATTCAATGGGTTGAAGTAGGATCAATGTAGGACCAAAGTAGTACAGGGAGCATTTTCAAAGTCGGACCGACTTGTGTAGGACCAGTTAAGACAGCTCTCATAGGGAAACATTGATTTTCACACGTCATGCTACATGAGCTCCCAATGTAGGACCGTTGTCGGACAAGTGTGAACCCAGCCTGAACTGGTCCGACACAAGTCGGTCCGACTTTGAAACTACTCCCTGTACTACTTTGGTCCTACTTTGATCCTACATTAGCCCATTGAATATCATTAAAGTAGGATCAAAGTAGGAGCCTTGTCCTAACCATCCGACTTTTGACATCCGACATGTGATTACAGCAGCAGTAAAAGGAATTTATCTCACTCTGGGATTGTTTTGATTGGTCAAAGAACAAGTCAGACTATCACAAAGTCGGATCAAAGTAGTATCCTGTTCATGAAAGTAGGATGGATGTAGGACCAATGTAGGATCAATGTAGGACCAATGTAGGACCAATGTAGGATCAGTGTAGGACCAATGTAGCAGAGCAAAGTAGGATCAAAGTAGTGTAGTAGTGTGAACCCAGCCTTAGGCTGGGTTCACACTACTACACTACTTTCATCCTACTTTGCTCTGCTACATTGGTCCTACATTTATCCTACATTGGTCCTACATCCATCCTACTTTCATGAACAGGATACTACTTTGGTCCGACTTCAATGATATTCAATGGGCCTGAAGTAGGATCAATGTAGGACCAAAAGTAGTACAGGGAGCATTTTCAAAGTCGGACCGACTTGTGTAGGACCTACAAGACGCTCTCATAGGGAAACATTGAACACAGAGCAAAGTAGGATGAAAGTAGTGTAGTAGTGTGAACCCAGCCTCATTGTCAAAGCTTTATTGAACAAGTTGAAATTAGAAGCCGATTGGCTACCATGCACAGCTGCACTAGATTTTGCACTCTCAAGGTTTAGTAAATAAGCCACAGGATGTCTAGTGTTCCAGTTGCAGAAAAATATAGAGAAACAGAATCAGATAGAAACAATGATGCAATTATGTTAAACAGCTAAGAAAATATCTGCAGAAAAGATATGTACAATTTAATTACTACAAAAGATAATACGAGACAACGTGTGATTTATGAATTCCACATGTAAGCAGACAAATCAAATTCAAAAAGGTTAGAAATGATTTTATTTGTGGTGTTTTTGTAGCTGTAGGGGTCTCCAAACTTTTTAAACAAAGGTGCCAGGCTTTGGAAGGACTGTGGCCAGTAGAAGTAGAATATGTTCTAGTGTCGGTAATAATCCCCATCATTGGTGTCAGTGGGAGGAATAGTACCCCGATCATTGGTGTCAGTGGGAGGAATAGTGCCCCATCATTGGTGTCAGTGGGAGGAATAGTGCCCCCATCATTGATGTCAGTGGGAGGAATAGTGCCCCATCATTGGTGTCAGTGGGAGGAATAGTGCCCCATCATTGGTGTCAGTGGGAGGAATAGTGCCCCATCATTGGTGTCAGTGACAGGAATTATGACCCATTGTTAAAAGTCACTGGGAGGAACTGTACCCAAAGGGCCAGATAAAGGCAAGAAAAGGATAGGCTTCTCTGAAGAGATGAGTTTTCAGGGATTGCCTGAAGGTAGCTAAAGTAGGAGATAGCCAGAGAGATTGAGGTAGAGAGTTCCAGAGGATAGGAAAGGCTCTGGAGAAGTCCTGAAGACAAGCGTAGGAGGAGGAGACAAGGGGGCTTGAGAGTAGGAGGTCTTGTGAGGAACAGAGAGGATGGTTTGGGTGATATTTGGAGACAAGATTGGTGATGTAGCTCGGGGCTACAGTAGTGAATGGCTTTGTATGTTGTGGTTAGTATTTTGAATTTAATTCACTGGACGAATGTCAGGTTTTTTATGCCCTCTGTGTCATTGGGAGACTTCCCTTCACTTCTTGTCCCATAGCCTTAATAGGATGTGAGAGGAAATCCTTCAAAAGTGAGGAAATCCCTGGTAGTCACAAGGGTCAAAAGAACTAGTGTCCCAATTGGAAGATTGCCCTTCTACTCCTGACCTGGTGAACACTCAAAATTACGACACATAGGAGTCTATGGGAAATCTTGGTCAGCTTGACATGGCACTGCTCCTGAACCATAAGTGACAGGGACACAAAATTTGGGTACCCAGGTCTACAACACATCCGATTTGGGGTCAGCCAGCTTGCCTAGGTAATCAGTTATGCCTATAAATGACTATTGCAATGCAGTACATGCATTGAGAAGTGGAAAAAGGTATTGCTTCACTTAAAGTACATTTTCGTTTTCCATACATGCTCTGTTTCCATTGTGTACTTAAAAAATATATACAAAAAGTGGGGTATGCCTGTACAATATTAATTATATTACAGTACATGATAGCAAATGATAAAAAGTGCACGTTGCCTTCTAGCCTCATAGGCCTCGTACACACGACCGAGTTTCTCGGCAAAAACCAGCAAGAAACTTGCTGGGATTTTTTTTTTTGCCGAGGAAACCGGTCGTGTGTACATTTTTCGACAAGGAAACTGTCGGGGATCCCGTTGATCCAAAAAGAGAGCATGTCTTCGTTTTCCTCGACGGGTATGGAGAAACTTGCCTTGTCGAGTTCCTTGACAGCCTAACAAGGAACTCGACGAGGAAAACTATGTGTTTTGCCCGTCGAGTTCCTCGGTCGTGTGTACAAGGCTTTATTTACACATCAGCTCCCTGACAGTTCTATGTATGCAAGTCAATTCATTTTCCCTACCACCCCTCAGAAAATAATAAAGAGATCAAAATCAGTAACATCAAACCCATTTTAAAGTTTATCTCCATTCAAAAAATTAAAAAGAGTCTGTGGATACCTTTTATATTAACCTGATCATTTCATAGCCTTTGCATTCACCTAGTAATTACCTGTTGATCCTGCCAGTTCCCCATGTATGCAGCTAATTCTAGTGATGGGCAGGCAAGGCAGGGGCAGTGCTGGGGCATGCAGAGGGTGAATTGTGCTTGACTAGCAATTTTTTTTAAACAAAAAGGGTGGGGGACAAATTAAAAAAAAATCCTCCTTTTCAGTGAATATGTCTAACTATTGGACTTCCCAGGAGATAGGAAACTGCATATTATATTCAGGTTCTATCAAAGGCTTGGAAGATGTCTATAGCCATTTCTGGGCCCAGGGGAAATAATTCTTCAACCTCCTTAGAATGTAATGAAATCTTTCCAGCCACCTCCAAGCATACAGTAACTGATATGCAGATTAGTAATTACGACAGTTCTAGAGGGAGAGGGTGGAGCAGGAGTGGTGGACTTTCTCTCCTACGCAGAATGAACATCGACTCTGATGGACAGTAACGCGGACAGTAGGCCCAGTAAGGATATCCTCAGCTTTTTGGACAAATCCCAGAAGCTCACTAATGCTGAATTACAAGATTTTAATTAAAACATTTTTTAATCTTATGAGAAATCTATTTGCAGTAACAAACATCCCATAGCGCAACTTTTTGGCCTTTTTATGAATTGTGTTCTAGACTTGTGTTTGTACTCTTCAAGTCATCGGTTCTAGGGGCAACCAGGAAGACGCTACTTAACACTTAGGGCAGAGATCCTCAAACTACGGCCCTCCAGCTGTTGTAGAACTACACATCCCATGAGGCATTGTAACACACTGACATTCACAGACATGACTAGGCATGATGGGAATTGTAGTTCCTGAACAACTGGAGGGCCGTAGTTTGAAGACCCATGACTTAGGGCAGTGGTCTCCAAACTGCGGCCCAGGGGCCAGATGCGGCCCTTTGCTTGCATTTATCTGGCCCTTGGGGCACCATTTCATCCACTGATACTAACTGTGGGGCATAATCCCTCCCAATGACACCAACAATGGGGCCTGATGATACCAATGATGGAGCCCCAATTTTTTCCTATGACGCCAATGATGGGGCTCTATTCCTCCCAATGACATCAATAAAGGGGCACAATTGCTTCCACTGACACCAAAGAAATTGCATTGTTTTTTTCCCACTGACATCAGGACCTGTTCTAAGCCCAGTGATCACAGTCTGGCCCCTCTAATGTTTGAAGGACCGTAAACTGGCCCTTTGTTTCAAAAGTTTGGAGACCCCTGACTAAGGCCTCGTACACACGACCGAGTTTCTCGGCAAAAACCAGCAATAACCTTGCTGGGAGATATTTTTGCCGAGGAAACCGGTCGTGTGTACATTTTCGTTGAGGAAACTGTCGAGAACCTCAACGAGCCAAAACGAGAGCAAGTTCTCGATGGGAGTCTGATTTGGCTCGTCGAGATCCTCGACGGGCTGGTTTTCAACGAGAAACTCGGACGTCTGTATGCTAAGAAACCCACGCTTGCTCAGATTAAAGTATGAGACGGGAGTAAAAGTAGCGTTTGTAATGGAGATAACACATTTTTAAAGCTGTAACAGACTGAAAAGTGCAAATCGTCTCTTACCAAACTTTTATATAACACGCAAACACATGAAATTAGCAAAAGCAGCCCCAGGAGTTTAGCCAGTGGAATCAAACTTCCCCTGCCATTGTATGTGTTGTATGTCACCGCGTTTGAGAACGAGGAGATTTTGGCTTGACTGTGTGTACGCAAAGCAAGCTTGTCGAGTTCCTCGACAAGCCTAACAAGGAACTCGACAAAGGAACTTGATGTGTTTCGCCCGTCGAGTTTCTCGGTCGTGTGTACGAGGCCTTAGGGTATCTGCGAGTACTACAGGATTTATTAATAAATAAATGCTTTATTCTCCATTGAGCTATGCATTAGAACATTCACAAGTAACTATCTTTAGAAGCCCAAGAGTGATTGTATTCTACCAAATGGATTAATATTTGTATCAATATTTAATACAAAAGCAGTCTAAAAAAATAATGCTTGAACCCCAAGTATAACATTGTATGGCTTGTTATATTGTCATTTTCAAGCATTAAAGTATTTCATTATGAACAGCTCATGCAGGCAAGCCTATTACAACAACACATTCTCAAAATTATAGATAACCCCTAGTACATCAGCAAAACTTATCGCACAAAAATTCGGGACTATCATACAAGATCTCTGGTAAGCTGCCAGTGGCAATATTCTGGCAATTGTCATCCACCATTCACTGCACACTAGGGGGAACATAACATACAATCTAAGATTAAAGGTACAGTATATACTAAATATATATATATATATATATATACAGTATATATTTGTTCTGTGTTTATTATATTGTTCAGTTTTAGTGCCAAGAGAGTATACAAATGAATTGTTTTAAAATATAACTGTTAAACTGGTCTAAATGTACAGTGAAATTTATAGCAGAATGGTGACTAAGAATTTTACCTCTTACGGGAAATATTATGATATCTATCCCTACATAGAGTTTATAACATTAGAGAAATTGATATGTGTCTGTTACTGTAGATCTACACCTTACAATTAAGGATCCCTTTAAAAAGGTTTCCATGCAAAATTCAAACAGGATTTACACGTTTTCCCAATTGAATCAAAGTAAAAAATGTTGAATCTTGGATGAAAGTTGTGTGATTCATGTTAAAACATTTGCAAAGAATCCCTCTTAGCTTTTGGGTATCATTAACAATTGCAATGCCTTCTTGTTAAAATAATTTTTTTTTTACTTTTTGTTTCAACTTTTTTTTACAATGCTGATGAACTTCTTCTTCCTTCATCCTTCTACATCCTCAGACACTTCAGGGTTAATTTACTGCACACGAATGGGCTGTTCACTTTACGAGTGAATTTTCCCAATCACATTCAAAGAAACAAACAAAAAAAACACATTTCAACATTTTAGCTTGCAATTAATTGGATGATGGAAGTCAGCAAAGATTTACCACATTTACTAAGCTCTGGGGAAAAATCCCTGTGCAAAGTCCAACTTCCCTTATAAATTGAACAGCCTTCGAAGTGACACTAAAGTCTTGTTTTTTTTTTCTTTAAAAATAATAAACATGTCACACTTACCTGGTCTGTGTAATGGCTTTGTACTAGGCAGCCTGGATCCTCCTCTTCTCTGGTCCCTCTTCGGCGCTTCTGGCCCCTCCCTCCTGCTGAGTGCCCCCACAGCAAGCAGCCTGCTATGGGGGCACCCAAGCCGAGCTGCAGCTCCTGTTTCCATTCAGACACAGAGCTGTGGTTTGGCCCCACCCCCTCACTCTCCTGTTTGGCTATCTTACTTTGATTGACACCTGTGGGAGCCAATGGTGCCGCTGCTGTGTCTCAGCCAATCAGGTGGTAGAGTCCTGGGCGGCCGAGGCACTTGTTCACATCGCTGCAGGAAGATCAGGCTTGGGTAAGTATTAGGGCAGGCTGCTACACACAGATAGCTTTTTATCTTAATGCATAGAATGCATTAAAGCGGTTGTAAACCGCATAAACTTTTTTTTTTTCAAACCTGCTCCAGCGTGTCTTCCGGGTATCGCCGCTCCAGCGCTGTGATTGGCTGGAGCGGCGATGGCGGCGATGACGTCAGATTTAAATTCGGCAAGGTCCGGCGGCTGCGCCGCTGCAATCAGCGGCGCATTGCGAGAGGAATATCTCCTAAACCGTACAGGTTTAGGAGATATTCTTTATACCTACAGGTAAGCCTTATTATAGGCTTACCTGTAGGTAAAAGTGAAAAAAGTGAGTTTACAACCACTTTAAGACAAAAAACCTTCTGACTTTACAACCACTATAATAAATCAATCCCTCCCCGTCTACATGCACCCACTCTATGTCAACTGCATATCACTGCCCTGGACCGGTGTCCTGATACTGAAAATAGTGGGCAATGCAAGTCAAAACAGCCGATTGTAACCTCCAACTAGAGAGCATGTAACTGGATGACAATGCCGGAGCTAGAGTTGTCTCCTCATATCAGGAAGTACTGTATCCGAACAAGGACTTTCATGGCCAGATTACTACTGTAAGTATTTTTTTTAACAAAAACTGCAGGTTTAAAAATGTATATGATTTTTTTTTTTAAACCTTTCTAAAACACAAAAGTGATTTTTAATGTTTAAAGTTGGTACTATAAATTTACTCATAAACACATTTAGTAGGATAGTTTAGACGTACATTGGTGGACTTAAGAAATGTGTGATTTTGGTGTCATTTATGATATACCATATGTATAAAAAATCTGCAGAAAAACTGAACTATTTTGAATTTTTTTTCCTGGACAAATCTTTTTTTCCCATTGTGAGAATATTAAACAATCATATCTAATAGGCATGTGCATTGTCAATACCTGCAAGTATTTTTGTAACATCTACATAACGAACTAACCCATGTTTTTGTCACTAGAGAAAGTAATTGCTGTTTATGTTGCAGTTTTTAAGGCTAAAAATACAATACTAAGAACTCGGCCACTCATCATATCTCATTTCTATGATGGCCACACAAATAATAAAGCATTCCCTTGTTTTAACAGTAGTTTAATAAACCAAGAAAAAAAAACCCCATTGCATTAAATAAACAATAAATCATCCCATTTATAGAACATTTGGGAAAAAATAGCCCTTGAGTCCAAGGAGAGCCAACACCTGCAACAATGTAACCAAGGGCACAGGGGTAAAGACCTGCAAATGCCTAAGGCACCCCCTGGGCATATAAGAAAGGGCACGATAACCACAAGCAATGTATAGAAATAGAATGCAATATCTATTGCCAGAAAATATTCAATTCAATGTTGTCAAGATTTCAGTTCATAATATTATTTACCTTTTAATAATTATGCTAAAGAATTTACAAGTAACAATGTATAGGGTGCATTTTGTGGGATCCATAGCATGGCCCCAGAATAGAACAATAGCCTTCAATAGAACTAGAGCCTTCAAACTCTGCTATCCTTGTCCTTATAACCATTAATAGGGTGTGGACATGACACTGTCTAGAATCTTTATTTGTGCCAACAGTCTGTGGGTTTATTCTCCTATTTAGTTTGTGTTTACAGTATGAAAGAGGAAGTGCGTCAGTTAACGAAAACTGTAACCTAACAGAAAGAAACTATTGCTAACACTTACAAATGCATGTTGATGTCCTCATACTACAGCATGAAGCATAAACTAACATATAAAACAGCCGTACGGAATTAGGATTCCAAATGACTCTAGGGCCCTAGGGTTTCTTCAGAGCTAGCTAGGGGCTCCTTGAGCTTTGGCTGATTTAGCCCCCATCTCAAAGTGCCATCATAGTTTTGGGGCCAATACACAGCCAGCAGCATGATGCCAATGATCTTCTTAGCAGTCTGTAAGTGAGTCATTCTGATCCCTACTGAAAGGAAGGAATACTTTCCACTGACCATTAATGTCAGGCCTCGTATACACAACCGAGTTTCTCGGCAAAAACCAGCAAGAAACTTGCTGGGAGAATTTTTTTTGCCGAGGAAACCGGTCGTGTGTACATTTTTGACGAGGAAACTGTCGAGAAACTCGACGAGCCAAAAAGAGAGCATGTTCTCTATTTCCTTGAGGGGAATGGAGAAAATTGGCTTCCTCGACAGCCTAACAAGGAACTCGACGAGGAAAACAATGTGTTTCGCCCGTCGAGTTTCTCGGTCGTGTGTACGAGGCTTAAGGGGTATTTTTCCCATTGCCCAAAATTAATTGTTTTTTGTAAGGGATCCCTGGGACCTAAAAAATATTTTAAGGGTTCCCTTGTGGTAAAAAGCATTTGACTAATTTTACCCAGGTTAGCTTCGGAAGAGACTGGGAGAGGATGAGGACAGGGTCATTCAGCTGGATTAGAGAATAAGTAAACAGCAGTCTGTCATGAATAGTCTAACCAGAATACTAAGCAAATTAAAACCACTTTAACCAAAGCTGATGTTATGTTCTGAATAGGGTTGGGAAAAGTTAGAATCTCTGTGAACTTATTTACTGTTGTTTGTATCTCTTCTGGAGATATTTTCCCTCACTTCCTGTCTTGGTAACAGCTGTCCGGGGGTTAGGGGGAAATATTCCGAACAATGATGTATACAGTAGTAAAAACCTGACAGAGGTTTCCTATGTTTCCTAAAGAAGACTGTTTTATTCATGTCTGTGTCACTTTTTGAGAGATCTCCTCTCACTTTTGTCTTGGTGATTACCATCATCGGGATAGACAGTAAGGGCAATCTTCCTAAACAGGGTCAAAGACATCAATAAAAATGTGATTGCAGACAGGTGAGACAGCATCAGATTAATCATTTCTGTACAAATACTTTTGTATTTGTTATTTGCATTCAATAATTTATTAAATAAAAACAACATGTAAATTTATTCTGAACATAAATTATTTATCTGATGCTCCTTTTTAAAAAAAAAAAACTCAATCACAGTTTTAAAAGAACCTGGACACCTGAATTCCAGAGGAAACAACTGTAGAAACAACTACACAAGTTAATCCACCTAATTAGGTCTTCATTAGTATGAAGCAATCCAGGACTCCTCATCTGTACTGCGATCAAATAGCAATAAAAAGATGATGGTTGTCCTAACCCTTCCTCATTATATCCAACAAGAAAATAAAGATTTGGCTGGAATTCCACCTTTTGCTAGATATACACATAAGACTAATCCATAAAACAAATAATACCTACAGTATGCCTGTATTACCCTAGCACCAAGCTTCTTTTGCAAGGAAAATGGTTACAGAATAGAAAAATTCTACCCGGCTGATCAACTAGAACATTGCCTGGATGTGTCAGCCACATCTCTAGAAATAATCATTGATTCCTGGTCCAGCCATTCAAGGAGACCACCATCATATCGTCTAATGTCTTTAACCTAACCTAGTAGTAATAATATTATTTAAAACAAACTTTAAAAAAAGGTGGCACAAAATGCACAGGGTGCTCATATCTCTGTTCAAACTTATCCTAAGCATGTATGTCTTCTGCTGACAGATTAAATGTTGTATTTGGCGACACGACCAAAGATCGCACTCCCACTCCTAGACTGTTGAGCTATAACTTTAAGCATTAACAGGAGATACAGATACCAGTTGATCGTATTTTTATTGATCTACAAATTATTTGCATAGGCCCAGTTGTATATAGTCAGGTTTAGGATTTTTTTTATATAGATTACAGCTTTCTATGTTATGCACAATACTATTAAATTTACTATATTATGGATTTGATTTTTTTATTGTTTCCGTAGACCTTCATGTAACTTTTTCCCACTGAGTATGAAAGCAACAATTACTCCAAAATGAGTCAAAATTCTAGAAAGAACTGCTTCCTTGTCCAATAGAAAACCCACTGAAGCCTAGAAGGACAAACTCCTCCACCAAAGCTAATGCTATGGACCAATCTCAGCTGAATCTCTTAGCGAAAGTATCTGACAATCATACCACTGGCAAAAAGGAAATAAAGCACCCTGTTCCTTTGAGTCCAAGCAAGATTTATGTGTAACTAATCATACATATACTTGAGTCTAAAATTGCCACAAAAGAAGTAAGATAACCTTTTCTATTGGTTCTTTCTCGCCTTGCATTGTTGTTTTTTGGAGATCTGGAAGGTATTATATTTGGTACTTCTAACTTTATTTGTAAGTATAGGACTCCAAAAAAACAGTTTTAAAATCAAGTTTTAAATAACCAACCAACTATGGACTTAAACACCAGTGACTAATAAATATTTGAATGTACTTTTAAAAGATACATCCAACTGACCCACGACAAAAATCAAAACAAAAAAAAACAGCATTTTTTTTCATAAAAAATGTAGTAAATAGTTTTCTTTCTATTTGAAAATACTTGGCTATGGTGGTGGTCGTATTACTCTTACTATTTTCAACATCATTATACTTATTGTGACAGCATTCCACACACTGTTTGTATAATTTAAAGCCGTGTATCATACTGTATGCCTCACTCAATAGAACAGACTGTAATTTTGGCATAACTGCCAGATTTAACTGCATTCACATGAATACGTGAATATTAGTCTAACCTCTTCGAACCAGTTCCTTTAAAGACTTTGTATTGTCCTATGTTGAGAGCCATGGCTGAACAGCGTACTTGAAAACTATCCAGATTTCTCAAGCCTAAAATATCCTAAAAGCCAGAGAGTTCAAAATACTTGGCCCTCATGAGTCTGAACCATACAAAATGAAGGACGTAAATAATACCATGGAAAGCAAGCGAGTAGAGTTAACTATTAGATTCAATTATATGCATGCATTTTTTGGGGGGGTTAAAAATAATAATTGTAAAAAATTGTTGTAAGAGTCAACAATGAAAGTGTGTTATAACATCATCTTCATTTCTATTCTCATAATCATCATTTAAGTTATCAACTTTATCAATTGTATCTGAAAAAATTCTGGTAAAAATTTTATTTCAGAGAATACAAATTATATACTGCACCCCTCGATAAAAACCCCAAAAAAGTTAAAATGTAATTTGAACTATATATAATATACCCACAATATATTTTAAATAACTAGAAATAGTCAACAATTAGATAAACTACTATATTTAATTAAAATATACAGCTTTTGGTTTTTGACCAAAAAAGTTTGAAAACGTAGCCATTGATTCAGCTAAAAGAAAAGCTGATAAAAGTAAAAAAAAATATATATATATTCTAAAAAAGAACAGCTTACAACTGTTAGATAATTTCTCTGAGTAGTAAAAATGTAAATACAACATTGAACTCGGCAATCAAATCTCTTAAACCTTCTTTACCCTTCAGTCATTTTGAAATCACATTTTGACGGAAATAAAGCCACCGCCTTGCGGACAAGCTTCCGGCCATTAATATTTAAATCTTCCCTATCCCTTGTGATTGGAATTCAGTTTCTATTTGCAAACAAAAACTAAATCAATGCAGTTAGAGTTCAAACTAGATCCCTAAACAGTTTGCCACTCTCCATGAACAGATAAGATAAACTTTCTTTGACCCAAGAGATGAAGTTGCCATGACGATCCCAGAGTCCACTTTCTGTATTGATATTTTGCTGATGTAACAACAAATAGAACCAGATCTTAGAGCTGATAACGGTGATTAATTAATACTAATATTGATCCATACAAGCAAGAGACAAGGCTATTAACTTAAAGCCTGAAAAGTCAATTGTTACCTGTGGCAGAGATACTAACAGCTGATTCCGAAAGACAATAAACAAATGTGTTATCTTTATGCTAATACACTGTTAAAGGATGCTCCAAATTTTTAGACTTGCGCCCGATAAATTCAGCAAAACAGAGCGGTTCTTCAAGGGATACAAATAAAAAAATTACAAAATAAAAATTATTATCAATTTTCAAACCATCTTCTGTTCAATAGCTTGCATGCTCAAATTTGATTCATCGTAAAAAGTTTACATTAAAAAAAAATTAATGCAAAAATAACATTAACAACTTAACTAATTCACTTATTCACTAATGTTTTTTTGGAAAATGTCTTTCCACTTCTAGGTTATCTTCAGCACCTAAGTAAGATGTTCTTCCAGTGTAAGCTTATCAAACCTTGCAATTTCTGTAATTATCTTCTCCTAAGCCTGACAGTGATATTTCCTAGAGATGCACTTCTCCTATTAGCATATACTTGAGCTCACAGTTAATTAATACTTAAAAAATACATTAGGCTTCTAAAGTTTATTAGTTTTGTCCAAAATTTAGCACATTTATTAATTTGGTATCGCACAATAAGACAGCTATTACGCAATGTGAACTTAAAGTATTCCAAAAATTACTATATACATCATAATCAACTAGTGCAAGGATTAAGAAAAACATACAGAACTAATTGGGTGCAAAAGACAGAGAAATATCAGTAAAATCTCATGGTTTTCTGACAATTTGGGCAGGATATCATTTCTGTTTATTGACACTCATATGTCTAATATATCCTATTCTAGAACCTTGACAAGTGGGCTTTAAAACTATGTTGGT